>NC_141348.1:24752005-26032005 GCF_057382095.1 Aulonocara sp. 'chitande type north' Nkhata Bay
TACCAGCTGAGCCACAGCTTGTGTGACAAAAATGTGAATTTTGACGTTTCGTTGTTTTTTTTTTTTAATATACATGTTATGTTTGCTAATATTGGTAAATAGACTGCACTCAACAGATTTTGTGAAGTGGACATATATATATATGTATATACTGGTTTTGCAAGTATCTATATGACACTGACTTCATTGTACCTATATTATAGTCAGTCTAGTCCTTACAAATACTTTATAGAACTGTGATGTTATATTTGTCACAATTTCTCTTGCCCTCTTTGCCAGATCTCTCTAGAATTTTTTTTAATGTCAGTGACACTTAGCTGCATAAATAAGGGAGATATGAAAATCACTTTGCCAAAAAACAAGTTCTGCTTTGTGATAGAAATGTTCTTTCTTACTCAAAATGACTCAGAATCGTTCGTGAGAGATCTGTTTGACAGATTATAGGCCAATAAGTCATTTACAACAGTTCAAATACCGGCAATCTTTTTTTTCTTTGCAAACAATCACACGAAAAGGGGATAAAATACTCTGCAGCCCCACCTAGACATAGACATCAGGTCACCCTCATGGGTGAGTGCATTAATGTGATCTATAAATCTGAATTCTAAAGCTCAGAAACAAATAGATAAAAAATTATTACTGCTGGAATTTCCCGTGGCATGGTAAGTCTCGCAGTCCACGCAGAAGCTGCCTTGCTTCACGGCGCCCAGCTGCTCCAGCTTTTTGTGCAGCATGTCCACAGTCTGCTGCACGCTCTTCCCCTCCGCCACGGGCACCTGGCACACACTGCGGGGCACAGCAAGCAGAGCACTTGAGGGACCAGCATACACTTTGCCCTGTGTCACGTTACCAGCATTGTTGAATGAGACAGAGCCACGCTCCGCGGATCAATGGGACAAAAAAACCACGCAGGATGGTTGAGGCTAGGCTAAAACTGTTTGAATATTTAGGGGTTAAAAAACGTTTAAAATCAAACGTAGGTTTAAAAACCACCTTACCAAGTAACACCCATTGATGTTTTGCCTCTCTTCACTTGTAGTACGGTGTTTGAGCACTTCCGGGTTAAATAAAACCCCTTCCGGTAAAGTGAAAGGAAACAACAGAAAAAAAAATAAAATATTATTGATAATAAAGAATGGTGAATATTAACACCGTTTCACAATGAAACAGTCAACTGACGTTGTTGCACTTTTTTTCTGAAGTGGTCGCCGAAAGCCGGATGTTACGTGAGTGTGTTGCGTCACTTCCTTCTCCCCGGACCTACACACGTGTTGAAGCAGTGACTGTTTACAGTGTTTGGTGAGGTCTGTCCCGTAGCTCGCACATGTCCACGGGAACATCCACACTGTGGTCACAGCTGAAGTAAAACCGCAGCGATGCCGAAAGTCAAACGATCCAAAGGTGGAGGAGAGAAGAGCGGAGCCGCGCCAGTGGCGCTGGCCGACCAGATCCTGCAGGCGGACATTGTCCGAGCCAAAGGCCGGGTCAAGATCAGAGACACCCGGGAAGAAAGCGACGACAAGTACGTGGACGAGCGGTTGTCACGGAAAATCTTACAACAAGCCCGCATTCAACAAGAGGAACTTCAGACCGAATATGGGCTGGCACCAGAAAAGAAGAAAGCACCAGTCACTGTTCTCGGTAATGTTGGATTGGTGTCGTAGTTATCCTTAAATTGGCGGATATTTGAATAGAGTTTGGTGAGCCAAGTGCTAGCACCATGGGCACATCAAGTCAGTCGTCTTTAACACACATCGCATTTGTTCAATGTCTTCTGACTAGATTAGGTAGCTTTTGTTTATATACCTACATTTGTCCTTTAACTTTCATAATCCACAACATTCCACAGCGCACATCTTTTCATGAGAAAAAACTAATACTAGCTCTGGTTTGCAGTCTTGTTACTATACATATAAAATACACTCTCACAAGCACATTTTAAAATATAATTAAAAAGCATTTCTCTGGTCTAGATATTTATTTGTAGCAGGTATGTCATAATCTATAAATACAAGTAATATATCCATTAAACCTTTATCATGTGCAACCCCGTTACACTACTAATGTTTTTTGTTTGTTTTAATAAAATTATCATAAATGTTTTTATTAGCTGAAGGGATTGATCTGTTAATCTGCTGCCTTTGTAACTGCTTTTACAAAAAAAAGTAAATATTGAAAATTTGGTAGGTTTTGAAAGTTGCTTAAATGAATAAAAATTGAGTGTTATCTGTTATCAAGTGTGAAAGATGCTCAAGAATTTATTAAACAATATTTTTTAATCTACTTTTTTGGGTTCTGAAGTATTGGCTGCAGAGATGCGCATATAAACAAAAATATCATAAAAAGTTTATCTTTAATGCCTGATCTGGACATATTTAATATTTAGTTTTTTCTTAAATACATACCAGAAAATTATAAAATAATAAGACATTTTTAAAGCCTGAATTGTCCTCCTATTGCTAAATGACCTAGGAGTTTTCCACACAAATACATAGAAGTGCAGCACATGTTGAATCCATGTTAAAGTGTAAAATCTTTCCTTGTGATTGTCTTTATCAAGAGACATTACTTAACTAAAATATTTACACCCAAAACAGTTCAGTGTGATCTTCTAATGAGCCATCTCCATCTTGTAATCTTATTTTAGGGCCTGAGTCTCAGGATGCAGACTCGGATGAAGAATGGCCGGTGCTGGGAGCAGCAGGTCCTGCAGATGTTGAGTACGATGAAGAAATCGTCGTTGACGCTGAAGATGAGAAGGCCATCGAGATGTTCATGAACAAAAACCCTCCAGTGAGGTGAGCTACACCATCGCTTTAACTTGAGGCGCTGCGAGCTCAGCAAATCCTTAGCTTTGTGTTTGTACTAATGCTGTGCAATAGTGGAAAGTTTGGTATCGAGTAGGGGTGGGCGGTATAAACGGTATACGGTAGAAACGAAATGAATTTTGCCAATGGTAGAGATTTTGACTATAGTGCATGTTGATGGTGTCATCAAGCTGCGCCTGTTTTGGTCGAAAGCATTGCAGTGGCTGCAAGCAATGTCATCTGCAATTTGGGCGACAGTAATAGCAAAGAGACGAAGCTCGTTTTAGAAAAAGAGGAAAGCCAAAAACTGCGCTTCCTCCACTTCCCTACCATTGATTCATTAATGTTGAATTCTCTCGCAGCAGCTCTATTCCCATGTTGTTGCAGTATATTAATAACTAACCTCGTATTGTGGATGGATTATCTCAGTTGTTCTCCTGACTGAAGTTTGGTCCATGCGATTGCATTTGTCCCTGACCATCGGACCCTCACGTAGAGCAGGGTGATATGACCAAAAATATTTATCACGATATACATTTGAAAATCTGCGATAACGATATAACTGACGATATAATTGACACTAGACAAAATGCTTTACAACTCCACAACTTTATTAGTGCAAAAAACATCAATGTATTTCACTTAAACAAGCAGCTGTTTTTTATCTGCATTAAAGTTATATAAAAATGTAACAGTGCAAATGCAAATTCCTTGCTGACAGTTTAACCAAAAAGCATTTCCAGTGGAAACTGGCCGACATATCCTCAGCATAACCATGTTTAACATCCACTAAACTTAAGACGTTATACACACACAACACAGTAATACTATGTTGAAGCACAGTACGTATCACTCTGCGAGGCTCCTGCCTACAATAGCCGTAATGCTCCGACAATCCATCAAGGGGTGCGGCTTTGTTGTTTACCAAAGTCGTACTAAAACATTTTTGACAGATTTTTGAGCGCCGTGTTCCACATAAAATCGGTTTGAGGTCAGTAAGCTCAACTAGAATTCATACATAAGGCACACTGTCGATTTTTGAGAAAATTAAAGGATTTTAAGTGTGCCTTATAGTGCGAAAATACAGAAGAAAAGAGTATATCGTGATATATATCATTACCGCACATGCTTCAAAGTGTACCGCGATATGGATTTTAGGCCATATCGCCCAGCCCTAGTATGAGCCAATACCAGCACTTCTAACCTATAAAGGAGTCGCCTTCAATTTGCAAATTCTAAATATATTTTAATGACAGCTAAATCTCTGGTTTTTGCTTTCGACAATAATTAGTTAAAACAGCAAAGCACATCTTTTTAACCTTTCATTTAATTTGAAACTTGTTTATTGTTTTTTTGTTTTTTAGAGCTGTAATGTTATTACGGGTTTTTGGATCCGGTTCTCTTGTTGCGATCAACACAACAAGGTTCATAGTGCATGTTTGAAGTGTAGTTTTTCATTTCCAAAACACAACTTATCCAACATAATTCAGTCGGCTACATAATGAACATGGAGGATAGAAACAAATTACCGATCAAATTGTGCTGGTATTGATCCGATACCAATACCAGCACTGGTATCGATATTTGGATTGGTCGGCAAACCACTAACTCCTTTGTGGCTCTTGCAGACGGACGTTAGCCGACATCATTATGGAGAAGATCACAGAGAAGCAGACAGAGGTGGGCACGGTGATGTCAGAGGTTTCCGGGTGTCCGATGCCACAGCTGGACCCAAGAGTAACAGAAGTGTACAGAGGTGTCGGTAAGGTAAGTTTACTTCAAGCCCACCACACGTCAACTAACTGGGAGACAAACTAAAGGAAAATAGACACAGTCAGTGGAGAAGCCCACTGGCCCGGTTAGTCATGCATATCATATCGAGCAGAGGGGGAGTTTGTACACATCGCTTGTATAACAGGTGTGTTTTTGTTAATGGAGACATGTTTAAAGTTGCCCTTTCTCTTCTTGTGCTTCAGGTTCTGTCGAAATACCGCAGCGGCAAACTGCCAAAGGCCTTTAAAATAATACCTGCGCTTTCAAACTGGGAGCAGGTTTTGTATTTGACTGACCCCGACTCCTGGTCGGCAGCTGCTATGTACCAGGCGACGAGGTAAACTTTGAGCTGATGCACTTTGTGATGATTCGTTTTCCGCAAGTTCTCTTAAGTGATATAATGAAGTATTTTTCCTTGTTCCTTTTAAAGGATATTCTCGTCCAATCTGAAAGAGCGAATGGCCCAGAGGTTTTACAACTTAGTGCTGCTGCCTCGAGTACGGGATGATATCGCAGAATACAAGCGACTGAACTTTCACCTTTACAGCGCCCTGAAGAAGGCCCTGTTCAAACCGGGAGCATGGTTTAAAGGTGAGACTGAGGATTCAAATAAATACTTAAGATTGAGAACAGACTGTGACAGAACTGAGTAGAAGTGTGTGTGGAAGTGATTACAGAAATCTAGTAATCATAGTAATATAGAGTCATGTGTTTTCAAACTAAAGCATTTAAATAAATGTTATGTTACTGTACATTCTAGGTGTTATATTTAAATGTAGCAAACAAGCAGAACTAATTGGACTATTTCTGAAAAACCACTGGTGAGCCACATGTGTCTCAGCTGAAACACTGAAATGCATATTTTCAAAATGCTGTGCGTTCATTTGACACACATTTGTTCATGAAGAGTATTCATATGAAAAGAGAAGGAGAGACCATAAAAGTACATCTTTCCTTGTGTTACAGTGCTGTGATTGCAGCCTTTCCTCAATTCCCTGTGAATGGGAGCCATGGCCTTTAATTAATGGTGATGACAATCTGCGCATCAGTTATAATGAAACTGATATTGTGGCTCATTGTTATGCAGTGGTGCTGGAGATGCCTACAGTCTGCTGAGACTGACTAAGTCACTTGGATGAGTCATGAAATGTTTTGTAGATGAACTCTGTCAGCTTTCTAGGATTTCCTTACTCGGGTCGCTGAGCATTTTAACAAAAGTGTTGCATTAACTGTGTAGGAATGACAACTGTTGTGCACATTGAAGAATATGTAAAATGTCAAAGAACAGTTTCCACTTTCTGAAATATCTTTAAGAATTCAAAGTAAAGGGTATCTGTGAAGTCAGGACAAGTTCTGGAAGAGAACATCTCCATAAATTTGCACATATGCTGAGCAGAAAGCAAAATACCCACATGACTGCAGAGCAGCTGCTTGAAGCTTTAACTGATTGGGGTGGTTGTACTGTTTCGCTGTGTTGATGCACAGAAGAGATCTTGTCATTGGCAGCATCTTTGTAAGCTGGGAGGAATAGATTTCACTGACTTTTGGCAAATTTTGCATGCAAAAATGATGCATTCAGTCACGACAGGGAAACTGAAATAAGATTGGGGTATACAACTGGACAGTGATCCAACATAGACTTTGAAATCCACCATGAACTACTCCAAGAACCCCTACAGGCTACAGCTGTGTGTCTCTCGGGCCTGTAAACAGTAACCTTTGTTATTGTTTGATTAAATCTTCATCGAAGGCTTAGATCCAGTTGCATGTAACCCTTGGAAAAGAAGTGGGTACATTAAATGACTGAGAGGATTTGGCAGCTTGTTGCATTGCAGAAAACAAGCTTTCTGGGACATCTCAGATTTCCAATTTCAGCACTAAATTTAGAAATATTATTCTGAAGACCCTGATGGAGGATTACAGTGTCCATAGGGTAAATAGCACCATTGGTTCTGGTAGGAAAGTAATTAACACACTCAAATCTAATTGGGTCAAAGCGTCTTTCATACATCCACAACTGATTGTTGAGGATGATTTTTCTTTAATCTTGTCAGTCTTGTGTTCACAAATTGTCCCAGTTCGGTGGGACTATTTTCCCTAAACATCCTGTGACCTATATTCTGGCAAAACGGTAATGCGAGATGTCACCACTGTGTGGCAGTGTTGCTTACAAAGATGTATTTTATAACCCACGAAGCATGAGAGAGTGGGAGAGTGAGAAGTGATCAGAAGCATGCTAAATATTTAATTTAGTGGAGAATTTGAAGACGCTAGAATAATGTGTTTAAAAAGCTTCAAATATTATTTTTAACATAATTAAGCAGCGGGCAAACTTGTGCAGAATCACCTTAATTTGGATTTCATGAGCACATGCAGCCCAAAGAAAAATAACAGTAATAATAATCATAATCATAACCATGTTATAATGATTCTAGCATATGTATGTATGTTTGTAGGATCCTGTCTACTCCTAGACGAGTGGAGCTATTTTAATGAAACTTTGCATAGACATTGACACTGACCGTCAGTATGTATGGCATATTGAACATCATAGAATGAATGATATATATGATGGGGTGAGATAGAGTGGAATGCTTTGGTATAGAATGGAATAGTATAGAATGGAATATTATACAGTAGGGCTGTGCGATATGACCAAAATCTCATATCCCGATAACGATATAAATCACAAAAAATTTAATATTTTCTGTAAATTCTGTGAATCTCGTCTTGCGTGAAGTGTTTCCAGCTGGGCGTCATGTACCTGGAGTCGAGTGTTTTAACCGATGCATGAAACGACACATTGTTAGACAGGTTTTAACGGCCGCCGTTTTCTTTGTGAGTATTTATTACACGGCGTGCTGCGGGGAAAAGCCTCTTCTAACGTTTAAGTCTAAGGTTTATTTTTTAGCACCTGGCGGCTCTTTTTTGCTTCTCATCCGTAAACACTCTGCATACTTTTTCACATGATTCCGTTTATTTTGAAAATTCTCAACAGGATCTTGAGTTTTATTGTGAAAGGTTTATGTGGAAATTAACAAGCGGACATGCGATGGTTTTACCGTCGTTGTTGCTAGCGACAACCCATAAAAACAGGCGCTTGTCCACCTGTAGTGTGGTTATATTAAATATAAGAGAAAGAGAGAACTTTAAGAAATTAATATAGCCACTACAGTGACCATCAAAACGATGAAAAAATATTGCCGTAAGCAGTTTATTTTGCGACACCACGAAACAAACGATAGCGTAAAATGAAACAATAGACGTTTTTCTATCGTCATCTGATATATATCGTTATATCGAACAGCCCTATTATACAGTGGAACACCATAGTATAGAATGGTGTGTGTATAGAATGGAAAGTCATATTATACAGTGGGGTGTCATAGAATGGGAAGCTATAGAATGGAATGCTATAACCATACAATGGGATGCCATAGTGTAGAATGGAGCGCTATATAATAGAACATCATAGTATAGAATGTAACATAGTACAGAACGGTGTCACCAAATGAAATCCCATAGTATAGAATTAAACGCCATAGACTGCAATTTCGCAGTATAGAATGTTGTGGCACAGAATGGAATGTCATACAATAGACTAGTGCTGCAGCTATCGATTGTTTTAGTAATCAAATAATGAAAATGTGTATCCTATTGATTAATACTATTGACCACTATTGATTGATACTTTTGTCTTATTAATGAGCAATAATAAATATTCAAGAATGATCAAACACAAGTCAGTCAAAATGAACTGCTCATTGGGTTAAATTTTAGAAATTCTAGTGTTTTAAAGTTTAACTGCATACAACAAGATGTTATATTTAAAACATTTTTAAGATAACTTTTCTTAAATGCAAAAACATAAATAAACTCAAGTACAGTGAAAGACAAATAAAATAAGGTGTATATTCAATCTAAACTAAGGCATCAAACATTTACCTTGACTCTGTGTTCTTGGAAGGCTTTCCCCAGTGTTTTTATCTGTAAAGGTTTTAATGGTGATTACAGGAACAGCGCTGCTGTTTTGGACGTAGGAGAAGTGTTTTCATTTACTTAACCTGAGCACACCATCTCAGTAACAGCTCCGCCTCTTTGCTCTTCACGGTGTATAAACACACTCCAGCTCCACTTTGCCACTGTTGCCTTTATCAGTGTTTTTGTTTACAACTGGGCGCTGCACGTGTTTAATGTTGTTTTTGTTCATACATTGCTCCTAAATGCATTTCTATTGCAAGTCTGTTTTAAGTCACAAATGACTTGCCATAGAATGGAACATCATAGAATTGAGTGTTCCATTAGAGTGTATAATGGCATAATACTATAATTAATTGAAAATGTTAAAAAAAAACAACTTGCAGTTTGATCCTTAATTTTTTTACCTTTTTTTTTATTTCTGTCTATTATAATTTTTCTGGAACACTTATTTAACATTTTTTTCCTGGACCTTCACACAGGTATCCTGATTCCTCTCTGTGAATCTGGGACATGCACTCTCAGGGAAGCCATCATCATCGGGAGTATCCTCACGAAGTGCTCAATTCCCGTGCTGCACTCCAGGTGAGGCTTCCTCACTGACATACACTGGCAGACAGATGTCAGCATTTGCTCATGTGAAGTATTAACCAGCTGTCCTTGAAGGCCTCATTCTGTGCAGTGCAGGCAAGTTAACACAGAGTTCAAGGTTATCTAACAAGCAGTCTTTCTTGTCTTTCAGCGCTGCAATGCTTAAGTTGGCAGAGATGGAGTATAATGGTGCCAACAGCATTTTCCTGCGCCTCCTGCTCGACAAGAAGTACGCCCTGCCTTTCCGTGTTCTGGATGCCTTGGTGGCCCACTTCCTGTCCTTCCGCAGTGAAAAACGCGAGCTTCCTGTGCTGTGGCATCAGAGTTTACTCACCTTGGCTCAGCGCTACAAGGCTGACCTGGGGTCTGAACAGAAGGAAGCACTGCTGGAGCTGCTCAAGATACAAACACACCCACAGATCTCTGCAGAGATCCGCAGGGAGCTGCAGAACTCGGAGTCGAGGGACATTGAAATCGGGCTCCCTGTTACAGTGGAAATGGACTGATTTGGTTCGGTTTTCTTCCTTAGTAATGTTTCCTCAGCGTGAAAAAAAAAAATCTTGGATTTTCAATATTCTTCTTGTCATGGGATAAAAGAGTTTGGAAAGATCAGTGTCTTGGAGTTCGCACATTTGGAAATGCACATCACTAGTGATACTGCTAATGTAATTTCGTATCGTCACGCTCAAGCTTTTTCTCTACAGATGCAGAGGAGTGGTCACGTGGCTTTTCTGTTCATCTAAATAAGAACAGCTCTGTTGTTATGAAGCAGAACATTGATTAAAAACGAACTGAATCTTTAAACATTTGCCATCAATGTCCATTTATTGCTTTTGCCTGTTAGAGTTCTGTAGGAGTTGTAACATGTTGAGTATGTCAGATTACCAAGTAGAGAGCTGCCTCTGGTTTTAGACATTTTTACAAATAACTTCACAGATTTATATCACCAAACTAAGTTAATGAGTCCTGCATTACTAGTGTATAATCGTGTCCATCTTGTGAAGGAGTTTAACAGCCATTAGGTAATTCAGTTTATTGACCTCAAATGGAACATAGTTACACCAAAAAAGTTTGCCCTGGGCCTTTTTGTACACTGCTCAAAACCTTAAAGGAACACTTTGAAAGCATCAGATGTCACTGGGGAAAAAATCATGCTGATCTCTTTACTGATATGAACTAACTAAAGTGTTAGGAATGAAAGGTTGTCACATCATGTGATGGAAATGAAAATGATCGACCTACAGGGGGTTGAGTTCACCGGCGCAGTCTCAAAACGGGTCCAAGATTTTCATCCTGCCACCTAATGGCAGTGAGCAGATACCGGTTCTGCATATGGTTTAAGGACCACCTTCGGCCCTGTCAAGCTCTCTTAGAATAACTTCCTGTCTCCTGGAAGGAAGTTTCAAAAGACAAGAAAGGACCCCGCTTGTCTCATTGATTTGCTCTCCTGATATTTAGACTGTAGTATTGATATTTTAACCTTTGCCTTTGTTAATTCCCTGAAACACAAAGCAGCTGAAACTGATTAACAACGCCCTCTGCAACTTAACTAACCAGATCAATATCTCAGAGGTTTACCTGACTCGATGCTTTAGTCTGACTAAAAAAAAAAAAAATGCTTCTTTGACTTTTTTGAGCAGTCTAGATTTGCTGTTGTGCTTGGGTTTGTTGTCCTGTTGCAGAACTAATTTCAGTCAAGCTTTAGCAATCAGAGGAGTTTATTGTGGACACAATGCAAGGTGCCCTCCACCACTGTGTTTATACCGGTACACTGTGCTTGGTTTTCACCAAACATAGTGCTGTGCAACATGACCAAAACATCTCAACTTTGCTCCTGTTTATCTAAAGGACACTGTTCCAGAAGTCTTGTTTTCTCAGGTGCAACTTTTTAGAGAGAAAAGACTTTCTTGTGAGAACCCTTTCAAATAAGCCATACGTGTTCAGTCTTTTTCTAACTGCTGTCATAAACTTTAATATTTAGCATGCTTGCTAAACCGGTAGAGTCTGAGATGTAGTTGTTGAGTGAGTTTGAGTGAGCATTGGCTTGAATATAGTTGAACTAAATGCCAACTACAGAAGTTGACCCAAACTGCTTTAGAGACAGCTAGGCACATTTATATTCAAGGTCTCCAAAAAACCTAGTTTCAAAATACATAAAAAATTGAAAGGTTGATTTTGTAAAGTAAATATTACAGTGGTTTAGTGATCATTAAAATGTGTTCAGTATTTGTAAGTTAATGATGACTCATCTCATAAATCCTGACACAGCGCTGTCCTCTATAAGCTGCCTTTATAGGCAGAAAGTGTTGGTATCGACAATACTAGACCTGTATTTACTTGGTATCAAATTTGCTGAATGGCACAGAACAAAAATAAACAAAAAAGAAAGTTCCTAAATAAGGCTATGAGATATGGGTGGATTTTTGTTTAGAGGTCTTCGAGATTTCCAGGGGAAAAAAATTCCAAAAATATTTTTAATTTTTAGTAAATGTATATGCATTTAAAATGGCAAGGAAGACAAGAAGAAGACAAAATGCAAATAAGCTGGAAAATATTCAGCTTTAATTTTTGTTTATTTTTTGAGGGCTAAAATAAAATTCAGTTCAGTTTGAAATTAATACTCTTAAAGAAAATTAAAGAAAAAATATTGGCTGAAAATGGCGTTATGTCAGCAGCTACTGGACAGCTAGCTAAAAGAGGAATGGCCGCCATAACGGACCGAAGCTAACGCTAGCTAAACGGTTTATTGATGCTCCTTCACTGAACTGGATGTGCCTGGAAATGGAGGGCTTCAGAGTTGATCCGGAGATGGGAAATGTTAGTGAAACAGAGCAGGCTGTGGTCCCCCGGGCGAGCAGGGACCACGCTATGACCGGTGATCTCAGAGTGCTACACAACCTGCGGGCCTTTGAGGAGACCAGCCGGGTGACCTCCCCCTTTGACGGGGTGCAGACAGAAGTCCAGCCGTACATGAGAAGGATACTAGCTGTGTGGATGTTTCAGGTATACACTCATCAGTCACAGTGTAATTTTCCACCTAGTTCAGGTGAAATAAACCAGATTTCTGTCTGACAGGTGTGTGAGGAGCAGAAATGCGAGGAGGAGGTGTTTCCACAGGCGATGCGTTACCTGGACTGTTACCTGAGCCGTTTTGCAGTTGAGAAGACCAACCTGCAGCTGTTAGGGGCAGTTTGTATGTTCCTGGCCTCCAAAATGAGAGAAACGATCCCCCTGACTGCCAGCAAGCTTTGTGTCTACACAGAAAACTCCATTTCAGTCTCAGACATTCTGGTAAAGGCATTAACTATTATAAAGGAGCTAATATCCTTGATGTTTATCTCCCCCCAAACAGCACAGAAAAACTACCACCACTGACCAAGTCTGGGTTATAAATAAATAAATAAAAGTAATAATCAAATGCACAATTAAGTTTGGTCGCATAAGTCTGAGGGATCCCACATAATAAGTGAATAAATGAATCTGCTTTTCCCACTAAAATAAAATGTATTTATTTGACATCCTTGATGCTTTTTATGCTTCTCTTAAAGCACTTTTTTAAAACCTCTTTAGGCTTCTAATAAAAGAAATTGTGAAGGGATTATACTTATTTTATTTAACAGATCATTACTGGTACATCCCAAGTATACACAGGGAGGCTGGATTTAAACCCAGGACCTTCTTGCAGTGAGGCGGTGTTGCAAACCACCCCACTGTGACCCCTCTTTCTGTTGCATTTATTGCAAATATTCAAAGCGACCTCATGATTTAACCGAGCCTCCAGTTTGTCTCTTTTAAAAGTGGAATCTGTAATACTTGTTTTCCATGGATCTCACGATAATCCCCAAAATCAACACTGTTGCTTCTTAATCTGTGGATAGTTTTCCTGTTTTGGCCGCATCCAGAAAGGCCAGCTACATTCCCATGAACCTCAAATATCCTGGTGGTCAAATGAAAATCAGACGGCGTAATGACAGTCTTGTAGCTTTGCTTTTGTCATGAATTTCATGAGAGGACATTTATAAACTTGACAGAAATGCATACTTTGACCAAAGCAGTGCTTCTCAAACTGTGGTTTAGGCCTCAATGATATGACATTGGGCAACTGCAGATGGATCGTGGACACACCTTTCAATACTTTTATTCCATCTGAAAAGGAACAACAGTTGTAATATTCATTGAAGACTAAGTAGAGACACTTATTGGTACGATTTCTAAGGGCACAATTTTATCAAGGCCATTTTAGAAGATCTTTGTAGGTAGGAAGCCGGAAATGTTCCCTTTTCACAATCATTTTTTTGACCAAAGGCTTGCAGGCATGCACACTGTTCAGGACACGGGGGTTTGACTGAGGGGTTAGGGTGACCAGCACTCGTTGGCTGATCTGAATGAGCGTTCCTGCTGTGGGATTTTGATGGTGGACTGGCTTCAAGGAATGTGTGTGTGTGTGTGTGTGTGTGTGTGTGTGTGTGTGTGTGTGTGTGTGTGTGTTGCAGCACTGGGAGCTGGCAGTGGTGTCAAGGTTAGAGTGGTGTCTGGCCTCCGTGGTCCCCTCTGACTTCCTGGAGCCAATTCTTCACGCTCTCCCCTTTGTCCGACCTCCCCACCTTCAGAACATGCGCAGGCATGTTCACACCTACATCGCTCTGGCTGCCATGGGTACGTTGCATAACTGAGTTACCTAAACATGAAATGGTATCCCCAAATGAAAGACAATATCAGTCAATTTAGTGTTCAATTTAAGGCAGACAACTAATGGAAAATACATTTTAACAAAAAAAATCTTGTAATGTAATGAAATCATCTCATTTACACCCCCCTGTAAAACAATCCGTGATAAGACTTTTTACTTCATGATCATCAAGGGACTATTTAAGCCGTGAACAGTGGGCATCAAACAGCCCCAACCATGATTACGATGTGTCAGCAGTTCATTTTGGATAGTGAGAGCAGAGTTTGTGTAATCCTGCATTGTCTGCTATGAAAGACCTGCATCCAGCTATTCAGCTGGCCGAGTTCCCACCTATCTCTATCTGCAATACTGCCCGAGGCTGCAGGTCACAGGGATACAGTTAGTTGCTGCTCTTTCAGGCAGCTGTTACACATTTTCAGCCCCATAAAAATAAGACATTTTAACCCACTCTAAGGGTGTAAAGCAAGAACTGAATGGCTGAGTTTTTGTCTCACCATTTCTCCTGCTTCAAGCAATTAGGATATCATATTATCCTGTTCTGGGAAGTGTCTGTTTTAAGCTTTTAGGTTCATCTGTCAGGGTGTGTCGAGCATGGTGGCGACCATCTGTCTACCATCTATTTTCTTTCTCAATATTGTGTGGACAAAGTGCTCATTATTAATAGAAGACACGAAAGTAATAAAACGTTTTTAATTATCAGAATGCAGGTTTTCAGTCTTCCCGCCCTCCACTGTAACGTGTGCCTGCGTGAGCATCGCCACGCAGAAGCTAAAGCTGCTGGACGCTGGCGTGTCTGCAGATTCAGTGATAACGTTTTTGGCCGACCTTTTGGCCGCTGATCAGGTAAGGCTAATGTTTAACTGACTGAGTTTCAGGCAGTATCTCTTTTGACTTTGCCCTTTCGTCAACAGCGATGGGTGTATTTGTCGTCTTTGATCAAACAGCCTGAGAACTGCTGCAAACAAACCACTGTTTAAAAAGCATCTTAAAACATATCCATGATTATATGTGCGGCCTTGTCACCGCTGACAAATTCATTGTTTCTATGTGAAACGTGGCCCCGAACAGAACGCCCTGCTCCTCTGCTATGACCAGCTCAGGATTGTGTTAGAGCTCAGCCTGCCCTCCAGTTTTCAGGATATGGTTTGCAAGCCAAAGGAACACGGATCAGGGAGCAGTTACACCCCTGCTGACATTCAGGATGTTGTACTGACACCGACATCCCCACCAGAGGAAATCAAACTAAAACACTCCTCCCTGCCTTGAAAAGTTTACTGCCAGGAAATGAAACGAGAAGGCCAGATAAGATGGAAGAAATTCATCTACGTGGCTCTTTGATTAAGATTATTTTTTTGTGCATGCTTTGTTTAAGAGTGTTGTTTTCTGGAATCGCGTAAGCAGTTTTATCCCTTGATCTACATAAAAACCTGCTGTGACAGTGAGAATTAAATTGCACCCAATCCTGCCAGCAGTGTTTGCACATTTTAATTGTTACTTTTTGCAAATCTAATACTAGTGATGGTGGTTCTGTTAAGTTTAAACTGAAGTCTGTCTGCGGTTCGGGCTGTGCTGAATGCAAATGAATCCTGTTATACGCCAATGCAATATCTGTATGAAGGCCATTAACAACACTGGCCAGCAAATGAGTTGTTTGTTGTCGTTTTTTTATTGACTTCCTCATCCCAGCAAGGACAACACAGCAGAACAGTCACACAAATGATAAGCCAGTAACTTTGGCAGACATGGTTTAAATTAAACCTGAAATATATGGGATAAGGGAAAGGGAGAAACAAAAACAATGAAATGCCCACATTACAACAAACACATTAAATTATTTTATAAAAGCAAAAAACAAAACAAACATCCTACAAACAATATTTTCCTTGTCACACATGAAAATCAAAGATCATTATGTGAGAATGAGTTTTACCTTCATCTTAATACAATCCATCAGATTCCAGAAATTAAGAAAAAAAACTTTCAATAAAAAAAATAAAAAGTATCTTTTGCAAATGAACAGGCTTTCAATTCCTGATGAGCCTCCTTCATCAGAACCATGTTTCTGAACAACATGGTTCTGCAGCTTGCATCAATGGCTTTGTGCAACTCTTGTTACATGACACTGATACATAAATGGTGTATTTATCAGGTTTCAGTGGCCTGAAAGTGCTATTCCAGGCACTGGCTTAGCATCCAAATTAAAATCAAACATACATGCTGATGTAGCTGAATACCAGGAGTATTTCATAAAGCAAGACAGAGCCAGGTAGCTACGAAAATATCTGGTCAAGCTTAATTAAGGATCAATACCTGCATTTATGATTTTAATTTGAACTCTAGTTTTGATTCAGTGACTACTTTTTGGCAGCGCTATTTTTAACTGGTGTTATCTGGCCTTATAAAATACTACGCTGTTCCATAACCGATGATTCAACTTCATAAAAAACCCCCAAAACAAATAGTAATTAGTTGGGGAACTTCATACTGTTGATTTTCAAAACAAAAAAAAATAATAATAATAACTGGGCCCCACCTGTTTTTGTAAAACTCCCACACGTGTATGTAGGCTCAAAGGCTATTTGTGCACTTGTATCAGCGCAAGCTAGCAAGCAAAGGCAGGTTCGACTGGTTAGGCCAGTAATTCATAGGGTCACTATTATTATTCAAGTCATTATCCAAACACAGAACAAGTCATTTCAGGAAAAACATTTATATAAAAAAAAAAAAAAAAAAAAAAAGTCAGTAGTCCCCGTTTCAAACATCAAAACTTGGCACATTTTGCTGGGGATTTTTAGCGCCAAGGTTTTCCAAATCTGCTCTTTGGCATCTGTGAAATGTTACCTTACCCATAAACAAAACTCATTCCAACATCGAAACTGTTTGCTATTGCCGTCATCATCCTAGACAAACATCATGTTGACAGAAGATTACGAAGCTAGAATCCAAATAACACTCATTGAACTTTCTCAAACTTTCTTGTTGACAATAAACCACAATGCAGAGTATTCTGCTGCTGTAACTCGGACACAAACCAGCTACATTCAATCAGATCTACTGTAACTGTATTAAAAATGTCTCCCGAATTTCCGTCTCTGAAGTGCTTTTGGTTTCATTGTGAATTAATTGACTAGCAACCTCTAACAATGAAAACCAGAGTTCAAGCTCTCTTCTCCTGAGACTGTTTGATGAAAGTCAAATTGCACTCTGTAACATTTCCTTTGCGTAATTGCATTTCCTTATTTTAGTTTCGGTTAAATCAAATCGACCATCTCAAATACAATCAGTCTTCTCCCTTTTTTTGGTACTGTATTAATTCCTGAATTCTGCCAAAATGATCACCTTACAGTGTTCTGGTATTTTCACACAACGCACTTTGGCTTTCATGACCACAATATTGTTAAAGTCACTTCAAAATTCAGGATGACCACTAATTCTTTAGCCAGCATCTTGTCCCTTATTACTGGTCTTCAGCTTGCATTGGAGCTTCGTATGACCATGGCCTGTTTGTAAGCCTCTGTGACGTTATCACAGTCTGAAATCGAAAAGGCACTGTCAGCCACTCCAGACTTGTAACAGTCCCAGGACCTCAACAGCCCATCGGACAGAATTCTGTCTTCTTGGATGTCCAGAAGGTTATCAGCAGAAACGCAGCCTCTCATGCTCGCCTTGGCTGGTTTATCCATTTGCATTGCTGGCCTCACGTGGTCTGGTAGATCCAGCTGATCAAAGGACTCTGAAGATAAAATGCTATCTTCGCTGATGGCTCCGCTTGGTCTTGATCGGCCACCTCCATGAGGCAGAGATGTCGCCAGCTGGTCCAAAGACCCAAACTCATGTAACCCACCAGAGGAGAACTTTCCATTACGCTTGAGGATGCCCTTCCTGTAGGGTGCTGAAGGGCACTCTTTCGTTTGCGTTACCAAGCCAGAGTCACTGTTCTCTGGAGATGATGAGTAATACCCCGACTCTTGCTCAGCAGGCTTCTTTAGGATACCTTTGCGAGGCAGCTGTGCAGCTGAAGGTGCTTTACCTGGTGCAGACAAGTCCAAGATTTTTTGTGGCTCCACTAAACTGACAGTTGATGTTTCGCTTATCGACTTCTGTTTCACACTGTTACGCCTCTTCAGAATACCCTTGGAGGGCCGAGTGTCTGTGCTACCCTCGTGAACTGCCTGGGTGATGTTATTCTCCTTATGTGACCTTCGCAGGGACCGTTGTCGGACTACATCCGCTGCACTGCCCTGCGTGCGGAGCAGGCAGCGCATCTTGGAGCCATTCTCCAGTAAAGGCCTGGATGTACGACGCAGCCAACTAGCAACACCGGCCAGCCCAGCAGGCTGTGATGTTGACGGAGATACTGGGGCAGAGGTCTGCTCCACATGACTGCTCCTTCTCTCACACAGTAACGGCTGCGGATAGCCCCAGTTGAGCCACCAGTGACCGGCAATCTCCTCTATTGTAGCTCGGCGGTCAGGATTCACCATCAGCATCCAGCGGATGAGTCCACATGCATCTGATGGAAAGAAATGGGAAAAATCAAGACTCCTATAAAAGCTAAAATATAATTTAGCTTCACTGAGGAAAAATCCGTTTTAAAAACTTACCAGAGGGTTTGTTTGGTTTCCGGTAGTCTCCAGTGCTGATCTGCTGCACTAGCATCTTGTGGTTGTTCCCGTCAAATGGCATGGTTCCGTGAACCAGCGTGTACAAAAGCACCCCAAGAGACCAAGTGTCCACCTCTGGGCCATGGTACGGACGCCCGTTGACAATCTCCGGGGAGGCATATAAAGGACTGCCGCAAAAAGTCTGAAGTAACTCGTCACCGTGGTAGAGGTTCGACAGCCCAAAGTCTGCAATCTGTGAGAACAAAAGATGTGATGTGAAGCGTATTTTCCCATTGAAGTTCTTCAGTTACAGCGCATCACTGTTAGTTATAAAATGCGTAACGCAGGCTATTGATTTCAATCCACGTGCATACCTTAACATTGCCGTTGTCATCCAGTAAAATGTTCTCCAGTTTCAGGTCCCGGTGTACGATTCCGTTCTAAGAGGAAAAAGGATTTATTTTTGTTTGTTTGTTTTTTTCCTTCTTTTTTCCTTCAGCTTTGTTTCATGCATGCTGTTAGGGATCGGTTTACTGGGAGTTGTCTGCATTACGTAGAAAGGATTTGCTTTACTGGGTTACACCACATTATTCTCTAACAGAAGACCTCTCTGGTACGTCAGCAGTGCCTCATTGTGCTGTGCTCTGTAGGGGGGCATGCCTTTGACTCAAGTTTGCATTTGCTTCACTTACAAAAAAAAAAAGCAGGTCAGCTACTGCTCCTTACATATGAGCACTTGCTGTAGCAACGAACACATTCTTTGTGTAGCGTGGCGTTCATTTATTGTTAAAATGCCATCATGAAGAAACTTTGGAATTTGTCGCTGTGCCAAATGTAGGTGATATAACAGATGGCCTTTCTCTGTTGAATAACGTGGATAAATAAATGTTTAACGAGACATCAGACCTCTGTAAAGAGGTAAAGGACAGGTGGTTAACACAGTAATATGAAAGGGCAGGTCACTCAGCAAATACTGTCTAGCAAACGTTTATTTATAAATGCTTTGCCAAGCAGAGCCATGATAAAATATAATGTTCACTGAATGGTGGTAATTGCACGGCTCTGGGCTTGCTAGAACAACCGATTGCTGTGTGTGTGTGTTCTGTTCCTTCACACCCTCATTAAACTGTGAGACCATGCGTGTGCATGTTGGGATTGCTGGCCTTTAGCCTTCACTTGGTCTCAGTACAGACCAACTGTTCATTTTCCCCCAGGCTGACAGTGAATAATACCCATTATGTAACTTTGGAGGTGCCAGCGCCTTGGAAAAACAGTGAATCTGAGCGCAGCCCTGTGTCATTAGGCTTAAGACAACAGCAGGTTGAAGATCCGATATGAGAAAAACTGCCTTACCTGATGACAGTAGTGGACAGCTGACACAATCTGCCTGAAGAAATGCCTGGCCTCCCGCTCGGGGATGCTTTTCTTGTCACAGATGTAGTCATACAGATCCCCCCGGCTGGCATACTCCATGACAATCACAATTTTGTCCTTGTTCTCAAATACTGAAATACAGAAGAGCAGAGCTCCTTTGAATTCAACGCTTCAAACCATTTGCAATACTTGAGCTGTGTGAGAGACGTCCATTATCTGTGCAACCGCTAATTTACACCAATTACAGCTATACAGCAAACAAACGTGCACTGAAGTGGAGAAACGCTGAGTGATGACCACCTCATCAGGCGTGAGGGGTGCTGGAAGACACGGGGCTCTGCGCATTATCAGCGGCGCCGGATTACGGCAGGAAGTTGCCACTTACGTAACTCTGCATCAGACTTGAGCACAAAGACGTGCGTGACAAAACTCGGAATCTCAAACAGAGAGACTCCTTCCCCCCACCCAAGATATCACGTTTGTATGTAGTGTGTGGGACAGAATGATTAAAGTCAAACCCAAACATAGTCATTAGCATTTTGTTTTTGAAATAATGTACCTTCATATATGGTGATGACGTGCGGATGACAGAGCGAGGACATGATCTCGATTTCTCTGCGAATGTGAATCAGATCTTGTTCATCCTTGATCTTCTCCTTTCTGATAGATTTTACGGCAACCTTTAAGAAAGAAAAATCAATAAAGTGAGAGGTAAGTAAGAATGAGCTCATGGAATAATTAATCATCCAACAGGGAATCAAACTTTTTCTTCCCCCATGTAAGGTCTAAACCACTTTAATGGGCTTCCTTGTGTAAAAAGGGTTAGAAGTCTGCTGGAGGGGGTTACATGAATAGAGACAAAACAGGGAACGAGTGAGCCTGTACTCCAGCTCCCTCCAGCTTCTAATGCTAATGACAACTCCAATGGTCTAGACCTCGAGGTGTTTCAGCAAATCTAATTTTAACACTCAAAAGGACACAAGAGACTGTAGGAGACTCAATAAATGCTAAACCACAAGGTGCACAAGTTGGGGAAAAAAAAAATCAGTGACAGTAATATTCACGTCAACTTTATCCAACTTTACTGGTTATGTTGCTCAAATAAGGCATTTTTTAAAATCAAATTCAGGTCAAAAGTTGCATAATTACTGATTAAAAAGCAAACAAAACCTTAATGCAATGATCAGCAGAGGTATACTAGATAAGTCATGTCTATTAAGTGCAGTATGGTTTAAAAAAAAAAATAAAAAAATCCACAAATCAGCCGCTAGTTAACATAAATTGCCGTCCTCCCACTGCTTGTTTGATTGCGAGTGGAACAATGAGCATTGAACTGAAACCTGTGCCGTTTTGAACTCCGGGTCAAGTATTGTCTGTTTTAAAGAAAACTAGAGTTGGCCGTTAGGTCTGCGAGGCCCACAGAAGTAAAAATTTAAATGTGAATAGCATCTCAGTCTGAACTCGCAGGCAAGCTGTATTCATGTCATTCTGTTGCCCATTGGAAGCGCAGATGCTTGGGATTCCTCTGTGCGCCGAGTGCGTCATCAGTCCACCCCAAGGTTGAAGAGGTGCTGTGAGGCACCAGATGGTGCAGGCGGTGGGGTGTCCTCATTTCTAACCCTCGAGGTTCCAGAGACAGGAAAATGAGTAAAGCAGCGACTTGTCATATCCGTGTCAACGCGTGACCTGTCTCCCCGTCGTGAGTCACTGTCTGGCGTGGATGCTCTTGCAAATAAACCCCCGTATTCCCTCCACCCGGGCCCGTTTCCTGACTCTGAGAATGGAGGTTTCCTGCATTTGTTTGCGTAGCTGTCAGACAGGCCTGAACTCACACTCATGACCAGTTCACATCCTTGTGAGGTTATCTGTGTGTGTGCAATCTCTGTTACAGACAGTCTGCTCCACGTAATAAGCACAGAGGGGCTGAAATCTTTCACATTTCACAGCAAAGACTCAAACCACATTTCTGCACAACACACACAACTCATGAGCCACCATTATCCCCCTGGCCATTTGCACCAGACAGCCCTGTTAAAATGTAGGCTTAGTGAAGCTTTGTAGAGTTTTAATCAGGTTTTAATCAGGTATGCACAAAATCATGGGTCGATCCAGAAGTTTAAAAACTACATTTTGGGACAGATTTGATATCATTAATATCCTTTTTATTTATTTTTATTCCAGGGAAACAATAAATCATGATATAAAAAAAAAAGCATGTTTAAGGATTTCTTAAGATCCTTAGATCAGCTCTTCAGACCATCTTGGAATATTTATCCCGTGCTCAGCTGATGTGACAACACAGATGAGTCACGCAGGTGAGTATCGGCCTCTGAAATCAGTAAATGGCACTTTGTTTACAGGTATACGGAGTCACTTTATCTAAATAAAGCAAGTATAGACGCAGTCTTAGGAGCTCAAAAAGAAGGCAAATGGACTTTAAAAAAAAAAACCAGACTTCTTTAAGTTAAGGCTGTCATGACCTGAATGACTGAGAACCTACACAGACATACAGACACAAGTATTTAACCAGTTTAACTGTGGAGCATGAGTAAAAACGCCCCTGGGAACTCTCTTGCACAATGAATTAATTAACAGCTGATGCAAACCAAGTCTAGGGACTTAACTGGGGCGTCTGAATACACAAACAGCATTCATGTCAGGCACCGAGTGGCAGATCAACCCCTATCCTGATGTATGTTGACACCCCACCCCCCAACCTACCTTACCCCACCTCAGTGGATTATGCAATCAGACTTTTGCACTTAGACAATGGAAACAGCTGTAATGCCACAGCACGCAAGATGAAGCCACTGTTTGTTTTTGTGTCACTCCCCTGAGTCAATGACACATCTCTGTCCATTATGTTGTCAATAATCAGGCGTGCAAAGGCTTCTCTGCTAAATGCCATTTGTTGGGTGTGAGATTCAAAACACGTATGTGGGCTAATCAGTATTTTGATACTTAAAATAAAATAAAAAAATTGTAGGTTTGAAGCATCAGGAAGCTGCCGGCAAGGATAAATCCCAGACACCAACTCATTTCTAATAAAAACAGCAGAGCCAGTCGGTGAAAGAGCAGAAATGGGCGTGTGTGGACACGGCTCAACTTGTATCACTGCATGTTTACTGTAAGCAGCAAAGGGAAGGGGAAAAGGATTCTAACACTTACTTCCTTGACTTCTCCACTTTCACAAAAGCAGGACTTTTAACAAAGGGCATTTCCGATAAAGTATGAAACAGCAGCCAAGTCAGGCTTCCCAAGAAAAGGCCGAAGTATCTACAGCAGGAACGTTTAGTTTTCATTTTAAAGTCTAGATGTGGGCTTTGATTTGTATCATTTTAACACACTTTCCGTTTCCCGGTATGTTCGATAAGCCACGGCAAGTAAACAAACCATTAGGCAGCACGAATGCAAATCACACGTTTATCGAGAGAACAAAGATTTTAATAGGTTCACCAAAATAAACTCAGGTGCCAGTTTATTATGTGGGTTTGTTTAAATTGGTTTTAAGTGTTGTTGTTGAGTCAGGGTTTGTTTTGTGGTACCACATGACCCTGACCCAGTCCCGTACAGTATTTTTTAACTGGTCTCACAATCAACCCACTTCCACATTCCTTTCTAAAATATTTAGAAGCTAAAAATAAAAGAGATCCAAGATCTTATAATCAAGGGGAAACCCCCTCCTTTTTATGCCTATTTTAAGGGCTTATCTTTCTAATGTTTTAAATTCCTCGCATTTCCCCTTAGGCCATGGAGAGCTGGAATTTACCTGGAAGCCCAATTGCAACCCCCGCATCCCCCCCCCCCTCTCCTGTTCCTTTTATCAGAAAAAAAAAACCCAACAAAAAGAAAGTTACCTAAACTGCTTCCTGGGGAAAATAACTTACCCAGCCCTCACATGGGCTAATTTAAAAAAAAAAAAAGAGAGAGAGAGAGAGATAGAGGTTATATAAAATGCCTTGTGATAAATTTCTGTTGAAACGCCATGATAATGACCTCAAACTGGAGCAGATCTCACTGTTTAACCTGAATACACCATGAAGAAGCATGGGCAGATGCTTGCATAATTGCATTTGCGCTTAAGACAAATTTAAGCGCTTATCAAGCAGATCAGAAAGAGTCTGCGGGCTGGCGAGGAGGAAATTATTAGATCATGGTCAGTATATTCCAGTGTGAACGTAAGAAAAGTCCATAAATAAACACACTGAACCCTTCGGCAAACTTTAGCCAATAGACAAACACCTCAGGAGAGATGGCAGGCGCACTTTCAACTTTATTACTTTACAATCCGCCTTATAAAAAATTAACAATATTATTTTTCTTACAATCCAGCAATACTTTGCTTTTTTCAAAGTGAACGCTCTGCGGTAGAGTTTCCACGCCTTTATTTGAAAATTCAAATCCAAGCGAGCTCTACCTGTTTGCAGACAGTCAGTCACCTAAAAATAGCGCTCGCTGTCTAAACAACAGGTGGCCGATGGGACAAGCAGTCCAAAGACTGACGTGAGACTGACTGCAGGTAAAATGTGATCAGATTAAAAATAATAATAATAATAAAAGAAAAATAACACCATGCTTACCAGTCTACCGGACCTTTCCTTGGCCTTCTTCACCTTGCCGTAGGTTCCTTTTCCGAGGGTCTCCAGAAACTCGTACCGGTGTTTCAGGTTGTGTTTGTGGTGGTGCCTCTTCACGGCTTGTTTTTTCACGGGCACCTGGAATTGAGCTTTCCCGAAGGGTGTGTTTTCGTCGTGAAAAGCTCCCCCGACGGACGGCCTGTTGCAGGCTGACGAAAGACGGGCAGCGCGTAAAGCATCCATGCCGACCCCCGGCAGAGGTGTTGTCTTGTGTCGCTTTACTTTCAGAGCCAGGTATTAAAAATGCATTCCCTCTGTGTGGAGCCGCAGGCACGCTTCAGGTTAAAGTCTCGATATAAAGTCTTCAGCTGAGAACTGCAGGTTAGTGTGATCAAGAAGCTGTAGGCAGGAACTGGAACATCTGCGTGTTAGCTCGGTAATGCTGCTGGAACTCAGCAGCAGGTAGGCAAGAGTGAGGGGGAAAGCGGCGGAGCACCGCCCGCAGACGGACACGTCAAATAGTGGAGGGGGAGTTTCAGGTAAGGGAGGAGCGCTGGATCTGCTGCACCGCGCATACCGTGGAGTGAACAAACAGAGCGAACTAGTTCATGTTGGATTTACTGGCTTCAGCTTTATTTAAAGTTAATGTTAAAAACAAGAAGAAATGATTCAGTGTTGCCTGGTAACCTCTTTTAATTCCCACACATGCTTTGTTTAGTTTTTTGTTTTTGGGTGATTGGTGTAAAAATCTGTGTTCCGCAGAAACAGACCAAGGACACCCCACGAAGACGAAAAATCAAAAAACAAGTGGGGCATAGAAGTTGAACAGGTAGTTGCAACATATCCAGTGGTTGCATTTAAGTAAATTTACTCAAACGACCGCCATCTGAGGTAACCGACATGTTGACCTACTTTGCTGGAATATTTCTATCTCATGTTACTTCTAATTCACTCACAGTTTTAGTTTGAATGCACATGGCTACCAAACTATGTTATAATATTGCAGATCAAACAGTAGGCCCATACACAGTTATTAAAATAAACTGTCTAAGCATTAATGCATCATAATATATATATTTACATAATGTTATTATTTAAAATATATATATAAATACAATGAGGTTTGACCACGAGAGAAGACAGCAGTGCTTTTTTTATGTGATCATGTTCACATAACGCTTCTTCTGTGCATGATGGATCTGTATCATGCATTTGTGGACAGCACAGGGATTTGTGGAAGTGTTCCTCAGCCCATGCAGCAATTTCCATGACAGAATCACACCTGTTTTTGATGCAGTGCTGCCTGAGGGCTTGACGACCACAGGCTTCCTTTCTTTAGATTCTCAAAATCTTTTGATGATATTATGTACGGTAGCCGATATCCCATTTCCCCCTATTCATAAGAAAGAAAACCTGCTGGAGTATGAATATAAACATTAACATCCACACACACGAGATCTCATATATGAGAATAGTAGTGCAAATGACCCAGTGTTGATTATAATATTAATGCTATCAGCAAATGAGGTAAATAATGACATATGATACTAATCCTCTGTGATAAAATGCAGATGGATGGTATAAGAGTGTGTGGTATTATAAAGTGTTGTTGTGCATGTGTAGTTTAAAAATGTATTTAAAACCTGAACAGGAGTAAAGCATTACTTCTGACAGAGGTTTGTTGCTTATTTTGAAACCACTGTGTAATCACTGGAGCTTATGCCTCAAAGCTATCCTCTTAAAATGTGATGAATAAGCCAGCTTCTTTCCTATCATTGCTTCTTGCTTCTTCTTCGTTTCCAATGAAGTAGAGAAAAATACAGTTGCATAAATTGGCTTCCACAAGGGCAAAAAATGAGTTTTTTTCTTTTGCTTTCTTCTATTCCATCAGTGCACCGCATTTTCAGTCCTGACTGACTTCATGCAGCTATTTGTGTTTGGATATTCTGATCTAAATGGGAAGCCAGTGGTGAGCTGGGAGAAGTGAAATCTGGAACAGAAAACGTTTAGATGAATAATGTTGTTACAGCTATGGGCCACTGGAGGTCAGCAAGCAGTCACTGTTTGCAACACTGCAGGCTGGTTAACCTCATTTGAGGCCACACGTTCATCACTATATATTCAGTAAATACTTTAAGGCAAAACATCTGACAAGTGTTTGTCAGTCAAGACAAGATGAGCCGCCTTCCCTGATCTTCATGAATTAATACTTTAAGCCAAGCAAAGCTGCGTGTTCACACGTTCTGTTTTAACTGACAGGACCTCAAACTTTTATCCTGTTCTCCTTCAGAAGCTGAAAAGTCACATACAGCATTACATTTCACTGAAACAAACAAGCTGTTAGTCAAACTTGAACTGCAGTTTTTCCCACTCTGGTTGCCTGCGCACCCCGCAGCGATGCTATGCGTTAGCAGGGGGTCTGCTCCACATTTTGGGAACCAGTGTTCCAACTCGTTGGCCTTTTTCTGTTTACCGCTCAGTAATGTTTCACAGATTATTCACTCGTGCATGCAGAGGAACATTGT
Organism: Aulonocara sp. 'chitande type north' Nkhata Bay; assembly: GCF_057382095.1. Lineage (NCBI taxonomy): Eukaryota > Metazoa > Chordata > Actinopteri > Cichliformes > Cichlidae > Aulonocara > Aulonocara sp. 'chitande type north' Nkhata Bay. The sequence goes on from NC_141348.1 coordinate 24,778,925, forward strand.
GAACAAATAAACAACAGTGATGTAGAAAAAAAAGAACACTAATATAAAAGTGCTTTCGCAGCACTTTTATATTGTTTTGGGAATCAAATCAAAATACCAGCTAGATAACCAAAAATGTTTTGTTGGCAATGAGGTCAGGTCAGATAAGGTCAGTGTGGACTGTGGTGTTCGCAGATGACATTGTGATCTGTAGTGAGAGCAGGGAGGAGGTATGGGAGGTCAGTAGAAGCAAGACAGAATACATGTATGTAAATGAGAAGGAGACAGGTGAAGGTAGATCACCTGGAGTCAACCATCTAAAGGAACAGACAGTGCACAAGAGGTGAAGAAGAAAAGTGGAGTCGGGGTGTAGTGTGTGGAGATGAGTGTCAGGGGTGATTTGTGGCAGAAGGATAGCAGCAAGCGTGAAAGAAAGCATTTACACGATGGTTGTGAGACCTGCCGTGATGTATGATTTGGAGATGGCAGAACTGAGAAAAACACAGGAGGCTGACCTGGAGATGTTAAAGTTTTCACTGGGAGTGATGAGAATGGACAAAAATAGAAATGAGTAGATTAGATCGACAGCTCAAGCTGAGCAATTTGGAGACGTGCATGTGCAGAGGAGGGACTGTGGATGCATTGGACAAAGGGTACACACATTTAAATCTTTATTAAAAACACATTTATTCTCTTTGGCATTTGACTCGAGTGCAACATACTTCTGGACAATTTTATTTTATTTTATTTTATGTGTTGTGGATTTTATGTGTTGTGGATTTTACTGTAGTTTTTCTTGGGGCTATATACTTTTAATGTATAGCACTTTGGTCAACGCTGTTGTTTTAAATCTTCTATATAAATACATTTGACCTTTGACCTTTGACAGGTCGCTAAATATTAAGCTGCCAGGTATGAAGACAGGAGGAAGACCATAGAGGTGATTCATGGATGTAGTGAAGGAGGACATACAGAGGGTTGCTATGACAGAGGAGGATGATAGGGGATAAAGTGAGATGGAGGCAGATGCTCTGCAGTGGCAACCTTTTAACTGAAACAAGAAGTTTCAAAAGAGAACATAAATGAATCTGTAAAGGGATTGTACATGTGATGTCCAAATATTATTAGTGTTATCTGATGCTATATCTGAAATATTATACATTCATTAAATCAGATCATATAAATTTTGGCAGAGAAAATATTCCTGATTTGATCTGACCTTAACTAAACCTTTCAAAGATATTGTTTATGTAATTCAACCTTTCTGCCAGAAGAGGGAGCTCACTAGCAGCTTGTAGTCCTGACACATCTCTGCACTCAGTTTCTCACTCTAATGGGCTTGGAATGGGGCTAATAACAGCCCCATATTACTTGTAATTTCTTAGTGTCTTTGTCTAGCAGAAGTTTGTCATGTGGAGTGATATAAAAATGATTTGAATGTAAAGAAATCCATGTGTCATGAGAGGTAACCGCATGCTGGATAGACTGCGAGAAAAGCAAGGAAACTTGTGGTTGACCTAGAATTAACAAATTATTAAACTAAATAATTAAACAAATGTACATGCCGGTGATAGTATAACCAAACACAAAAGCAAGTTACATTCATTTCCTAGGATATCTATACATGTGTGCTCATGAATTAGTTGGAGAACTAATCAGTAAATCTATATATCTGCCGGGATTATTATTTATCATATATTAGACTGTGTGCAAAAAGCCATAAACCAGATATTTTCCACTCTTCTTTTTTCGTTCATAATTACTTTTTTCCCAGGCTTCTATATCTTCGCCTCCCGGTGGAAACGGCGTTCTCTCTAATGCCTACACTTCCCAGAATGCCGCCTGGGCCCCGCCTTTTCCCTCCGCACACCGCTCTCGTCGAGTTTCTGTTTTGCTGTGATTTCACTCCTGCTTCTCTCAGCTATGTGATTTGGACACTCCTCGCCCTGCACCAGCACCACTCTTCCTCTTCATCGCCACCACCAGCGACAGCACCCGGCTCGGTTTGGCCGCTGTCAGTCGTCGGTGTTCGGGGGTAGAGGATGTCCGCTGGCTCCACCGGGCCACTGTTGGTTAGGAACGGTCTATAGCGCAGCCTCCTCTGGAAAAAACGGAGGTTTTTTTTGGTGTTGTTGTTTTAAAGTCGTGCTTGGGCTGTTTTTGTCGTTGACAGGCAAACGCTAAAGCCGGGCCCTCTCTTTTAAACACGGGGCTGCACTGCTGTGAAAGTGTGCCTCGTTAGGTTAAATGGATATGTGTGCCGTGCCAGGCTAAGGTGGGGACGGATCGGAGATGCCCTCTGGCTAGCAACGCTAACTTTCAGTGGACCGTAGCTAGGTCGCAGACGCACTGATTTCTTAGCGTTTTGGCCGACACAACATAGCCTTACAGGCGTGCTTTGGTTTTAAGACACTCAAAAGTTTGTAGTTAGTAACGAAAAAAACTGCGACTATCAAAAGGAAGTAAAAATGATTAAATAGCGGTAACTCGAAGCGGTTTTCTTCCACTCAAAGCTTGACGTGAAACTAGCCTAGCCGTGCTTGTCAACGGGACAACAACAAATGCCTTCTCATTCACGGGCACAACAGACTGTGGGGACCGTTCAGCACTGACACACTCCTACTTCATGTATGTTTAAGGACTACCTGTTAACTTGACTCATTTTCTTTCTTTTTAATTAACAAATGCTAGCAGGTGGTTTTGGGCGAGCATGGGAACTAACTAGTTAGCGCGCAAGGAAAGGTGTGTGCATTAACACATTTCGGGTTCACTCAAGGTGTTTGGCACCTGCTTAACCACTTAAATCGCATCGAGGACAAGGCAGCAGCAGCCCAGTCTGTTTACCATGGAGGGAAATGCGCAACAGCAGAAACCGACTCCTCTAACTCGGGAACTGACGAGAGTATTTACCAGCTACAACAAGCACTCCGTACAGCTGAAGAAAAACCTAAAGGAGACTAATGCTTTCTTCCGGGAAATACGGCAAAACTACAGCAATGCTTGTACATTGACCATGAGCTCGGCTTCAGCTTCTCTGGAGGCAGGTAGGTTTGAACACCACCTGGAAATGCATCAGTACTGCACCCATATGTTTGCATGTTTAAAGCACCCACAGCCGGGGTTACACTTAAGCATGCCGGACGGAAGTAAAAAGAAAAGGCTAACTGCTGCTGCTACTGCCAAGTGATTATTGCACCAGCGGGCAGGTTGGGAGCAAAATCCATTCATTTGGGTCAAAGAAAACTAAAGAGATTAACCCCCCCCCTCTGGAAAACATGTGCAGAATAAGTGCACCAAATATGCTGAGAATTATGCACTGGCTGCTTGAGTCATTTCTGATTAGATTGAAGTTACGGGTCACAGATTTCTTGAGATATATATATATATATATATATATATATATATATATATATATATATATATATATATATATATATATATTACTCGCCATTACATTTGTGTGTCCGAAACTATGAGCACTGTCAGCAGCATCATTTCATCACATAATTATCATCAGATAATTCAGATATCTGTTTCTGTGAAAGAAACGGACTAGACTTGATAATCATCTTCAGGAATTGCATACAGAGAGGGTCAGAGTCTGTACTCTTCCTCCTCTCCGTGTTGAATGTTCAAAGATAACTGAAGGTTAGCCATAATCAGCAGGAAAAAAAAAAACGAGATTCATCTTGGAAATGTCCTGGGTATATATACCTGCTCTCTCTCTCTCTGTGTGTGTGTTGGGGGGCGGGGGTCCTGTACTGGTATGTACATTTCTGTGTAGACTTGCTTGCGTTATTGCTTCATGTTAGGTCAATGAGGGCAGGTTAGAAGTGCAGTAAAGCCACTGTAGTGTTAGAAAGTAATGCAGTGGTATGTGACTATAAAGGGGTGGCTGTTGCTGCTATGCGCTGTCTTCGTTATGTAAGTGTTTTAGACTGTGACTCAGCATCATTGGGGATTATATCAGAGCCCTGCAATGATCAAAATGAATCGATTCTTCTGTTTGCGCTTCATACCTTAGGGGACAAAAAAATAATCCCAAAAAATAATATTTGATCAAGAGTGGTTCATTGTCTCTGCTGTGGAATATAATGTCCTGTATTCTTGGAGTTGTGTTAAAATACCAAGAATAATATAGATGTAATAATCTGAGTGTCCTATCTTTGATAACAGCGCTGACTAGGGGTGGGAGAAGACTTTAGTACAATAGTATATTGTATTGCTTCTTTATGTGATATGTTATTGATAAGGGTGCACATGAGCCAATATGAAGGTCATGAATGAAGTGTAAAGATAACCTGTTATTCTTATTAATGTTTCATAAAAATAATTTTAAAAAATCCCATATTTATCTTATATGTACTGTGGTGCATTACCTCACTTCATTCTTTGAACTGTATTAGTGCTTCCTCTTTTTTCAAGCCAGCTTTCTCTTGATTGGCTGAGTCTTGCAAACAGAAGGTTTGAAAAGCAATAATGGTGGGAAGACTGTTCACAACAACAGCTGGGTATCTCTGATGACTGTATTAGTGATATCCAAGTACTTGTAGGATATCGTATCCTACAAGTACTTGGATATCAAATACTTTAAAGGTATCCAGGACACCTTTAAAGTATTTGTGCCCAATTTTCTTTCTACTAATTTTACAGATACAAACCACCTTTTAATTCTGATTAGTTTGTCAGGACAGTGGAAAATCTTTAACCATAATGCCATATCTATACTGGAAATAGCCTAGGAAAGCATGCAGTAAAAATTAGCTGTACTGTGATTAAAACCGGTTAGGAACAGTTTCATTAATAGAATAGCCCTTCATTGTCATTTCGCTTGTACAGCGAAATTATGAGTGCTCCACACTAGGGCTGGGCGATATGACCCAAAATTCATATCTCGATATTTTTTAGCTGGATGGCGATATAAGATATATATCTCGATTTTTTTTTTTTTTTTTTTTTAAGCCATAAAGTAAGAACAAAAAGAGAGTTCTTAGTCAAAGCTGTGTCCCAGATGTCACACAGGCACTTTTATTAACATACAGCACAGATGTACATGAAAAATTACTCAAAATTAAATTATGAGCATTCATTAAATAATCATGCTCCATAAATAAAAGAAAACAAGGTTGTTTTTGTGCTAAACAAAGAGCTCACAATTGTGCAGTCAAAATATAAACTAAAAGACGCTGAGCGTAATAACAAAGACAGATTTCACAGCTGCTCTGTTCCCAAGTTTTGCTGTGTGACTGACAGCCTGGAGTTTGAAATCCGCTTCATAACCACCTCTCTTACAGGTGCCATTTATGGTCCTTATACACACACAATACGGTAATATTACGTTGATGCACAGTACGTATCACTCCGCGAAGCTCCTCGGTAGCCGTAATGCGCCGACAACCTATCAAGCGGTGCAGCTCCGTAGCTGACCAAAGTCGTACTCAAACATTTTGACAGATTGCTGAGCGCCGTGTACCACATAAAATCGGTTCGCGGCCATCAAGCACAACCAGAATTCATACATAAGGCGCGCTATCAACTTTTGAGAGAATGAAAGGATTTTAGGGTTAGCGCTGTTAGCTCGTTAGCGCGGTTAGCTCGTTAGCATGTTTAGCTCGTTAGCACGTTGACGCCGTCCAGCCCCACGCATGGGGCGATGCGCAGTAACTCGTTAACGGAGATTTGCCGTGTCCGTCTTGTCGCTGCCTGCACGTGAAGCGATGGGGGAGGAGGGGGAGTTGTCTTCAGTGAAGGCGAGGCGGAGTAACGTTGCGTAGAGACAAAAGTGGACGAAAGAGAGGCAAACTTGCGGCTCCACAACTATAATTATAACGTAACATAGACTATATCGATATAAAGGATATTGTCACATCTTATATCTCGTATAAAAATATATCGATATGTTTTAAAAACTCGATATATCGCCCAGCTCTACTCCACACTACCCCGGCACACGCATGTGCAGTAATAAATAACAAACAGGATAAATGGATGCAAACTGGAGGAATATATACAAAACAGTAGAAAGGTACACATTAGAGGACAAAGTGCTTGGAAGTAGTGCAAAGGACTTGGTGTGAGGATTGAGTCCATGTGTGAGTGGCCTTAAATAGCATTCCCACCAATTTGAAGTTCAATTTCAGCATCGGTTAAATATTATTTTGGATGATAGTTAAAGCCCTCTTAGTCATTGTATTCAATCACAATGAACAGTTGAAGGGTTCCTCAGAACTTCTAGTAGACATGGGCATTGTGAGGAGAGTGGCAGATATCATAAATGGCAGCCTCCATGTTTCAAACTCCACATCATAATGCTAGCAGCACTAGCTCTTACAGACTCAGCTGGATCTTCACTTATTTTCATTGGATTATTTCAAAGTTATTTATGGGGTCAAAAAGAAACAAGACAGGAAAAATCCAACACTGCCAAAGTGACATTAATACTGTTTACAGGCTTTTAACCGCACAGCTATTGTAGAATGAGCTGAATGAGATTTCCTTTATCTAACCAGAGACTGTTTAACGTGTGGACGTAGCTTTTGTGTTGGGAAAAATTAAGCTAATGGGGCTGTTATGCTCGCAACATCGCCTGTGTCGCACACCCATTTTGATGTCACGTCATGTGTCGTGCAAATAGAATAGAATAGAATTCAACTTTATTGTCATTGCACATGCACAGGTACAGGGCAACGAAATGCAGTTTGCATCCATCCAGAAGTGAACAAAAAACAATCTTTGTGGTGCTTTGTTGGTCATGCGCCTCTTGATTTTTGTAACCTGGTGTGTGTTGTTTTTTAGCACCATTTTCATGATATTCCAGCACAGAAGCTCACAGATATACAGATATACAGAGGGAGATATTGGAACCGTTTGAAAACTTGAGTTTGTGGAAAAAACTTTGCAAAAAACCTTCAACAAAGTCTTTCTGTTTTCCCGTTTTCTCCTCCTATAGCAGTGTTTATGTGATGATATTGTCTGAGTGGCGACACCTATCCTTCAGGAGAATCCTGCAGTGGCTCCCTGCACTGTAATGGCGGGTAAAAATACAAGCGACTATGAGACAAGGTTGTGACCACTGCGGCAGGTATACTGGGGGCTTGATGAGAAAGTGCCTTAAACCTGCGTTCTGTCTAAGGGCCACCAGATTGCGATAGCTGCTGTTGGGGGAAAAAAGGACGTCTGGTTCTATAGAAGTCTAAGGGAAAATGGCTTACTGTGTTTCCCCCTGTAAACACATATTAATGACAAGTGGTTAGTCAATTAAAAATCATTTAAATTTTTATTTTATCCAAGTTGGAAATTAAAACGCAAATCTTAAAGCTTCAAAACGGGGTTTCTGAAGCCAGTGGATGACATCATGCTAGTTACATCCATGTTTTTCTACTTTCTATGCATCTAAGATGACTGTAACATCTAACAAATGGTAGGTAAAGTTGAGATGTCTAACTGATTGGATTTTTTAAAGGGATGCCGATAGCAATATTTAGTGTAAGATAAGATTTTCTTACAGTTACACGAAACAAACACAAAAAGTCAGGTATTACTTGTTTATTGTTATTTGCTTTTTTTAAATGCTAGGGAATTGAGGAACAGCTTCTCTTTTAACAACATTCAGCTCTTCATTCTGCCTTTGAAAGCAAAACCAGTGCAAAATCCGTGCACAACACAATCTCATGGTGTTTTTTAGATGTAAAAAAACCCCCCACCATAAATGTTTGCTCAAACACACAGCCAGTTTAACTTACAAGAGTCACCACTTTGACTCCTTGGTTTGATGCGTATCAAACAAGGGTAAAGTGAATGCAGGTTAATAGGACTACAGCAAAGTGATTTACCCATTACAATGACTGATATCTATCCGTCATGTCACATTAATTTTTCGCTGGCTAAACATTCAAAAACGCTGTGAGGAGGAGGTGAAAAACAGATAGCATGCTGATGCTGACACCTGTAGTGCCGACCAAGAGTTTCTAAACAGCTTACTGAGTCTAACTGTTTGTTCTACTATACTGATGTGGTTTTAGATAACATATCCTCTTCATGTTGTCCAGGTCAGCTCAGCTGCATCTCGTTCCCTGCTCACGAAGAAGAGTTCCTACGCAACAATGTGGGTGCTTCCCCCTACATCCTTGTGCTGGGCCAGAACTGCACTGCTCGCTACCAGCTGGTCAACAGCCTTCTAGGGGAGAAGCTGCTGCCACTGGGCGGTGAGGCTGGAGAGCCTTGTGAAGGAGTCCAGGGCACTGTCTGCAAGAGGAGGAAACTTTGTTTCACCCATGGGAGACAGACACGGCTCAGCTTGGCACTGCCTGGCCAGTATGAGCTGGTGCACCAGTTGGCGGCTAATTGTGGTCGCTGGGATACTGTTCCCAGGGAGGACTTGGAGATCCATGAGGAATATGAAGACCCAGCCCACAGGCTAGCAGAGCTGGAAATCACTCTCCACCACTCGCTGCTTCAGGTAGGCTTGAAACATGTGCAGATGTCGAGAATTAACTCTGTTTAACAGTAGAGAGGGTTTGCTTTGCTTTGCTAGCAATAAGTAAGACTCATTCCTAGGTGGTGTTGGACTCTGACTTTGTCAACATTTTTTTTTAAATAAATATTGTAAAGAGAATTTCAAGGCACAACCAATGTGCACATTTCCTCGAGCAGTGACCTCCAGCCCGTGGTGGGGAGTGTGCAACTAGGTGTGAAGTGTCTTTGAAGAGAATGAGCTGTTTAAATCCGATCCATGTCCCTCAGACAGAAAAGTGTGGCGTTCCCTCTCCGGGCCAGGAAAGAGTTTGAACGAAGGTGTGAGAGTTGAGCATAAAAAGCTGTTGATTTATAGGTTTATCCACGTTCTTGCCCTCAGTGATCACTACGATTGTAGATAAAGACTGAATTAATAAGATTGGAGATAGCAGCACGGATAATGAGTTTTGTTCTGAAGGGTGTTTGGGTGAGCCATTCATGAAAGGCTTAGAGTAGAGCTGATACTAGTGTTAATTGAATGGAGCCATTGTTGGTGGTTTACGGATCTGATTAGGATGCCTGCTAAGTGAGCTCAGGAGCATAAGTGATAGACGGCTAGATCAATTTTTTTTTACCCTCATAATTTAAATATGTAGTGTGACATGAACCCCTTTATGTGAGATTGGTGCCATATATGTTTCCCATTGATGTACGGTACACTATTGCACACAAAACTTTCTTTTCTTTTTTTTTTTTTTTTTTTTTAAGTAATTTGAAGTGAAAACTATTGATCAATACAGTCGTGTTTACTAGTCCTTTTACAGAAAAGTAAACTAGGATAGTAAGAATATCCTGAAACGTTTTGTCAATGAAGTTTTTCTTGAGGAGCATTTTAATTTTGTGGTCAACCCGCAAAGGCTGATGTTTCAGACATTTAACTGGCCAATTCTGTTCCGTCTGTTATCAGCAGAGTGGATTTAAGCTGTTCTGCCGTAATCAGTTAGACTTTAACACAATAAACTGGCATTAGGTAATGCAATGCACTTTTTATACCCGTGTGGTTACTTGTTTAATGGAATCAATATAACAATAAACATAATCATCGTCATAATTTACAACCTTTCATAAACAAACATGCGTTTCTTTCAAGAACCATTTGACTCCAAAGCTTCGAGCGGTTGTGTAGTTATTGTTGTAAAGTTCATTAGGGTGAAGGCAGGTGATTTTGTCTGATTCTTGATTGAAAAGGTTTTGGTGAATCTGGTGTGAGCAGATTTATGGAAAATGATCATAGAGTCTATTGTTACACGTTATAGACTTCTAGTAGAACATGATATACAGGGTGGGCCACTTATATGGATACACCGTAATAAAATAGGAATGGTTGGTGATATTGAAGTCCTGTTTGTGGCACATTAGTATATGTGAGGGGGCAAACTCCTCAAGATGGGTGGTGACCATGGTGGCCATTTAGAAGTCGTCCATCTTGGATACAACTTTTGTTTTTTCAATAGGAAGAGGGCCATGTGACACATCAAACTTATTGGTAATGTCACAAGAAAAACAATTGTGTGCTTGGTTTCAATTAGAGCTGGGCGATAGAACGATAACGATATGTATCGCGATATAACTTTTACTCGATAGAGAAATTAAGCTATCGCGATAGACTTCGCCGCTCTTGTCCTCTTAAAATAAAATAAAAATAAAAAAAAAAGGTCAGCCAATCCAAACTAAGTACGTCGCGTGACTTGTTACGTACAGCACAAGTGCCAAGCCGCACGTGTGTTTGTTTGGGAAGCAGGCAGTGGGTAATAATAATAATAATAATAATAATAATAATGGATTGGATTTATATAGCGCTTTTCAAGGCACCCAAAGCGCTTTACAATGCCACTATTCATTCACTCTCACATTCATACACTGGTGGAGGCAAGCTACGGTTGTAGCCACAGCTGCCCTGGGTAATGGAGCCAGCGCGTAATGGAGGAAATGAGTGTGCCGACTAGAAAAATCTACCGAGCGTGACCGAAGAGAAAACAGATGATGGTTCCAATGCCAGAGAGATTGTCGAACGGAAGAGCCATAGAAGTTCCGTAGTGTGAAGGTATTTCGGCTATTTCAAGTCTGACAAAAAACAGAGTAGCGTGCACTGTAAATTGTGCCGAAAGCAAGTCTGGAAATACAATAAACTGGTGCATGCGTCACACTGTGCGCCACGTTATTGTTTCGGTGAAATGAATTTCTACAATACTGTTACTGTTAATTCTACTCTGCAGTGTTTAAATGCTTACATATACACACAGTTACTGTCCCTCCACACATACGACTCGGTTCTGCTTCTATGCCCCAGCTTTGTTTACTTTTTCCCACCGAGGCTTCTAGACTTCTGATTGGCCAACATTTCTGCACGGTTAGGAATCTAGCGCCACCTGCTGCTTTGGCATGTTCATAGCAGCGTTTTCCTTCATTTCTGCCTTTATGTGTGGACGGGATTATTTTTTAAAACGAAAACGGAAAATCTCCGTTTTCAAAAACACCCGTGTACGTGTGGACGTAGCCTCAGTCTCTGACTGGAAGCGCTAATTCGTCATTCTGCTGTTGTCAGACTAAAGTAACTGTTAAAACTGTTTGAAAAGCTAAGCTATACAACAAGGAGAGATTGAGAATTTCCTTTTAGTTCTCAGTTTATTTGATATTGACAAAAGTTAGTTTTGTCTGTTCTTCTGTAAAACAAACTAAGATTTATTTTTAGAATTAATATTTTGTTTCTAAGTGGAATTGACAATTTAGTCTGTTTTTGTTTGTTCTGTTTTGAAACTTAAACGCTTTAGCGGCTGCCTTTTGTGTAGTTTGCAATATTTGCCTTTATTTATCTGAAAAAGTCTCATGTTCCTTAAGTACATCTACCCTGTTGAACTTATTATGGGAAATAAATATTTAAATAAAAACAAGCTGCTGATTATTTCACATTTTACTTGTGAGCAACGGCACATTTAAATCTTACAAATATAGTTATTTGGCTTATATCGTGATAGATATCGTTATCGCCTGAAATGAAAAAAACATATCGTGATATGAAAAAATCTCATATCGCCCAGCTCTAGTTTCAATGTAACTTTATTCTTTCATTAGTTATTTACAAGTTTCTGACCACTTATAAAATGTGTTCAATGTGCTGCCCATTGTGTTGGATTGTCAGTGCAACACTCTTCTCCCACTCTTCACACACTGATAGAAACACCGCAGGAGAAATGCCAGCACAGGCATCCAGTATCCGTAGTTTCTGGTGCTGCACATCTCGTATTTTCACACCATAGACAATTGCCTTCAGATGACCCCAAAGATAAAAGTCTAAGGGGGTCAGATCGGGAGACCTTGGGGGCCATTCAACTGGCCCACGACGACCAATCCACTTTCCAGGAAACTGTTCATCTAGGAATGCTCGGACCTGGCACCCATAATGTGGTGGTGCACCATCTTCTGGAAAATCTCAGGGAACGTGCCAGCTTCAGTGCACAAAGAGGGAAACACATCATCATGTAGCAATTTCAAATATCCAGTGGCCTTGAGGTTTCCATTGATGGAGAATGGACCCACTATTGTACCCCATATACCAAACCATCACTTTTGTTGTTCCAACAGTCTTGGAAGGATCCATCCAACATGGGTTAGTGTCAGACCAATAGCGGTGGTTTTGTTTGTTAACTTCACCGTTCACATAAAAGTTTGCCTAATCACTGAACAAAATCTTCTGCGTGAACTGAGGGTCCTGTTCCAATTTTTGTTTTGCCCATTCTGCAAATTCTGTGCGCCGATCTGGGTCATCCTCATTGAGATGCTGCAGTAGCTGGAGTTTGTAAGGGTGCCATTTGTGAGTAGCTAATATCTGCCAAAGGGATGTTTGACTAATGCCACTCTCCAGTGACATGCGGCGAGTGCTACGCTGTGGGCTCTTGCTGAATGAAGCTAGGGCAGCCACTGATGTTTCTTCATTAGTGACAGTTTTCTTGCGTCTACGTTTTGGCAAATCCAACACTGAACCAGTTTCACGAAACTTAGCAAGTAGTTTGCTAACTGTAGCATGGGAGATGGGTGGTCTCGTAAGGTGTCTTGCATTGAAATCTGCTGCAATGACCCGGTTACTGCGTTCACCAGATATCAACGCAATTTTGATCCGCTCCTCACGTGTTAACCTCTTCGACATGTCAATGGCTGTGAACAAAGAGAAACTTGTAAATAACTCATGAAAGAAGAAAGTTACATTGAAACCAAGCACACAATTGTTTTTCTTGTGACATTACCAATAAGTTTGATGTGTCACATGGCCCTCTTCCTATTGAAAAAACAAAAGTTGTATCCAAGATGGACGACTTCTAAATGGCCACCATAGTTACCACCCATCTTGAGGAGTTTGCCCCCTCACATATACTAATGTGCCACAAACAGGACTTTAATATCACCAACCGTTCCCATTTTATTATGGTGTATCCATATAAATGGCCCACCCTGTAGTGTGAAAATGAAATTACACTAGCTTGACTTCGATCGAGTTTGCAGGCAGAACTCTCTTGAGCTCCTGCCACAGCATTTCAGTCAGGTTGGGTTCATTGCAACACCTTGAGTCTTTTCTTTTTCAGCCATTCTGGGGTAGTTTAGCTGCTGTGTTTGGAGTCATTACCCTGTTGACCAACCCTGTTGATCCATATTTTTGATCAAGCTTTAGCTATTGGATAGATGGCCTCCAGTTTGGCTTTAGAGTACGTATACAGAGGAGTTCATGGTTGACTCAACACTTGCAGGGTGTCAGGGTCCTGTGATTGCAAAACAAGCCCAAATCATCACCCCTCCACCACCGTGCTGACACTTGTTATAAGGTGTTCATGCAAATATGCTGTGTTTGGGTTTTTTCCTAACATGGTTCTGTGTATCATGTCCAAATATCTCAGTCTTGTGATTTGTTTGGATGCAACTTTTGCAAACATAAGTCATTAAAGAAAAAAGCCTTTCTCATGGTTACCCTTCCAAACAAGCCACACTTGTTCAGTCTTTTTCTAATTGCACTATCATGAACTTTAACATTTAACATGGTCACTGAGGCCTGTAGCGTCTGAGATTGTAGGTCTTGGATTTCTTGCAATATCTCTGAGCATTGCGCAGTTTGACCTTGGGGTAAATTTACTGGAAAGACCGCTCCTGGGATTATTGGGAGCTGTCTTTAACATTTTACACTTGTGAATTATCTTTCTTAACATTTGGAAATGGCCTTAAACCCCTTAGATTGATGGGCAGGAAGAGTTGCTTCTCTAAGATCATCGCTAATGTCTTTCCTCCCTGGCATTAACACAAACCCAAATGCTCCAGACTTATTAACTGCCAGAACTTCAGTTTTTATAGAGGTGCTAACATTTGTTGTTGATCAGTTAGTCAAGTGTATTTCATTATCAGCACCTGGCTGATGCTGACCCGGGAAAATAGGAATTTAGCGTTTTGGTTTAGTTTTTGTTTAAAGTAATAATTATATATATTTAAAGTAATAATTATATATATATATATATATATATATATATATATATATATATATATATATATATATATATATATATATATATATATATATATATATATATATATTATTACTTTAAACAAAAACTAAACCAAAACGCTAAATTCCTATTTTCCCGGGTCAGCATCAGCCAGGTGCTGATAATGAAATACACTTGACTAACTGATCAACAACAAATGTTAGCACCTCTAAGTTTTTGTTCATATCAGGTTTTGATTTAAATGAACTTAGAGCCTGGTAAAGATAACGTTTTTGCTTTAATTTTTCATCATGTGGAAAAATGATGAAACAGTGCTTTGATTACGGTTTATTTCAGTCGTGAAATGCATTTAAAAAAATTCAGTGTGTACTTATATTTTGTGAGCTGATATTTATTGTTCTCCTTTTTTCTTTTTTTTTTCCCTTCATGGATCGATTTATTCTTTTCATCATTGTCTCCTGTTTGAATTAGCTTTTGCTCACGTGGCTTAGCTCATAAACAGATTACTGAGCAGAGCTGATTATTTCTTGTGCTGTTCGTTTTTTCACTTGATTTGTGCTGTTGTTTAGGCATGCAGTGTTTCACCAGTGTTCCACGCTCTGCGGTCGTGTGACCAGAAAATCACAGAATCTTGAGAAAATTAAATGATTTGGTTTGGTCTGTGAATTGTAGTCATTTCTTATAATGCTTGACACATGGAAAGGCCTCCCAAAGGATCCCAGATCTCCAGAAACTAGGCCTGGCTTTTCCAGCCCACCCGCCCAACCCCCTTACGTAATGCTACTGGTCTGGTGTGATTCACATGACTAGGTCATGTAAAAAAACAGATCTCAAACCCTTTGGTGTGGTACAATTGCCATGGTTACAGTTGAGATCTGGGACACTGGGTGTTCATATCACTAGGAAAAATATTTTGTTGTGTTTTGTTTTGTTTTCAATGGCATAGATCAGCATTTGATGTGGGCTGTGCTAATAAAAGAAGATCCATTAAAAACTTTTCTTTAAAAAATCCAATAGTGTTTGGGTTTATACACACACATCAGAATATGCGTGTGGGAGAAAAACACAACAGACAGAGATAAATCCCAATCGTGTTAATTTGTAAGTACCAAATTAAAATTAATTTAGCGGCAGTTTAGTATTTTACAGATTAATGTTTGAAGGAAAAACCTCGATACTGAAAACAAAGGCGGTTGTTACAAATCTCCGTTTACTTTCATGTGTGACTGGAGGGCATGAGATGTGCCTTATTGTGACCTTAGAAGCTGAAATAGCTGACATATTTTTCAGTAACGATTCAGATTCAGTAAAAAAATTAAAGACAAAAGGACCAGTGTGATCTCGTATTGTATGCATTTGATTAACTACACTTGAAGAAAATGAAATCCACTTTCTTCAAACCAGACAACTAAAGCAGCCCAGTGCTTTATGTCTCTGCTGAACGAAGAGCAGAGAGTAAGAAATAAATGGAGGCACAGAATCTCTCTGCTGGCTGTGGTATTCACACACTCCTGCCATAGAGGAGGCCAGCAGATGAGAGCTCAGTTGCTAATTGGCCCTCACTTCATCCCGGGGTATTTACGCATGCCTCCTGCTTCAACTTAACTGCAGTCTAACCATGTTGACATATGAAGGTGCTAATCTACCACCATGTTTCTAAAAATTCTTTTGAGGTATATAATCCAATATGTTTACTGCCACACTTCTGCAGACTCTTATGAACAAGTGCGATTTTGCCAGTCACCCTTAAAATATGCATTTAGGAGAAGTTTATAATTACTTTATATGATTGTTTCTCTTTGCTGTGTTTCTTTGTAGAAGCCCAGTCTAACGTGGGCTTTGAAGTCTTATTAAACCTGAACAGTAACATCTAAATACACTACAGGCTTCCTCTTGAAGGGTTGTTATTGAAAACAGGCTCCATTAAGGCAATTCAAACATTGTATTGATTTTGATTGGTTGCAACCAAATGTTTGCAGGCTATCTTTGTTCCAAAGAGACTGCTCAGATGGCCTCGCTGCTTGTTTCTTGGAGACAGGACTGACTGTCTCCTTTGTGTAGCTGTTGGTCATTTCTGCCTTTTTTTCCCCCCTCTGGCTTTTTTTTTTTCTTCTTCCTCCACCCCGTCACAGTCTCTCCTTCTATTTTTGTAAATGTCGTAAATTATTAAGGGTTAAGAAAATCTTTTTGCATTAATTTTTTTTCTGCCCTGTCACAGCCATTCCCAAGACCACTACAAATGTTTGTGCCATGATGTGTTCAGAATTAGAAACGGTCTGTGTCGTTTCTTTCCCAGAGGGAAAGCTCTTTGAACATCTTGTGGCATGAATTGTAGATTGTATTTAACAGGAGTTTGTCGTGCTGGTATTTGAGGTCATAAGGTTAATGGCCGAGTTAGAGCCTGACTAATAGCAGTCCATTGGTTAATGATCGGGAATTAACCAATTACAGATTGGTATCGGTGTATTTGCCTTTTGATTTGCACCAATATGGAAGCTTGTACTTGCTGCCAAACCTAATGCAGAAAAACAGGCTTGGACAGTTTGCAGTGTGGCTTCAGCTTTTGTTCAGTTCTCTATTAGCAGGGCACATATCACAGCCGAGCAGTAGGCAAGGGTTCAAATATTTGGTGAGAGTAGCTCTTTAGTTTGTTTTGTACACTGGGTTTTAGCAACCAATCGTGTTTAAGCAGGCATTTTGTTACATGTTGAGAAAAAGATGAATTCCAGTTGCCAAAATGCAATCTCGAAGTCCTCATCATCTGATAGTGTTTTATTAGCTCTTTAATGTTCATCTGCATTTGTAAACTAGCCAGTGCACAGCACCGCATCTTGGTTTATACTTGCGGAAAGGAGCATGCGCAAAAAGTGATGCCACGTCAGCTGAAGTGCTGGTGTGCCGCTACACTTTGGTGTTATCTTGACGTGCACATGACACCGCAGGTTGAAGACATAAATGTAAGGCACGCCTGCCACGGCTGTAATAGCTTGGGAAAAAAACTTTTGAAAAAAGAAGACATTTAAAAGACTGTTTCAGCTTTTTTTTTTTTTTTTTTTTTTTTTTTTTAAATCTATGCCCTACACCAGCACCCATGAGACACCTATAGTGGGGTAAATAATCATTTGATTCCCTGCTTACAAAGGGTTGCATTGATGTCAGAGAACCCTGATTTTAGTTTCATCTGACCACATCACTTTCTCTCAAGCCTTCTCTGAATCATTTAGATGTTCACTGGAAAGCGGAAACTGCGCCTGTACATCTGCCTTCTTGAGCAGTAAGACCCTGTGGGTCCATTACAGCATGATGTGTTACCATTACTGTTCTTGGTGACTGTGGTCCCATCTGCCTTCAGATCATTTACAAGCTGCTCGTGTGTGGTTTTGGGCTGATCCACCACTTTTCCCATGACCATGCTCACCCTATGAGGCAAGGGTTTGACGTTGTTTGACCTATGATTTGGCCCATGATGGTGGAGATGTTTAAATAGAAGAAACTGATCCTATGGACAGGTGCGTCTTATATACATAATGAGTTGAGATCATGAGTATATATAATTGATTGACTGTAATCTGTGGGCCACATAGCGAGACAGCCAATCAGTGGGATCCAGAAGTCTGGCTGTAAGGGGATTTACTTTACTTATTTACTCATAGTCACTTTGTTTATCGGCCTTTTGTTTGGTGCCAAGCAGAGGTTGAACGAAGGTCTTATCTGAAGTTTTTTTTTTTTTTTTTTTTTTCCCCTGATACTGTTGAGTTTTTGTTTCACACATGGGAAAGTGTACATATTTTATTACATGTACAATAAATAAGGTAACGCTGTTTTCTGTCCTTATTAGTTTTAATTAAATGACGCCAGTTTCGTCAGATATTTGTGAAATAAACCCGGCGTCATCCTTTTAGTAGTTTTTGTATTGCTAGATTTCACTAAAATGTAAATTTTTATTTAATTTGATTGAATTGTCTGTTTTCTAAAAAGATGAACACGTTGCCTGTAATGATGTCTACATAAACATTTGGTTTTAATAAGCGTCATATTGTTTTGTTATTGTTTTGTTTTTGTTTTGTTTTTGTTTTGTTTTCCCTCGTCAGGAAGCAAAGGTCATGGTGGTGCCTTGCCCAAGTGTCCAGCCCATAGAAGAAGCTCTGGAAGACTGCACTCGCAATGTGATCCCAGTCATACTCTATGCCATCAACCAGGACTCCCTCAGCTCAGAACAGGTGGCACAGCTCTGGAAGGTCAAAGAGATGCTCTCCTTTCCCATCTGTTTTGTCCGTTTGCCTGACAGCGTTCCAGCAGCATCCCCAGAACGTGGCCGCCACACAGAGAAGGAGAAGAGCCCCCTTCACAAGCAGCTACTGTCACTTGGCTTTCTCAATAGCCCGACAGGAAACAGTTCCTGTGGCACCCCAACGCAGATGCCCACACCGGGCTCCAAGCCCCAGAGCATGTTGGGTGAATCTTTCGAAAGACCGCATCGGTTACTGGTGCCGTTTGCTCGCCAGGTGCTTCAAAATCAGCAGGTGGAAGCTGCCAGCCTGCTCAATGGACTTCACTGTCGGTGTCTAGATCTTTTTATCAACCAGGTCAGACAATGATGTTTCCTACTACTGTTCGTCTTTATTCATATGTTTGTATGTATTGCTCTACTGCTTCACAGTAGACACAGTCACTTGATGATTTTCTTGGTCACAGTGGGGGTCCAAACAGACCTTTGTCCTTTGTGCCTCACTTTCCTGCAGGCCTTTGACATGCAGAGGGACCTGCAGATAACACCACGCAGGCTGGAGTACACCCGCGAGAAAGAGGGTGAACTCTTCAACTCCCTTATGGCCATTGCTAACCGCAAACAGGAAGAGATGAAGGAGATGATAGTGGAGACACTCACCAGCATGAAAGAGCAGTTACTGGAGGATGCTGCCAACCTGGAGTTTACAGGTGAGCAGATAAGCACCGGTGCTAATAGACAGGCGTAGGATCTTTCATACTATAAGGGAAATGCCATCTCGACCTGTTTGTAAATGGTGAAATGCACAAAAGATTGCGACACAGATTACATCAAAGTATCTTAGTAATCTGATCGGCTTGTTTGTGTCTAAACTGTTTTTCAGCTGTGATCACATAAACTTCTGGCAGATGTTGCTTAGCCTTGAAAAAGTATAAGGAAAACCACAACTAATGTTTTTATTGTTCATAGTGATGATGATGATGATGATGATGATAATAATGTTTTGCACCTCACCTCATCTGTAGTCTTTCTGTGTACGTCTGCACACACAATGTACAAGGTTGCTGTTTGAATGAGCATCGCAGAGGATGTGTTTTAACCTTAGCAGTACTGCGGTTTCCATGTCTGGTGTTTGTGGCTAGCATAGATGACTTGTTGATTTCTGTGGTTTTTGGTAATTTGACTCTGTGGCTGTTAGATGTCACCAAGCAAGATAAGGTTTTCTGTTTCTGAGGAAAAACTTAAAATATTTAATTGTGACTAATTAACATTAATATATTATTAATAGAGCCCCAGTATTTCTATTTGTGATTTGTATAAATGGAACATGTTTACGTTTCCATCTACAGGAGCCTGTTGTTGGGTTTTTGTTTGTGTGTTTTTTGTTTTTATTTATTTTCATATTTTTTTGAGGGGGGCGTATGGGTGTTGTTCGAGATGAATTTAATCACCCTGATAATATTTTTGGCTGAACACTGGCACACATGCATGCACGGTTTCATTAGTTAAATTAATTAAGTAGTTAAATTAAACTAATTATTCCTCTGATTACATGGTGCCATCCATCCATTTGTTTTTCCCCCAATTATCCAGTTTAGAGTTGCTGGGGGACTGTCCACTTTGTAAGGTATACCATGTTAGGAGCAGATTGGACCCCTTCGCCCCAACTTGGGCATTCAGAACATCCTTAATTCTTCAATGCAAAAATTCAACAAGGTGCTAAAATGTTCCTCAGAGATTTTGGTCTGTACTGAAGTGATGGCGTCACACGGTTGCTGCAGATTTGTTAGCTGTGCATCCATGATGTGAATCCCCATTCCAAAACACCCGAAAGGTGCTCTATTGAATGAGATCTGGTACCTGTGGAGGCCACTGGAGTACAGTGAAACCAGTTTGAGATGCTTTGGACTTTGCAACATGTTGTGCATTCTCTGTAAACAATAGAGATGGTTAAGTGGGAAAATCCCAGCAGGTCAGCAGTTTCTGAAATACTTAAACCAGCTTGACTGACACCCAAAATCAGTCAGGCGAGTTTCAGTTTCACCTTTCTTCACGTTCTGATGCACCTTTTAAACTTTAGCAGGTCGTCTTGACTGTGTCTGCGTACCTAAATGCATTGGGTTACTGCCATCTGATTGGCTGATTAGAAATTTGTGTTGAACAGGTATACATACATGGCCAGTGAGTGTATCAGTGTTTACAGCCTACAAAGCCAGACTGTGCATAGTCTTTAGATACTTGCATAGATCTAAACAGATGTAACCAAGCCATCTGTGCTTCACAATCTGCCCCCAAAGTTTGGCACTATCTGACTCAACATATTCAGAAAGAAAAGGCAGTCATTGCCTGTTGCTTTTGCTCCGGGTATGTTTGAGAAACAACTTCTCTTGGTTATCTGTAAAACATTGAGTAATACTCCGTGCAGGTGTTTTAACACTGAACCATTTCTTTTTCTTTTTTCCCCTTTTAATCAGGAAATTGGCAACGTGCACTTTTTCCACCCATAACCTTATCATCAGTGTTGCAACATAAATAGATTTTTCTCCTCTGGAGAAAGATAGTAGAGATCATTGTTGAAACTACAGTAAGTCTGACACAATGCTTTGTACACAAAGGAGAAGAAGAACTGTTGGAAGCAGAATCCAGTGTAAAATTATATTGACAAGTTTGCAAACGCTATTGTGCCAACGTCAACCCTTTACTTTAATTACTTCAATTTAAAAAGTCCAGCTTGGCTCTGGATTGTCAGTTCATCAAATTAAAAAAATTAATTCAAAAATGTATTGAGTTTATCAAGAAATTACAGAGAAGAAAGTTTGGACAGTATATTAACTGAAACTTTCTCTTTCTAAAAAGGAAAAAAAAATCATTTGAATTTGGTACGTGGTGTTGTACGTCGGGACTATTGCACTGACGTTGAATTGTTTTATTTTTTTCATTTTAAAGCTTTATTATCTGTGATTTGGGCTGTTTTTAAACAAGTATGAAGAATTAAGTTCCTTGTTTATGCAGTTTCTACAGGCCTTCAAATCTGCTGCCAGACAATGAACATCAAAATATTTTAAGGACTTCATTCATCGTTCTATTTTAACTTAAACTATACTCTTGAGAGTCCATACTCATAAAATCATAGTATCAGGTAGTTTCTATAAAAATGAAGTTTAACTAGTTTTTTAGCTAATAGAATTCAGAACCTTTTCCCCGCTCCTACAGCACAATTAATGAGTGATAAAATGAAATGTGTGTTGGAGCTTGCAACCTTTTTTTCTTTCACCTTTCATCCAAAAACATGGGTGTTTTAAAATGTGTTTACACTTATTAATATTAGTGATGATCAGTAAAAGGCAAAATTTATAATATTTATAAGAATTTTTTAAGAATTATTTTTAATGCTGGATGATGATTAAAGTGTATGATCGCTGCTCGTCATCTTTGTTGGCTCAAACCCTGGAGAGTCAATCTACCTCCAAACAGCATGAAGAGTACCTGTGAGGTAGTTTGCCACCCTCTGGGGATGATTATTTTTCTTGTAGGAAGCGTTGTTAAGTTTGTTCTTGTGGAGAAACGTGATTTTCAACAAGTAGTCTTCGCAAAATCCGATGCAGTCATATAAATACTTTGAGTTGATCCTCCAGTACACATGTTGAGCATCAAACGAAAATCCAGTGACATCAGTTATTCAATATTTATTTGTCCTTATTGTTTACATGTGCCACACGTTAACATGACAAACGGTGTTCTTTTACGTCAAATAGACGTCATCGTGACAACAAATGGAGAGCCTGTTACGTCAAAAGAGATAAAATCCTGCATCAACCAGATCCAGGAGCTGATAGTGGCCAGTTTGAATCAGGCTGTGGCGAATAAACTCATCAGCTCTGTGGATTATCTGAGGGAGAGCTTTGTAGGAACTCTGGAGCGATGCCTCAGCAGTCTGGAGAAGTCCAACTTTGATTCTTCTGTTCACAATATCACTTCTGATCATCTCAAACAGGTGGGTGAGAAAGGAGGCTAATGTAACATGTTTGTGTCAAGAAATGTAAGGTGTGAACACTAATCGCATATAAAAATGTCAAGTATTTCATTAAAGCTTAAAGGGGAAACTTTACTGAAGGGCCAACAGGAACAATGGTCTTTTCCACTACAGAAAGAAAGTATCTCCTGTTGGGTTGTGGACTTCTGAGGGCCTCTAAAGAAACAGGAATTAAACCTAAAACCATCACAGTTTTGAAAGCTCATTTTCAGAAGCACAACAAAGATGTGTGACATCCGGTGTCTCTGGTTTGCTTCTCTCTTCTTTTATATCACTGTTTTTACCCCTCAGCCTTTATTGTTGTTATGTGGGCGAGCGGGGTTAATGCGATGGTGACGTAGGATTTTGAATTTATACCACAGATGTGTGTACTAGGATGTGTCTTTTATGTTTTCTCAGTTCAAACGTTTGAAATGTTTTCTATGTTCTATTGCGAATAAAATATGAGTTTGAGATCTGCAAATCATTCTTTTTTTAATATTTCACACAGCACCTCAATTCTTTTGGAATTGGGTTTGTGGTTTTGGTTAAGATGCACTCTTTTGGTGACTTTATCTTTTGTAGAGCGCCCGTCTACAGTTTAATTCTAATATTCTTGTCTTTGAGTCTGACAGATACAGTTATTCATACTTTGTGCTGTGTTGTTGAACGGTGTCACTGTCAAAGCTGTTGCTGCTGTTACATCACCACATTAGGTGAGTGGATGTTACACAGTGGAACAGAGCAGCCTGTTCTGTGAACTTGTGCCTGATTGAGTTCCTGAAGTGGAAAAGTGGTTTCTCACATGTTATTTGAGATGTTTGTTTTTTTGTTTTATTTTGTTTTTTACACAAAAGTAGAATAATGAGCTCTTATTAGTCATGCTAGAAGCTTTTTAGACTCACAGATTGTCTTAAAATTTGGGTTTTGTGCTAACCCTTTTCTCACCTGTCACAGCTGTTAAATGCTGCCTATCACGTAGAGGTCACCTTTCATTCTGGATCTTCTGTCACGAGACTCGTTTGGGAGCAAATCAAACAGGTCGGTGTCTCAAACATTCACACAAATCATTTTTAAAGTACTCGGACTTCTGATGAG
The DNA here is from genome assembly GCF_057382095.1 of Aulonocara sp. 'chitande type north' Nkhata Bay. Taxonomy (NCBI): domain Eukaryota; kingdom Metazoa; phylum Chordata; class Actinopteri; order Cichliformes; family Cichlidae; genus Aulonocara; species Aulonocara sp. 'chitande type north' Nkhata Bay. Next base: position 24,802,239 of record NC_141348.1, read on the forward strand.
ATGGCTATGTTTTTCCCTTTTGATATGAGTCTCTTCTTCTTCCTTGCAGATAATCCACCGGATAACGTTTGTTAACCCTCCTGCCATCACTCCAGAGTGGAAGCGCAAAGTGGCCCAGGATGCCATCGAAAGTCTCAGCGCTGCCAAACTGGCCCGAAGTATCTGCTCGCAGTTCAGGACCCGGCTCAACAGCTCCCACGAGGCTTTCGCGACATCTCTGCGTCAGGTTAAAACCTTCTCTTTTGCTTTAGCTGCACTTTTCTTTCCTATTCCTACAAATACTTTCCCCTGTATGATCTTAAATATACGTAAAAAACTGTCAATGAAATGGTGATGATTCAATAAAGGTTGACTACTCACCAGTAACTCTCACTGCAGTCAAAAAAATGTTGGTTTTAAAGTAAGGCACCACCTCCAGGGCAGTGAGGCTGTGAAACTAGAGCTACCGCTGGTGTATAGGGAAAAATCGTGACCACAGCATCTACACATTGTTGTTTGTTTGTTGAGCAGCAGAGATGAAAGTGCCGTGTGATGCTGCGGTATGCCTTATGAGACGTTTCCTGGAGCTCTCACATATGCAGAGAGGTATTTGGGACGGCTCTACTATTGTTTGTGTAACATTAGCAGCTGGTTTCACAGGGAGTCCAAAAAATGCGAGAGCTGGGAGCAATTCACAGCAGCTTCTTTGAAAGCCCATTCTCTTTAGCAGCTGCAAGACTAAAGGCTGCTAACCGCACAGCTCGAAAATGGACAATTTATTAAATCAGTGAAACTTATTTAAATACCACTTTTCACAGATACAAATCACAATAAAACAAGAAGTAAAAATGTAAAATAACAATGTCAAACAATCGAATATAGCATAAAACAACAAATTAGTTATTTAATCAGATTCACTGTTATTATTTTTGTATTTATGCAATTGGCATGCATGGCGTGGACATCCCTCCATAAAGCCCCCAACAGATGAGTGATGGTATTTATCACATGACAGACAGTGTGGGCCACATCAGTGTCTCCATTATCATGCAGTTACACAAATACAATGATTTATTGTGACGGAAGAGGAGGTGATGTTGGGTGAACATAACTAATTGAAAATAAGGTTATTTATGCTTCTGATCCACTTGTCGAGTGCCGTGGAAACCAGCTGACTAAAATAACATCATACGTGTGTCACGTTCCTGTTGGAGCGACCAGAAAAACAAGCAGGACATCGGCGAATAACGGACATTAAAACGCAGGCTTGGTGTGATATTCAGGATTAGTAACACTTGAAAGTCTGATAAGGTATTGTTGTCACCTCACCAGACAGGTGGGCGAGCTGCGTGGACTCCCAGCTTTGTGAATTCAATAACTCAAGAACACAGCAACGTAGGATTTTCAAATTCATACCAAGGGTGTATCTACTAAAAATCTCCAATAAGTTTGAATCTTGGTGACCTCGACTTCATTGTCAAGATCACAGATGAAGTTTTCTGAAAATCTTGTGAATGCGATAACTCGTGAAGTTACCTAAGATGTTCAAATTGATGTCATGGTTTTTTACAACGGTGTGTAATGGCCTTTGTGCTGAAAAGAGCACACGACGATGATACTCGGCACTTTACACGAGCCCCTAAGGTGATTTCACTTACAGACTACAGACCTGTAATTTTTCCCATTACTGAGCTGCATCTGGGAATCGGTAGAATCAGATATCAAACTATCGGCAATTTTTCAGCTTCTTGGTGCAAAATATGGATGACCTCCAGTCCCACCGATTCTCAGAGATTCTCACGTTAAGCAACACGTTACAGCTTGCAGCTCCAAACTTTTCTTTTTTCTTATTTGCTTAAATACAAAGCTCATACTTCACATACATGAGTAAATAAGAACCGAGAAAAATGTGTTCTTTATACAATCAAGCATTTTTTTTAATCACTCTAATTGTTGTGAATTTTTTCCTGCAGATGTCTTTTAATAATCTCAGCTTGTCTCGTGATTTATTTACGAGACAAGCTGAGATTAGCATAGTTCTGTCTTTAGCTGCAAAGCTGCCTTGTGTTGAATATATGAACAAATCTAGCTTACTCTGTTGTTGTTGTTGGTTTGTTTTTTTTTTTAAATTGTTGTTTATTTTGTTTTCTGGCTCAGAATCGGCCTGTGGGGAACATTGGATAAACAGAAATGTCTTTTCTGGTTGAGCTGATGAAACCCCAATTAACAAAACTAGTTAAAAAATAATTTCATTACAAGCCGGGAGGGGAATTTCCTCTGGAGCTGCATGAATTGTCTTTGAGTTGGAACCAAAAAAATTCCACAATGCAGGAAAAACCCTGATGTAAACAAATAAGTAATTTAATTTACTTAACAACATTTGAACTTGCAGTATTTTATTAGTTTGGTAATAGTTAATAGTGAGCTGTTAGTGGTGACCAGACCGTGTAGATTAGAGCTGTTTACTGTTGCTCTCTGGTTTAAAAAAAAAAAAAAAAAAAAAGAGTGAGTCGGTGAGCTCTTCTGCGCTGACCTCTGACAAATGACGTCACATAGCCATAGGGGTCAAAACAGCTGGCCAGGGGTGACTGAGAACTTCAGGGCCAGCTAGTTTTCCATGGTAGTATCTCACGCTTTAATATAAAAACAACATACAGATGGATTGAGATTATTGAATCCAAAAACATGTGGTCAGAGCTGTACTGATGTACAGGGTGTGCAAAAAGGACAAATTTTACATTTTCTTTAGTCACAAAACCACAAAAACCTTTAGTTGAATCTACAAAAATGGTAACGATAACCCAGTTTGACAGACATAAAATAACATTTTGTACTAATAAGATGATTCACCAAGGCTGTTAGTTGAACCTTGGTATATCTCAGCATGGTGTGATGTGGTGTTCTTAAAAGAAACGGAGGAAACTTAAAATGTGTAATGAGCTGCTTGTGCTCATGCTTCTGTAGAGAGCAAAGCAGTCTTTGACTCATGTTAGTGCGACTCTTTTGAGACCAAACTTGTTTTACTATGAAGGAGAAAGTTCTTGGGCCAAACAAACATGATGGGTGGCTCAATGAAGCATTCATCAGCTCTGTACATGGACTCTGTTAGTTAAAGGGCTGTGCTTACATTAAGTTTAAACCTTTAGAGAGGAGCCTCTCTGCTGGCTTTTTTTCCCTACAAAAATAACTGGTTAGTAACTAATTTTGGAAAATGTTATTGCTAACGAATGAGATCAGCCATTTGATATGTCCTAATGCAGGGCATGAGTTGTTACGCCATGTGTTGTGTTTGCAGCTGGAGGAAGGGCACACGGGTCGTCTGGAGCGCACCGAGGACCTGTGGCTGCGTGTGAGGAAGGACCACGCCCCTCGACTGGCCCGCCTGTCTTTGGAGAGCCGCTCTCTGAGGGATGTGCTGCTGCACGGTGAGTCACCACCGAATTCCTCTGTCGTTCCCACAAATGGGCACAGCGCACTCACACGTTTCTGCTAACTGTGGCTCCGTCAAGTTCTAAATCTGAACTTAACTAATTTAACTCCAAGATGTGTCCCTGCTTGAATGAAAAGTATAAATTTTAGGTCATGGGGGAAAAACACAGGGAGACTTTCCACTCCCAGTAGATGAAACTGTACAGTGAAGGTCACTGTATATTTGAGTGTGAGTACACTACTTAAAAATAGGCAAATCTAATTTAGAAACACAATAAGTGACTGGTTAAAATACTCAGACACTGGCAAAGTTTCAGACTTAGCTTCAAAGCTGCATTTATAAACACAATCTTATTATCTGCAATTCTTTTTCTCTCTCTCTCTTCTCACAGGCAAGCCCAAGCTCGGGCGGGAGTTGGGCCGGGGTCAGTACGGCGTTGTGTATTTGTGTGACAGCTGGGGAGGACACTACCCATGTGCACTAAAGTCCGTGGTCCCGCCTGACGATAAACACTGGAATGACCTGGCTTTAGAGTTTCACTACACACGGTGAGTTATTAGGAACAAGTGTTTGAACACAGTCGCGTCTTCACACCAAACAGCTGGCTCCAAATGCATCGCAGCTTTACTCGCGCTCAGCAGCTGTGACTAAGAAAGTTTCTCAGGCAGCAGGTGCATTCATCAAGAGCAGAGCTCTGCTTATAGAACATGACAGGCTGCTTGTTTTCAAGGCCAAACTCCACCCAGCTTATAGAAAAGTAGTTTTGGCTGTTGAAGCCTTGAGGCTCATGTCAGTGTTTATTTTTAAAGGTGACAGCATGAGTTCGTTAGCACAGTTAATGCTTGTGCGCTATAACCTCCTCAGCTCTGAGGAATTCTGGAATCTCCAAAACTTTGCAGAGGCGAATTTATCAAAGGCAAACAAGATTGACTTCAAGATAACAGAAGTATAAGCAGAAGAAGGTGGACGGGGGTGAGAAGTAAACCTTTTATGATTTTATAGCTAAAATATGTTTTCCCTCCCCTTTCTTTGGGTGTGTGCGTCTCCTCAGGTCACTGCCCAAACATGAGCGGCTGGTCGACCTGCACGGCTCTGTGATCGATTACACCTATGGAGACGGCTCCAGCATATCTGTGCTGCTTATCATGGAGCGGCTGCACCGAGACCTCTACACAGGCTTGAAGGTGACTCGATAAAGCAGCGAATAACAGAGATCTTAGGTCATTGTTTTATAGGAGCAGCTCCGTACTCTTCTACTCTGCTCTTTACATCCTGTTAAGTCTCCGGTTTCTCTCTCTCTCTCCGTTGTTTTTGTTCGTCCCTGCCAGGCTGGTTTATCACTGAAGGAGAGACTGCAGATTGCTCTGGATGTGGTGGAGGGGATCCGTTTCCTCCATGGTCAGGGTCTCCTGCACAGAGACATAAAGCTAAAAAATGTTCTGGTAAGTTCAGATCAGCTGTCAGTTAGACCGGCTATAGTCTGTGACTGTGTAGCTCTATCAGAACTCTATATTATCAAAGTAGCCCACGTTCATAAAATACATGGCACAGTTGATCTGAATGACACCTTTCCAAGCACAGAAGAAAATGCACTCCATAGGTTCAGCATCATACAATTACAATAATCTCTACATCGATTACTCACCTGTGATCTGAGTCACAAATATAAACAGTCTGATTACACTAATAAAATGCAAACAGCTGTATGTCTGTTTCCACTGTGAATAATAGTAAATGGGCAGAGTGCTGACAGAAAACCACCATAAAGGAAAATACAGCATGTCTCAGGTTTGCAAAAGACCACCTGGAGGTTCCCCACACAAAGTAAATGTAAATCTCAGGTTGCGTTGTTTGTGGGAATGCACAAACCGTCTGGACGGTAGTATGTTCAAGTGTTAGTGCAACAACAGGTCAGCAGCTTTTGGAAAATGCACTCTTACATCTGCTTGGGAAGATTCCCTCCTGTCTGCAAAAGAGGATGTGATCCAGTCTCTTAATGCTATAATGTTGAAGTGGGTCAGAGATGATCCTTCCTCTATTTCTTTGTGGAAATCTGTAATCTCAGAGGTTGTGAATATGGAAGAACGTGATCAGTGGAACGTCTGTTGATTTATAATCTGGAATTGAATAGATGACACGGATGATCGCCACCTTTTTGGTCTAAAGTACGTAGACTGGATTTATGGACTAGTTGTTGTATTTCACTATATAAAACGGGCCCTGTGCAAGTGCGGAGTATTGTCTCATTGCATTACTGATGTCACAGCTTCAGTTTAACAGCATCACTGTAGCGTTGTTAGTTTTTTGTAGTTTGTTCTTTTATCTTTCCCAAATTTAATAAACAGAATTGTGAGGAAAAATGAACAAAGCTTCATCCCAGCTCTGAAGTCTGTATTCAATGAGGAAACAGTTAATTCAGTGCACAAAATTAAATTATCAGAGTGGTTGTAGAGATGTTGTGGCATGGTCTGCCCAGGGTTAAATCAGGAAATCTCATAAATATTGGACAGCTTTGCAGGGAGAAATTTTCCTAAATTTGTCCTTTGTGTTGTGTTCGTTCTACAAGGAGCATCTGGTGGAGGTTGTTGCTGCTGAATGAGGTTCCACAAGTTAGTAAAATCAAGAGTTTTCTTAGTTTTTCCAGCCTTCACATTAAATGCATGTGATAATAAAAGTGTTCAACAGATGCAAGTTCAGTTTAATTGTTATTAGTGTAGTTTGATTTAACTCTGTTAATAGCTGTAGCCAACATTAGAACTACAGTTTCCAATCTTTATTTTAAACATTCAAGTAACAAGTGTTAATGCACATAAAAAAATGAATAAACATGAAATCAAAGAAAGCTTCGTATTTACATGGAAAAATAAGTTGACCCCTTCTTGTTTGGAAAAGCGTAGGAGGAATCACATGCTTGTTAATGCCTGCTCCTGTCTAGCAGATCTTGTATACCTGTTTTGATTATACAATTGAAAATATACACGCATGCTATAAATAAATATAAAATTACAGACTGCAGCACAATAGCTATGCATGCGTCCTACAGCTGGACTCTTACAACGAGCCATCTGTGTGCACGAATGCTCTCAGGTGACTGTAAACTTGGCCTTTGCATAAAGATCAGACCACATTTTTATGAGTGAAAATTTAAATACTGCAGTATTTTCTACTTGATTAGATAACCATCTTTTTGCTTTTTCTAGTTGGACAAACAAAATCGGGCAAAGATCACCGACCTGGGCTTCTGTAAACCAGAAGCCATGATGTCTGGCAGCATAGTAGGAACTCCCATCCACATGGCTCCAGAGCTGTTTACAGGTATGATTATGGGGCAGTGCATTAAAAAAAGAAAGAGTTATAAGAGCAGGAAGTCATAACTGCAGCTTGTTTTGTGTGTCAGGTTTTAACTTGTCTCCACTGTGGCATTGTCTCCCGACAGGAAAATATGACAACTCTGTCGACGTCTACGCCTTTGGGATCCTGTTCTGGTACCTGTGCACCGGTTCAGTGAAACTTCCAGAGGCTTTTGAAAAATGTTCCAGCAAGGATCAGCTCTGGAACAACGTTAAAAAAGGTAAACGGCCCTTTACCAGACTCTTTGAATCTTGGAGAATGCAAATCATAGTTCAGTTTGCGAATTTGGGAGAGAGTTACGATGCATGCAATGAGATCATAATCCCAAAACAAAATGTACACTACAGTGCCAAAAGTATTCACTCATTGAATTCAGGTATTCTAGTCACTTCGACAACCACAGGTGTATAAAATCAGGCACGTAGGCATGCAGACTTCTTCTACAAAGTTAGTGAAGGAATGGGTCGCTCTCAGGAGCTCGGTGAATTCCAGCGTGGTGCCATGATAGGACGCCACCTATGCAACAAGTCCAGCTGTTTCCTCACTACTAAATATTCCACAGTCAGCTGTTAGTGGTATTATAACAAAGTAGAAGCAATTGGGAATGACAGCAACTCTGCCATGAAGTGGTAGGTCATGTAAGGAAGTGTAACTGTCACTGCTGAACACACAGATAATCTGTTGATTGTCAAACAGGGTGAATATTTGAGGAAATATTTGGATCGCTTGTGTTTCGGCCAGAGACTCACTTGTATCCATGTTGTCCTCCATCAGGTTCCAGACCAGAGCGCGTGCCTACTTTTGACGAAGAGTGCTGGCAGCTGATGGAGGCCTGCTGGAACGGGGACCCCTCCCAGAGACCCCTGCTTGGTATCGTTGAGCCGAGCCTGCAAAGTATAATGAAGCGGCTCTGCAACTGCAACTCGGAGCAGAAAAGCAGCAGCCTGGAGGACTCAAACTGAATACACTCCAGACAAACTAACACGTGTGTGATAGAGATACTGTTTGGAAAAGTATTTTTGTTGTATTTATGAAGAACGGAGCTGAACGGAGAATTTTGGAAAACCAGGCACCATTTACAAAAACAAAAAAAGGTGTCCAAGTTGACCTCCTTGTTCACACTTGTTGCATTTACATTATTTATGAGATGTTGACCAGAAGTTTGCAAATACGTGTTTTATTGATTGTGTAATTGATTTGTATACAAACTCTATTTGCTTGTTGCTGCACTGCTAATTGCTACTTTGTCATAGAAATGTTACTAGGTTCAAAGTGTTTTAAAAGTAGTCCATTCCCAGTATTATGAAAAAATATAAAATTAATTTTAGATTGTATTTAAACTGAACATGTCTGTCTATACAAGCACATCTTTTTTTAAATAAAATTATCTGTTACAACCAATCAATCCTGTCGCAGACTCATTTTTAACTCAATTTTAGGAAACAAGTTTTTAAGAAGTTTTTAGTAGAAATGGACTTTTGGGGACATTTTCTTGCGTCTCATGCTGATGCAAAGGCAAAGCTGGAGACCCTAAAGGCTCATCACCAACCTTTTATTAAAAAAAGAAAGGAAAAAAAAAAAGGGGGGAAGGGATAGCTCAGTAGGTAGAGTGGTGGCCCCATGATCGGAAGGTCGGGGGTTCAACTCCACTGAACGGCTACCCTGAGGGTACCCCTGAGCAAGGTACCGTCCCTACACACTGCTCCCCGGGCGCTGCATTGGTGGCTGCCCACTGCCTCACTAGGGAACTATTTCCCTATGGGGACTAACACATACACATTATTATTATTATTATTATTATTATTATTATTATTATTACATTATCCAGTATTGAAAGTCTGTTTTACAACTGATTGTTAAATATTCTTATTGGTTTTTAATGTAACACTTTTTTTCTTTCTTGCATTTGAGGACTTTTCTCAGGGAAAATTATAATTCAAATGTTTAATAAGCAGTGTTTTTCAGATATATTGAGTTTGTGCATTCATTTCAGAAGCAGCTGGAGCTCCAGACAGAAAGCAGGTAAAGAGCATTAGCACCATCTAGTGGGCTACAGCCTTGAGTTGTAATATTGAGAGACAAGTTTGGACAGTTACGGGTGACTCGTGACACAAAGCTCATACAGTACATGATAAGAAAACAAACAAAATTCATCCAGCTCCATTTAAAAGTCTTAACCTAGTCTCTCAGAAAAGTTTCCTAATATATTATAAATAATAAACAGATTAAAATATCTGAGTGATGAATCACCAATAACTGCAATCATACTTTCCATCAATTTTGTTTTTAGAATGATTATTTTAGCCTTTATTGGACAGAGGTCAGTCAAACCCAGGCCAATTGTGGTCACCTGTGCAAACAAATGATCTATAAAAACACCTTTTATGTCTGTTTTGTGGTAGTTAAATCTTAAGTTAACCTGCTTGTCATCAGACCATGGTTCACGACCAGATCAGGATATTTGGTGTTACCGTATATTTTTATTTCGGTATAAACTTGACTATGCGTCTGTTTTTAAATACATAAACACAAATCTGGCTTTTTTTTTTTTGGTGTCTGTTGTTTTAAAACACAATCAAACATTTTTCTTGTGTGTGGTGATTTTATAGAAACAGACCTGAACTTTAAAGCATGAACTTAAAAACAAAAATGAAAGGAATGAATGACTGTGTTCCCAGCACTCAGTTTTTTCTGTCTGGCAGCTCATCTCTGAGAGCGGCCTAGCAATGACGCCACTGTTAACCCTACAATCCAAAGGTTAGAAAAAACAAACACAGTTTTTAAAAAATGAAAAATGTACAGTTAAAAGGTTTACCAGTGAAATAGCAGCTCGCATGTCTAGCTTAGCTTAGCATAAAAAGCAAAAATAAAACAACATGACTCCCAACAGGCCACATGAGGACCTGGGACTGTTGTGGAAGCCCTTTCTAATAAGGGTGCGGCCCTCCATGACAGTCCGAGCTCCTCATGTGGCCCTTTAGGAAAAACTAATCGCCCACCACTGCCATGGCTTTTCTCAGCTGCCTCTGGACTGCTGTGGGTGGAGGTTAAAGTCCCCACTAAACACTTAATATATAAAGTAAAACTATTGTTTTTACAATTTGTCATTTTAATGTTAGAAAAAACACGGAGATAACATCTGTTTCAATAATCACAGCTGTCAGGCTGAGCTTCATTACCATTTTTATCTAAAATAACCGTTTCCTGGCTGTGGCTCTGGATGACTCATTTTTCTAGCTCTTAAGACATAAAATCACGCGTTTCCAAATTCCAAAAAGATTCCAGTGATGTTCATTTATAAGAACACAACAACACTCTAATTTTTAAAGTTACAGTGTGTAAGTGTGATCAACTCTTTTTTTCTTTTTAGAGAATATAACCCATGCGTGACAGCTGCAAACAGCTGTACTGAAGGACTATCAAACTAACACATCTGAAACGCAGCGTTACCTGAACTGGCTCCAATAAATAGGCCAAAACGACGGGAATGGTAGAAAACAGTTTAATCAGTACAAACAGGAGCGGCAGAGTGAAAGACAATCCTCTGTTTGGACACCAGTGTTATAACACCATGACTGACGTGGTAGTGTTGGCATGAAATTTATACATTAAACTCATATGGTTGGTAAAAAATGGCTTCACATCAATCTCAGTAGTTACTCATATGAGACTTTTTTTTTCTCTCAGATATCAAGAGTATTTCCTAAAACCAAGGTCTGAACGTGTGTACATATTTACTAACATTTAACAATATGTTCTCAATTCATTTACAGGCCACTCTGTACAGTAAAAATGAATTACAGCTCAAATTTGCATGTATTTAATTACTTTACAAAAGACACAAGCTTCGCTGCTAGTCTATAAAATACAGCTGTTTAGTCACTGAACTCAGATGTGTGCGTCCCTCGGATAAAACAATGAAAAATTCCCACGTCCGTAAAAAAAAAGATGTGCTCTCAGTGGCTTACAAAAAAAAGTGTATCAAAAGTCCTTTGAGTCTTTACTTTTTAAGCTCTGCACATACAGGTTTGTTCCCACCTGTGGCCTCTGGAAACACCCTTCAGTAATCAGTAGCTTACATGGAGAATCCAGGCAGATGCAGTCAGTCTTAGTGAGCAGCTCACGGTCCACGAACACGCAAAGAGCCTTTGAGGACGACCCGCACTCGAGCGTGTTGCGTCTCTTGGATATTTTCAGGCCTGTAAAACCTCAACAGCCTGAGTCTGAAGTCATCGAACGTCAGACGGGCAGAGACGGCAACAGCTCCAGTGACCAGAGAGACGGCACAAAACACAGCAGTAGATGAAAATGGAAAATTTCCCTGAATGTTTGCAAGTGTACAACTAAATGAGCCTGAAAGTATGACTTCTTTTTATTATCTGTCATCAAAACGATATAAAAATCCTGGAAAAATAAACAAAGTTGGAAAAAAAAATGGACCACCAGCCAATCAGGACAGTAAATCAAAAAAAAGTGCATTTCTTCAAGTATGTAAACAAAACCATTTCTGTAAAGGGAGAGTGAGGCTTGTTGTGTGAGGGTGCGGGCGGGGTGGTGGCGCAGGGACTCCTGAAATTTTGGCACACGTGTATGAACTCGCACGCACACATAAACTCCTTCAGATGACGAGAGGGGAAGGGGGAATTCCTTCTTTCCACAGTTTATCAAGGGGGAAATCCAGTGCTTCCTGTTTGCAGTCACTCTATGACCTGCAAAGACACACCCCTCCGTCAGCAAGGTCACATGGAGGTGTTGAGGTGGCTGCTGGGAAAACAGGGTGGGTACGATGAAGATGAATCAGAGGATGATGGGATGGAGAGACAAGTGTTGGAAACGAATGCAATAAATTAAAAAAAGGAAATTAAAAATGACAATGAAACACACACACAGACAGATACACACACAGATGCACACACGGGCTGTGAGGGGTGACCGAAAAAATGATGCACCAATCTGAAGACAGTGATCCTGATTGTTTCTGAATGAGGATCAGAGCTTCATGGGATAAAACTAAAGAATAAAAATCTGAGATTTTTGGAAAGAGAAAAAGGGGGTAAAGAAGGCTGGTTAGTAAAGTGGAATTCACACTGCTGTGAATAATGACTGCATCTTTAAAGTACCTTTTAATGAATACAAAAGTGTTTACGTCTGAACCAGCCGCGGGCCACTGGTTTTATACAGTTTCATAGTAAAAGATTTCCTCTCTTCTTGCTGCATCTCCAGGTTTTTGTCTACATGATCACAAATAATTTCTGTGCCTTTTTTCAAATACTTTTAATGTGCAAATTTGACGATCTGTCTCAATCCTCTTTGCAATGAACCTTCTCCTAACTGAGAAGCTTTTCTAGCATCCGTCGGTATCAAATCTTTGGCCTGATTTGTTCTCCTACTAGAACAAGAGTAGGGTCACTTTTAATTTTTCTTAACAGCTGCTAAAAAAGACTTAATAAAATCCTATGGATACTGTCACTATGTTTACATTTATGGCACTAAAGCTTTCATTACCCTGTGAAAATCGTCACCTATCACTGCGTTTACAGTTAAACTGACTTCATGATCAGTGACACTGAGACGCCATTTAACAACCTTAAACTAGCAGTTTTATAAATGTGGTATTTTTGGCTTGTTGTTCCAGAAATCTCAAACTGTGTGTAAAAACCACACTTAAGAGTACTGTGTATGAGTCTTGAGCCCCACTGTTATTTCTGTATATGTTTTTAGACAATAGCTGCAGCGATTTATTGAAACACGCAAACATAAATGTAAATATAGCAAAAACAGAGTTTGTACAGCTTTTAACGTGTTTCGAAGTCAATATTTGCTACGATCTCCTTTATTCTTCAGTCTGAACTCTCTCTCTTCTGGCCATAATTAAGACCTCGAGAAAGTCTGCAGAACTCAAAGTAAAATATAAATGGGACTCAAGACATTTGCGCAGTATTATTCACATGTTGCACATGCACATGTTGTCTTTGCTTTATTCTGTACTAGTAAGATGTGTTTGCGTGAAACACTAAGCTGCCTTCAAACAATGACAGAAAGCTGCCGATGTCCAGAACAGAGAAAAGGAGTGATGGCAGTAAAACTCACATCTAAAACAGAAAAGTTCTAAACTGCTCCTTTAAACATGATGGCCACAGAAATTTATTACATATATGATATAGTGATTAATCCAAAAATATATTGATCTTTAAGGTTAGTGGCTATAGTGATAATATGTTAGACTTAAGTGAACTCTTTGAGCCCACACTGACTTTCACTGTGTACAGGATATCAGGAATGGTGCTGTCTTCCTTTGGTTTCACGTTAACATTTAAGCGGTTCGAGTGGAAACGACACAGACTACCAGGAATGAAAACGACCACTGATGGCAGCAAGACTCATAATTTGACAGACAGCTGAACGAAACACTGAACGACTCCAGCAACAAACAGCGGACACACACGTAGGCAACGACACTGATGCGTTTGCATGAGTGAGTTTCCCTTTTCTCAGAATCTGATGCTGGTTTTCATCTGTATCGACTTCCTGATACTCACTCTGATCCCGATGAGTCGCCGTCCACTGTCCCCGCCTTGATGCTCAGGGCGACCCCGTTCAGCTGGTCAGGCAAGCTGCGTTTAGCCGAGGCCGCTCGACTTTCACTAGAGGAAGATCCATGAGGGGACGCCGTACCCGGAGCGTTTTCGCACAGTTCATTGTTGATGCGGTTGAAGCTGTTCCTCTCCACGATGGGAGAGAGCTGCTTCTTCTTTAGGATCCCTGGACCGGGGTAAGATTTGGTTTAGCTTATTTATTTAATAATGGTCAAGCTAAAGCTCTGAGGTTTGGATGAGCTTACCTTTGTGAGGGTGGGCGCTGAAGTTCGGCAGACTAGGCAGCAGTACCGTCACGCTTTCCTTTGTTCTGTCGTCTGATAATAACCGGGGGTCGCGGACGATTGGCTCGTGATTGGCCAGCCCTTCCATCTTCGCTCTGTCTCCACCCGTGAGCTCGCTGTCACTCGCTGTGGCAGCGTACTCTCCGGGCCAGTACAGCTTATTCAGACCGTTGTCTGGAAAACAAAAACACACAGAGTGAGCTCAGCTCCTCTGATGGGTTGATGTTCCTGCTTTACAAACATGTATTCTTGGTCCTCGTAGGTGAACATACACAAATGTAAAGATCATGAAGTAAGAATCCAATTTTCTTATACTGGATTCTTATTATACATGTACACAAATACACACAAATTATACACTTTTCTTTCTGGAACAATGTCCTTTGGACAGATGAGACCGGAGTGGAGATGTTTGGTCATAATGCATATCACCATGTTTGAAATCCAAACACAGCAGATCAGCCCAAACACCTCAGACCAACTGTCAACCACGGTGGGGGGAGGGTGGTGATTTGGGCTTGTTTTTCACGCATGGGACCTGAGCAGTCACAGAGTTGCTCATGCATTCCTCTCCTCTGTCCGACGGCTAAAGCTCGACTGAACACGTGAACATGCAAAAGAACAACAACGCCAAGCAAAAAAGAAAATAAAGTAAGGTGTCGCACCGATTCAGACCTCAACGCCACTGAAATCCTGTGTGTGACCATAAGAGAGCTGTGTGTAAATGAATGCCAGCAAAGCTCAATGAATAGAAGCACCACGGTAAAGACGACTGAGGCAAAACTCCTCCACAATAATGTGAGACTGAACGTCACGCAGAAAACTATTACCTCAAGCTGCTGAATCGCGGCGTGCATTTCGCCTTAGGTAAATAAATACTGACCCATTGTGTCGTGTCATGGTTTTTTGATAATCGCAGCTTGTATCGACCTCATTTTAAGACCTGCTAAGGACTACGTAACTTTTTTATATTCCTTCTAAGACTTTAGAACAGGGGAGGTGGTACAGCCTGTCCTCCATCCTTACATAAGTGCACTTTCTTTTCACTCTGACTGTTTGACTGCTTTTCAGAAAGTAAACCATTTTGTGGTGTGACTTTAGTGTAAAGGCAATGCATGTGAACAGGTTCATGTGAGTACCTTGACTGAGTGGTTGGGGTCTCTTGGCGACATTGGATGCCAGATTTTCCCAGCATTCCTCTGGCGGGAGGGGGGCCTCCTCATCCTCGCTGTCAGAGGAGTGAGTGGAAGCGTAGGAGCCGCTCTGGTCGTCCTCCAGAGACAGGTCGCTGTCCGAGTCGCTGTCGTGATCTAAACATTGACGGGTTAGCGTCAGTGAAAAACAAATCCAGTGACTCCATCAGTGCAAAAGTGGGAAAGTGAAGAACAGATCTGAGGAAAATGAGCACGCTACCATCCAAGTGCTCCTTAGTTTCATGGAAGAGCGACGTGTGGTCATTGAGAGCGATGTGTGCCTGACTGTTACTCAACCCGTCGTCACTGAGAAGATGGAAACAGTTCAGTTCACTTACTCAGTCCGTCACTCAGCACACTGATAGTAGTTTTTTATTAAGTGGTTTCCTCACCGGAGGACAAATGGCACGTAGCTCTGCTGGCTCTTCCCACTCTGCATGGTGCCGTTCAGCGACACGCTGGATTCGCCAAAGGGGAGGTGGTACAACCTCCCGTCCATGTAGTTCGTGTTGCATTTATAGCTCTGGAATTGGAGGCAAGAGGCAGGCAGAGAAACATGTTATAAAAATACGATGCAGAGTTATTTCAGATGTAAAGAACATAACAGGGAGTTTATTGTTCCTGCAATTTTTTTGTACAGATGCTAAGAAACAAACTTGGATCAGAGAGAAAAAACTTATTTTCTTGAAATTTATTCTCTAAATAATATTTTAACTGGTCTGTCATGTGAACTTGTCTCTGTTTAGTCATTTGAAGGATATATCACACTTTAAAAGACTCTAAGTGAAGACAACATTTTCACCCTTTCTCCAGTAAGCCACCGGATCTATCTCTAAATCTACAATTGAAGAAGGTCTGTCACGAATCGACTGTACAGCCACACTGGAGTATCTAAGAGAGGCCTGGCAAGAGGATCTCATGCAGAAATCACAGCTCCAGAGCATGTGCACACGTAATCAGTTCGTGCCAGATGTAGCAGTTCAGGATACAGCACAGATCCCCCTTTCCAAACTCAGATCGTCTATTTCCTTCCTGATCAGTGCTCGCAAACACCGGCCTCTCTGTCTCTGTTTTTGGAATGATGAGCACAACATTATACTTACAAAAAACGTCATATTGAAACTGAGTTTCATCCTTCTGCCTGAAAATCAGTTTCAATATGACTGATTTTCAGGCACAAGCATAGGTCTTTTTGCTAAGAATATCCATTCAATATCTGAGTGAGTATTTGTCTGTGGATTACATGCCACGCTCCAGTTTACCTGTTTGTTTACAGCAACAGTTTTACGGTGAGGTAGCGCTCTTTGGCACAGATGAATGAGATTTATTTTTCTTGTTTAGTAGAGTCAGTCATTTAGGGCGGAGAATAAATCCTCCTTTTTTATAAAATGTCAAAAAAAGCTCAAAACTCAGTCTGTTGGGAACAGATGGTGCAGTATCAACAGCATAACTGATATCTGAGATAATTACAGATTTATTTCTTTAACAACAGCTGACGCCATATTTTAGGTTTTTTTTTAAAAAGAAACTCCAAATATGACATCAGCCTAACTACGTATCCCAGAGGTGTCAAACCGAATGAAATATTTTCTCGCCGCTTATTGCGAGGGACTCACGGAGGCCTTGGATTTGATCATGTGATCGGGTCGCTTGCGGCTGCAGCAGTATTTCATAGCGTTCCTTGCTTCTTTATTGAAGACAATACGGAAGAAGAAAACAAAGGGACCCTGGAGTTGGACGACAGGAAAAGGTTAAAGGTTAGCAAAAAGGCACAACTGAGCCTTTCAAGCAGTTTCAGGGTGAACCGATGGGCTCACCTGCACACAGTTGAAACCAGCGAACAGGTAGTGGAAGATGATCATGTCGCTGTTGACGGAGAGCAGTGCGAGAAAACACGTGACTGAAACCAGGAAGAGGACACAGCCTGCGGTCTTCAGGCCAGAGCTGCAGCGAGAGGAAGCACAAAGAGGAGTTGGCGAGGAAGGACTTCTGGAGTGACCAGTGATCTGACTCGGAAACCAACAACAAGAATTCAATGCAACACACGGAAAAACAGAGCAGCACATGGATCTGAGGATAAAACAGCAACAAAAACAGCAACGATAAGCATGCCAAAGCTGTGTGCCTGAGATGACCATATTCTCTCTATGACATCATACAGATCCAAGAGTAGAAAAAAACTGTCTGAAACTGAGTGCTTAGAGTGGCCTGGGTCAGGGGATTATTGCAGAAAATATAAAAAAAAAGAACATGCACAGACAGCAGCTCCCGAAGAGCAAGGGCTAGACTAAAGATTTGATGTTTTATGATGTTTATATTACAACATGCTGATGTCAGCCTCGTTTCTTTTCTTTTTGGAAATACCCAATAATGACATCTGCACTGGTTTCATAGTCCCTGGGTCCCCGACCCTGGTTCAGCTGGATGTTTCTTCCTGTCAAAAGGGAGTTTTTCCTCTCACTGTCGCCAAGTGCTTGCTGATTGTTGGGATTTTCCCTCTACTACTTGTTGGGTAATTTTCCTTAAATTTACAGAGGCTTGAGGTGACTGGCATTGTGAACTGGTGCTGTATAAATAAAACTGAATTGAATTGTGTTGCTAAACAGTGACTGCCTATGTACAAAAATTTTCCTGTCTAAACATCCTCTAATCAGGTAGGAAGTAAACGGCGCTGGTGTTGAATGACAGGCCGGGACACTCACACACGAGACTCTTTCTTCTCGATGCTGTGGTGTCTCAGCGAGCAGGAGGCTCTGGACGACAGGATGTACAGAAAGATGTTCATCTGTGGATACACAACACACCAGTATGTCACTACTGGCAACACAGCAGGAGTTTGTGACAAAACTAAAGTAAAGTGAAGGTCTGCAGTGCAGCATGTTAGAAGAATAAACAATAATTAATGTAGCGTGAAAATGCTATGCACGCTGCTGAGGTGACAGCTTTACCTCCGTGTTTTTATATCTTTTAGTAAAACTACAAGATATTCATGTGCGATTGGATGGATGGATGCAGGTACTCACCGACACCACTATGGCGATGGGTCCTGCAAAGCTCCAGATCAGGGTATCGTACATAGACAACCAACAGAAATCAGGGTTTCCATAGCCTTCGGGGTCCAAACCCACCGCCAAACCTGGAGTTGACCCCAGAAAAAATAGACAGTGTGAAAAGTTTGTTTAATTTTTGTCTTGATTCACTCTTTACTGAAACTATTTTTATCTCCAGAGGATGATGTCACAGTGAAAGTTACTAAAGCTGAATAAATAATGACTTCTCATAGTGTGGCTGGGTATATAGACACGTTCTGTGGGTTTATAATCTGTACAGGAACTAACTGAATTGGCTATTCAACGAAACTAATTTAACTGTAAGACTGTTGATAATGACCAACTTGTACATCTGATATTCAGACCCCCGGTTTGATCCTGGGAAGAAACACAAATCTCTTTAGTTGTTGTGGTCCTGGGTCAGGTTTGTCGCATTAAGTTAGTTAAACTTCTGCGATATTGATCTGGTCAGTTAAGTAGCAGAGGGTTGTTTCAGTTTCAGCTGCTTTGGTTTTAATGAAGTGAATAACAGGTGGACAGATTGATATCCCTGAAGTTTAACTGACTTTGTGTTATACTGTGATGATCGAGTGTTCCCTTCTTTCTTTAGCAGTGTACATTTATAGAAAATCCTTCTGCAAAATAAAAATGTTGGGAAAAGCTAAAAGATTTAAAAAATGACTTGATTCAAAGAAATGTTGGATGGATCAGTGTGGAAAGACTTTAAAAATAGCCAACAGCTGACGGCCAGTAATAATAATATAATTGTGATTATCTAAAAAAATCTGATCAAGAAAGGTGACCCTGTAAAAAAACACCTTCCTCAAACCTTTTGCGATGTCTTCAGCTCACAAAGCAGATATAATGAAAAAGATCATTCAAAGATAATTCAAATTGGTTTGTTATTTTTATTATCCACTCAGCTTTATTTTAAAAAATTAATTTGCTTTTAACGTCTTTGTGATTGTGTTTGAGACGTGTCTGATTCTTTTCCTCATTTCTGCTCCCGCTGTCACGAAAGACGTTATAAAGGTTTAAGATCCTCGTTATTCCACTCAACACACAAGCTGGGTGGAGTGGTTTTCCTTTGTCGAGTGGGTTTTTAATTCGAGGTTCACACCTGTGATGAAGGCAGGAACTCCCCAGCCAATCAGGTAGTAGAATCTCATGGGTCCATAATTGATGTCTCTGACTTCGCTGATCATGCGGTAAACATGCAGCCCCTCCAGGAAGAGCCAGGAGAAAGTGCAGAGGTAGAAGAAATGCAGCAGGATGGCGATGACTGTGCACACAAACTGCAGAGCGAATACAGAATGATTAAAACTTTGGGAGCTCTCAGAGCCGGAGGGAAGAGGCGAGAGACGAGAACCAAAGCGCTCACCGGGTTGTCGGCCTGGTTGATGCCAAGGATGAAGATGAGCTCTGAGAGGAAGAGAGCGGTGGCTCCATTGTTGATTATGCTCGTCTTGTTGCACTGCATGGCTCTCAGGCAGAGCAGGAAGATCGCGGTGAGGAAGAGGAAGCCCAGCGTCACGCCGGCTGTGCTCCACGTCAGGATTTTGATGGGCAGGATCTCTCCGTTCTGGTGCGTTTAGAATGAGAAAATGCGACGTTACAGTGAGGAGCAACTCTGATTCTGATCACATGAGAAGTGTGAGTGTCACTCGCCTCCCTCCTGGAGATATCCATGAGAACCGCGAAACTCGTCATGTGGTAACACTGGCAGCTGATGTGGGTGCTGTTTCTGAAAACCACCTCGCAGCCTTTCGCCGACCAGCCGCCGCGACCAGCTCTGACAGACAAACACAAACGTGAGCACAGCACAACCTCGCCCGGGCGCCCCCATTCACTTACAGCTGCACTCACAGTATGGTGTGGTTCCAAAAGACACAGATGGGTTTGGAGCGCTCCTCGGTGGCGACCAACCGGAACTGCACGGTGATGGGTTTGTCCAGCGCGTGCTGCAGCAGCGCGTCGTTGTCGTGCACAGTGATGCTGACCACCGGGGTGTTGATGACGGGACGCTTTGGGACACTGAGGCAAAAATACACGAAAGAAGAAATAGTTTCTTTTTTCTCTCCTCAGGAAAGGAAATGAAAATGACTAAAAGCAGCAGCAGATTAGCCTCTTTATACTTTCTACACTCTGAAAAAAGTCAGAATAAGTTTTATTACCGCAGACTTCTCTTATCTGGATCGTAGCTCTCGGGCAGCAGTGAGGCCAGGCTGTGAAAGATGATCACGCTGGCGACGGCGTCCTGCTGGCTGTCATCGGGGTGGCGTTTCTTCCTGCTGGCCGAGCGGTTCCTCAGCGAGGACTCTGGGAAGACGTCCAGGTGTCTGTGGCCCTTCGTTTCCACAGGTGGTTGGAAGACGGAGTCTGGGAGGGTGACAGCCGTCTCCAGATCCGCAGGACGAGGGCCCCTCAGGGACTGATAGCGCGGCAGTTTGGCGCCGGCGAAATTCATCTTTTTCAAACGGTCCACGGAGATGACTGCAAAAACCAGCACACGGGGAAGGTCAGAGAACGCTGCTTCAAAACGGGCTTCGCCGTTTTTAAGTTCCAACAGTTAATCTGAGGGAAACGAATCTGATAACTTTCTCATTTTAGATTAAAAAAAAAAAGAGGACGTCTGAATTTAGGGCTTTTGTTCAGTTCATTTTAATTTCCTCACATTTTATAAACCATGCGATTTATCTGTGAAATAAGAAGTTTAATGGAAATAAAAGGACATAATCTGCTAAAACCTGCGACACAGAAGAAGGCGAAGGATGCTTTCCCTGTGACTGAACTGATATTGTTCAAAATCTTTATAGAAAAATCATCAACACAGCCTGTTTTTAATCTGTAAGTATGAGAACCATACTAAGTGTTT
This sequence comes from Aulonocara sp. 'chitande type north' Nkhata Bay, assembly GCF_057382095.1. NCBI lineage: Eukaryota > Metazoa > Chordata > Actinopteri > Cichliformes > Cichlidae > Aulonocara > Aulonocara sp. 'chitande type north' Nkhata Bay. Next base: position 24,822,997 of record NC_141348.1, read on the forward strand.
GTTTTTAAAAATAAAGTTTGACCTTATTTTATTAAAACAGAAAACGGAGCCTAACAGGAAATAAATATTCCCAGTTTTTACTGTCATTTTTACCTCCACGTACCTATTTTGTTGTCATGTGGCGGTTCTTTTTTCTGCACACAATAACTGCTAGCTTTTCCACGCTTGAGTCACATGCACAACTTTTTTCTTGCTCTTATTTGCTTTTTAGACTCTTGTATCGTTTTCGTCCACGCAGCAAACTGATCAGGTATTGAACTCAACCTTTATTTGATCTCGACTACACATGAATGCTGTGATTGGGGTTTGCACCACTGCCGGTTTCTTCATGGCAAATTCTGCTTTAACAGCTGTGACGTGCACGTTAAACGGTCTTTACTGTGCCTGATACGAACTCTTACACAGATAGCTCAGAAAACCTCACAGCATGCGAGTGGGGAGTCATGTGTGAAGCATTTCCAGCAGTTAAAGGTGTTTGAAGTGCTCCTGTTGCGTGCAGCATGTGTCCTGATCACGGCAATGGCATTATTATTTATATAGCAAATTTCATTACGTGTAAACTCAATGTGCTTAACATAACAGACAAAAACATGCACACAGTGATTAAATGTAAGCTGGGGAGAGTAAAAAGGGTTCGAGTTTGTTCTTGAATGTAGACGCAGCTGTGACTGACCTCAGGTCAGCGAGCAGCTTGTTGCAAAGAACAGAAGCACAGTAACTGAAACCCTGACCACGTTTAGATCAAATTCTGGGAACATTTAAAAGAGTTGCTCTCGTTGACCTGAGAGATATAGCAGGGAGGGGTGCTAAACATAAGGCCCCGGGGCCAAAATCAGCCTACAAAAGACTCCAATCTGGCCCACTTGACAGCTTTGGAACAAGTGAACGAGGGCATAGATTTTGGACTTTTAACTATATTTTCATTACTTTTTCCTGCTTTGACCTCCCTACAGCCATTCAACCATTCCTATTACATCAAACTAACAGACATCTACTATAAGAACTACTATAAAAATGTGTCCACAACAATTAAAAACATTTCACTGTGAAATAACAAAAACTTCCTGTTTTATACTTACAGGACATTCTGGGCAGTGAGCAACCAGGACCTTTTCTGTAATTTTTTCTTACAATTTATGATTTCTTTCATTTACTACTGCTGTTTTTATTTGTTATACAGGAAAACTGAGATGCACTGTTGATCTCAGTAAGTGTGCACTTCTTTATATCGATAGAAAGAGGCCCACGATGTACAGTGAGTCTGATATCCCTGTAGCAGGGTTATGGCGACTGAGCGAGTCACAGACGTACTGGGGGGGTCAAACCATTGGTGGCTTTATAAACTAATAGAAGGATTTTAAAGGTAATTCTGTGTTTAACTGGGCATGAATGAAGTGACTTCAGTACTGGGGTAGTATTAGTCTGATGATCTGAACAGTCCTGCAAATACAGCACTACAGTAATCTAACCTGATTGATATGAAAGCATGGACTAATATCTCACAGATTAAGATTGAGATAAGAATTTTCTTTTAATATATTCTTTGATATATTTTTTAAGTGGAGTTCATTTGTGATGACAGCTGTGACAGATAAGCTGAAAACTTAGGGCACTAAATATTGCAAACCTATGTTTGGTGTGACAATGGTGAAGGGGCTGAGGTAAGTCTTCCTCATGTTCTGCGCCAGTGTGTTTGCGTATTCCTCGTAGTGGCGCAGGAGCGCCGCCGTGCCACCCTCCGTGTGCTGGATCAGCTCCCAGTGCTGCCGTGTGTCTGGAGACAGGATGGCGCTGCCCACTCGGACCAGATTCTGTCAGAGAACAGCGAGCGTTCAGTGTGACAGGATGTCAGAGCAGAGAGTGAAATGAAGTGTGATGTACTCCCTGCAGATACAACATGACAGGCTGTGATGTCCAGCCAGGCAGGACTGGCCTCCTGTTTCCAGTTTTGTGTACTGAAACAGCCACAACAGAGCTCTGTTCTTGCTCTCCGTCTGTACGAGTGTTAGAAGTGACGTGGTTGTTCACCTCTGTGAAGTGGACGTCCTGTGTGGCGGTGAGGTTGAAGCCCTGCTGGCTGCTTTCATGTCGCAGCAGACTCTGTGTGAGCCGGTAGGCCACTTTCACGTCGCTGCCGTAGAACTTCTCCGTGTGCAGCGTGGCGTTGGCCAACATCGCCGCCATCTGCTGAATGCGCCCAGACTCGAGGAGCGAGGCGTTACGGAAAAACTTTTCAGACTGAAGAAGAAAATAAATAAATCAATTTTCACAAGAAAAGAAATCCCAAAGACAAGTGTTAGTAACACAGAGATGAGATTTAAAGTGTAAATGTCTGCAGGTCAGACGAGATTAAAACTGAAGCAACGCCTTTGTTGCCATGCATGCTTCATTACTAGTGCCCGAGATGAGGTGGAGTGCCTGTCTCACTGGTGCAGATATAACAAGTCGACAAAAGAACTGATCACATGACTTCAAGAAGAGAAAAATATGAACATTAAGCCTTTAATTATCAGTGGGACGTGTGGAGAGGGTCACAGACTTCTCCTGGGGCGTAAACACCACAGAGGTGGTTAAAATAATAAAGAGATTCACTTGAATTCGACTGAATTCAATTTTATTCCAAGTCCAGAGAAGTGGAAGTGTTGCATCAGGAATCGAACATAAAATCTGCACCAAATCAAATAGTGGATCTGCCCACTGGGGTGAGCGATTAGGAAATAAGTGGCTGAATGTACATTCATTGATTTTTCCCAGAGGATGAATCCGAGGTTTTAATGATCCTTTGATCTTTTCCTGTATTTTGTGACGTGTCATTGCAGCACTTATCAGTTATCCCAGGAAGTAACTGACTTTTCCTGTAGCACCCCTGGGAAGTAGATTGTGAACACTCCTGCTCTCAGAAGCATCAACCATACTGACTTCAGCAATCGCCTGATTTATCCTTTAGTGAGATTTTGTGTGAAACATTTTGAGAAACATTAAACAGACCATCATGAAATCCGGTCCAGCCTCCGATGGGATTAATCACATTAGCTTTGATTTATAACCAAACACCTGCAGCCTCAGCTGGACTTTATTAAGTGCCGTTAATCTGCACAACACATACGCACATATTTAACAGTGTACCTAACGAAGAACAGTTTTTTGGGACTATCACTTTAAGCCAGTGATGCTCAGAGCAGCACCGCAGAGCAGCAGAATGAAAACATTGTATTTCTCCTCACAAATGAGGATGATGTTGTAGAAACTGGAAACTGACTTTAAAATTTAAAATAGTGACAGAGAGAAGCTACACACCAAAGCTTTCAGCTTGCTGAAGGTAACGGAGGTGCAGTTGAAGAGATTAGGAGGCAGCCAGCCCTTATGCTCGTCACAGTGTCGAATCGCTGTGCCTGGGAAGGAGGAGAGGGAGCGTTATCGCATGAGGAAAAGGCTGCAGCTGAGAGAGAGCTTGAGGCAAGTTTCATATAGTGCCATTATTATATGGTAATTTGATGAGCTGCCAAAAAAACATCATACCGAGAGTTCCTTTGGGACAGGGAACTGCTGCAGGGAGACCAAACTTAGTCCTGGGCCACCATATCCCAGCCTCGATGGCCTGAGGGCAGCTGTCATATATTACTAAGAGAGATGGAACAGGAAGGAGATGATGAGGATAAAATTAGAACAATATCTAATGTATTTGTACCTATAATGAAAAAAGGGACTTGATGCAAAGCTGTAATTAATGTGTTCTGACCTTCACAGCCGTTAGGGGTAACCTCAGCAAACGGGTTGTCACAGCGGTCGCACTGACGTCCGATGACGCCGGGTTTGCACTGACACTGGCCGCTCTCTCGGTCACACGCTCTGGAGAAAGAGCCGACCGGGTAGCAGTCACACAGCAGGCAGGTGTCGCTGTCTTCAGGCCGGTAATGATTGTCCTGCAAATGAGAATTCTTCCTTAGCGCCACGGCAAGCTCAAACCACACGCTCAAAAGCATCTGACTGCCAGCAGACAAGTTGTTCTCCCACCTGGATTTTTTCTAGCCAGAGAAAAAGGTGGAAAACGACGCTACAAACCTTCAGCACACAAAATAAATCTTTAATTGTCCCTCAGCGCAGTGCAATGCAAAGCAAACATAGCTGTAAAAATGGATCAGCGCTGAATGTTGGAAGATGTATAACGACTGTTTATGAAAACAGCTTCTTCCTTAATATTAAGCCAGTCTGCAACACGTGTCGTAGAAGTGTGCAAGAAACCAAGTTTGGACACAGATTCAGAGGTTTCACATGTTCCTGTGAGGGCCACATTTGTGCAGCTCTTTCTTCATTTCTCAGGAAAGAGTTCCCATAAAGCAGCAGACGTCTGATGGATGTCTACAGATTTCTAATGTGTGTTTAGAAAGCATAATTATAGGTGTACAATAATGTGCTTTAACTATGTAAAGCTCAAAGCTTGCAAAATAAAGTTTAAACTGTGGGTTATTTTTCAATTTGCACACAGTATAAAAACTGCAGCAAGATTTTAGGAGTCACTTGAGAAAGGATCATGCTGAAAACAAAATTCATCAGTTTAGACTTGAGAAAAAGAATTGCTGATGCTCAAAAAGCAGCAGATGGCTATACAAAGTTATCACAGTGATTCCAAGTGTCAAGAACTGGAGTGAGAAGTATCATCAAGATCAAGAAAGAGAGCTAAAGAGCACAGAACGAGTCTGGCAGAGGAAGGAAGGGAAATACTTCAAAGACTCTGGAAAGAAAACTAGTGAGAGATGAGTCTAAAAAACTGGAACAACTGCCAAGACAGTGAGTCCAAGTTGGGAATTATAGTGTTAAAGCAGACTCACTAGAACCCTGCAGGAGTGAACTGAACGTATCAGACCAAGAAAAACTCCACTTCTGCAGAAAAGACATCTTCAAGTCAGACTGAAGTAATGAGAATATAACATGAAACTAGAGCTCCTTGACCACAGAGACGCTGCTTATGTTTGGCAAAAGAAGGGAGAGGCGTACAACCCAAAGATCAACGTCCCCACAGTGAAACACGGTGGAGGGCGTATCATGCTGTGGGGATACTTCAGTGCATTTGGAACCTGGAGGGTGAATCATGAAGGAAAGATGATTTGTGAAGGTTTGGGGTCTGGGTCGTCATGATGTCTTGCAACGTGACAAAGACTGCTGGTGAAGAACTACCATCAGAAGACCAAAGTGAGCATTACTCATTGGCCTGCACAAAGACCTGATTTTAATCTAACTGAAAATCTGTGGGTTAACTGAAGAAGACCATCAAATCTGGAAGAGATTGAGAAGAGGCTGAGAGATTTGCTAACGAAGAATGGGCTGGGATTGTGTGAAAGTTGTTAAAAAATGCACATCTTGTATTTATTTGAGTGGACATGATGTGCGCTTTATTACAGATGAATGCATCGGGGATGCTAGCTCACCTTGCAGCGACACTCTCCGCTCGTCTTGTTGCAATCAGAATCAAAACCCTTGTCTGTCTGACAGTTGCAGGGGCCGCAGGTCTTGTGACCCCACCAGCCTCTGGGACACGGCAGGTCGGTCCTGTGGACACAGACATTACAGGTCAGTTGTCCTGTCTGCAGTGCAGGAGGAAGAACACTGCAGTGTTTTACATAAATGTGGAAGGCTATACTTTTTCTCGCAGTAATTGCCAAAGTAGTTGTTGGGACAGTCACAGGTGTAACCCCGAGAGGAGCTCGGCTTCCTGGTGCACGCTGACTCGTGTTCACAGGGGTTCAGCGAGCACACGTCAGTGCAGTTGGAGCCATAATAACCTGCAAAAAAATAAAGCAGGTGGGGACTTTCAGTAAATTGCAGTCGCTCGTGGTAAAAACAATAAACAACAATTTAAAAAAATGATTATTCATTTGAACTAAAGATGAAAGACAGAAACAGAATGATAAAAAGGCAAAAACATGTTACGTTCGTGGGTTTGTGATCATGTGACGAGACTGACCATTGATGCACTTGCAAGAGTGGCTGTCCCAGTCGTCGCTGCAGTAGCTGTTCGACGGACAGGGATTGGAGCTGCAGGGATCGGGCACGCTGCAGCCCTGCTCCACGTTCACTTTCCTCGCCTGAGAGAGACTCACAGCTCCGCCAACACGCAGACCCTGCAGGGAAACAACCATACATTCAAGCAAAGGGGTGAAGCACAATGTCTTTAAACTACACAAACAGCTGTTCAGACAAATTCAAATAAAGCTTAATTTGAACCAAAACTTTAAAACATCAAACTGAACTGCTTGCCTTCACGATCACAAACGCAGACATGAATGTGGTCTGCAGAGAGGACAAACCTGTATGCAGCCGCGGAAGCCATGCTGAATTTTCCCATCAGGCTTTGCCAAACCACCTACGCTCACAGTCTTCAATTTGGAGTCCTGCAGCTTTCCATCCACATCCATGCTGGCCTGAAAAGGAACACGGCAGTGACTTCATGGCTAAAAGCTACAAGAGTTTCATTTATAATCGCAGCTAGAATTTAATAACTCACCAGGTAGAGTCCGTGATCTAAAGATAAAACAGCCTTATGGTAGCTTGCCGCTCCCCCTGTTATGCTGATATCCAGCTGCAGATGATGCCAGTCTCCGTCGTTCACCAGCACCTCCTCCACACGGGAGAGAGTGGAGTCTTCCCCCCTGTGCAGCCCCATCAACACACTCCCACCACGCAGCTACAAAGACGACAGCAGGAGGGAGACGGACACAGGATGAAAAACTGACCGCAAAGAAACTGCACTGCAGAAGATAACAACCTTTGAACAGCCTCCAGTTCAAAAGATCATCCCTTGTGTTGCAGCACATCATAGGTGTGCAGGGCTGGAAATAGACTGAGTTATGTAACATCAAAGAGGCGCCAGTCGAGACAAGCTCAAAAAAAAAGAACTAAAGTTAGAATAAAGTTGAAAATGTCCCGTGTTTTGGGACATGTTTTCTCTTAACATCAGAGACTGCAAGCTTCTTTGCAACCCATCATCACCCCAGCTCCTCCTCTCCTATTAAATCGCATATCTGCTTCGGTCCTGACAGGAAGTGCGTTTCGGATATGTGGCTCTCACCTGCAGTGTGAGGTTGTGCTGCAGGCCAGAGGAGATGTGAAGCAGCGTGCTGCTGGCTTGGCGTGTGCGGAACATGAGCTCCACATGCCAGGGGACGGAGGCCGCCACCGTGGCGAGGTTATTCCACTGCAACAGGCTGTTACCCAGGAAACGCAGTGGGTTGGCCATAACTACAGAAAAAGAGGGCAGAGACGAAAACGGATGACAAAAATCACATGACATACTTCATGGTAAAGAGAGCGAGTGGCTGAAAGGCAGAAGGGGTGATGCTGAAAATGAGGAGGGAGAATTTCACAGTAGCTGACAGAGGGAGCCATTACTGTCAGAAAGGAAGCTCTCTGCTGCTTTTCTTCAGATTTTAGCCAAAACTGACTGAACAACCGTCACTCTTTGAGGTAAGAAAAGAGACGTAAGAGACCTTACTCTACAGATCTGCTTTCTGAAGTGCAGCTTTTTAGAAATTCTAGAAATGCTTCCATGGAACAGATAAGATGACTCTGAAGTTATCTCTTTTCAACTCTGATTACATTTTTTGCTTTTTTGATCATTTTCTTTTTTTCATTTCAAATTCCAACACGCACTGAATGAGAAGTTTCCTCGGTCCCTTTAGACGCTGAGAAAAGTGACACAGAAGGACACTCTGCTTTATGTGGAGCAGTTTCCTCGTCATTAAGCTGTCTCTGCGTGAAGTGAAGTAAAGCACCTGAGTCACCCAGGCCCTGAGGATTGATTATCGACGACAAATAAACCTGACACACTGTGGCTGCATGAGTGAGATACAGAGAGAGAATCTCCAGTTAGATTTCAATCATTTAGATTCAAAGTAATATAAAAAAAACCTTCATTGAACACCTGGTTACCTTTGGCAGTCGTCATTTATGAATCCATATTTTGTGCATCGAGCTGAAAGCTAAGAAATATATTTTTCTATTGATTTTTTCTGGTAAATGTCAGAGAATAATGTCAGAGAATAATGAAAAACGGATGAAAGTGACGGATAGCTTCACAAATCTCAAGGCACTAAAAACTCCTTTATTTAAAGTATGCTAAAATTTCACATTATTACACTAAAGTCGGCCCCACTTCCACACTCTCATCCTCACTTTTCCTTCACACGTGTCTGTTCTTCACAGCACACCTGTCAGCGCAACTCAGGAACTCCTCACTTGTTCTGCATGAAAGAACCAATAAATAACCCCACCCAACTTCTTGTTAAAACAAAGGTGTTTTTTGAACATTTTTTTTTCCTGCCGTCTCTTCTAAAGCTCGTTTCTCTTCGGCTGTCTCTTCTCAAATTCCTTTAAACCATAAATCAGCGCAGACGACAGCTGTAGGAGATCGAGTGAAACATAAAGAGACGCTGGACAGAAATATAAGCTACATAGTGTATATATCTTCAAAGGTTAAAAAACATTAGTATTAAACTGGTTCAACATCATGTAAACCAGAGAAAATTCAACATCAAGCAGATTACATTTAAAGTTCGGTCCTAAATCGGGCGTTTAAGCTGCTGTAATGAGATCACTTCACCCAGAAAGCAGCTATCAGTGTGCAGTAAAACACTCCAGACTGCTCAGGCTTTTTTCTTTGTTTGTTGGCTTTTTCGGGCATTAGCTGCCGCCTCCACACTCACCTACAAGTTCACAGACCTCCATCACAGCTGCAGACAAATTCATATCTACTATTATCTTATGTCTGAGTGTCTCCCCCTCCCTGATGCCTCGCTCTTTTCCACTTGACTCACTCACCTCTTTCGCAGTTTCGTCCTCCAAACCCAAGTGGGCAATCACAGCTGAAGGAGCCCCACAGGTTCACACAGGTTCCTCCATTCAGGCACGGGTTATTGTTGCAGAAGTGTCTCTTGGCAGAGCATCCTTGAAGGGCAGGAAAATAAGAGGGTAATCCACCCGTTTGATCTATCCTAGCTCATTATTTCATCAGTAGAAAAGAGTCAGATGGTAATAAACTATTCATAGCAGGTACAACAATCATTTCCCACTGACTCTACCTTCCCCGCTGCTCTCATTATAGTCACTGCTGTTTCCTCTGCCAGCTTTTCCTCACTTGGCTGATCTAACAGTGTGCACTGTTTGACTGCAAAGCTTAGCCAGGTTTAAGAGCTGAACTAAAGGACAGCGAGCTTAAAAACAATGCATACCTGGCAGAGTTCCATTGTTAGCGATGAAGCTGGCCATGTCTATGTGCTGGTTGTCAATACGCAGGTTCTTCATGCAGCCCACAAACTGCTGATTACGAACAGGAAAATCTTCTGGAAGTTTAGGGACTCCTCCGAGGAGCAAGGGGCCCGTCAGATCCAGAGACCTGACGACACAGAACCGTGAACATACATGCACCCAGAGCATCACTCTGCCTAAACCAAAACACATCATCAACAGTAATGTGGGGGGTATGGGGAGAGAGGTGGTGAAATATTTATTACAGGCACGGTCTTGCTGTGTTATTTTCCCTTGGGAGATAAAAAAGGAAAAAAAAGGATAAATATTGCAGTAAATGGAGAAACCAAAGCTTAGCTAACACCCCGCAGATGTGGAACCTCATTTCAAAACTGTCACAGTCCGCTGTGACGGACCGAGTGGAGAATGCGTGTAATGGACCCAGGTGCGTACACAAGTGAGCAGACGGGAGTGAGTTTTAACAAAAGGCGAGCCTTTAATATGGCTGAAAACAAGGTGTGCAAATACAGCAGGGATGGCGTGGCTAAACAAAAACCTAAACTGAGAACAAACTATGGTGAGGCTATGGCTTGGAAGACAACAGACCAGGCATGGAAACACGGAGGGTGGGAACACAGACGACGCGACACAGACTGTACGAAACACAGAGACTAAATACACATGAGGGATGATCAGGGGAAGTGGATGCACACGGGGAACACAGGTGACACTGATAATCATAACAAGACACGGCAGGAGTGAACGTAACACTGATGGGAGATGGGCAAAGTAAAGCAGGAAGTACACAGAGGTTCAAACAGGAGGAGAGAGAGCACGGGGAGAACGCAGACATAACGGGCTGGGGAAAACATAGAATAAAGCACAAAGAGAGACGAGGGCTCATAAATACACAGAGGGGCACACAGGGGGTAAGAGTCACGAAGGGAAAACACATAAGGAACAACGTAACAGATCAACCCAGGAAGCATGGCCTAAATAAAGAACAAAATACAAAAATACATGAAAACTAAGAATACTGGGCCCACATGGCCCAGGACCATGACACCAACAAGTTTACTCGAACTACTGAGGTGAAGGCAAAGATAGTAATAAAGTAAATGGCTGAGATCAATACAGAAGTAAAGAGAGACTACACAAAGCAAAGGAAAAGAGGGTTAGTTACGGTTTATCTCTCGATCTCAACAGAACAGCTCTTTTCTCTGGTGTATCTGTTGCAAACTTACTTTTTGGACCCTGATTGGCTGCCCTGAGCAGAGCACGTGTAGTTTCCAATCATGTGCCCAAACCTCAGGGCCACAGAGGTGTCGCAGTTGTCCACCGTCACTACGACGACCTTCTGGTCTGAGGGGCCCTGCGGGAGGCCGGCCTGGTTTAAGATTGGCTGTAGAACGAAACAAACTTGTGATAAATTATGGGGCACTTTCTCCATAAGGTGGGGAGCACCGAAAATTGCTGCTTCTGGTTTTTCTCCTATCTTGCCAACTGAGGATTTAACTAAGAATTTCACATTTTCATCCATGTTCACAGGGATTTGGAATTTTGCCATTTTTGTATTGCATGTCAGATATAAATGAGAATTACCGACAAAATCATGAACCACAGAAAAGGAAAAAAACAGTATTACCATGTTGCTATTTTTGATAGGTTGAGGTATTTTTGATCACTCAGCATTCATAAATAGCCTCAGAAATGTGTTATTATGAAAATACTTCATAATTGAACTTTTTGTTCTGTTTTATTCATCTTTTAGCAAATGGAGCACAATAATGAAGTATTTTCATAATAATCAGAATCAGAATCTGATTCTGATTATTATGAAAATACTTCATTATTGTGCTCCATTTGCTAAAAGATGAATAAAACAGAACAAAAAGTTCTGCGTGTCTCATCCGGAGCTAAGCTGTTTGTAGCTTTATGAGCCAGATTAAAGATTCAAGCTTTGAAAGTGGAAAACAACAGGCAAATAAATGATCTTTGGCATTGCACTCAGTTCAGTTCCCGTTCAGCATCAGCTCGCTGCCGTCGAGCATTTTAATAATTCAGATCATAGCAGCTCGAGGTAAAGGCAACGGCTGGAAAGCAAACACACATGCACGCATGCATGCACACACACATGCGGGAGATGGGCTTGCTCTCCGCAGGACATCACCCGGTCGACAAAGGATCTTTTCATTGTCTGAGAAATCAATAGGGGGGGGGGGGGGGGGGGGGAGTAAGAGAAGGAGGAGGAGGGCTGGAGAGAGAGAATTATGATGCTGTCAATAAAGGTTGCGACCTCTTTTCAAACCGCCCGGTTTCTCCGGGGTCACGTCAAGCTCCTAATAACCCTAAGTGTAGGTTCAAGCTGGTGTCACGAGCTGAGAGCAGAGCAGTGACCACCCTCACGCACAGCTGACCAGTTCAGTTTGGCCGTCTGCAGGCGAGGACGGGCCGCTGAGCCGTCAGCTGGTCAGACAGGATTTAGCAGGAATTATCTAGTCTCATGTGCAGCGATAGTAAGAAAAAACTGGCTCATTGTTGATGGCTTCGAAACACACATTAGGTTTCTGTTTTCGCTGTCTGAAAAACGGATTCCTCCATGAGGTTAAATTAAAACACATCCCCTCTGGATGAGCCTCAGGAATGATAATTTCCTGACTGTTATGACTTCCTTTGTCGCTGACGTCTGATCTCTTAATTTAAAAGCTCTGATGAAAGACACCCAGCGAGAGATATGCTGCAGATTTTCAGCAGCTCAATCCTAGCAAGACTATTAAGAAAAAAAAAAAACAGTATAGAAAGTATGAAGTAATGACAGATAATTTTAGCTGAAGGCACTGCAGCAATTTAACTCATCTCACATGATTTTCATCGAGCGGATTGCATTAAATCTGTAACAGAGAGGCGACAGTTAGTTAAATTTTCCCTTTTGTGTCTTGTGATTGCAGTGTGCACAGTGCTGGTGATATGAACAGCACCAATAATAACCCAATAACATATCTGGCTGTATAATTGGTCTTTTCACAAGACCTCACCTGAAATGCTTCACAATGCAAAGAGGATCACGTAGGTGGATTTTCAGGTTTTGATCCAAGTTAATCGCTAACGACTCTTCAGAAGCTCAAAACATACAGAAAAGATGGTTTATAGAAAAGGTGGTAAAACAATAGTGGGCAGGAGAGGGCTTACTGCTATAATGCTATATCATGCAGAAAAGATTAAACATGAGGTTTTTCTATGAGTTAGCAGTAGACTCTGCACTGAACTCATGCAATCTACGTTGACTCATAAACATCAGGACTTTTGCAAAGAAGTCAAAGTATTCAAAAACACAAAGATCATAGAAATGCTTTTACAGTAGTGGTTTGTTTTTCAGAACCGTATTCCACTTTGAATAAAAAGGGTGAAAAAATACGTATGGGTACATGAAAACAGCAGTGCACCATCAGTGTCTGATTTGTTAAACAAACCAGTAACTGAAAAACACTTCAATGCTGTTTTTGCTACAAAAGAACTCATAGCAGTACACCAGAGCGCCCCCAGGGGTACCCGCACCTCAATCTGAGACACAAAAATTCCCAGATTATCCCTTTAAGCCTTTCTGCTTCCAGCTGCGGAAGATCCACCGGAGGGACTGAGCACACTCAAGTTTATTAAAGAAATCTAAAGTGCTGCTGTCTTTTTGAACATGAAGGCTTCTTCAGGAGGTTTTGAGAGTGAGTCAGAAACAACTTCTTTATAGTAGATTATCTTTCTTAAATTATTATTAGACCTATTTGTATTATTAGGGAACATTTGTAATATATTGTATTATTTAATCTTGGTGCTGTAGCTGTGGAGATGAAATAGTCCAAAGCTTTGTGCAATAGAAAAATATCTTTTCTGATTCTGAAAGAAAAGCATAAACCTGCACATACATCAAAAAAGAACACTTGAATATACGGTAATTTAAAATGCAGGGTACCTAACTGCATGAACAGATCTGCAGACCTCACAGGGGCTCAAACTGAGGCGATAAATGGTGAGAACTGTCAGAAAGGATGCTTAGGCCATTATGTCTGGCCCTGACAGCACACAGCTCATTCAGATTCATCATGGGTGCACTAATTATTTTGCTGGAACGACCGTCGCCACAAATGCCCATCTATCCTCCAGACTGACTCGCTTGAAACCTACAGAGTCAAATATGAAGATGAATCCATTTTGTGCATGTCCTGAAAGTGTTATTTCCAGCAAAGCCCAGAAAAGCACAACGGGCCCTGTTATTGAGCACCTTTCCCACAGGAAGTCACAATACGCTCAGCGGTGAATGGAAAAAGGAGAGTCTGATGGTGGCTTTTGCTTTGCAGTTTTTCCTCCTTGAGACCAATTTGTTACAAATTTGTTGATGATGAAACAAGCAAACATGTTGTCTGAATTGCCAAAGGTGAAATCACCCGACATGCTCTTTTCCACGGTTTTCCCTTCGCTGTGAAAGCTCTGAAACAGGCAGCGCTCCAGCTTGGACGCTCCTTTCACTGACCTCTGCTGTCATCAGTCACGGCTATTGACTCTCCAATAATGACTGTCTGTCAGCGCGTCTTTCTGCCGCACAAAACACGTCCCGTCAGAGCTGATCGGAGTGCACATATTTGCTCTGCGCCGCTTAAAACGCTGCTCTCACCAGCCGCTACAGGGGATTATGGGAATATGAGTTCCCTGTCATAGAGGGTGACAGGGGTGGCGCAGGAGGAGCCTGGCAGCGAGCAACACAAATATGGGATCTAAGATTGACTAGTAAAACCATAGCAACAAGAGGGGTTGGCCCTGAAGCGCGGCGTCCTCGTTCAAAGCCCGAGTCAATACTTCACTTTGCCTTTCTTTACACTCCTTTCGCTCCTCTCCTGCTCTGCCTTTCTGTCCTCGCCGGGCAAGAGAGAGAGGGGCACCTTCCCCGGGGCAGCATCATTCACTGCCCATGGTCCCAAAGGAAGCAGAGGCAAACACAAAGGCAGCGGTCATTGCCATTCTCCACAGTCCCCCGCCGTCCTGAAAGCCACATTTCAATCTAAAAATGCCCCCCCCCCCCCTTCCTCCCTCACTCACACTGCCCCACCCCCCCGTGGACAGGGACGGGTCAGAGAGGGCCACCGTGGGATACCTCCTGAGGGAGGAGCCATGTTTCTACCTCAGCGACTCACAGGATGTGGAATATGAGAGGATTAGTTCAGCTAGAGCCTGAGCTGAATCCTGCACACTTCTGGGATATTCAGCCCCTGAAAATATGAGGCTTTCAGTGCAATGAATATTCCCAGCTGCCAAACAGAGAAGTCTGACTGCTCTGCGTTAGTTTGATATTATGTGGCTTACATTCATTGTTATAAACAAGGTGGGAAAATGAGAACAACACCTCAAAGAGGTGCACCACAAACTACAGCCTTGAAATCATCATAGAGTTGTTGAATGAACACACTGAATGAAGTTCTCCTTAACGAAGTGGCCACTGTGCCGAACACATACAGCTCAATGAGTTCAATGTTCATTATTTGTTTAAGTTGTTTTAACTACTTCCCTTTAAGACCACCCTCCCTGTAAGCCAGCTTTCTTCTGATTGGCTGCCCCTCATAAACATAAAGTTCAAACAGCAGCAGGTGGGTGGGGCTTCCACATCCACAGCCAGAGCCATGTGCTTAAAGCATGATTTAGACTTCTGTGGGAAAGCTACACTGTAGTAGTGACAATCTAACCAGAAACCCTTTTAACCCTATCCCATAACCTTCCACGCCACTCAGGTGTTGCGGACCGCGCCGACTCTACGCATAGCAAAATTTCTCTACATCCACGTCAGGTTACGCGAAAGGATCGGGTGTAGGGTTAAAAGAGATTCCAGTTAAGTCATAGCTTATGATATCTATTTCACTCAGAAGTATAAATAAGGCGTCAGTTGGCTGTATTGGGAATTTCTACCCTTACTGACATCATACAGAGCCAAGAGTAGAAAAAACAGTCTGAGGCAGCGCATTTAGAGCCCCCTGAGCTTTTGAATCTCATGGACTGCTTTGATACATTGACCTCATCACTGAAAAGCATTATTGTAGCAGTGTATGTAATTTAAACTCAAACTTAATTTCATACTCCAGTCTACATCCCAACAATTCATCTCTAGCTACCTGGAGGTGCATTTAAAATCAGGAGAGCATTTTTTTCTCATACATATCAAATATCTACAGTCTCCATTTGTAGCTGTTAGAAACATGCTGCTGTTCACGCAAAAATCCACACGATGCTACCCGAACCAGATAACAGATTTCAAAGGTAAGAGAATTTTAAAAAAGAATCAGAGCTGTTGGCAGTTTTTGTTATCGATTTGATTAATGAGAAAAAAATGTTGGTAGGCGAAGAATCAACAAGTTTCCATCCAAAAGTTAACAAGATGTGCGCGCGCCCCCCCCCCCCCCCCCTTTTTTATCAGTACAACTGGCTAAAATCTAACATGGCCGTGTTATTATACGCATTGAATAGAAGATATGCACTGCGGGGGTGTTGCCTGGCAACATCTTTATGATGCAAAGTGACTTCCTCAATAGACTAAAATGTGACATCCTGCGTTGTTGGTCCTGGGTGGGAAAGTACTGACACAACAGCTCCATAAGTTCCTCCACTGATTGAGTTGTTGTGAGATTCTTACAGAGAAATGTACCAGTCAGACATATTAGGCCCAATCTGAGCATGTGTGGAAAAAACACGGGCCTCCCCACTCATTCATTCACTGCCCCTCCTCTCTCGTCTGTCTCTCTCCCTCCATCAGTGTCTGCTTGGCATGCTGGCTCTCTTCCAGATCATCAGCCTGTCAGCAACGACTCTTTAGTCTGACGGCGTGGCAGAACAGCCAACTTACACAGCTCACAGCTTCCTGTCTGCAAACCGGTTTACATCCACTACAGTCAGCCCTCTATGAACGCCCTGAAGGGCGCTGAGGAAGAGCGTCAGCTGCCAGTTATCGCTGCTGCCAGCAATGCTGGAGCACTGCAGTCTGTCAACTGCAGAGTATCAGGATTTCTCTCCAGATGTCATCACTAACTCAGCCTGGCTGGATTTAACCACCTGGTACATACTTTCCTATCCCCGAGCTCCTTCCAGTTTTCCTTAATGGTTTTATGAATGTTTACTTCATCTTGTTCTTATCTTTACGAGATCATGAGCTTGTTTCTGCCTAAACATAAGTGTAAGAGAAAAGAAGATCAAACACAAGAAAGCACCGATTTCCACCTTTTCCTGTTTCAGTGACTGATTTAGGTTTTTGCACTCGAGTGCCAACTGAACAAAGCCAAGACACCTTTTACAAAGGGGGCATCAAATAGAAAGTCTAGTTACAATGCTTAATGATGTTTTTGTATTCTGAAAAGCAGTTTTTGAATATACACTGCAGCACTGTACTTTTCTAAACATGGGGGGTATATTTGTCTGACTCAGTCAGAACATATGCTAAATGTTCCTTAACCTTGAAGATGAATTATACACACATCACATGACCACATAAGATAACCAGGCAACAATCTCATGCTGTGGTCTACATATGATAAAGGACGTCAGATGATGTCCTGACCTGAACCTCTCAGCATTGTCTGGAGCTGAAGTGTGAAAACGGCTGAGCTGGGTTTCGATGCACAGCATAAATTTAGAGTGACCGACCCCAACGGGTCACTGCTTTTCATGTTTAACCGAAGCCATTTCAAATATTTAATGTCTAAAGTAAATAATTTTACACAAGAAAAATCAGAGTCAAAAAGAAAGGGCTTAACTATTTTGGCACATTTTAAACAAAACAAATGTGTTAATTCGTTTGTCCTGATCCTGGCAAGTAAGCACTTTTGGACATAGACAAGCACAGTTGGGCAGTGAGCCTCTGCAGGGTTGGTGTGGATGATTAGGGGGAAAAAATCATGAGTGAAACTAAGTTGAATGAGCGATTTGAGTGGAAAAAAAATGGAATAGTGCATTTTCTCTATGGTTTTGTGACGTTCCTCCTGCTATCTGCATGAAAGTACCGGCCTACTCTTAATGATTAACTGACATGTGAGCTAGTGCAGCTCACTCGGGCCTTCCAGGCTATAAAAGCTGGCTATCTCTTCCTTTCCACCTGCCATCAATCCTCTTTTATATTTGAATTTTGTTAGTTTACTTGCAATAAATTATATTTATTTAAGTGACAGCTTGCTAATGTGTTTACCTTTCTTTCAAGAAAATTCCCCTCAGATCCATTAGTTTGGTTACTGATTAAACAAAACTGTGAGAAGTGAGTGTAAACTTCTGAAACAAGGTTATGCCCGGGAAAGTGTGAGGACCACTGCTTTGAACCATAGACGCAAAATTAAGAGTTCACACAAACCTTGTTGTAGTAGTGAACTTCCACCGTGTGCCACTGGCCGTCGCTGATACCTCCGAGGATGTAGGGGGAAACTGTAGTCTTGGTTTCACCTGGAGAACAACGAGGTGAATGACTACACAGATTCAAGGATAATGAGAATTAAAAAGGTATTTTCTGAACACCACCCTGATGAAGAACTTCTCTACCTGCGGAAAAGGTGAGCTGTATCTGCTCGTTGATAATTTCCATTGCGATGAAGTCATGCTTTTCATTGAAGCGGCCGTTATAAAGTAACAAACCATTGGGCTCTTTGGTGGCAAACCTGAAAAAAGAGAAAACACGGTATAATCCGGTTTCAATCTCCTGTCTCTTTTACTCAACCCCAAAATTCAAGTTAGAAATCTGTTGCTTTGCATTTAGCAAAATTTGCCTACACAGCTTAAACTTAACTGTTTGTTACTTTACAACAATGATTGTGGTTATTGTATTAAATTATATTTTCATCTCATACACCTGCAGACATTTGGGTTCAAAAAGGAGTTCATGTTAAACTCAATGATGGCAAGGTGCTAAGGTCCTGCAAAGAAAGGGCTGCAAAACAAGCTCAAATCAATCATCACCCTTCCACCACCGTGCTTCAGAGTTGGTATGAGGTGTTTATGCTCATCCTTTTCAGGGCTCCTGTAGTTTATTCAGACACAGCTTTGGAAACTTAAACTGTGCTGTCAAGTTCTTTCACAGAAAAGAGGTTTTTTCCTGGTAGCCCTTCTAAACAAATCATACCTGTTCATTTGTTTTTTTTGTACCTGTACTATCAGGAACTTTGATATTTAACATCAAACTGGGGTTTGCAGAGTCTGAAATGTATCTCTTGGTTTCTTATTTGCAGTTTCTTCACAGTCTGACTTTGAGGTGAATTTGTTGGGGCATACACTATCATTAAGAATGATGGACTTCTTATTATTTAAAAATGGTCTTGTAACATGTGGCGGAGGTGTGGTCTCTGGCTTAGCTGCAGGGGAGGGGTGGCACACTGAGCTCAAGGGGCAGTGCCAGGCAGGTGAGTGACACTGACAAGGTCTCTACTCCTTTTAGTAACGCTGGAGTGAAGAGGACGGGAGGTCTCTCCTTCAGAAGATTAATGGGAACCAACAATTGCTTCTCTAAGATTATTACCAATGTCCCTTCCTCCTCGGCATTGTGCTAACACATCCCAGACCTCTATAAAGATGCCTGTTTACAGAAGTCTTTACACTTGCTGATGATCAATTAATCATGTGCATTTGATTCACAGCACCTGGCTCCAACTTATGCTTGTAATTCATATGGAAATAGTAAAAGCGTGCTTAGTTTTGTACAGTCCTTTTCCCCATGACTGTAAGTGTATATGCACATTAATGTGTTATGGAAATAAAGTCCAAAAAATGTGTCTCCAACCAAAAATTACTGTATTTTTTAAAGTATTGTGGTCATCAGGAATTTTGTTTGCATGGAATTTGCTTTTATGTTACAGCCTTCAAACATAAGGATACCAAACAACACGACGTCTAACAGAAAAAGCCAACGCAGGGTGCCGTGATTGTATTTGCTGATAAAAGAGAAAAGAAGGAGGGCAGGGGTCTGGTTTGACCCATTTAAAAAGATTCATACTACCCCGTCTGAATCACCTTGCTTTCTTTCACTAAGGAGGGAAACAGCCAGTAACGCAGTGTGATGTGCAGCTTGCTGGCACGAAGATGAGCTCAAGAATTGTTTACATTTTTTTTACAACTATCATTAAACAGATAATATGGTTAATCGTGTGCATAAGGCCAAGACAAAACAAAAGGAGAGGAAAAAGTACTATTTGAAGCACAGACAGTCAAGGAATCAGCGTGCCACGAATAGAAGCAGAGCCACATTAAATGACACACTGCAACACTGAGACAGAAAACTAGGGCAATGTCAAAGCAGCAGAGTGGGGGGAAAACACTACTGCAACTAAGGAAGATGCACACCGTACGACAACTCAGAGTAATGACAACAGCAGCTTTCTCATAAAAGGAGTCAATGCTGTAGTATAGACAGCTGCCACTATATCCACAGCCTGGTTGTTCAGATTTAAATTTGCGTCTTGATGGTGCATCGAGAGAGGAGAGAGAGAGAGAGGGATAGTCCTCGCATATTAATGCACCTGTCAAAACATATGGACACACAGTTTACAGCCCAGGTGCAAAGAGCTGACGACGCTTTGTCTATGTGTGATCAAAGTGTGTGGTTTAAAAATAACATGCCTTTACCTGTCAGCTGCAGTCTGTGGTCGTAAATCTGATCCTGTGGAAATGGGTCACTGAGATATTTAAAAGTGTGCCATGACAAACTAGATCCGGTGCTAACTACCACATTCATTCATTATCCACCCCACAGGGGAACCAACAATGGGCAAATCTGCCAGCTGAGAAGAATGTGTGACTTTCTGGCATCTGAATTTTCAGGTTGTTTTACTCGATTGATATCCGGCTTAAATTTTCCTTGAAAGAGCTAATTAAATATTTCTTTGAGAAAGGTCACGCTCAGACTTTGAAAATTGCTGTCCTCCACTACCAAAATGAAACTGTAGCCTCCCACTAAGCTATGTCTCTACAGCAAGGATGTCATTCATACATCCAAATATCCATACATGAACAGCTGCCCCCCCCCGCCAGTCTTCAGGGATTCAGGGGCTACTGTATATGATGCTGTTTGTGCCGTGTTCTCCAGCTGAAGAGCAGCCAGAGGGCATGGCACCACTGACCTGCTTACTGAGAGATAAGATAATCACGACCGCAGAGAAAAGAGGATGCCGATGCTCCGGCTGATAATGACGGTGGAGCGAGTACAGACATTGCCGTCACACTCCTTCTAAACATGCAGTGAAAAATAGAGAATGTCAAGGAGAGTTATTATCTCCGCTCTGGAGGCTCTTCAGCGGTCCTTCGTCTTTGACGTATCGATTTAAAAGGCTGCTCTACAATGCCCCCCTGAGCCCTCTGAACTATGAGGGTAATCAGCCAGAACTAAATACTGACTCCACGGGCATCACTGCGTGTCACATTAGGCACCCATCAGTAAAAATAACAACCAGACTCCCCTTATGTGGGGAACCATGTCACGCTATGATAACATGCTGTGATACAGAGGACGTGTGAAGTCAGGAGGAAAAGAAATGATCCCCTTATTGATGTTACAGCCTCGGGTTGGGTAAAATACTTTAGTCTTTTTGAGCTTTAGTTTAATCTTCCCACACGTACATACTGATTTAACGATTTAATAGTTTTATAACCTCAATGTTTTTCTTTCTTTTTTGTTTTACACTTGTTCACTAAACACCTTATCAACCAATCACATGGCAGCAACTGACTGCATTTAGCAATGTAGACGACCTGCTGAAGGTCAAACTGAGCATCAGAAGGATGAAGAAAGGGGATTTAAGAGACTTTGATGACTATGCTACATGGTTGTTGGTGCCAGATGGGCTGGTCTGAGTATTTCAGAAACTGTTGATCTGCTGGGATTTTCAGAAACACAACCATCTCTAGAGTTTGCAGAGAATGGTCTGAAAAGTAGAAAATATCCAGTGAGAGTCAGTTCTCTGGGTCAAAATGTCTTGTTGATGCCAGAGGTCAGAGAGGATTAGCCAAGCTGCGTCAAGCTGATAGGAGTAGTAACAGTAACTCAAATAACTACTCATTACAGGTCTGCAGAAGAGCATCTCAGAATGCACAACACGCTGAAGCTTGAAGTAGATGGGCTACAGCAGCAGAAGACCACACTGGGTGACAGCGCACACCATACAGACACAACAAAAACCGTTGTGGTGGTCAGACATACTGTGTCCTGGGAGGACAGACTATTTCTTATGAAACAGAAGAAAGCTGAGAACCAATATCTGCTTAATGAGGTCCTTGCTGAAGTATTGCACGTCTCATTTACCATCCAACTCAACAGTCGTGGTTTTCTGCTTTACTATGTCCTCAAGAAAGTTTGCATTTAAGCTTCAAAAACTAAAGAAAGCAGGTGGGCAGCTGAGACCAGTTGCTTGATGAGAACCCTTCTGCAGGGTCGGTGTTTCACCCCATAGCATCTACCACAACCTGTATGCCTCTCACAGGTGGGGTGTGGGGTGAGACACTTCTGAGACACCTGCTGAATCTGATCAAGGGTTCCCAGCAAAGTGAGCCCTGTAACCATCTAGCCACCAGACTACTACAAGGCCTTTACATCCCGTTGCTTCAGCAGTTTCTGCTTGGGCCAAAGGATGTCTGATGTTTCCTTAATCCTGTAAAAAACCTTTACATTATTTTTGCTCGCTTCTCCCTTCAGGGGTCACAACAGCAAATCATCTGCCTCCATCTCACTCTGTCAAATATCATTTACAATCCTTTTCAGCACTACTTTGACTTTAATGTGAATTAGTAAATGGGATAAACTGTGACCTCTATATTATTTTTCACTTACAGACAATATTAAAAAGATTAATATAAGATAGAAGTCCCCAAAAACCTTTAGCTTGAGTTTTTAAGCAATTTATTTAAATCTTATTCGCTCTGAGCCAATTACACTTTTCGTAATATTGTTGAAATCTCAGCCACCTAAAATTAGTCGTCACACTGAGTGAGTGAACAACAACACACCCTGAGCCATTTTTCATGACAGAAGCTCTGCAAGAAACCCAATCGGTGCAGGCTCAGGTAACACAGCCACTTGTTGACCTCACCTGCTTTAAGCTCTCAGTATTGGCACAGCAGCTGCTTCACAGCTTCTCTCACATGCACACGAAATACAGATGGCTTTGAAAACTGGTCTGAGCAGTTCTCCATCAAAAAAGATTGTCATCTGAACCTCACTTAAAGACATGGACCGGTCCAGAAAGCGCAAAGGGAGGATATTATTTCCACTAGCAGCCATTGTGAGCTGAGCACAATGTCAGGACATACTCCCCGTGAAACCATCCCACAGGTGATACTTGTTGTCACTTGTTGTGACATATATCAAACACAACGGACAGCTTTTATCATTGATTTAGTTTCATAACACGGAGGATTCATGCAAAGACATCAGGTCCTGCTGTCTTTGCATGTGTTCACTATCTGCTCTCCTCTAAAGCACCTCCCCCTTTCATGATCCTCCTTAAAATAATCAGAACACATTTAAAGATTCTGGTTTAATTTTGAATTCTGCTAAAGTTGCAAAAAAAATGCACCTATATGATAAAATACCTTTAAGGAGGATATGCCACAAGGAAGGAAAAATAATGCATTCACAGATACTACAGAGCATTTCTGAGGTAAAACTATAAGTGTTATTATCTACAGAAGGACTGTCATGATAGGAAATAAAAGCTGAAAAGATGCAGCAACTTAGAAGAAGAAAAACTTAACAGAGCTTCATGAAATATACATGAGAGGTTTGTAGCTTAGCTTTTTCTTTTTGTATAAAAAAAATAAAGTGAACCTTGGGCTCAAATCATTCCTATTTTTGCTAAATGCTAATTTTGGTTTGAGGTATCGCCTCTAGCTCTACGAGAAAGTGCCAGTGATAGCACTGACATTACTTACGCTGTTAAATTCAGGGAAAAGTTTAAAGGAACAAAAAGACGCTGCTTTTGAGTTCTAACTTTATGTTAGATGACAGAAAATGTGCATATTTGTTCCTGCGATTTGAATAGATATAGATGAAACAGATGAATAGATAATTCATTAACAGATGGATATGGGTTGCTTTGTTCTTCTCACCAACAGCTCACCAGGCTCACTGATTTAGATTTATATCTTATTTGTGCAATAAAAATATTGTAGATACACACATCCCCTGTCTAATGCGTCATGGCTCAGTCACACTAGAGTAGATATTTTTCCTTGCAACAGTAGAAAAATTGTGGGTTTCTTCGTGTTTGCAAGTAATTATTGCAACTAATAGTGTTGACCAATTGATTGCCCTGAGGTTGACGGTAGTTGCAAGTCAATTATACAGTTCGAGCAAGGGGAGGCAACCAGTCTACATACAATTACAATCAGTCTCTGACAAATATGAGAAGGTTTGCAAATAATTGCTGCCTTTTAAACCCAGACAGAGTTTGCATCTTTGTCTGGAAATAGTAACTGCTAGCTGAGGGGCAGTGCAGCATGATAAACTATGATGCGGACCATAAATTCAGAAGGTTTATCCTCAAAGTAAAAGCTGCGCTTCAGCACTGCAGCTAACATGTTTCAAAGAGTGCAAACCATTTCTGGTTTGTGCTGCACATTTTCACAGTTTCAGTACCGATTGAGGAGCCATCACTTTCATTCCAATTACAATAGCAACCAAAGCAATTAGAAGAAAGTTTTTGCCAAAAACAGACGGCAAAAACCATGACTACATGTAAATGACATTTTACATTTTCATTTAGAAATGTTGACTCTTCTAAGAATTCAAGGACTTCTTTCCAACAACAGGGAGAGATAACCAGGAACTGTGAATAAAAAAACACATTTAAAAGGGTGGTTAAATCTAAGTAATGCCGCCACACATTTTCTAGTCTCTCCCAGTCTTTGTCCTGGTGAGGGAGACTGTGCTAAAATAGGACAGCTGCTGACTCACAGCTCAGTGACCGGTGACACTGACTGTAATAAGATCAGACTAACTCTTGGCAGTTGGATTAGCATCCCCATGTTATGCAGGGCTCCTCTCCAAAACCATAGCTTCTTCAGGTCACCTTCCTTCTAACATTTACTTGTCATGCTGCGCGCCTGTGCAGAGCACACGGGCCAAACAGAAAGTATGTTTGAGCAGTGATTGTGTATTCACAGCACAGATACTATACTCTAAAGTTAAAGTGGCTCTACAGGAGATGGCTGTTGTTCAGTGAGCCCATTACTGCTATTAAACACCATTATGGTTACATAAATGTGAGGTGGCAGAGCACACTTCTGCGGGGGTGAGGGTTGGTGAGTGAGCATGCAGACACAGGGTGTGGGAGTCGATGAAGAGTGAATCACAGAGCTATGGTGCAGAACAGGTGGCGCAGGTGAGTTGCAGCTGGTTGCAGGGAGAAGGAGGGGGAGGAGCTTACGTGAGCGAGAGGGTGAAGTGAAAACGCTGGCGGAGGCCCTTAAAGGTCAGGAAGGAGTGCGGGGGAAAGTTTCGTGTGGTCATCTCACAGTAGGGCTTCTCGTAGCCTCCTGGTAGACACTCGCACTTAAAGCCGCCGACCAGCAGGTTCACACAGGTGCCTCCGTTCTTGCAGACCCCCGGCGCACAGCGGCCTGAGCGGGACGACAGCTCGCAGCGTTCTCCTGGAGGTGGATAGAAGAAAGGAAGGGGAGCGAAATGAGAATTCATATCACTTGTGACAAGACAGGTATACCATCTGGGACGTCGCAGTGCTAGATGCTATTTTCTGTCACTGCAACTCTCCTATATGTGCCGTTACACAAGAGTAACACCTCATATCAGCTCATAAATACCTCTTAGACAGAAACAGAGACGATGAAAAATAAATTAGAAACACTGTTTACAGAGTGTATCAGAGGAAATCATGCACACTGGCTTCTCTTTGATAGTGCCTGCAGTTTCAGGCTGTCTCTTTCCTCTGTATCACACCCAGCATGACTCCCTCTGCTCCCTCTGGGAATAAGGCTGCAGTTTGTGCTGAATTATATTCAGCAGAATGACACGATGGCTGAAAAGCAGCGAGCTGGAAGTGCATTCAGACTCTGAAGCTTTCAAACGATATGATTGCACTTTCTGCTGCAGACTGAGGTGGCTCCCGATGATTACTCCCTGCTTTTTCCACACCTTTCAGACACTTGACGAGTTCATCACTTGAAATCAAAAAAGGGCTTGTCTCCTACCTTTCCTCTAAAAAAAATATCATTTTTAGAACTCCATCGAGAATTAGCTATTTTGATCCATTGGGGTTCGGTAAAGTTTCATAGTGGGTTGGGCAAACTACCGGGCTGGAAACAAGACGTTTACTAATCAATAAACAGATAAACAGAAAATAAGCGAACAGCAATGTTGGTAATCAAATAAATCAGTATTATTCCAAAGCAAAAATATAAGAAGGTAAATATTTTTGTTGATGTTTTGTCTGCATAGAGGACTTTTTTAGCACCTCCAAGTTAATCCGTTTTGTTAAATAGGGTTTCATTAGACATAAGAGGCATTTTGTGATCAACAAACTATCAGGAAAAACAGTTAAATGTGTAGAATAATGCTAAAAACTGCACATGGACTGAGATCCTGTTTACGCATGTAGTCACCCATTCAGAGCCAGGAAAAACCCTGCAGTTCTTGGATTAACTGAGAGTTCAATCAGTGATGATAGAATTGTTAGTTGCAGTCCCAGATCCACAGAGATGAACTGTGAGATGTTAGAGGTCACATGAGGCCAGTAAAGGAAGACTCTGATCAATGTGAAGCGAAGGACCAGGGTAGCCGTGGGACAGCGACACACGGTGTACTGTGACTCCATGAATGAGTCTTCATCCTTCTCTGCAGCGCTGTCCGTCTCACATGTGCCATTTGTCTCGGTCTTGGGGACGGGAGGCTGCAGCGGTTGCTGAGGCGAGACTGCTCGCTCTCCCATGGGCGAACAGGAATTTGTGTCAAAGCCACTAAGCCAGCAGTGTGGAAGACTTCCGCTGCGTGCAACACTACTGTAACACTGGCACACACACACAGCTCACATCTTCATCCAACAGCACTGATACACAGGCCTTTCATTTACTCCTTCACTATTAATCACTCCATTCACAGTCCACAGAAAGCACGCCTTTTTGTTTTATTGCCGTTGTTGGAAAACATCCATGCAGTCTCAATAAATTCAGGAACTGCCGGTCGAGACTTCCTGATATTGACTCTGAAGGTTTATTGATTAACAGAAAAGATTTTATAAACACAAAAGCAGAGACACGTTCAGAATGCAGAGATTAATGCTGAGAAACAACATTTTTGGGCCCATTTGTAGCCGATATATACGCTTTCACAGCACAGTTTCTCTCAGTCAGAAAACCATCGACATAGTATTCATTCCTTTATTCATAACTTCTTATTAATAATCGCTAATAAGACGTTTTCCTCAGATGAGAGGAATTTGGCCAGGAACAACCTGGGAACCACCCAGTCTGCCATGAACTGTAGACTGCTTTTTTAGCATCCCAGCTGGGGATCAGGGCCCACCGAAGGGTTGCAGAATAAAAATGCGATGGTTAATGGGGAGGTTAAAAGATAAACCGCTGCTTCAACTCTGAGTTGTGGGATAAAATGAATATTAAATGGAAAAATGAGTAAAATATCTCAAAACTGGACAACAGTGTATTTTGTCTCCATCGTGAACACTTTCTAAGTGCGCTCTTTCCTGAAGTGGCATAAAGTCAAAATCTGTCAGTGCTCTGTTCCAGATGGAGTGAAGCCTAACAGTGGCTCCAACCTGTCATCCTGCAGATATTAGCTGTCCTCTTCTTACTGATGCTTCCTGAGAGCAAACAGCCACTGATGGCCAGCCAGCTGTAAAATAAAACCTTCTTGTTACACTGCTGGCAACCTTGTTATTAATTCAGCAACTTGCTGTTTAGGCAATAGAGCACTTTTGTTTCTTTAAGCAGTTGCTGTGGACAAACACACTGAAGCTGAAGCTGAAGAAAAGTCCCAGTAACATCAAGGTTTTCTTTACTGTGGAAAAGCACATTAGTCAGAACATTTTGGTAGCAATTTGTAGAGATCATGCTCACTGATCTGAGGTAAAATGCTTCTCAGTGTTTGCCGGCTCCCTGCGGAGATGCCTGCACCACAGGTGCTGCAAATGGCAGCTTTGTGTTGCCAGGTGAGCGGCGCAGCAGGGCGGGGACGGGCTCACAATCCCAATTCCACACAATGTCCTGATCAATAATTCAGACACATCTCCTGTGCTCTGTTTACGCACCTCTATAAGTCCATCCAGTGCCCTCACTCTCTGTTTGCTGCCGGCATGAATCATTAAGCAGCAAATTGAACAGACACCTCAGAGATCGCGCTTTAATTTAGACAGGAGGAACCACTGGGCTCCTTCATTTTCTACTTCTTGTGAGTACATCTAAATATATACATTACACAGTCTTTATATATTATTAGCAAGCCCTGTAGATACGCTTTTCTGCTAATAACCATAATTAAACTTTATAGCTAAAAATAAGGCCGACGTCACTTTTGGCACCATCAAACTGTAAAAATGAACTAAAAGCTTCAAAGCAAATAACATCATGGAATATAAAATAGGATATTAACACCTCTGCCTACACAAATAGCAAAATGATTCATGTTTTCATGTTTTTCTCTGATAATTTATCTGCAAAATGGGTTCATAGTATTTTTAGATAATCATAAATCCCACAGGATCGTCACACTGAGAGAGAAACAAAAAAAACTAAATGTACCCCTGAAAATCAAAACATGACAAAATAACCTAATAATTATTTGGCTATCTCAGTAAACAACACCTACTCCTTATGGCTCACACTCTCAGCACATAAAAACAACATTCAGCTGCACTTTATCTGAGGCCAATTAGCAATAAAAAATGCATGTTTTGCCTATCGCTTTGTTGTGTTTGATGTAGCAGGGTGAGTATGACGGCATGGATGCTGTAAATACATTAAAAAAAACATATCTGGTCGTAGTGCAGCTCTGCACCACCCGTCTGTGCAAACCGTTCCTAGAGAGGACATTTCCTCAGAGATCTTAGAGCTGGGTGTTTCTGAGCTGCTAGGTAACAGAAGAGCATCAGCGCTCCTCCTCAGTGAAACAGAGCGGGTGGGTGGATCCCTCCGGACGCACCGAAAAACGCAGAGTAACCGGGAGTAAAATCCACTATCACAGAACAAACAAGAATCCTGTCTGTAACAGAAAGGAGGTCAGGGCGAGCATATGCAAAGTGTTCAGCTAAAGCGAGCAACCACTCGGGAATAATGAGATAAAGTGATCGATAGCCCAACAGATACATGACCTCTGGCTGTATCTGTCATCTGGGTACACGAGCACGCACGCACACACGTGCACAAACGCAAACATACGTATAACACAGAGATCAGATCACTCAGCATCTCTCTCTCCGTTCATTTTCTATCATCTCAAAAATAATTTTAATTAATAAAAAATTAAGGCAAATACGAGGGAAAAATCAGGGACAAAGAATGAGGCAAATGTGACTTGTTCACTTAAATTTGATTTCCTCATCACTAGTCAAATCATCTGTTGCATGCATTAAGACCACACATGCTCTGTGAGTTTTTGATGTCCTGGATCTTTTTACATAAAACAAGTAATCCCTGAAATTGAAGTTGAGGTGTTTACAGGTGTTTCGTGCACCTCTCTACACCACTGACTGCTAAATAAAGACAAAGGGCACACAGTGAGGTAGACGCGAGGTAGTCAGTTCAGGGAATCCATATCGACTGATGCCCCAAGCTAAAGTCTTTAGAAAAAGTGAGGCTGTTGCATCTTGCACATGCTGTGATTAAAAAAACCCAAAACACACACACACACACACACACACACACACACACACACACACACACACACACACACACACACACACACACACACACCCCGATGTGTCTGGTAACATTTTTATTCATGCTATCTCTCAGAGGAAAATTGTAGTGGCTTGCAGTGTGTCTGGCAGGAGTTCATGGTGATTTGTAAATGTGAGTGTGAATATTTTTGTTGCAAACCATGTCTGCACTAAAAGCCCACAAATGTATTCTCAATGACTGTATGAATTAGCAAAGAGGGGAAAAAAATCTCATCATCACAGGGAGGTGGAGGTCAGTAGTTATCTGCTGAATGATCAACACAAACACATCCAGGATTCCTACGAGAAGTCACGTTCACGCAGCGAGCTCGAAAAGAGGAGCATCCTTCCTGCCGTGTGTTTTAAGACGACCATGTGTGAGAGCAAAAGCAGGACAACAGTCTTGTTGTTCGTCATCTACAGAATGAATCGGAGGAGCCAAATCATTTACTCTGTGTTTCTGAAAAACAGCTACGATGATGGCTGTTATACATTTTTGTTTCTTTTTCTTTTTTCATTTTCTGTCCTGCTACCATCTGGTGACGCCTACAGTCCAACAGTTGCCCAGCACGCACGCACACGCACCATTAACACATAAACCTTGCACAGATTGTCCGTCCACCTTTCTTTACACAAAATCACAGCTATACAGCACTTAGCCACCCACCTGAACGAGACAGAGCGAGCACACGCACACACACACACACACACACACACACACACACACACACACACACACACACACACACACACACACACACACACACACACACACACACACACACACACACACTGAGCCCCATCGAAGTGTAGAGAGCGATGAACTGAGGAACGGCAGCAGGAGTTGTACATCAGAGGAGAATA
The DNA here is from genome assembly GCF_057382095.1 of Aulonocara sp. 'chitande type north' Nkhata Bay. NCBI lineage: Eukaryota > Metazoa > Chordata > Actinopteri > Cichliformes > Cichlidae > Aulonocara > Aulonocara sp. 'chitande type north' Nkhata Bay. The sequence goes on from NC_141348.1 coordinate 24,852,999, forward strand.
CGTCATGTATAACCGTGTATAAATGACCTTGGGTGATCAAACCGATTAAGTGAGACATCTTAAACTGTAAACCGCTGCATCATATTCAGGTAATGCTCTGCATCGGGGTCTAAACCTCATCAAGTGATGCAAATGAATCTAGCTAACTGTGGACAAAAATACGCCCACTTCACCCACTCGCACATTCACTCCCTCTCTGCTGATTCACGTTAAAAGCACCTGCGGTACAGCTCCAACACCCACAACTGTGCAAGAATATGTAAGTGCCACTCAACCTGGACTCGGAGCCACCCAGCCCACACACTCAAATGCCGACACTATTTGAGTCTTTGTGAGCAGCTCTAGGTGAAAAAAAATCTTTCATTGCCTGATGAGGAACAAAGGAAGCAACGCTATTAATGAGAGCACAAAAACAACAGCGGGGTTTTCAGCAATTCTTCAGTTCAGCTCTTTCTTTTTTTAAACTAGAGGCCTTTTCAAGCAGATCTTAGTCAATGTAATCATCTTCGGATTATTCAGGAAGTGAAGTGCTCCTTCACCAGGTTTGCATTCTTGATTTCACAGCTGCTACACATCTGCGCATAAACTAATCAGCTCCAAAACAACTGTCTCTTATTTAAGTATCATCCCTTCAGTAAGTAAAGAATAAATATGTAATGTGCACTCTTTATTTTACACCCTTTTATGGAATATGTATGAGATATGTCAACACTTAATAAAAGATTTATAGTCGTTTTAAGCTGTTGTAAGGGCATTTTCTGCTTCAGCATGCAAAATAGAGAATAAAAAAAAAAAAAATGCCTTCATAATATTTTGTATTGCTGGGTTTTTAATAATGCTATTTATTAACTGCATGCCTTACATCACACAGATTTATTGAATGTATTTATGAATAAATCAAAACTTAAGGTGTTGTAGATGCATAAACACCATGAAAGGAACATATTTAGCCTTTTGGTAGGTGGTTGCTAGGCAACATAATAAAGCTACAATATCTGATATAGAGAAAAACTTTCAGAGGCCTAAGATGCAGTTGTGTGCTAAGTTTAATTAGCAGGCAAACTAACAAAAACATATAATCTAAAAAAGAAGCTAGTTAGCATAAGCAGGTGACATTCTCCATCTTTTATATACAGTCTATATCTTACACTTACACATAGCTTCTGACTGTGAATATTAATTATTGACATATAAAGTGCACATATATAGATATGTATATATTATTCTGTGTTATAAACAAGCTAAGATGAAAAGAGGGTGTTAAAATGCTCCTCTGTAATCATAAATATACGATCATGGGGGCTTCAAAGACAAGATGAAACTTTAAATCACATTAAAAAGTCAGTATTTGACCCACTTAACCTCTCAATAAAAAGACAGGGTAACTAGCCTAATATTCAAACTGTATTAATTAGCATATTTTAACTCTCACTCTCTTTAAACTCCTTTTCAACTTCCCCCTTTTCCCCTTAACTATAAACCGAATGAGCGGACCCTCTTTAACCCTTTGAAGACGTGAATAATTTTTAGAGCAATGAATGAATTACAATTCCTGCAACTGCTTCACCATTCTGCTGCCAACAGTGATAAATTAATCCTTCATTATCACTGGAAATGGAAGCTTCTGTCCTCTCCGTCTCGACATTGTGTGCGCTCTGTGATGCTTTTTTGTTCAGCCGTGGTGTATTTCACAGCTAGGGGACACGCTCCATCTGTAGCCATGTATATTTAATAATTTCCTCCCCTTGTTCCACTCAGGGCTCTGGTGGTCTTGTTGGTTTTTTTTTTTGAAAAACACAGTAAACAACTTTTTTTTAATGTCCCCAGTCTCAGAAAAAAACATGAGAGAGCAAACAGAGCTGTTTTATCATCACTTTTCCTGTTCCTCGGATCTTAGTTTTGAGACCCCGTCCACTGCTGAGCCCATAAGTGTAGGTGTGAATGTCTATAACTATACAGTTTATTCAGTGGCTGTGACACAAATACACAAACAGAGAAGGAGAAAAAGTATTCTGATATTTATGGATCTTGTTCCGGTAAGTGAGTCAGAGGTCACACAGATGTGTAGCAGTTAATCAGCTCATGTTTTTACGCTTACTTCTGCTGTGACTTACTGCATGAGGATAAATCAAATAAGTCATCACTCAGCTTGTGTCTGCCGAGCGGGTTATTAGTGAAGTGGACGGTCTGTGGGTATAAAGAGCTGAAAAGGGGAGTGAAAGGGACAGATGTAGACATTAAAGCCCCCGTGGGAGTTTGTGAAGAGACAAGCAGACATGTGAACAGCTTGGCAGAAACTGGTCTGCTTCACTTTCTAGTGGGACCAAACACTTGAAGACAGGTGCTTTTCAGCAGGAATTCATGGAGCTTGAAAGTGACAGTTTGCTAAAACCTCATTTCTGCACACAGCAGAATGGTGCAAAACCTGGCAACTGAAGTTTAGAGGAGGGTTTTTAATACAATATTTTAGGTTTTAACTTTTTATTTCACTTCGAGGTTGCTGGGCGCTGACATAGAGCGAGAGGTGGGGTACACCCTGGACAGGCCGCCAGTCTATCCCAGGGCAAACACCGTCCACAATTATACTCGTATAAATCTTTATGTGATATAAAAATGCCATAACACAACTTTGTACAGCAGCACGATGCTTTTACCTTCCCTAGTGAGCCAACAAGAATGCCTGTTGACGATTTAGTACCTCAAAACAGACCTACTTCAACAACCTCCAACAAAGCACAGTACTTTGCAAACTATGCCAGAAAATCGTTGCAACTAAAGGTGAAACCAACAAACTGTTTTCCCCACTTTTGTTAAATTCAAACACTGTCAAATTGTATAGTGCCTTTCAAGAAACCCAAGGACGCATTACACAAGAGTAGCAAAGAAAAAAAAAAGAGTGGTGGTCTTTGTCTCTCTGTGTTAGCCTTGTGGTGGATCAGGCCCATGAGTTAGATACTAGTTAAGAAAACACCACATGTGGAAGAAGGCAAAGAGGCCAAAAGCTGACAGCTTTTCTTTTCATATGTCTATTAACATGAACGCAACATAACTGGGTCAATTATTGAATTAAGTTGTGTCTAAGAGTGTGCTTATTGTGTTCAGTGAAGTGTCTCACCTGTGTAGTCCTCAAAGCACTCGCAGGTATAGCCTCCCTCTCTGCTGCGGCACACGGCATGAGGTCCACACGGTTTAGAGTAGCACAGGTCGATCTCAGTCTCGCAGTAGTCCCCCGTGAAGCCGGTGGGACAGCGGCAGCGCAGCCCAGCGATGGGGTGGATGGGTCTGAACAGGATGGTATCGGATGCAACAAAGGGCGCCAGGCTGTCAAACTTCAGCACCGACACACACTTCATGTAGTTCTCACACGGCTCGCGCAGGCAGATGTTGTCATCAAAGGGAAGAACCTCCTGGGAGGAAATCTGAGCGAGAAGGCTGCGGTTCAAATACAATCTCTCTTGGAGCTCCTCCGAGCCAAAAAACTCCCCAGGCTCAGCCCCTCTCCCCGGCCCGTCGCCTCCGTGACCGAGCCCACCGGGACGCTGGTGTCCCTCCCCAAACACGGGCACAGCCACCGACAAGCTGACGTTGAGGATGCGAGCGCTGACGTCCGTGTCATCTTGGATGTTGAAGATCACAACGTCTTCAGGGGCAGCGGACAGGACCCGGGCCACGCCGTCCAAGAACTGAGACAGCAGCAGGGACAGGAAATGTTCCTGGGAGGTGTTGGCCAATCGCAACGTGATGCTGTTGGACAGCATTTCATCTGTGATGATGGTGACTTGGAGAATGCACTGAGCTGAGACTGAGTGGACACCATCTGAGAAACAGAGGAGAAAAAGAAAAACGTTTAAAAAATGGCAGTTTTGGAACTTCTCTTAGCAGAAACCAAGTACCGACCTCCAGGACTGAAAAAACGAATGAGTCTCCATAGACTTCAGTTTTAAAATGACAAACTTAAAGGTATCAAAAATCACATTTACAGCCTGGTATACAAACAGGTTTGGCCTCTTTAGAGTAGAGATGAACTTTCCATAACTAACATACTTCACCTGTATTTGGGCCTGAAGTTATGCATTATAAAGACTGCTGTGTGACGGGTGGCTGCCAACTTGATCACTACCTGCTATTCTGATCTTGATCTTCTGAATTTGACCCCTGGAGCATACTCGTGGTGATTTCCTGGAAAATATTATGTCTTACCATGCAGTTAACTGAGCTAACAACCCACCCAAGAAGTCTGGGCTCCATTTGTTTTCCCAGTGAGTGAAATACGTGCATTATTTTTGTTTAAATGTAAGCTGCACTAACAATCAGATATCTGTGTCTGCAGGATGCATACGTACAGCCTACGGATGCAGCTTACTAATGAACACAGCACTCCACCTTCTCGTCCAAATATGGTTGTTTGCTGCTCTAAAGAAAACATGTCGACGGCCAAAACGCCGTACTCAGTGCTTCAAAACGGTAGCCAATAGTAGAGCGATGGGGACGATTGCGAAGTGCTGGTGTGTGGGTTGGATGAAGAAGGCTGAATGTACTCCAGGTTTTATGTCACGTTGTCACGAAAAATCTTTAAAAGATGAAAAACAACGAGGCATTAGTCGATCTGCGGCTCTCAGCTTACCGGCCTTCCCAATCACACAAATGTCAAAGCACGCGTCACTAAAAAATCCACTTTGATTTAGGAAGTAATACACTTCGAAGAAGCTAGATGCAGTCGGTTACTCAGAGGAAAGTAAACGCTGTATTTGTTCGGGGACTATTTTCAGACATGAGTTAACAGTTGGTGCTGCAGCATTTGAAAAAAGCAGGCATGTATACATAGGAGTGACTCAGACGTGTCAGTGTTCACAGTCATATAGGAATGTAGAGCAATGTTGCAGCTCATTAATGTGTTTTAAATAATAAATAATATTAGTATTAAGCAATCCTTGACTTTGATCTGACACACACACACACACACACACACACACACACACACACACACACACACACACATACATTTGATTTGGGGAAGTTGAGGAAAAATATGCCACGCCATCATAATGTAATTGAAATAACAGGATGTTTTTATCCTCCAAAGTATATTATAATAATCTAAACTTGAGTCTCGCCAACACACGGAGCAGCTGTAACAGCAGGACAGATGACGGTGCATGGAGGTGAATGGTGGTGGCTTTACACAGCTGTTCCACACAGTGTAGCAGCATCTTTCCTAATGCTCAGGACGGTGATATAAAGCAAAGACAGTAGCCACAATAATGTACAAATTGGTGTTTTGATAAATATTCTAATAATAACACCTTTTTACTTGTTCTTGGCTCAGACGGGTGTTTTTCTTGTTTTGTGCCAGAGTAGATAAGAAATGAATGCCAGCCTAAGAGAGAACAAGTGTATGTTTTCTTTCAATACATTCCAACTTTCTAATCAGCAATTTCACGCCTGTATTCACAGCTCACTCTTTGCTTTCTTTGTCCGGAAGCAGAGATGCTACTTCATTATACATGCCACGCTGAAAGCCTCGAGTCTCAAATTCACCACTTTCAGCAATTCTCAGCTCAGCGGATCTCTTGTTTTTAAAACCAGATCCTGGTAGCATTTAATTATCAGTACACTTCAAATGTTCAGCTCTGAATCCAGTGTTGTTTTACTCCTGCTGTTGTACATGATGTCTTGACTGCATGAATTTGTGTGTTAGGTCTTTACTAAAGAGTCCACTTTCTAATGTAGACATTATGTTGCATCATATCAGGCCAACATTTGCACTGACTTATGACTTTGCTGAGCTGATATTTTTGGGTTATTTTCCCCCCACTGTGAGCCCATTTACAATAAAGTAAAAATGCTCATCAGCAAGTATGAGCTGGAAGTTGAACAGTACGAGTCGGAGCACTGCTCACTGAGGAGTAAAATTATAATGAAAACAGCCTTGATGTGAGTAAGGAGCACACAGGGAAGTCCAGTGCGTGGCTAACAAGCACAAAACCTTTTTTTTTTTGGTCTGTTACAGCTTCAATGTTGCTCTAAATCCAGTTGATAGAAACAGTCTAACACAAATGTACTTCCTAACCTGGATCATTTGGCTTTCTGCCCAGTGACAAAGGGCCAAAGCCAGCATACAGTTACACAACAAACAGTTTGCACTGCATTGTTGAAAACCTAATTCCTTTCTGCTAAATGTTCTCCTAACATTTAGGACCAGTTTAAATGTACATGGCACATCTCTTGCTTTATCGTCATCATAAATATAAATTGCCAAAACACTTTGACAATGTTCAAACACTTTGAGCTGTACAAACATTCTCTTTTTCCCTTTTTATGCCAACAAATTATTTAAAAATGCTCAAAAATCAACAGCAGCAGTGAAAGAAGCATGTACAATCATTTCTATTCTAAGCATTTATAGCAAAATGTCAGAATAAGGCTGATGCAAAAGTTCATGTGTCTTAATTAATCCTAAGTGGCTTTTGCTGAAATGCCACTACTGCAGCCACCGTAATCGCAGAATAACACCATAATCTGTATTTGATTATTTTGAACCAGTCTATTTAAAGACTGAAACATTCTTATTTTCCAAGAGGAAGCTTACATCAATCCGCCTTTAAAAAGCTACACAGGCTTACTTTGAGGTCACGGCGAGAGACCACTATCATTTTGTCTATCTAGCCGGCCCGCGGGTTTCTGTAGCCTCGAGAGCAAACACAAAGCGGGCTTAATCAAATCAAATGTGTCACTAAAACAAGCCTCGGCCTCTCCCTCCAAAACAATCAATGGGACGCTTTGTTTGGGGTTACTGGACGCCGGCCAGAGAGCAGAACCTGTGAGCAGGACTCACACAAACAGCACTGCTCAAAGTTACCAGATCCCTGTTTTGGCACCAGACAAGTTTAAACACAAAGTGCCAAGGGGAGGGGGGAAGGGGGAGGGGGAGGAGAAGAAGAGGAGGGTGGGATGGGGACGAGTGGAGAGGGGGGCTCATAGAGGAAGTGAGACAGAGAAGCATGTTTGACACGGCTTTAATCCTTCAGTTTTCACTCAAGCGCTTCCAGCACTGTAATAATACAGGGCCTTAGCAGAGGAAGTGCAGGGAATAAATCAAAGACCAAAAACAAGGAGGGTCGCTCCTAATTCACACTCTACTGTAAACACACACACACACACACACCTGTGTACACAAGGAAATGTTTGCAGATAAGAGTCTAGAAGGTGACAAAGAGAAGACAAAGGCAGATGATGCTCTATCTTCTTTTAGAAAAAAACTAATTTGAAGCAGAAGCTACAAAGTTACAGTTTTCATTATGTAATTATGTAAATATGAGGTTTCACAGGATAATCGACCTGTTATTTCAGTGTATTCAGGGCTTAAACCAGTGATTTTAGTGACAGTCTGCTACGATTTGTCTCTGAAATTACTTTCTGATAGCTTATCTGATAACATCTTGATTATTTTCCAAGTGAAACATACAGTACATAAGAAACATATTTCCACAGACTAAATTGAAATATTTAATTTTCCATTTTTTGCCCACCGTGGAAAATATAAAGACTTTATGATTATATGGACGAATTTAGGTATGTGATTCTTCATCTGCTTACTACTAAAGAAATACCCTGTTTGGGCTTTGTTTCTTGCATGCTGCCGCAGCAGAGCGTTTTACTACTACTAAATAAAGTAGTAGTAAAACTTTAACGTAACGCAGTGCTTTTTGCAAACTGTAGACACACTTTCTATTAGAAAACTAAATTAGAAAACAACAACCCATTTCATCTATTCAAGTCGTATATTAACTGATACTCTGCAGCAACAGTAGCCAGAACAACACAGCTCTCAGTGAACCGGGGCTCTTAAAGGTTAGACCATGTATGAGGAGAGACATCGCCTTAATTATGTCCTCTGCCAATTCACATTCTTGGATGGGGGACTCGGGCAGCGCTCCAGAGGTAGACGCAGCGCTGGGAAACTGAGCGCGAGGAGAATCTCCACTGAAAGGAACCAGACCATCCTTCAAAGAGGTCATTCTCCATGGAAGGATACTTCGCTGAAGGAACGGAGGGCAAGCGAAGCATTTTGGGCCAGAAAAGGAGGAAAAGAGAGATGCTTAGTTGGTAACAAGACAAGTTGCCAGCTCTGAAGTGTGACACTGCTTTCAGCCCACAACTCCAACCCCTCTGGGCCTCTGGGTGCCAGGAATGCTCTCAGCTAGGAAGTGGCGCCAGGGAAAAGATTAAACACACACTGTGGCTGCAGCACTGCCAAGGCTGTGTACAGCATTGTGTGTGTGTGTGTGTGTGTGTGTGTGTGTGTGTGTGTGTGTGTGTGTGTGTGTGTGTGTGTGTGTGTGTGTGTGTGTGTTTGTGGGTGGGTGGTGGCGAGCTATACGTCAATACAAGCAGAGGCGAGATGGTTAGTTTAGTCATTAGTCAACAGCAAGACTTTTTGCATTTATAATTTAATACGTGCACAGATTTTGACGCATTTATTGCTTTTAAGTTAAGAGTGAGACGAGCACAGGCACTGTCTGATAAAAGCTGAATCGTCTGTATTGTAAACACAGCACTCTGAAGGTCATGACTCACCTTTTCTAACGTAAAATCCAGCATGTCATCAGAGCCAAATACATTTCCAGTAATAAAGAGACTAATGTAAACAGGTTGTCTCATTATGATTTACAGAGAGGTCTCTCAGAGATGCAGACGGGCCTCCTTTGACTGTAGGTTGAGGCCTCCAAGCCAAGAACATAAATTATCAGCCAGGATGTTGCACAGGAGAAATGCTCAGCTTTGCATTTCTGAAATATCAACAAAGCCTGGCTTTAATGGTAAGGAAAATCAAATAATTCATTGGCATGAATTATATGGACACAAAGAATCTTTACAATGAAGTGCTTGATATAAGGAAATATATACTCAAACCAGACTATATGGATTTCTTTTTAAAGCTTTCTCTGGGTCTTAGTGGCTAAGACTGAGAGAAAGGTCAGGACAAAGAGCAAGAGAGAGAACAAATCACTGAGACTGGTCTAATTAGACCACAAAGTTGCCATCAAATCTCCCAGCTGAATCCCAGAAAATGTCAACAAAGTCATGGTGGATAAAGATCAGAAAGACTGTGTGACCAAGTTACTGAGAGGACAGAGACATCACCCAGCACTGTGACACTAACCCAGGCCCTCTGAGTCCCCCTGAACTGTGAAGTGACAGTTTATCAGCTATTTACCCTCCTCTCTGTATGCTGGAAGATGTTATTTTGAATTTTAAGGTGAGATGGGATAACAAAAAGAAAACAAAAAAACAAGACTAGCTGCATCTCACTCAAGGAACACAAACCTCTCTAAAGAAAAAGACACAGCAGGTTTCACCTTCAGACGGCTAAAAGCTAGCAGAGAGACAGAGAGAGACAAAAGCTAATTAACGAAAACCAGGAAGTGGCTTTTTTATGTCAGCACTGTCCGTGTTACTCTTGCTCTTTAGCAGACGTCACAAACATATTCGTGTGTTAAACACTAATGTGCTGGTTAAACGCTGAGCCAATGAAAACGAAGGGCTTAGCAAGCAGTTTAGCTGAAGTGCTTTACCATAATGAGAACACTACGTTCAAATCATATGTTTTACTGTTCTCATGATAGTGTGAGATTAACCAATATACTGTGGTGTTACATTAAATATATAGCCAAGAGGAACAGACACTGAAGTTTAAGCCAGGCCTTAATCCTACATGCATATCATTTAATCCAACACCTAGCCATGTCGTCTGCCTTTACAAACATTTGTGAAAGAATCAGTCATTTGCAAGAGCTCACCAAATTTGAGTACGGTACAGTAAAGTAAACAAATCAGTTCATAAAATTTCTTCCCACCTAGATATTCCTCCACCAGCTATAAGCGGCATTACTGCAAAGTGGAAGTGTTTAGAAAACACAGCAACTTAGGCTACGTCCACCCTAATGCGTTTTCGTTTTGAAAACGGGTCGTCTTCTGAAAACGACTGAAAACTCTAGTGTGGATGGGGAGCGTTTTCAGACGAAAACGTCGTTTTTCAAATCTATCCGGGCTAGTGTGGACGTAGCCTTAGACAATGTAAAGTTACAGAGTGGGGTCGCCAAGTGTTGAGGCTCAAAGTGCGTGAAAGTCTCCAACACTCTGCTGACTGAATGACTGCAGAGCTCCAAACGTCCTCTGGCATTAACATCAGCACAGAAACTGTGCACCAGGAGCTTCGTGGCATGGGTTTCCATGGCTAAGCAGCTCCTGCAGGTTGTCACTAGCCCCAGGTGTAATACCAAGGGGCTACTGACAACATGAACACACACCTACTGAAATCTGTGGACTTCTTCCTAACCTTACATTTAACCAGTGTTGGGACTAACGCGTTATTAAGTAACGTAGTTACTGTAACGCGTTACAGTAACTACGTTATTATTGTGGTAACGAGCACGGTAACTAGTTATTATGCCAAAATCAGGAACGCGTTAGTCGTTACTGGGATTTAGATAGGGTCGTTACTCGTTACTTCGTGTGGTGGCTATCGCGGAGCTTCCACAGATTCAGTAACATTAGCAAGTGGTGGAGGCCAGCAGGTGGATGAAGGAAAGGGGACGCAGAAGGAAAAGAGACCCGAGGCGGCCGCCGGTCCAAGTGTGAACTGAACTTCAGGTAAGAAGTTATGACCTGCAGTCTCTCTGGGTCAGATATAAACCAAGTTTAGGTGGAGTTTATTTTCGTTATTCTGACTTTTTCCATACTGCGTGCTAGCTAGCATGACGGAGTTTCTATACAGCTGGGTGGGTGCTATGAAGTTAATGATGTTGAACTTTATTTTGTTCATAAGTTATTAGAGTTGCCAACCGTCCCGCCTGGTATTCAGAGAAAATATTACGCGTTTCTTATTGAGGTGAAAAGGAACAGTGGATGTCGCGCTAAACAACAGCAGCACGTTTAAGCTTGATCAGCTGTTGTTAGAATTTATTTAATATTAATTTCTAGTATCAGCTGATGTTTGCTGGAGCCACAGCTGTAAAGCTGCTGGTCATTATGTCAGTTTGGTTATCTGGTGAGAGGGAAACATGAAGATGAAACCAGGAGATGTCCTTACTGAATCATCAGAGCTGTGATGGAGAAACAGGTTTACCTTTTAGGTGACATGAATGAGTTGAAGGGAAGTTATGAACCGTTTCTGAGAGACAAATAACACCAGGATCCTTTTTTAGGTAGCTGACAGCTGGTAACTGTGCAGGGGCGGGTCTAGCAAAGTGTTGCCAGGGGGCCAGGAATGGCATTAACAGGGAGAGGGGGGCACAAAGAAATACTTTTCTTTCTTATTCTCATTTAAAATGTCTCGCTTTTAAAAAATAATGATCTGAATCTTACAACAAACGATTGATAGATTGATGCATATATACCATCAAAACTGTGTACATCACTGTCACAACAGTGTTTATTATCATTCAAAGGCTTTATGATCTTTCCTATAATGGTGGGCCGGTCTCTAGTCAAAATGCCCGGGCCAATTTTCTGTCCCAGTCCAGCCCTGTATGCAGCTCATCTGCAGTCTGGTGTTGCCTACATCTTCCTATTCAGAAGGCAGAATTTCCGAGTTCTGAGTACAATCGAAAGCACCACGACTGCAGTTTTTGTGTTGGATGTAAAAAGCGCACATGACGTTGTGACGTAGGCTAGAATCATGGCGGCGGTCAACAACGGTCCAGGCGTGGGATTTCTCTCGTGGAAATGTGCACATTATCTTTTCCTTTCTATTGGTAGGTGGCACAGTGCACTGTGGCAAGTAAGCAAGCTAGAAGACTGGCAAAGTTATGGAAGAAACACATTAACAAGAGAATTCTGAGTAAAACCAAAGTTACTTTCCCTAGTAACTAGTTACTTTGAAAGTAACGAGTAACTTGAAGTAACTGAGTTACTTTTGAGAGAAGTAACTAGTAATGTAACTAAGTTACTATTTTAAAGTAACTTACCCAACACTGCATTTAACTGTACACAAGATTGTAAGATTCTAAGGATACTTGAATGTCCTTAGAAGATTTTTGGTTATATTTTTTAGTGTAGCAATGTTAATCGGCTGGTTGCTCCAAAAATATGGCTGAAACACCTGAAACATGGATTTCTGTTTACTCGAGTATGCACATTCAAATTTCCCAGTAACTTTCCTCGAGCGCCATTTAGAGTCTTAACTGAAATGTCTCAATCACTGTATCTTTCTCATTTTTTGTGGATTTTATTTCCCTGCCCTCTTGTGCCTCTTTCCTGTGTGATTACCTGTTCCACCTGGATTTCTTTCACAGTTCTGTTTCCGGATTTTTTCCTTTCTCTGCTCTTCCTGTGTACCAAACCCCTTATTACCTCAGTTAAGTCTGTGAACCTTTACCTGATCTGCAAAGTTATGCCATCCAAGTTTAATAATTTTAGCATTTTCACCAAGTTAAAAAAGGGCTGTAAGTTATTAATAAATGCATGCTAAACTCATGATATTTTCAGCAGCCTCAGCTGTACTTTGTATTTGGTGCTAATTAGCAAATGTTAGCATACTAAAATGCTAAAATTAGCATGCCAAGTTTAGCATGCTAGATCTTTTTATAGTTAGTACTGTCTGAAATATGGACATTATTTATATTATGTCAGCACTGACGGTGTTGCTCGCTCTTGCTCAGAGCAACTTTAGCAGATGTCACACACACATTAAACACTAATGTGCTGGTTAAACACTGAGCCAATGACAACACCTCCTGTTACAGTGGGGATGGGAAACACATTAGACCTACTATAAAAATAGCATTTATCATAATGACAGTGGAGAGCTGATAAACAATGGCACTCAAACACCCATTCATCACATGTCTAATGATAGCACCCAAAGAACATCTCACTCAAGCACAACAGCATTTAATCTGTGACCTGGAGAGGTTGATGCTGCTTCAGAGGGGGCTGTGTGTTTCGCTGCAGAACTGTGTCATGTTGGGGGGGGGAACCTCTGGGTAAGAAGGTAATGAGGTTGAGCAGAGCCTGTCTTAGTTGTTCAAAAGAAACGCACTACAGTATGTGCAGCATGCACCGAGTACTCAGTACATCAAAGAGCACAAAGCCGGGGTCCCATTTCTAAGATCAGCAGGAAGAGCATAAATTAAAAATCACTTCGGAGGGATAAGGCCTGCAAATGTGTTTGCAGTTCGCAGCCTTTACAGCTCCGACCTGCGAGTCGCTCTGCAAACTTACAGGTTTGTTTTTCTTATTTGCATACTTGAGGAAAGATATAAATAAAAAAAAATGAAAAGAAATACCAAGAGAAAATCAAAAGCATATTAATCAGAAATAAATATTACAAAATACCGATCAGTTATATTCTGTACAAAACGTCTCAGAAGGTCCATGTTCATGTCTGTCTTATTGCTACTGACATATCTGCACTAACCTTGATGTCTTAATGCCTGATGGGCACATCAGGGGCGACGTGTTCAGTATCACGCTTAAGGATTCTTTGACATGCAGACTAAAGGAGCAGGGGATCAATCCACCAACCGTGGTAGATGACCCCCTCTTTCACTGCGCCACAACCGCTCAGAGAAAACCCCAGCAATCACGTGACCACCTATGAACAAGCACTATGTGACAGTGGGATGGAAAAACTCCCTTTTTGCAGGAAGAAACCAGGACGGAAGAAAGCAGAGAAAAATTAAAAAGCAGCTTAAATCTGTAGCAGCATAACTAAGGGAGAGTTCAAGGTCACGTGATCCTGATCCAGCCCTAACTACAAGCTTTATCACAACAGGAATAATCAAAATCCTGATAATACTGAATAGTCCAGCCTAGAAGTACTTAATGCATGAGTAATACATCATCAGCATCTATTACTCACTCTGAGATAGGATGCTTCTATTCTTAGAGATATTGTGCAGATTAAAGACAGCGGTCCTACATATGAGTGTAATATGCACATTGAAGGCCATAAAATGGCTCCAAGATTCCTCACAGTGTTACCAGACACCCAGGTAATGCCAGAGTAAGCATCTGGTTAGACACCATGTTTCTGAGGTTTTTAGGGTCAGTTACAATGACAAGTTTTATCTGAATATCAACTTTCAGTCTAGTGAAACTCAGTGAAAGCAGCTCCACTCCAAGAGTTCTTCACTAAGTATTAGTATAATATTAACAAGCTTACTGTAGTGTGAAACTACTGTCAGAAGTATTACATCTATGTATGATTAACCAACACTTTACAGTTGTGTCCACACAAGGTCACAGAAAGGCAAGACGTTCATACCGCACAGTCAATCAAACAAACCACAGAGACCGCAGGCTCTGTCGGGCCAACAATAACAGGGACACACACTCATTTAATTTAAATTAAATACTCTTCCCCTGGAGCTGCCTTTAATCACACAGACTAATTACTTGAACTCTGCATGTGTGTTTGGGACCCTGATTCATTCACAGTTAACTTGTTCTTCTTGTAGCGGCTCACTCGCGTCGCTACTTTGAGACACATTTATGGCCTGTTTGTCAGTCTGTGGCTAAACTTTACAGGTGCTGCGACCTGTCGGTATGAAAACAAGTTTGAGGTTACAGAAGACGACTTGTGTTGTGCTGAATTTTGACTTAACAACTTACATTCAAATTGAAGCAATTTTCATGGAAGGTAATTAATAAAAATTAAACCACACAAACTCCTTTTAACAATTTTATGGAGGTTTTTGTTTTTCTTCTTTTTGATCATTGTTTCCTTGGGAAACAACTTAATTTGAACACACAGGAAGAGACTAAAGCCCAGCACGACAACAGGCTTAATACCCACCTTCATACCAGTGAGCAAGCTGAGCTTCTATCAACTTCTTCCAATTAAAAAGAAACGCTCAAATCAGTCTTGGACAGACACTGGTAAGTACTCGTTTGGGCTGAGTTGAAATTGAGTGAACAAAAAGTCTGTCGTGGTGGTGACGGAGCACTGCGGCCCAGTTCCCTGGCAGACTTTAAAATTGCCTAATATCTATTAGATCAAGCTTATCCAGTTCCTCCTTAATTAAAGCTAAGAGGACTCAGTTTGGTGTTCATTTAATTCAGAAGCAGGAGTCTCGGGTTCTTTTGATCAAAATGGGGCGCAATAAAATGTGGCCTGTTTGAATTAAGCAGGGCTGAAAGGTGAAGCACACTCAGCTGCGGTCTGAATGGAGACTGTTGGCTGGTTAGTAGGTGGAAGTGAGGCATTGCACGGAGGGGTAGCTTTTTCATCCCATTACCCCTAACCCCTCCTCACTCCCCTCCTTTACTGATCCCCTTTAGACAAGCAAAGGCTGAGGCTGACATCCCACCACCCCCACCACTACCAGTACCACAACCCCTCTGCATAAAATGCTCTAACAAATCCTGCCAGGCTTCCACCCACCAGCAGCAGCTCACATCATCATCCACTCATCAGAAATTGAGAAAAGCTTCTCAGGAAAGACCAAAGGCTCAGTCACACCACAGGGAGGTTGCACAGAGCCACAGCTAAGATTTTTTAACACTGAGTCCAACACTCCACAGGTTCCCCCACAAAGACCCACCAGCTTAAAAACTTAAAACTGACAATCGACAAGACTTGGAGAATTTTCAGAAGACTTTTTTTCTAAATTGTACCCTATCAATCGCTTCAAAGGTGTCTTAACACTCAGCAATGATCCCTAAATCTCTGAATTGTATTTTTTATTCAAACATATATAAAATCTGATGTTAGAGCTTCAGAATAAAGAACTTTGCATTTTATGGAAATT
This sequence comes from Aulonocara sp. 'chitande type north' Nkhata Bay, assembly GCF_057382095.1. NCBI lineage: Eukaryota > Metazoa > Chordata > Actinopteri > Cichliformes > Cichlidae > Aulonocara > Aulonocara sp. 'chitande type north' Nkhata Bay. Next base: position 24,868,754 of record NC_141348.1, read on the forward strand.
ATACAGAAAATGCATAATGTGTCAATTCCTGCTCTTTAGACACGTTGTTTGGCCTTTTATATTTACTTTAGACTAAACAATACTTTTTGCTTCTTCCTGTTTTCTGTCTATATTTCATCTGCTTTTGTCAAATGAAATCTAAACACATATTTTTGATTTTACTGCCAAACACACTTCTATGAGAAGGTTTAACATATTTGAGTGGATCCATTTATATGCACAATGTGGAAAAACATACTGGGCCACCTATATATTACGCTGCCAGGAGCTGCTTGGCCTCGGACACCCATGCCGTGAAGCTCCCAGCGCACAGTCTTTGTGCTGATGTTAGTGCCAGAGGAGGTCTGGAGCTCTGCAGTTACTGTGTCAACAGAGCATTGGTGACTCAGAGACCCTGCTCTTTAACTGCAATTTGGTTTTGTTTCTAAATGCTTCCACTTTGCAATGACACAACTTACAGCTGATCGTAGTGTAGTGAGCTCTTTAAAACAACTGATCAATATAATTCTGTCTGAAACATAAGGTGGATTGTTCCTTACAAGCCTAAACTGTGGAACAGCTTACCGTGCTCTTTTCACACCTTTGACTCTTTGACATCCTTTAAAAGCAGCTTAAACTCATCTGTTGAGAAATGCATTCTGGGTAGTGTTTGTGTGTCCACTTTACTTTGGCGTGGGCTGGTTTTTAGCTATTTACCTTTGTTAAGGACTCTTTGACTGCTCTTTGTTTCAAAATAAACTTTATTTACTTACTAATAATTTGTCTGCTTGTCTGAACAGGTGACATGATAAGCTGTGATCATTTCATTGCAGTGCAGCGTAATGTTCTGTTGGGAAACCTTAGGCCCTGACATTCATGTGGAGGTTACTTTGACACGTACCAACCAGCTAATTATTACTGCAGACAAAACACACCCCCTCAGGGCAGCAGCAGCAGCAACCTCCACACTGCCAGATCTCAATCTGATCAATCAATCAATCCTTAATTATTCCAGACTCATACTCCATAGAAGCAAAACAAGTCACATAACACAAAAAGAAGAGAAAAACAAATTTAAAAAATACACCTAAATCACTTTCCCATGAACAGACAACCACGCCAGTGTCTCCACAATGAACACTGACTGCATGTGGTGCCAAACCTTATATCCGTTAAGCCCACAGTGATCTTGTTCTCAAAATTGTTAAGCCTGCAAATATATACAGTAGATTTCTTAATAGAGCTTCAAATGTACTGACTCCTAACATTTCACTTGCACTGAGAAATCTTGGTGTCTTTAATATTAACCTCATGGCGTTGAGCATCATCGAGCGGCGGCACAAGCCCAATTCTCTAAACTCCCACCAAGCAACTGTAGCCATGCCCCAGCGACAAAAAGCAGGTGGTTTTAATGTTGTGGGATGATTTGTGTGCATTGAGCGACACTATCCGCTATCATCATACATTTATATTGCTGTCTTCGAAGTCAACACAGCTGAGGAAGTAACAGCCTGGAGAGAAAAGCAGGGAGAGCTTCTCTAATCAAGAGAAACATATTTGAACAACTGCAGCTCAAAGCCTTACAGACGGTGACAGGCGACAGAAGCAAATGTGCGCTTGGTTTTTGTATAGCCCTTCCAACCTCAAGTGCATTGTTGGGAAAAACAACACAACTGAACACAAACAGCTCGTGCTTTAACAGAAAGCCCACTTGCAGCTCTCGCACGCGGGAGGGAACGGCCGGCACGCTGAAAACTCCTACGCAGCAGATTTACTGCGATCTGTATCTGAGCAGTGTTAGAGCCATTACGTCAAGCAGCAAAAAATACACCGAGCATCATAACTACCCGTGAGCAAGTTTATTTATGTGATTTGACACCGTTTCATTAAGAAAATACAAGTTAAATAAATTTTGTTTTTATTGTTTTCTGCAGAGCAGTTAGGTTTAAATAGAAAGAGACCAGAGATCAGCTGTAATGATAACCACACCACAACAACACATTTCCTCCACCGCCCGTGAAGTCAATAATGAAAACTGCTTGTGTAGCTCAATGTCAACCCAAGGATTTCAATCCTGGGGAGTCGGAGTAAATCCCTCTCTTGATTTCTCCATTCCACAGGAAAGCTGACTTGGCTGGAGAGAGGCCATCAGTACTCATTTGTGGACCCTGCCAGAGCATCCCCTGATGACACTTTTCTGCTGTTTCTGAAAACCTGCAACAAGAGGGCAGCCCACAGATTTCCTTTCCTCTACAGCGAAGCGGCTTCAGAGTCACAGAAAAGAATTCGAGCTCCTCGAATCTGAACATTTACATATCAAAGAAAAACCAATGTCAGCGCAACAGTAAAGAGACATTAGCATGCAGAGACGTGACCAAGCAGGAGGCCGCTACTCAAACATACCAACAGCGAATGATGTTGGATCCTGAGCATCCAACAGCAAAGTAACAACTGTCATCCAACTGAGATGCTTTGAAGCAGGAGTCAGCAAAACAGAGCCGGTTTCTGTCTTTGATAGCTCTGCTTTAAAAGAAAAAAAGAAAAAAAAAACTTTGCACACTGTGACAGGGGAGATATTTTTAGAAGACGATGTGGAAAACATTCAGTCCAGATCAGGAAAGGTGCTAAAAGTAAAAAAAGAACCTAAGTGAACTCTAAAAATAGTTATTCATTCATTCAAATGCCACCAGACTGTGAAAGTGTAAACACACCATTTCAGCTAACTCAGGATGACACCATCTGTGTAGTTAGCTCCCCACCCTTCAGTCTGTCTTAACATAATTCAGTCAGCAATGAAACCTCTTAAAATTCTGCACTCCAGGGTTCACCACCTCTACCAGTCGCACTTCGTACCCTCGTGTCTAACGGTCCTGTGTTGACAGGTTGAACTGCAGAGCTGAAGCATATGAAACCAGGTCACTGTGAAATCTCGGCCTGGTTCAGTACTAAATGAGTGCAATGTAGCGTAAAGGCAACAGGCTGTTGAATAAACATAATCTGTCACGTTCACAGTGTGAGAAACGTCTTTTCTCGTAGTGATTTCTGGACTCGGGTGGAGCTTTGGTGTTATCGTCACTGCACAGGAGACAAGAAAGTGCTCTGTGTGTTGTTGTTGTCAATGCTGTTGTTGTTGGAGAGCTGTGCCTCCCAGCCCTGATGCACCCCCACAGCATAGAGAGATAAACTTTCAAAGTTTTTCACACAGTTTAACTGTCGCTTATGTTGTTTTTGGACAAATTTGCATTTCATCCACCAGCTGTAGATTTAGACAGTTTACCATTTCAAATTCACCTTTTTCAACCCTTTAACTATTACTTGTATCCATTTGAACAGCTACATTTATCCATCCATTTTCTTCTACTTATCCAATTCATGCTCGCAGTGGGCTTTTACTCCAGCTGTCATATGACTGGAGGCATGGTATGCCCTGAACTGGTCACTACCATATGCATTCGCTATAGTCCGACCGATATAAGGTGTTTGAGACGGATAAGGCTATTTGGTGAGCCAACATATCGGATCCTTTTTCACATTTTTTATGTGGAGTTAGTTGTGCGCTCCACTATCGTTCCTGTAGCAAGTACGTCTGATAAGGACTCACTGTACTTGAGATTTATGTGTTGTTGTTTTTGTTTGTTTGTTTGTTTGTTTTCTTGGTGATTCACCAAAAGCTTTCTGCAACAGACTGAACTGCAAACCGTGTAATACATGAAGGAACAGCAGGTCTGGTGAGACTCTCCCGTAGCGGACAGGACTGGTGCAAACAAGTGGACACAAAGGCACAAGGAGGTTAGAGGGGTGGGGGCGGGCGGTGGGGGCAGCAGCAGACAGAGCCCACTCCGATTGTCTGCTGGGATCTCGAGGACAATGCAGGACAATGCTACGATATATGCAAGCACCGCAAGGCCTCGCCCCAGCGATGCGCCGGCCTTAATCCCAAACATGATTTCCCCTCCAAACACATAGATGATGTCATTCACCCGCCCCTCCACCCCATCTCACCCGCACCTTCAGTCTGCACTACCTCACCACCTCTGGACCTTCAGCGCAACCAAGCGTGCAGCAGCGAGGCCCACGGGAGGATGTTTTGCTGCCAAGAAACATGCGGGCGGCAAGAAATTGGAGACCCTCTGAGTGCATCTGTGTCACAAATCAAAGAGCTTAAAGAGGACACTATCAAATGTCCATGTGCTTAAAACTCTCTGGTGCTTTCAAAGCAGAGTGCCTCTGAAGTCTCACATGCACTTTAGCGTTCAAAAACACAGCGGATGGAAACTTTATATCTGCAGTCAGGTGTCGGCCGACTCTCTTCGTGTCCTGTTAAAATGAAAGCAGCCGGCAGGACAGGTCAGTGTGTCCCGCAGCATTACAGGTCCACAGAGAACCTTACATGCTTCACTGGAAAAAACGGAGATGCGGACAGTTGCTCTTTAGAACTTTATGGGTCTCCCCTCCCCCCCTATCTTTGCTCCACAAAAGAGGCCTTACCCCCTCATCCCCACCCACAAGGAATTTCTCAGGCATTGCTGGGTTCTCCATGACAACTGTGTGCTTAACAAAGCATTTCTCTTAGGCATTCTTCCTTTCACAGGGGAGAGAGAGAAGGGGAGGAGGGGGGACAACAGTCAAAGGAGGGAGGGAGAGGAAGGGGAGGACGGGGATAAAGAGGGAGGGTGGAGGAGCTCGAAATGATGGGAGGGAACAGTGGAGGTTGCAGGGGTGAGAGCCATAGACCCGGGCAGATAGGAGAAAAATGGGAAATGGTGACAGGCAAACAAAAAGAGGGAAAGAGAAACAGGATCAAGGTGATAGGTGATGTTAAAGGGATAAAAAAAGAAAAGAAACAGTGCTACAAACATTCCACGCAAGCCTGCGAGTGTGACTAACGCCATCCAGGGAGGGAGGCAGGAAGAATGGAAGGAGTTAGCCGTTACAGATGACTCGAGCTTCGTAAGCAGTGACTTTGATTCCTGCGAATCGAGGGCAAGAGGAAAACCGAAATTTATCAAACATAAAGAGCACAGGCTCTACTAATTATATGAGAGTGTGGAGAAAAGTAATCAGGGCGGTCCAGCTGTTGAGGCCCACACACACACACACACACACAGAAATATACCAGATATGTGCAGCTTGATGGGCTAGTGTAACAGAAGACAATCCCCTCGAGAAAGTCCAACCGCAGACAGCTTAAAGGTTTAATAGATCCTAATGAAATTACACACACTGTGAATGAGTTGGCTGTTATATACATGGCACTTGGTGCAGCAGAGTCCCCACCATTAAAATTCCTGCCATGTAGTTTTATCTGACAAAAATAAAAAAGCCAACATGGAATTCAAGCGTCTGGATATCTTATGTGCCAAATTATCTTTTGAGAAAAAAAAGGCAAAATCTTGACTAATTTGAGCATATTTGTCGCCTTCCCCAGTTGGTCGAGCTTAATGCCAGCGGCTTTGGCTCGAACACACATTTGACAGAGTAGCAGCTTAACCTTGCAGCATCCGCAGCCACTTCAGACTCACACTTGAAAGTTAAAAGGGTGTTCCCTCCATACAGTGACCAGACAGAGACAATACCCGCTGTCCACCATGTAACTTGAGCGCCTGCACAACCCGCAGTGCGATGTGAGCTGAATCGCTCTGCCGTCTTTAGTGGTGGAGGCGTGTTTGTCTGTTAAATTTTAGCACTCACGCTTTCAAAGTGGGGGCACGGTGTTGGCTCGGAGTCAGAATATGATTAAAAGGGACAAAGTGTCCTGGTGTCACACTGGGGATGAGGTGGGTACTATGTTCTAGCAGTTCGCGGAGTATAAAGCTAAACCGTGCCAGTCACTTTAGAGTGCAACAAATATGCAGGCAAATGAGCGGACCTCACATTTAGCAGTGTGAGATAATGATTAGCTACACTTTCTATATGAAAATTAACAGGGCTTTACGGATGAAAGAAAAGCAGAGAAACAATCTCTGCAATCAAATGCAAACACCTATTTATGCAGGCTCACGCTTGCCTGGGAACAGTAGATGAGGCCCCGGGTATGTCAACACTAGTCTGACAGATCTAAGGATACAGATGCAGAATGCCTAATCCCATGGATGAAAACCTGTGTCTCATGCTGCAGTGTGATGGGAATCTCTTCATAACACTTAAGCGACATGATATAAAACATGCAAGAAAAAAAAAGTCTCCATTTTGTCAAATGCTGAGTTGCAAAACAACAGTTTCCTCAAGGCTGAAATCAAAAGACATAATCCCGATTCTGTGTTTATGAGTCTATTTTCACCCACTCAGGCTCAAATACCTGCACACCACTGCTGTAAATCTGGTTCCTTCACTGGCTAACATAATTAAACTGTTATGATTACTAATTTATGCAAGTGCACACAGCCAGTAAGATCCCCAGGCTACGTGATTGTCAGATGTATTGTGAAGAACCTGCTTATTGGCTCTGAGTGATTGTAGTGCCAATTTGAATAGCAATGAGGGACTACTGTTGCTGCTGGATAACATGTATTTCCTCACTAATTATCATAAAGAAATCCACGGGTAGGGCTGCTCGATTATGGCAAAAATGATAATCACGATTATTTTCACTGAAATTGAGATCACGATTATTTGACGATATTTATTTAACCCTTTAAGACCTACTATAGAACCAAGTCCACCAGAGCTTATATTATTTTTTTACATGCTGTAGTGCCATTTGTGGGAGCATTTCAAGTTGCTATACATCAATACAACTGTTATAGCCCATATTTTAATAATATGTATGCATTAAGTCCATAGTAATTACATAAATTGCAAAAAAGTGCAATAAACTACAAAAAAAATTGAAAATCGCTTTTGTTTTGTTTACATATATTTCTACTTGGAGAAATTTAAGAGGTTTATCCCTCAAAACTTTAAATACAATAAAGTTGCAAAAAATAGTTTCCCACCACAGGAAATTTATTTTGAGTGTCTTCATAGTTTTATTTTGGAGATACAGCAATTTTTATATACTGCAGGAAAAACAAAAAACAATCCTATGATGCAAATTTGCAAAGAAAACAGCATGTGCATCATTTCACTGTGGGAAGTGTTACGAACAGCTGATAGGAACGGCGAAGCGTGTTTCTGGAATATTATGTTTTTGTTCCTGCAAGCGCTTTTTATGCAATTTTTGCAAAGCTATATGTGGAACGAAACCGTGACCGAGGACAAGCTGATGGCATCAGATGTAAGTACAACTCCTCCGGTTTCATATGCAAAACAAATTATTGCGCTAGCTTACACGGTTCAGATTCTACAGGGATTTAACAATAGTTACGCAAAACGGAGCGTGCTGCTCTGACCGGCTTTAAAGGGTTAACAATGACTTTAAAAAAATAATATAAAATAGTGTGCAACACCACTGAAGTTTTTTTTTTTAAACTCTCTTTTCAACCAACGGCAGTCACTCTCCAAATAACTTCTGCTTAGCTTTCCGAGCTTCCCTCGGGTCCTCTTAATCAGCGGTCTCCAACCTTTTTTGCGCCACGGACCAGTTTATGCCCGACAATATTTTCACGGACCGGCCTTTAAGGTGTCGCGGATAAATGAGGGAGGGGCTAATAATCGGCTCAGTCATTTTTAATGATCGTTGAAAGCCCAGATCGTAATCGTGATTAAAATTCGATTAATTGAGCAGCCCTATCCACGGGCATATCAAACCCACCTGAAGAAATCTTAGCAAATCTTAGCAAGATAAAGTTTGATCACCTCTATGAAAGCAGATATTAGCCCGTCCCGGGTAATCATTTCTGAGGCAAGCTTTCCAAGTCAACACTTTCTCCTTCTGTTTACTGTGCATGAGCTCTTTGTACAGATACTGTTTCATTTTGGCCACATCACTTTAAATGTGGTTTAGTTTCAACATTTAGCTTTATAAACACTACATCCTTCCATCCTCTTCCGCTTATCCAGCTCAGAGTCGCGGGCGGGCTGGAGCCTATCCCAGCCGCCATAAGGACAGGTCGCCAGTCTGATGCAGGGGTAACACAGAGAGACAGAAAACTATTCACAATCACACCTATGGACAATTTAGAGTCATCAATTAACCTAACCCCAGTAACTGCATGTCTTTGGACTGTGGGAGGAAGTGGGGTACCCGGTGAAAACCCACGCAAACCCCATGGAGAACATGCAAACTCCACACAGAAAGGCAGGTGGTGGATTTGCTGCCTGGGCCTGCTTGCTGTGGGGAAACAGTGCTAACCACTGCTTCAGAAGGCCAATGTCGTCTGATAGTGATTTATTACATATACATATATATACTGTACTGGCATGTATGTTGTCTGATATGAAAACATCTTTTTACAAAAACAGTAAGAAAATAAAGTTTAGGTCATTTCTAAACTGTGTATATCACATCACAGAATGGTGGTGAGGAGTCATTGCTAAATGGTAAATGTACTAGTACTTACACGGCACTTTTCTACTTCTACTACAATTCTCACATTCACACAGACTCTATCCCATAAAGCAGGCGCTAAACACACACTCACACTCTGATCGGGAGTAATTTGGAGTTCAGTGTCTTAATCAAGGACACTTGGCCGTGCTGACTGGACGAGCCTGGGATCAAAGCCCTGACCATCCCGCTGGCAGATGACCCGGTCTGAGCAACAGCCACTGCCCTTCTCATTGCGATACATTTCTAACCAGATTGTTAAACACTGCACATTTTTTCATTTAATAGTTGGGCTCTTCGAAACTCATTCAGTGAATAATTAACCTGCAAAGCACAACCGGGGATCGTTTAATGTTCTTTGAATCACACTGCTCAGTTTATATTTTTAAGAACTAGACCAAAAACTGTATGTGCAGTTTGCAGCACTTTGTATATTTCATGTGGTTTTCCTAAATGCGTAACTGTGCAACAAGGAGGTCTTTTCAAACTTTTTGTCGTGCTGAACTACAGTACAAGTTAGGAATTTTAGTCAGTATGGCAATATCAAAATCGACAAAATCCAACGATCACTTCAGCAGTTATTTATGACATTTAAGTCACAGACTGTTTTATATCTGAGATCACTCAACAACAATCCGAGTGGAAGTGATGTGAATAATATTTTGAAAAGATAAGCGACACTCAGTGCAAAGGGATATTTTACCAAACCTAACTTCGGGGGGATGGTGTGGATTATTTAAAGGTTACCTTCTCAAAGATGGTGCATATGAAACACTTTAAACTTAAAGCAAAGTGTTGCCACATTTAAACTATTACATCTATTTCGGTGTGAAGAGCGGTGCCCAGAGGTGATGTTACTCACAGTCCAACAACGTACAAAGGAGCCCATCAAAAATCGTCCATCATAAGGGGCCTCTTAAACAGTAGCATAAAGAGAAAGATAATGGGAAGACCTGGGAGGTCCCTGGAGGGGAAAGCCTTTGAAAATTGGGGTCAGCAGGATCTATAGAAGGAGCTCATATTTCTGCCCCATCTCCTCCTCCAGCAGCTCCTGTCTAATGACTTTTCTGCTGGTTTACAGTACCACTGTATTTTCCAACTTGTATTCACTGTACATACACACAAAAAACTCCTTCACCTCCCCTCTGTCCTCCAGCCTTCCTCTATCTCCTTCTGTCTCCTGCAGGGGTGCTGACACATAAACCCCAGCAGGTGCTGGACGCACTGGGGGGACCACGGCCTCTAATTGGTCTTTGGTGGAGTCACAGCTGTTACCCCCAACCACAGCCTGGTATGAGCTCAAGCGCCTGCCCCTTAATCGACGGCTTACCATTGTTCTCCAGAGAGTCGAAGCTCAGCTCAAATCTATCAAAACGACTACCCGCGCTAACCAGTCCGTGCAACACCCGTCAGCCAGCGAACGCACACTTCTGCTGCCATCAAAGAAGACCAACACAAAGGTTTCTGCCAGCCTTAATCTGCTCTTTTCCTGTTAAATTGCTATTTTCATCTTTAACCTTCATGTCCAATCTCTTAATACTGTTCCCAGCTCCTTTCCCCCTCTCTTAGCTTGTGCCAAGGTCAAAGAGAAGGCAGATTTACAGCAGATCACACTGCGTCAAATAAGCTCCAACAGAGGGTAAAAACAACACCGTCACCACCCCTCCTTCCCATCGCCCCTCTCCACCCACACACAACCACACACTTTTTTTGGGTGCAATTTAGGTTCAGTTCCATTGAAGGAGCAAATAAAACTCTGTAATTTGTGCTGACACGCAAAATGAACAGTGCAGGGGAGACAGACAGTTCAAGACATGCAGAGTAAGAAAAAGAGAACAACTGAAGAATGTCTGGAGCTCATTTGAGACCTGCGTGACATTTCCTTTCCCAATTCATGAACAGAAAAATCAGCAAATTTCGTCGATGTGAACTTTATGTGATTCAAAAGCATCATCAAACCAGGATTATCAGTTTTCACCATCCTGGCTGCTATTGAATGTAAGCATTTTCTGTCAAATTAGAACAAAAGAACAGGGCTTGACACACACATCAACTCTTCATTCAAACAAAAAAAACCCCACACTAACAAACAAAATAAAGCTGCAGATATGAACCATTATTGAATTATGCCTTTCATTGTATGACGGAGTGGGCATGACGGACAATTATGGGACATGATCAGTCTGCCACTGGAGACTCTACTCACTCAGACAAACAGCTATTTATATCTTGACAATAGACTGAGCTAAACCAGGATTGTGTATATAACCAGGGGACTAAAATACATGTGTCAGAAGTCCCCCATTAAATCAGCCAAATTAAACAATTAATAAGAAAGGAAATGCTTTAGTGCACTTTTATGACCCTGAGTGATTTTTCCTGTAAAAAATATGCTTCAATGAATATTAATCCTCCTTCATGAATATTTCTATTATAGGCGAATCACGCTGGAATACTCAAGCCAAGAGAGACACACTTAAGCCGTCATCACTTCCATTACCCAGTGAAATGGAGAGAAAATGTAAATGAAGAGACACTACGCGTTAATAGAATCAGTAAGAATACACCCCTGTAAGCCTGCGCTTTTTTTCATTCACTGGGTGGAGTGGAGGTGGATTACAGAGAGTTATCTAACAATCTCACCTGACACTGAGATCCTCATGGAGGCCTCCAGGGGCCGGTTGTTATCCAGGGCCTGGCTCAGCTGGATCTCTCCCGTGCTTTGGTTCAGGAGGACCAGCTTCAGCTCGTTTCCCACGTCAAAGCTGTAGTGCAGCTGATCGGAGACGTCTGGGTCGTACGCGGGGATGCGCCCGATCACTCCAGTGGGAAAACTGCTCGATTTGTCGGTCACATAGTTGTTAAAGATGATCTGGAAGTTTTTGAGGACTGGCGTGTTGTCGTTCTTGTCCACAAGTTTGATGTGGACTGTGGCTCGGCTCACGAGAGGCGCAGAGGTGGCCTGGACCACAATGACGTACTCAGACCTCAACTCATAGTCCAGGTCTATTAAAGCAGTCAGCTCTCCGGAGAAGATATCCAGCTGAAACACCTCTGGGATGTTTCCCTCCACTATCTGATACATAATCTGTGCATTGCTGCCTTCATCTGGATCTGTGGCTGAGATATGTGCAACCACGAGGCCTATGGGGCTGTTTTCCTCCACCATAATGTCAAACTCGTCTTTCTCGAACACAGGAGGGTTGTCATTCACATCTAGGATTGTTACTTGAATGTTTACTGGTGTTTTCAGGGCAGGGATACCTTTATCTACTGCAAATGCCTGCAGGGTGTAAATGGGCACATTTTCTCTGTCAAGCCTGCGCAGAGTGCGAACAATGCCAGAGGTGGATTCAATTATAAAGTCTCCATCGCCATCCTCCCCACCCTGGAAGGTGTAGAAAACTCTGCCATTGAGGCCAGAGTCTCTGTCTGTGGCAGAAACCTGGACCACGCTGGTGAACACGGGCACGTCTTCCATAATCGCACCAACGTAGTGATCTCTGAGGAAACGGGGAGAGTTGTCGTTCACATCGTTCACAAGTATCTCCAGGTAGGTGGTGTCAGATTTCTGTGGGATGCCGTTATCCCGCGCAGTGATGGCCAGCGTATAGGAAACCTGGTCCTCGTAGTCCAGTTCCATCTGCGTGGTGACAGCTCCCGTGTCGGGGTCGATGTCAAACTGAGGGATGCTGTCATCCATGAAGTAGGTGATGCGCGCGTTCTCGCCCGTGTCCTCATCTGTGGCACTGATGACGACCACGGTGGTGCCCACGGGCTTGTCCTCATTAATGCTGACGGTGTAATGTGAGCTCTGAAACACGGGCCGGTGTGTGTTGGCGTCAGTGACGTTAACAAACACCTTGGCGGTGTCAAAGCGGGTGCCGTCGCTCGCCGTGACAGTGAGGACGTACTGGCGTTCCAGTTTGTAGTCCAGAGGCAAAGCCAGCGTAATGAGCCCACCCCCGCTCTGGCTCGTGATGGAGAATCTGTTGCGGGTGTTTCCACTCGCGATCTGATACGTCACCACGCTGTTGATGTCCTGGTCCACAGCTGACACGGTCACCACGCTGGTCCCCACGGCCGCGTCTTCATTTAGTCTCATGTAATACGCCTTCTGCGTGAACTCTGGGTTGTTGTCGTTGACGTCCAGGATCGTCATGCTGATGCTGGCTGAAGATGACATGACGGGGTAGCCGTGATCACGTGCCTCCACTCCGAAGTTGTAAAAGTCCACGCTCTCCCTGTCCAGCTCGGCTGCGACTACAATCCACCCCGTGCTGTTATTGATGGAGAAAGGGAAGTTTGGTGTGGTTTCAGTGAGCCGATACTCCAGCCTGGAGTTTTCTCCAGAGTCTGCATCGACAGCCTGGATGTGGATGATGGAGTAACCCAGCGGCACATTTTCCAGCACGGTGGCCTGGAATGGCGTGCTGACAAAAATGGGGGCGTTGTCGTTAACATCCAGCACCTGCACCGTAACCAGGCCGCTGATGTTGGACAGCGGTGGGCGTCCCCCATCCTGAGCTCTGATTCTCAGCGTGTATTCTTTGTTTGCCTCATAATCCAGGTGGCTCACCAGGTCCATTTTACCTGTCTGAGCATCGATATAAAACTGCCCGCGGGTGTTTCCGCTCATGATGCTGAAGTGAACGACAGCGTTGCTCCCTCTGTCCTGATCTGTTGCGGTGACCTGCAGGATCTCTGTGTTAGGGGTCATGTCCTCGGGCACCTGGACCACGTAGCGCTTTTCACTGAACTGAGGAGCGTTATCGTTATCATCTTCTACCACAATGTGAACAGTAGCTGTGGCGCTGCGGGGCCCGGGGTCACGACCTTGGTCATTCGCCTCAACTAACAGCATATAGGCTTCCACCTCTTCTCTGTCCACCAGCCCCTTGGTGCGAATTACGCCAGACCTGGAATCAATCTCAAAGACATCATTGGACCCATTATTGTTGAGGATGTTATATAGGATGTTCCCATTAATGGGGGCATCTCCGTCTGTCGCCCTCACTGTTAACACCTCATAGCCTATTTCTAGGTTCTCCCTGATACTTTCCTTATAGTCCTGTTGCTCAAACACAGGGCTGTGATCGTTAGTGTCCCTGACTGTGATAGTGAGTGTGGCCATGGCTGTGCGCCGGGGTGTGCCGTGGTCCACTGCGGTCACACGAAACACATGGGTGTCTTTTGTTTCCCGGTCCAGCACTTCTACTGTAGACACAGCACCGCTGGACGGGTCCACAGCAAAAAGATGGTTCGAGCGGCTGTCAAAGAGAGCTTCAATAAAATACTCCAGCCTGCCTGCCTCGCCTTCATCCACATCCACTGCTTTCAAAACAACAACAGGAGTCCCGGCGGGCTTATTCTCTGCCACAGACACTTGATACATTGGTGGTTGAAACTGGGGGCTGCTGTTGATGCTTCTTCTACTCCTGCTTAAAATCCCTGAATCAGACTGAGCTGCCCTTTGTAACAGCTTCTCTATGTGACCCTGCCTAAAGGGGCCCTCTCCCACACGCCAGTGGATGGAGATGGGACTGACTTGAACATTCAGCCCACTACCTGTGAGTACATCACAGAGGACGTCCAGCTCCAGGAGAGTGTCCTGCCTCCAGCACAGCTTCTCAGACACAAACAAGTTCCCGTCGTTGAAATAAAACTCACGGCTGTTGGTGACTTTGCAGCGGATCGGAGGGCCAGGCAGTAGACCTCCCACTGGGAATAGAGCAGAATCTGCTCGGTGGCACTCTAAGCTGTGATGGCTGTGGGTACTGAACAAAGTGAGGACCTCCATGTCCCACTGAGGTTTTCTTTTACGCGTGTTTGAACAGTTCCTACCGTGTACATGCACCTGGTACTGGCTGGTGAGGAGGTGCCTGTAGCCGGAGTCCGCGCAGTCCTCCACGGTGTACAAGGTGAAGGGGTTTGAGCGCAGCGAGGGGCACTTTATGGAGCCCGAAACAAACACGATGCCCGCTACCGCGTCAGTCTCCAGGAACCCCTCGGTGAATTTTGGAGCCAGCACCTGATCCAGAGTGCACCGCGCGCCCCGCTCCGCGCCGGCCACCACCGCGCTCGCTCCGGCATCCTCACCGATGTGAACAACGTAACAGCGGATCAGTGGGACCAGTTTACAACAGCAGAGTAACAGCAACAAATCCCATTTAACGAAGTGCATCGCTCCTCAGTTTGTGCGCCCGTGTGGCGAATTCTGCGGCTCCTAATTTCTTTAAACTTTCCACCGGTAAGTTTCTCTTTGTTGAAGAAGAGCCATGCTCTCAGCGGGCGCACTCCTCTCCGCTCACTCCGGCTGACGTTTTTAAGAGGTTAACCCGCAGTAACCTTGGCCGGAGTTGCACTCACATCCACACAAACGCACACACACACACTCACACACGCCGGCTACAGCAGCAGCAGCAGCAAAACCTCCGCTCCGTCCGCGCAACTCAGCTTCAATGAGAAAAATGGCTCCTTCACCCCCCAGTGTCTCCAGGCTTCTCATTATAATAAACCTGTGTGTGAGAGAGAGAAAGAGAGAGAGAGAGGGAGAGAGAAGCTCTATAGGGGTCTGAGGACTTGACAGAAAGCCTGCCACTGGAGATAAATGGAAACTTCCCATAAGCGTCATTAATTAACGCAGAACAACAGCAGCAATTCAGAGTCGGATTAAGGAGTTCATTAGACAACATTCAGTTCATTAGTATAGTATTAATGCTGCACTCACTAATAACAATTAAGAAGAACCGTTTTGATCACGCCCAATACCCACCACTCACCTCCGGAATGGTTTGGCTCATTAACCGGTCGGAATTCCTTAAATTGTGGGTTTTGGCTGACCTTGTTTCAACCCAAGATAAGTTGCATTCTCGGGCTCCTGTTAAAAAGAGGAGGATTACATTTCAGCTACATTCAAGTCATCTTTGTTTAGCGGCTGTTTTCTTCAGATCCACTAATTCCCGTGCTTTGTTTTCCCGAAGGCTTCATTCACCTGCTCTTACTTAAAGAGCAGTAAAAGCAACATCCGAGAAACACACGAATCACAAGAGGCATTCGTGCAGATAGGCTCCAGAAGTTAGGAACTTTTCAATTTACTCAAATATTCAGAGCAACACATATTAATCTAAAGCGATGATAACAATATTCAGTTTGGGTGCGGAGCAGCAAGGCGCAACTTTGGACTGAAACTCGGCGCTTCGCTGATGTTCTGAGTGCGCCTGACACCTGCTGGGCAAACTGCAGCCACACAGCCAAGAGAGGATCCTCCTGCAAGCTCGCTCAAAACTGCTCATGTTCATGTCTGCTTGTTGCTTCAGTGAATGAACACGTAAAAAATAAATAAATCCGTTTTGACACAGCAGCATAAATAATGAAATGACAGCATGATGGGAAGCGTCTCAGCACAAAGTCCATGCAATTGTCAGTGCTGAGTTTTCTAAGACCCTTTTGGACTTATTGTAGACAAACAGCAACGAAAATAGTGTTTTATAAAAGATGGCACACTAAATCTAGCCAATTCCATAATCTAAAGATTATGCCCGTTTCAGCTCCGAAGGGAACGGCACCATCACACCTTAATGTCTGTTGACCAGTTGCCCTAACATCTCAAGGGGTTGAAGTCTTGTTTTCGTATCTCTCTGCAATTTGCATACCAACCAAATCTGACAGCGGATGATGCAGAGCTCACTCCCAGAAGTGAATGTCCTGCGAGGACCAAGCTCTCCTACAGTCCTACAGTGCATTCACCATCTTCAGACTGCTGCTATTGAGGGAGACACTGCAACCGATGACTGAGCAGTCCTCTGTCTTATGTTGATGGGTAGTAGTGGGAAGCATAACCGATGGGCTAAAGGAGGCGTACAGAGCACTAGGGGATGATTTTGTTGGCTAGTCTGAGAGAAATCTAAATGTAAACAACACTAAAGAGATGGTTGTTGTTTTTCAGAAGGAAGAGGGTGGCGGAACACCCATGTCTATCCTGGGACAGGATGTTGTTGTTGTGGAGGTGGACAAGTACCTGAGCGACCAGCACAGATGGTGACTAACAGGCTCTGTGTCGTAAGGACAATGACATCCTTCAGTGTGTGCAGCAAAATGTTGGAGAGCTTCATTCACAACTCAGCTGTGGTGGGCTTTCAAAGAGCTGACACAATTAGACTGGTCTGATTGGCTACAAACCTGTCACTTTTGAAGGTGTGGCGGAGACAAGGTCCCTGATCAAGGGGGTATCCATCGTTCCTTTGCATCAAATGCAGATCCAGGCAGAGGGCTAAAACAATGATTGGGATCAGGAATATGAATCCAACTCATGCTATATTGCACTCAAACTTGACTGCTAATTTTACAAGCTAAACCATTTTAGGCCATCACAAGATCAGATTTTACAGGATGATACTGTATGTTTTTACAGGACAAGGCTGTAAAAACACAATGACACTGCTACAATAAATACTCAAACAGTTTGGTATTATTTTTAGCAGATGAAGTTATACAACTTCAACTATAAGCTACATACCAAAAATCATAAAATGCTTTTAGCCTATCAGTGCAAATAGCTCCTCGATATTCATTAATGATTGCATTAGCAACAATCAAGCTAACTTTACCCCTGTTAGCAGACCTACACTTTCACACACGCGCGCTTTATCTCACGTTGGTGAACACACACTCCGGTGGATACACTGGGGTCCCCAACGACACTTGATACATTTTACACGTAGACTGGAATAGCTGTGAAATCGATCCTCCAACCGCTGTACCACCTGAGCCACAGCCACCCAACCATCACATTCATACAAAGGAATGAAATTAAAACAAGCAAGTAGCTTTTTACAATTTTTATTGTTGCTGGAGGCTCTAATACAATATGAGTCATAAGCTTTACAAAATAAAAACAAACAAAAAAAAAATTACAAAGATTCCCCTCCAAAATGGAAACAAAGGTTTCCACTGTGACACCAAGACAAACTGTGACCCCCAACAAAGACATAATAGGTGAGGATAGAGAAGACGTTAACAGGCTGAACAAAGGGGAAGCAAACTGTCATATTATACAGTGTGTGTGTGTGTGTGAGGGGAGTTGATTATGACGAGGGTGTACCCGGCGATAATAACAGTCCATCCCTATGTTTGAGAAGTTTTCATTTCCACCCTCTGCAGCTCCACAAAGGCTCTCATGCATGTGGACAGAGTGGAAATAAAGTGTAAAAACGTTCTTGCTCACACAGAAAGGCCGCCCTCGTCTTTGCACCGTTTATATCGCCCAGAAGAATAACCACTTGATATACATGGACAGTTTTAATTCTATACAAATATATTTGGGTTTGGGTTGGGTGGGGGGGGGGTGTCATAGGAAAAAAAAAGATAGATGCAAGAATATAATTTGATGAACATAATGACACCACTGCCAAGCCTCCACCACCTACTGCACAGTCTGTGTCCTCGTCACAGAGGAAGAGCAGGGCCAGAGTCGCTCGTTACAAATCGACTGAGGACATATCAGCTGTGAGAACATCAGGGATTATTATTAGAGTGACCCTTGAGATTATCATTAACCGTGGTAATACTATCATATTCATAACATGGGAGGGAGGGGGGGGGGGAGAGAGAGAGAGAGAGAGAGAGAGAGAGAGGGGCGAAGACAAACAGAGCGTGAGTGAATGGCTTCATGGCAGATGAGATGCATGAAAACAACCAGACAAAAAAAAAGAAAAAAAAAAAAAGCTAAGCATTTCTCCTTTTTTATTTTTCCACAAATAAACAAGAGTGCAGCACTGAAACAGGCATGGAGGAAGAGACATAAAGAAACAGAGAAAAGATGGCAGGGATGAGGCAGAGAGAGAAACAGAGAGACAGAAGAAAACAACAGTAGCATCTCTAGCTGTTATGTTTGCGTTTGAGCGCCTCCATCAGGTCGACCTTCAGAGCATCCTGCTTTGACTTGTCAGCCAGAGTCTGCACACTCCTGTGTGGAGGAGACACCAAAAAACAAGGTGAGAAAAGTCAGTGGGAGCAAAAAATTAAAAAAAAAAATCAAACAAGAAAACATCAAAGGGCTCGAAAAAGTTTCTCCAGTGAGACAGAAACACTCGGGCTGTAGGAAATTTATTAGTAACAATTCAAGTCTTCCTCTCTGTGGGGAGACCTTTTTATGTCTCACCACAGAGAGATTTCATATGGTTATGACAACATGTTAGCTGTTTACACACTGCACACATAACCACCCGTTAAAGTCAGTTGTCGTCATGCAGTTGCAGCTTTATTATGACCCTGACAAATTTATATTTTACACTCACCGAACACCAAACCTCTTCAACTGCTCTTTAAAGTAAATACCTAAATGAGCCAATCACATCACAGCAAAGTTGGAATATTTTATAAACCCCTGATCTACCTGCACAACCATCTCTAGGGTTTACAGAGAATAATGAAAAACTAAGAGATAAATAAGACAATTCACAGACTGTTTTGAGGTGACAGGAAGACAACAGTAATTCAAATAACTACTCATTATGACCAAAGTATGCAGAGGAGCATCTCGGAACACACCACAGTCTACCCGAGTACTATTACTGGCAAAGTCCATCCCTTTATAACCACAGTGTACCCATCTTCTGGTGGCTGCTTCCAGCAGAATAACACACCATGTTGCAAAGCTCAAATCATCGCACAATACGTACACAGTCACCAGATCTCAATACAATAGAGCTCCTATAGGTCGTGGTGGTCACATCATGTATGTGCAGCCAGCAAATCTGCAGCAACTGTGTGATGCAATCATGTCAACATGGACCATGCCACAAGACTTCAAGCAAAAAAGTGGTGTCCTACCCAGCAGTAGCAAGGTGCGCCTAATAAAGCCTCCGGGTGAGTGTATGTGAACATATCCACTTATTCTGCCTTCTTCTGAAGATGCCACCCCGTTAATCATCCATTTCCTGTTTTCTTTACAGTGCTGTGCTTTCACACACAGTGTTTTCAGTGCTACACGCTGAGTAAACACGGCATCTTAGAAAAACCGTATTAGGGTAGCAAAGTGCAAAACAACACCCGGGTGAGTCATTTGAATACTCTGACTTGGTTAGTATGCTACTCTGTCAGAAATCAGCTGTTGAACACAAAGATAAACAAAACTTGCAATACAGCCTTTTGATCTTCAACACTACACGATCATTCAAACTTCTAACAGTGCACATACGTAAACAATTTGAGGGGGGAAAAGGTGCTTTAATTTTTTTTCTGTACATATCTTCATTTCCCTTTGAATGTCAGCCTTCACTCTTAACAGCCTGTTCCTGTTTTTACATTTGCTGCTCTACTTCCCCATGAAACCTCTTTCACTGCTGTTCCATCCGATCAAAGACTAACTCTCCCAGCAAATAATGATTAACAGAAACTGTAAGGATCAATTGTCAGTGTTATTGAGGTTATGTCATAAACCTTAAGACAAAGATAGACACACCCACATAGACAAACTTCTCCATGCTAGGTTGTACCTTTGACCCCTTCTCAAAGGAGGTCTGTCGCTGGGTGAGCACCTGTGACAGCTCCTTTTGGAGCTGCCAGTACTTTTGATTGTCACGCAAAGACTCAATAGATCTGGAGCACAGAGGGGAGAGGCAGCAAGGGAGGAGAGGTGACAGAGGGATTAAAGAGGAGGAGAGACACTGATAGTGGAAATGTGGTACAAAGGGCAGCAACAAAAAAAAGGACAGGAGCAGTTGAGGAAAGGACTGAAATGTTCAAAGCAGTTGTGACAGAACTGTATTGAGTGACTGTGTTTTTTAACAATGAAACACCCATCTCCACGGTGACGCCGTTTAAGTTTAGTACTAATTCAGGACAATGCACAACAAAAACAGTTTATGAAAAAACGCTATGTTGATTCCACATATTTTGTGGACTTGAATGTCGCCTACTTTGTAGACAGGCTACTGTAAGCACCATGTTGTTGTGGAAAATGATTAATCTACTGTGAAATGAACTGAAAGCATGTACCACGTAGCCAATGTTTGTGGATTATGAAGAATCGATTTGAAGAATGAAGAACAAGATTTGTTTTGCAGCCGTTTTTTGCGGCCAATAAACAAATGGATCTTGTGTCCTTGGAATAACTGCATCAGCGAGGAATCTTTTGTGGCACCAGCAGTTCCTCTGTGGGCACCGAGAGTTTCACTAACCTGACTGTCAAAAGGTCTCTACAATCTGTTGAGTCCTGAGCTGCATCAGCTGCTAATGATGATGGCTTAAAAACGTTCAAGGAGTTTGTGACGTAATCGGGTTTGTTCTACACACGGTCAAACCCGCAAGCAGCAGGCAAATGGCAGTGAATCTTTGCCTACAACATCACGATTGGCCTTCATTCTAGTGTGTTTTGCGAATTACCTTGTGGTCATGTCCAAGTGTTTTATGCGATAGTAATAAACGAAAAAATTGAACTTTTCTGTCTTCTGGGTCTCTGCTCTTTGTTGTGATCAGTGATTGTCCTCTATATTGAGACTATGATTATTATTCCTTATAAAGAGACAATTATTATTCTCTTACTGATAAATTCAAACACTGGGGCAAAAAAAAAAAAAAATGCATAGGAGGAATGCAGTAGGCCAATCTCAATAGTTTCAGGATGCTTCAATGCAGCATGTAGTTACATTACCAGAAAGATGCACATCAAATTATGGCGGATGTTACATTGTGGGTTTTCAGAGGGATCTTCGGTTATATCACACGTACGAAAGTATAAAGCCCCTGTAAGCCACTCATTGAAATTGGGGTGAAACACAGCTAAACCTCAGTTACCCACAGTGTTGGTGATTTGAACCACACTTTGGAGCAGTGCTTCCAAAGATCTGCAATTTATAAGCTTGACACAGCGTCAGTATCGAGCATCCATCTCTAGGCACAGGGAAAGAGCAGGTGTAGTGAAAAGAAGACGAAATGCAGCTGAGACGAGGGGCAGCAAAAGCAGACTCAAATAATCAGATACAGGGTTGAGACTGAAACACAGGAGGTGAGACAACATCTGTCGTCTGAGCTGCTGACTGGAAGTGCTGTGGAAGAAAACATGATCCCATGATGTAGAGAGCTAATGCAGCAGTACCTCAGGCCGTTGACGATGTCCTTGGTCTTCCCAAAGTAGATTTCATTCAGTGTGGAGCGGATCTTATTCTCCATATCCTAGAAAAACAATATGAATGCATTATAACTGCTAGTTCTATTCTTCTATTTGATTCTTAAAAGCTTGACTTCGTGAACATGGAGTTGTGTGACAGCGATGTAAAGTATGACAGGTTTTGTAATGTCCTGTGTAGCGAAGGGATTTTCCTCTGCTGAATGTGAAAAAACAGTAAATCAAGAGTGAAGAATGAAGCACTCACCACCACTGTGACTGTGGCTTACTGTCTATGATGCATGTTAAGGATTTTACTTGTGAACTGCTTATGCAAAAAAAAAAAAAAAAAAAGTCCCCAAAAATATTCCCGCAGAACCTGTTACATGCAAATATACAAAGATATCACAATCGAGATGTCACGAAACTGAAACTGAATCTTATCCATCAACACTACAAAATTTCACACAGCTGCAACAAAGCCATGGCCATTTCAAACCACTTTTTACACTTGTACTCCCTGTATATGCACCCAACACAGGACTCCTATGATTCACTTTCTATCAGCAATGTGAAGTAGCACTGTGGTATGCTAATGCAAAGGCTTCCTCTTAGTCGGTTTCATAACCACTTTTGCGCCGTTTTAAGTCTTTACTTGAACAGCAGTAAGACTGGCAATTGCAAAAAGAGGCATTGCAAGAGAGCAAAACACAAGTAAGCTGCTGGATTAGCTTGTTTATCACATGACTTTTGAAGTCATGCAGAGTCCTGCATAGGAGACTGATTCAGGAGAAACACACTGCAGTCATTTTACGGCTTTTAGCAGTATCGCTGCTTCAGACAAGGAGAGGGAAGGAAATTAAGTCGACGGTTTTACTGACTTCAACGAGGCGGCCGATGTTAGCGATGTGGGGTGAGGACTCTCCAACCGTCTCGTCTTTCTCCATCTGTTTAAAAAACGGAGAAAAAAAGAGATACCACGTTCAGTTAATTAATTCATCCCTATACCATGAGAGGACCAATCAGCCGTTTAGTTCAACACGCTACCTGTCTTGTAAGGCTGCCGCCGAGGTTCATGGTACCGGAGCCAGTTTTCGTTGTCTGGAGCCACAGCATGACAGTGGAGGTGAGTTTGTAGTGAGCGGTACGGCCACTGGACTTCTCCTGTTTGCAAAAACAGAGGCAACAAGCAATTATGCAAAACATGACAACATGTTACCATCCAGAAAAGATAATGGTGCATGTTTGTGAAGCTCTGCTGTGCGTGTGGCACATGGAGCTGAGCGAGGAAAGACAACTACTCGAGCTGCTGTCAACCCAGTCCATTACCGTAAGTGCACTAAAAGCTTAGTTTTAACCCTAAACTCCAGACAGTCATGCAAAAGCATCTTCAATCTGGCAACAGTGTCCTGGATGCTAGAAGCTCTCCTGGCTGACAATGGTACAGCTGCTAAATATCAAACAAGCCTGTAAAATATCAAACAGCTTCATTCATCTGCTTCTCACCTGCACCTCCACCACATGAATGGAGTCCCAGCACCCTTTGATCTTCTTGGATCCATCTCCAGCCTTCTTAATGAGAATAACTCCTGCAAAGCCGTGATCCAAATCCCAGAGGTACACGGAGGAAACCCCACCTTCAAAGTACCTGAATAACACAGACATCAGATGTCACAAGAGGCTGAAAATGACAGGTTATCAAACACTCCACATTAGATTTCTTCTCTGGCACTTACAGGTCTCTGTACTGATCGAAGGCATTGTTTGCCTCAACCTCGAGTTTCCTCAGGCGGGCTGAAGGCATTGCGCCGTCTTCAATGGGAGGTTCATACTTATTACTCCACGGGGATCTGAGGAATGAAACATTCAGATTTTAGACAGAGGTATATATTAAATTTAGCTGTTAGAAACATACTTGTGATACTAGTGTTTAAAAGTGAAAACAGTGACCTGCTTGAAGTGAAACCTTAAGCTTGCATTACACAAGCAAAGGTCCAAACATCAAAGGAGGTTAAGTTCACGGTCCTCATATAGGTGAAGCATAAGTTAAAGTATGAAGACATTTTTTTAAAAATTCATTTTATACTTAATTTGATCTTTCTCTCAATGCCCATGATACCGTCATGAACCTCTATCAAATGGGTTGCTGTTACATTGACTTTACATGGTGCAAATTTGTCAAATATTTTGAAAAAATTATAATAAATCAGGTTTAATTCTTGAATTTTTATGTATTAAGCTTTAAATCTAAAACAGAGCTAAATAATGTGCTGGTTTTATTACGATTTTTTTATTAAGACAAACTGAAAAATGTGCGTTCTTGGAAACGTGGACATTTTGTTGCCTTTTAGCGTGACAGACAAAAACTGAAATTTCATTTGTTCTACCTCAGCACTATACTGATTATAACAGACACTGCCTGGCAAAAACAAAACATCAGAACCCGGAGATACCTGAGCAAATGGATAAGAGCCTTGGGAAGAGAGAGGCTCAGGGTGGATGGGAAATAATTTTCATGTGTGGATTGGCCACCACAGAGTCCAGACTTTAACCCCACTGAGAATATTTTGGTTGTGGTAGAGACGATTTTACGCAGTAGTCTGACTCTTCCACCATGATCAAAAGATCTTGGTGAAGAAATGAATGAAACTCTAGATAGAAATATATCTTCTGACATTGCTTAAGCTCAACAATCACAGCGAACTTGTGCCACCATTAAAGCTAAAGGCAGCCCAACAAAATATCCCCATTTTTACCCCACAGTCTGCAGCGTATGTTCCTTTGAGTGGGCTAAAATCCAGCTATGACCGCTACCTGTAGGAGTCGCCGTCTCGGTTGTAATCACAGAGCAGATAGTCTTTCCCCACCACTTTGTCTCGTGCGATCTTTAGGGGCTGGTCCACAGAGGAGAGGAGGTCCTCACACAGACTGGGCACCTGGATGCAAACATGGGGAGAAAAAGCTCAGTACATGACCACAGATGATTAATTACAGCAGCTGCAGAGCATCTAAACCCCTCAAACATTTCATAAAGTATGTTCCGTATGACGTGAGAGTACTCAAGAGACATGAAAGGGTGTTTTGGTAAAATTAGCCTTCCTAGAACAGATACCAGCTTGGAGAGAAGAAAAAAAAAATCACTGATACGTGGAGGAACAGTCTAACAAAACACAGAGGATCACGTCATGTGATCTTCTCATTGTAGATGAAAACATACTTTTAAGTTCTCATCTTTCGCTCACATTCCAGTTTCACCCCATAAGCAGAGGTTACTGAGAGGAGACGGAATAAAATATCATTGGGAAACATAATATCTGCAGGATAAGGGGGTACAAATTAGTTCTCACAGACTGACATGGAGTCCCTTTGCTATGCGTTCCTGCATCAGCGCATAGACACAAAGGAGCGCCTGTTACCCAGGCCAAAAAAAAAGCCCCATACCCCTGAACAAACACACACACACAAACACACGCACGCACACACACCTGGCAGCCTAGACTGGCTGAGACAAGCCAAACAAGGGTGGACAAAATCCAGTGGGAAGAGCATGTAGTGGTGAGGGTGGGGGGTGGTCAGAGAGGAGAAGAGGAGGCGGAAAGAGAGAGGTGATTTCAGATGATTACGTGGAAGAGTTGGCGAAGGGACTGAGCCTAAAGGTGCCTGGCAGCAGAAGTGATTGACAGCTGTGATAATAATCACTAACAACCAGCCACAGTGGTCATAGGGTAAGGAAAGAACAGATGTCCGGGTGGGTGGGGGAGAAGGGTTAAAGGTGAGAGAAGAGGAAGTTGAGCAGGTGGGGAGTCTGGCTGAAAGGGTACGGATATACCCACAAAAATAAGGTGCAATGCAAACAGAGGCACAAGTGTGATTTGATTTGTGTCCAGTTATAACCTGTCAGCTTTAGCTGAGACTGTTGTTAAAATGCGCCGAGTAACTCGACCAACTTCAAATACAGAAAACTGCAGGGGGGGGAAGTAATAACTATCACACAAGCAGAAGTTTTTCCTCTTTGGTGTGGCTACTTCCACTCTGAACAAATATGATTAAACCCTTTTTAAAATGCTGAAAATAGTATCAGTTACCCAGATAATACAGTGGTGTGCAGCAAAACTCACTTGTATAATATGAAAATAAATACCACATATAGAGATATGCAAATACTTTAAGACATGCGATTATTTGAAAGACCTTTTCCCAAATCAGACCGACTGACATTTTATGGTAGCTTGATAAAACAAATCCATAATAAATTGTTATTAGCACATTACTAATACTACTATTTATATTCACCAGCCATTTTATTAGGCATAGCCTGGGTTGGACCCTCTTTTGCCTTCCGAAGTCCTTTAATACTTCGTGGCAGAGATTCAACAAGGTGCTGGAAACATATCCTCAGAGATTTTCATCCATACTGACACGACAGCAGTTGACGTGATAGGTGCTGCTTATTTCTCGTGTGTATGTCCATGATGCAAATCTCCTTTTCCACCACATCCCATAGTTGCTCTATTCTTGGACTGAGATCTGATGACTGCAGAGGCCATTTGAATACAGAGCACTCATTGTTATGTTGAAGAAACCAGTCTGAGATGATCTGAGCTCAGTTCCATGGTGTTCTATGTAGCTGGAAGCAGCCATGAGACGATGGGTAAAATGTGGTTATGAAAGGATGGACAAGGTTGGACAGGAAAAATTCTCAGTTAGGCTGTAATTTAAACAACGATCAGTTGGTACAAAGGGGCCTTAAATATGCCAAGATAAACCCCCACACTATTACACCACCACCGACAGCCTGAACTGTTGATACAATGCAGCAAGGGTCCAAGCTTTTATGTTGTTGCAGGAAGTCTGACCCTAACATCTGAATGTTGAAGCAGAAATCAACATTCTTCAGAGCAAGAAATGTTTATCTAGTCTTGTATTGTTAAACTTTGGTGAGCCTGTGTGAACTGTAGCCTCAGTTTCCTGTTCTTAGCTGACAATTAGCACCCAGTGTGGTCTTCTGCTGCTGTAGGTTTAAAAAAAAAACAAACAAAAAAAAAAACATTACACACACCACACACACACAAAAATAAATAAATAAATCAGAGCTCCTCTGCAAACCTTTGTTGTAATGAGTAGCTATTTAAGTTCCTAAAGCAGTCTCTTCTCTGACGACTGGAATCAACAAAGTGTCCGTGTAAATAGCTGCTTAGACAGCTGCGTTAACAGGCAGTTGTGGTGTACCTAACAAATTATTCAACCTTAGAAGTAAAAGTTATCTAAAGTTTAATAAGTGACTTGTCCATTCATGGGAAATTTTTAGACTAAATACAGAGACACTCTGGAGAAGAACAGATTTCACTCTCAGTTGTGAATCAGACAGTAACTCACCAGGTCAATGAGGTCACTGAGGTTCTTCTCGATCTGCTGAGGAGGCAGACGCCTCATCAGGTCCAGAGCACAATCCAGCTGCTGGTCATTCTGAAAAACAACCAGCAGAGACAACGGCTTACTGCACTGTAACATTAGATCACAGTTAAAAAATGAATTCAAAACAAAATGTTTGTGCTATAGAGAATAAACAAGACACAGATTGTGTGGGGTTTTTTAACATTAAACTAACATTGGTGGTCTGCGGGCTTCTCTTGGTCACCACTGAAGAGAGCTAAGTTGTTCCACGAAACTGAAGTGAAACTGAGTGTTAAAACTATGAAAAGTGTCCACTGCAGCGACCGTCTGTACTGCTCATGACGTAGTTTTTCATCGCCTAGATTTCTGCACTCTCTTTTCGAGCGGAGCTCTGCTGTCACTCTTCCCCCTTCTGGCCGACTTTTCAACTAATCTGACCAACGCAAAGCATCATCAGTGCCAAACTAACTGCTGGTTTCTTCAAGGACTGCATCCAAGCATGTTACGTTTCTGCATGTTGCAGATTTGGTACTGTAAGTTCACCACAGCTAACCTTTTACATTTGTTTATTTATAAGGAACCCCATTAGCTTCCACAACAGTGGTTGCTAGTCTTCCTGGGGCCCAAACCAAGTGAAAGGACATTTACAGTATTTGTCTTTTTCTGTGCCAAAAGCACAGCTACTAACAGTTAAAGAGGAAAACTTAGATTTTACAGGCAGTGCTGACTGGAAGGATCACCTGAACTCTTCCTGTAACTTCATCTCTTCCCACAGACACCGAGGCAAGTTTGAATTCCTGACATGGTCTTTGTTTTCTGGATGATACACTTTAGCAGCCTGTGTTAACCAAAGTCCGCGGGTTTGTAACACAGAATTTCTTTGAAGGAAATAAACTTAAAAAAAAAACCCAAAAAAACCCAACATACTCAATCTGTCATCTTAAGATCAGCTAACACCTCTTCATGCACTGCAGATTCATCTCAATAATATATTCACGAGAATGGGTTTCTGAATGTCCAACAATGGCGTGCAGGGATGACACATTGCTCCAAAAGCAGATGCTCATGTTAAATAGGGCCAACAAATTATTCAGGGGCCAAAAGGTCAAAAGTTTCAGACAGTTTTTTTTTTCTATTTGTAGCTGTGCATCATTAAGAAGAGAATAGCATTGTCTTAAAGCACACAGCCTCCATTCATCTGCTGTTAAATCCTTCTGTTTGTGGGGGACAGCCAATCAGAAGAAAGTGAGATGAGCCAAAACAGGTAAATGGCGAATACAAGTCTAATATTGGGGGTTGGGGGAAAAAAGCAGGTTCCATTTAATAAAGAAATGCTCTGCTGTGGTAATTAAAATGTTACTTAAAAGCACAACTTAAAAAAAATGAATCAGCTCTGCAAACTTACAGAGACTCACATTAACTGAGTAGCTGTATTACGCAGAGAAGTATAAATACGCACCCTCATGCTTGAGTAAACAAAGCAACCACACTGTACCCTCATCAGTGTCTCCACCACAGCACGGTAATAAAAGTCCTGCTACATTCTGTACACGGGTACGACTGCAGTTGCCATGCAGGAAACCCTCACACCCTTGCAGGAAAACCTTTTACCACACTGCTAGAATACAGACACACAACTTTCCAGCTCAGTAGACTGAACATCTCTCATGATTTGTCATGTGAGCACCTTGCAGAGAGTTGTGAAAAGAAAAGCTTCATTTAGGGTTAGGGGTTATAGTTACAGCACCTCAGTGCACAAGCTTGAAAGTTATCTAGGCTGTGTGGTGGTTCAAGGGTTCGTGTTTGGTTGATTAGTTTCATGTAGGAACAAAGGAGGGGAAGCCTGGTTAAAGAATCATCATCATGGGGCAACAGGAAGTGTGGTAGGGTAGCATTTAAAGGTCAGGTCCACCCTTATCATTCGAGTCAAACTTTTACTTTAGGGTTTAGGTAAAGAGACAGTGCAGTACAGTTTTTATTTGGAATTAACTGCTTACGGGTAATTCAGTTTTTAAGACTCAGCTGTTTACTATACATCTTATGTAGGAACTTCTCCGCTTCTGCAGACTGGGATGTGTTGGGAGACCAAAGGTAAAGCTAGCTGCTTGGACTTTGAATTTGGCCACAGATGAAACTTTCACACATTCAAGTTCTGGCAGGACAGAAACTTTCTAATCCAGTTCCTGCCACACACATACAGATATTCAATGACAAAATCCCTCCCCACCCACCTCCAAACGACCATTATCAACTTTGTCTGAATCACACAAGCTGACAGATTTATGCGACAATAAAATAAGGTGAATAATCGAAGCCTTGAAAATCCTGCACTGATGAAGCCGTCGTGATCAAAGGATCTTCATCTTTTCGCCTGATAAGCGTACAACTACGCTTTGCATCTACACTTCTTCCAAACTCCTAAGGTTTTCTCTTTTCCCCAACCTTGTAATTGGAACCTTTGATTAAGTACTGCAGAGTGAGCCTGCGATGCAATCAATCCCCCACCAAGCTGAGTCAGACAGATGCCTCTCATCTCTCTGTCAATCTGGCTTGTAAGACGATGGCTACAACTTCACAGTAAGGTTAAATCAATACACAGCCTAAAGGTACATTTAGTAGAATGATCAAAAACAGTGCACAGTAGCCATTATCTGCAGAACCAAAGGCACCAAAATCAATTTAGTGTCTTTACTACAGTCCGAACTGAAGTGGACTCATTTCGACTACAGTGTGAAGCAGCAGATCCAGTTGTATTAGCAATAACACATGTTGTTACCTTTATATGTTCCTTTAAAAAAGAAAAGAAAACAATGAAACCTGAAACAGCATCTTGGTCGTGCATCAGGTTTAGGATTAGGGAAATGGAAACCACTACAGTTATCTTTCACCAAGCAAACCATTCAGAACTAAATTAAGAACATGGTGATAACCACAGAGCACTGACATAACATAGCTTTTACCCCCAGGGGGTTTTCTGCCTTAACTATGCAGCGAACAGCAGGATGTTGGAGAAGAGCAGTGGATGGACCGGCCACAACATGAAACTCGGGGGAATGTGCCGGAAATTTTTTTTAAGTGTGTGATAATAAAAAGGACCAAACATGTTTTTCGAGCTTCTCCATAGAAGGTACTGGCTTTGTCGCAAACACTTCCAGCCTGGCTTTATCAGACAATGATCAATGTTTTGACTGCCACTCAGCAATCTAGCTAAACATGTTTCATAATGCCTACTTAAAATCCATTAACATATATGGATTTACTTTACAATTCCTCGATCCTGACATCCATTACAAACAAAAACGTGCTTATGATATGTGTTTGGCGGCCAGAAAACACTGAACATGAAGCGAAAGAGGCTTCTAGAGGTGAGACAATCTAATATCACCACTCAAGTAAAGCCTTAAGAGAGTAAACCTAATAATCCATTACTCATAGCTCCTCAATCCATCCATAAATATTTTTCCTTAAGGTCGACCCGAACGTAACAGAATTTTTTAACGCAGATTTTCCCAGGCCACTTTGTCTCCTCCGAGATGATTTCTGCCTCGTTTCACGTTTCTCTCAACTGAAGGTTCCATCAGACACCTGTGCTTCTTGACACTGTGTTTAACAGCGCTCCTGTCTCCATGTAAACACTAGCTCAGACCAACAAGCCTCAGGGTCAGGGGGGAACGGCGAGGCTGGGCCCGGCAGGATGGATGAGGTGAGGAAGAGGAGAGTAGGCGACTGTGGAAGAAAAACAGCTGCTCTTCCCATTTTTCGAATGCTTTTATAAACAGTGTAAGACAGAGCAAGCCCATTTTACAAGTGGTCAAGTCAAGCATATATATATATATATATATGATAAGCACAAATACGGGTCCAGTTAAAGCAAGCCTACTGCTATATGGGCTGAAAACGTAGGAGAATGAGCCAAAATAAGGAATGAGTAAACAGTGAGTGCTGTGTTGGTATGGATTGTTTGGACTGGGTGTAATAGCCTCCTCCAGAGAAACCATTAGCTCAGTCAAGATCAAACTTATAAGGCTGGGAAAATCAGGCTGACAGCTTGTCATGGTTAGGAATAGGAGGAGCGAGCGGTCTTATTTTAGCTACAGGCATCCCGGCGCTTGGCTATTTTAGCCTGTGTGTAAGTGTATGTGCACAGGCGTGTGTCAGTGTGTTATATTAGGACCCTTCGCCATTACTATTAACCAACTTGTGTTAAATCCAAAACATCCTGTGCTAACTTTATGCCTACGGGGCATGTAGCCCGGCTAGCTATGAGCTAACTAGCAGGAAGAAACAGCAGTTAGCTTAACCACGAAGCTAATTCATTCTCATCCGGTAGTTCAGCGCAAGTTTTGCCAGCAGTGCAAGTTAAATATGCGTCGATGATTTATATCATCTGCTGCTCCTCTCCGGTTACTACCGTGCGCCTCTAGCCAGCGCTAGCTTAGCTTAGCACCCCCCTCCCTCCAGTTAGCAGCCCCGTCCCCATCTCTCCCAGCAGCCTGAACGCGGCCCTTACCATGTCTGCGGCGGTCTCAGCTGGGCAGGAGAGAGCACGACTTCACCGATGAGTGTACACCCTAACTTTACTATGGTTTAACAGGTCGCTCCTTTTGTCTCTTGTTGCTTTGATGTTTTTTGAGAGCCGTGATGAAGATGTTTTGTTCGCGTCTCCCTCTCTGAACCCAGCCCTGTCAGCGAAATTCACTTCCTCAACCGGGCTACAGGAAGGAGGCTGCAGTCACAAAAACAGGCCCCGGTTGCATGTCCGGGTCACTCTGGCCTTTCTCTGCAGCAGCCAATAGCGAAGGAGCAAGAAAGGCATTGCCAAGTATGGAAAGAGAGGAGTGGTGTAGTAAATGTGCTGTCAGAGATGGCAGCAGAGGGGGAGTTAAAAAATAAACCCCCAAAACACGGAGACTGCAGGCGGCGGCAAGTTTAACGTATACAGTGTCTCATGAACAAGAAAGCAGATCTTAATTTCTATTTTTCTGTGAGTTATTATGAACTACTTTCTCACTTTTATTTTTGTGCAATTAATCTTAAGTGGTAAGAGCAATTTTATATGTTTTTAAATTAAGTTATATCTTTAAATATTTAATAGTAGTTATTATAAAATAAAATCACTCCTAACTTGTTTTTGTTTTCATGTCATTTGTCTTATTTTATTGCCCTTTGTTCAGTTTAATATAATCTGAATGTTTCTTCAAGTGCATGATAGTGATGGAAGTTAATATATATCTATATGTATGGTAATCGGTTAGTTATTAATGCTAAGGGCACTGCTGTAAAGGCAAGCTGATCACCTTTGATAATTATTACTTGTAATACTGAGAGTTACCGTACTATGCAGAAGTCTCGAGCCACCCATAATTTCTCTATATTTTGCTGGGAAAATTAAAAATATATGCAGCTATTCATTGAAACTGAGTTTCAGCTTATATACTGATACAGTATATAAGGCAAAAACTGAGTTTGTGCTCTTCTGACGAGCTTGAAAGTCAATATTTGGTATGACCAACTTTATATTTCAGCACAGTCTGAACTCTCTTAGGCAAGCTTTCTTGTTATTTCTTTAAGCAGTCTTCAGGGATAGTTCTCGGGGCTTCTTGAAGGACATTCAACTCAGTGTGTTTGGAGTAATTGTCATACAGAAAAGTATATACTGTATATACTCACAACAGCCTGAACCCAAAATTTCAAATTTGGATTTATCACCCCTTCAGACCTACTGCCACTGATTTTCAGTCCAGTTCTTGTATAATTAGTCACACTGCAACCCTTTGTCCCTGTTTCCCTTCCTTAAGACTGACTTCTTGACAGCCACGCTTCCACTAAGACCATTTCTGATGAGGCTTCAGTGAACAGTAGATGGATCCAGTGAAGGGCCAGACGCATCGCTCTTATTTCTTTTTTGTTTTTGTTTCTTTATGTGTGACAAGCTGCTAGCAACAAAGTGCCTAAAGATGTAATTTAAAATCAGTACTTTGCTAAGTTGTCTGTTGTCTGTAGACACAATACTGGTTCGTCCCAGTGTTGTGTCTTCGGAATCATTCAAGCATAAGAGTCCTTCCCTTATGCTTGACTGATTCATAGGTCAGTGATAAGTGGCTTAACAAAGAAAATAAACATCACCCTGAAAAAACTAGACTGAAAATGAGCGAAAAAGCAGCCAGTGTCCAAAGAAAAACTTTGAAAGACCTTCAGAAAGCCTGGAGAGCTATTGGTCAAGAACACTTTAAAAAATGTATAAGAAAGTCTGTGTCTCCAAGGAAACAAAATATAAAGAAACCGGGGGCGGGTCAAGACTTTTGCGTATAATGACATTATGCCAACTAGGTTCTCCCCCTAGAAAGAAGCTGCGTACATCCTATTTTGTTTGCAAATTAGAAACCTGCCTGCAAACTTCACTAACATCTGTATATTACTGAGTGTTTGGAACAGCTCCACTTCCAGCATAAACAATCAGTGTTACACACAGGGTGTTTCTGAGAAAATAAAATAAGAAAAAAGGCTAAATTCTTACTTAACACATAGCATATTTAATCACACGGGCAACCAATTTCAGTGGCAACTTTGTTTATTTCTTTTAATTGTGGTTGCATTAAACTGAAAACCCTGGCCTGCACACATCTGATGTGCAACACTTTGTGAATGCATGCAGAATTTCCTGCACACATATGCGTTTGGGCGAGATGACTAATCAACTAATCAAAGTGGAAGTTTTAAGGTAAGGTCAAATATAACCCAGAAAAAATGTCTTCATCATTTACAGATGTCTCAGTGATTACTCAGAGGTTAATAATTTGGACTGTTTACATCATAGCAAATATGCTGCAACATGAAGCCGGATACAAACTCTTAGTAACTTTTTCTCAAATACAGTGTTTGTGTCTAACTGAATGATTAAGAAATCAAAAAGTCAAAGGTCAAATGTAGTTATGTAGCACTTTTGAAACAACAGAGCTGATCAAAGTGCTGCACTTTAAAAGTATATAGTATTTATATAGATAAACTACAATAATATCCATAAAATTTGAGCACAATACCCAACATTAAAAGACAATAGAATAAAAAATAATAATAAATTGCATTTGTCTAAAAGAATGTCACACTGGAGCCCAACGCCAAGGAGAACAAATGCATTTCTAATAACAACTTAAATGTGTTTACTGTCTGAGCTGTGTGGATTTTGAGAGTTATTGTATAGACCTGGTGCTGTTGCTGCAAAAGCTCGATCACCTCTCTGTTTTAAGTTTGCATAGGAGGAACTGGTTAGACGACGTCTGAGCTCTTATAATTGTGTGAATGTGAAGCAGCTCTGACAGATACAAAGATGCCAGTCCATTTAAAGCTTTAAATGTGAGTAATAAAATATAAAAATCAATTCCAATGAAGGGAGCCAATGAAGAAATGGCAGGCCCAGTGTGCTGGGTTCAAGTTTTTTAATACCAGTATAAGGTGAGCTGGTGAATTCTGGACTAACTGAAGGATATATGATTGTTGTATACCAAAATCCAGGGAATTACAGTAGTCCAGGCGGGAAGTGATTAAAAAGCACGAATAACTTTTTCCAGGTCCTTCTGTGGGAGATAAGGCTTTACCTCAGGCATGAAGCTAACTTTAGTGACAGCCCTTATTGTAGATCAATTAATAAAACAAAACAAAAACCACGCCAAGTAATTACAATTTAAAGTTGTAATTTTAATTTCATAAAAGCTAAAAAGAAGAAAACGCATGAAAAGATAAAGGAAAGTGAATGGCAAAAGCCGGAATACTGACGTGTTATTACCGGACAACACATACACTGAAGGAGCCGTGAAGGAATGAGTCATGTGACTTCATGCTTTTCTCGCGAGATCTTCCTGACTGCAGAAAACATGGCAGACGAACACGCGCGGAAGTGGGACCGCTGCCTTGCTGACACAGCGGTGAAAACAGGTTAATTTCTTTTTATATACGCAGTGTAATTGTTTGCTGCTCTTATTAAACACTTGGCTGTGTGTGAAACCTGGAGAATAAGGCGCACTACAGGTCAGAGCCGAGCGAGAAGTCATTTTAGCTGGACCTTAGTGTGACACTAAGGTCAAAGTTGTCTGCTGTACAGATGAAACTTAATATTTGTTAACTCTGTAGTACTATATCATAAAAAAGCAGACATAGCCACGAGGTGGAAGTTATTACCTGTGTTTGAGTGGGAAAGTGTGCGAAGTCACGCCCTAAAGCAGATTAATTTATCTGTTTTTGGACTCTCTTGATCTACCTGCTCTTTCTCCACTACTTGCAGCCTTAATCAGTATCTTACAGCGATTATAAGGACCGAATAATTTATTTTAGTTATAAAACCAAGCAATGTCTGCAGTTGCAGAAGGGATATACAAACTAATAAAAACTAATAAAAATGTTTTAAATGAAATGAAATTAAAACAACCTAAAACAATTCTGCGAACCTGGGAAATAACTAACTAAAATAAAACAAAACAAAAACGAAGCGGTAGTATCCTTATTTATATTACTTGTTAGTTTACTTAAAACTTCTCAGCTTTCCTGACGAGGCTTTGATGGATCAGTTTATTGAGACTCTGGGTGTCTACAACACTGTCAGTCAACAACTTACAGAAAGTGTATTTTTTTTTATGTAATTCCTGCACTGATTTTCTGCTATACACTAATAATAAATTTTTTAAATTAAATTAAAAAAATAACAGGAAAAATAATAAAAACAAAACTGACACAAGAAAGCCTGCTCTGGAAACTGAGAGTAAACTTAAAGAAAAAACAAAAGGACATTTTTAAAAAGAACCTGTTAAAATACCAAGTTTTTTTTATGGTCATTCTGTCAGATAACAACCAAATAACAATTTTGTTTGGTTTATTTGGTTTTGTAAATGCTAGTTAACAATCTATCAGTGTCTTTTTTTCACACCTTAAATATCTATTTATATGACAATAACATAGTTGTTTATCACAGTTAATCTAAGTACAGGTTTGTGACATCAGTGTCTGTATACAAACATTTAAAGTTGTAATCTGTAGGGAGCAGATAACATTTATTTTTTGTATATACGTTTGATATAAATCTTAATATGAACACCTCATTTCTTTGCCTCTGTGTTTTTTGCATGTACACCTGGTTTATTGCACTGCTGTTTTTTGTTGTTTTTTATTTTTCCGTTGTGGAGGTCAGGCTATATGGGCTCTGTTCTATTTATTTATTTTTTAATTTATTTTCTCCGCTGCTTTGCTAAGACTACTGTAATCTGCGCTTTACGTCAGGCTCGCTGAAAAGAAGAGGTGTAGTCAGGTGACCTTTGAACTAGTTTTACTGGTTTTTATTTATTTTTTGAACTTGAATCTTTATTCACACCAGGCATTCATTTGGCAGTTAAAGTTTACGCAAAAATCAAAAACAGATGTTTTAAGAATTTCATATTTGTAGTGTAAAGATGTTTGTAAAGATTTTTTTTTTCATTTTTCTTTTTTTGAACGAAGAAAAATGTTGGCATGCAGTTCAGAGTAAAAAGGGGGAAAAGTCTCATTTTTAGTTCACTGTTTTGCGAGCTAATTGTTAAAACAATTTTATGTAATTTTGTTTAATATTATTTATTTTAATTAGATAAATTTAGCCCATTATTAGCAGGAAGTGAAGCACTGAGAGAAGAGCGTGAATGAGCAAGTCTTTCTTCTACTTGTTGACTTAACAAAAGCTTCATTTTTCACCATTATCTCTTTGATATTTAATATCCATAAATGTCATGGCAAAATAACAATACACATTATTGAACAGTTTGCAGCAGACAGGCTTAAATTGCCAGAACCATCAGTTATGCAACAACACAAGCAGGGATTTCTTTCACAGTGAGAGCATTATTGAAATTTATAGATGTTTTACTTTCTTCGCTGGGCTCTGGCCCTCAGTGAAAGTCACTGCTGGTGAACCACCAGTGAGTTACAGTGAGCACACCGCCATGGGGTCTTCTGTGGTATCCTGTTCAGTGTTGGTCCAGCACTAAAACACTTAGACTGGCAAAACATCTGTTCAAAGATACACCTAATGACGTCAGTCTTAGCACAATAAAATGTGTAATCTTGCTGGGAGGAAAACATCTGCATCGTGGCACTGCTTCGTGCTCAGTGGAGCAAATTGCCAGCTGTGCCAAGGTGTGTCTGGTAGCCAGAGAAACACTGCAGTACATGCTCTGCTCAGGGGGTTGTTAAAAAAATAGCTTAGCTGATCCTACATTTATATTCATTCAAGCTTATGTGTTTATCCTATCCTTGATGTGTTAAGAACTCCCAGGATTTTAATAAAGCGAGACATAATGCTATTTTTTTTCTCACAGCTTCAGAATATTTAGATAATCTGTTGCATGATTTAAAATAATGTTTGCTTCAAAATAAAAGTAGAGAGTGGGAACTGTGACTCAAAATGTAGCTAAAGATCACATTTTTCTTACAGCTGTGATGAAAACAAGTTGAATAAATCAAGCTCTTTTTATAAAGGGACTGAGTTTCATGTAGAGTGGTGTTAAGAAAAGAGCCGTCATCCTCTTCATAGTCAGGAAAAACGGTGTTTACCGGACATGAAGTATTTAATTTGAGGAACTTGTAAACAATGCTAATGAGAACAGCCATTAATAGTGAATATTCATGTCATTTCTAGAAACACTATCACATTGTTGGAACAAGAAGACTTATGTGTGCATGCAGCTATTTAAAAGTGATTCAGCATAAATACATTTTATAAATGCTTCATTTCAAACTAAACCCCTAAATATCCAACCGATGCTTATTTTGCCAGGGGTGCTTTTGTGTTCCCTACCACTACATTTTGCATACTTTAAAAAAAAAAAGTTTGTCTGTCTTCTGATCCATAAAGGTTGGTTAAAACTTTATATAATAGACTGCTCATGGTTGGTGCCTCAACACATGTCCGTGCACCCTCAGCTTTAGCTGTTAAAGACGCGAGTCCGCACCGTTGCAGTTTAAGAGGCGCTACTTTAGCCCCGTTCTCACTGATTGAGACGGGCTTGTAACTGTGGTTGTTAAGATTTCAACTGTGCATTTCCAAGCTGCTGTTTTTCTGAACTCGTCTCCCAAAGAAGGTTTTATGTAATTATGGTACATCTAGATATGGCCACAATGACACAGATTCAACCATAAATGAGCCACAGCTTCACCTTTTTTAACCAGAAAGAGCAGATACAGCTGTGCTGACAACCAGCAGCTGTGCACTCTCCAAGATTGGTCTTTTTAGAAAGAGTGTTGAGTAAGAAAAGCGTCAAACTGTTCCTGCTTTCTGTTGTATTTACAGAGCACTTTACTATTATAACCGGACTGCTTGGGTCAGCGGGAATGCAAAAACTATTATATGCGTATAAAGTATTGTGCAGGACGGCAAAACTATTACAGAAAAAAATTCACTCAGCAATCCTTCAGGAGCTCTTGGGTATTTTTTCCCTCTAGGTGTCGACTTGTTTGTAGAGCCTTATTTTCATTGTTGCATCATCTGTAGTTTAAGGTCTTCGGTCGTCTGTCACACACTTCTAAGATTATTTGCATTTTTTCCATGAATCCATGAATCAGAATATGAACAAGACTTGCGAGTCCACAGTCTTGCTTGCTAACGCTGAGACAGTCTTTTGTCTGTCCTGGCTGTCTATCCAATAGTTGTTTTAAATATTCCAGTTGTAATCCGAGTGGTAGACTTTGCTAACACTGTCATGTGAACCAGATGAATGTGG
The DNA here is from genome assembly GCF_057382095.1 of Aulonocara sp. 'chitande type north' Nkhata Bay. Taxonomy (NCBI): domain Eukaryota; kingdom Metazoa; phylum Chordata; class Actinopteri; order Cichliformes; family Cichlidae; genus Aulonocara; species Aulonocara sp. 'chitande type north' Nkhata Bay. Next base: position 24,907,398 of record NC_141348.1, read on the forward strand.
GAATCTGTGTCTCACTTCTTGCTGCAGAATGCATCTCCTGTGCAAACAGATTTCCTCCCGACTTTGTTTACGCCGGGCTATTTGGAACTGCGCGTCTCATTTTGGGCGAGTTTGATTCAAAGACGTCTGCTTTCTGCGTTATGTTTAAATCGACTAATTCATGTTTGCACGTTTGTCTAGTGATGCCAGGCTGTGCTATCCCTAAACGCACCCCACCAGCCAGGCTGAAAGCTGGAAACACAAGTGGTCTGTCCAGAGTAGAGCTGCAGAATAAAAAGAAAATATTGTTACAATTTCACATTGTTATGACCTTGTCATGTTTGGCAGAGTAATTTCTTTAGTTAAAGCAGAGCAGATCCTCAACAGTGGCCTCTGTCCAAACACACTGAATCATCATTAGTTCTAAAAGGAAACTATGCACTCAAAATCATCTTAAAATTGCAGTGTTGCAATGCAACAATATTTGCCAGGGGTATACGACTCGAGTTGTAATTGAACTAAATTCAGTAAATCGGGGTAATTAAAAGTGACTTATTGATACCATTTGCAGAAAATACTTCAGCTAATGATTAAATGAATAGCAACCCAATTAACAGGCTCTGGACTTGATTTGCTGGCAAAGCACGTGGAGTATTTTCAGCCCTGTGGGTTGTGTATTTCATTCTTCTCCAGCACAAATGTTTTTGTTATAATCCACCCCTCCTTTGGAGATGTCAAGACAAAAGGAAAGATGCCAAAATGAGATGTTGATCTGCCCTCAGTTTCTGCCAGTGCTTTTACTGTATTACAGTCAGTGGAAAATCAAGAGGCTTCAAAATATGCTCTGGCTGGAGAGCAAAGGAAGACTGTGGCTGTAATAGACGGCAAATCTTAACTTCATCTAAATCTTTGCTTGAAATGGAAGCAGAAGGAATGATTTATTGTTGATGTGTGCTGATAAAGAGGATGAGCAAAGTCTTTTGTGGTCTTGTTTGACATTTGTAAGCTGTGTAATGGGGAACAGTCTTAGGGTTCTGGTTCAGCCGCACTGGTCATGCTGCATAGCTCTCTGAATCCAATTAGGAGTCGGAGGGGCCCAAATGGCTGTTTTTATGTGCTTTCTGTGCTGGCTGGCCTGCTGTTGGGTGTGGTGTGGCCTGCAGCGAGGTGAAGTTAAACGCACAAACACATTCCTCCTCAAGATCCCACTCTGGACTCAGGAGTTCGAGCAACTTTTGGCAATCTCTCTGCGCACCCACTGACCTCTCACCTCTCCTGCTCTCTGCGTTTCTCCTCTTTGGATTGGTTCCCCCTCTCCTAAACCCCTTTTACGCTTTGCTTTCTTTCTAAGTTGTTTTCTGTGTTTTCTTTTTTCTTTCCTCCCCTTTAATTCCTGTCTTTTGCTCATTAGTTTAGTCTTGCTAAGTGGCGCTACCTTCCAACTTCTGCACCAAATATTCGCTCATTACAGCCGACCAGATTTTTAGCTGGCCAGTTTTCACGCTGGATGGGAGATGATCACATTACCTCAGTAATAAAGTCAAATCAATAGGAGGTAGTTTAATAAAACCACTAATAATTCTCTCTCTTTGCAGTAACGGGCCTCGGTGTTGGCATTGTGTTCTCGCTCATTGTCTTTAAACGTAAGTATTATTTCAGAAAACCCTCCTTTTCCTTTCTTTTCTTTTCTTTTCTTAGTAAGCCATCCAACAGGGATTATTTTTCTCCGCTAGGTCGCGCGTGGCCTTTGTCATTTGGTTCAGGCTTGGGACTGGGCATGGGCTACAGCAACTGCCAGCATGACTTTAGGTCACCATATCTGATTCATGGTCGCATGGTTAAGGTAAGCGCACAGTGTAATTTTCATTGTTTATCAGAGGTCTGTGACACACGATCACATCATGCTGCATGACTCCTCTGTGTTCATTTTTCAGGACCAGTAATGAAGGACTGAAGATGACGAGGGCTTTCTCATCTGTTTATTGTAATGCTTGTTTTTGGGGGGGATTGAGTTTTTTGGGTTTTTTTTGCTGCACTGGTATTAATCTGCAATGATGCCCACACTGTGTTTATAAAACATTAAATATATATTTAATAAAGTCATTGTGGGAAAAAGCTTTGTCTCCTCGGTTTTTCTGTGCGAATGTTCGAGAAGAATGAAGTGTGGTTTGGGGGTGGGAGGTAATTTTGTGTGTTAATGAGCTGGGAGACTCGAGCTCCTGCTGTTTTGGAATGAGGGCCAGGTTCAGCATCTGCAGCCCTCTCGGAGAGTGGGAGGATGAAAAGTTGTGCAGAATGGTGAAATAAAGGGGATCAACTGTTAGATGAACAAACCCGAGCACTGACAGGAGAAAAATCGGAAAGAAGCTATGTTTGCATTCACATATCAGCCGCTAGTTTATGTCATGGATGCCTATATCTCTTTCTGATATCGAGAAGAAAGAAACCCAGTCTGGTTTTTATTCATAGTAGACCAAACAGGCTGCGGCCTGCTGTGGAGCCCTGTTTTGGGTTGCTTGCTATGACTGTGACAGTTTTCATCAGAGATTAGGAGAAAACATACTGGGAGGAATCTCTTCTATCCTGTGTATTCATTGGCTGCATGTCTGCTTGGCGAGATTGTTGTGAGTGTGATTGATCACTAATGTGTGGTTTTGCGGGCTGCTGGGAGAGAAGAGAAATTGTTTGTGTGAGCGTGTGCACATGCACACGTTTATCCAGCCCCCTGGTGAAGCAGAATCTGAGGAATGCAGAGAAATGCCATTTCTAGACTGGAGCTTATTACTAACAGGTGAGTTCTGCACTTTGCACGTCTGAACACAACACATGCCGTACACTTTCACATCAAAGAAAATACTGCTGCATGCACTCTCTATTACACACGCTCATATTTTCCCTCTTCATCACAGTAACGGTTTTCCCGGCACATACATTCCTGCACACAATGGAATCATATTCATTCCCCAAGCGTTCAAAGGCCTGTTTCTTCAGAGCTGGTGTGCTGCAATGCATCAGGCACAGAGTAAGCCTGTCAGAAATTAAGCCGTGTCACTCATCCCCTGTCCATTAAAATATTTGTTTGTAAGTGAAGCATGAAACCGATAGGGGGGCTGATGAACGCATGCCAAGCTGAACACCTGTGAGCAAAGGTGCAGTGGTCGGTAGAAGTGCAGGAACAGGATGCCAGTGCGTGTGTGGGAACTGGAGGGGGAGGTGAGTGGTGACCCAGCTGAGGTGTAATAAAGCAGCCAAAACCCAAAGGCTATACGTGTCTCAACGTTCTCCATGATGAACCATAATTACAAGACCAGTAACACTACCTAAGACCAACTACTCATCTAATGGCTAAAATTGTCAATGCTTGCAAATTTCTGCCACAAAGTACAAGACCAGATCCAGATGTGCCATGCATGTGCTCGGGCAAGACTCCAGCTTGGAGTTGCCGTGGAAAATGTTAGCATGATGTTACCAGAGGTGATAAGGTAAAGAGGAGTGAAGTACACATTTAGTTTACGTTTTCCTTTTAGCAGATTTTATACATAAAACAAGACTAATGGACCTATTTCCATGTAGTTACCACAGCTTGGCTCAGTTACTTAAGTAAAAGTAGTAACACTAAACCCCAGGACACTCTATTATTAGTAAATTAGAGAGGAAAAAGATCGTCCCATAAGTGCTATGCTGTGTTAATTTATTCATTTCACTAAAACATTTGTACATTAATTTATGTCTTGTTATGACAGATTGTAAATTGAATTTAATTGAAGTATGCGTTCAAAATATTACTTTTAAAGGTATAACTCATAAATTTTTAACCTTATAATGTTATGACGGCAGCAATCAATAATAAAGTAAAAGCGTACACGCATCTTAAATTGCACTTCTTACTCATTAGTTAAACCTGTATAATTCTTAATAACGATCATCTGGCACAGTTTTATTCACATGCATGGCTGCTTAATTAGTTACACGTGTTAAACTGCCTATTAACCCAAATATTAAGTTCAGTTTTATTCACAAAGTGCCAAATCACAACAGCAGTTACCTCAAAGCATTTATATTGTAAGGTGAGAAACCCCCCAAAATCGAGGGCAAGCACCTGGGGACTTTAAAATAGAAACCTCTGGCAGAACCAGGCTCAGGGAGGGGCAGTCATCTGCTGCAGCTGGTTAGGGGTCTAATCAGCCAATCACATGGCAGTAAAGCTAACACATTTAGGCACATAGACATGGTAAAAAATAGCGTGAAGTTCAAACATCGTCGAGCATCAGAACAGAGAAGAAGGATGGAATTGTTGCCAGACATTCTGGTCTGAATATTTCAGAAACTGCTGATCTGCTGGGATTTTCTCACACAGCCATCTGATGATGGTTTGAACAGAGGAAATATCCGTTCAGCATCAGCTGTCTGAGTAAAAATGCCTCGATTATATCAAAGGAGAATGACCAGACTGCTTCAAACTGATATGAAAGCATACTGTTGCTTACTCAAACAATCAACTCAGCTAAGGTATACAGAAGAGCTGCTACAGCAGCAGAAGACCACACCAGAGGACACATCTGTTAGCTAAGAACAGAAAATTTAGGCTACAGTTCTCACAGGTGTCACCACAACTGGGAAACAGAAAATTTGCAGATCAACATCTCTGGATTTCTCCTGCGACAACCAGATGGTAGGATCAGATGTGGTAATAATAAACAACATGAATGCATGGATTCAAACTTGCTTGTATCAGTGGTTCGGGTTGGTGGTATAGTGGTGTAAGCATGTGGAGGAGATTTTCCCGGCACACTTTGGGCTGCCTCAGCACCAAACTGAACATCCTTTAAACACCACAGCCTACCTGAGTATAGTTTCTGACCACATCCAACCCTTTATGACCACAAAGTATCCATCTTCTAGTGGCTGCTTAATTTCAGCAGGATAACATACTGTCACCATCACACCTCAAACACCTTGCACCTTTGGGAGTGTTTGTATTGAGAGATTCATATGATGGATGTGCAGCAACTGTGTGATGCTGTTAATATGGACCAAAATCTCTGAGGATTTTTTCTGGCACTTTGTTCCGTTTATGCCAGAAAGAATTAAGGCATTTCTGTGGCAAAAGGGTAAATCTAATAAAGTGTCCAGTGATTGTATTTCAACACTGTGTGTGTGCATGTTGTATATTTTCACAACGGATTCCCCACTGAATGTATATATTTTGGTTCCTGTCAGTGGTTTAGACCAAGAGAAGACACTGACATCTATCAGTATCTCACTTTGGGTATGGACTACACCAAAGGCCGAACTCCAAGCTTGTCCCCTTATGTTTCCGTTTTAAATTAGTTTTGAACGGAGTCCAATCACAAGTCAGGAGAACCGGAGAGCATAATGCATTTCAGCAACTGCTCATGAGTCTGTCAGTGGTTTCACTCCAAAGTGGAGCCTGAAATAAATCAAACCCTCTGAGCTTCTGGTTAGTAACCAGCTATTGTCATTTCATCATCCCGAAGTTTTTTTTTAGTGGTTTAGGGGGAATAAAGGCGAACACAGCAGGGGCTTCACATCTGTTTACCAGTTATATTTCATCAGACATTGTGTTGTTAATGTTTCAATTTTCCAAACATATGTTATCAAAGCAATGCCAGATGTGTGTGCGTGACTTGAAATATGCCCTGTATGTGTAATATTCACATAATTGCATGTGTGTCTAGTTAACACGATCACTCCTGCTTAGGGAAACATTTGAAAGCGTTCCAGCACTTCCCCTCCCTCCCTGCTTTCTCTCGTCCAGAAACGGCACAGCAGGACCCCTGTCTGAGGGCTCAGCCGCGCCTAAACCCAGCCTGAGAGTTTTACAACAAAAGACAACAAGTTGGAGAGTGTTTTTCGGCGCAGTTACACGGGAATTCAACCCGGGACGGGAGGAGAACAAAGGGGAGGGACGGTCTGAGCTGATGGACTCGGAGATGAGATAGCGCTCATACCCTGCCCCAGCTCCCCATCCATCTTCTTCTTCTTCCTCTCGGTTGATCGGACGGTTGCTTGTCTTACCGGATGATGTGACAGTTTTATGACAATCTGTGCAGGGATTTTCACCACGTGATCATACTGTTTAGTTACCAGCCCACGGTGATATCCGACAACCCGGGTTTAGGTGAGGGGGGCTCGGCTCAGCGGGACCGTGGCGAAGCGCTCAATTCCCCGGCTTTCGTGAGCAGTGGTAAGTGCCTCAACTGACCTCCCGGCGCTGTTGAAGAGAAGGTACTTGATTACTTTAGAAAGTAACCCCATGATATAACCGCTATACATCCAAGTGACGCTTTGAGGTCGTCTCACCTTCTTAAATGAGCTGAATTAACTCTGTGAGTAAAAAATAACCACGAAAAAACCCATTTACATAACTGTACAGATACAGAGGCTGATGTGTGATCATTTTGTATGTTTTTGTTTATTTTAAAGGATGTTTAAAATTTTGGGAGGCTAAATGTAAATGTAACGCATGAATGCTAAGTTAATTCAAATTCAGATTTAATGGTCTCAACTATTTGGGAAAACAGATTTTAGCTGTATCACATGTCTTCCCTTATAATTGTATATGAAACACTGATATATTATTGTAACGCTTTCCAGACTTTCGGCTGAAACCTCGCTCTCTTCTTTTTTAAGCTAAAACCCAGAGTCTGGAGTCCGTCAAAGCAGGACATTATAAACATATATATTTATTTTATTAAAAACATTTCGTCGGTCTCACAGCCCACCACAGCAGCCTCTTGTAGGCTCTCTGTCTCCAGAATTGATCCTTTAGAGTCGCAGACATATTGAAGTGCTAAAAAGCGTGTAAAACAGTGGATGTGGGTGACCACATCCAGACACTTTTAATATGCACCAGGAGAAAACGATTTTGTAGCTTGTAAATGACGTTAATGGCTGAGGCATTTTTAAAGAAGAGAGCGAAACAGAGGAGAGCTTTGCCTCCCACTCCCATTGTATCTCCTCTATTCTCTGACACTATAAACCCATTTTAACGTCCTCACTGCACACGTTCAACAAGTTTTTATCCAATCAAATGCACCAAACCCGGTAAGAAGAAGCAATCTGACTGATGCACAAGGACGTGTGGGTTGTAAGATGCTATAGGCACCAGGAAGTTGTCAATCCACATGAGCAGGGACATGCAAAGTTCAGATTTCACACCGACTGAAAACTGGCGCTATGTGACCTGCAGGCAACAGATGGCGTGACGAGACTTTGCCTTTCACAGAGTTAACAGAGCGGCGGCGTGTTGTGGTTTTCTGCTCCTTTAGGTGCAGTCATGTGGGAGAGGATTCAGATTTGCTGCGCACTGTTTGCACTGTATTCAGCGGCACCGCCTGCACACATCAACCGCCTGGCGCTGTTCCCTGACAAGAGCGCCTGGTGCGAAGCCAAGAACATCACACAGATAGTCGGGCACACGGGATGTCAGCCTCGCTCTATTCAAAACAGGTCAGGATGAAGGCCCTCTCTGTCCGATTATCTCTCAGTGCAGCTGAAAACAAATAAAGGAGAAATTCCTTGATATCATTAGGTTACGCTATCAAGAGTCATGCCTCATTCAGTTTGTAGGGCACATTATTTAATCGGCAATCACTAAACATGTCTTTGTTCTTAGCCAAAAAGTTTCTTTAAAAAGACTGTGGTGCTCAAACGAGCTCCAGCAGAGTGCGCGTCTGCTAAAAGCCAAATAAAAAGTTTGTCTCAGCCCATATTTATTAAATCTGTGTGCATGACTAGACGGCTGCATTCAGAGAGGAAGCTAATGACAAGATGTTCTTTGGAAGAGGTAGTCATGCACAAGCCTGGAGTTGTTCATATTTTTTTAACGGAACTAAAACCAAAATTATGTGTGCAAAACCTTTAGGTAATTGACTTTTTTTTTAAAGCAAACTACAAAGAGCAAAACAGCTAGCGTGATAGTAGAAAACACGTTTATCTATGCAAAAGATCCCTGATCTGAGGTCGGGAGGACAGACCCAGAGTCATGGGGTTAAAAGCTTGCGCCCACATAAATGACGTCACATCTGTGTCAAATCCAGCGTGGATCAATCCGCTGCGGCGACCCCTGGGAAATAAGGGAGCAGCCAAAACATCCTCTTACTACAGTTATTTTGTGTAGTTACAAAACTAAATAAAATGGAACCAGAGATAACTCAGGACGTGTGTACACTCTGAGTCATCTTCACAAAGAGTTGTGTTTGTGTGCTGAACGTGTAAATGTTGCCCCTGACAAACAGCGTCCATAGTTTCACATTTAAAAATACGAAACCCACCTCTGAAAGTAGCTCAAGTTTAGTAAAACTAAACTAAACTAAACACACAGTCTGGAAACTAACTGAAACTAAACAAGCAAAAACTTTAAACATATAGAAATAAATAGAGCCTGACCGATACCGATATCCAGAATATCAGCCGATATTTTTCTCCTTCCAGACACACGGATATGCCTAACATTTGTCACATGTAGTTATTTGCTCTTCCCGATTCTGCTCTGATCAGCTGATTGTTGTTTGTGGCATTTCAAACACGTTGCCAACAGGGAAGTTGCAGAGTGCCCTTTGGTAGACAAGCAATGCCGACATTCTGTATTTTTATAAACGCAAATATCGATAGATGCGCAAATGGCTAATCTCAGTCTATAATGCTGTCTCATTGATAAATAGTACCAGCCCTGGAAATAAAAACTAACTAAATAAAGAAACAACAAAATTGCAATAACTGTGACGCAGGACCTTTGGTTCTTGCCTAAAACATAAATCTAACAAATGTAACTGACCACCACACAGTGTTTATGCCACAGCCCAAAATTAACAGTATTGTTAATCACTCAAAAGCGATTTTTTTTATGTTTCTGTAATGTTTATTCACCAGCATGCAGAGGCATGTTAATAAAAATGACATTTTTAATGCTGAAATATAATTATAGTTGTTATACATAAACTTTTTAAAATTAAGATTAAGATGTCAAACTACAGTTATTTACTTGTAATCTGTAAACTCTGTTGCTAACCTCGCCCTCACCCCCTGTCAGCACCGGCAGGGGTTTATATAACCATAGAGAAAACAACAGTGTGAATAATAAAACAAGCATAAAAACAACAACAACAACAAAACAGCATCCCTCGTGGCAAAGTAAATGTGTTTGGCACAACAAAGGATCCAGACCATAAATGTGTTATCTAAAACAGCTGGATAGGGCAGGTTTTAAAAAAGAAAGATGTTTTTGACAGATTTCAGGTGAAGTCATTAAATAATATTATATATATATATATATATATATATATATATATATATATATATATATATATATATATATATATATATATATATAAATCCCAAAAAATCCCAAAAGTTCCTGAAGCAATTGTCAGACAAACAGGAGTACACAGTGTTTTTATTGTGAACTATTTACTGTACTTTTCTGTACAAAAGATTTTCTGAGGCCAGGCGACAGCTAACTGTTCTTTATACCTTCAGGCTGCATGACTGAGAAAGCTGGTCAAAGATACATTGTTATTCCTATAAAGCTCTCTCAGTAAAACTTGATATGCATTCCTTCCTGTATTTGTTTGAACAGTATTGTAGAAAAACACGTTTTCCCATCACCTTTATCCTGGCTTTCACTTGAAATCACAACTTGGCTGGTAATTCCCATTTACGCATTACACGTCTCTGTGATTTGCCTCAAGGCTACCAGGCATCCTCAGACTTGGTAAATCAGTTCACATTTCAGGCTCTTTTTTTGGTGAAATTATTACTTCTTACTCTTGCTCGGCATGAACGCTGCATCTGTGTAGTTGAATGAGAAATAATAAACCCTCTCCTCTTTCTTGCAGAGCTTGTCTGGGTCAGTGTTTCAGTTACAGCGTCCCCAACACATTTCCACAGTCAACCGAGTCTCTGGTCCACTGTGACTCCTGCATGCCTGCCCAGACACAGTGGGAAGTGGTAAGAGTTATTGGACATTAGTCAGTTAGCAACCCCACACCAACAGTGAAAGCACGCTGTCCTCACCAGCAAAGCAAAAAAGCAGAAGATCTCGAAAAGGAGATCAGAATAGATCATAGTTACTTTTGTCTGACGTGAACCTTTAGCCTGTGTTTTAGATTATTTTAAGGTTCTTTGTCCCTTGTAACCAGAAGGAATCCACTCTTAGAAAAACAAAGGCTTTGTGGTGAGATGTATGTAGTTTGGAAGGCTGCCAGGTAGGCTCGGTGGATGGGACCGCAGGTGAGGTCACCTCATGTTTCAGTGGAAAGATATTGTACCTTGGAGCAGACAGTCGTTACCAGATAGTTTAATTAATTTCTGCACGTTTTTTTGTTTCACAAGACAAGACGGGGGAAAAAGTGCCTTCACGCTCACACCTTACAGTTAATTATCTGAAAATGGACGTCTGCGCCTGCGGTTGTGATTGTTGTTTCAGGACTTTAAACAGAATTCAGTTTGAGGCAAAACAAAGTCAGCTCTCATGAAAGTGGATACTGCTCCCCGCTGCTTTGGCTCTTGATAAAATTGCTGAATGATCATTTTCATTGGATAATAGAAACAGTGAGGGGGAAGTTGCGTGAGGTCTGGAGAACTGGCTGAGCTTGTGTAACTCTTGGGTTTACGGAGGGGGGTTGTGTATTTTTCTGTTTATTTGATTTTCCGGCTTTTCCCAGTATTTCTTTATTCCATCGAGTGTCATAAACTTTGTATGAAAACACAGATCCAGCAAAACAAAAACAAAACTATGAACCAAGAGTCTGGTTAGTGGGACCAAAGACACATTAACGCATTCACAGGAGTCCATCTTATAATAAGCATGTTAAATAGGAGGTGATGGAGGGAAAACTATAAGAAAATACTCTTGTTTAAACATAAAATATATTATCACACCTTGAGATTATTCAAAATAACAGCTTAACTTAAATACTATACAAATCAATGCAAGGAAACAATAAATATTTCATCTTTCTGCTGAGTTACTTTCAATTCTCAACTCACTCTTTACGCATGCATGTGTGCAACTTTGTGTTGGCACAGGTGACGCTGGATTGTCCGGGCAGCGAAGACTCTCCCCGGGTGGATAAGCTGGTGGAGAGGATCTTCCGCTGCAGCTGTCAGTCGTGCAGTAAGGAAGGTGTCCAGGAGGGGGCGGTGATGCAGCTGTATCCAGCAGACAACAGCCTGGATCCTGTCCCGTCTTTATCAGACAGCGGGGTTCAGTCTGACCCCCTGCCCCACACAGACACGCACTCCTACAAGCATGCTCAACTACACACAGACCATCACTCACTACCACACACATCAGACGGGGGGTAGGTCTGTAATCTTGTCGCTCACTCCAGGGGACTTTACCGCCCTCCCCACTCTCCCCCGACACTGCATCCTCTGTACCAAGCTGTAGTATTTTAAAGGCACTTTGAAGATATGACTTCACTTTGTGTTAAAGCGTTTCTCTAAAGGCACACACACACACACACACACACACACACACACACACACACACACACACACACACACTCACAGAGTCATGTTATCAGACGGTGTGTATGAACTCGTCCAAACACAAAAGCCTGTGCACTCTTTTGTTTGTTGATTAGCACATTCATGTGTGTGTTTGTGCATCCAAACATGACTATAGTCTGTTAATAAGCTGCAGTCTTTTAATCTGCTTCAAATGCATTAAAGTCAGTTGAGATAACTCTCTTTAGTTGTCGTGTTTATCTGAAAGCTTTCCTGCTGCTCTGTCACTTTTGTTTTTTATTTTTTCAATGTCACAAGAAATAAAACTGAAAGCGCTTTGTTTGTGTTGGCTCAAAGACCCACTTTCAGCTTCCTGTCAGGGACTACAAAGATGAAGCTGTGACTCTATTATGTGGTTGTTGTGTGACTCTTGGCCATGGCCACATGGTCTTGTTTTATTGTGACCAACAAAAATGTAGCCATGTCAGACTTTTAATCGATGCTGGTGCCACTTACTGGAGCGAAGAAGAGCTGCAGGATGAGACCCTCCTGCTTGTTGGCCTAAATCTGATCTCAGTGCCACAGAGGAACTTTTCCCTGCACATTTACTCAATTATCTACTTTATTTATGGTGCTGCATTTAAGGGATGTGGTCATGTTTTTCCAGTCATCTTTAAAAAAAATTCTGATATGTCAGTTTTACGTTTATGGAGTTTTCATTGAAGTTATTTGGCAATGAAAGATCATTTTTTGAGGGTTCTTTATTCAATACCACTTTATAATTCTGATCCACTACATTTATTTCAGAATTTTAGTTTCTAAAAAAAAATACGATTTTGTATTCAGAACAGATCAAAAACTTCAGATTAGTTGTTAAATATAGTTGTGCTCCGACGTTTATATACACTCATCATGGGCGTTAATGTCATGGTAATTCTGGGCATTCTTTGAACTGCTGTTTCTCCAGGGTGGAACGATTGTGCAGCACACATCCTTCGTGACTTAAAAAAAAGAACTGGGGGCACAAGTTTTAATTTTCTATAATCCGCACAGGGTCAAAAGTATACATGCATCCCCACTAATATTTGGTTTTTAGTTGGGACACATTTGATAGCCATTAACAAGAATCGGCAGACTTCATTTAAACTCACTGGTTTCTGAAGATCTAAGAATTAGATTTGTAGCTTTACAAAAGTTGGGAAGGTCTCTTTATGGTCAGACTAGAGAAAGTTGAGCTATTTATACAGATAGATATGATGGGAGGAATAAAGATGAGGCATTCAAACGTAATAACACTGTACCAGCTATCAAGCATGGTGGTGGTAGCATCATGCTCTGGGGCTGTTTTGGTGCCAGTGATATTGGTACATTGCACAAACTTGTGCTCAACTTGTATTTTTTAAGCCATTAAAGATACATGTTGTACAAATATATACACATTTATCCATATATTACTAGTCCTATGTGTATATATGTGTAGATTAGTAGGCAGCATTAATTAAATATCCCAATTTTATTATGACAGAAGAAAATACAAACTCCACACAGATTCAAGCCCAGGACCCATTTCCTGTCAGAGCACTGCACTAACCACTGAGCACCATTCTGCACTTGTATAGTTTTTCTTCAGTAACATTTTATACAGGATTTTACATGTAATAGAGTACACAGTGTGCTTGCACGGCTTCTTAAATAAAGGCTTTGACTATCTATTTCATCACTGCTATCAGCGAAATGATCCTTTTCTCTGTGACTGCAAAGTAAGGAATGGGGTAGAAAAACCACAATCACCATTCTGGCCAGGTAATGCAGAGTACGTATCTGACACAAAGACTTTCAGTACAAATTCTGTCTGTGAGTAACTTGCTAAAATGCAGTGATGTGGTGCAGTTAGTTTGAAGAAAATGCTGATGTTGTTTAATATATACACAAGAAACATGCAGGTCTGTTCTGCGCTTTGTTCAGAAAGTTCACAGGTGCTCCAGCAGATGTCAGCAGATGTCACAGGTAGAATCCAGAGAGACGACATTTATCGTGCACTTTACTTACAAAATCTTCCTCCACACCATCTGCAGCGTCTCTCCACTGCTTCATCAATCAATCTTTCATCTCCATTTCTATGTCCAGGCAATGTCTTTTCTCAGCTCAGTTTCATATCCTCCTATCTTTTTCGCTTGTTCGGTGTAATTAAATTTGAGCAGCGAAAGGTTGACTGTCTGTCTGTGCTGGAAAACAAATCGATTATCTTCTTATCTGCAGCCACACAGCTGACAATGTTCTGAGGACTGCAGAGGGAGAAACTCGCAGGGATATTTGTGGACGTATCACAGCCTTCTTTCCCCCCATTCAGCTTTAAATGTGTTCTGTTTTCAAGCTCATATACAAAGCAAAGGCAAACACTTCTCTTATGTAATAAGCTCTTAACTGTTCTTTTATTGTATGCATTTTCTGACCTTGTTTAGCTGCACTGGATGACTGGAGCTTCTTTTTTTTGCCTGTAGAGGATGTATAGGCGTGTCCTCTGGTTGTTTTCAGTTCTATGAATTTAAGCTCACCCTAATCTGATTTTCCTGAGATTTTATCTGATTATCTGACAAGACTGGCTTACATTCACTTCTATAAACTACAGCAAAGGTCACTTGATTGGACAGACACCAAGATAAACAGGTCTGGGCTGTGAGTAGCCAATGATGTAGTACAACTGTTTAAAAACTGATAAAAATACATGGTGCTACCACTGTCCACTCTCTTTATTAGATATTAGCTATCATTTACAAATGTAATAATGAAGAACATAAACAACACAAAGACTTTATTTAAAGATGTAGATGATTTGTTTGAAAGAAACAACTCTGACTTCTGACACTGACCACACCCTGGAGCACATTTCTGCATCACAGAGAGAAAAAAAGTGGTCTGTGAGCATGAAAACTGACGTATCTGTGGTCTAAATATATCTTTTAATTATGCTGTTTTAAGCTTACAAATATAGTAAACACATATATTTCTGTAAATACTCAGACAATTTATTAGGTATAGCTTGCTAGTGCCGTGCTGACCTCTCTTTTGTCTTCAGAGCTGATTTAGTTCCTCATGGCACAGATTCATGAGTACAGGGAACTCAGTAACATGTTGACCAAACCAGGTCAACATGTTACTGAGTTTTGCGATATGGTGCATTATCCTGCTGGAAGCAGTGACCGGAAGATGGGTACACTGTGGTTATAAAAGTGTGAACATGGTCAGGAACAAAACTTAGGTAGGCTGTGTTAGTACTAAGGGACCCAAAGTGTGCCAAAAAATACCCACGAACATCATTATACCCTCACCAGACTGAACAATGATAAAAGCCAGGAGGGATCCATGCTTTCATGCCATTAACTCTAAATCCTGACCCTACAATCCGAGTGTTGCAGCAGAAATTGAGGCTCATCATATGATCACAGAATTTGGTGAGCCTGTGTGAATTGTAACCTCAGTCTTCTGCTGTTGTAGCCCATCAGCTTGAAGGTTTGACATGTTGTGCATTCAGACTTGCTCTTGTGCTCACCTTGGTTGTAATAAGCTGTTATTTGAGTTAGAGTCTCATCATTCTCTTCCGACCTCTGGCATCAACATGAGATTTTATGTGGGTGAAAATCTCATCTTTGTTATTTGTCATTTTGACGGTCAGCTTGGACCTCAGCAGGTCGTCTTAACCATGTCTACATGCCCAAATGCCCTGAGTTGTTGCATTGTGATTGACTGATTGGATATTTGTGTAAATAGGCTGTTAAATACATTGTACCTCATGAAGTGTCCCGTCAGTGTATGTGTTCGCCATTTATGGAGGTTTTCTCATTTGTAACTAATGGCTTAAGTAACGGCTTTGTATGTGAGATATGCAATCTTTTCATAGTTTCTATCCTGAAAAATAAAAACTCAAGTAAAGTACATATATCTAAAAATTCTACTTGAGTACAGTAACAAAGTAGTACTCTGTTACTTCCCACCTCTGATCTTAAGGTAAACTCAAACTGTTCAGTATCTGCGCTTTGCCTGTTAGGAGTATTTCGAGATGTAAAGAAATGATCGCTCAGCCTTTGGTAAGTAAAGCTTATAAACATCAAACATCACTAAATGTTTTGGATCAAATTTTCTGCATCAACAGTGCATCGCTGAGACGAATGTAAATCACAAAGCAGATGAAAAGAGAACGATTTTCCACAAACTGGCAACTAAGTATGAGCAACTAATGTTTAAATAGTAGATCACGTTTTTAAGTGAAACTTTATAGAGAAAATGTAGCAACAGCGGTGACGTGTAACCATGACACCATCCTCCTCCTCCTCTGTGGCCCTCCCTGTTCACTTTACTTTGTCGTTGATAAAGGGGTCTTGTGACACACTGCCCCCCCCCCCCCCCCCCCCCTACTATACAAACACTTAGGAAAAATAGTCCAAGCTGTCAAGCAACCGCGTGAGCGCGCACTTTAACATTGGAGAGCGCGCTCCGGAGTCGCTCGCTTCCGCGGGCGCACAGAGGATCCCGAGAGCGCAGCAGCATCACTTGAGTCCGACTCACAGGTGCTCCTCTGCCGCTGCTCTGCTCTTGAACTGGCACCTGCCGTTATATTTGCTCGGAAACTAAAAGTTCAGAGTCGATTGCTGGGAGAGAATTTTCTCAAACACACAGGGATTACCGCGGTTTACAGCTACATCAAGGTAAGAAAAAATAATTCTGCTTGTTTAGTGCGTGTGATTAGAAGAAAAACCAGTGTGAAGCTAAAATAAAAAATAAAAATGATTTTAGTGGAGTCAATAAAACTGAGAGGGAGCAGAACATACCAGTGGCTGACAAATTAAAGGAAAACTGAAAGTCTTGGTAAGGTGTTGGGTCATGAGAACTGCTGCGGTGCACATTAGCATTGATTGGTAGAGGAAGCATGGACACCATATTAACCAAAACACCAAAAGATGTGTTTTGGATAATATGGTGTCCATGCTTCCTCTACCAACACTGGCTTACAAATCTGTCCAGAGTCACCCATATCGGTTCATTTGTATTGAGATGCGGTGACTGTAAGGTCACATGGGTCAAATCATTTTCTTACTCATCAAACCAGTCAGTGAGCCCTGGTGCCCTGTGGATGAGGGGCATTTTCCTCCTGGAGGAGTGTGTAATCATTTAAACGTTGGTACAGAGGGATACAAGTAGACAAAAACAATTTGCATCCACAGCAAAACAGACTCTGTTTAAGGGTCTTTTATTTTCCTCTAATTTGCCACCTACATGGATGTCCATATGTGGTTTGTGCCTCTAGCTCAGCAGCAGGTCGTTTAAGCTTTAAGGATTTAGTCATTCAAGTAAAAAAAGAAATGTATTTCTTTTTGGCTTTAGTGACAAAGACGTGATCGAAGAGATCGACCAGACGAGTGACGGGAAGATACTGAAAAAGTGTGGATACAGTATGTGTGTATAGGCGAAGTCAATATAGGCTTTAAGTTCCCATTTCCATGGTCTGATGGGCTATTGGCTGGTTGAATGGAAAAGGAAAAGGAGGCAATTCAGGGACAGAGCTCTGTTTGCACCTCAATTATTTAATTTAAGTTTCAAAATTCAGCAGGCATGCATATATAATTACAGCATTCAGCCTGGAGAGGATACTTTAGCTACGTATGGTTGTTTGAGTCAACATAATAGTGGTGATAAATAAAAAGAAATGGACTGGTTAAAACATGCAGATATTGTCCATGAATGTAAAATAGGCTCAGTTTAAATAGCCACAGTAATGATGTGCAAGATTTTTTTTTTAAAAAAAGGACTCCTGCAGCACAGCGTCATTCCGTAGCTCGTAAAGTAAAACATTAACTCGATCAGACGCTGTCTCACAGGATGTGCGGTATGGACGTGGACCTGGACGACGGCGGTTCTGCCGAGGAGGAGAAAGAGGAAGATTTCTGGATCGGAGAGGGCGTGAAGATGCTTCCCCCGCCTGTGGCTCACAGCGGGGGCAGCGCTTGGGGCAGCCGTAGGGGAAGGTGTGGCTGCGTGGCCTGCGGGGCGGCTCTCATCCTCTGGAACCTGTGCGTGGTCTTAGCCAGCGCTCTGCTCCTGGCTGTGGTCTTCTCTGTGGTGCTCCTGCCTGCAGGGCTGCTGCTGTATGCTGGTTTCCTCTGCCACTCCAGGGTAAGCTGTAAAAATCTGTAGCAGAGAGTGCCATTTATCACCACATGTTAGATTGCAAAGTCTTATCTGAGTTAGTCATGCCTGCGGATGAAATTTCAGAGAATACTTAGCAAAAGTTGATAGAGACACAGGGCCAAAGGGTTAAAACTATAACGTTGGACACAGGATGCTGTTTAGTGGTGTTGGGAATCACAATGGGCCCCATCGGGCAGCACTTTAACAATGCAAGATAATGGAAATTTAGATAGCCAAGTTATGCACTGAATTTTTTATTTTTACACCCCTTCAACACAGATTATGTCCCCCAACAGTCCTTTTATATTGTAAGAGTTTCCTCTCTCTCTCTATCTTGCCAAGTAGACTGAGGGAACCATCTGTCACACTGCAAACACACACACACATGCACACACACACTAAACGAACTGGAACAACTGCTTCTGTATAACTTGTACACTGTCCTGATTTACCGGACACAGACGCAGGCACAGTAAACAGTCTGCTTTCTGTAACTGTATGTTTGGAAGAGTTCATTCATTTTCAAGGGGACTTGTTATGCTCATTTCCAGCTCCATGTTTCTATTCTCGGGCTCTATCAGACCTTGCATAATCCTTGTTTATCTGGTACAGGACATTAGGGCAGTCCCTCAGTCTATCCTCTGTCTAAAACAAGCTGTTTTAGCTCAATTTCTCCATCCTCTAAGCTGACTTTCTTCTGACCGGTCTACCTCATGAACAAAAGGTTTGCACAGAACTGGTAGCCTTAGATGACATCACACAGAGCCAAGAGTAAAAAAAAACCCAAGCTTCTGTTTCACAGGGATCAGTTGTTCATACGCTGACGTCTCTATTGGCCATGTTTAATCTGAGTGTCCACAGCACTAACGGTACATATATGACAGACAATAAGGAGAGCCGTTATTTTAACATGTTTATAATTTTGAAGAAACATGCTTACGTGCAGAGATGCAATTACAATATTTTCTGTAGCAAGTAGAATTTAGCAACTAAAGAGGTATTTCCCTTGAGAGACCTTTGAGTCAAAACAGACACCTGATAATTAATCTACAGTGGATTTATTAAGTCATGGCTCCAGATAAATGGTGACGTTGCTCCATTTCTATTAGCTGAATTGATAAGCTGCTGTTTATTAAGTGACAACATTAGTGTTGCGTTTGTTACTTACATCATATCGCCAAACGTATTCCCTCATCTGCCTTCACACGCGTATGAACTTGAATGACATCCAATTCTTAATCCATAAGGTTTAATTTGATGTTGTGCCTTTGCAACTCTAATAGCATCAAACTTTTCCCGGTATGCCTTCCACAGGTTTAGGAGTGTTCATGGGAATTTTTGATTTTTCTTCCAGAAGTACATTTGTGATGTCGGACACAGTTGTTGGAAGAGAAGGCCTGGCTCACAGAGGTGTTCTGTCAGGCTGAGGTCAGGACTCTGTGCAGGCTAGTCAAGTTCTTCCACACTAAACTCGCTCATCCATGTCTTTCTGCACTGGTGCTCAGTCATGTTGGAACAGGAACTGGATATGAAATTGTACAAAATGTCTTGGATTGCTGAAGCTTTAACAGTTCCTGTTGCTGGAACTAAGGGGCCGACCCCAACTCCTAAAAAACAACCCCACACCATAATCCTTCCTCCACCAAACTTTACATTTGGCACAATACTCTCAGACAAGTACTGTTCCCCTTGGAACCAACAAACTCAGACTGACAGATGAAGAAATGTGATTTGTCACTCCAGAGGACACGTCTCCACTGCTCTAGAGTCCAGTGGAGGTGTGCTTTAAACCACTGCGTCTGATGCAGCTGCTCGGCCATGGAAACCCATTTAATGAAGTTCTCTACACACTTTTCTTGAGCTGATCTGAAGGCCACATGAAGTTTGTAGGTCTCGGCACACTATGCACCTCAGCATCCGCTGACCATGCTCTGTGATTTTACATGACCTACCACTTCATGGCTGAGTTGCTGTCATTCCCAATCGCTTCCACTTTGTTATAGCAACACTAACAGCTGACTATGGAGTATTTAGTAGTGTGGAAACTTTACAGCTGGACTTGTTGCACAGGCGGCGTCTTATCACAGCACCACGCTGGAAGTCACTGAGCTCCTGAGACCGACCCATTCTTTCACAAATGTTTGTAGAAGCAGACTGCATGCCTAGGCGCTTGATTTTACACACATGTGACCATGAAAGTGATTGTAACACCTAAATTTAATGATTTGGATGGATGAGTGAATACTTTTGGCAATATAGTGTATGTCTGGTGCCTCCACGTTTATAACGCAGGCACAAGAGGCTAGTACTTATCTAAGTGTACAAATGTATTTGGTTAAAAATACATATTTTGTTTGTATTTATGAAGTGAAAAGAAGACAAAAACAGACCCTGCAAAACAAATGTTTCAGGCACACATTTACTTGTAAAGGCTTAGCGCTCTATTAGTGCTCAGGGCTTTAATTTACTTCCTGGCATTTGCAAGGCAGGTGAAGAATTACTAGGAGTTATCAGAGACTCCGACTCTTCAAACCCTGCAGTAACATCTGACAAGCACTTCTGAAGTAAAACTGACAGAGGAGCTGGAAATGACTACTACAAAGCAGCATAGAAACTTCTTTGAAGGCAGGCACAGAAGTCATGCCAACACTTTGAAAAGCAAGAAATGGACGTCTGATGGACGAAAAGATAAACATGAGGGACTGACACAGGCCTCGTGGTGCACCTTTCCATTGGGGAGGGTTGATGCGCACGCAGGGTTAGCATAGGAGAGTCAGCAGAAGAAAAATTGTAACCTGTAAAGCACCTAAAGAAACACAAACAAGTCTGAGTCATTTCAGAGTTAAAACTGAGGTTTTTAGGTTATGAAGAAAAAAACAGGAGATGCAGCTTTTGGAGCATCTTGTTCAAACAGGCGAGTAAATATTCTGCTTCGAGGTTATGCTGCACCAACACAAACAAGCCTTTTTGAGAGAAATATCACAAAATTCATCCTGCAGCCAATCAAGGAAGAAAAACCTAAGTGTAAAGAGGGTTACTTCTCCGAAAGGATGATGATCCAAAATGGAACAATGCACGACTTCATGAAACATCAGCTAAAGTGTTGAGAGTGGCCCTGGACTTCCATGGACCTGACCATCATTGAAAATCTCCGGTGAGATAAAAAGTGATCTGCAAGAGGAGTGGGTGAAAATCCCTGCACAGAGAGCCTCTGTTACCTGGCTGTAATATTTGGCACAGTCTATTATTTTGTCCTATTTCTTTTTAATTAAATAAAACAATTAAGCTAAAATAAGTGTTTGAATCTGTTGCTGCAGGGTAGTATGTACTTCTTTTCATTAAACAACCAACAAGATATCTGCTCAGGGCTGCCCAAATATTTGCATACAAGTCTAAGAGTCAGTTCAAATCATTTGAGAGAAGGAATCTGCTCTGCCACTGAGTCTTCTTTAACTTCTCTGGAAGTTTAGGCAAGTAAGCCCATGCCATTTGTAAACAATAGGAGGATTATCTGTCATTAAGGTTGGCTCTGGAACCTGGAGAAGGCAAACAGTCAGCCTTCAGGCCAAGTCTTCTTGGCAGCATTTTCTACATGTGTACCTCACACCTTCCCCTCAGAGGTGTTCAGACATATTCTCTGGGTTTGCACAGCAAAACAAACACGGTAACTTGAGTTTGAATGTTGGAGTTTGTCAGCATTTCTGACAGGTGCGGCTCTTCTTGTGTGAGATACACGAAATGCAGTTAAATCAGTAAAGAGCAGTGGACCTGGGCATCGTACCAAGTCAGGCAGGAGAGAGCTACAGTTCGGTCCTTAGCTTACCCGATAGGTCATAAAATCAAAGCCCGGCTGAAGACCCTGGTTGTCTCAGTTAGGAGTGATTTGTGCACAGCCATGTAGGGCACTGCACATGAATTAAAAACATGCAACAAGGGGACACAGAACGAGAATATAATCACGATTAGGCCAGAGTGAATGTCAGAACAGGCCAAGCAATTACAGACAATGTCAGTCAGACTTCTTCCTTTTGTGGCAGCAGAGCACGAAGCGAGGGAAGACAAGACAGTCTGATTTGGTGCCAGCACCAGCTGTGCACAGACACACTGTCAAGGAAGGAAATGTACTCAGTGAAAGCATCACTTTACACTTCGCGGAGGGGTGTGTGCGCTTGCAGGTGTGTATTAAACACCGCTGTTGCTACGGTGCATTTAGAAAAAACAACTTTTAGCTTAGAATCAGAATCACTTGTGCAAAAGAAATAGAAACAATAGTAAAATGAGAGTGACTCTTTACATTTAATATGCCTTAACATGCGATTTAGTCATGAAAGTGTCTCCGCTTGCATTTTTCTAACAGATTTGTGTGAGACAAGTATGTGATGTACACTCACTGGACACTTTATTTCAGCTTGCTAATACTGGGTTGGACCCCCTTTTGCCTGAATAATAATAATAATCGTTGATGATTGCTTCTTGGGGGTATCAATTCAACAAGGTGCTGGAAATGTTCCTCAGATATTTTGCTCCATGTCAACATGATAGCATCACACAGTTGCTGCAGAGTTGTTGGCTGTATAACCATGATGTTAATCTCCCCACCACATCACAGAGGTGCCCTGTGCTTCTTTGCAAAACCTCTCAAGCTCCAATCAGGCTGGATGGGTGTGAATTTCAGATCTCTTGACTAAAGTTCAGTTGAGTTCAAACCTAGGCTATGGCTGAGCCACTCCTTTGTTATCTTGGCCGTGTGCTTAGGATCGTTGTCCTGTTGGAAGATACATTTTTGCCCCATCCAAGGTCCAGAGCTCTCTGAAGCAGGTTATCATTAAGGATGTTCATCTTTCCATCCACCCTGACTAGTTTCCCACTTCGTGTACTCACACTGTACTCTTCCCCACACGCATGCCTTGATACAATCTTGTTTATAGGCCTACAGACCATTCCTTGAACTTCATGCCTTGGTTGGTGCTCTGACGCGCACTGTCAGCTATGGGACCTTATATAGGCAGGTGTGTGTCTTTCCAAATCATGTCCAATCACCTGACTTTACCTGTGAAAAGGCTGTGAATATTTATAAAAATGTACGTGTTATATTTTTATTTTTTCTTTGTAGTACATTTCCAAGAATTTTTCATTTTGTGTTTGTGTGTCAAAATGTGAGGTGAAAAATGAATTAAATCCGTTTTGAAAAAGGCTGTAACACAACAAAAATGTGGAACACATGAAGTGCTGTATGTTTTAAGAAGAAAAACAGTGACATTTACTTTCTTTTCAAATTGAAAAACCATTTAGTAAAAAGTGGTCATCAGATGTGTCTGAATTGTAAGCTCTTGTAACAATGTCACTGCGTCCTCACACAGGTGTGAGTTTCAGCTGCTAACTTTGCTGCTAGCTTTGTCTCTCTGCTTTTTGCAAGCTTCTGACTTTTACTATCTGACCACCTGCTGTCCTCCTCCTCCTCTCGCTTGCAGGTGACTGACAGCTCTGAGGTTTACTGACAGCACTGAGCACACTCTTATCTTGCAGAGAGAAAGAGCGAGGCAGGGAGAAACTCTGTCACGCCCCACTGCCCACACAGTCCCACTACTGCACCCTCAGCACACATCCAAACACGCCTCATATTTAATGAATACAAATCCTGCCTATTTGCTTTTTCACAGATGAGATGGAGCTTCTGCTGAAGCCAAAGTGCTCATCACATGTTTTGGAGCACCTCTGTCTCATCTACTCTCCCTCCTGTGTTTGTCCTTGCAGGTCCTTGATGCACCCTCTGCCATCTGCCATTATCTCGATGACAACAGCTGCTCTGCCCTCATCATCCTGGGCTTTGTGATGATGTCTCCGCTCGTGATTGTGGCGGCGGCAGTCTTCTGCGGGCTGCTCCGAAAGTTTCGACTCCTGCTTTTCATTCAGCCAATCAAGCGCGCCTGGTACAGAGGGAGGCTGCTGGACTGGGCGGGCAGCATCCACGCCTGGGTTTGATCACAACAGAGAAGGTGGTGCTGAGGGTCACAGTGATCGGAAAGATTGATTTGTGCAAGACGAACCTGAGGGTTACAGATGTTTTGCAAAAATAGAAACATCATTATAGTCGATAAGACAGTCATACAGCTAATACTTACTTTGTCAATGGTTGTAAAAATGTTTGACATTTTAGAAATATTCGAGTCCTCTTTTCTCCTGTTAGTTTTGGTGAGAAAATCAATATCACCCTCATGTCTGTGTGGTGATATTGAAGCTGCAAAGACCAGATAATTAACTTAGAACGGGATAAAGACTGAAAACTTCGATTCAGGGTGAAACCCAAAACACATACATTAATATAAACCACCTAAAAAGATATTCCAGAGCTTTAGAGGTGACAGTAGGAAGATTAAATTAGCCTTTCCAGCTAGATGTTGCTGGGATTTGTGCTTATCAAACAGCCATCTGCCTTCAGCCTCCTCTTTGAGAGTGCAGTCACCTCTCACTGATCTCTCAGACAGAATACAAAAGTGTAACTTCTAAAATGTCAAACTGTTCTTTCAAGACCAAGACCTGTGTTATTGTGTCACATATTTCTTTTTATTCATTTGGTTACTCGCGGCCCATTCTGGGTAATTTTGTGAATTGTTTTTTTTTGTTTTGTTTTTTTGAAAATGACCCTAGATGAGGGTTTGTTGGGTTTGTGTGGCTTTTACACAGAAACAGACCAGTTTTCTTAGATATGTAGTGCCATCTTACAAGAATCTTAAAGCAAAACACATTACGGGCTCATTATTGAAGTAAACCAGATGCATATTAGAACAGACGAGAAAAAAAAACATGCAAACTTCTTGGAGAGTGAAGGATACCTGCAGGGTATTCACGCAAGCTTTAACAGCTCCTTGTTGGTTTATTTTGAGGACACATCAAACACCAGTTTAACTATGATTTTGTACAAAAGCTCATATTGTTGTGATTTTGTATTGCCTGTTTGCGAACTACATGGATGTGTTTAAATGTGAGACCTTCTCAGAAGGTTGTATTTGTGGTTGCACTTGAGAACTCTCTAAATAAGAAAAACAGTTTTTCCAAGCATGCGATTAAAGCCCCGTCCACACAGGGAACAATTTGTTCGTTTCACTCCCGGCTTTGTCTCTGACAGTTGGTCACTAGCGGACATTCCAGGTTGCCTAGGTTACCCTCTAATGTACAGTGTTGTGCAAAAGTCTTGGCCCACCCTTCATTTCTTTATGTTTTGCTTCCAAAAAGCCAAACTTGATAGTAATTTTTAAAACATTTTCTTGAACATCAGTTTTGTTGTTGTTTTTTTGTTTTTTTCCCCACTCATTTTCAGTTGAAGCTATAAAAATGCCAAAGATATCAAAGTTTGAAGGCATTTTTGCACCAACAAGGTAATACCCAAAGTGCTATTAGCTAAAGATTTGGCATATCTAGAAAAAAGGAAAACTGCAGCAAAGACCTGACACAGGACCTGAGTGATGCATCTATCCCTTCAGTTGATCCATCTACTGTTCATTCAAGATAATTCATTCAAATCATCAGTATATAGAGAGGAGGTCAGGAGAGATGAACAACAGTGAGTGTCTGCAGCCATCTGCAAAACAGTGGAGGCGCTGTCATGGTTTGGGGATGCATTTCAGCAAGTGGTGTTGGAACCATCAGAAAAGCATCAGATTTTTCAGTGATCCCAAACACACCTCTAATTCAGTAAAAGCAAACCTGGCTAGAAAAGCACGCAATGAAACACACTGAAGCAGTGTGGGATCATCTTCACAGAGAACAGAAGGTAGCCAACATCCAAAGAAGAGCATTGAATGGCCTTTAAGAAGCCTGCAGAACTTTTCCTGAAGACTACTTAAAGAAATTACAAGAAAACAAGAAAGTTCAGTTCAAATAGAATTGTACAAGCTCCATACACTGCATTTCTATGTTTGCTTGCACATGTTTCGATAAATTATTGCACCCATTTGCAATTTTCTCAGCAAAATAAAAAGAAACAATGGGTGGCTTGAGACTTTTCCAAAGTTCTGTAGCTCATATCGTTGTCATGTGTCAATCAACGGCATTCCTGCCTTCTCATTTATAGGTGCTTCAATCGCTCACCTGCGATGGGGCTTTTAGGAGACCCTTAAAAACAAGGCGAATCTTGTGAAATGCATTATAACTAGAATTACTCTCTTGCGGTTTTTGCAGAATATGATGTTGTCATTATTTTGACGACATCTAATAGGATTTTTTTCTATTAGACATTTTTGTAAGTTATGGCCTAAAGTGTCACGAGGAACATCAAAGCTTTGATTATGAGGATCATCCTTGAGTCGAAGCGAGTTTTTGTGCCAAAAATATGAAGCAGTTCCTTCATGATGTTCACATGGAATCATAAACGCCCACCCAGTGGCATAAAAAACTTTCACAAAGACTTAAATTGACAGTAAAGTTTATTCCCAAGGAGTTTTACCCAATGTAGCATCATCAGCAGTCATACCTTGTGAATGTGGGGGCGATATGAAACATATTTCATTTTAATGCTTCTTTTAGATCACATTGTGCCATAAAAAAACACCCCTCTTCGTGAACACAACTAAAGTCGACAGCATGACAAAGTAATTGCCTTTCAGTGGGATCAGACTGTTAAAGAGGGATTTGAATCATCACATCAGGAGTTCATTGTGTTGCCTCTTTGCTTTCCGGTCCTTTAAATTCACCAGTGACACGCTGCAAACCCTTTTATCTGTGTCCTTGCTCCATAGCTAAGTGTTCAGACTTGTGGCTTTGCCTTTCAGAAGGAAGAAATAAATCATATTTAATGATGGGCATTGATTATTCATCCTCTGCCACTTGTATCATGCTAAATTATATGTATTTTTTAGCTTATTTATTTGTGTGTTTTGTTTGTGTTTATTAATCTGAATGTGCTCTGTTAATCCAGCCAGATAAAGAATGGATCGAAGTTAAGACCAGTGTTTTGGAGAACCGTGTAGGAAAAAGGCTGAAATAGTTTTTTTTAATGTCACAGGGTTGTATACCACATCTGAAGCAAATTACTGGGAAAATTGCAGCAGCTAATTGAGGTTTATTTATTTTTTTGTTCAAAGTGAACTTTGGTGTTATCAACAAAACAGCATGTTCTGACCTTCCATCAATAAAAAAAGAGGACATCTCTTTGTCGGCATGTCTCTTTTGTGTTGTGACCCGTTTTTGAAGGTTGGAAAGCTTTGAAGATAGGGTAGTAACATTTACTTCTCACTTTCTCTCAAGCTCACAAGCAGAGCACACACTTGGATACTAAGAGGACACTATCACACTCATTTCTGAGGAAAACAATATGATAAAGTCTGCGATAAAACTCTGTGCAGATCAACAGAGCAAATGAGCTAATTAAAGGAAAATGTTGCCTCTGATTATGTTTTCGTCCAGTCTGTTCTCATGATTTATGCTGCCCATTAATGCAGTTCAGCACTCTTCATATTGACAAATTAAAACTATCCTGCGGCCTGAAGTGCTGACATGCGTCTGCTTTCAGTAGGATGAATGTTTATCTTGCAATTTGCAAAAGCAATCTTCAGTATCTAAAGGATGTAATTTTGCTTGAATGAGTCAAAACAAAATAGTCTGGGCTAAGTCTGGAATCTTAAAACGTGTTTAGCCATGCCGCATGGTTTTATCGCAGTGTCGTCTCACTGCTGGTTTACTCAGTAATACATTTTCACCAAAAACAATAAAGGCAGACATTTGTAAAAGCACGGGTCCTTTTGAAAAGCTCACTGAATTCAAGTATGGCACTGTAACGGGATGCCACCATTGCAACAAGTCAGTTCACAAACTCTCTTCCCTCCTAGATATTCTTTACTCAATCAGTAAGTGTCATTATTGCAAAGTGGAGGCATTCAGGAAGCACAGCAACTTAGCCATATAATAGCAGACCACATAAAATGACAGGCCATGTTCTCCGAGTACTTAGATGAATAGTGAATAGAAGTTGACAACCCTGTGGTGCGTTTTAAGCCTCCTCTGGCATTAACATCAACATGAAAATTGTGCACTGGGAGCTTTATGGGTTGCCTCAAATGGGTTTCCGTGGCTGAGCAGCTTCTAAATTTATTGAAGATCTGCTGTTTAATGACAATAAAAAGGATAATACTAAGAAGTAAACTTTGCAAGACAATGTGCACTAATATTACTGCAGAGCTCCTGAAGGTGTAATGTGTTGGTGACCCAGTAGTTTTCTCCAAATGCTGCAGGGGCTCATTTTCAGCCCACATTCACCTTTTTTTTTTCCAGTGGCACATTGTATTACCTAATGCTAGCTCAAAGGATGATCAATCACACACAAAAAATGCAATTATATAGACTAAAGAAGTAAAGAAAAGAAGTATTACATCTGTAGAAACAGCCATGATTCAATAATAGTCATAAAAAAAGAGTGAAGTGTTCCTAAATTAACATACTATACTAAAATTGGACATGAAAATTATTATTCAAACAAGTAAAAGCTGGACCATATCACCACTGAGGGTAAATGTGTGCTATAGTAAAATTTTGGAGATTTGTGACGCTTTCATGACAAACAGAAACAAAAAAAGTTAGTCATTAGAATTGGGAAAGAACTCTGTTTCAGTAAAATCGGCTCAAGGTCTAAAACATGTGAAAGGTTCTGAGTAGTCGCCCAGTGTGGGCAGTAAATCAAGCCGCAATCATCCAGTCCATAAATATAACTCTGAAGTGCAGGCCTTCAGCTTTAATTCAGTGGGATGAACAAAAAGATTGCATACAAATGTGAGGAACTAAAACATTTTAACAATCCCGTCATTTCAGTATTTGGACAAATTAAATAGCTCAAAATAAAATGTTCACTTGGTTGAAAACCCATGGCTGGTAATGACAGCCTGAAGTCTTGAACTCATGGACTTCACCAAATGCAGGGTTTTCTACTTTTTAATGCTCTGTCAGGCCTTTACTGCAATTGCTGTTTGTGGCCATTTCTTTGTGAAGTTTATCCTTTAACAAGAGATCAGGTGACTGACTCAGCCATTCAAGAATATTCCACTTCTTTGCTTAAACTCCTGGGTTGTTTTGGCTGTATGTTTTTGGGTCATTGTCCATCTGTATTATGAAACACCGCCATATCAATTTGACTGCTTGTAGCTGGATTTGAGCAGACAGTATGTCTCTGAACACCTCAGAATTCATTCGCTGCTCCTGACCTGTGTCACATCTTCAATAAACACTAATGTCTCAGTTCCACTGGCAGCCATGCACGTCCAAGCCATCACACTCCCTCCGCCATGTTTTACAGATGGTGTGATATGCTTTGGATCACGAGATGTTCTACGTCTTCTCCTGTACTTTTTTCTGAACGTTTTTCCAGTACTGTGCTGGCTGTTTTAGATTTTTTTTTTCAGTCTTCTCTTTGTCGTACACTTGGATATTGATGCGCCTACCTCCTGGAGAGTGTTGTTCACATGGCTGGCTGTTGTGAAGGGATTTCATTTCACCATGGAAATGACTGTCTTTTAAAAATCTGAAACTTTAAGCAACATTCAGACTTGGTCTGTGCTGACTCCACACATGCCCAGTTCTATGGATCCATCTTGTTGTCTTTAAAGTTTATCACCTTCACATATTTGCCAGATGGTCATGGTTAACTTTTTTCCCATTTAGATTAACTAGGTGGATCATGTGAGCTTTAGTGTTCCCCTTTCGCATGCTCCACTTCCTCAGCGGAGCATGCTACAGGGAAAATTGACATCTACCATAAGTCAATCTGTTGCACAATTTTCTGCCATTTTCTGCTGTTAAGTGCTTGGCAATTAGAAAAGATGTCCAATATAGGGAGGAAATTGTGGGAGGGTGGAGCGGAGATTGAGCTCTGAAAGCCAGAAGCCATGACAGAAAGGGCTCTGGTTTACTGCTAATAATAAAACAAAACAAAACATAATAATCAAGCTATTATTATATATTTGAAATCCTGATATCTCCTCTAGACAATGCTTCATATCTGATTTTCATCATTGATTATTTTCCAAATGGAAATTTTGAAGGATTTGTTTTAATAATTTTGAAGGACATTTATTTTAATATGCAATGCTGAACTGAGGCTGTGAATATTTCCATGTGTTAAGAGGAGATAATGGCAATTTTGTTTGTGTGAAAATGTGTATTTTTCATTTCTTCTCTTATTTATTTATTTAGTTTCATTAATACTGGTAGAGACAAAAATGCAGGGAAAGTGCCATTAAACAGAAAAACAGGGGATGCGCAGTGCATGCTTCTATTGGTGTGTAAGACTTCACAGCTCCAAGTGTTACTGTACTAAATTTTACTCACCAAAGTGCTAATGTGAATGTCGTGGCAGGTCCAATAATCTTTTGACATGGCAAAGTTCCCGAATGAAACAAGGAGTTAGAAATGGTAGATTTTTATTGTTTAATCCTCTGTTTTTATGAAAAGGGACTTATGATGTGTGGAAGCAAAGTTTGACACCAGAGTTATGATAAGTTATCCACAATATGAACAAGAAATGTATTTATTTATTTAATGAAAACGGTAAATTCATGAAAATCCCAACTCCAAGAATCTGTATTCTTTACAGTAGAGCATTTTTATTGTTTTATTTCAAAGTATAATACTTCATCGTGACTTAGAAATCAAAAAAATATGATGCAACATTATTTAGCTTTTTAGTAATTGAGTTGGACCTTTAATGAATTCACAGATTCAGTTCACTTAGTTACATAAAAACACAACTGAACCTTGGTGAGGTGATAGAAGAAGTTAATTGTCTTGGTCCTGGGTTGTCGGTGCTCTGTTTTTGGACTTTCAAGTGTTTATATTTTTCCTCATAGTTCTGAGTATAGAGTTTAGTTCTTCTCTCAGTATTTCTTTTTCCACCTCTCGTGTCAGTTCCTCCCAGTGCCTACTTCATTCATGTGTCGACATTTCCCTGTTCAGTTCACTTCTCATTTACTGCTTTATTTTGATAGTTATTTGTTCTTTGTGCCTTGCTTCAACTTTTATGTCCCTTGTCTTGTTATCTTATTTTGTTCAGCTGTGTCTCGTTTTCCCCAGCTGTCTCACTCTCCTGATTGTTCTTCTGAGGGTATATATAGTGCTGTTATCCCCTTAGTCTTTGTCAGAGTCTGTTCTTGTGGTCAGTGTGGTACTTTGTGTATTCCAGCTGGCCCCCCTTCATGTCCCAGTAGTTTATAGTTTTTGGTTTTCCCGTTTGGATTATCTGCAATCAGCTTTTTCTTGTAATCAGTTTGCTTTCCACATCTGTTTTTTTTTGGCTTCATTCGCACTCCATTCAGTCTGCCTACAGATTGTGACATTAACAGCAAAGACTGTAAAGCTTTATCTTCTGGGTGTGATAAATGCATGTACAAAACCACAGGCCTGTGGTTACAGTAGTCCCTAGCATAGATAATATCTTTATTTCAGCAGTGCAAAGCATAGACCTTTTTAATGGTTGAGATCACTTGTTCAACACAATGTCACCTGCGATTTTAAAAGAAAGTAGACTTTTGTGATGAATATATCTGTTTAGATGACTTCTATTTTTAATCAGTCTGTTGGGAAGTTATTCAAAGAAGTCATAATGCCAAAATTGGTGTATGTAAATGGGCGTCCACACAGGAAGCCTGTGGATGTTAGTTGTGCATCTCTTTGTCACTGATCACTAGGTAACCCTTTATGCATTTAATACCCCATTATATGTAAATTAACAATATGACACCGGTCATTCGCCTCAGATTTGAGAAAAGTTTAACTCAGCCTGACCGCTTAAGATCGTAGTGAATGTTTCACCCACTGTTGTAGTGTGATTGCGTGTGTGGACGCCACTTAAATGGTATGATGTTTAGTTATCTGGATTTGAAGAAACAAATTGTTTCTAAAGTGAGCATATTTGTTATAACAGCATGGCACATGAAGTTAATGTGTCTATTTTTGGTCTCAAACAGCTCAGACCTCGGAGTAATAAACATGCCACGTGGACTTTTTTCCACAGAGAAGTATTGTTTTACTTAATAGCCAATCGGAGGGCAGATGTCCCTTTTAAAGGTACTGATTGTCTGAGACAGTTGTTTACCTGGCTGGTTGTTTGCTGAATAGCAGACGCAATGCAAGAAGATAAAAAAAGGTAAGACCAGCATGTCCTCAGCTCCCTGTATCAGGCAGTCAGCTGCTCCCCGTCGTTCTTCTCAGACATAAATGGACAAACAACTAATCTGCTAAGCATTCTGGTTAATATTTGTACATTTACAAATCTTTGGGACTCAAGTGTTTGATCTGAAGTGGCCCCATTTAACCTCAGTTATTCTTCTGGATGTACATGGGTAGGTTCTAAACATTAATTTTTTACTTCCCTGCTTCTCAGCAATAATCCTGCTGTTTTTATGAACATGCTGTTTGTACTGTAATTTAAATCCCATTCAGAGCAATGTCCTTGTGTTCTAAAGTGAATTACTGGAAAAAATCTGCTTGCTTTTCCACTTAGAGAGGAAATGGAAGAAGTCAGAAATGTTTGCTGACCTGATAAATGGAAATGTTCTAACAACAAAACCCATTAAAAAACAGAAGAAATAAGGCGAGCCGTTTTGACTAAACGAAGGGTTGACTAAGGGTTTTAGAATTCAAATCTACTTATTTGCTAAAGTTAGGAATACTTACATTTTAACACTGTCAACCCTTAAATGAGTAATTTTGGTAGTCTGACTTTCCAGACTGATAAATGTCACTGAATTAAACATGAAAACATTAAAAAGGGGTGTGCATCAAAGCTTGGATCCAAATGCAGACCCAATGGACAACTGTTTCTTTAGAAAAATAAAATCTTAATGGATAGAGTTTTACGAGGAGCGAGCGCCATAGGGGGTGAGTTCACTAAAAGAGAGGAAAAGGTGGATTAATCCAGTGAATGTGAGCAGGGACGTTGAGGTGAGAATTTTCAGAATGATAAGAACTGAATTGCTTACTTGGAGAGACGGAGAACAGTGGCGGAGTCAGCCAGGTAGATGAGAGAGTGGATGGTGGAGTGGAGTAGCTAAGATGTCCAACCCTTTTCACAGGATTGTTGCGAGCAGGAGGAGAGGCGGGTAAGTGTCCAACAGGAAACATGGAGACTGAGCCGGCCAGCACTGGAAGATCAACCGAGAGGCAGGTGAGTACCCAGTATTGACACGACGAACAAGAACACTGAGCAGTATCATGGGAGATGATTTACCACCGAGGCAGCAGATGATCTGGCAAAGACTGGAAGCTAGAGCTGGTCTTTAAATGCTGCCTGGGAACACAGACATCTGCCCAGGAGGAAGGAACATGGACTCAGGGACAGGAACGGAAAAACATGGCATTTTGTTTCTCTGCTGTTTCTTCAGATCTTTTAGCCAACTTCACACTGTGAGACAAGTTCTTTCAAATGGTTGGGAAAGATCAGTTCTTAGGTTTAGGGTATTAGGTTTTTTATATTTGTTTAATATTTGTAATATTTATATTTCTATAATATTAAAAATTGTTTGATCTCGAACATGCAAATATGATGAATATCCAAAAATTCAAAGAAATCAGGAAAGTGTTGCAGGAATTGCTGTCTTGTGTGTGACTGGGTGCAGTAAGGAGTGTATGTAATGCGTGTGTGAGCATGCGCGTGAAGAAAAACGCGGGGAGCGAAAGAGGAAAAAGAGAGTGAGAGAGTGTGTCATGGGTAGAGGGCGACCGGGAGCAGCGTTCTAACGGGCTACAGGCTATGCAGTGTGTTTCCAAAGTGTGCAGTACTGTTATTAAAGCCTCATCTCTTCAGTACTCTCCGGTGCCTCGGCTGATTTCTGTCTGCCTCACTACTCCACAAAAGTGAAGGGAGTTAACCCCGAAGGAGGACAAACTTCGGCCCTGGAGGAAGCATCTCCCCTCGTGTCTCCCGACCACGGTCAGGGGACTGACGGCGAGGAATGGTTAACACTGGCGACCCAGATGGGACCCTCTCACGTTGTTAAAGAAGTGGTGAGCACAGAGAAAAACCGACAGGCTAAAGCGGCTAACGATAAAGCCGAGTGACTGTAATTACAAGTGTATTAGCCCGCAGCTAAGCTAACTCGCGATGGCCGCTGCTCGCCATTCTCGTGAAAAGTACGGACTTGAGACCAATTACTCCAACCCGTTCATATCGCTGACCAGTGTCTCCGAGGGTGCCGCGAGCATTAGGGAAGCTAACAGAGACAGAGCTGTGACTAAATGTGAACATATGAACCCATTCCTGTGTGCCGAAAGTTGTGCTAACACACACGCTAATGGAGAGTGTGTATTCGCGCCGCCCGATGGTCCTGCCCGGCCGCAGTTTTCCCGCACGAATCCCTTCGTTGATGCTGAATGCCGCAGCTACGGCCGTGAGAGAAACACAGGCAGCAGCATGAACTATTATCCAGCTCCTACTCCCCAAATGAAAATCCACTATCCAGACTCAAACCCATTTTCCTCCGCTCACATGGACAGTTTTGTACACAGCACACCGGCTCAGTTTAACGCAATGTTAAATACACCCATGCAATGTATGCCTTCCAGTAGCCTTAATGAAGCCATAAGCTATGGGGAAATCACTGCACAGCATAAACCCCGCTCGAAACCAGGCAAGACCCGCTGTGTGCCCCGTCAGCCCCCATCTGACAGTGAAGAGGACGGTGACACTAGAGAGAGTCCCCACCCTACGTCCGGGCCAATATGACGGCACCACACCGTGGAAGGAATTTCTGCACAGGTTTGAGAGCTGCGCTGAAGCCAACTATTGGTCAGAAAAAACAATGACAACTCAGCTTAAATTCTGCCTAGTTGGAGCAGCAGGGGCCATTATCCACAGAAATCCCCGCTCATCCAAATGGGATTACCGCCGCCTGGTGGACGAACTGGAAACTGCATATGGCCCTTCTTCTGACCATGCAGCTGCTGTTGCTGTAGAACTGAGGCAACGAGTGCGTAAACCTGGTGAGGCCCTGCATGTTTTCAGAGATGACATTTATGGGAAAGTGGCTGTTGCATATGGTAATAGAGCAGAGATTGAACAAGACTCTATAGCTGTTGAAGTTTTCACCAATGGGCTGGGTGATGCAGAAATAGTACAGAAGTTGCTAGAGAGGCACCCAGCCACACTTGCCTGCGCATACGAAATAGCCCACTGACACGAAACCACTAAAAGGGCTGCATCTTATGTAACCAGTGCCATGCAGCAAGGAGCCCGTAACGCAGCTGAACGCCGGCCCCGAGCTGCCGTCGTCAGAGAAAAAGACAGAGATGAGACTGTTGCTGAGCATGCACCTGCAGCTAGCCCCTCACCGAATCGTTTTGTCCCACACACACCCTCGACAACACCGAACAATCACAGAAATTTTAAAAGGAGTGGGGTTCGCTGCCATAACTGTCAAGGTTGGGGCCATGTCCAAAAGCAGTGCCCTTCTCCTCACAAAACCACCAAGGCCTTAACATTGAACAGTAGCCCTTGGGACAGCCCAAAACCCACTGTGCTCCACCTTAAGTGCCAAAGCCAAGAAATGAGTATCCCCATGCGCCTCTACGAAGTGGAGGTATGTGCTGTTTTGGACAGTGGAGCCCGGAGGAGCGTGCTGCCGCTGCCCTACTACAACTCCATCCACCCAGACGTGAGACCACCACTACAGCCCTCAGTTGTTGAGACCTTGCTTGGTGTGGGACCTGGGGATGTGCCGGTGCTAGGTGAAGCCCAGATACCTGTCAATATCAACAATCGACAGGTGGATGTTGATTTCTTGGTGGCAGATATAGCAGGAAATGAGGTGCTGCTTGGGCATCCCTTCCTCACTCAAGCTGAAGCACGTCTTGATTTTGGCAAACGCCGCATCATCCTTTTCGGTGAAGAGGTGCTCTACTACCAAACCGAAGCCAGTACAAAGTCACACGCAGTGAGAATAGCTAGAACTGTGGTGGTGGAACCGGGGCAAGAGTATATGGTGAAAGGCAACGTGCATCCTGGTGCAGCAGCTCGAGGTGACATGATGCTTAGTCCCACCAAAGGTTTTGTTGAGAAGCACAAAGTACTTATCGCCAGAGTCCTAGTCAACGCACAGCCTTCTAAAGCTGTCCCACTTCGCCTTTTTAACCTTGGCAATAAAGCAGTAACAATTAAGGCGGGATCCATTGCCGGGCTCCTCCAGCCAGCTGAGGCCGTGGAACCCTCCATGGTCTCCCCAGCTGCAGACTCTCTGACCAGCCCTCCTGTGGTTCCTCTGCACCTGCAGGAGCTCTATGCCCAGAGCTCCACAGACCTCAATGACTATGAACAGCTCCAACTGAAACGCTTGCTTTGCACTTATGGGCATGTGTTTTCTACAGGGCCTGCTGACCTGGGCCGAACCAGCCTTGTGCAGCATGACATCATAACCCATCCTGGTGCCCCAGTCAAACAAAATCCACGAAGAATGGCAGGGGAAAAGCAGCAAAATGCTGATCAGCAGATCTACGACAGTCTACAGAGCGGTCTCGCCCAACGCAGCTGCAGCAGCTGGGCCTCGCCCATCGTTATGGTGCGTAAGAAAGATGGGACATACCGTCTCTGCATTGACTACAGGGCTCTCAACGACCGCACCATAACAGACGCCTACCCGCTGCCCCGCATCCAGGACACGCTGGACACACTCTCAACTGCCAGATGGTTCAGCACATTAGACCTCGCATCTGGCTACTGGCAGGTTGAGCTGACGCCTAGAGCACGCAGGGCCGCCGCTTTCTGCACTAGGACAGGCCTCTTTGAGTGGAACGTCATGCCATTTGGACTATGCAATGCCCCGGCAACGTTCCAGCGGCTGATGGACCGCGTCCTGGCTGGCATGCAGTGGGAGACCTGCCTGGTCTACTTGGACGACATCATCGTGCTGGCTAAGGACGTGTCGGGGATGCTGCAACGGCTTGGCCAGGTATTCTCTAGACTTCAACAAGCTAACTTGAAACTGAAACCTGCCAAATGCTGCCTCTTTCGCCGCGAAGTTGCTTATCTTGGCCATGTGGTATCCGAGCATGGTGTGGCTACCGACCCCAGCAAAGTTCAAAAGGTTCAGATGTGGCCCACACCTACGTCCATCCAGGAGGTCAGACGCTTCATCGGCCTGGCCTCATATTACCGCCGGTTTGTGAAAGATTTTGCCTCTATAGCCGAACCCCTGCACAACCTGACCAAGAAGAATGCACATTTTCAGTGGCATGCTGAGCACCAAGCAGCTTTCGACAAGCTGAAGTGTCGACTCACCTCTGCCCCTGTTCTTGGCTATCCACTTGACCATGGAGAAATGACACTAGACACTGATGCCAGCGACACTGGCATCGGCGCGGTGCTGTCACAGATGCAACAGGGCGTGGAACGTGTGCTGGCATATGGCAGTCGTAAGCTATCAAGAACTGAACAAAACTACTGCACCACACGACGTGAACTACTAGCCGTCGTGGATTTCACGTCCCACTTTCGCCAGTATCTCCTTGGACGGCCTTTCAAAGTGCGCACAGACCACAGCAGTCTACGGTGGCTAACAAAAATGAAAGAGCCAGAGGGACAATTAGCTCGATGGCTCGAGAAGCTTGCCGAGTACAACTTTGAGATCATCCACCGTCCAGGTCGAGTGCACACCAATGCTGATAGCCTCTCCAGAAGACCCTGTCGCCAGTCTTGTCCATGCAGAGTGCAGGACCCCCCCAAGCATCTCGGGGGGACCAGTCATCAGGCAGTTCAATGCGAGTTGGACTCTGACACCAGCTCCCTGTTGCTGAGTCCGGTGAGGGTGGAGGGACAACCGGCTACTACAGCGGTGTGTCTAGTGGGGGTAAGTCATAACACCACCACACCAGAAACAAAGACTTTAGACCAAACTGCTCTTACAAAGTCAGACATTTTATGTCAAAACACTTCTATCAACACAGACATCTCAGAACAGACAATTCACACTAGAACAGACATATCACACCAGAACATGTCCACTAATACACACACTGTAAAGCTGACTGAGAAAGTATATGTGGCTAAAACCCTTGATACTGCTTCTCTGTTTCATGGTTGGACCATGGGGGAGCTGAGCCAAGCCCAGGACGCTGATGCAGACATTGCACCCATACGCGCCTGGATGGAGGCCAGCAGTGAGCGCCCCCCATGGACTATTGTTTCACCATGCAGCCCAGCAACTAAGACATACTGGGCTCAATGGAAACGGCTCTACTTCAGAGATGGAGTTCTGGTCCGTCGCTTCTACTGCCTTGACGAGACCCAGTTCTATCCCCAAATCGTACTGCCACGTAAGCTACAACCAGAAGTGATGGGCCAGATGCACGAAGGGCCAGTGGGTGGACATTTTGGTGTCGAGAGGACTGTGGCCAGACTACGAACCCGATTCTATTGGTATCACATGAGGGAAGACGTCGCTCTTTGGTGCCGTACTTGTACCAGCTGTGCATCCAGGGCCCGACCCCAGAAGACACCGCAAGCTCCGATGGGAACTGTCCGGGTAGGAGCCCCAATGGAGCGCGTTGCGCTGGACATTATGGGACCACTGAATGAGACAGAGCGCAGAAACCGATATGTGCTTGTGATACAAGACTACTTTACAAAGTGGACTGAAGCCTTTCCTATCCCAGATGAACGGGCTGCAACCGTTGCCGAGGTCGTTGCGTCTGAGTGGGTGTGCCGCTACGGGATACCTCAAGCACTACACAGTGATCAGGGACGCAATTTTGAATCTGATGTGTTCCAAGGGGTGTGCAGTTTGTTTGGCATAGATAAGACTCATACAACGCCATTCCGACCCCAGTCAGATGGCCAGGTTGAACGTTTCAATGCCACTCTCCAGAAGATCCTGGCCTCCACAGCAGAGCGTTGTCATTGGGACTGGGACCTGATGATCCCGTACGCTGTTATGGCCTACAGGGCGACCAAACACAGTGCTACAGGTTTCACCCCGAACTTCATGATGTTTGGCCGAGAACTGAGTGAGCCAGTGGACCTTGTCGCAGGTCTACCTCCTGATCCAGGCAACCAACCCTCAGTTCCAGAGTATGTGCAGCAAATGCGTGAGCGGCTGGAGCTGGCCCACCTCATCGCCAGGGAAGCCCTGGGTGAGTCAGTCAAGCGCGCAAAAAGGCAATATGACAA
Source organism: Aulonocara sp. 'chitande type north' Nkhata Bay (assembly GCF_057382095.1). Taxonomy (NCBI): domain Eukaryota; kingdom Metazoa; phylum Chordata; class Actinopteri; order Cichliformes; family Cichlidae; genus Aulonocara; species Aulonocara sp. 'chitande type north' Nkhata Bay. Next base: position 24,946,171 of record NC_141348.1, read on the forward strand.
GAACTGTTGCCACACACAGTATAAGACTGGAGATCCTGTGTGGTATCTCATCAAAGGAACACGTCACGTCAAGAACAAGGTCAGAAAGTTCCTCCCATCGTATGAAGGACCATTCTTTGTCCTGGGACAATTGGATGACCTAGTTTATCGGATCCAGAAGAACCCAAGGTCTAAAGTGAAAGTTGTCCACCATGACCAGCTAAAGCATTATCGCTGCCGCGAGCCACTGGACAATACCTGGGTCCTTGATCAGGCTCATCAGTGGTCCCCTACAGAGGTCCCACCACCAGCTTTAGAAGATGACCCAGCAGACCGTGATCTGGGTCTGCACAGTCTGTTCTCTACTGCAACTGGCAATGGCCCCAGCTCCTCTCAGCCTTCTGTCTCGGTTGCAGCTGATCCCGCTCTGGTTGTGGTTGTCCCATCGTCCCCTTCCCATGTAGACCATGAGAATGGTGGGGGTGTGGTGGGTGAGCCAGACCACCCGGGCCAGCAGTTTCAGCGACCAACTCGTCGGCGAAGAGCTCCAGACGGAGTGTGGATAACTTAACTTGGTTTACCTACCATGGACAGTTCCAAGTAGGACTGAAGATTCGGTTCAAGTTTAAATCGTTTCAGCCTCCTATACTGTTAGCTACAATGGTTTAAAAGAGTTTTTTTTTTTTTTTTCATTGTTCCAGTGTTTACATTTTTTTTAAAAAAGTATCTGAAGGACCTACGGGGTTATCTACATGCACTTATCCATTTGTATTTGTGCCTTCCTAGATGCTAGGATAAGTTGGTTATTCCCGGTCGCCATGTAATAGTTACAATTGTGTAATTTCTTTTCTACTTAACAGCACTTGAAATGCTTTATTTTGCACATGTATGTACACCTTACTTGAGCCAACCTCTTTGTCACTGAAGTGCACTCGTTGATACTATACCTCACCTTATATGCGGTAATGGCTAACACTTTTATCTCCTGTGGGCTCCAAGTGGTAAAGGGGATTGTGTACCAGTTTTATGCATTACAATGCTGGAGTGGAATTATTGTTTAATTGCCATCCAGAGTGGGGGTAGTGTTGCAGGAATTGCTGTCTTGTGTGTGACTGGGTGCAGTAAGGAGTGTATGTAATGTGTGTGTGAGCATGCGCGTGAAGAAAAACGCGGGGAGCGAAAGAGGAAAAAGAGAGTGAGAGAGTGTGTCATGGGTAGAGGGCGACCGGGAGCAGCGTTCTAACGGGCTACAGGCTATGCAGTGTGTTTCCAAAGTGTGCAGTACTGTTATTAAAGCCTCATCTCTTCAGTACTCTCCGGTGCCTCGGCTGATTTCTGTCTGCCTCACTACTCCACAAAAGTGAAGGGAGTTAACCCCGAAGGAGGACAAACTTCGGCCCTGGAGGAAGCATCTCCCCTCGTGTCTCCCGACCACGGTCAGGGGACTGACGGCGAGGAATGGTTAACAAAAGGATCAAACACTTTTTCATGCCAAAGTACAATTAGATACACATCCTGCGCTGATGTGGATGTAAATCCTTCCACTAAAAGCAAAGAACAGAGATACAGTGTGTTTCATTAGAGAAGTGTGGGCAGATCTTTAAACTCTGAACAGAGCCATGTTCGATGTTCCCACTGCTCTAAGCTCATTGACTCCTAGCTGAATCTCCACTGTTAAAAGGCATGAGTGGTTTGTTCCCCCATTGAAGTGAAAATCGTTCCTTTAAAGATGCAAATTACTGACCTCAGTCATCATGATGCAGACGTAACTGTCTTCCTGCACCCTGAATACACTCGCTATTATTGCCACATGAAAAGCCTCCGTAGCCCTTCTGTGCTGAAACCGAGGCTTCCTGAATTCAGTGTAGAGCAAACGAGCGCTGACAATTACACACTGTCAACACATTAATCTGCAAATATTTCAAAAGCCTAAACACTGATCCTGGCTTCATCAAACACAACAGGATTAGATGAGGCTGATGCTTTTGGCAGCAGCAGTTTGTTTGTGAAGGTAGAGGCAGCAGTGAGTTTGTTTGTGACCCTCCTCCCTCTGCATCCTCTGGTCCCGCAATTTTCTTCTTCTACCTGAACAGTGCTCCCAAATAAGCCATCATTATCTCTATTTAAAAACGTAAAAATAAAAAACAGGCTGGTTTCCTGGGTGAAGCCACTGAAGGTTAAAATGTACTGCAAGTGGCTGCAGAACGAACACTGCGCTCTTTGCCTAATCTGTCTCTATGGCAGCAGTTTGTGTGTTTTAATGTCAGTGATATATATGGGTGTGTGTGCTTTTCTACTTACAATGTGCATGCAGTCCAATATGTTTGTTTTGGACCTGCACCCAGCTCTGTGCCTCTGTTGTGGGCACGAATGGCCAAGCAAATAACTACTTTGCGAGTACACAGATGTTCACGGCCACAAATGAGCAAACACTTTCAGATTCCTCATTTTCTCTGCACATCCTGTGGTGGCCAACTGCTGCTGATAAAGCACAGGAACACAGATGAATAATTGCCAACAGGCAGTGAGGCGTGGCGCTCACAGCATGCTGTCAGAGGAGACTACACATCCAGGACAGGACGAGGGTGTGAAGAGGTGATGGCTTTTATTTGGCACAATGAGCCTTTTCTCACATGAGGTTTATGTATACACACTAATCCAACTATCTGCTACGTTATAGGTGGGATGAACAGTCTGAAGACCTCTGGAGGAAAAGTGGGAGGTGGTGTCAAGAGCTGGGGGTGGCAACATTGAAGCCAAACTTGTGAGCCAGCTGCTACCACCAACCAGGACCTGAGTCAGTGCTCAGCCATCCAGAAAGAAGCAGGGCTTCAAGCAGCACATCTAGTTAACAGCAGAAAGATAGCGGCGCGTATGGACGTGTGCAGCGGCACAGCACTCCTAACTACTGTGCACCTTTTTGTGTTTTTCTGGTAATAAAATGGTTTTAGTTAAAAGATTGAATAGAATCTGATGCGCGAATGTCAAGGGGAAGATTATTCCATAATTTGGGTGCGGCAATGGCAAAGGCACGGTCTTCTCTGGTCTTCAGCCGGGGTAACAGTATTACTAGCAGCCTGTCGCAAAAGCACATTCATTCCTTTTCTTTAACAAAATCTAAGATAACCAAAGATTGGTTTGAGAGGGATAAAATAGTATTTTGCATTCCCAAAGAGCCATATCTCAGCATGGTGTGCAGTGTGTCCAAATATTTGTAAAACTACAGAGATACAGATAGATGGAGTAAAGTGGAAAGCAATTAGTCTGATTTTGGTTTTTCAAGGGCCTTAAAGGTGCAGTTGTGCCTAAATTATGGGTTTTGTATTAAAACAATATTCTGATACATCTAACCCTAACTTTCTGTTGTTATGAATCCATGGAGCATATCCTTAATTAAGATGACAATGAATCAGCTTATGCCATAATAATCTCAGGAACACAAGTCACTCAGGAGCAACCCAGAGATTCTGGTTTTGCCCCGAAGTTGTTTTAATCAACCCTGAGCAGCATTCTTTTATTGTCACAACACAAAATGTTTTGTGATATTAAATATACTACAGGCTTTGGCCAGACAATGAAACCCTTTGGCTTTGTTGATCCCCAGCCCCTTCATCTCCTTCCACCTTGAGGCTGACATTTGTGGTTCAGAGGCAAATGTCATGACAACTTGGGGTTTATGGGTTGGGCTACTTTCAAGTGTTATCAGGGGTTCTAGTGCCAAATTATCCTAATGGAGCACTTTGCTCCCAGACTGCTGGTTTATTTGTGGTTCCTACATTTTTCAAAAGTAGAATGGGAGGCAGAATCAGCTCCCAGTTGGAATTTCGAGATAGACACACTCTCTACTTTTAAGATTAGGCTTAAAACTTGCCTGTTTGATGAAGCTTGTAGTTTGGGCTGAACCCTCCTTTGGCTACAATCCAATAGGCATAAGCTTCTGGGGGCTTCCCATGATGCAGTTCATGCCTTTTTCACTCACATCTTTTCATTCTTGTGTCACATACTCTGCATTTAATCATTAGTAATATACTCTGGCTTTCTCTCGCCTGTAGTTTATCTCCAGTTATGTCTGAACCTGCTCTCTTCTCTTTCCCATCACCCATGGCCGGACACGGCTGCCTCTCACTGAACCTGCTGTTCAAAGGAATGTTTTTGTGTTCCCAGTGTCCTACGACCACCTATGAGCAAGCTAAGTCCTTGAACGTAACCAGTTGTTTGCACTTTGTTGCAAACCAAGGCGTCTCTTGATTGCAGACTTTGACAGAGATACATCAACCTCTTTCCCAAAAGTTGATTCTATTCATCTGGACGTAGCATTTTCCAAATGAACAGAATTAACTTTTTGGGGGTATCCTTACCTGGATGACTGGGCATGCATCAAGACACCTACCTCCTTGCTTTTTCTAGATGTTATTGAGAATTTTTCTTAACTATGGGAATAGTTCTGTCATCATCCACTTCAGATGTCATCTGTGGTCTTTAAGGCCTTTTGATGGTGCTGAGCTGGCCAGTTCATTCCTTTGGTATCCAATTGTTGACTTGGCCACTTGTAAAGTTTCTGCTGTCTCTCTAACAGGATCATATGTTCTTTTCTGCTTTCATTTTTACCATTTATCTGGACCTCATATCGAGAGTTCCAATGAAACACTTTAATTGTGATTTGTTCATTACTTGTCATCAACTCCAGATTTTTCATCTGTTGTCATGAAATAATGAAGTAACAGGCCTCACCTGCCATGAAGCTGCTTGTTCGTTACTTCTCAAACCACTTTTTATGGTTGGATTTTAAAACACACCATGTTGGAGTGCATAGGCAAAATGAAAAGAACAGTCTACATTTTATTCTAGCCCTCTGTGTATATAACCTGATCCTTACAGATGCAGGAGTCTAACACCTGAAAGATTATGCTGTCAAAGTCAGTTATATCTCCTCCAGGGTTCCCAATCATGGCTGGTGGTCTGATTTCTCTTCCTGTGTGATCTTTAGCAGAGCGCTTGTAAAATGCAAAAGATTTTCTTCCAGCGCTTTATGATGATGGAGTCGTGTCTTCCATTTTTAGGTTTACTCTGTTAATCAGGGCTAATCAAGCTCACTGCTTATTCACAAATCACAGGCAATCACCAGAACATTCACAGGGATGCCTGGTGTGACATTCCTCATCTTTTCCATAGAAGCTTTGTGAGGTTCAAAATGTCAGCAACAGAACCGTGATTTAAAAAAAGAAGAAATAATGTTTTAAATATGTTGTCGTCAGAAACATTACATCTGGCGGTAAAAAAAAAAAAAAAAAGCTCACAGAAACAGATGTGGTTTTCTGCCATCCTCATGATTTTTGCCTCATTGGTTTTCACTCTCGTTCTCTTTCTCTGCTGCTGTTTGAAGCACTCTTGTGAAAATGAACCTGTCCTGTGAGCCATTTACATCAGGCTCTCAATCCATTTTTCATTTTTCTACTATCTCGCGCACTCAGCCTCACACTCATGCAACAGAAATTACACTTCTCTCAGTATTTACCATCCCATCTACCATCTGTAAAATCACTCTTTGTATTCCTCTCTGTCCTGAGCAGGCACTTTTGTTTATTTCTGATAACTACTTGGAAAAAAATATTATTTTTCTTCTCTTTACCATCGTCTCGTGCAAAAAATTGCCATTTTTACTCACCATCTCAGTTTTAGGTTAGCGAGTAAATCTTTAGGAAATTGCACACACATAATTATACAAAAACATTTAAAAGTATGTTTTAACCTCATCTTTTTAATACTTACCATCAGGTATAGCTATATCGTTTTTATTTGTGAAGTACTTTAGAGAATGGCCAAATAGCTATAAAACTCTGGCTTCTTTGCTGATGTTTTATTATAGTGAAATTCAGAAAATAATATCCTCTTTGTTCTCGATTTTGGAAATCTAGTGGAAAAAAAGTCAAAATCATTAACCTGCAACCAATAGCCATTTTAGCCATTCTTTCAAGTTAACACAAGTGAGTGAGTACACTTGTGTAACTGCTAAATGGAGAGAAAATGTGTGATTACATATTTAAACACACTTAAACACACACTTTACTTTTTCCACTTATATAAAGCCGTCAGATTGATTGGTTAGAATGTATGTTTTTAAAAACACTGCTGTCAGTCTGCATTTTATGTTGCGGCTTATGAGCCAGACTGCAATGAATAATATGTTTTCTATTTAATTTAAAATGTCGTTCAGAAAGAGAAATATGAAGCGTGAAATGTGAAGCCTACCAAAGTGTATGTAATCTTTCACTTTTTTATCAAAAGTATAAAACAGAAGCTGATTTACCAAACAGTAAAAGAACTGCAACTTACTATAATACATGAAATCTCAGACTGTCTGCAAATTACTCCTGGATGATAAGTAAATTGAGCAACCAAGCTTGGCACACAGGTGCATCTTGGGTCCTCGTAGATTCTTATCTATATCAGATATTCTGGCATTATTATGTTGCCTAGCAACCACTGAGCAATAGGCTACAACAGCAGCAGCATTTATGCACTTGGAGCAATTTGGAAAGCACCCTGTTTGTTCCCTGATAATAACGTCTCATGTCCACAAAAGCTGAATTATACATCATATATGTTGCTCATTATGCCACTATGTTGCCAAGCAACCACCTAGCAATGGGCTACAATGAAACATTTTTTATCAATTATGCAGGTATAATGGCTCATAAAAGCTTTCATGACAGTACCATCTAATTTATATCAACAAAAGTTGAATTGTGCACAATACACTATGAGACCATCACATTGCCTGGTAACCTGTGTTGACCTATTTTTAGGCTTCATGGAGTACACCCTATGAAAGGATACCATGGTTGTTGTTTTTTTCCAGTAACAACAGTAACATTTCATTTATTTGCACAAAAGTTAAATTAGGCCTTTACATCTTAAACCTAGCACATAAAGTGAGGAAATTTGCTGAGTATTTCTTTGTTGTAACAATGCTTCTTTACAATAAGTCTTATAGTGGAAAGCCTGTTCTTTTTTTTCTTTTTTTCTTAAATGGCGCCATATTTATAAGCAAAAGGCATTTGTGGGTCAACCAGCAGAGCTGAGAATGTGGATTGCACATGAAAAACTTGTCAAATCTTCACTGCCAATACCAAAAAGCTTATTCTGCTTTTGATGCTTCTTTTCAACTTCTGGTAACACAGGTGCTAACAGCTGATTGGCGCTTGATTTGCAGCACCTGAGAGCTTGCACTCTTCTTTCCCAATTTTGTTACTTTTTGTCCTGTGTTTATATTATAACATCATTTTGACTAGCACCCATCTAGCAACAGGCTAAAATCAGGCATTATAAGCGATTATCAATCTGTAAGAGCTTACTAATGGACAGCATTGGGACACTTTGATTTCACAGCCAACAACACAAAAAGGCAGAACAGTACTGTAGTATGAGCATATCCATGTCCTATAAATTAATTACATATGTTAGTTGCAAGTTAAATATAGAGACATACCTGCTATTCTTTGCAACGTCTGTATGAAATCAAACAAATGAAAAGTCAGAAAATGTATTTTTTCACATGTAAGTAGAAGGAAGACATGGTGGCCTCTGAGGTATGTAAATATCTATGATTATATCCATGAGTGAGATCTAAGAGGGTTGGCATGTGTTTGGATATAGCTCAAAGGGATGCTTTGTTCTGTTCATGTACAGCATCAGAGTTTAAATAGGTTTATGCTCTTAAGGCACTGGTATGTCTACCCAAAGCTCCCCTTCTGAGGTGGGAATTGTACAGGTTGGGTCCAAAAATGTCTGCATCTTTCTGAAATTGACAGTTCAACAAAGAGGTAGATTTGGAATGACAATTACTGCAGTCAGCTTTTGTGTATGTTGCCAAGTACGGCTTTATGACTGCCTTCCAGCGGAGGATTTCTTAAAACATGTTATCCTCATGTTATCCCAGTTCAGAACAGCTGTAAACATTTTCCCCTCTTGGATGATCAAACAGGGTGTCCTACAACCCATATAAATGTCTGCAGGCTTTTAATTTACTGCCTTTTCCTGGATTATGAAGTATGCTCATCTTTCCAGACAGCTGCCATTCTGCTTTGTTTTTCCTCCCCAAATGAACACAACAGTGTCTGCCCTGGCGTCACCTATGCTTCTTCTCTCATTACCCCCCACAGGAGAGAGCAGCACATATTATCTTTCCCCTCTCCTCCACCTTCTCATAACTCTCCTCAGTTCATAGCTTGGTACTTTGGGTCTTTACTGAGTGCTACTGTTCTCCCTCGGCCTCTTCCTATTTTCAGAAAATTAAAATCCATTTTCCTTTGTTCCGCTCTTGCCTTATTATAGCTTATTCCTCATCCCCTGTGGCTGGAATCAACACAGGCTTTTCATGAACACTAATTTCATCCTCTGCAGGAGACATGGAGCAGGCAAGAGGGGATTACACTGCACCTCATGGGGCCACTCAGGCCATATCACAGAAATCACAGAGGTGGGTAATCATCTCTGTGCAGTGTAATAAAAAACAGGGAGATTTGTGTGTATTCACTGAATGATAGCGGTGGACTGCACCTGTAGATGATTATTTCACTCAGTTATGCATTAATTAGATATGTGAAGTAATTTTGAACCCTTTAATTATTCAGAATAAAACATTTTTTAATTCCTTCAACAAGCCAAAATGATAAATGGGATTTCCTGCATTAGGATCCATGATGCTCATTTAGATAAGTGATGTCTTCAAATCTGCCTAATGATTCTTAATATTGATGACCACAAAAAACAGGTGTTGTCCGATCAGCCAGTAATATAACACAACCTGAGTGTCCATCTCAATTAGGCCACAACAGATCAGATTAATCTCCATTTTAATTAGGTAACATAGATTAAGTGCTGAAACTAAAGGTGAATGTGGGCACTGTGTGTGAAATTACTCACATTTATATAGTGCATTTATCTGTTGTCCACATGTGTGACAGTTATGTAATGCACCCAAAGTATTGCATAATGAGTTGGCAATAACTGAGCATTATGCAGAGGTGCATATAGAGTAATGACCTGCTTAAATGACCATCAAAAATGTAGATGCTACATAAGAGGATTTATATATAGAAATACTAATATACTGCAGTGTCTGCTGATACAGGAATATTGTCATTAACCACGCTGCTCAGAATGATAGTGCTGTTGTTCAATTCAATTTTATTTTTATAGGACCAAATCATAGCATTTGCCTCAAGCCGCTTTATATAATAAGGTAAAGACTCTACAATAATAGAGAGAAAAGCTCAATGATCTCACAGCCCCTATCAGCAAGCACTTGGCAACAGTGGGAAGGAAAAACTCCCTTTTGACGGGAAGACCTCCAGCAAACCAGGCTCAGGAAGCCACGGGGAAGAAGTAGGACAAAACATTAATAATAATTTAAGATTAAATGCAGAGTGGTATATAAACACAGATGGAAAGAAGGTGAGTGAAGAAGAAACGTTCAGTGCATCATGGGATGCCCTCAACAGCATAGGTCTAATATAGCAGAACTAAGGGTGGCCCAGGTCACGTGATCCAGCCCTAACTATATGCTTTATCAAAAAGGAAAGTTCTAAGCCCTAATCTTAAAAGTAGAGAGGGGGTGTGACTCCCGAATCCAAACTGGGATCTGGTTCCACAGAAGAAAGCCTGAAAGCCTGAAAGCTGAAGGCTCTGCCTCCCATTCTACTTTTAAAATTTCTAGAAACAACAATTAAGCTCACAGTCTGAGAGTGAAGTGCTCTGATGAGGTGATAAGGTACTATAAGGTCACTAAGGTTAGATGGCTCCTGATTATTCAAGACGTTATATGTGAAGAGAAGGATTTTAAATTCAATTCTGGATTTACCAGGTGGAGAGAAGCCAATATGGGAGAAATATGCTCTCTCTGAGTAAACTGAAGGTTTTTCAGAGAGCTTTTAGAACAACCTGATAATAATAAATTATAATAGAAGTAAAAACAAAATGCACAAATTAGTTTTTCAGCATCACTCTGATACAAGATGTTTCTAATTTTAGAGACATTAAACTGATGCCAAACTTCAGGAGTACAGTGGAATCCATGCTGACAAATGGGGAAACAGCTTTACAGGGGAAACATCTACATCAAGAGGTGAGGGCAGCACAGCCAATTGTTGGGATGGCGCTCCCACATCTGGACTCCATCTATATGCTGTCAGGATGAGGAAGGCAGACAGTATCAGTGAGGACAGGACACACCCCGGACATTCTCTGTTTGAAGTCATCTGGCAAATGGTTCTGAACACTAAGAACAAAAACTCAGGAAGAGTTTTTTATCCCAGAGCAGTGGCCGCCAACACACGACACAACTGACTGTGTGCACGCCATGGAAATACTTAAACTTCATACAAATGCATACAATATGGCACTGAGGATACTTTACGTGGTTAATGACACAATCGTGTACAGTGACACAATGTTTATTCATTTCAAAGAAACAACATGGTCATATTTAATAAATGTGTTTATAATATTTATATAATACAGTTCAGGTGTTTAAAGTGTTTGCTAAATATTTCCATATGCTTCCAGTCTTTGAGCTGAGCTAAGCTAACCATCATAAGACAGTGAGAATCTGTGCTGCTGCAACATCACTGCTTTAACAGTGACATCCTTGATAAGCGAGGAAAGCTAGTCCATTATCCTCAGATGTGACTGATAGAGGATGATGATCTCAGGTCTCAGGGGCCCTGGCTTTCTTTGTGTACTTTCAAATCGAGGTATGCCTGCACATTCCTGCACTGACAGATGAACTGAGCGGCTGCTGTATGGCTGGAGATCTCTGGGATCACTGTCGTGTCTGTCAGTAGCAAGAATACCTTTGACACAAGAAAAACATTTGAATTTTTTTTTTTCAGTATAAATTATATTGACATCTATTCATTACTTCATGCTTCCAGTGAAATTTAGAAATCTTTGTAACACTTGATAATGTGGCCGACTACTGACTGTGTAATAAAAAGTGTTTACAAATTAAATTCAAGACTCTTGTTACATATAAATCCCTACATAGCTGAACTCCTGTGTATGTAGCAGCCCTGCTGAGACCTTATTTCAGCAGCCGGTGTCTCAGATCATCTGATGACGCCTGCTCTGTACAACCACACTTCTAAGGTCGTTCCTCATTTCATCGGTTCAGCTGAATCAGTGTTTTGATTAAAAGCAACTGAGAACTAATTTTTATTGGTTAGCTTTTTCACACCAAATGTGGGAATGAGGACTGTAAGACCACATGCTTGACTCTGTGTTTTCCATTATTTGTATAAACAGCAGGAATTAAAACATAGATCTGTATGGTAAACTTGGTTTGTTCAAAAGAAAATAAATGTATATAAATAAGTTTTACCTGAGGTGATGTGATGGAAACCAAATTTACACCTTAATAAGAAAAACATTTTTTGTCTTTTCTCCCCAAAAGGTGTTAGGCCAAAAGAGTCCCCGGGTATCCTGAGGACAATTTAAAGGTTCCAGGTAGCAACAAAGAGGAGAGGATGGAAAGGGAGATGTTTTAAAATTGGAGGAAAAAATTGGAGGAAAACAAAAAGGCTGCAGATGTGTGGTCAGCTGTGGAGGGAAGTCTGGAACAAACACACTGTGACGGCAAGTGTTTACTGCATAAATATTAATATGGTTAACAGCAGAAGCACCGGGTAATGCTTCCAGCTCAAGAACCATGAATGAAGTTGAACAAAACAAGCAAAAAGAGCGCTTTGTGAATAAATTTCCTTTTGCATTTACTCCATTTCAAAAAAATCAAATGGTGGAGCTGTCAGTGTTTTCTCCATACTCATGTAAAAGGGCTCTGTTAATATAAAAACACTTTACATCAGAGACTGTTGGATAGTCATACATAAGAGCATAGTCTTTTAGCTTCATATCTGTGTTTCTGCAGTCTCTCTCAGTCAGTTCATGAAGTGCCTCAGCTGAAATTGAAAGGATTAAGATGACATTTTGTACAGGCCTTCAGACTCCTGAGAAGATTATTCTTTCAGACTTTGGTCAGGTCTTAACCTCAGGTTGATGTCCAGCTATGGGATTCAAGTCAATGTTTAAACAAAGTCCTTACAAACCACAAACTTTAATGAATGGGGTGATCTGCTTGGTTTAGATGATACAAAATAATAGATTACTGTAGAAAAAAGAAGTTTTACTGAATTTTCCAAACAGAGCAGTGAGAAGGCTTTCATCGCTGAACATGAAAGCGGTGTTTTCCTGGTAAGTTAAAAGGGTCAGCAGCTAGTTTAGAGTCAGAAAAGATAAAGCGGCGGCATATTTTAGGCCGGGCCCTTGTTAAAGACAAGTAACTCCCAAATGACATGCAGTTTCTCACTCAGATCCATCTCTGGCTTATCACATCCAATTTTAAAAAAACAAACACTCAACAGGCAAAAGGCTTTGAAAGCTGACTTCACAGACCAATGTGTGATGTCACTGTTAAATGTGCAGACTATGGCTTTTAGCTGGAGATCGTCACTGGTGGCTGAGTGTCATTATCATCTCAGCCTGATTCACCGAATGTCATTAAAAGCTTATTAAAACAACATTAACAAAAAACACTAATATTATCCAATAACTCAGTCATGAATTATTCGTAAATGTGCATGTGTGGGTGGTCAATTTCTGTGTTCTGTTTAATGGGATGCAGTAATGTTGTAATCGATAAAACGAGCAATTGGTGACTTTGCAGGAGAAACTAATAGATGGACTGCAGTCTGAGGGGTTAGCAGGTGTGCTACTTCATTATTGCTGTTTCAAAGTAGTTTAAAGAGCCATCATAGTGGGTCTGATATCAGACAATGATGAGACTCTACAGACAGGTGGTGCAGACCCAGTGGTGCTTAGACAACCAGGAACACCAGGAAGACAATATGGCTATATATGTATGTGTGTATATATGTATATATATATATATATATATATACCGGTACTTTTGAAACGGTGCCGGTGCTTAAACGGTGCTCGAACCGGTGCTCGAACCGGTGCTTAAAGAATGGAGAACACAAAATTGGTCCAAAAACCTCTCATGTTTAACTGTTTTTCACTTTTTCTTTGGTCATTTTAGCCTTTTTGGCCAGGGTGAAGGGAGTATCTGCCATCAAACAAGAAGACAGCCATGTAACTACGACGGTGTTTGCTAGTTCACCTTACCTGCATTAATGTAATAACGTGGTTAGCGAACTCAACGTAAATTACACACGGGGAACATGCAGAGAAGAACGGCTGCTGCTGCCATCATCATCCGTCATCATTTCTGCTACACTGGCAGGGCTAGGGGCCAGGACTCTCCTCTTCGGGTTTTTGGGGGATGTTGCTAACTCCGGGTCCGATAACAGGCAACCCACCCGCAGTAGATGTGCTCGGTGTGAGATCTCGCAGCAAGCTATCAAATACGGCGCATTTCTCGGCTTTTAACAAAATGCTATATGTCGCCAGGTGTTTCATCAGATTCGAGGAGTTACCTCCTTTGCACAGTATCACAGTATCACCTTAAAGCACTTGTTGCAGGCTGCTGAGTTTGCATCTTTTGCTGTGAAATACAGCCAGACTTTGACCGCTTCGCCTTGGGCATTTTTAATCTGTAGCTCTGCTCTAAAAGAACGTACGTACCTGGGCCCGCCTACTACGCTAAGGTAAAATGATTGGCTAGAATCCAAAGTGTATGACATTTCAGGAAAAAAAAGCACCGAAATAAAGCACTGAAATGTGTGCTGCTTTTCGGTCTGGTTACTACCGTTTATGTAGGTGCCATAATGGCACCGGATACTGGTACCCATCCCTACTAATAGGACTCGAAGATGAAAGCGTATTGAAGGCATTGGAGGGTTAGAAAAGTTAGACTAGCTGGCAAAAGAATCTGCCACCGCCTGCACATAGCTACATTCACGTTAGGCTAACATGAACACAGCAGCCTTGGTAATGTGTGAGAAGGGGCGTGGGTTAAACTGATGTTAAGTACACATTAAGGCTCAGTCTATGAGGTTCTGATCATACAGAAGGCAAAAACTGGATCGGAAAAAGCAAATAGTTGCCTCAAGATGCTTTACTTTGTAAGTTAAACATCCTACAATAATAGAGAGAAAACAATAACAATCACATGACCCAAGTACTATGGCGACAGTGGGATGGAAAAACTCCCTTTTAACAGGAAGAAACCTCTGGCAGACCAGGCTTAGAGAAGTGTGGCCATCGAAAGTAATATCTAACAGCAATATATGAACAAATTTTTTAGCATCTAACTTGTCTAATATACACACTGAATAACATAGCCTGGCAAAAAATGTACTGACTTCTTAGACGGCCTGTCCAGAACTGTTTTTATCATCTAAGAAACATTTCTAAACTCAGACTACTGAGGTAAAGGCAGAACTTGAGATGATTATTCATGCTTTTATCTCTTCTCGTTTGGATTATTGTAATGGTCTTTTTACTTGTCTCAACAAATCAGCTCTGGATCGCCTTCAGACTGCACAGAATGCCGCGGCAAGAGTTTTAACTGGCACAAACAAAGGGTCACACATTACTCCAGTTTTGGCTTCACTTCATTGGTTGCCAGTAAATTTTAGAGTTCATTTTAAAATTTTAGTTGTAACTTTTAGAGCTCTGCACGGTGAAGCTCCCCAGTATATCTCTGACCTGTTGAAACCTCATGCTTCATCCCAATCATCTAAGACCCAGCCAAAGCAAAGCAGACCTGTGGAGATGCATATATTGTATATCTGGTAACAGGTAAAGAGACCTGAGAAAATAAACTGAATCTGAAACCATGACACTGTGTGATAAATCTGTGTGGCAGTGCAGGCTATATCACTGACTCTGCACATTAACTCGCAGGAACGTGCGCTGATCCAAAAATATATCTGATGTTTAGGCCCACGGGCGAGCAGTTCCTAAAAGGTTCTGCAAAAACCAAAACGTGAAGACTCATCCTTACTCTCTCCCCAAAGCTCCATCCTCTCAATCCAAATATCTTTAAAATAATATGTATAAAATATTATCGTGTTCTTTTTGTGTTTTGTTATCAGCAGACATACACGCATCCATAAATAGACAGTGTGTGAGAGAAAAAGGTGGAAAATTTAAAAAAATAGATGCACTCAGGATTGAGTTGTAAAAGTCAACCAGGATGTACAATCAAGACACTTTCATTAGGTACATGTCACTAGTACTTGTAAGTACTTTTATATTACTATTATAGTACTTTTATATAAATATCCAACAGTCTCTGATGTAAAGTGTTTTTATATTAAAAGTACTTTGTAACCACTTTCTCTAGCTGCCTCAATACTTTATAAACACCGACCAAATCACCGAATGCGCCCTCTGCATTTCTATTTCTAAATGAATCTCTTGATAATAAACTTTGATGATTATACAGTTGATTAGCTATGAAGTTGTTTTTGTCAGTCAAGGAAATAATTCTGCGATCGTCCTCTTTAGTTGTCCTCTGTGGTCTTTTGATGTGATTGAGCTGGTCAAAACACTTATTATTTTTAAAAATGCACCAGACTGTTATTATGGTCGCTTCTGATTTCTAAAAAGGTTTTTCTGTGTGTGTGTGTGTGTGTGTGTGTGTGTGTGTGTGTGTGTGTGTTTTGTTCATTTGTTTTGGTTTTTTCCAGCCTACTGTTGGCTGAGTTCACTTTCATCGACATCTCATTGGACCTCATAATTCATGTTTCTGTGAGCAACTGCCAGAGTTAATCAACTCCAGAGCTTTGATCACTTTAATTTGTGAAACAATAAGACAGGAACAGACCCCACCAGCCCATGAAACTGCTTTTCACTCACTTGGACAGTTACTTTTGTCCTTCTGAAAGTGAAGGACCATTTATAGAAATTTATGTAATTCTCAAACAGCTCATGTGTGACTTTTATTAAACCGTATTCCATTAAACTCACTTTGAAAGTACTACTTTGTCAGTCAGGGGCGGATCCACACAGGGACGAGAGGGGCCATTTACACCTTTTATTTAAAAAAAGTTTTCTGATACAATGATACAATAAATAGTTTTAAAGTGTTTTTGTGGATATATTGTTGACTCAATTTATATAAAGGGGATTTTCACATACTTCGCTGAAGAGGTATGTGCCGCCCTCCCTAGTCCTTTTGCCCCTTCTTGCCCCCCCCATGTAAAACTTTCTAGCTCCACCTGAAATCCCCTTGCACAGTGTTGTCCTTAAAAGGCATCTCTAGTGTCAAATGTAGAATGAATGTGTGCATACACAGCACAGCACACAGATGATTCAAGCCACGCTGCAGTTGAAGCTGTACGGGATTTTGTGTTTAGCTCTGATCTTCAGATCTGGGTGAAACCTTTTCATAGATGATTCATAGATGATGCATCTAACATCTGCTCACTCCCGAGTCACACCTTGAATCTATTCCTGTTCTGTCTCACTTGTCTATTTTCACCTGAGTCAAGTATACAGCTGAGGGTCCTTCTGCTGCTGTGCATACCCTCTCGGCAGTAATGGTGTTTTGACACATTTTCCTGCTACAGTAGAAAACAGCCATCATCACCACACACAATAAATGCCTGAGAGAACTCTCCTGTTCTCCAGACAGCACCCAAAAATAAACTTGCTGCTTCCCTCCTGATGTGCAACCCTGAATGTGGAGCTACACTTTTGAGTTTGCCCCCAGGGGCAGATGAAAGAGAAATCCTGATGAGCTGGATGCAGGTGAAAGACATCAGAGACAGTGAGGTGAGAGTGGAAATTAAGAATGAGGTTGAGAGGAGTGGAAAGGTCAGATGAGAGGAAAGGCCACGTGAGGGGGAAGAAGTGAAATCCAGATGACCAAATGCAGCAGGAGGCTGTTATCTTCCTGTGATCTGTTCAGCATACAGAGCATGGAAACATCTGGCGAAACTGCATATCTACTTCATGGATCTAAGCGCACATTAGCTGATGGTGGTGATGCAGAACTTTTTGGATTAAGATGAAAGACAAAGCAAATGGTGTTAAATACAACAATCCTGGGCCTGCCATGTTTCAGATTCTTCCTTTTTGTTTTGGTTATGAGGCTCTGCAGTCCTCACACATGATGAGGTTTCTGGATGTTTCTGGAAGTTATTGTGTATTGGCCCTAAATGTATAAAATTTGCAGAAAAGAGGGAAAAGCGGCCCCAGATTTACACATTTACAATCCTGACAGAGGTAAATGAATGCATGATAATCGAGCATGCACAGTAAGCTGTGACAGAAGCATTGTTTTTGTCATCATCATTGCAGAGTTTCTGTTGTGCGCTATAGGAACGACAGACAACTCGATCTGCAGGATTGTGGTCGACTTACCAGCTCTTTTCATTAGCAATGTGTTAATGTATCACTAGCTTATAAAAGCACAGAATGCAGATTCCCCAAACTCACTGTGATGTTTGTGCATTTGTTTTTGTTGTTGTTGCTGTTCAACTAACAACTCAAAACCAAGTATATTTAATGTAAACTATATAGGGAGGAAAGCATTTAATCAGAACATGAATGTCAAACAACTAATCGATTAGCCTTGTAATGCCAAGTTTGTCATATTTGATTGAAAAAAAATTTTTTTTTCAGGCCTCACTGTGTTTTTTTGTTTGTTTGTTTGTTTGTTTTTACTCCCTAACTCCTTTATTGGTATTTGTTTTAAGATAAACAAGTTGTGAGCAGTAAGTGGTACAATAATTGTTTAATTTTAATTCAATTTTATTTATATAACAGCAGTTGCCTCAAGGCACCTTACATTGTAAGGTAAAGACCCTACAACAAAACAGGAAAAAAACAAACCCTAACAGTCAGATGACCCCTGTGAGCAAGCACTTTGGTGACAGTGGGAAGAAAAAACTCCCTTTTAACAGGAAGAAACCTCCAGCAGAACCAGGCTCAGGGTGGCGAGGCCATCTGACACAAATCGACATTTAATTCTTTTATTTTAATTTTGTAGAAGGTTCAATAAACACTAATTTCACAGAGTTTGAATTTCCTGGTAATTATTTTATCGTTTATGCTTTACAAGGTTAACAAAACGGTCGCTGATCAATTGAATAACTTTTATGGTTGATCTAATGGGTGGATTGATTTTATTTATTTATTTTTTCAATTTTTCATGGAAACCACTGATCTGAATTATGTGTAAAGTAGCTGTTATGTTTTCATCCACAGCAGTTTTAGGGCTTCTTAAAGCTGATCTTTGGAACATTTTGTCAATAAATCAGTCACATTTAGCTCACTATTACACATTTGCAGAAGTGTGTTAGAATAAGCCGAGAGGCTTCTTTTTCCCTGGAAAAACAGTAGAAGCTATAAGATATTACGGTATAAGAAGGACGATGATTAGAAACCTTAAAATCACTCACTGTGTGACTATGCACAGCAGCAACAATCATAAAGAGAGCTAAAAAATATTGTGCACATATTTTAATGGATTATTAGGGAGACTACAAGTGAGGAAAGATACGGAAAAAAACATGTTAGGTTTTTCTGGTGCTTTCAGCCAAATAATGTGGCCTTCATCTGCCTAGGCAGCAATATCAATAATGCATTTTTTTTTATTCTTGTACATTAATTTGCACTTTTAACCTGCTAAACTCCTCATTTAGAAATACCTTAACACCTATTTAGATTTTACAGTTAATTATTTCTAGAAATTAGATTCTCTCTACTGCTCAACTTCAAAATGTTAAATGTTGCTAATCAAAACTTGTAAAATGTAAGTAGCTACAAACACATAATGTCACTTACAGATGTGGAATATATATGAGGAGAGAAAAGTCATTAAATGACTTGTTTGCAACACTGACATCTTATTGCAGCACCATGATGGAACCCAGTGTGCTCCTTAGTACTACTGTGTCATAGGCAGAAGGGGGACCCAAACACAGGACTGCAATACAAAAAAGCCAGCTTTATTACTCTTACAAAGATACAAGAAGCACAGGCCTGTAGTAAATAAGCCACAGAGAGAGATTCTTAAGGCCAAACACAGCCATGAGGGATGACCTGACAAAGGACAGGGGAGACTCAGACAATAAATACACAGCAGATAATGAGGGGAGCGAAAACAGGTGGGAAACACAGTGGGAGCAAATCTGGAGTAACGACACAGAGGTTATACAATACAAAGCACACAGGACAAGAGGCTATCACAATAAAACTGGAAACATAACTAAGGCTTAGATATTAAGACAAAGGAACTTGACAAAGACAAGGCAGCACACAAACATGGAAACATGTCTGACTTCACAATGAAACACAGAGAAAAGACTAACGAACAGAAAGTCAACAAAAACACAAACACTAAAACCCTCAATAAGAACCACAACATGGATAAGAAAACTCACAAGTGTGAGGAAAAAACAATATTATTGTCAAAAACAATGAAAAAACCTTCTCAAAACCCATAAAGAATATATAGAAATCAAAACTGACCCTGACATCTATCCAAGCAGGACAAGCAAAAGTCTAGTGTGAGTTATAATTGTTATTCTCTAAAAATGACCCTGTACTAGATTTGATACCTGGACTGAGAGATTACAGCTTGGATTGCATTTATTCCTCTATTCCAATAAACTCTGAATTGTGAGGCCTCGGATGCTCTGTTTCCCTTTTGCTTCTGCCAGCATCAGAGCCCCGTTTTTCTCCTTTGTTTAAAGTGATAATTTAGTTCAGCTTTATTTATATAGTGCCATTTCACAACAACAATCACCTGAAACAAATGTTTAGTTATACCTTTCATTACAGCGCCATAGTTAGATAAACTTAATACTATCTGTGAGAAAACTGGAGCTACGTGGATTAGATGAATGGTATTGCCGCATTTGTGTTCAAGGATTATGTTATTAAAGCAATGGCTGCTTCAGGTGGATATTATGAATTTATTGAAAAAACAACAGATGCTGAAATACTCAAACTGCTGCATTTTAAAGTAATGAATAAAACACGACCAAACAAAACAATAAGAGTATGTATTATAGATGGTCCAGTAGAGACAACCTAGCTACAGGATCTTTTATGCTAAGATGCACAAACCAATCCTTGTCTTCCCATTCATATTGACGCCCTCTTCTCATCTGGCTTTTGATAAAAGAGCAAAACAATTTCCCTCAAATCATTCCTCCATTCCTCCAACAATCACGCATGTAGCAGCAAACAGTTTTGACTCCCTTGTCATCCATCTTTGACTATAATTTGTTATATTATGTAGCTGGTGGGGAACAAAGGATATTTTTTTGCTGTTGATGATGTTCAATCAAAATAAAAAGTCAATCAAAACAAACTGGGGAAAAAATCAATGTAATTACACCACCGGAAGTATCAAAGTAATTTTCTTCTCACCTTACTGAAATCATCTTAAACAGGATGAAAGTAATTGCTTCCTGTGCTAAGCACTTCAGCATACTGGCTGCACTACAAGGACAGGGACGGTGAATAAGAGAAATGCAATAAGGACCCTGAAGGCTTCATTTAATCTGAGCAGATGCTTGAGACTAAAATACAGCAGCAGCTCTTCAAACATGAATGAGCTCTGTGATACAGAGAAACTGGATCTTAATGTCTTAGAGACAGACACAATCTTGATGACCTTCATCACTCGTCCTCACTGAACTGTGGTCATTAACTATTAGATAATTTGACAGTGTCACCAAGTGCTGGCTGAAAACACTGAAGGCAATTTTCAGCTCTTGAGTTCATAGATGTGAAAAAGGAAAACCTCAGTTAATAAATGTGTGGAAACATGAAGCAATAACTAGATCCCTTCCATCCATCCCTTTTCTGCCTCATATTCAGGTAGTCCCAACTTCCTTTTCCCCACCCAGGGCTTCACGGGGGATAACAAAACATTAGCAAGTCAGCCAAGAGATGTAATCTTTACAAGATTTCCTCAGTGAAGTCCTGAAATACACTCAGGCATGAAGAAGAGCTCGATTTCTTCTGTAGGCAAAACTCCAGGTCGATGTCCTGTAAAGCTCAAGTTATTCCAATACACAACAATTTGCTGAAGAACAAAAGAACAAAAAAACCCCCCCAAATACTCAGACCCACCACCTAGCTGCACACAGCACAGCGACAAAGAACAAAGAGGACCCCCTTCATCTGAATTTTAGCCTTTATTCCTCACAAAACACCTAAAAACATGCTTTAAATTTTCAGTGGTTCATTTCCATTAAGAGAAATGCACGAGAAAAAATAATTTACCTGCAAAATGCTCCAGGAGCACACACGCAGTGAAGAGGTCCAGTTTAGTAACTTGAAACAGCGAAGTTGAGGCTTAGCAGACATTCATTCATGTCACCTACAGATGCCAGTCAAAGTGGCCACACCCCTAACTCTAGCAAATAGCTGGATTAGTTGTTTAAAAAACAAAACAAAAAACACCGAAAGAGTTTTTCTACCAGGGTGTAAACGAGCTTTTAATGCTGTAAAGTTTTATCATTTGGGACTCTGTGGGGATTGGCTCCCTTTTGGAGTCTGCCTGGAGTTACTGCAATTTCTGACGCATGGCCCTTGATAAAGACACCAAACTGATCCTTCAATCTTGTTTCTGGAGGCTTGATCAGCTGGTCACAGCAGGTCTCACATGTTCCTGCTCATTTTTCTTTCCTGTCAATTCCATCTCAATGTTTTAAACAAAGGTGAATCAGTGCATTCATTGGTGCGCCTGCAGCTTCAGCACAGATGATGGAATATTGCGTGATATCGACCTGGCTACTGTTTTTTATGGATGTAATAGTGGTTATTACCTGCAAGCTGCCAGAAATCAGGGAGGAAATGTGATTTATCTGTGGAGGGCACAAATGTATGTAAATGAGCTGCAGCTTTTTAAAACACTTACTGCAATGAAAATCTGCTACATCACAGAGAAGCTTGTCATTTTCTGCCCTGTGGTAAGTCTGCTGGGGATAATGACGAAGTGGTGTTGATTGTAAAATGCTGTGAAGAATCAATCCATCAGTTAAGCGCTTCATGAAATGAAAACATTCCTGTTTTTTTTGTTTCTCTGAGCTTTATGTGCTTTCATTAGCTTTTAAGGGACTTAAATAAAACATTACAAAGTGTTTCCCTGACAACCAGTGGTCACCAGGTTACTGAACAGTCCCTAGGTCTCTGTGACTGAGGTATAGAATATTGCAGTGTTTACTTGACAGCATTAGGTATATCATATTTGCCTTCTTCTTCTTCTTTGCCTAATTCTTTTCCTTCTCCTTCTTCTTCTTTAGGGGTCACCATAGATCATCTGCCTCCATCAGACCCTCTCCCTAGCATCATTCTCTGTCACATCAACCGCCTGCATGTCCTTCATTAGATCCATGAGTGTAACCTCATTGAAAAATCTTAACACTTCCAGCTTAACTACAAGTCTTTACATCCCATCTCCAAACAATACATCACAGCAGGTCTCACTGTTTTACTGGCTTATGTTTTCACCTCTAATAAACCAAAAGTAAAATGTTGGAACTCGTATATATAACCCCTCCTATCTAAGAGACATATTATTTGTTTTAATATTATAAATTTGGCATCTTGTCCAGGTTTGAAGTCTAAAATAAAAAAAATGATGAAATAAAATGTAAATGTAAGTCCTGCCCATTGATCCACAAAAGGCAAAATAAACACTCTAACCTTAGTTTTGCTGGAAAATGGGCTCCGATTGCTGTGCTGTTCCATTACTGAAGAATGTGTGTTTCAGTGTTTCGTAATAGTTACATGACTCCTTTGGACTAAAAGACACTGCAGGCTTTATGTAGCTCCCATACTCAAAGCTGAGGTTCAGTACTCCTCCTAAAGTCTTGCCTTACATGACCTTAAACTCAACATTTTCATGTTGAGTTTAAGGTCATGTAAGGCAAGACTTTAGGAGGAGTACTGAACCTCAAAGCTGAGGTTCAGTACTCCTCCTAAAGTCTTGCCTTACATGACCTTAAACTCAACATGAAAATGTATGAATACATTAATGCATTTATGACTACATGCATATAATCATCACAGCTAACAAAGTGTTCATGCTGTTTTAGTGGTTCTCAGACACATTTCTCTCTCCGGTTTGTTTCCAGGCTTGTTTTCCAGGTTCGGTGTAAAATGAAAGCTGCTTAGTATTGGCTTCACGTCAGTTTCAGTCTCGGATTTCTCTCCCAGTATTCTTTTTACAGCAGGATTTCCCTCCCTCCCTCTTTCTTGTAGCCTTTATTAAAGCTTCTGCAGCATTCTTCATAATGACTGTTGTAATATTTTTATTTGATTAGAAAGTTGAATTCCAAACATTAAAACTCAACTGCTCGACTTCAGCTGCTCTATTAGCTAAATGCTGTTAGAATCAGTAACTTGCCATCATATCTTTTATAGCGGTCAGCAGGGGCAGCCTCCAGATGAATGGCTGAATGAGAGTGTGCTTTCAGAATACGCTGACCGAATACTCTAAATGGCTAAATGGCCTTGGCCTTCACTTGTAGCCTGAAACGGATTCATGAGCACTTCTCTGTGCTTTATGAGGCAGGTGAACGTTAGTGCTCTAAGCTCTGATTCTGAAGGGTTTTATTTATTGCAGCAGACTAATTTCCGACCAGTGATTAGATTTTAATTTATGCCAAATGGACGCACACAGGCACACAAGAGTGCACTGTTCTGTTGAGATTTGTCTTTTTCTTCGTGAAATATAACACCATGTGCAGAGATCACTCATAAATTGATAAACACTTAATAATGACTGAAGTGAGAAACTGAAACTGACCCTTTTCTTTTTCTGCTTTTCACCACAACGATTGATTCTTATAGTCATTTAATTTTTTAAGTCATTAAGCATTTCATTGTCATCGTCTCGATGCATGCTCAATCATCCAGGTAAGTAAATCTCCAAAAGTTGATTCTGTTCATCTGGACGTAGCGTTTTCAGTGGGAGAAACGTTTCGTTACTCATCCAAGTGAGTGAAGCGAGACTGAAGAAGTCACTTAGATGAGTGAGTGAGCCTTAATGAGGCTTAACATCAGTTTAACCCATGCCCCTTCTCACACATTACCAATGCAGATCCTTTTGCCAGCTAGTCTAACTTTTCTAACCCTCCAATGCCTTCAATACGCTTTCATCTTCGAGTCCTATTAGTGCTGAATTTCAGTTTCATAGATGCTGTGTTTGACTGCAGCATCTTCAGGAACATCTGTGCTGATATGTTTGAGGAAACAGAAACAGCTGTTTTTGACCTTCAGTTGTTCCTTGGCGCTCGTTTGCTTTTAGTAAGTGCAGGCGATGAAATGGCAAAAAACTGGGGATATATGTCCAGTCATGAATGAAAAACAGTCAAGTCTAAATACACATTAAGATTCAAAGATTCTTTATTTAAAGAAACGTTGTAAACTTGAAAATAGTAGCGTAGGACACATGATGTAAAGTACACTCAAAAAAATGAAATTGGGTGGTTGTTACAAGATTCAAGCTTGTAATTTGAACTAAATAATTTCATGTTTCTATGGTGAACGTAATTAAATCATGTAGCATCTGCATGAAATTCAGCAACTTAATTTGTTCTTGTTGAGATGACATGATACAATCTAGTAAGAGTGGTTAGTTGCCTGAACTCATGAAATTCACAAGATCGCACAAGATGTCAAACTGCAGGAAAATCAAGTTAAGTCTGGATTGGTGGCATGATGGTTAGTGCTGTTGCTTCATAGTATGAAGGTCCTGGGTTCAAATCCACAATCTGGCTAGTTTGCACTGTGTTCTCTCTGGGTGTTCTGGTTTCTTCCCACAGTCAAAACTCATGCAGTTATTAGAGTTAGGTTAATTGGTGATTCTAAATTACCTGTCAATGTAAGTGCACATGGTTGTTTGTGATAGACTTGTGAGCTGTCCAGGGTGTACCCTACCTTGTAACCTATCACTTCAGGGTTATTTCCCAGCCCCCTTGCAACCAGGATAAAGATAGGAGGATGATAGTTGTTGTAGATCCATTCAATTTTTATGAATCTAGACTTTGTTGAACATTAGTTATTGAATAGTGTTGAAATATAGGGTGAGAAGTTCGGCCATCCGGGAGGGGCTCAGAGTAGAGCAGCTGCTGCTCCACATCGAAAGGAGCCAGCTGAGGTGGTTCGGGCATCTGACAAGGATGCCCCCTGGGCGCCTCCTGGGTGAGGTGTTCCAGGCATGTCCCACCGGGAGGAGGCCCCGGGGCAGACCCAGGACACGCTGGAGAGATTATATCTCTCGGCTGGCCTGGGAACGCCTTGGTATTCCCCCGGATAAGCTGGAGGAGGTGGCTGGGGAGAGGGAGGTCTGGGCCTCTTTGCTTAGGCTGCTGCCCCCGCGACCCGGCCCCGGATAAAGCAGATGAAGATGGATGGATGGATAGTGTTGAAATAAAATGACAAAATTGTGAAGAATTAAAATATTCCCAGAGCTCAACTTACTTCATCTAAACATGTTTCAATCGCGTTTTATGAACACAAATGTTTATTGAATATGAAAAAGTTGTGTTGATTTAACTCAGTTGTTTAAGTTTCTGCCAAAGCAAAACATTTGTGTGCAACCAATGTCCACTATTGAATCAAATAAATCCAACATGGCCTTTTTTTCAGTAGTGATCATCGACAAATATATTTCATTCACAAACTTGTGCTTCTATTTTTTGACTAGTTTATATGAAATATGACAAAACATAATTTCATGTTATTACAGTACCTCCTGCTACCCAAAATGTTGTCTTTAAGTTGAATTTAGCATCCAATTCAATATGAACAATTTTTTGTGATATTTGATGTGTTGTATATGTCTGATTTTGAATTAAATATAGAGTTTAAATCACTAGACCGTTTTTTCTTTTGGGGAGTCTTTGGGGATTTGGGATGGCAGTGGTAAAAATATATATATAATCAATTAGATATTTTGCAAACTAAATATTAAAATGGCACACTATAATAATTAGTGCAAGTGGATTGTGATACACCACTTAGAAGCTTGAGTGTATTAGGTGTATTTCATGATGCAAAACAGTGAAGCTCTGAGGCATGAGGCGTCTTTGCACCCTGCAGCTCTTTGTCAGGTAAATGCACACAAAATCCCCCATCCACTTTCACACGTGCGTATTATACTCCTTCCATCCATCGTCACATATATATTTGTGTTCAGTTGTAGTGAAAGCTACCATTTGCAAACTCACTTTGTGGGAAATTCCAGGTTTGTCTTTTAAAGGACGTGCTGGTGATGCTGCAGGCCCGGACATGCACCAGTCAGTGGATGAACACCGAGACCAAAGGAAGGAAATCTCCATCCTTGTAACTTGTCCTTTGAGTCAGTGCCTTCTAATCAATGTCTGTAAGTGCTGCACATATTGCATTTTTCCTCTTTTTACAAGAGAGTCCTTCGGTTCAAAGCTGTCCTTGACAGCTTTCTCTGCCAGCCTTAAAACACTGAGGCAGCTCAGATGTAGATGTGCACTTCACTTTTGTTTTTCATATATATATACAGATAGATAGATAGATAGATAGATAGATAGATAGATAGATAGATAGATAGATAGATAGATAGATAGATAGATAGATAGATAGATAGATAGATAGATAGATAGATAGATAGATAGATAGATAGATAGATAGATAGATAGATAGATAGATAGATAGATAGATAGATAGATAACTGCTGTGATAACAAGCCCTATTAATTGTGCTGAAGAGGCAGAGGTCTGACTCAAATTAATCAATATCAATCAGCAGAGCACATAAACACATTTAATAAAACGTCTGTTTGATCATGCACCGTCCTGCTTTGTTTAGTACAACACCGAGAACAAAGTGCTGGTAGTTTTTGATCAAATCCAGATAAAATATCTTCATGCCACAGGTGCCAACAGAATTTATAATACAGCATGCACAGCTTATAGCACTGGGTTAGGTAGAGTATAAATCTTGGAGACACACATGTAACATGTGGAGCTAATGTCCTCATTATCATGCACATAATTATTAAAATGAAAGTAAGGCTGCGGCAGTGATTTAGTATAAAACTGTAAGGATTATAACTGGAATCCCAAACCATGCTCCCTGAGCACTGGCAGCACTGTGAGGTACTATTGAAGAATCAAAAGTTATGCTAAATAATGCAGTGGAGTAAAAGTGCATCATTTACATCTTAAAAGCATTACAGTAAATCTAAGCTGTGGTTATTGTCCTGCATTGCTAAATGCAGAGCAGATGAAGGAATGTCTGTAACTGAAGTAAAGCACAAAGTGCAACAACATCAGGGCCAACAGCTGTTGAGATGTTTTCACCGGGACCATCACAGCGAGCCGTCTCACTGATATTAGCATGCCTAAAATGTGAAGCAGGGTAAGCCATCTGTCGTGATCTGTGTGATCTATAGGTTTTGATGATGGGGTTGTTTTAATTTATTTATTCTTTTTATTCACTTTTCCCCACTCTTGTATTCTAGTTTTTCTTCTAACGTTTTTTTTTCCTTGGTAAGTGTGACTTTCCCCTGCCTCTGTGTTTTGTGGTTCCTGTTCTGGTTGTTTCCTGTTTTATTTTGATAGTCCATGAGATAGTCTCACTGTTGCTTTCATTTTTATTCACACTTTGTAAATGTCTTAATTAGTTGCAGCCGCATCTTGTTCCCCTCCTGTTTCCACTTCCGTGATTACCTCATATATATATATATATATATATATATATATATATATATATATATATATATATATATATATATATATATATATATATATATATATATATATATAGTCCAGCGCTTCCCTTTAGTGTTTGTCTTAGTGTCTGTTTATCTTCCTGATTGTTTCCTGGATTTGTTATTTCTTTGTGTATTTTTGGATGAGTGTTTGGGGGGGTTGTTACTTTCTGCCTGCTTTCTGGAGTTGCACATTTTGTCCCTTAACCTGAAAATCCAACATTTGAATTGTAATTACCAGAAACATTCAAAAGCCAGTGAAAACTGATTAGATTTCTGACACACAGGTTAGAAACGTTTCTAACAATATTTCCTGAATTAAACCCAAGTATACATGTGAAATATCCACAACAAACTGAAAAGAAAAGTTTAAATGTGAAAAAGTGTTCAAGGACGACAAAATGTCACATCTCTTCCCATTTACATAGTAGACTATATCTAAATAAAGAACACACACACACCGTGCGTGTGTGTGTGTGTGTGTGTGTGTGTGTAATGTTTGAATTCAATTAGGAAGGGTCTGGTGAGTTCAAGAGTGTGGAGTCACACTGGATTTCCAGCTTCATACATTGTGGCCTCAAATATTTAACATGAAATGAGTGGGGAGGAGAGCCAGAGAAAATTTAGACAAGAGTAACATTACATAGCTGCAAAAGAAATTCACATTTTTGAGTCAGACTTCAAACATTTGGGGTTTAGAGTTACCGAGTGCTTCTTTAAAGGAAATTATTTGTTTTCACTTGTTTTCTACGTAAGTGAGCAGTAACCCTTCTTGAAAGTCATTTTTAAAAATTGCCATGTTATTTGCACTAGCGGTTTATACAATTGATTGTTTGGGGGAAACTGTATAAATTCTTGAAGGATATTTACATGTGTGCTTATGTTGTTCTGACCTGTGGAATTGTTTTTCATTTTCATTTTTTTTACAGGAGTAAAAAGGTAGATGTGATGTCTGATTAATGGCATATACACATGCAAGATGCTAATCGGCCATTAAGATTTCTTATTGTATAATTGATATCTGACAGCACGTGTATCTGTATAATCTTTTGGAA
The DNA here is from genome assembly GCF_057382095.1 of Aulonocara sp. 'chitande type north' Nkhata Bay. Lineage (NCBI taxonomy): Eukaryota > Metazoa > Chordata > Actinopteri > Cichliformes > Cichlidae > Aulonocara > Aulonocara sp. 'chitande type north' Nkhata Bay. The sequence continues at coordinate 24,974,887 of NC_141348.1, forward strand.
GTTTAGCTAGCTATGTTCTATTGTTGTGATATCAACTTTTTCCCCCTCAATTTGCCTGTGAGGAAGCATTTGCTCAAAATTATTATCTGAATGCACTGTTATACCAAACATATTTGCTTTTCAAAGATGAGCTCTATAGATTCTCTATAGACAATGTCAAAGCTGCCAAAGGGGGGAGTAGGAGAAAGGATATAACAAAAGGTTACAGCACAATGGGTCGCAACTGCTTCACCTTTAAGAAAAAAAAAAACCAACATACAAAAACAAAAAACTTACACCTGGGACATAAGCATATGACAAAAAATAAAAGATGTTTTATTCAACATGTGTCTGTCCAACAATATTAAAGTCTGCCTGCCAGTGCCTCTTAGCCTTATTAACTATAATTGAATTATTGTTTAATCCAGTGATGTCAAACATGTACTACACCAAAGGTCCCACTGGGTGACTTTGCAAAGTGTAAAAATTGCAGAGTGGCAAAAATTTGTTATTTTGTTAAAAATGGATTGTCATGAGTGATTGCGCAAAGTGCTGTAGTCTGATCTAGACATCTCATGATTATAGCCTTTCAAATTAACAATACATAGCCAATACATAACCTAATGAAAGTAGTTTGATCAAGCAGAAGCAAAACAAAATAAGTATCATGCTATACTGCTAGAATGGGTCTACATTGCTGAGCTTTTTCTGAAACCAGATAACCTGGGAGTGACATCACTTATGAGTTCCGACACAACTACACATCAGGTTGATGCATGCCATAACAACATGAATGGTGTGAGAGGGATGTAGGGATAAAAAGAATTTCCGGTTACTACGTAAGTTGGGACGTAGATCTCCTGCAGAAGTCTAAATCAAGCTTAACTTGGGATGCTGTGACGCTTAAACCGGAAGTAGCCTACTCAGGCACACATTTCCATCCCAGAGACTGACAGACACCACGAAACTGCACTTTCGAGGACATGGTTCACGTCATGGTTATATATAAATAGCAATTTCCCTCTCTCTCTCACACACACACACATCCATACAGTATGTATCGAGACAGAATAAAAATGTTTCCTCTTTAAAACATTATCTTTCCGTCTTTGGATTCCACCCACCACATAGGAATTAATATTGTCATGTTTGAGCTATTTCTCTACAGCAGCTTCATCCTGGCAGCGTGCTCACACAGGGCAGTGTCTCAACAGGCCACATTCAGCCGGTGCTTTCCATTTATTGATCCTTATCTGGTTACAAGGGTACACATTCACACACGGGGGGCAGGAAACTTATCTGAGAGAAACATGTGAACTGGCCTTCGCTTTAATTTTCTTATGATCCCGTCACGGTCTTTCTGTCTCTGAAAGTGGAGTTCAATTTTGTGGTCAGCTAAGGGGGCTAACAAAAAAAAGACAAATAAACTGTAGATCACATCATCCAGCGTTTGTTAATTTGCAGAGAAAACAGGTGAGCGCATTTTCTTGCAACCAGCGCGGACACAAGAAAATGCTTATGATTAGCATTTCAGGACATGGCTGCTGATTTGGACTATACCAGAATACGTGATGACCTTTGGACCTGGTTATGAAAGCTATAAAAGACCAAAGTCCAGAAAAAAAACCTAAGGCTTAATTTCACTGCTCTGCAGCTGGTGGAAGAATAGTCTAAAGTAAGCGTTTCTCTGCTAAGGAGATACGATGTCCGACACCTTGTCCTGAGACAGGAGTGCGCATGACGCAGGTGATCGCTGAAGCTTTCAGCCGTGAGAGCTGCACACACCTCCGCAGACCGAAGGAGCACGGAAGGCGCTGTAACCAGATCCCGAGTCTGTTATTTCACCTGCCCGTGCTGTTTCTAAACACATTCATGTATTTTGAGGTCGATCGGGAAGGATGAAGAGCGTTTTTCTTCACTACGTTTTTTTCTGGGTGACGTTACAACTGATTGCTGTACCTGCCACAGGTGAGTCGCTGACTTCGGGATACCACACCGATACGATAGAGACGATGGGAAGGTATGACGCCGAGTGAAAGATAAACAGCAGCACGCAGGTATAATCCACAAGCTGAAAGCTGGCAGTGGCATTTTAGATCCAGAATAGGAAAACATAACTTTTTAAAAAATCGAATTGTGGGCGGAAAGCGCGTTTTAAAAAATTCTTACAATGAGTTCAATGTTTTGTTTTAATGTGTGTTGAGTTGTTTCGCAGGCATTTCATGAGTAGCAGACCAGGAATCATTTCCACATGCAGTCTGGTTTGAACAAGCTGTCACACGGATGGCGTGTCCCAGGGAATTTAGTGGTTTATTGCATAACAATGTTTTATTACTTTTTAATTTAGGAGCCCGTAAAGAAAAACGATATAATCAGTATAATTATCTATAATAATCATAACGGTTTCTAAAGGCTGTCTGCAATGTCACTATAAAGAACAGAGTTTTATTTTTTTTTTTAGGAAACCTTTAATCAACTAAAAAACTTTTAGTACTCAAAACATTCAGTGTAATAGTACTAAGTGCTTGCTCTCCATCATAGTTGAGACATACATATTGTATTTGTACACCTATAGATAAGTTAAAGGCTTTCAAATGAAATAAGATGCACTGATGTAACCAATAATGTGATTCTGATAAGGGGCTTTTCCCCTTGATGAAGTCCAGGTGGCTTTAACTGGACTAAAGTTGTTTTTGAGCCTTGCTGTGGAACAAATTATTATTTTTAGTGATATTTAAATTCACCAAGCAATGGAAATGTATGACACCAGCCAACGTGGATGTCAGCCATGTTGAAGAAACTAATGCAAGCTTTAAGTGTCTTGACTGGCCGCTCTATAGAGCCAGGAAAAGTGTGGGCGTTTTTAAAAATTGATGGGTTTTGGAGCTTTTCCTTTCTGCTGCACTTCTGATGCTGCTGGAAAGAGTCTGTCTGACTCCTGAGCTGCAGCCAATAAATCCAAACTTTAGACAAAGTTAAAGAAAAATAACAGTTGGAAAAATGGTAAATCAAACAAACACATTCATAAAACTGTAAAGAAAAAAACAAAGTCAAACAAACGGGTAAACTCCATGTTCTTATAGTTCAACATAATCAGTATAATATTAGTACATGTCTGTGCTTTAGGAATATTTAGCCTGATTGTGCTGTTGGCCATCACACTGAGAAAAGTAGATGTATAGGTTGTTGAGGTACTAAAATGGGCCATTTTAACCCGTTGCTAGGTGGTTGCTAGGCATTTATAATTAAACTTTTGTGGATAAAAAAGATTTTTTTTAATAGCTGTGAAATTAAGATGAGGCTTTCTTAAGGCATTGTAGGTGCATGGAGGCTAAAAACAGATCATTTTAGCCTGTTATTAAATGGTTGCCAGGCAACATATTAGTATCATAATATATTGTGCATAACTCTGCTTTATGTTATTGTTGGGAAATAAAAGCGATACAATGCTTTAGTGAGACGTTATAGGTTCGTAAATGCTAAGAATGCGTCATTGTTGCATGTTGCTAAGTGGTTGCTAAGCAGTGTGAGGACATCACAACATCTGATATTCACAAAAACCTTCCTAAATATACCTTTCTGCCAAATTTGGCTGCTCCAATCACTGTTGAAGATAAAGTTGCTGACAAACACACCACTGAAACAAGCCCCTCCCCTCAAGGCAGCTTTCTTCTGATTGTCTGCCTATTGCAAACAGTTGGGCAGGGCTTCTGTGCTCAAGGTGGTGAGCTTCTTAATTCATTCAGTAAAAGGACTAGATGCTACAATCCCTGATACGGCATTGCTTCGAATCGAGAAAGTCTTGAGGGATGGCTGTTATGAGGAAAGGCAGCCCAGAAACTTTACCAGGGGGACGCATTGTTGTGTGCCTCAGCTTCACAGGGTGTTTTGTTTTTTACCCAAGCTAATCTGCCATTTTTACCGTTTACCTTCCTTGGTTAGCTTTAGGGATTAGAGATCTGATCTAGATTATCATATTACAATTTAGGAGACATCATCAGTAGTGGACCTTGGATTCATCAGGTGTTTCGGCCATTATGACTAGACACCCTCATCCAAGGAGGCCGTGCCAGGGTTGATCAGGCCCCAGAGTGTGTCAATGGTTTATGTTAATTTTTTATTTCTTTACTACTTTCTTCTGTTTAGTTTTCTACAATTTATTTTCTTCTATCAATTCACTACAACTGAGAAGTAATACTTACCTCTTTAATATTTATGGAACCTCACTTATTCAAAGGTATAGAAAAGATGATAGAGAGAGGACAAAAGAGACAAGATAGGAGAGAGCAGAGCAGAGAGGAGAGCCGGAAGGGGGGGGGGGCACCTGATCTGGCGTCCCACACCTCCCCGCCGGATCGGGCTGTACGCTCGACCTCCCCACTGCCTCCCAGAAAAGGGAAGAAGCAGAAGGGAGAAGAGCGGAACATTTTTCCATTTCTTTTTTCTCTTTCATTCCTCCTTTAGGTTTCACTACCATGAGGTTAACTGCACGGCTCCCAAGAGGACCTGGGGTCAACCAGCAAAATTTTTAGTGTTAGGTTTTCTACCCTTTTGTCACCCTCTACTGAGGCAGGCCCACCACAGGTTGATCAATCCTGGGCGTGTGTCTCACGGTTAGCTGGCTGCCTTAGCTGCCCAAGTGATGTCAGCCCTCTTTAGCCATAGCCGGTGACTGGTCCTCTCAGCAGTGTTAGCTAGTTCTCTTATAGCCTGCTGTTGCGCCTGTCCTCTGATTCCAATCTCTCTAAGCAGTTTTGCTGTTGCATTGTTAACAAAGCCCCTGCACCCCACTTCCAATGGGCGCTCCTTGATCTTGCAGCCTCTGTCCTCTGCCTGTCCTTTCCAAAAAAAAAAAGTCTATTAGACTCCATTCCCCAGATTTCACTCCATGTGAGTTTCCTCTTTTCCACACACTCCCAATCCATCCAGCGACCCTGCTCGGCCGGCGCTACAGCTCTGGCATGTCTTACTGTTTCCTCCTGTCGACGCACCTCCTCCACCACCATTTTTTTGACGTTCCATTACAGATGTCTGTTGCCACAGAACCAAACTTGTCAGTGTTTTCTCTCCATTTCAAGTCATTACAGCAGGCCAGTCAAACAAACTGGAGGCTCTTACTGCATTTGAACCACAAATATGGGAGTGGTAAGAATCATCGTGTGCGTGCATGCGTGCGTGCGTGCGTGCGTGATGTCATGTCCACGTTGCTCACAAGCTGTTCGCCATATTACAGTGTTTTCCCCAACTACAGGGAAAGTGGTTCCTGGAGGTTCTCATTGAAATTGATTGTAAAAAAAAAAAAGAGAAGAAAAAAGTGCTACACCAAAAACCCACCAAGATATTGCTTTGGTTGCCAGCAGATTACCATGTTGCCAGTAGTTTTTCCATGTTTTCCTGCAATTATTTGCTAACTACTACCCCAGAGGTAATACATCATGGTAAAGGAAAATGGAGACACTTCACCTTCAAAGCAAAAGCTGTGCTTCAGTGCTACACCCAGCATTTTTCAAAATGTGGAACTTTTATTTTGAAGGCAAAGCGCCTCCAGTCTCCCTTCAGCTCAGAGCTGTCAACGGTTTCCATTCAGACTGTGACCGCAGCACTATGCTAGCAATCAAAGCAATTACAAGCAAGCTTTTTTCCAACTGGTTAGAGAATACATATTGTTCCCTAGCAACAGGTGGTTGCCAGGGGGTCACTGACTGGTTAACAGGTCTGTGCGATTGGGACTTCAGCAATCACTTTTCTGTTGAACACCATCAACTTGAAGCAATCACTCAAGTGTTACAATTTTTTCCCTCCTGACCAGTGGTTGCCAGATGGTTGCGTAGGCATGTAGGCTGGAGCCTTAAGAAACTCCTGTGGGGAGCTTTATTTCCGGTGTCCTATTCGCGCCTTGTTTACGGTCCAAAACAAGTTTAGCAAATGAATGAATCAAGCGGCGATTTACATTTCTATATATGTCTTGGGCATTTACCCAATATATCTGTAAATGATGTTCATCGACTTGTCGATATTTTTCCCCCGCGCCTCAGAGCAAAAGAGAAAAGGTATTCAAATTTTATATTTCTCAGTATCTATAAACAGCTGTCCCTCGTTTATCGCGGGTGTTATGTTCTAAAAATAACCAGCGATAGGTGAAATCAAGTAGCCAATTTTATTTTTTGACGGTGCAAAACGTTTCGCGGACATACAGTACTGCACTTCAGAGTCACACTGCTAGCGATCGATGCAGCGATTCTGTACTGTACAGGAGAGACGTCACGGAGGAGATCGTCTGCAGCGATCAGGAAGCAGGACACAATGTGATGTAAAAAAAATAAGCATGCAAACGTGCACTAAAAAATCTGCGAAACAGCAGGTGAAAGGTGAACCACGTTATTAGCGAGGGACCGCTGTAATTTTGAAGGTAAGTCACAACATACCCTTCGTAAATACTAATGCATAGAAACCCTTACCAGCAATCATTCATTTTTTGTGTGGCTTTTTTTCACGGTTTGTTAACATGCTGTGTAGGTGTGTACTTGACTAGCTGATATCGACATAACGGGGGAAACATCTGGTTTGACTATTGTTCACCTGTAGTTTGAATGCTGAACATTTGCCTATTTAAATCATAAGACCAGTCACTATACAGAGATGTGCTTCTGAATGTGGACAATGTGTCTTCTGATTCTGTAATGCAGTTCTGCTTGTGTTGAGCGATGTAAACAACTGATCGATCTAAACTCCTTAAACGTCAAAATTGATCATTAGATTTTTTTTTATGACACAACAGTGGTGAGTGTTCCCACCTTCTGCTCTTTGTAACTTAACGCGATCTTTCCGTTTTCGAGTTTTGGACATGATTTTGGAGTATATCTTCGCAGTAGCGATTGACCGCAAAGTAAAGCTACCGGAAATGTACAACCCTACATCCGGTCTCAAACCAGGAAGCTAGCATTTTCTCGTGCACAGGGTCTACTGGCATGCGTTGTGCGACACTATCTGTTTTGTTTTGTTGTTTTTTTTTGTTTGTTTGTTTGTTTTGGGGGGGTTTTCTTGCTTGGGCCATGCAACAAAAGTTTCCCACTGTATCAAGCGACTCACACGGTGTGACGTACCTTCGCATGACCGTGTGGAATGACAGGAAGCGGACGCTCATGGTACACATGAAGACCGTGAGGGCTGCAAAAAGTCATGGCATACAGGCAGATTGCAAGTGTGCTCAATGTTGACAAGGACATAGTCAAAGCTGTGGTCCTTACAGATGGCTACATCTAATTAAAAGTAAATATTTGACCTGATTAGCTGTGTTTGAGATCTGGAAAGCAAACATGGAATGAGAGCAAGTTTTAATCAAAATGAGGTTTTTCGTTTACTGCCTGAAAAGCTGAAGAGCATTGCACGAATAGTGTGTAAAATATTTTAGATCATGATGAGTTTAGAAAGTAGCCTTTGTTGATTCTTCTCTGACATGAACCGGGTACTGTGCCATCTGTCTGTTGGACTCACAGGGAGCATATCTGTCACTGATCCGTGCAGCACCGCGTCATGGCATATGGCACCGGCACAGCTCGAAGCCAATTATATGACAGATGATTCGCTCAAATCTCTCACACACATTTGCATGCATTTCTCCTCTGAGGAATGCACCGAGATGTACAACTTCTGTACATCTCAACAAGCAAGTCCAATCTCCCCTCATCTTTCTGTCTCACTTTTGGTCTTTTTTTCCATCCTTATGACTTCTCCCTTCTGACACAGTGTACATTTGTCACAGTGCTTTCACTTTATCAAAGTTTCTGCCCTTCCCTCTAAAAGTTATTACTGTTTCATTAACAAACCTCAGATATATGAGGGATAAATAGACTTAACTCTATTTGGGTAGAATCACCTTCTGTCCAAACTGTGCTAAGAACCAATGTCAGTCTATTTGCAACAGATGTGATATATTACAAATATAGAGCATTTTGTGAACCACAGGCATGAATTTAGGAGAAATCACATGCAGAGAGAGCACAATAGTTTGTCAGAGCAGATAAGTGGCTCAATCATTAACTGGATGCAGGCAGGATGGTGCTTGTAGTTAGGATTGATTTTTTTTTCTTGTTTAAAATTATCCCAGTAAGACACCTGTTTGATGACAAAATTCGCCACAATTGCTTCTCAGAAGCAAAGCAACCAATATGTGTTTGTCCAAGTCGAGAGATCCTATAGAAACTGGATGTATATTCCCTTTTTCTCACCGCATTGGTTCTTCTTCTTCTCCTCTTTTTTCCCCTGATTTATCTGCAGTGTAAACCCATCTCCACTTTCATATAATAAATCTCCTTCTGTGACCAATCCTGTTGGTTCCTTGCTATTATAAATCCTCTGCGATCGCTGCACCTGAAGTGTTCTAGGTGAAATGTTTTTTCTGACGTGTGTTGGAAGCAGCAGAGAGGATTGTTCTCAGTTATGCATGAAATAAGACACCTCATATACGCCAACTCCATGTCATACTTTATATCAATGCCTCCCCGCGGACAGTAACTGCACCTGTGACAATGATACGATCTGCTTTGTATGGGTTACATGAAAGCAGTGTCGCTTTTTTATTTGACACTAATAGAGTCATGATGGCGTCATTTGTCACTGCCAAGATTTTAAACTTTCTCTCAGGAGGAAGAGCCAACCTTTTAAGACACAATTTTTTGGAACATTTTATATTAAAACTAAAAATTTATCTGCCTGAGCTGTCATTCAACCTGCACAAATTATGCTAATATTGCTTTTATTGCTAATATTTTTTTTAAATATAGTGTCATTTCATGTCATTTCATCAAATGCTTCCCATTTGACCATCTCAGATTTGTCTGAAAAGATTCCAGGAGAAGCAGAGAAACGGTTTTACGTCCCTTCTGTCACTGTTTTCTGAATAAATATTTCAAGGAATGAAGGTTCATTTTCTTCCTTTTGTGATTCTGACTATTTTCAGAGGAATGTTTTTGTTTGCATGTTAACCTAATAAACAGTGTGACCTATGAATCATTAAAGCATTAAAAATACTCCTAACTTGAGGTCAACCAGTGTTGTCTACACATAACAGACAACTTAGTAAAGAACCCATTTTAAACAATATCTTTAGGCTCTTTGATACTAGCAGCCTGTCACGTAAACAGAATTTATTTGTGTTACTTTAGATGCATTTATGAAAAATTTAAAAAATGACCCAGTTTCACAGGTATAAAATTGTATTTTCAATTAGATGATCCCCAAAGAAAGCTGAAAAGTAGATGTACTTAAAAAAAAAAAATTAAAACTGGCAGTTCCTAAGAAAAACTAGATCACTTCGATTTAAAGTAGCTTAACAACTACTGGAATCATTGGCATAAAATTTGTCAAATTGTTTGAAACCCTGAGGTAATGCTTTCTTCTTCTTGCCTCAGACTCAAAGCTGAGTCTGTGCCATCAGCCTCAGCTGTGTTTAATATTTTGAGCTGACAGTCAATTGATTCCTTGATATCTCGATGAGTTGAAGTCGGCATGTTGCGTTTAATGAAATGTGAGGTGTTAGATGTAATAAAGAACCCGCACACATTTATCATCCGTGACGCTTTGATTATGTTGTCTTTAACTTTAGAGATTTGTTGTTTACAGGCCTTAACTAATTAGATTCGCCATCACTGCTCTCTGTGGCATTCATCGATGCAGCAGAGACACACAAAAACAACCAGCTAATGAACATATTGGAGCTAAAAACCGAAACACTTGATTAGTAAAGATGAAAACTAGAGCTATAAATATTTCTATAAAATATGGGAAGGATTTTGATTCAGTTTTGATTCAGGTAACACAAACATAGTGTTATGCACTTCTGTGCGATGTTTAATTAAACAGTCTTATTGATAATATAATGCCTATAATATATTTTCCTTAACAAGCTTGCTCTCATGGCTCTGTTGAGTGCATTCACAAGAAGATCCAAATGTACACATGGGAAATGTAGTCCAAAACTTAAAAAACACTTCAGTTAACTGTGATGATTCTACAAGCAAAAGTAAAAATCAACAAAAGACACAAAGCAGGGAAGCAGAGGATGACTCGAGGGATAAAGGCACTGATTATCTAAGAAAGAAGGAGTAGAGCACACAAAATGAATACCCAGGAAAGCAGCATAACAAATTTAAACAGGTAAGAACATAAATAAATGGTGAAGGAAGTGCATCAGGTTTAGTTAATGAACCAAATAACTAAATATGATACAGCTACTACTTGTTTGAATTCTCTATGATGGAGGATCATTGCCACATGTTGAAAATAACCTTCCAGTTTTCCTCCTCTTCTGTGTAGTGCTGAACTGCTGTGAGGGGGACATTCTCCTTTTGCTGGACTCCTCGGGAAGTATAGCAAACTATGAATTCTCTCGTCTGTTGTTCTTCGCCGCCGACTTGCTGCGTCCATTTTCACTGGGCCGTGGGCACGTGAGAGTGGGGTTGCTGCAGGTGGGCACCGACCCTCACCTGGAGTTCGGCCTCGACGTCCACAGCAATCAGGAGAGTCTGCAGTCGGCCATGCAGGGCATCAGGCAGCTGAAAGGAGACACCAACACTGAGGCGGCGCTCGGCGTTGCCCACGAGCTGCTGACGGAGACGGATGTGAAAGTGCCAAAGATTCTCCTGTGGCTGACTGACGGAGTGCAGCCTGGTGACGTGGACAGACCAATGTCAGAGCTGAAGATGCGGGGAGTCTCCGTGTTAATAGTGTCAACTGTACATGGGAACTACCAGGTGCTAAAACGTGTGGTGACACCTCCGCTGGACTCTCACTTATACTCTGTGGACATAGACAACATTGACATCATCACAGAGGACCTGAGGAAGGCCATGATAGGTGTGCATTTGTGTGTTTGAAATGCAGTATGCGGTCTATTGTAGACTCAGCAGATGGTTAATGACGTTCAATTCCAGAATTATTTTCTCCAGTTTCGTGTTTAATGCCTGCCTCCCCTCTCTTATCTCATCTGTAGAAATCATTCGTGCTGAACGGCTGCGTGTGGTTGATTTGACCTCCCACAGCGCTGTGTTGCAGTGGCGCCCTGTTCTGAGTGAAAACAGTAGTTATTATGAACTCTGGTATAAGTCTGTGAGCAAACCAGGTCGTGAGATTAGACGTACTTTAACGGGAGACTCCAGCAGGGCAGAGCTGAAAAATCTGCAGCCTGACACGACCTACACAGCGTCCCTCCGCCCAGAGTCCAACCAGGCAGTGTTTAATACACTCACCGTAACCTTCACTACTTTTCCTGGTAAAAAACATTTAATGGGAAAATTCTCTTTTAATGCATGTGATTCTATAATACAGTGATGCTTCCCTAAAATGAAAAATAATTGAAGAGCTTGGTAGAAATCACTGGCATATCTTTCACCAAAGGCACCAGTTAAGGAGCTTTGGCTCTTTTCTCATAATCTTACTTAGACAATGTTCACAGAGTAATTGTTAAATGGTTTTTATTCAGATTTCAGATGTTATTATGTTGCTTTTATTTAGGTTTCCATGCAAGTCTGAAGCTATTTACTGCTGTATTTTTGAAGTTTGCAGCTCTGAAGATGAATTTTTATAATAATAAATAAGATTTATATAGTGCCTTACAAGAAACCCATCGTCAAAAGCCAAAGGACTTGGTCAATATGTGGCATTTGAACTCTCCAAAAGTTGATTCTGTTCATCTGGACGTAGTGTTTTCAGTTGGAGAAATGTTTCGTCACTCATCCAAGTGACTTCTTCAGTCTCAGCAGACTGCAGGTTTCCCCAACCTTATAAACAGCGTTTAAGCCCAGTATATTACAATACCCCATTTTACTCATTCAGTTGCAGTTTGAAGCATGCTAGGGTTTCTACAGGAAGTTAAAACTGATACTACCAGTGTTTTAGCACCAAAAGTTAAAATTGAATCCTGAAAGCCATCTTCTCACCTGCTGCTGTGTGTGTCCCTTCTTCTTGTGCACTCCTCAGATGTTTTAAGCCCAGCAGTGGTCCACCTGTCAGATCATGGTCCTCATCAGATCCGTGTAAGCTGGGGTCCTCTGCAGCTGGCTCGGGTACAGCAATACACAGTGGAGTACGGAGCTATTCCCAGTTCACATGTCCGCACTGTGACCTTACCCAGGCATAAAAATTCAACCTTACTGACCGGCCTGGAGCCGGGCACTCAGTACCTGGTTACAGTCACTGCTCTGCAGGTGGATGGAAAAGAAAGAGCTATGTCTGTGAGAGCCTGCACACTGGCAGGTACTGATATTCCTTCTTCTTCCAGTTCAGTCCCATGTCTGCACTGGAAGCTGACATTTAGAAGTTGATACTTAAAGGCTCTTTTGTTGTTTTTAAATAATTGCTATTTGTAGATTCTGTATCAGCCTTACTTATTACCAGGCTGCTTAAATCTTTGCCTCTGTTCCCTCTTACAGAAGCTCTGCCTGCTCTGATTGACCTTCAGCTGGAACCAGTAAAACGACGGGACTTGGGGGTGGAGGAGATGCAAGTAAAGTGGCAAGCCAGTCAGGGAGGATTAAGAGGCTACTGGATCAAATGGGAGACAGAAAACCCCCACAGCACCACCTCTTCAATGTACCTACCTCCTAGCTCCCGTTCAACGCAGCTCACCCATCTTGCACCAAACAGTCGAGTGTGTGTGTCCCCCATCTACAGCTCGGGCCGAGGAGACGGGCTGTGCTGCACTGCCACGACTCACAGAGGTTAGCTGGGCTAATTATCACCACTTGCATGTTTCCCTCTGCAATTGTGGTCATGCAGAAGGTTAAAGGAAGTGCAAATTTATGTTTTTCTGTCTCTTTTCTCTGATAGATTCCAGACAGTGGGGTTAACAACCAGTCTAAACCAATCAGGCAGCCAAAGCAAACCACTCAAGCACTAAATAAGTTGGATGCAAATATTTCATCTTGAAATTAATTCTAGTGTGAGGAAAAGGTTTTTTCAACAACTCCACCACCAACAAAGATGAACAAATACACATGCCACGTACTTAAATCTTTTTTCCAGGCAATGCGGGAAGACAATATGCCACATCAGCAGTGTTGGGCAAGTTACTATGAAAAAGTAATTAATTATAGTTACTAGTTACTACTTCAAAAAAAGTAACGGAGTTAGTAACTGAGTTACAATATTCTAAAAGTAATTCATTACTTGAAAAGTAACTATTGCGTTACTTTAAAAAAATGTTTAACCCTCTGGGGTCCAGGGTATAATTGGCCATTTTTAACTACTTTTGATTTTCCCTCCACATTTTACCTTTAAAAACTATTTACTTTGCCTTGTTTGGTCTCATTCTTTTCAGCACAACCTCACGTGTCTAAATTTGCAGTCCTGTTTTCATTTTGACATACTGTATTAACACAATTGATCTAAAATCAGACAAAAAACATAAAATCAGAGTAGAAAAAGTTATATTTGTACTGTAACAACCACAAACATGTTTAATGAATCATATTTCAGAACTTTAAATGCAAATATAAATTGTCAATTTTAAAATCCTATGCACAAGTTTTGCAAACAACACAGTTATTTGCATCCATTTACTTTTTACCTTGATTTTTTAAATAACCATTTCAAACTATTTACAGAACAATCAGCTGTTCTGCATTCAATAAGATGCCACACAAATTATTTGTGCCACTCCAAAACAATAATTTCTGTCCACTATAAAGGAGAACATCACAGCCTGATACCTGCAGGTCTGACAGCAGCAGGTGTATCACTCCTTTTTCTACCTGGAGACAGCAGTCGCCTCATTGTTCTGACACACAACACAAAACTATCCACAACACTACACACTAACTACACAAGACAACACATTAACTACACACTCCAAACACGCTAAACTTCACAAATCTCTCACATCTCAAAACTCTCTCTCTCCCCCCCTCTCTCTCTCTCGCCGTCACTCCTGAAACTTCCCGGTTTTGTTTTGTTTTTTTGTTACGCTTGCTAGCGCTGTCCTTAGACAGTAAACGTGATGAAACTATTGAGGAAAAAACGCCGCGTATATATTGTTTATCGTGACTCTGGTTTTGCGTGGCCTATCAACACAATTTACAAACTGGTATATATCACCTTGTTGCTTTGTCTTTAAGTGGTCATGTGATTGGCTTACCACGACTACTTTATTCTTCCTCAGTCAAACAGCAGCACTCTTGCAGGTGTTGTAGACAGTGATCGTGATTATCGTCCGCGGGAGCGCGCGCAGCTGCTTAAAGCTGTAGCGTCCAGATTACTTACAGCTACTTTCGGCAACTGATATAAAATGCGGTAAGCTGAACACAGCTTCAACTGCCTGTTTGTTGAAAAATAGTAACGGACCGCATTTTCTTGTTAGTAACTGTAACGGCGTTGTAACGATAGGAATAGTAATTAGATTACTCGTTACTGAAAAAAGTAACGCCGTTACTTGTAACGCCGTTATTCCCATCACTGCACATGAGTAATCCAAGGAGCTTGAAAAGAAAGCAAATGGACTCCTTTAAGTTGTAGTTGCTTTCCAAGCTCCTTAGATTACTATGACCATGCTGACTGAGAACCTACACAGACATGCCACATGAGTTTATCCATATCAGTCAGAGGTATCAGTCACAGATACATTCACGTACACACACTCACATACAGTTGTGCTCAGATGTTTACATACATGTCATGTTCATTTAGGACTTTTAATCATTTCTATGAACTGTTCTTTTTCCAGGGTGGAATGATTAAACACAATACACCTTTTAATGGCTTTAAAAAGTCAAGAACTGAGTGCACAAGCTTGAAATTATTTTGGATTTTCTTTAATCCACACAGGGTCAAAAGTATACATACACCCTCACTCATATTCTGTTGTTTTTCTACCCAAGTTGAAACTTGAAAATAAACAACGACAACCACTTTCAATGTGTGTTTGGGATCATTGTTCTCTTGAAACAGCAAGTTTCATCTCTCCAACTACTGATTGGAGGTGAATTTAGGGTAGTTGTCTTTCTTGATTATTCCATCCACATTGTGTAATGTTGCAGTACCACTGCTATCAAAACATCCCAGAGCATGATGTTACCACCAACATACTTGAAAGCTTCACCTTTACTTCTTCAAACTTACCTCTTGTCATTGTGGCCAAATAGCTCAAACTTTGTCTCGTTTAACCATCAGAAGCTACAAATTTTCCATTTTTTTCCTTTGTTGGCACTGCTCAGTCCATGGTGATGTAAAACGAGTTTCCCTGTGGACAGTGATGCTGATGTTTCAGCAGATTCAGTGTCATTACATGTTTACTCTCTTCTGAGAGTGACAGGTTGCCAACGTCTGAAAGATGACCCAAAGTGGAGACACATCTGAATAACTTGTACTTATGCACAACTTTTTGAGCTTGTGATCTTGGAATCTGCATTTGTTTGGAAATGGCTCCAAGAGGCCCTCCTAACTTCTGTAAATCTACAGTTCTCCTTAGAGTTCCTTGGTCTTTGCCATTGTTCTGAGTATTGGTCAATCCAATGACTGCTGTCAAACAATCCTTTTTATACTGATGAAGAGAAACTCATCTGTATGTATATTTCTGACCCTGTGCAGATTAGAGAAAAACCTAAATAAATTCAAACTTGAGCATCCAGTTCTTGTTCTGTCAAGTCATTAAAGATGAATGCTGTACAATCACTCCACCCTGGAGAAAGAGCAGTTAAAAGAAATCGTTCAAAGCTCAAAACTACCACGGCATTCATGCCCACAGTGAGTGAATGTAAACTTCTGACCACAACTGTCGACAGCATTGAGAGCTAGTATGATAGTTAGTGAAGTGAGTGCACTTTTGTTCATTTGAAATAAGCTCTTGTTTTTCTTAAAAGTATATTCAACAATTTTAGTCTTCTGTTTGTAAATTAGTTACTTTTTGGGTTATTTTTAAGTAGAATCTGAATGGAGATTTGGTTACAGTGCCTGGAGCAAGATCTGTTTTTATGATCAGCTGGAGAAGTCGCCAGTGAAAGCATGCTTGCAGTGAAATGAAGAACTTAAGTGCCCCATTCATCTGTGACCTGAGCAGCTGAACTACCCTGATAATCAGGCTGAGATGCATTTTGTTTTCTCTTCCTTACTCAAGATGCAAGCATCAATTCAGGTCGGTAACAAGACTGGAGCTTCTGTGAAAGTCTTTACACAGCTCAGCTAAAACTTGAAACCACTTTACTGCGTTATTTTACCATTTAATGATGGCTACATTTACAAATGCACTTGGATTTTTTTTTTTTTAAAACACATATTAAATCATTCTAATAAAGTTTGAGAAATTTTAAATAAAAGGTAGAGGATTGTGATCTCAGCTGAAATTTTGTAATCCGTGAAAACTTTCTCTGGCAGATGATCAGAAACTGTTTAGTTTCGTTACTTTAACAGGGCTGTAGCTTTGTTTGGCAAAATCACCCGTTCATTTTAGGATTTCATTTTAAAAAAAAACACACACACACACACATTAGATGTGTCAGAGCATTTTTCATCATCTTTCTTTAGTTACATGGTTTATTATATCAAACCAGTTCAACATGTTCTGATCATGAATGAGTCAGAAAGTGTTACCTACCCGAACAGATGATATACAGTCAATATTTTATATTTTCCTTTCTCTGATGGACACACTCATCTCACAGTTGAATGTGTCTCCACGTTATCATAAGTGATGTGTATATAAAAATGTTTTTAAAGCTGATGGGATTAAATTTGATACTTGTAAATTATGAAGATGATAGTTGTATTTTTAGCCTCCAAAGGTGCTGATCAGACATATGTAGGCTACTGTGAATTTTTTTTTTTTTTTTTTTTTTTGAATGTGCTGACATTGTATGTAACGCTACTAAATTTACTTACAGTTTTGTCTACTAACTAATGCTGTACAGAGTAAATAAACATTTGTTTAAAAAATGAATTAAATAAATAGAAACTATGCTGTTTTGTCTTGTGTGTTGTATTTGTGTGGTTTGTTTAAGGCGCCATCTAGTGGTCATTAGCTGTAATCAAGAGGCTACTTTCACCCGCTCAGTCTTTATGCCAGATGACCTTCCTGACGCAGCCCTACAGATACTGAGATACTGAAAACTAAGTAAATGGGGAAACTTCCTGTTCTCTTGTCATAATGCACTCATTTAGGATGAGTAGAAGTGATGTTCTGCTTCATAAATAAGTAACTCATGCGTTCACAAAGGGGATAAAGATGTTAACTGGAGCACTGATTTGATCCCTCGATGCAATGCAGAATGCATTTTGTCGTTGCACATCTCACATTTCAGAAACTTTTTCTTTTTTCTTGTCTTACAGTTACGCTAACTCAGTGCAACCTGTCATCTAATTTAAAAAGATGAGTATACCCCCTGCCGGGTGCTGCTAGCATTAATGACACAAATAAGAAGGAAGCCTCGCTCAGTTGGTGATAAAAATACTCCATCTATCTTTCCTTAATTGCTAATCCAATTCAGTGATATGGGGCTGGAGTCTATCTCAGCTGTCACAGGGTGAGAGGCGGGGTACATCCTTGACAGGTCGCCAATTCATTACATGATTAACACAGAGGCCGACTCATATTCACAAGTAGGCCCAATTTAGAACCACCAATTAACCTAATATGTCTGCCTTGTCTTGGACCTTAATAGAAAGCTGGTGCACGCGGAGAGAGACCATGCAGAAAGTCTTTGGCCTGGATTTGAATCAAATACATTATAACGTAACCTTATAACATAAATGGAGAAACCCTCTGTGCATTTTTGCCTAGAGTGCCAAGAAACTGTAAAATTTCTACTGGTGAACACTGCAACGTGTCCTGAATAAGGAGAGAGGAATTCCCACTAAGTTACTTATTCTAACAAAGGTGCAAAGTATTGATTTTCTTTAGGAATATCTGTTAGTAGGTTTCATGACCACACGCTAAACAGCCTTCACTTCCCTTAGGATGATGGTAGCAAACTTGCAAGGGAAGCATGTTTATGCAAGGAAGTAGATTAATCTCCTGTGTTTCATTAATATACACCTCATGCTCTCCGAGGACTCGAGTATCGTGGATGCTTTGTAATGTTCTGTGGCCTGAACAGTGGTTGTGTTACAAGAGCACAGCTCCAATGATACAGGCAAGATCATTTTATTCCAGTAAGTCCATGGAGGAGTAACGCAGGTGATTCCATCTTCAAACTGAAAAAATCAACCAAAAGGCCAGTTAACTACAGTCCAGCGTCTTACTAGCTTGTTCGAGGATAATAACTAATATATCTTCACTTGATATTCATTCAAATCAACGATGAAAATTTCTTCAGAACTTTTCGTGAGCTGTTAAAACTCCTTTACAGCTTGGTCTATTTATTTGTGGAACAATGAGCAGCCTCTCGGACCAAAGAAAAGATCTTGCAGGGATGAGAATGCATATCTTTGTTTCCCCTGCACAAACTGCCTTTTACATTATCCTGGTGATAATGGGAATTCTGGGCAATACCACTGTGATTCTGGTCATTGGTAAGAGCATAATCTTGGAGCATAACTGGGGACGTAACTCGGACATCATCATCGTTAACATGGCAATGTCTAACTTGCTGGTATCACTACTGAGGAACACACTCCTTATCATCTCAGAGTTTGGACTGCAGGTATTGTCATTGTCCATAATTCACTCTTCACTCATTTCATAGTCTTTCTTTTTTTTTTTCAATACTCTATGTTGGTTGTGTTTCACCGAATGATGTGTTTTACACAGAAAACATGCATGAAAGATCAAATTAACCAAATTAAATCTAGATTTAACTTGTGAGCCCCTTGCGCTTACACCTTTAAGCCCCTCTTATGTTGTTACAGATATATACAGCCAAAGGGTTTTGTCAGTTGCTAATGGGAATGTCGGTGTGGCTGCGGTCAGTCAATGCGTGATCAACACTTTTCCTCAGTGCGTTCCACCTCCAGACGTTGAAGCGTGTGGCTCCTGGTGCTACAAATGGGCCCCGGGGTGCTCCTAAGACCCTCCTGATGTGCCTGGGCCTCATCTGGATTGGTAACCTTATTTACTCGATTCCAGCTCATATATTTTCCTCTAATGGGAACAAGAACACTACAGAGGTGAGAGGGGCACTGCCAAGGACCTTCCAAGTAGTCTATTTCTTTTTATTTGTCATCATGAATAGTAATTTTTCAAATTATTTTATCAATCAATGTTTTCCCTGTCGTTATTCTATCACATAAAGTGACACGTATAACAATGACTGTCTGAAACATTACATTACACAATTAGTAAAAAATACTTAGCTTGTATTCAAAACTAATGCAATAGTTTTGTATGTACTGATGATACTCATATGGTTATCAAATCTTTGACACTGTATTTATCATTTAATTACAAAAAAAAAGAATGAATAAATGCATTTCACATTTTAACAGTCATATAGATCTTTACATAGACACAGATCTGCCATTTTAGTAGGTACATCTGTTTAACTTGTCATTAACAAATATCTAATAGGCAACTTCAATCATTTTGGCATTGACATGAGGTCCAGATGACCTCTGAAGTTTAAACTAAGCATCAGCATGGGGATGATTGTTGTGTGGGCTCCTCTGAGTATTTCAGAAACTGCTTATCTGCTGGGCCTTTCCTTCAAAACCAAGTCTAGAATTAACAGAGGAAAATACCGAGTGAGCGGCAGTTCTCTCTGTAAAAAGGACTTTTTTTGATAACCACTTGTTAAACCTGAGATATGCAGAAGAGAATTTTGGGCAACACGTCAAACCTTGAAGCCAATGAGCTACAGCAGCAGAACACTGACAACACTGTCAGCAGCAACTGGAAACTGAGGGTACAGTTAACGCTGGCTCATCAAAATTGGACAATACGTGATTGGAAAAATGTTGACTGATCTGATGAATTTTGACTTCTGCTGCAGAATTCAGATGACAGGGTCAGAAGTTAGTTTAAATAACATGTAAAAATGGATCCACCCTGTTTTGTATCCATGGGTCAGGCTGATGGTGGTGTAACTGAGTGAGGGATAATTTCTTGGCACATCCTTGGCATTGTAGTATCAGCTGAGCATCTTTAAATGCCACATGTGCAGCTGACAAATCTGCAGCAACTGTGTGATGTTACCATCTCAATGTGGACCACAGTCTCTGAGTGACTTCTAATAAGGTGTACCTAGTATAGTGTATGTGTTGTTCTTCCAACCCCTCTGATTTCATCAGGGCCATAATAATAATTACATATTTTAAAAGAGACAAGAACCAAAATGAGGTCATCTAAAACATTATCAGCAACCATAATCATCATTAAACTCAGACTAGACCATTTGGTATTATTTTAACTACTACAGTAATTCTAGTATTACTGTGTATTGCAGTACTGCATATGTTTTGTCCCATTGGTTTTGCCATAAGCATTTGCTTGATTTACTTTTTCTCTATTTTGTTTCTCTCAACTCTATTTTAAAAAATTAAGAATGTATTACGAGTTCACAGATTCTTGGCTTATCGGCTTTGAGTGCCAAAATCTATCAATGATCTAGAAAAATAATAATCTCTCTGACTTGCTGGCTGAGCACATGACCCACCCTCTGCTCTCCCTGCTCTTTCCTCAGACATTGATGCTGGTGAGCAGCACAACACGCCCTCTGCTGGGCTGTGTGTGGAACTTTCCCTCCACCATTGGCCTGGCCTACGCCACCACATCTTTGGTGATACATGAAATGATTCCTTTAATCTTGATGGCCATTACAAACCTAACCTCACTTTACACCCTCTACACCCATGGTCGGAATCCACAGAAAGACGCACCGGTATTAAAGCGGGTGCCAGCCGAGAAACGAGCAGCCAAGGTGAGGAAGAAGGGGGCACTGGAGGTAGATGAAGGAGTCAGCGAGCTGTGTAAATTAATTTTTAAATGTAATAAGTTGCTTTTAAAAAATGTAAATGCATTGCCTCAAAGAAAAGGACATCAGCTTGAGAAGGGACAGCTGCACATTCACACTGTCATCAAACGCATCCTCCCAATGTGCTGGTTTGTTTCAGGTGCAAATTCTCTCATATCTCCCTGTGACATATGAGTGCCACTGCAGCCCTGCCTCCTGTTTCAATCGCTCCAGCAACCACTTGCAGTCTCTTCTGAGTCATCACTCTTTGTTTCAGTTTGCTGTATTTGCATAGAGTGATGAGCTCAGCTGTAAATCAGTCTTTTTAGATATGAGCTATGTGACTGGATGTGTTTAAGAGTAAATCACTACAGCAAATTCAGCAAAGTCTTGAACTCTGAAAGGGCTTTCTTTTTAATTGTGTGCTTTTTTTTCCCAGGTGATTCTCACCCTCATACTACTCTTCATCCTCTCATGGGGGACCAGTGTTATCTCTGTCAACTACTTCAACTACAACCGTGGCTCCTCAGCCAATTATCTGATGGTCATTGCTCGTTTTGCCAACATCATCTTCATTGCCTTGTCACCTGTCATTCTGGCGGTCGGCCACCGGCAGCTTCGTTCTTGTATCAAGTCCACACTTGTGCACTGATGGTACTCTGCAAAAGCTCTGGAGATGCACCTAATATGCCATCACTAATCATGATCTATTGTTTTTTTATTTATTTTTTTTTTTTGTATTCATTATAGACAAAAGGGTCCAAAAGAAAGAAAAAAAGTACCACGGCAGTGGCTGAAGCATTTTGTTTTTGGTTCAGTATAACATCATTAATTACCATTATGGCTTCTGGTGATGTTTTTTGTCTCACTAATTTTAAATGAGTGGGAAAACACAAGGCTAACCTTCAGAAACGTATGTTTGTAGCCAAGAAGAGGTTTCCAAAGAACAGTTTTGGTGTATTTTTGATTGAGGATGTTTCTATGTTGTAATATGTTGCGCTTCAGTTCATGAAAATTTGGTCAATGTCAAGGTGACACCAAATGTGAAATTGAAAATTAATATTGCCCCAAAACAATATCCTAGACCTTGAGGGACATGAGTATCTAGGTTGGCAGTCGACCTCAACCTTCATTGTTAGCACCTGAGATAAAAGATGACCTTAAAAAATGATTAAAAAACCATATTGAGTAATAGTTTAAATAGAAAGGTCTTGAAGAGAGCTGTACAACATTCTTTTTATTTATTTAATGTCACAAAGACGCTAGAAAGTTTTGCAAAATCCCACACCGCATGAATATATGTGAAAATCCCAAATTTAACCGTTTATAGGAGCCAAAGATTTCATTCGACTCTGCTCCAAACATATGAGTAAAGACAATAAAATAAAGACACCATTTTAGTATGTAATGCTTTAAGGTCATGAGTCAAAGGTCACACCTCAATGTGTTGTAATAAAAACATAATAAAACATGAGAGTTTTAGTATAGTCCTTGCTCTTCTCTGAGTGCTCTTGTTCAGAATTTATTTTTATTTAATCTTCTCTTGCACTTTTATGACCTTCATCTCTCTTTGAACAACAAAAACTGTTTTTTTCTTTCCTGTAGCCGTTGGGGATTTAGTCTGCTTTTCGGCACCCTTACTGTGACATTTAAGAATTGTAGCTCACCCTAGCATCATACTCAGGATTTTTCTCCTCAGTTTTCCATGTCCCAGGGCCACCACCAAGGGGCTGAATCCCACAAACAGTGAAGAAGAAAAATGGGAAACAGTCAGCAGCCCTTCAGCATGGTGCCCCCTGTTGTGGTTGTAGTACGTTACTGCAGCAACCTGTAGCACCCAGCAGACAACAAACAGCAACACCAGAGACATGATTACTTGAGCTGCCTTACGTTCGCTAGACAGATGTTTGTCGAGTTCGGTGTGGGTCCCTCCTGAGGCAACAGCTCGGATGTGCTTGGCCAAAGCGTGCAGTGTGGCAACATTGGTGCAAACCATCAGCACCAGCGGCAACACCTCGTTCACTGCCAGCGAAGTAGAGGCGAAGACCGTGCCTTGTTCTTCTGATGGAAACTCCCAGACGCAGCCTAGCAGAGGCCTGGTGGTGGAACTGATCACCATCAGCTCCACTGTGGCATTGCCTTTAACATGAGTGCTGTATACCAGTGCAGGGACAGAGAAAGCCAGGTTCGCCCCCCACACCACCCCCAGGACAACCCAGAGCCGCCGCCTCTCCCTCTGGACAGTAAGAGGTCCAAAGGCCACATTTTGGCGTCTCAGTGTGGTGCACTGAAAAGCACTCAGCGTCAGGGTCATCCAACATCCCACGGCTCGCCACCACACCCACAGCAGCATGAAGACTCTGCACCATCCGGAGGACAAATACAGATCCAAGCCCAGGTCTGACACAAAAATAGGCACTGTGCGGAAAAGTGAGCTCAGCAGGTTTGCTAGGGACAGGTGCACCAGAATAAGGTCCGAAGGAGGGAGTCTCCGAGGTGGAGTCTTAGTCACTGACTGAAACACCTGATAGCAAAACGAGACAGACTGAGAACAACTCAAACCAAAACATTCAGCCCACTTCACACTCCAAATACTGTGTGCTTTCTCACCACATAGATGACCAGGATGTTTCCCAAAATACCAGAAAACACCAAGACCCCAAACAAAATCGCTTCTACAGTGAGGACCTTTGACATGGTATCATCCTCTGCATGGCGACGTACTTCTCCTTCTCTTTATAACAAAAGGCTGGTATGTGAGCTTGAAGAGCTCTACTCCTCACAGTTCTCATTGTGTTTTATACATGCGCACACTGATAAACAAACACATTCATCACACATAAACAAATGTTGCTGATCAGTCTCAAGGTCAATTTAATCTGACCATTAGACGCTGCGAGAGCACGAAGGTACGCATTTTCCAGCTATCCATGCGTCACAGAGCAGTTCAACATGCTGCCCATCAACACACGAACACCTGCAAGTCACTACTCATACTAACCACAGCACATAACTCTGCAATGGATTAGCAATCTGTTTGTTTTTATTGTCTCATGATAAGCTTAGCTAAAGGGCAATAAAGTAACAGGTGACCAAATGCACCAGAAAGAAAACGTTCAAGTGATTCAGCACTTAAAATCTTTTAGTCAGCCATTCACACTCACTCCCTTGGTGTTAATTATTTACCGGTTAATCTCTTGAGAAAACTCAATTACTCTTAGCTAAGCACATCTTAGTTAAATGTACACTGAGAACCGAACATCATCATTATGAATCAGCAGTGGAATTTTTTTCCGCTTTGTTTTCTGTTTTTTATCATCAGGAGAGTTTCCATAAGAGAACCCATGAATCTCCAAAATACTAATGTATTTGTTTTGTTTTGTATTTACACTGCATATTGCTGTAGACTGCACAAAGTTCTTTTTGGGGCGGGGGGGCGGGGGGGGGGGGGGGGGGGGCTTGTATTATGTGGAGGTCAGATGTTCGTAACCAAAAGGTTGTTCATCAAACTCCCAGATCCAGTCTCAACAACAGCGAACATTACGACTCTCACAGAAGAAGGACTGCATCAGAGTATAGCCGTGCATCAACAGAGTCCAAACTCACAAGCGGATATAACAACATGTTATGAGCACATGCAAAGTGCATTAATGTGATTTTGAACCACATTTAATCAGCAGCAGTGACTTTGCTTTGAAGAACCTGTTAATACTCATGTTTCGAACATCAATACAAGATGTGTCATGAGTGTCATGTCATCAGTCTCGGTGTAAACTCGTCAGTTTACAGACATGCAAAGTGCTTAAATATTAAATATCCCAGCTTTATGTCATCTAATGCTGAGCAAAGTGTATGCCTTCCTGCTCTTTCATATGACAAAAACTGCGACCAGCAACAGTAAATTATATACTACAAAGTATATAATTACAGTACAAATACTGAATGATAAGATTGCTGGACTGTGGCTTTATAACCCGAGTACACCGTGGACCAAACAAATTTTAGCTGTAGGCTATTTAATACAAACGTGGATGCAATCAAAAGCACTCTTATGTTAGCTTAAGTTGGCACGCTGTGTAAAACGTAAATAGAAACAGAATGTAATGATTTGCACATCTCATTAACCTACACTTTATCTATAATAGAACACAGAAAACATATAAATATGTAAACTTTGACATTTTACTAGTGTGTGACAATTTTCAGCTTACTTGAATTTGATGCCCTAATTGGGATGGGGGGGAAAATGCGTTACTAAAAAGAAACAGCTGGAGGATCAGTCTGCATCTAACTACTCTTGAGCCGCTCCCTTATCACAAAGTGTTTTACACTGGATGTCCTTCCTGACTCAAGCCAAAAGGGAATTATATCTCTGACTGGAACCAGGTCAGCAACCTTTTGCTTGCCTAACAACTACGTAAAGGACTATGGAGCCACACTGCAACTAATTAGGTTACTTAGCAACAGGTCATTAATGTCATTTGGCATAAAAAGAGTCTTTGAGAGGCAGATTTTGTAGTAAAGATGGGCAGAGGTTTAAGCCAAATGTTTGTGGAAGAATTTAGAAATAATGTTCCTTAATGTGAGGAACATTATTTCCTCACATTAAGGAGGAAATAATGTGAAGACTTTGAATATCTCGTCATGTGCAGAGCGTATTATCATCGACGGATTCAGAAAATTGGGAGAAATCTCTGTGTGCAAGGAACAAGGCTGAAAATCAATATTGGATGCCCGTGATTTTCAGGCCCTCAGGCAGCACTGCATTACAAACTGTGATGATTCTGTCATGAATCACTGCATGGGCTCAGGAGCATGTTGAGAAATCCACAAATCTGGGTTAAAACTCTATCATTGTATCATCTGGCCTAAAAAACAAAAGGAGTGAGAGCTTTGGGCTTGTTATCAAGAGTCAGTTCAAAATCCTGCAGTGATAGTCTGGATGTGGATTAGTGCCAGAGGAAATGGCATTAATGCACATCAGGAAAAGCAACATCAGTGCTGAAAGGTACATACAGGTTTGGAGCAACATATGCATCCAGACAGCATCTTCTGTCTGGATGGGAGACAGCATGGCTTCATAGTAAAAGTGTCAGAGTGGTGATGGGCCTGCCTGCAGTCCAGACCTTTCACCAGCTGAAAACATCTGGCTCATTTTGAACCAAATATATGCAATTATGCACCCCTAATATATATTAGAGGTGCACATATCCATATTGAACCGTTCGATACAGTGCTTTCGGTTCGGTGTGCATATGTATCGAACAATACAAAATGTTTTATTTATTTTATCAACTTTTCTTCTGACGATGCTGTCTGTGTTGAGCGCTCAGTGGATCTGCGTTCGACTACTCCGCCTAGGCTGCACTGTCGAGTGCAGATCGACTGAGCATAGCGCAAGCTAGCAAGACAGAAGCTAAGCTCGTTGCAACATGGCAACTTCCTCAACGCTACCCGAAATTGAACCTCCCCCACCCTCATTCAGATCTGGCGTTTGGAACTATCTTGGTTTTCATGTGAAGCATGACCCTGATGGTAAGCACGTCGTGGACAAAAGTAAAACAGTATGTCAGATGTGCCAGGCAATGCTCAACTGGTGGGAACCAGAGGCGGAGGCAGGCATTTGATACACCTGGGGCTTAGCCCTAAAGGGTAGTACGCATGTGGGGGGGGGCTTTAGAAATGACTCAAAGATTAATAGCCTCTGTTTTGAGTTTTGTTCAAAAAAGAATGACTTCATATAACGTTAACGGTGATTTGCGGCGTTATGGCGTTAAAGTCATTTTAACAACAGTAACGCTGACAGAACTAGTGGGAACACAACGAATATGACTGCACATTTACGCCGACATCATCCTAGTTCAAAGACAAGTGGAAGCAGACAAAAACAACAAGCACACATGCTACAAACTTTACCTGAGTCATTTAGACAGCCGTTAGCACATGATTCTCCTTATGGGCACCTGATATGTTTAATATGCTGCTGAGAATATAGCCCAGAAGAAGCGTATAGTATAACTTTTATTTTGGAAAGAGCCATTTCGCTGTAATAAACTCTCTTTTCCAAAGATGAGTGATTTCTCGATCAGATAGATTTATTTATTTTTTAATAATTTTGTTGTTTTAGCAACATTACATTTAAAAATGTTGCACCCCTAATATATATATATATATATATGAGAAAGAAGAGCCAGGACTGCTGAGCAGCTTGACTTCTGCATCAGACAAGAATGGGACAACGTTCCTCTCCCAAAACTCGAACAGCTGGTCCCCTCAGTTCCCAGATGTTCCCAGGCTGTTGTTAACAGAGGCAGAGGAGCGGATGTAAACAGTGATAAACGTGGCTTTGTTCTGCTTTTTTGATATGTGTTGCTACCATCAAATAAAAAGATGAGCTGATATTTTTTTCTTAAAGGTGTACATACTTTCATTTCAAATATATGCTTTCTTTATTCTGTTGTGGAAAAAATATGGGTTTGTGAGGTTTGCAAATCTTTCCGTTTTTATTTAATTTTACACAGGGTCACAACACTCTGGCTTTGAACTCAGTTTGACTTCATCTCAGACAATCTGACCATTTTCCAGGCTGAAGCCATGAAAAGAGCATCGATGCTGTAACGTTGTAACTGGGCACATTTTCTTCCAGCGACCCGACCATAAGTCATAAAGGATACACTCAGCGCAGGTGGGCAGACTTCAATCCCTCCATCAGTGCTGTTTTCGGGAGTCCGCACAGGTGACTTGACAGCTACCTGAAGCGCTGTGTGGGCTGATGACTCACAAACCGAGCACTGATGACAAGAAATATTTTGTGCACGCACCCACGCTGCCCAGCACTCCGCGGGGCGCGCTCCTGCACGTGCACTCTAACACAGCAGGCATCAAAGCCATTTACGTCAAGCCAGACGGGAAGAAGAAATCCAATCTGATGGCACGAGCCTGCTCCTCCGGTCCACTCCAACTGTCCGGGAGCAGCGAGCTGCACTGAGGCCACTTTTATCGCCGTTTCTGGTGCATTAACTTCATCCTGCAAGGTCACCCTCGGATCTCTCACCAACTGCACGGGGCGCATGACTCAATGTTATTTCTGTCGCCCATGGATCCCGTTTCACGCGGATTTTCTTCGCGTGCACTGAATTGGATCGCATCTTATGGCAGACATTTCAGCCATCGCCCATCTGATCCACTGTGAGAGGAAATAACTCGACGAGAGCTCGGTGAGATGACAAACCCGCAGCGACCATCCCTGCTCGCCTTATCGGCACTGCTGCTCTGCACGCTACCCCAGACAGCTGGCTCTCATCAGCTCAATAGCTCATCATTATCATCATCATCATTATCGACGCCCTCATCAGAGGTGAGAGACAGAAATAATGTGACCCAAAATTGGCTGAAACAGACTAACGTGACTCCCAGCGATCAGAGCAGGCCACCATCAAAGCATGAAGAGGTAACAGGCCACGTGAAGAGCTCCTTGTTCAACACAAGTCGAGGCAATAGTAATAATAATAATAATAATAATACTGTGATATCTGACAGCCCTGGCAGGGCACCGAGATGGAGCCCAGAGGACGTGCCATCGCCGGTGTGCGCCTACAGAGTGATCGAGGGAGGCATTGGGGGGCAGCTGTGCTTTCGGCAAACTCTGTTTGGGTACAAGTGCTCTAAGGGAGAATGCAGGAGTGCGGTGTCTTTCGGGAGGCTGGTGGCAAATATTCTCAACAACGGCAGTGTACTGTTACAGTGGACCCACGAGTCCGAATCCACAAAGACTAAAGAGGCCAGCAGTCATGGGACGAATGCGACAGAGGAGGAAACTCCGCGATCAGACTCTGTTTTCAGGGGTCGACGCCACAGACGCGGGGGCTACGAGGTAAGCTGCTGGTGGAATGGCAGCTACACTCAGTTTGAGTGCGCCGGTGTCCATCTTGGGTCGGGCTGCAGGGACTTTCTGCTCACCGAGCTGCACGAGAACATCCCGTACCGCATCTGTCTGCGCAACCTGGGCCGCTCCGAGCCAGCCGAGAGGCAGGAGCAGCGGGACTGCGTGGAGTTCACGCTGCCGCCGTCCGGGATGCAAGACATTGTGATCGCCATGACAACGGTGGGCGGGGCTATCTGCGTGATGTTGGTCATCATCTGCCTGCTGGTGGCGTACATCACGGAAAACATCATGAGCCCCGCGGCACAGCATACGTACTCCTACCGCGCTCACTCACATCACTGATGCACTAAAATGACCCACATGAACGCGCTCCGCGGTCATGTGTTATCTCTGTGGAGACTTGTTTCTGCCCCTGGGGGGAAAATGAACAGAGGGTTTTTTTGTAATCCATGTATCAATATTTCAAGTTATTTTCTCAATTTTGAGTCAGTTTTTGCGATAATAACCCAAAATTTTGTTTTTTCAGTGGCAAAAAGAGTTTTCTCAGCTGCTGAAACAAGTTTCCATAAATCTCGCAGTCATAGTTAATATCTATAGTAGTCCTGTTTTCCGTTTTTCCAGTATGACACACTCATCCTGTTATGACCTAACTGAAGCACAATCTACTGTGGCTCTGCTAATAACATGCCTTCTGAACCTCGCGAGGATGCACTGAACCAAAATTAGCCTACTGGTTATCTGCAGTTTGTAAATACGGCAGTTTACTGTGTCACGTTTGGTCAAGGCTGTCTGGGGATTGAATCGGGCAGCATGTCTACAGCAATACCAATAATGAAATGGCTCTGAGTACATGAGAAACAAGAGTTTTGCTAAATGGACAGTCGGTAAAAGTGTCCTTAATGGGACACCGAAAAATGAAACTTTACCAGTTAACACATTTCTCCACTCGAGTCAGTCACAACAGCACTGTTTTTGCTTTGTTTGTCATTTTCTGAAGGGCAATACAATCTGGTGTACAATCTCCAAATACTGTGCCAAACATCTTCAGTTAAACCACCTTTCTGTCCTGCTGTCAGTGAATAAAGTACTATGAGGTCATTTTTAATATTGAGAAGCTGTCCTTTTTCTTCTTCTTCTTTTTCTGTGTGTGTGTGTGTGTGTGTGTGTGTGTGTGTGTGTGTGTGTGTGTGTGTGTGTGTGTGTATGCGTGCACATACAAAACAAGAACCAAAAAAATTAAAAATAAAATTGACCCACAAAACATTACAATGCATGAAAACTACAGAAAAAGACAAGATGGTGACTTAAATATTACAAAAAGATTAGCTATTAAGTTTCATTCTTTCATGTGTAGACAGGCAGACAGATTTCTTTTTCAGCTATTCTATTTTAGATTTGCTGCTATGTTTGGGATTATTGTGGCTTGTTCAGATACAATTTTACAAACCTAAGTCATGACCATTTTTTCCCGGCTCCCAAGCAGCCCATACTTGTTCAGTCTTTTTCTAACTGGACATATCTGAGTTTGAAATGTAGGACTTTGATTTTGCTGGGAAGTCCACCCTGAACACTTGCGGCATTCTCCAATGTTTTCCACTTGTGAATGATTTATCCTGCTGTAGAGTGATGGCCTTAAAACAGTTTGGAAATAGCCTTGCAATGTCGTAGACAGCAGCCAAAACACAGCACTGTACGAACATATTAAATACAAAGTAAACGTTGTAAGACATGAAATGTGGAATTAATGGTCCCTGTGTTTGTATGCCCTGCTGCTAAAAGCCCGTTGACTGTGTCTGCTTACTGAAGATTTTAATGGTACGAGAGATTTTAGCCACTTCTACTGTGGCGAAAAGAGAAGGCCGAGCTCTTCCGGCATGTTTTCCTTACTGACGTTACGTGGCCTCACTGCGCTGAGAGCTGCGAAGCTCCGCCCTCAACATGACATCACTTAAAGCCGTATCCAGGGCAAGGTGCCGCTCCGCCATTTTAACTTCCTGCTTCTATAGAAGACGAGCTTGTCGCGCTGTATCTACACTCGAAAAGCGTTTTCGTTGATCCAAACAACTGGTTTTTTATTCTTTATTTCTCTCATAGAGATAAAAGTAACAGCCTCAGTTAGGTTTTGAGTTCATATCGGTTAGTTTCAGCCGGAGAGTCGCGATGCCGAGCCACCCGCTGCGTGTAGCGGTTGTGTGCTCGAGCAACCAGAACCGCAGTATGGAAGCGCACAATATCCTCAGGTAAAGATGAGACGGCTGGAAGAAGAGAGAAGGAAGGCGGCCAAAGAGTGATCGAAATCTGTGCGGCTTTCTGAGCCGTGTCGATGCGGTGACAGCCCGTCAGGCCTCGACGCTTTTTAACAATGGACTTCGAGCTCAGAGCGCCACACCGAGGCTGCAGCTCGACTAAAACTAGCTTTCTGACCGTGTTTCACAGGTTTAGGGTCGCCTAGAATGGTCTTAACTAAGATTCTGCTGTCAAACTGATTTTTAGAGAAGTCACACCAAGGCCCAAGTTGTTGGGTTGTATTCTCCCCCCACATTTTAACAAGAGCGCCCCCTGTAGGGAATCCTCCGAGAGGGAGCGTCTGGAGGTTTCACAGCGACGGCAGGCTCCGTCAGCTGCCTCATCCACCACATTTTATGGAGTTTTGTGTTGTGTCGATCAGATGTCACTACCAAAAAGAGCCTTTCAGCCCTCTTTAGATATATTCTTACTAACTGCACTGGATTAGAAAAACAGGCTGGGTTAAAAAGATCTGCAGACCAGGGTGACAAACTGTCACCTATTTTATTTTTTTTATATTTAATTTCCTTTTTTAAAATTAAAATGGTGGAAATTGGTATTTTGAGGTGTCTTGGGTTTCATAAAGTCTTATTCTAAATATGTGAGGAGGCAGTTTACAGGGCTGGGTTTACAGGTTACGTGACTGCTGTGGAAAGACTTATTTCCTTGTGCTTTCGTAATATTTTCTCAAAGTTGTTTCATAATTCACTCTCTTGTCCTTTCCTCTCTGCAGCAAACGTGGATTTGATGTGCGTTCATTTGGGACAGGGTCTCATGTGAAGCTACCCGGTCCTGCTCCGGATAAGCCAAATGTGTATGACTTCAAAACGACATATGAACAGATGTACAACGACTTGGTCCGCAAGGACAAGGAACTGTATCCCCTTCCCACACACAACATCGCACACATCCTTACACTCACATATACTAGGAGCCAGATAAGTAAACGTGGGCCGTGTATCTGTCTTGATTAGATAGTTGTTTTGGACACTGGGCAGTGAAAGGAGATGAAACCACGTGCAGGGATTTAAAAAGAAAAAAAACCATGATGGTAAAAAGGTTTGTTTTTAAATCTTTAACATGTAGGGTGTGGAGAAACGCCTTGCAATACAGCAGCGGTGCAGCAGTAAGTTTGCTTTGGTAAGAGCTAGGATTTTATTTGTTTTTATTTGAAATTGGTGTAATTTGGCTCACTGAAGTTTCCTGTTTTTGCTTGTTTCTGTTTATTTTTTTAACATGTTTAGTTCAAGTAGTTTCAGTCTTTTAGTTATTGTAATATTTGTTTTAGGCAACATTTAAATAAGTTCAGAGTTGGTGTGAAAATGCAAACCCAACACTTTGAGGAGGGTTAACTCACATCCAGAGTCTCAATAAATGTGCAGCGAAGCCTCGTCAGGCAGGTTTTTACCAAACTGACAAAGACAAAACTCAGTCTGCCTGTGTATACGTTTTTTGTTTTGTTTTTTTCTTTTTTAAGTTTACTTTAGCTTTTAAGTTAATAAAACTGGTTCAGTTTTATTTTAAATTCTGTTAACTAAAAGGTTTGAGGGTGTTTTGTTTTCAGGGGGGGGGGTTTACCCCACAAACACCAGTTTTTTGTGAATTTGATGAGGCTGCTTAGCGTTACTGTGTAATGATTAATGCAATTATTGCATTTTAACAATACTTTAGAGTATTTGTACTGTTGAAGTAACACAAACTCGCCTTTTGTAGTTAGTCGTAGAGAATAAGTATTGTCTCAGTTATCAAAATTGTAAAACTTGATAAGGACAGAATATGAACTATTAGCAAAGAGGCTGAGTTTGCCCAAGTGGATGACACCCACTAACCCCAGAGGGGGGGAGGGGGGTGCATAAGGGCCATGAATCTAAGAGGTTGTTTTAAGCTGTAGGCTTGAGTGCCCCAAGGTAAGTTAAAGATTATCAGTTTCTCCTCATTAGCATGTGGGATGTTTATGCTAATGCAAGGCACTCAGACACATTAGATAATTAGTGGTGTTCAACAAAGAGTACAAGTGTGTTAGTCTTCAGTGGCTGCACTTTAACTGTGCATGCATAGGACTTTTATTTATTTTTACTTTAATGATAAAGTTCACATATTTTCTATCAGTAACCAGTAATCATGGTCCTTCTATTTAAACCTTCCTTTGTTTTAGTTCAACTTTTTTATTTTCTTTCTTTCTTTTTGTTTTTTTTAAATGTGCTAAAAACAGAAATCTGCCTTTAATTCATCTGGTTGTAGAGGCCTGCATGTTCAAAGGTCAGGCAAGTTTTCTCTGAGGTGTCATTTACTGTTGTGCTGCTGCTGGTCCTGTATTGTAGGTGTTTTTTCCCAGCCTGCATTAAGGTAAAGTAACAAATCTGTTCTCCTAAATAAGAAAATTACCCTGTGACACATGATTAACTTAAGTCACTGTGCTTGTATTTTTTTTCTGTATTTTCTGCTGTTTTGCATGGATATCTCACTGATGTAGTGCACAACAACTACTTTTATTTATTTATTTAGACAATCTCTTCCCATTTGTAGTGAGTGGGTTGTATAGTTTATAATCAAATTTTTTGAAAGAATAAAAAACAAACAATGGTGACATTGTCTGCATCAGCCTGGCAGTACCAGTGTGGCTTGTTAATATTAAAACTCTGGATTTAATGCTGTTTAAAAAAAAAAAAAGTAAACAATGTTCCTGAAAATCCATCCTTTCAGCTTGTTTTCTGACCCCTCATTGGTGAATAGTCTGCACCACTAGAGGGCGATGTAGTTCATGTAACTAGACGTCACTGAAAAGTGCATCGTGCCCCCTTGTGTAGTTTGATCGAGATGCACTTTATATAGATGCTGCTTGGACCAGTGAGTTCAGTCTAATTGGGTGCACACTGAAATCCTCTCTCTGTTGCTCTGATCAGTTTTATTTTGTTTTGAGTGTTTTGTTTTGGGGGGTTTCCCCTTCTTGCCTCGTGCTGTGTATTCCTTGACCCTCCTCGCTCTTCAGATACACACAAAACGGCATCCTGCACATGCTGGACCGCAACAAGCGGATCAAATCAAAGCCAGAGCGCTTCCAGAACTGCAAGGACAAGTTTGACCTGGTCATCACCTGTGAAGAGAGAGTCTATGACCAAGTGGTGGAGGGTGAGGTTTTGTAACATTACTCGGAGTCATTCACAAACCCACCGCTTTGCTGCTTCTCCAACTGTTACCTGCCTTTACCTGGTCTTTAATGTGTTTCCTAGATTTGAATTCCAGAGAGCAGGAGACGCTGCAGCCCGTGCATGTAATCAATGTAGACATTCAGGATAACCACGAGGAAGCCACACTGGGCGCCTTCCTCATCTGTGAGCTGTGCCAATGTGTGAGTGACAGCATCTGAGAACTTCTTGATGAGGCGTTTTCTTACAATTTTTTTTTTTTTTTTTAAACAAATTACTAATAAATATACACGTAAATAATGTGCAACACTGTTTCAGTTGGCACCTAAAGAAAGGTTAAACGATCTTTGTGAGTGGTGGAAATGAGGCGTGTGCGTGCACAGGTGGTGTTTTGATAGCTTTCCCTTGTGCACCCCTGCAGATCCAGCACACCGACGACATGGAGAATGAAATCGACGAGCTCCTACAAGAGTTTGAGGACAAAAGCAACAGGCCTTTCCTTCACACTGTCTGCTTCTACTAAGACTCTGCAACAATTTGCAATAAACACAGACCGAGATCAGAAGCAATCACACAGAAGTATATGGACACACATGCATCATACTCCTCAGTCATCCATGACTCAGTGCATACAGGTTGTGTGCCTACACAACCACAGACACACATAAATAGCTTTGGGTCAGGACCCAACAAATGGCTGCTGTTGGACATATTGTTGATAATGGGTTTTTCCTCTAAGCAGAGGATGGACTCGCTACTCTTGCTCTGCCTTTCATTCCTCCAGATCAAGGTCAGGCCAAGGTTAATCCCTCCAAATATCACAGGTCCAGTCAAATCACTCAACTATGTCTCCTCAGGGAGAGCCACAACACCCACAGGCCAGATTCAACAGCTCCTCCAGTTACTTTCATTTTTGTTTGGCACAGAATGTTTTTGTTTTTTTTCTTAGATCTATGATTAATTCAAGCATATATGCCAGATTTATTTAATATTTGGGAGGGTGTACATGTGTTTACATGCTGGAGGAGAATTATTTGAAGTGTATGCTTGTTTCTGTGCGACCATGTGTTTGTAGATTTAGTTAGGATTAAGTTTTAAGTGGGTGGGCTAATTAATAATGAATAACCAAACCTAGACCTCTGAGGCTTTCATCGGGTGTGTTTCAGATATGTGTTGATATTTAAACTCGATGCTGTATTTCTGGCCACAGTATTTTGTTTTGAGTTTTTTTTTTTTCTTGAACTGAAGCATTGTACTTATTTTCAAACTGCGAGCTCGGCTCAGAGTGCCTGATATTTCTTTTTTCCTGTATGTACATATGAATCTACTAAAGAACGAAGCCTCTCTAAGAAATCGTTCATGACCCTTTTTTTGACTTTATCAGTATTTAGTTCCTGCTGAGTTATTTAATTACAAAATGGGTATTAGAAGACTAACAGCGCTGTTAGGACTGTTTTATGAGTGATGAGGACAAATTACCAGAATTGGATATAAAATATGGGCTGATCTTTATTTAGATTTGAATTATTGATTCAGTTTGACTAAAGCAAATATATTAAAATATCAGAACAGAACATGGAGAGGCTCGGGTGGTAGAGTGGGTTGTATACTATTTGCAAGGGTGGGCATGTCTTCACCACATGCTGAAGGTGTAGGTCCTTCAGCATGGCAGTGAGGATACTCCCAGTGGTGGATCTGTAGAAATACTGGTATATTTATAATTAGAAATCTGCAAAAGCTAATAAAGTTCAAACATGAATGGTATGGAGTACAAACATTGCATCCAAAATATAGTGAAGTAGAGAGCAGCATAACATATAAAGTACAATGAAGGTGTACCTGAGTAAAGTACTGAAGTTAACATACTTGGGTACATCCAACTACTATTCTTTAATCCAGTGGTAATATGAGATAATACAGAAGTTGGGATATTTGGGGAAATTCATGTTAAAGAAGCCAAAACTCCACCTTTAAAAAAGTAGGTAAATAAAATAAAATAATACACACATTCCCAAAATTAAGAGTACTGCAACCCACTGAAACCAGAAAATCTCACAGGGCCCACCTAATCTTAAATTTTCGCTCTAGTCAAACAGAGAGCCTCATAAATTTACTTGAAAATTGCATTTAAAAAATCACTCAATGTAATGATTAATCACCTGTTTTAATTCACTTTTCATATAAATAAATACATATATATAAATGTGACTGTACATGTGAGTAATTTCAAACTGGATTTCTGTTATTAATGCGACCCACCTGCAGTACCTTTGCGGCCCTCCAGGGGGCCCCGGCCCACACTGGAGGCCTAACCCTAATCCCTCGCCCTAAGGGTAGGGTTACGAGTCCACTGAAATGCACTATCACAGAATTAAATGGCTCAGGTGGCTAAGAGCTCAGTTAGGAAAAAAGGAGGATAAAGGATTTCAGTAGATATAAAAAATAATGACATGGATACATGGATGAATAAATCGTGGATGAAGATTTTAAAAAAATAATTAAACTGTGAGAATAACAGTTAGATTGGGGGCCAAACACATTTTAGACACGCCCCTGCTCATCAGTGAAAATATAAAAGAGGGAAGGTGTAGGTCTGTTAGGTTACGTTGTGATGTGATCCTCGAGTTGGGGGACTTATGTTCATACTGGAGTGCAAAATTAAAACCAATGGAAGATGGACAAGAAAAGTTCAAAGTCATCAGGTGCTCAGTTTAGAAAAAAGAGAAAGGAAGAGGAGGAGAAACGAGCAAAAGATACAGGTAAGCAGATGTGTCATTGGATAATGGCAGGTCAGAATACTTTATTAATCCCTTTATTATGTGGGTTACAGTTGCTCCAAGAAGAAATGGTAAAAATAGTAACAGTAACAGACTAAACTCCAAACAATATGTTGCAGATTTTAATATTAATTAGTCATTGCCAATTGTTGATTTGTCCTGTTTTCATTGTATGACGAATTATGATGGCTGTTTGGTAGCCGTTTGCATACTATGCATACTCTCTCTCTTCATATATGTGTGTGTGTTTCTCTGGTGAAATTCAGTATGGTTCCGACAACAGTTTTATGTTAATGTACAATCCTTAATATGTTTTACGTGTGTGTTTGGGGGGGGGGCAGAGAGAGTGTTCGCCCAGGGCGCCAAACAGGCTAGGACCGCCACTGCGGATAGTGATAGTCGTATTTCAACTATTCTGTGAGTTTTGGAAGAAAATATAAATATTACAAAAATGTTAGGACTGCCCACAGTCCACAGAGTTGAAAGAAAATAAGGTCCAGCTGATATTCAGCTGCATGCTGACCGTAACCATGATGACTGGTTACCGCCCGTGCTTCTGCGGGAGGTAACATCCACGCAGCCCACTGAACCTCAGCTCTTCTTCTATTACTGTTGGCTCTCTGTGGCTGTAATCCTGCTGCCACGGCGAACTCGTTTTTACCCCTCTGTAATTTTCTCCCTGTCGGGTAATGCGAGCTTCAAAAGCAGTGAGGGCGCCAATTTCTATTTGCGTCTATGTGCAAAACCGTGTAAGAATGTAGTTAATGTATTTTATAAACAGGCTTCTTATTTTAAGTTATCAGTTTGAAAATTTTTTACTGTGTGTGTGTTAACTCCTAATGTGTTAACTCCTAATTATTATTTTATTTATTTTTTATCTCCAGGTGATCGTTTCCATCATGGATGCCAAAATTCAGAAATATAAGGAACGTGTTCAGGCGTCCACATCCTGAACCCTCGAAGGAATCCAGCGGGAGCATGGTGCAGATAGAGCCACAAGTTAATGGAAGCACTTGACATAAAACTGTAGTTCTGACTGAAATATAACAGAATGTAATAACAGTTGTAATAATGATATTTTAGCAGCCAGTAGAACCACCAGCATGTAAAAAAAAAACAAAAAAAACAACACACACACACACACTTCCTCAGGGAAATCTTGTAGAAGCAGATCTGCCATTTCTCAGCCTGTTTTCTCTGTTTCTGTGATATGGAAACATTTAAGGGGTTAAGAAGCCTTACTTATACACACATGTACTGTACACTGGTTGCCATACACTGCCTCTGCAACTGTCAGTGTTTTTCTGTGCTTGCTACTTACTAATAAAAATATAAATACATATATATAAAGCAGAGGTAAGGAGTCAGCTTGTGTGAGCTAAGCCCATTCTTAGGAGCTCAGGGCCACTTTTCTGGTCAACCAGGTCTTATGCAAGTAGCTCAAACAGCTCTCCCAGCAAGATACTACAAAAGATTTAACCAGATGTTTGTTTTTTTTAAATCAGTCAAACATATCCCCATCTGTCTAAAACAACCTTCACTTTCCCTGTCAGGAATGCCAGATTGATTTCTTACTCATGCAAACCTGCACATCACGCTACATAAGAGGGTCCCATAAAATGTGACAGGGCATTTAATCATGCAGCCTTTTCCAAACCATGGACAGCTTCATGCCCTCGACTTTCCTTTGAATATGAAGCTTCAACGGGAACTCTGTTATTATAGTGAAATACTGAAATCCCAGATGGATTCCTATCGAACACAACTACCCACTCGTCTTATCATTGCCCTTCTATTCGTTATGCATTGTGTGGTTCTAAAGTCTCTGCCTTAAAGGTTGGAGGTGTCACAGTACGACTCTTTCTTAGCCTTTCAGACTTCTGGCTTCTGAGAGAAACACCACAAATCATCAATTGTAGTAACAATCTTTACTTTTTATGAAAACATGGATCAGTTTCATTGTTTCAACAGAGACACTTTAATTAGTACATTTATATAGTGTAATTACAGACACAGCGACTGGTTTCCATGTAAAGTAAATGTTTACATTGTGTACATGATGCATAAGACCGAAAGAGTCTCAGCCATCATTTGTATTTTGTAGTTAATTGGTTAACGCTAGAAACTCATCTTCTGTCGTAAAGACAATCCCAACAGGCCTTTAGATTGAAACTTTCTAGTCAAAGAGGCAGAAAGCTAAAATTTTCCTATCCAGGTAGCACCACTGGGAAAAATGAACTCAAACTGGAGTTCCATCTTTAGGAGGAGAGTCTTCTCTCATCTTGCCGTCAGTGGAGGCAGGAGGTTGACCTGAACTCTCTGCTGTGCTGTTGTGTCCAGCTCGGTCGGCACTTTGGCCCTCTGCCGAGAGGTTCATAGGTGCTTGCTTTTCATTAATCTCAAGGACAGGAGCGATCACCTCCTGGGCCTGAGGCGTCTCGCTGAGGGGCAGATTAAAACCCATTTTTCCTCCGCTGCTCGTCACCCCAGCTGGTGGGGGTGTAAGGCTCTTCGCCGCCTCCTCTCCTCGCAGCCAGTCCATCTTCTGAAGGTGCTGCTTGACGGCATCGTCGACCCGAGCGTCGATCATGGCCTCTGTCAGGACGCCGTCTTCAGAGGAATATGCTGCCGCCTGAAGGAAAACAACATTTTCATTTTGAAATTAAGATACACTCTCCAGTGGTATGACAAGGTTTCAGCTATGGAGGCAAAGATAATATGATGATTCGTACCTGCCAGGCCACACCCAGCTTGGAGATCTCTCGTCCAGACATGCCCTCTGTCCGCTTCGCTATCTCAGAGCACTTTTTCCCGTAGTCAAACTGCGCCAGCTTCAGCCTCCTGTAAACACAAAGCAGAATAAGACCATGAAAAGGCCATGAAGGAAATTTCCACTGTTACACAGTATAGTGTTCCTACACTGGTGGACATGCTAGAAACACCTCCAGTATAAGGCATCTTACTCTGAATCAGATGGCTCAACTGGCTCTTTTTAATGTGGAGGAGTAGCCGCTCTACTCGGATCCTCTCCGGAATGATCAAGCTCCTAACCCCAACTATAAGACAGCCACGCCACCCTTTGGAGGAAGATAATTTCTGCTGTTTGTAATAGGTGAGGTAACCTGACAGCTTCGTTTTCACGCTCTGTTCTCTCTCATCACCGACATGCTACTAGGAGACTTGTCTATTGCCACTTTAACAGCTCTATTCTTGTGTACTCACTGTCTCCCTCCAGTGGCCGGCTCCAGCACATATTTGTCAAAGTATAACCGCACCAGCCTCTCCCGCTCCTCAAGACCCGGCAGCGCAAAATTCACTATTTCATCTATACGGTCATTTATGGCCCAGTCAAACTGCTCCGGCTGGTTACTGGCCAGCACCAACATAAACCTGCATAAAAACACACACACAAAAACACAAGAGTCAAGCAGCTTAATAAAAGGTAGGAAGTAAATCACAGTGGTTAAGAAAGTTCAGTTGTAAACATGTGAAATAGATTCTTACTTGTTGCTCTGTTCTCCAGTGCGATATAAAAAGGCATTGAGAGTGGCTCTGAGGTCTTCACTGATTTTCTCCTATTGTAAAAACAAAATAAGGCAATGAACAGTTGCTTCTTTCTTATGTAACCGGCAGGTTTTTTGAGTAATGAAATAAACGCAGACTTACGGTGGCCCTCTTGCGGAGGAATGCGTCGGCTTCATCAACAAACAGCAGCAGCCTGTGATTGGAAACATGGCAGAAAGGACATGTTTTGCTACATCTGGTGCACTTCGTGATATTGGTGCAAATATAATAACAAATATGTTAGGTGACATATTTTGAGCATCATACCCGCGTCGACTCGTGTTGGCCCAATCAAACACTTTGTGCATGGCGGTGACACCATCGCGGCCCATTGGTGCTACATCACCACCGGTCATAATGGCGTAATCCATCCCAGAATGCACTGCCAGCTTCTACTCCACAGACACAGAAATCCTCCAGTCAGTCAAAGCACTGGTTTATATTTTTGGACACCTGAGCATGCTTTAGCTCTCTGGCGTACCTTAGCGAACAGCGTTTTGCCCGTCCCCGGAGGACCGTACATGAGGATGTTCCTGTACAGGCCGTTGTTCTGCCTTGTGTTTCTTGTTGCTATGGCAATGTCACGCACACGCTCCTCCAGGGAAGGCTAAGAGATGGGAAAGTGCTGTTATTTCAAGTTGAGACAAAACGGCAATGATTTGCACTTTTATACCACATGTCCACTTACACTGAGCACAACTCCCTCCAGGGCATCCTGAGGTTTACTCTTCAGCCGCTTGGTCGTCTAAATAATTTCAAAGCAGTTATAAGTACAACAAACTCTGCAGCTTAAAAATAGCAAAATTATGAATTCATCATTAGCTACCTTGACTGGATGCTTGACTGCCTCTGCGACAGTGAATCGGGAAGTTTCCCGGACTAGTGACGGCTTTCCGAGCCTGGCCTCGATGTAACGTCCGGCCACTGCTGTTGCATTTCGAGCTGAATACACTCCCACAGCCAAGAGGGTCAACCCTGCCACCTGGGGAAGAGAGGAAACCATTATAGATCAGGAGACTAAATTCACACTCCATTATGAGCAATGATAAGCAGAGCATTTTTTTTTCCCAGAAGATAATATTTATAGTTGAGGTAACATCTGGGATATAAGATCTTCATAGTTATAGCCAAAAACAATTTGAAAAAATACCTTTAAGATAGAGTTTCTGAGAATGGAAGTGTTTGAAAACCCACAGGTGTCATAAAAGCAGTATTTGCTTTGATGTATATACAACGGAGTAAAAGGACACAGTCAATTGAAATGTTTAGCACATCTGTGAATGCATACATGTTGGGCCTTTTAATGCTGCGTTCCAGATTAAATTAGAAATCTGTATTTACGAGTTTCCAGTCAAAATCTTCATCTGGAATAACCCCTAAACTTGGATTTCCAACTCAGAAAGTTGGAGCAGCCCCATGAATGAGTTTACCACCAGAGATGTTGGCAGTGAACATAAACGGTAGTAAAACTGTAAAAGGTGTAACGTGTACTGCCACTGTTATGTATTCGGGGCATGGCATATAATTCACAGACCAGGCTCTATCCATGCACGTGCTGCAGCAGCATTTCAAAGCACACACACACACAAAAAGGTATTGCTCTGTTTTGCCATCTTGCTAAGAAGCAAAACAAATCCTGTTTGTCTGACTTCGACAGAAACATTAATGTTTGATTTATGTTACTTGAACACAGCATAACTAACTGTGCTTTAGTGTACTCCTTAGGCATATTCATGTTTGTTTTCATTGGAATTTCAGTGACAAATTCTCCCTTGAATGGGAGCAGAGTGTCTCACCGTGGCAGTCACTTTGTCCCAGTCTGACACAAAGGCCCTGAATCCTTCTCCAAACACAGCACCTGCAGTCCTGAAAGCAAACACATGTTAACTGTGAGCACGCCTTTAAGAGTCTGTCACAGTGCCCATGTTGACACTGTTAAACATTTACTGAACTTAAGCTGTTTTCATGCATGAACTCCAGAAAATGGAGGAAAATTTGCTTCTCTCACAATCAGCACACAGCAGGACAAAGTCAGCATCAGTGAAATTTGCGCTACTGTAAATACTCTGTTTGGTTTGGATGAGGGTGCTACTCGAGTAGAGCGTGCAGGAAGCAGGAACGTTGACTGTATAAAAGACAGACGCAGCTTCTAACTTTGAAAAAGACATTAAATCTGCATTCTTTTAACAGCCAGCAGGTTGCAAAGGGATTTCCAGCTGTACTGAAGTTTTGCGATCGATCGATAGATAGATATAAAAAATAAATAAATACATTTACTCAGGTTATCAAGGTTACGCACAATGTCCTTGTTTTAAAAACAAAAAACAAAGATGGCGACCGGGTCTTCTGAGTCAAACAGATAAGTCGATCTTTTATACAGTCTGCAGATGTGATACAGGCGGCCGCACGCTAGCAGTGAATTCATTTAAACTCCTTTCACATCAGTA
This sequence comes from Aulonocara sp. 'chitande type north' Nkhata Bay, assembly GCF_057382095.1. NCBI lineage: Eukaryota > Metazoa > Chordata > Actinopteri > Cichliformes > Cichlidae > Aulonocara > Aulonocara sp. 'chitande type north' Nkhata Bay. Next base: position 25,017,841 of record NC_141348.1, read on the forward strand.
CAATTGGACTTTACACACACAAGCTGACATATTAAAGACAATTTAATGCCCAATCCAGCCGTGTCAGACATTTGTGTGCTCGCGTACAGCTCAGTCGAGTAAATTCTATAAAAGCTCAGGGCTGCAGCTCAGGTGCGAAAATGCATTTACAAGAAACTGCATTAAAAAACAATTATTATCATTCATGACCTTAAAAACCAGCGATACACCATTATAAACAGCTCAGAGCAAAACAATTTACTTTATGGACTCCAGAACGGTCTGTCGGTGTTCTGCAGCCTTCAGGCGGATCTGCTCTCGGATTATATCGGCGTTTTCCCTCTCAACTTTGGCTCGAGCTTTGGACTCTGCCTCAATACGAAGCAGCTCATTCTTGTGTCTCAGCTCCATCTCGTGCTCTATGGTCGCTAAACAACAAAGAGGAAAAAACAAAAACATAAACCTCAGCTCATCGTGTCAAACATTTAAAAGCATCCCATCAATAACCGCGCTCGTTTCTTTACCTTTCCTCATGGCCTCCTGCTTCTGTACAGACTCCTCCTGTTTGCGAAGGCTCTCTTCATTCATGGCTTGCTGTTAATTAAACAAGCACAAGACATTTAGTACTGTATCCCACTTCACAGCACGTTACAGCTGGAGTTGGAGGTTAACAACTCACCTGTTGCCTCAGTTGGTCCTCATATCGCTGCCTGGCCAGCTTGTCTTGGTATTGAGCTCGCTGATGGGACACAACCACAAAAACACAATTTGGTACAATTCACTGCTGTAATACTCACAGTGCTCTTCCCTCTAAAGAAAAAGAAAAGAAGCTCATGTTTTCCCCTCTTACAGCTTGATGCTGCTTGCTCTCCTCATTGAGAGTTTTCCTCCTCTCTTCAGCTTGGATGCGTATCTGGTCGCCTTTGAGCTGTTCGACTGCTGCTTCATATTCCTAAAGCGTGAGGTGAGAGCACAACTGGGTCATTGGAGAACAGCGACAATTCATCGCAGCACAGAACACAGATGCCACCAAAGTCCTCGAGTATCAAAGGAGCAAGAATACCTACTTAAATAGAGCGCGGCTGTTATAACGCCCAATCAGATGACTTCAGATCCAGTTCGAGACTACTCTTCTAGTCATCACATTGAAACATCTCATCTTTATGGTCTCACCTGCTATCTCTGATGCCTGCTCTGTGCTGGTCTCCCTGCCTTATTCCACCTATACATACTCAGGAAGGTCATTACAGTGGTGCTTACTCATCTTTGTAAATATCTGAGTCAAGTTCTTATACAGTACTGTGTAAAAGTCTTAAGCCAACATCACACAGTTCTTTGTATTTTGCTAGGAAAAGTGCAGTACAGTAATTCACTGTAACATGCAAACATACAGAGTGTGTGCATGCTATGGCACAGCCTCCATCATGTTATATATTCACTGTTGTTAATCTCTCCTGACCTTCTCCATACCCATTGACTCATGCTGTAATATGCCAAGCTTTCAGCTAATAGCTCTTTAGGAATCACCTCAACGATGCAAACAATAAATACCATTTAATGCATGTAAGCTGTGAGTAACTTCAAATTAGTTATTTGGCAAGTTGTACAAGGACTGATTTTAAAATGAGTGAAAAAGCAGCCTCTGACAGAGCTTTGGAAAGCCCGGAGAACTTTTGATAAAGACCACTTCTGAAAAATACGGCTACTGCGGCTTCATCTAATGCAGGTCTATAATACCTAGGAATTATCAAGCTGATAGAAACGGACTGATGTACCCGGTGTCCTGCTGCAGATGCAGAGTGATCCACTGCTCTGCTTTTATTTTTATTAACAGATTTTCTTTTTCATTTTTTTACTTGTGTGACTTATCTTCTGGTTGTGTTGCTTCTTGGTTTAACATTTGTGTGATGAACACATTTTTTTGAAGTACATAGTGAGTAAAGGTATTCACTGTACCTTCATCTTACTCTGGTGTTCCAGCTGAGTGGTATTCTCCTGCATTCGAGCAAGCTCCAGAGCTTCTTTGGCATGTCCTACACACACGCACACACACGCACACACACACACAGATGAAGATGCATGTAGTTGCTTCAAAGCGTTATGTTTGTGAGGCCTGCTGTCTTTGCTGATCCCTGTGACTGACTGTATCCACCTTTGAGTCTTAACTACCAAACAACAGCCCTGAATGAATGAATGAATGAAATCATTATCAATAATCAAATAATAGTATGTGTTGCATCGTTGCACACGTGTGTGTGTGTTAGAGGGTGAGGTCTGGATGTTCTGAGCCGGACTGCAACGTCCGTGACCTTTGAACTCTGTTCTCTCTCTGGATGAAGGTGGATGCAGCTCAGTTCCGTAAGCCTAACTTCACGTGAGTTAAACCTTTAGTATTTATACCGGTGCTGGATGTCGGTGAGGGCCTCTTCAGCTACACTGAGGCGACCACCACCATCACCGTGAGCCAGAGAGCAGCAGATGCTGGTGCAGCTCTGCTCTCCAACAGCAGCCGTGTTTGTATAATCTGTACACACCTCCTCTAAGGAGACCCACCCGAAGCCCTTGAATACTTACGGGACATGTCGAGCTCCTTAGCCGCCTGAGCAGCCCGCTCCAGCCCGGTGGGATCGAAGTTGCTCCATTTGTCCTTGGGTTTATCTCCACCGCCGCTGGAGCCCCCGGCCGGCGGAGGTGGCGGCGGTGGAGGCTGTGCCGGTAAACCGGGAGGCACCTCCGGCTGTCCCTTGTTCAGGCCGAACAGCCACGACATTTCGCCGAGAACAAATAAAGCACCGTTAAACCGGTTCTGTTGGACAGAGGATAGCAGCCGCAGGTCTGTCACTACGCTTCCTCCACACGCGTGTCACGCCGAAAGCTTCTGCGCATGCGCACCAAACAGCTCAAGGTTTAGCTGAATAATCGCAGCCAGGATTGGCTCAGAACAAGTACTTCTCCTTCTGATTGGCGCTCAACGTAGTAGTCCTCAGCAGAGGTCATTGACGTAGCCCCGCCCACACGATACGGTAGCCCCGAAGGATCATAAAGCATACAATTCACTCGAAAGGACGTTTACCCCGGTTTCATCAGGCTGTTTCTGTTTTTGAAAGTCATTGAAGTGTCAGAGGATTGTTTCCAGGTTTTCTATATCAAATCTATTTTTGATTTACTTAAACTTCAAATCTAAAAATTTAAAGCAAACACTCTGCACTGAAAACAATCTCCTCACTTCAGTTTTAACCTTCTGTTTTCCAACAACTTCATGCTCCAGAGCAAGAGTGGGCAATTTATGTTCCCAAGGGGCTACATGAGAAGCTGCTGTGCAGGCCCACACCAATAAGTTGTAAGAAGATAAAATAAATATTGAGCAGAACCGAGTTCAGCTTATTGTTGATCAGGACAAAAGTAAATAAAATCCTTAAAATAAAAAAATCTGACGAAAGACAGCAAACCAGAATATATATCAAAAATGTTTAATGAGCTAAACATTTAGAGGACAACCGACCCACAAAAGGTGGTAAAACACATATTTACACAGAAACAAAAAAAGGCCAACCTTAAAAAACAAACAAAAAGAAAAACTTTCAGTCATAACTCAAGGTTGCATATGATAAACAGGTTTATGGAAATGATAACAAGACCATGTGTGAAGACACTGGAGGTAATCAGGAGGTGACACCACATGTTGGCAACACATTCCTGTTTTAGGAAGTTTAAGTTTACCTCCTGCCAGGGATTCTGTGCAGCCATTGATAAATACCAGTGAAAGTTGGATTTACGGGTTTTATACATGAAGTTCGTATGAAGAACACAATCAGAGATACTGATCTCGAAGTTCAGGAGTCAAAATACTGCACACATAATGAGCTGTGCTGCTGTAGGCAAGTTTACTTCAGGAATGATACACTGTTGGTACTATTTTAAAAATCTCTCCAAAAATCATTTCTACGAGAGACCAGTGGAAAGCTCGTTAACATGAGACTCCTTATTGACTTGTTCAAATATAAAGCCAACAAGAAGCACGGGACCAGCAGAAGTGTCACAAAACCGATTACTTTTTGATCGGCCTGTAAAATTCCTGTTTTTCCCCAAACAGACAACCTGTGTTACAGCTCGAATTCAAGCCGGATCTCTGATCGAGCGATCATGAATCACCACACACAAATGCAATTCTTTAAACGAATCATACAAGAAACACATTTTGATGAAATCCTAAAATGAGGTGTCTGTGTCAGTTCAATTTTTTTTTTTTTTTTTTTTTTTAAATAAACGCTGTTCTTTAACCCCCCCGCCCCCCCAAAAAAACAATCATTTATCCATAACTGTGGCAAGTCCTTTACTGCAGCATAACTACACGGGAGAGCACACCAGAAGGCTCTTTGCCGTCACCCAGTGCTGCCCTGAAGCCTTCTTGTTGCCGAGCCCTTGCCAGTTTTGCAAGTGAGAGGAACGACCGAGGCTCTGTAACGGCCAGATCACTGATGACGCGACGGTTGAGCTGGACGCTGCTCTATATGGTGAGAAAAAGGAAGAGTGAGCCAACAGAATTTTTAAAAATACATGAGCTGCAAAACTATCTAGTAAAGCCAACCTTAGTCAGATTGTGCATGAGGGCGGGATATTTCATGCCGTGCTCTCGTGTTGCTGCAGCAATCCGTGAGATCCAGAGCTGATGAATCAAGGGGACAACACACAGGATCAATTATACTGAAGCAAACTGATTTCTAATCTTACACACACACACCAATCAGCTGCAATATTAAATCCAAAGAGAGGAAGTGAACAACATCCTGTTATACTGCAAAGTTCTGCTGGGAAGTGCACAGCAGTGGCCTCACCCAGCCAGAGAACACCCCCCAACACACTACAAAAATTGCTCAGGAACAGCTCGATGATCAGGACAAAGAGCCCAAAGTGCTGACCTGACTTCAAATTCTCCCAATTTAATCAAAATAAGTCAGCAGCATGGAGCAGAACTGAGGTTTTAGAATAGAATAGAATAGAATAGAATGACTTTATTGTCATTATACAGATGTACAATGAGATACATGGGGGGGGTGCACAGTTTCTGCAGCACTATATGCATATGAGCAGTATTTACAGGAAAAAATATAAAGTGTACAAAAATACAATCTGGTAAAAAAAATAAATAGTGTTATGTATATACAGTTTGGGTTATTGCACAGTGGTGGTTTATCCTTGAAATGGGGGGTGGAACTGTGTTTATCAGTGTATGTGTGGACATGGAAGGAGTGCTTCCAAGTTGTTCACACCAAATTCTGACCCTACCATCCAAATGTCATGGCAGAATTCAAGATGCATCAGACCAGGTGTTTTTGATCTTCTGCAGTGAAATTTTGCTGAACCTGTACAAATTATAGTCTCAGTTTCTTGCTCTTAGTGGACAGGACCCCCTGTGGTCGTCTTCATTTAGATATCCTCTAACCCTTAATTGTAATGCGAGGTGATTTTAGTTAATCTCGCCTTCCTATCACCTCAGGCGAAGGACTTTCACACAGAGAACTGCCGCTCACTGCATTGTTTCCTCTTGGGTTTTTTTGGACCCTTTTCTGTAAACCCTAGAGATGGTTGTGTTGGAAAATCCCAGCAGCTCAACTGAAATATTCAGACCAGCCTGTCTAGCACAAAACGCCACAACATGTTTAAAGTCACTGAAATCACCCTCCTTCATCCATTCTGATGTTCAGTGTGAACCTGAGCTGGTCATCTTCACCATGTCAAGACACCTGAATGTACTGGTTTGCTGTCAAGTGATCGGCTTACTAATATTTTGCGTTAACAAGCTGTTGAACAGGTGTCCCTAATGAAGTGGCCTGTTAGTAATGTAGACACTGCTGCGGAACTAGCCCAAAGCTTTATTTTCTATTTAATTATTATATAGCGGACTAATGGAGTGAAAATATCAAGTATTTGATTAAACCGACCAAAAAATAAAGAAAATATAACCAGTTATCTAAACAACATGCTTTAATTTAGACATCTTGTGGTGCACCTGATTTATCTTGGGGATCCTTTAGGTGGTCATGACGCCAGTCAGGAATCATTTGATAAGCAAAAAGCAATCATTAGTGTTTGTTTTAAATATATTTGCACCCAGAATCTGCTGAAAAGTCTATTACTTAGACTACGATTGCTACTATCAGGAAAAAAATCCAAATGCCATGCAGTAATATTTGGGTCTTCTTACCGTCCTCATGTTGCGCTTCTTAAGTTTCCGAGCTTTGGTGGCGTACACGAACGCCCTCCTGACAGCCAGCACGGCCAGGCTGTAGCAGCGGTTCTTCCTGCCTCTGAAGTGCTGTTGGAAGAAATGACAGAGACGTGACAACAACACTTGTTACAAGTCTTTAACACGACGAGGATGCAATAAACAAAACACCACAGCTTCTACAAACATCATGAATGAGCTCTAGCAGCTATCACTCCAGGAAATAGCAATAGACGTACCCGTGCATGCTTGAGGACCTCCTGGACCTTCCAGTATCTGTCGGGTCCTCGGCTTCTGATCCAACAAGACAGCGTCAAAAACACCATTTCAGTCCCCCCGTCACCTCACCGCAGTGTCCACTTTCAAACGAATAAACACGTAATAAGTGACCTCCAACCAAGCACTCTCGGTGTTATGAGAGCTCAATAACTCCGCACGCCGTACGTCGACAAACCGAGGCGCATTCTGGGTACGTTCAATTTAAAATTCTGTCAGAGGCGGCGCGCGGGCTAATTTAACACAAACAACTTCATCAATTGCACCAGACGGCTACGGTTCACAAAACAAAAACAAAACAAAAGTCTGAAAATAAGATGTCAAACATTAGATTACAGATCCGTAAAAATACACACTTTCTAAAGGACGTGTTTGCGTCAGTGCGAAACACGTCGGTGTACAAAGCAAACGCACCCACTGAGTTGAATGCTGGGCTAGCGAGCTGCGGAGGTCAAAGGAGAGACCATTCAAAATGTCGGTCGCCAGTTTTACGTCCTTGACTCGGTGCGGTGTTTTGGCATTCCGCTCTCCCGCAGGACTCTTGGTATGTTGACGGTTATTATGGAAAAGTAAATAGTTTCATCGTGAACCGCTGCTGTCATCAGCCGGCCCGGTGTCAGCGTTTAGACCGGTTACAGCTCTCTACGTGAGGGTTCCGTCTATGTTCTGAAGTCCGGGTTACATAGTGTAGTTGTTAGCTAAACTTAAGTTAATTATGGTTCGGCTGGTTAACGCTAAATGTGTTGGAATGTATGTCTAACACTAAAAGTAAATAATAATAGAGCTTTGTGCAGAAAAATATATTAAAAAAGATAATCCGAAAAAAATGATGGCATTATTCTATTGCAATGAAGTTTGTGTTTTATGAAACCATGTCTGACAGCTATTAATACAGGATATTTATTGGTATTGATTAAAGGTTATTTAGACAACGCTAAATTTAGTGATTGGAGCAGGTACTTCATCCTGGTCATGATTGAAGAGGACTTCGGGCGATCGTGGCTCAAGAGTTGGGAGTTCGCCTTGTAATCGGAAGTTTGCCGGTTCGAGCCCCGGCTTGGACAGTCTGTGTGTGTGTGTGTGTGTGTTTGTTTGTTTGAAATTATTATTATATTTGATTTCTCGCCTGTCTTCCCTGTGATCAGGCGGTACGGTATGCACAGACAGCAGCAGCTCCAGCAGGGCAGCCCAGGGTAAAGAAGTTCCAGGTGTACAGATGGGATCCAGAAACTCCAGGGGACAAACCCCGAATGCAGACCTATGAGATTGACCTCAACACGTGAGTGTCATAGATTTGGACATCTGGCATCCAGGCAGAGCAATTTCCTGTCATTGATTAGAGAAAGTTTTATTAAAACCCAACAGTCCAGCAGCTTTCCATTTTAGCCCAGATATCCCAGCAGAGTCTTCATTTTTCACAGGTTAGGATGTTTGTTGGTTAGGATGTTGCTGAGAATATATTCGGGTCTAAACAAAGGGCATTGTTAATGGCCTAACTAATGCTTTCTGGTGGCTTCAGTAACAGTAACAGGTGGCCCTGACAGCCGGGCATATTTTCAGTCCTCTTCCTTCACCTGTTCTCTAATCAGCTTTATTAAACTCTCTCAGCTCATGTTTGTCAGCGTGACACTGCTCAATGCTGAGTAATGCTGCTCAGCCGTATGATCTGTCTGGGTTTCAGCTGATCAAGTAAACACATCAGACAAGCTGCTTTGACAATTTCATGTTACAGATTTTTTTTTTTTTTTAACTTACTGTGTTTTTGTTTGTTTTTTTCATCCAGCTGTGGCCCAATGGTTCTCGATGTGCTCATTAAGATCAAGAATGAGATTGACCCCACTCTGACATTTCGTCGCTCCTGCAGAGAAGGTCAGTAACACAGGGGCTGGAGTTGCACCTTTAAAAGGGGTTTACAGAGTCTAGAGCACCTGAGTCAAAGCTTTTATACTCTTGAAGACTGACAAAGCCCATCTTTAAGAAGCCCATCTTTTCAGCTCAAAGTAAGAAGTGCAAAACCCCCCAAAAAACATTAACGGTAAAAACGAAATACAGTATGAAAAGCAGAGACAGCATTGTCATTGTTTTTTATTACTCAGTTTCACTGTTTGGTTGACGAGCAACAACACCACAAGCAAGAGTTGCACACAGACCGGTTGTACCACATCTGTTGTTGTCCTCAAAAGTTAAATGTCAATAATAAATGTTGTTATTATAATTTTTATTCTGCTTTAACCAGGTATTTGTGGGTCCTGTGCGATGAACATCAATGGAGGAAACACACTCGCCTGCCTCAACAAGATCGACTCCAGCCTCAGCAAGCCGACTAAGATTTACCCTCTGCCACACATGTACGTCGTCAAGGACCTGGTACCTGTAAGTCAGCTTCACCGAACATCTGTGAACATCTGGAACGAAGCATTTACTTCACAGTCCTCTTTTATAAGCTAGCACAGCCATCACATTATCACACACAAGTGCTAAGAGTTTAAAGTCATTAACAGCTGGTTGCTTTTTTTATTTTGCATGTGCAAAATTTAGTGTTGCAATAACAAATGTTACACTGTTTTGTTTTTAACAGTGAAAAAACACATTAGCATTCATGAAAACCGTTACATTTTTCTTTATTCGTTTTATTTCCAACCTTTTTTAAGCCAGATCTAATGAATCAGATGCGTGGATGTCTTTTTAGGAGTGTTGGTGCTGTAGATTATGTGATGCGGATGTTCCTGATTCTTAATTTTCTAGATGATTAAACAGGAGAAGGAGAAATCAATCAGACTGTTCTAAAAATCAGAAACACTCAAGAGATTAATAAAGGGGCTGAATTTGCATTGTCTGACATTCCGTCTTTCTTGTTAACACCTTCCCAACACAGAGAGGAGGAGGGATGGAGAGGGGTGGTTCTTGTTTGTCGGGTGGCTGGATGAATGTAAAACCCTGCTGTTAACCAGCGACGTGCACAAATAAAATCTGAATAATTTGTTTAACCAACTAGTGTTTCTGCCGCCAGCTAGCAAGGACAGCAATGCTTAATTGTGTGGTCGACTAATCCTGGGCATCCCTTTTTAATGATCAGTAGACCCGACTGTTAAATGTTGCTTTGAACTGATTGGGTGTGAAGAAGCTACTGCTCACTGCTTCTCTGTGGAAGCTAAAAGCCAGCAAAATGTAAATTGAGGTAGATTTTGTTTAATAATAGCAGATCAGTTTGGGGTTTTTTTTAGGGGTTTTTTTAGCATTTGAACGTAAGGCTGCTTGATTACAGCAATAAATCATAATTGCACATTCATATTGTTTAAGATCTTCAATGATTATTAAAGATGATAGACTTAGAAAAAGTTTAAATAAATAGGAAAATAAAAATTAGGCTGATAATAAACGTTTTATTGGTCTTATCTTGCTATAATAGTCACTGGAAGCCAAAATTATAATTACAATAAAATGTGAGTGATTCGCACACATACTTCCACACGTGGATTGGAGGAGCCTGAGATCGATCAGCTGATCCATTTGATTGGTAGTCGACCACCTCTATCATCTGAGCCGCAGCCACCTGAGTAGACAGTTCAGTTTGGTGGATTCATTAGTGTAGCAATGTGTTTGCAGGACATGAGTAACTTCTACGCCCAGTACAAGTCCATCGAACCCTACCTGAAGAAGAAGGATGAGTCCAAGGAAGGGAAGGAACAGTACCTGCAGTCTGTGGAGGACCGGGAGAAGCTGGTACATTTGTCTTTGTTTGTTTTTTCACTGTCCCATAACATTCAGGCTTCCAGCACATTAAGGAAACATATCTTTACTTGCTTCTCTCCCATGTAGGACGGGCTGTATGAGTGTATTCTGTGCGCCTGTTGCAGCACCAGCTGCCCAAGTTACTGGTGGAACGGAGACAAATACCTCGGGCCTGCTGTGCTCATGCAGGTGTGTGTTTGAGCACTTTAATATGCAGGATGGTCTGTTATAGTCTGAATCAGCAAGGCTGTGTAGTAAACCTTTGTCGTGTTTCAGGCGTACCGCTGGATGATTGACTCACGAGACGAGTACACAGAAGAACGGTTGTCCAAGCTGCAGGATCCTTTCTCGCTCTACCGTTGCCACACCATCATGAACTGCACCAAGACCTGTCCCAAGGTAAGCTCTCTGCACTGCTGACACTTCAGGTACATCTGAGCAGCTTCGTACAGAGTCTACTCAGATGTGTGAATAAGCTTTTGTGTTTTCTGTGCTCTTCCTGTCAGGGCCTGAACCCAGGAAAAGCTATCGCTGAGATCAAGAAGATGATGGCCACATACAAGAAGAAGACAGCAGCTGCTGTCTGAAACCTCATTTATCCTCTGGATCTTCTTATCCCTCCATGACTAAGTTATATAATGATCAAAAAATGCTTCTTCAGGTCTGTTGGGCCAGTGCACCATGTATCACCACCACCACCACCACCACGACATCCTGCAGTCAGCTGTAGCAGAAGTGTGTGTGTGTGTGTGGTTGGAGAACTTGGTGTGACATAAACACTCATGTACAGTATGAAGGAGAGAGAGCGTCTGAGTCTTACATGTACCATAAAATAGGTGTTTATCTCCAACTCTACTGTGTGTTTGTGTACTTGATGCTGCAGAGTAAAATCCAGGCATTTCTTTGTGTGTCTTTTAGCTCGTTGCTTTTCATGTTAGCAGCTGGTTCACAGGCACGTTCCCTCAGATCTTCCAGCAAACTGACATCAGTCTTTGTTTTGATGGAAATAAATAAGTTTAAATTCTGGTTGCGGTCTTTCACTTGTGATTATTTCTCCTGTCATCCTACTACGTTGACTCGGTGTCCTCTGGGTGTCACTGTTGAGCAGAGCCAAATGAGTTGAACCATCTGAAGCATTTCAAAGCTTTTTCAACCAGCAATAAAACTCTTATTGTATGTTGACTGTAATTAAAGGGGAACTAAAATCCTGCTTTATGTTGTAAAATGGAGTTTGTCATCTGTACAGCAGACTAATCTCTGGAGGACTCAATGCAGAGCTTTGCTTTCAGTGCTGTGGGTATGTACAGAGACAGAAAACGCTATCGCTGCCCACAAACCTCATTTTAAAATTAATTTTGGCATAAACTGGAGTTTATTTACACAAGAAAGGAGTTCAGCTTTATAAAGTGCAAATTCATACAATGTGATATTAGAGTGAAACCCCAACAAGCCTCTGGCAGCCATCTGGAAGAGACCAGCTGTGGGATGATGGGACAGAGAAGAAACAAACTGTGGGAGAGAGAAGAAGAAAAAAAGTGGAGTAGAGTGCATCATGGGAAGTCTGCCAGCAGCCTGAGCCTATCGCAGCAGCAGGGTCCCCTGATCGAGCCCTGACTTTACCAAAAAGCTTAAAATCTAAAAATTTAGAGGAGGTCTGTCTCCCAAAACCAAGCTGGGAGCTGATTTCACAGAAGAATGACCTTAAAGCTGAAGGCTCTGCCACAATTAAGCCTGCAGTCTGGGAGCGATCTACGAGGTCTTTAAGATGTGATGAGGCCTGATTATTTAAAAACTTTCTATGTGTACAGAATTTAACAAGGACCCACATGCAGTTGTATTGTATAAAGGAAAACATGGCTGGTATTTATATGTGCTGACATTATATACAAGACATCAATGCCAGGAAAAAAGGACCAAAAAACTGGTGTGACTCAACCCTGATATGTTAGGAGTGTTATACTGTACATTTGTGTGCGCTCACATGTGTGTTAAACATTGCCAAAGGTTCAAGGTAATAAACAATTAGTTGCTCTGGGTGAAAATTTTTTTTGTACTTTTGTCACTTGTTTTATCAGTGAAAGGGGGACATCACAGACTGTGAGCACAGAAGCCCCACCCACCCGCTGTCCAGACCTTCTGTTTGCACAGGCCATCCAATCAGAAAAAAGCCATCTAAAAATAATATGGGAAGATAGCTAAAAGTCTTGTTTCAAGCAGTAGATGAACTACATGAAAGGGCTGCACCAGTGCCCATATTAAGAAAAATGAGGATTATTTTTAGAAATGTAAATCATGCTAAACTATCCTGGAAGCACAAGAATAAAACACGGAGCTGGAAATTAGCACTACGGATCATGTGAACTTACCCTTCGATTTCATACTTTCATAGCGTTTATAGCTTCCACTTCTGCATAGCTCTTCACTGACAGGGTTGTTGCTGGTCGTTGCTGGAGGCCGGGGCTGGACTGGACGGGGAGGAGACTGCAGATGCGGGGTGGTACAATGTGGCGCTGGAAGTCCTCCTGCACTCACAGGACGCATGAGAGCGGCAGAAAGTCGGAGCGAATTGAGTCAAAGTTGGGTAAGATCTCTGAAAAAAGTCGCATGACTGGTTTAGTTTGACTTTCTTGTTTCTTTTTTATTATTACTATTACTAAATGCAAGTATGAAATGAGTTATAGACTTTACCTGATCTAAACTGCATTTATGCTGAAGGTTATGGAGGAGGGAAAAAAAATCAGGAGACATTTTTTGTGCACAGACTTCATGCAGTGCGGTGAGTCTTAAAAGGACTTCAAAGCATTCCTGGCGCTTATCAGTCTGCTTAATGCAAACCAAAAATAGCCGAGGATATTCTGGGTGTATATTAATGGCTGTTGAGAATTGACATGTGGTCCTGTGTTTTCACTGGAGAGAAGAAGAGGGAGGAGGAGGAGGGACTGCAGCGATGGCACTGGTGAGAGGGTGAAAACTAAACCCTCTCTCCAGCCTCTCTGTCATTGAGTGGGGGGAAATTGAGCTGCTTCCAGAGAATAGGGGTCGATGAGGGCATATGCAGAAATGATTCATTAGTGTTCCCTTTTTTAACTATAAAAAACCAAATAGTGCAAAAATGGATGACAGCAGAGCATCTCCTGATTGTGGTTTTTTTTTGTGTATGTGTGTGTGTGTGTGTGTGGGGGGGGGGGGGGGGGGGGGGGGTAATGGCTCCCAGATGTGTGATGTGAAAACATATGGTTTCCCAAAGCCACTGTGATGCACACCAAGAACTCTGTGTGTGTGTGTGTGTGTGTGTGTGTGTGTGTTTTAGTGTCACACAAAGATGCACAAATTGGCATGCATGCACAACTTGTGCAAAAAGTGTTTTACTCACAGATTTTGTGTCCAAATGTGACCTAGAAAATCTGCATTTAGTTACACACACACACAAACACACACAAACAAAGGGGAGGGAGAAAAGAAAAGAGTGGGTTTTGTGTATGTACCACACAATCAGGTTTAGTGCATGAAGTGGCCCACAGTGCAGCAGCAGCTGTGGAGGAGGAGCGTTCATACTTTCCACAAAGTGGAAAAGTACTTTAGTCAGTGTAAGGTAATGAGTTTTACTGTATGTAACAGTGTGACTTCATGAATGTCACTGACGGATTCAGAGTGTTTTTTTATTTTTTAAAAAAGCTCTGTTGCTTGGTCGGGTAAAGAAGAAAGAAAAGGGGGGAAAGGAGGGGGGGCTGGTAGGAAATGACCAGTGAGAGCGACAGAAGGGAAATGAAGGATGAGGAGGCATAAAGAGGGAGGTATGAAGAAAACCCAGAGAGAAAGAGAGTGGGGTGGGGTCGAGGGGTCCTCTGTTTCTTTTCCTGGAATGCGGACTGTGTGCTGCTGCGAGGAAAAGCTGTAAAACAGAAAGTTTGTTCTGAGGAAGACGTGCCACATTCTTGCTGCCACAGTTCCCCGGTGGAGGAGGTGGTGGTGTTGGTCACAGTGGGGATGATGGCTTAAGGGGGGCAGAAGTATGGGGGGGTGGAAAGGTGACGGAGGACGGGGGAAAGAGAAGAGACGAGTTTTCAGGAGACCAAAGCAGTGTCCAGCACTGAGCACTTTATCCCCCTCATGTTGTTTTGTCTTGATTAATACTCTCATTTTCCCTCCAGTGTTAAAGTCAGTCTACCTCCCAGAGCGACCATGAGAGTCCTCCTGCTACTCTGCATGCCAGGTAACTGCACCACAGGCCTCTACCAGCTGAAACAGCTTCAAAAAACAAATCGGTTCTCTGTAACACCAAAGGCTCAATACTAAATGTTTGGACATTTGTGTATAATAGATTTATTTGCTTTCTTGCTTCAAGTTAGGTAAGGAAACTGATACCATTCTGATGTCTGTATCATGCATGAAAAGCTCCTCGATCAACAACTTAAATAAGATTAAATGACAGATAAATAGTTCAGTCTAAAGGTAACAACAAAGCCCTGCCAACATTTAAAAAAATGTCAAACTACTCGTTTATTTATTCCTTTATTCATTTCATGTTCAGACCTCAACAACAAAACAGCCCCAACAGCACCTGTTATCACCGTTGTCCAGTTTAGTCCCACACACTCCTTGCTCTCGACCAAAAATGCCGAAAACCTCCCGAAACTTTTCAAATTTTAACAGAAAATTGCTGCCCACTGTAAAAAACAAAGATCACTATTCCTATTCACTATTCACTATGTTCACTATTCCTCGAATAGCAACAAAATTTAGTCAAACTGAGAAAAAGCTGCAAAGATAACACATGTATGCTGCTCTGAATAATAGTGAGATACAGCAGCACAAAGTCTCACTTGGCATTTTTTAAGTACACCTGTTCCATTGCTTGAACCCAAATACTTAATCATCCAATCAAATGGATCTAGGCGTGTAGTCATGACCAAGACGACCTGCTGAAGTTGAAACCGAGCATCAGAATGAGAAAGATAGGTGAACGTGCCATGGCTGAAGCTGAGACTAGAGTTCTCACAGACTCACCAAAATTAGCCAAGAGAAGATCGGAAAACGCTGCCTGGTGTGATGAGTCTCGATTTCTACTGTGTTATTCAGGTTAGGGTCAGAATTTGGCATAACCAACATGAACGCAAAGAATCCATGGATCCTTGTTCAGGCTCCTGGTAGTGGTGTAATGGTGTTATTCTTCTCAGTGTTCACTCACTAATGGTTAGGCTTAAGCAGAAAGGCTTCCTGCCCAAACCCCTCACGCCATGTGCGGTCTTTCTCCCCACGTTCCCGAGCTTGATGGGATTGTGACTTGTCATTTGCAATAATGGTCCTGCAGTAGTGCTAGCTAGAGCTTGAAGATGTAAAAACCACATAATTATCAGGTGCGAACGTTTCATACTTCATAGCTGCCTTATTAAAGGAGATGAGTGTGATCTTAAAAGACTTAGGAAACACCAGTGATAGAGCTGTTTGTGTTTCACCGACTGCACTTCTCTCATCATTCTTTGTGATTCCTCTCTTTGTCTACGATGTCAACAGTTGTGCTGTTCAGCCAGCCCCAGTACCAGGATCCATATATCTTTAACGGTAAGTTAATTAAGGGAATATTGGCCTACATTGTTCCTGCTCAGCATCGGTTTACATCAGCGCTCTCCACATCTGTTCTCAATTCCTCGTTATCCTCTGCTGTATCACCCACCCTCGAGGAGTTCGCCCTCCCCCTCTCTCTGTCTTTCTCCTGATTCATATGTTTGTCATTCGCATAGCAACTGCACTGTAGTGTAAATAGCACTTTGACCAGTCTGCATCTTATTATTTTTAAACATCTTGCATATGAAGTCATGATTACTGACTCACAAGCTTGTGAACTCATGCAGGTGGTTCACGTTATATGGTGCAGCACTTTCTGTGGGTTTTTTTTTTAAACTAACAGTTGATCTCATGAAACATTTTTCTCTCTTGCTTGTTTTAAGAATTCCAAGAGTATGAGTACACCACAGGTGAGACATTTACTTTTCTTTTTTTCAGTTTCCTCATTTTCTAAATGTTATGCCAAGTGTATAAGTGGGAAAATGTTTCTCTCCTCTTATTTAGACCCTCCTCGTGGAGGCTATCAGCAGCAGGTTCAGCTCAACCCCGTGATCCGTCCTGGAAAATCAGGTACGTCTGCTTAGCTCTCCTCCCATCGGTCACAGATTTACTCCCAGTGCTGTCACGATTGAATGAATGAATGCAAATTGCCGCATGTCTCATACTATTTGAAAAAAACAGATCCCGAATTCCTGACAGAGCCCACGGAGCCTGGACCTCTCGGTAAGTGATTCAGAGAGACGAGAACAGAAAGCCAGTTGTTTTACGTAGAGTGGAGAAAAGATTCTGTTGTTTGATTCCCAGATTGCAGAGAGGAGCAGTACCTCTGCACCCGACTCTACTCAGTTCACAAGCCATGCAAGCAGTGTCTCAACAGCCTCTGTTTCTACAGGTAAGTGCTTTTAAAGGAGCACAATAGCAACAGAAAGCAGTGATTACGAGTAATACTGCATGGCTTCATTTCGTCTTGATGAATGGATATTTACCTCACGTGCACTGTGCTAGTTTTGGTCTGTTATTCTAATGTAAATATCACTGAAGCACAGTTAATTCTGATGTTAACAATGTGCTGGAACTATAGTGCATTTATGCAGATCCAAAACAAAAGGAATGAGGTTTTATACGATGCAGATGTCTCAAGGTGTCTAACAAAAAGGCAACCAGGAGCCAAACTGCTCTCCAAGAACTCACCGGATAAAGATTGTACAGCCTGTTCTCAGCAATCATTTCAAAGACTCCATTATTCAAACAGGACTAAATAGTGTACTTGTTGGGAACAATATCCAGCCGTGGATCAACCCTTATTTAGTTCTTATGAGTTCGTATGTGGTGCTGACTCAAAACAAACTTCAGCAGTAATGAGGAAACACCATGAAGTGCAGTGTCTCACTAAATAGGCAACAGTGGATTTGATTCAGTATAGATCGGCTATAGACTGTTGCCTGTAGATGCAGTTGTGACTGATAAGACCGACATGATGACTGTGAGCTGCTCCTGGCTCCGCACGTGTGACCTCTGCATGTGTTTTTGTTCAGTTTGCGGCGGGTGTACGTCGTCAACAAGGAGGTCTGCGTGAGGACTGTGTGCGCACACGAGGAGCTGCTCAGAGGTGGGATTCGCGTAACCTGTGTTCATGCATTTACTCCTTGATATTTTATGTACTAATTTAAAAGGGGCAGTGCATATTAATTAACACAAGCACTTAAACACATCCTGTAAATATTCCAGGTTTGCCAGGCTAATTTTCATCTTGCAGGTTAATAAATTAATGAATAAAACCAAATCTTCAAAGGCATATAAATAAATATAAATATAAATGAAAGAGAAACACGTGTAAAGTATACACAAATTCTAAAGTGATGGTATAAATTTGGCTTGTTATCCAAAATGTTCTACAAGCCTGCTTATAGAAAATAACTTTCTAATGATTTTAATTGTCTGTGTTGGACAATAGCTCATATGAGAAAGAATCATGAGATTGATTTTAACGGACTTTTCCGTGTGTGTGTGTGTGTGTGCTTGTGTGTGTTTAGCGGACCTGTGTCGCGATCAGTTTTCTCGCTGTGGAGTGGCGGCGCTGAGTGGCCAGTGTGCATCATTAGGAGGAAGCTGTGGGAAGAGCTGCGGAAGCTGCTGATGATCAGGGACACCACCCACCCAGATACTGCCGCTTTTTCACCTCCCTCATCACGTTGTCTTACTTTGCCCTCCTCCCTCTCTCCTCTCCCTCTGTACACCCCCGCTACCCCTGTGCGAAAAGCACTTCTGCATTTCAGCATGTTTCTCTTCGTCTAAAATGTTCCACATGTGTGTTTGCTCACTAGATCCTGTGTGTAAGGATACGTATAATCCAAAGGACGTTGATGACTGTATAAATCACTGGTGCTATAAAACTTCTAGAGGTGCACATAAAGCCACAGAACATCCTCGATTTTTATTTTTTAATTTTTTTGCATATCGTATCACATTAATCTTCTCGTGTTTACTGGTACGTTACTGTATTTGTGTTGAAAAGCAGTCATTGTCATGATTAGCTCATCAATGGTGGCCGCAGTGCACTGACATCAGACAAAACTAATCGATATCCAGCCGCCAGCTGTCTCGCTATCCAAGATCATGAGATATGTGATGAAACAGGTAATGAGGAGTGACCTCACAAATGACCTCTGTACTACTGCTTTGTAAAACTGTCACTATAGAGACTGAGAAAAAAAATAAACTTTGTTTTGTTTTTTTACTACAGCTGATCAGCTCATTGACTCAGGTGTGATTCCCGGCTGCAGCTCAGCGTATTGAAGCGTATTAATGAGCAGACATGAGTTAGGACACACAGCCAAGTTTATTTTCCAGGAAACATGGCTTCCCTTCGTCCAAACGAGTGACTCTGTCCTTATTAATCACCAGTGTCAGTATTTATACATAAAGTAAAAAGCAGTAAAACTAACCTAATAAAAAAACTGCACCATCACTGCAGCACTCAGACTTCAGTGGTAAAATAGTGTCTAAATATATATATATATATATATATATATATCAGATAATCAGTAAAATCTGTTTCAGAGAGAACATACAGTACAATTCCTTCATTATGCTCAGTTTGTTTGTTTCCTAACAAACCCAAGTCCTCCCTTTCTGTCCTCATCTGTTCACATGAACGTGGAGGAATCTGCAGATTTTCATTCCAGCCTGTCTGGAGGAGAGTCCTGTGGTGATTCTTGAATAAGAACAAGAAATTTGGGAATATGCTGGACAAAGATCGAGTGCAGATGGCTGCCAGTAATCAGGCCGGCCGCTGGTGTTTTCAGCACAGCTGGCTGAATCATAATGCTCCACCTATTCTCTCTTGAGTCAAAATGAAAAAAACAAACAAACACAAGGCTTCAAAATTACAATAGTGTTCATTCAGTGTCACAAAATAAAACATCTTTGAAACAGTACAGTAACCGTGGAGTAGCGTTGTTGCTATGAGACATTCAAGATGGAGTTTCCTGCTGGTGTTTCTGGTTTCAAGCTGCGTCTCGGTTCCCTGCCGACACCACGGAGGACGGGAGAGACGGCTGCCGCCTCTTCATCTCCTGCTGAAGCTGCTCCTTTAGAGTAGACACCTGCAGTAATGATAAAGGTGACAACAAACAGAAGTTAAACATGTAATTTTTAAATCTGATGACATGATTCAATTTTAAATCCAGTCCGCAGGTTACAGATGTGGACAGAAGAGTGGGATTTTGAAGGCAGTAACAAAAGGCTGGAAAATTAAGTGATGCTAAAAACAAACAGCTGGAGGAACTTATTTGCAGCTGATTAGGTTAATTAGTAACAGATTATTAATGTGACTGGATATAAAAAGAGCGTTTCAGAAGTGAAGATGGGCAGAGGTTCACCAGTCTGCAAATGCATGTAATGCAAATGTGATGTTCCTCAACATAAACCTTCAAATATCATCTGTGGCACATAATATCATCAAAACATTTGAAGAATCTGGAGGAATCAAAACTGATCAAAACTTCAAAACTGATTCAGTCATTGAAATCACTCCATGGGCTCAGGAACACTTGCACACCAGAAAGGCTGCTCAGGAAGTGATGCACCTGTATCACCAATACAGGTTCTGTATTTAATTACTTACTTTTTAATTTAATTTAACTTAACTTACTGAGTATAGTGCAAAAAATGACACATAAACTATATGTTTTCTCCTTGTTTTGAAGTCGTGTGGTGCTGGGAAACAAAAACGTCCCTCCGATGCTTTAAACATAAAATAGCGTGCCTGTTTTTAAAAACTAAGAAGCAGAAATTACAGATATTTGTACTTTTGTTACTTCCCACCTCAACATACTAATGATCGCATTGTTCCATCTGTGTTTGCACAACATTTTAAGATGAAGTTTTGTTGAAAAAAAATCCAAGCACCATCATTTTATTAGTTTTTTTTTCCTGTAAAAAACAATGAGACTGATTAAGCAGTTGTGCTGAAGCAACATTATTGATGTTGAAAGAAACACAGATGTGTCTGTGCCACAGATATGATCCATCATATCTATTATACTCAATGAAACTTGGATCCAGCTAAGTAACATTTGGAGTTTGCATGTTCTCCCCATGTTTGCGTGGGTTCCCTCCGGGTACTTCGGCTTCTTCCCACCGTCCAAAGACATGCAGTTTGTGGGGATAAGTTAATTGACTAATCTAAACTGCCCATAGGTTTGAGTGCGAATGGTTGTCTGTCTCTGTGTATTAGCCCTGTGACAGATTGGCGACCTGTCCAGGGTGTACCCCGCCTCTCGCCCTATGACGGCTGGGATAGGCTCCAGCGCCCCCCACGACCCTGATAAGCGAAAGCGGATGGATGGATTATATATATATTCTGAACAACTTTGTTAAAAGCAACAGAAACACCAGCATCAGGTGTGTCTACAGGTGAACTTGGTAAAAAAGAGAAAAAAAGCTTTTAACACAGCACAATGTGAGCACCTGCTCCTCCAGCCCTTTGACTCTATGCCGGTGAGCGCGCTCTCTAGTGCCCAGCGTCCGTTCGATATCCCGAAAGCTCGTCCTCAGCCTCTCCGCCTCCCGCTGGGCCTCCTCGCGCTGCCTCAACAAACTCTCGCACAAACTGTGAGACTGCTCCATCTCAGCCAGCTGAGTCTACTCATGAAACACACACACACACACACACACACACACACACACACACACACACACACACACACACACGGGAAGACAACCAAATGTAAAAGGAGAGGAACAGAACATCTGGAGGTAAGCCAACACGACTGGAGTTTTATGGATGGAGTTACAACAGAGTAAAAAAAAAAATTAATAATAATAATAATAAAGCATATCGTTTGGAGCGCTGCAGCGAGCCTGTCTAAGAACATGTAAAACAGCTGTCCAACAAGGTCAACTACAAGCTGTGTGTCATTTGCAAGACAAAATGCGGGAAAAGTGAATCATCCTAATGAAAGAAGACGTCACATAGTCTAATAAAGTCATGTCCAAATCTGATTCCAGATCTGTGAACTAGAAAAAGTAAATTCAAAGAAATGAAATTATCTGGTATCTAGTGACACCTGGGACTTTTAAAGTCCTCCACCAAATCAGTGATGGTTCACGCAAACAAACCTGCAGCAGGAATCAGGTCACACAACACAAAGTGTTTTCCTCTTTTTAAGACTTCAGCAATCGAAGAATACGCAACAAAAAAAAGACTCCAAACACGGCCGTTAGCCTCACAGTCTTTAAAACTCTGCAGCGAACGTTAAAGCTTTGGGATTTACTGCGACGGTTAAAGCACATTTCTGCAGCTTGGGAAAAGTTTGGCTTGAATGAGGAGAAAAGAGGAGAAGTCTGAAATGTTAAACCGGCCTGAAATAAACAACTTTAATGAGCGTTTCAAAATTCCTCCAAAACCCACTGCAGCTTAATTTATTTGCTTGTTTTTGGCATGTCTGTGGTAAATAGAAAAACATAGTTAAGACTTTAGCATCATTAAAATGAAGCTTTCCCAAAACTATCTCATGTCTTTGGTCCAGTCGTTTGGTTATCTGTGAAAATTACTCAGATGTCACTTTATGAACTTAAACTTTACAATATAACATTAAAACTAATCTTGTTTTTTACATCCACGGGAAAAATGTAGATTATTACACATTTATGTCACCTTGCATGTTAAAAAAATCATTTTAAAGTCTTTTTAAGCTCATTGCT
The DNA here is from genome assembly GCF_057382095.1 of Aulonocara sp. 'chitande type north' Nkhata Bay. Taxonomy (NCBI): domain Eukaryota; kingdom Metazoa; phylum Chordata; class Actinopteri; order Cichliformes; family Cichlidae; genus Aulonocara; species Aulonocara sp. 'chitande type north' Nkhata Bay. The sequence continues at coordinate 25,039,826 of NC_141348.1, forward strand.
CAAGTCGAGAACTCAGGTTTATTTTGTCACTGTGAAACATCTGCTTGGCTTTCTTCTCGCCCGCTCTTTCTGCACAAACCCTCACTTCCAGTAGACGTATCCAGCCACAGCTAAGTAAACAAAATCTTTCAGCAGGATTCGGCAGCAGTTTGGTCGTCTTTTGCCTCCATCAGCGGCCGTTCCCTACCTGCAGCATCAGTATCTGCTGCTGTGCTTCCTGCAGCTCCTGCTCGGCTGTGTTTAGAGAGCGATCCAGGCGACTCTTCTCTGCAGACAGCCGCATCGTGCCCTCCTCAGACTTCAGCTTCTGACGTTCAACCTGATGAAAAATGTAACCATGGACATGTAACAACAGCGAAGCAAGCCGTTCAAAACAGGGACGCGAGCTGGTGTGGTGGTGTGGTGACTAAAACACTCATCCAAGATGGTGAACACAGTATGTGAGCGGTGTTTTTGTGCAGTTCTATAGTTTAAGAGACAAAGGAAACACTTTATATGTGTATAAATGTCATATCTTATTCAGAATTTCTGGAAACATTTATTTAAATGAAGGGAAGTAAATATTAAATATTTATTAGAATACTAAAAGAATCAACTTCTCATGTTTTTATAATGATTTATATAAATGATATCATACAATTAGAATTTGCTTGGAGGCAATTTTGTAGAGGAGCTCGTACTTATCCGACGTTTTTAACATTTTATTTCTCTCAGGCTGTTTTGATATTTTATTTAAAAGTAATTTTAATGCATCAGCGTGTGTGGTGTAGCTATAAGGCTCTGCAGGTCATTTTGAATCTTAACTGGCATATAAATCTAATATCTTTAATGTCAGATGGTCACAAAGAAAACAAACAAAGAAAGAAACACGTGTTGACACAGCGCTGACCTTGTCCAGTGTGTTTCTCAGTGCGTTCTTGTCTTTCTCCAGCCTCACAGCCTGCCTCTCTGCATCTTTTTTCTCCGTCTCCAGCATGGCGACTGCTCTTTGCAGCGCACGTAGCCGCTCCTCCACAGCGGCCCGCTCTGTCTGAGCCGACTGGGCGCTGCGCTGAGCCTCCGCAAGACTGGCTGAGCGCTGTCGCAGAGCCTGACGGAGGAAGACAGAAATCTATCAAGAACACCGGCCTGAGTTCAGCATTGTGCAGAATCTACTCTTTTACAGCTTCAGATCGGCAGCCCTGCAGGTGGACGAGCGTCTCTGGCGATCTGTTTGTCTCTAACCTCCTGAGCGCTCTTCAGCTCAGACTCTACTTCTTCTCGCCGCAGCTCACTCTCGGTCAGCTCGGTCTGCAGGTTCTGCACGCGCTCAGTGAGGGTGGCCGTGTTTCTCCTCGCCTCAGCTAATGACGCTCGGGATGCATCCATTTGTTCCTTAACGGCATAGAATAATTCTCACGTCAACATTCACATCTGAGCCACGCTGTTTGAAGCCCTTTGTTTTCTCTCTCACCTGCAGGAGCCTTCTGTCCTGTTCAGCCATGCTGAGCGTCTTCTGCAGGGCAGCCATACGACCCTGCGTGCTGCTCTGAAGGGCCGCCGCCTCCTGAATCGTCTGGTTGAGAGAAGTGATTTTTTCTCTGAGTAAAGTTTCACCTTCTTGAGATTTGAGCAGAGTCTGGCTCAGCATCTCCACCTCTCTCTGCAGCAGAGCTACGCGGGCTTCTCCTTCAGTAACCTGCAATTAGTACAAAACCAGTTTATTTCAGGCCAAAACAAAAAAAACTGTTTTTCTTTTAATCAAATTGAGATTTCAGTGCTGCTTTTTGTCAAATGTAGTGCAGCGACCAGGACCGCAACTATAAAGTGCAGCTGCTGCATAATGCTTTTATTTTAGTGAATAATCACTACAACTAATAATGTTTCCTTGGAAACAGAAACCAGGAGTGAGTGGTGGATTAACTGAAACTATTTTTCACATATCCACGGTGCGACAGAGCAGAGGCTGCCCCCCACAGCAAAGCTTTTTATCTCAAGGACATCAGCCCCGGCAGATCTCACCTGATGTCGACTATGGTTGAGGAGACAGAGCAGCACTGTTTCTAAGATTTCTTGGTGCGCTTTCTGCAAAATCTGTTAATCTAAATCCATCTTATATCTCTTATATTTAGTTAATGGGACTTTTATGAATTCAAGGTAACTTTTACTGACGCTGATTGCTTTGTTTCTTTAGATTTTAAGTTTTTAATTCTGATGTTTTTGTATTTAAGTCGTTGCTTTATTTGTATATGTAAACACCTATAGTGTACATCAGTCTGGCTAAATGGCAGACTATAAGAATAAATAATAGCCTTAAATCATAATTAAATGTTCACCAGCTGATCAGTGACATTAAATCTCCTGTATTAGAAGGAAATTCTCAGGCCCAACTAATCGCATTAAGCTGATCATGAGTCATAAATAAACAGCTCTGTACCCGTTTGACGAGAGAGTCGCGGCGCTCCTGGGAGGCCTGACTCTCAGCCTCTCGGTCTCCCAGGCTCAGCTTGAGTCTCTGCAGCTCCCCCTCCAGACTGCGCCTCCCCAGCTCCACCCTGGTGGCGCGAGCTTCAGCTGCCTCTAGCGCCTCCCGCAGGCGCTTCCTCTCCACCTCCAGGCGGATCTCGGCAGCACGCTGCTTATTTAACTGATCCTGCAGAGATGGATGGAGGAGAAGGGTCATATTAAGTCTACGTTCACTTATGTTTGAACAGACAATTAGAAACAGAGAGGAGCCACAGCTCAACAATCTCCTTGTCTTCTCAATACGTTTGTTCTAAAAAATACAGCAGATAAAAGATTCACTCAGTAGCACACACAGCCCAGAAGGTGAATCATTTTGAAAGGTGCTGGCATTAAAAACAAACATATGGAGAGCTGGCAGGGGACTCCACAGGTGGTGCAACACTGAGTGTGCGCCAGCATCTGTTGTTATTACATTTGTCGACAGTGCACGCTTCCCGTTATTGTCCTTCTGTTGCGCTACCATATGTTGACTGTAGCCGAGCTGGGATCACTGCTGTGTGAGTGACAACACAAAACATGGAGTACCTGTATGTGCTTCTTATCCGTCTCAGAGGCCTGCAGCGCTCGCTCTAAATCCTTCACCCGGTCGCTGAGAGCTCGCCGCTCTCTGTCTCCTCTCCTCACCGCCTCTTCTTGCTGCTGGAGCAAAATCTGGGTGGTGGTGAGGCGCTCATCCAGTCCACGCTTCCCTATAATGAGACATCCAAACAACACAGCCTGCAGTAGATTATCGGACTTAATTTTAATTCTACTCAGAAATGGGTTTTGGGCAGCTTGCCTTCATTGTGCAGATGAAGGTTATTTCAGAGTTTTGAAAGCGGACTGTTGAAAGCGAAAAGTTTCCCTGAGCTCATCTAAAATCTCCTTCTTTCTAAACAACTTGGGTAAACTCTCTAACCTTCTTGGTACTCCTGCATGGAGTACTGCAGCTGAGTGAGTCGACTCATAGCAGAGTCCCGCTCCACCTTCAGCTCCTCCAGCTCCCGCTGCACGGCCCCCAGCTGACAATGGACATCATCCTTCAAAATGAGCAATAAACAAAGACTTGAGCTACACAAACAAAGAGATTATCCTCGAGTTATTATGTACTGTCATTTTCGTGCCGCGCAGCCCCGTTACCCTCTCTTTCTGTGCATCACGCAGCTCCTGGAGGAAGTCTCTGAGACCGCTTCGCACAGTCTCGGAGTCCAGCTCTGACTGAAGAAGAGGCACCGGTGTATCCCCTCTCTCAGGAGATACAGCGCCTGAGCCCAAAGTATTGTCAGGGGTGCTTCCTCGAATTTCTGTACAGGAGAAACAGAAAGATGTTACGCTGAGATAGCTGAAGGAGTGAAGGAGGGTTCTTATAATGCTACAGAGACAAGACCAGCAAAAAGTAATTCCTCATGTTATTTGTTATGAGTGTCAGCAAGCAGTAATTTTTTTCTATAATTATGCTAAAATTTGAAGAGTCTTGGAGTCATTTTTTATCAGAGTGATGAAACATCCTGTCTCAGAGCTAAATACACTTTGCAACAATAATGAAACAAAGGCCTCGTGTTTGCTTCTCACCTTTAGGAGGCGACAGCGAGGAGCGCAGAGGTGAGACGCTGTGGTGGCGTGACATGCTGCCAGGTGATGTGGAGCTCCCTCCTGGGCTCCTCCCCCTGGGTCCTCTGCCACTCGCTCCAATGCCCAGCGTCCGCGTCAGCGCCGACTGCAGGCTGCTCAGACGAAACTCCAGGTCCCTCCTCGTGGCTTCGGCTCGGGTCAGCTCCGACTCAGTGGCGGCGAGCCGGCCCTGCGCCTCGCTCAGCTGCAGGCTGCAGTGAGCGGCGGAGTCCTGGGCCGTCTGAGCACGCAGGGACAAGTTCTTAGCTTCGTCCTGAAGCTTCTTCTCGCAGCTTCGAGCCTCCTGCAGCTGAGCGGTCAGCTCTCTCTCGCAGCTGCGCCAGCCCGACTCAGACTCAAGCAGACGCTTCTGAGTCATGGAAAGCTGCATTAACATAAAAAAAAGACAGAAGAGACAGCAGTGACACACTGAAGACAGCAAGATTAACAAAGAGCTGGAAATTTCTTCACTTTGCTCCACTCTCACTTCTTTCTTGAGGGACTCTCTGGCTGTTTCGGCTTCAGCCAGCTTCTGTTTGAGGGTGAAAACCTCTTTTCCTCTCTCCTCGTCTCTTTGCTCCTCCAGCGACAGGCGAGTCTGCAGCTCTGCCACCTCCCTCTCCTTCTGCTCCTTCTCTCCATCCAGGACCTTCAGCTGGAGCCAGACAAAAGGAAAATTTACATTTAGAGGCAAAACTGTGTGCAACATATTTCCCAGGTTCTGCTCAGATGTGAGAGAGATGACTGCATGCCTGACCTGTCTGCGGAGCTCCTGCAGCTCTCGCCGAGCCTCCAGTCGTGATCTCTCAACTTCTCTCAGGCAGCTCCGCAGCTCTGTCACCTCCTTCTGAGTGGAAGACAAATTCTCCTCCAGCACAGACAGCTTTTGCTCCTTCTCCTCACATTGTCGCTTCACACTAACAAAACACACACACACTGCTTACACATCTCATCTACTCTGTGTCTCTGTCCCTGGTTACTTTGCCAATCTCATGCATACCTGATCCTTTCAGTTTCTGCACTTCGCAGAGTTTCTCTCAGGTAAGTATTTGATTGGCTGAGAGCCTCTCTCTCCTTGGTGACATCACTGAAGCCACGGCGCAGCTCTGTGCCCTCTCTCCTGTAGCTCTCTGCTGAGTCCTGAGTTTGGTTCAGGCGGCGTTCAGTCTCCAACAAGTCCCGCCTCAGCTGGTCTCGGCTCTCCTCTGTGGCTGCGAGGGCGGCTCTGCACTGCTCCAGCTGGTGGGTGAAAATCAGATGAAATGAGGTCACTGGACAGAACATTTGTTTGTTTCCAGCATGAAAACAAATTAATTAAACTGTTTTATGTTTTCATATTTGACCTCTGCCCATATCTACAACCTTCCACAGATGCAAAAAAGTTGTAAACACTGATGGTCAGTGGCAGATTCTCCTCGCTTTGATGTTCTTCTTATAGCAATTTATTTTCTAACTTCTTGTTTCTCAAATCCGTTCAAATGTGGGCCATCAAGTCATGGTTCGACACATCAGTGGAAACCAGGTATATGTTGGGATGTTGGTATCTGATATTATGCATTTTGGCTCTTGTAGAGGATGATCTACCTCTTTGAGAGCGATGTCAGCACGCGAGCGGAGATCACTACATGTCTCTTGTAGACTGTGGAGCTCCCTCTCACGAGCGGAGGCTGCATCCTCCAGCTGAGAGCGAAGCTCCAGCACCTCGCTGGTCAGAGCGCCGACTCTGATCTGAGGAAAACAAACAGGGTGATGCTGTAGTTAATCTTTCATTCGTGCCTCGACAACAGCAACAAAATACAAATCAGGAGAGGAAGTGAAACCCTCCACGTTTCCTCCCGTCACCTGTTCCTGCTCTTTGTAATGAGCTGCTTCTCTGGCCACTCGCTCGGTCTCGAGGGCTGCAGCTGACAGTTCAGCCTGCAGGCTGGAAACCCGCTCAGACAAAACCGTCTTCTCTGCTTCCTTCAAGGAAAGAGCCTGGGAGGACAGAAAATGTCTGGTTAACACTAAAACAAAGTTTAAAAAGGGGGGAAGGAACAGTCTGAGCCATGCTGGCATTTCTAACAAAGACATTATTTTAAGAAATCTGTTTTAAACCAAAGATTTAAATGACACATGCTATCTGATGAATAAATACAGCTCTAGACGCTGAATAGTTTCACAGGCTGGGATCAGACCTGTTGTTTCTCCGTCTCAGCCTGGAGGAGACACTGATCTCTATCGTGCTGCAGAGTCCGCATTTCATCCTGCAGCTCCTCTTTTTCTCTCTTTGCTCTGCTGAGCTGATCCTCCATCTCCTGTCTGAGCTTTCTCAGCGTGACCTCATGCTCCATCAGCAAGCTGTGCCGCACAACTTCCTGCAAAACACCATGATGACATTCATCCAAGTGTAAAAACATTCATACAAATAGCATTTAAACTAACAGTGATCCACTGAACCCACTCACCTTTTCTGAGACCAGTCTCTCCACCTCCTCCTGATGCTCAGAGGAGGCCTTGCGCAAGGCCTGCTGCGCCTCCAGCTGTGCCGCATTTAAAGTCTGACTCAGAGTCTGCTTCTCCCGCTCAGCCTGGGCCAACGCAATCTCCCCGTCTGAGCGAACGCGCCTTAGTTCAGCTGGAAATCACAATCAGGAAAACAAATACAACGCTTTCCTGTTATTGACCAACTTTTATTATCTTTAATTATAAAAAACACGTCTCCTCTCACCTGCAGCCGTCTCACAGCGGACTCTGAGGGTTTGGTTCTCTGTCTCCAGCTGCTCTCTGCGAGTTTCCACCTGAACGAGCTGCTGCTGCACTTCGAACAGGCTGGTCTCCAGGGACTCACGCTCCGACCTGCAGGTTACAACCACAACTTACACACACGTGCACTGAGCACTTTTGAGTAATTAACCAAGTCTGAAACCAAACATACCTGAAAGCAGCCAGTTCCTCAGACAGCATGGCGTTCTCCCTCTCAGATGCTGTCAGCTGAACCACGAGGGCCGCTTTGTCCCGGGCCAGCTCTGCCTGACTGCGGCCGACCTCCTCCAAGGCCACCTCGTTCCTCTGGCCTTCTCCTCTAGCGAGACTTAACTCAGAACCCAAAGAGGTCACCTCGCCACAAAGCTGTCGAGTACAAAATGATGAGGTCAGTTAAGTGACCTCTGTGAGCCAAAAGCTCAGACTTCAGAGTCCTATAAACACCCAGTTTCTGTTATGTCAGTTATAAGAGATGTACTTGTCACTGTCATTTAAGGCCCACAGCTCTCTTTGCAAAGTTCAGCCAATCAGAGAACGGCTTTCAAAAGCCTTAAAAAGAGAGGAGCTGAAACACCTTCATACTGTTATATCAGACAGCTTCATGGTTTATATCAAGGCCCACTTTTATTTATAATTAGTGTGAAGTACATGATGATTCAAAAACAGAAAAGGTACTGCATGTCACAGTGTCGTATGTGAGCGGTCTCTCATCAACCTTGCAAAAACCAACCTGCACACACCGGACACACGTCTCTCCTCTGCTGCGTTCTTCTGGGTTTCAAAGTTTAACCAACAGTTTGTCTGATTTAAAAACTTTCCTTTCCTTTTTTAAATGTGTTTTTAAAATAACTGAGGCGAGAAATCAGCCATGTGGTCGTATTATCTGCCTTTATTTTTGGGTCATTCAAAATAACGCTTTAGGCCCATGTTGCAAACAACATGGGCCAAAATGGGTGTTTTAAATATTTTAAATTCGTCTTTTGGGGTTTATAAAAATGAACAGTCATAGTTAAAATGCCAGATTTTGAATTCTGTTTGCTTCGACTGCTTTTTCACCAAGCTTTGGTAATAGACCGGTGTTTTCCAAACAGGAAATATCTTCCAGTGTTCTCTTATTTACAAGACAATGTGCACAGGAATGCAACATCCATCATTCAAGGCACTGGTAAAAATAAATCATTGAAATGGGTATATATTTGTTTTTTGTTAAGTTGCCTAATAATTATGCACAGTAATAGTCACCTGCACACACAGATATCCCCCTAAAATAGCTAAAACTAAAAACAAACTAAAAACTACTTCCAAAAACATTCAGCTTTGATATTAATGAGTTTTTTGGGTTCATTGAGAACATGGTTGTTGTTCAATAATAAAATTATCCCTCAAAAATACAACTTGCCTAATAATTCTGCACTCCCTGTAATGTGTAGTTGTACCTGGGTGACTTTCTCCTGCAGCTTAAGTCTCTCAGCCCTGAGACTCTGGAGCTCAACCTCGATCCCCACACGGCTTAGCTCGGCGTCCTGCAGCGACTGCTGCAGTGTGATGCGGGCGGACTCCAGCTCGAGCCTGTCCTGCTCCAGCCGGACCAGCTCATCTCTGATGGTCAGCTTTTCCTGCTCAGCGTCGCGTTTCTGAGTCTGCAGGAAGGCTTTCTCCTCCTCGAGCTTAGACACAGAGGTGAGAGCAAGTCACATTAAAGGCCTGAAAACCTCTTAAAATCTAGAACAGGTTTGTTTATTTTACTCGGCTGGGATGGAAAAGGGTGATGACGCACACCAATCACAGTTTTGCAACACCTGAATTTGAATCTAACTACATTACTCTGTTTACACTGGCATTAACTCTCGTCCACAGAGACACAAGAGTATTTCATATCAAATGGGCTTGAAACTACATATGTGGAGGTTTTAAATAGCACTGCAGCTCCCTTACCTTGAGGATGTAGGTGTTCAGGGCTGCTTTGTCCTGTGCCAGACCCTCGTTCATGCTGCCCATCTTTGCCAGAGAGTCTCTGAGAGCTGCATCCTCAGACTGGAGCTTGTTAAGCAGCAGACAGAGCTCCGTGTTTTTGCTCTCAGCCTGGAGGGAAGAATCACGGTCAAACAGGTGCTATTTGTTTAAGCAGTCGGGCTATTGCACCACAAGTTTATCTGAAAGTTTTCAAGAATAACTGAATAGAATGTCTGACTAAACTTAAAAACATAAAGTCTTCTGAGTTTTAGTTACATCAGACAGCTCACGTGGAGGCAGGAGCTCCAGAGGAGTGCTGCTTCATGACAAACTATTCAAAAAGCTGAAATCTGTGTCACAGACGACATGTACAGTCGTACAGTCAGCGCTTCGAAAGGGAAACTCCTAAAAATATATTTATGAGGTCAGCTGCAAAAATAATCGTATAACTCCCCCTTTTGGCGTTACAAAGCTGCTGTCTGAAGACGTGCAGCATCAGCTTTGGAGCTGAAAGCCGTAGACACTGCAGGTTGTTTAGTGGCCTTATTGCAAATGTATTTGTAGGATTTTCCTTTCCACAAAACACCAGAGGGAAAATATTTAAAATACTTGATTTACTGATATTTGCAACACACAGTCTAACATTACATTTAGCGCTGAAAGAAGCATGCTCTATTGTTTTTTGGGACACTGCTACTAAATCTGCACCTTAATATCATGAACACTTCCACCACTCGTTTTGCCTTCATTAACTTTCTCGCATGAAAAACCTTGAAACTGACAACAGAATTTTAATGGACTAACTTTAATTTCATCTCAACAAATACATCCAAAACAAAAAAGTGGCAGAGTGTCGCTCCCTTGCACTCTGGCAGTACTCTAGTAGCGTTTCACCTCTGACAAATACACAGACTATTACTATTTTCTTACCCGAGCCAGCGCCTCAGACAGCTGTGTTTTTTCTTGCTCCAGCAGCTGCCTCTGAACCTCCCCCTGCTGGTGAGTCTCCCTCACTGCAGACAACTCGCCACGCTGAGCAGAGGCTCGACTCTCGCTCTGATCAAACTGCTTCTGTCTGTTTGAGGCAACACGTGTTGTTCACTGAAAATCAGGCAGGACTCTTGGTGTGTATCTGTTAGTGTGTGAAGCTTGTTGTTCTATTGCAGGAAGGGACGACTGGACAGCACAATAGTTGTGAACAGAGTCAAACTTTTACACAAAAGCTGTAAATGAGATGTTGGGGCTGTACAGGGAGGAGTTTGTTAATGACTGAGATGCTTATGTAGAGGAAGCTGATGCAGATCTTTTGAATGGCACACTGTGAGCATGTGCAGCGTGTGGATTAGTGCCCACATCACATTCACTTAATCTCTACGAATTAGCCAGCTTACACCCTCAGCGTCTCTGCCTTCGCCCGGTCTCTCTCCTGCACGGCAGCCTCCTTCTCCTCCCTCTCGTGGTCTCGCTCTCGCTGCACGGACGCCACGGTCAGCTGAAGCTTCTCGCAGTCCATCTGCAGGAGCTGGCTGCTGCTCTGCGCTGCCTGCACCGTCTTCTCCAGGTTCACCTTCTCGCTGCAACATTCACCACATGTGTGTGTGTGCGTGTGAGAATATAATGCAGAGTTGAGGATAAATACACTGTTGGGTCTCGAGGCGAGTTTTGTAGGTGAAGTTTGGCAAACCTGGCCAGCGTGTCTCTCTCCTGCTTCACACGGTCCCGTTCTCGCAGCGCGGCCTCTCTCTCTCTCTGAGCGGCGTCCCTCTCCCGCTGCAGAGTTTGGCTTCTCTGTTCTGCGTCTCTTTTAGCCGACTCGGACTCAGAAAGCTGTTTTCGTAACTGCTGCACAGACGACTGAGCAGAGAGCAGACGGCTTCGAACATCCTGCAAACACAACCGGACAAGTGGAGGGAATGATGATGACGGTGTTACAAGGATACAGCACCTACAACATGAAAGATTTTAAAGTCTCACCACAGATTTTAGCACTTAATGTCTGAGCTTCATTGATTTTTAAGTCAGAGAGTTCCATGTTTGTGTGTGGTCCTTTGTGTTTGTAGATTAACATGTCACCTGCAGTTGGAGTGTCTTGTTTGTGACTGCAGAGCGGAGAGCAGACAGCGCTGCCTCTGGGAGAGGAGACAGCGAGGAGGGTCGAGTGGGAGAGGACGGCCTTCGAGGGAAAGAGTCACGAATCCCAGCCCCAGAATTGTCCTGATCTGCTTCTGACGATGACGATTCTCCATCTGCTGAAACCGTCTGTAAACGCAGGTTAAAATGAAGCCCTTCCATCTGGGTTCCCACTGAGAAATCAGCTGATGTAAAAATGTGTGTGTTGTTTACCTGAGCGATGTCCCGCAGTGTGTCTAACAGCGTCTCAGTGTGAGTCCTCATCATCTGCATGTCAGTCTCATCACTGCCGCTCTGCTCCTGAAGGGAAATGATTCACATGAAGCACATGAAGCAGACCAGTATGAAACCATTATGGCCTCCGTGACTGGTGTCTCACCTCGAGCTTCCTCGTTAGTGTCGCAATTTCTCTGTCACGCTCTTCAATTTGTCCCTTTAGTCTCTCCCCTTCTCGCACCAAATCGGACAACCTGAGAACGAAAACAGACAATATGAAATTAAACTCACACGGACGGTAAAAAGGACCTTTAGTTTTGCACTTTGAGTCAGTTCTTGTTGTTTTAAATGAAAAGTGCTGGAAGTCTTCCTGCTGTTACACAATGGGGACTTTTACTAGCTCCTCCTGTTGGACAGCTCGATTAAAAACAACTTATACGACTGTAAGCCTGCAGGACGGCTCGGCACCCTGACCTGACGTTGAGCTCGCTTCTCTCTGCGTCCATCCTGCTCTGAAAGCTCATCATCTCTGCCACTCGACCTCTCAGCTGCTGCTCCAGCTGAACCCTCAGAGCTTTCTCCTGCTCCAGAGCCACAACTGCTCCTCCCTCCCGACTTTGCAGCGTGGCACACAGACCGGCCCAGGACACCTGAGCAGAGTGGGACGTCCGAGCCAGCTCATTACGCATATCTGACAGGTCCCTGCGGGAGATTGGAGAGAGGCGGGAAGGAGTGAGAGACAAAACACGAGTCAAAAGATAAAATAAGACTGAGGAGAACAAAGTTTACCTTTCAGTGGCGCTCTTCATTTCGCAGACATGCCTCCTGAACCCGACCACTTGTCGCCACAGTGTCAGCAGTCGGCTGTGCTCGCTGCTGAAGTAGCTGTGGAAAGACTGAACAGGAGGCCAAAGGAAATTAAAACGAGTAATGATTATTCTGAATTTAGACTTTCCTGAATTTCCTTTTAATATTTAAGAAGCATCCCTCTCCCACCTCTTCTTCTCTCCTCCAGTCAGACTCCTTTTGCTCTAGCTCCTCTCTGGCTTTTGTCCAATCAGCAGTGAGCCTGCGGATATCCTGGCTGAGAGCCTCGTTGGCCAAACCAGCCTGCTCCAACTGCTCTCTCAGCATTGCATTCACTGCAGACAGACTGCTGCTCCTGAAGTCACAACATGGAAACACTCAAATATAACACACGCAGTTCAGGCTGAAGCTGTTTACAAAGAAAGTGGTTAAATAAAACGCAAAGGAGAAGATTGATCAGGCCTGCAGATGTTTGGTATAATACATGACTGAATTCATGAAATCCTCCTTAACTAGAGTCTGCGTGGTTTTAAAAAAAGGCTGCTCACTCTCATATTCCCTATGTTTTTGGTGTAAAAGTTAAAGTCAAATTACAACGGAGCACAATCACAGATGAGCTCATGACTCATTTCTGTAAAAATAGTTTTGGCTGCATGTGCAAAAATGTCTCACAAAAATCTTCAGTCCCTAAATAAAAAGAATTAAAAATAATAACTCAGTGGACTAACTGGCCAACAGCTTATGTTGGCAGTTAGATAACTATTCATATCTGCTATACATAGGCCATGAAAATACGCTGTTCCTGCATGAGTGCAATACCATCTATATCAATTCTGTCCATCGATCCTTACAATAACAAAACAAAACAAGAATAAGTTGATTAAATTCATTTTTAAAGACTGTTGCATATGTAAAATTAAAGTAATAAATCCATATACATTTATTTGCAGCTTCAAAGGGAGCTATCATAGTGTGATGTTCCCAAAAGCAGAATTTGATCTCAGAGGACGACCTTGCTGAATTTAAGTTTTTTAAATAAACTGCCGGTGCTCAAGTTGCACTGAGAGCATTGTAGAGTCAGTGCAACCCTAGCTGTGGTTCAGGAGGTTCAACTAATAATTGGAAGGCAAGATGTGGGCAAGATGATGAAATGAACCGAAAACTGTCCTGGATACAGCCACTGAAGTGTGAGTGTGATAGAGACAACACGCTTGAAGTGCACAAAATAAAGCACTGTATGAATGCTTGTGGTAAACAGACTTATACAGTCGTCTTCTGCTCATACTACTCAAAGTGCTGCTACATCATAGGCCACACTTACATTAATAAAGCTTTTTGTCCCGCTCTCTTAAACACTTTTTAACAATCACACAGACACACACAGTGCCTCTATAGTGCAGCAGTCTCTGGTTTGATCCCAGCAGGAGTCACAAGTCATTTTGGGTTAAGGACAGGCGTCTGGTGTAACAAATCTGCCTAATGAGACACGCGTAGAAACCTGCTAAGCTGCTTCCTTGTGAATAAAGGAGCAGACAAAAGTAGCTTTACCTAGCAGGCACACTAATTTAGACACATTTCAACACTGGGACTGAACCCTGACCCTCTGATTAGCAGACATCTCACTCTATCCCCACAACCACAGCTGTCATAAATGTGGGTCACAGTGTAAATGTGTTATTTAAATACCAGTTAAATAATTTCCTCTTAGACTTTGCTAAAAAAATAAAAAATAAAAAAAAAATAAAAAAGTTTGACATAAAAAAATGGTGTTAGTGCAGGTTTTAATGTTTCTGTTTCTATTTATGGGCTACGTGCCACAATTCTTTACAATGACACTTATTAAACCACTGCTAGCTGTTTTAACAAATTAAAGGCCAATTTCCAACCTAACTTTTATCTTTAAAACTCTTGAAATAGTAGTTGTAAAACAGCTAACTGATCATCTGCAGAGGAATGGCTTATTTGAAGAGTTCCTGACAGGTTTCAGAGCTCGTCAGCTTTAGTGGAGGTTACAAATGATTCTGATTTGACATCTTAATATTGTACATCATTTTACTACAGAGATTAAAGCACGCTGTAGGTATTACAGGTACTGTGCTGAGGTGGTTTGAATCATATCTATCTCATAGACTCCAATTTGTTCATGTAAATGGTCCTCTTCACACCCTAAGGTTAATTATGGAGTTCCACAGGGTTCAGTGCTAGGACCAATTCTGTTTACATTATACATGCTTCCCTTAGGCAAGGTATAGCATACATTTTCACTGATATGCAGATGACACACAATTTTATCTATCCATGAAGCCAGATAACACACACCAATTAGTTAAACTGTGTGAATGTCTTAAAGGAGCAAAGATCTGGATGACCTCTTCTGCTTGTAATTTCAGATAAAACTGAGGTTATTGTACTCAACCCTAATAATTTTAAAAGCATGGTGTCTAACCAGATGTTTACTCTGGTTGATTGTTGGGTTTTTCTCTCTAATATTGCAGGATCTTTACCTTTTTCTGATTTGGCACTATATAAATAATATTGAATTTTCTCTGAGTTATCTCTGGTTTGTCTGCACTGATACTTTTCAACAGTCTGAGGACGTTACAGGTTTACAGCTAAATCATTTTATGTCTCTTCTCTCATGATGCATCACCTTTGTTGTTCCTCCTCCAGACGGATTAAAGCATCCTCCAGGTTGCTGCTTGCTTCATCTTGATGGCGACCATTCGATGTTTCGCTGTGACCCTAAAATCAAAAGATGACCATGGACATATTATTTTTAACCTGTGCATAAAAATCGGCTTCCTTATGTTTACAGTAAACTCGAGGTCGCCTACACTGTTTTTCTCCAACTCAGATGACTTCTCCTGCAGCGCCTGATCCAGATCACCACACCTCTTTTTATACTGAAGCACCTGAAGGAGCAGGAAATAACACCAGTAGTCAAACCTCATCAATAACAACTTAACAGAAGAGGGAAATAAAACAGACGCACCTTGGCCTGCAACTTCTGCACAAGCTGCGCCTGCCTCTGCTGCCCCTCCTGGTATGCGGTGAGTTTGCGCTTGTAGGCCGCCTGTTCCTCGTCCAGCCGCCTGCGCAAATCCACATTCTGCTGAGCCAGGCTGCGTGACTCTGGTGAATCGTGGTCTTCGTCCCCTGTTTCAAAACGCAGCGCCTGCTCCAGCTGTGGTTTTAATGAAAGGTAAGAGGCAAGGGGTCGGGTTTAATTTCACACTTCTTCACGACAGATCTGCATGGCACTGCCAAGTTTGGACTGCATCCAAAAATACCTATATACATGTTCTCAATGAGCTAAGTACTTGAGATGGGAACTATTTTCCAGACTTTAAAACAGAATTTCCCCAAATCATCTCACCATTTAACAGCTGTTCTGGACAGCTTGTGCGTACACTGATGGCACTGGTACAAAACACATCCTGATCATTTCCTGTGAAACCTCACATGAATGCATAAAATGAAGGAAAATACTACATTTAAACTACATAAATGGAGGTCATAGTACTTAAGAAATACTAACTTTGTTTTCAGCCACATCTTTCTTTCTATGCTGTATAGATGTTCACTCTTAAATGAAACTCTTCACAAGAAGGTTTGTGGATTATTTTGTGTAACCTGATCGTGACATCTGGACAGAGGCACATCTGCTGAGTTTATAAATCATTTTTTGGCACTTTGAACAGCACAGGGTGAGCGCCATTTAGTTCCGTTATATTTAAGAGAAAGCTGACTCACATACTAACATATATTCCAGCTGCTCAGTACTACAGAGTGTCTGTATCCCAAAGCGGAGACCAGTTATTACTTTAAATACACTTTTGAAATGAGTCCATTAAGTTATAAAAGGTGGACACTCTCCTTTAAATTGGTTGTTTTATGTGTGACATTAAAGCAGCAGGCATCTCAACAGCCTACAAGAGTAAAATATACATATATAAATTTATTTATTCTTTAAAGAGAAAAGATTCCTTTGGACGATCTCCGGCACAGTTTCTTCGTGCTTTAGGAAGCAGGCTGCAGTTATTCCTTTTGTAATGTTCAACCCACCCCAAATGAGCTGTAGCACCCAACTCACCCACCCACCCAACACTGCATCTCCCCTCGCCATTGAAGCCCCTGTTTACAGTCACCCAGGGTGACAGACGCCATGGCAACATTCCACTTCAGTTGATTCCAGCCCCCATCACCTGGGAGACGAGCAAATCTCAGACAAAGGAAGGACCCAAAAAAACACATAAATGAGGAAAAGGGAATGTGGCACGGTCCTCAGCTTTAAATGTGTGTAAAGCCAGAGCACCTGAAGAGTGTTTGAACTTGTCGCAAGAGATTAACAGGCTATAATGATTCCATCCACCTCTCAACCTATTCTACCAAAATGACCACTAAGTGCTGTTTGCAGGCATCCTGGAGACTTGCCTTACCCTCTCACTGATTGCACCGTACTTGATGGCGAGCTCGTCTCGGTCGGCTCTGCTGTGTGCCAGCAGGTCCTCCAACCTCGCCAGTTCCCCCTGCAGTACTCGGTTCTCCTCCTGGAGGGACATGACCGAGGACATGGCCCCTGCTGCTCAAAGAAAGGCCAAAGTCAGGCAAAGACGGCACTGAGTTGATGTGAAGGAGAGAGGACTGTGGCAACTCACCGTTGTCGCTGAGGTTCTTTGTCACAATCTCTCGCACTCGTGCTGGCAGACATGTAGGGGGGGCATCAGGTGAAGGACCCCGGACTGTCAGCCTCTTCTCCTCAGACAGAACGCTCTCCTCCAGCCTCTGGTGGAGGAGGACAGGCGCAGCCGTTTTTATTTAGTTTGTGACGTTTAGAGAAAGATCAGCAACACAGAGCTGAGAAACTATGAAATAAGGCTGTAAACACAGAAAATCCCAACACATGACAGAAACCGAGTGATCACAATAATGTGTCTGAAAAGTGCCACAAACCCAACGGTGCCACGACAGGCACAGGACCACGACTGCTGCGCAATAGATACACAAAACTGCTCCCAAACAGAAACAAGCGCATGCACGCCCCAGATGAGCCGCTATTATTTGCCCCACACCTGTGTCATTTAATGAAATGATCAAGTGAGCTGGAGCGGGCCCGGCGAGCCTCACCTGGATCACAGACTCCAGTTTACTGCTGGAGTCGCTTTCTGCGGAGTTTTCCGCAGCGCTCATCGCACCGGCAGGTATTTAAAATCCTCCGGGTAACAGGATTAACTCCGAATAAATGCTACGTCTTCACGGTGTCAGCGATGGTCTGTTGCTTTGCAGCAGGAGCGGGGAAATGAAACAGTTGTGAGCCTTAGCTGCTTATTTGGTATGAGCCGACAAAGTTTAGTCGCAGAGGAGCAGTGCGCGTCCGTCCCGTCGCCTCCTCCTCCTCTTCCTCCGGGAGGCAGAGATTGAGGACAGCAGGATTAGCAGGTTTTAAAATGCACACCCCCACCTCCTCCACCACACTCCCACTTCTCACATTCAGAGCCCTCCACACGTCACTGATATCCAGCTACTCTCGAGCCTCGCAGTTGAGAGAAGATACCGAACAATTAACCTGATTTTTGTGACGTCAGTATGTTAATATTGATTCAGATAGTTACGGCACTCCTGAGCCCACCGAGAGAAGCAGCAGATATCTTTAAACTCCTTTACGGCGTCGTGCCAAAAAGTGATCATCTGCCAAAAACACAGACCGTCTGTTACAACTGACTTGTTGACCCAAAATCTGTGAAACATCTCTCATTTAGGTAACTTTTATGTAGCCTTTATTTATCCAGGTCAAAGGTCTCATTAAGACTAAAAGGTTATTTCAGAGTGACCTGTCCAAGATATGAGCCTTTCATAAATCAAGTTGACTACAGTCTATTTACCAACACAAGCAAAGAATGGACTTTACTAAAAAAAAAAAAAAAAAAAAACAACCACAGAAACAGCAGCAATCACTTTTTGAATATGAGGGTTTAAAAATAAAAACAAACAAAAAACAACAGAGCATAAGCTTCTACCAAAGCGCTGGAGTTTACTCTCTAATTTCCTGTTTCGATTAAGCATAAGTAGTGGCAGTGCAGCAGTGCAGCTGTTACTGAGTGTTTTTAAGGATCTTTTTAAATTAATAACTAAAATAGAAATAATTAAAAATATCCTCCAGCTTAAGGGGTTAATTAAAAGTACAAAATTATTGCCAGTCAAAGAAGCAGTTATAACAAATAACATCTTGTCACTGCAATCATATTATTATTATTATTATTATTATTATTATTATTATTAATCCAGATAATTTGTGCCACTTCTTAGTTTTAATGACACAAAAAGGATCAGATCTATCCATTTACACTTGTATTATATTTTTACGTGTTAAGTGCTCTGCACATGGATGTGTGTGTGTGACTTTTTTATGTCTTTGAAAAGTTGTGACTGTCACTTAAATGGTAGAATAAGGGTTTCATATTTTCCTCTGAAATGCAGTGAAGTAGTCTAAACACGACATAAAACATATTTAAGGTCAGTAGTTTTAAAAAAGTGTTTGGACAAGTCCAGACAAAACCAAATATGCTGCCTCAGTCAGTTTCAGTTTTCCTTTTAGTGCTGTTCAGTATTTTTGGTGTTAGGGTGATGACTGTCATCACAGTTTGGATCTGCTTCATGAAACTATGAATACGTGTTTGCAAAATCAAAAAAGGGAAGGTATAAAATGTTATCTTGATATAGCTTTACACTAGTGGGTTTGGGGTATTTCTTCATTTCTGAAGGGCAGGGGTACATCCAGAGGGGGCAGCATGACTGAATCTTACTGATACCCCCCTCCCACCAATGCAATCAGACTACAATACTGTAAAACCCACAGCGTGCACTGGATGAGAGCATGCACAGTTAGTACATTTACTAAAATACTTTACTAAAGTACCGTTTCACAGATCTACTTTATTTTATTTATTTTTTATTTATTTATTGTAGTCACTTGGATGAGTGACAAAACATTTCTCCCACTGAATACGTAGATTGTAACAACATTATGGTGTATCCACAGTTTTCTTCACTTTATTCATTTCTGATAAATATTTTCTGTGGGAAGGGTATTGTTCCTGCTCAGGAATTTTGGGGGAGCAAAGAGGTGACATCTTCTCCATTATTATATCTTTACATTCAAGCAGCTGTAATCGGAATAATTCACAAAATCACAAATATTTCGTATCTTTACACTTGACTTTGTTTTCTGCTTCTCCTTCTTCTTCTTTTAGCGTTTAAACATTTTTAATTTTAATACATTAGCAACTTTAGCACAAAGTTAAACAAAGCATCTGCTTTGTTGTTTGCTTTGTGACACAGGCATTGAAGATGACGGGGTGTGTGCTGCACTGTGTGGCGTTTGAATTGTCAAGGTTACAGACAAGAGGATCATTGTGTCAATACCAGACCCCCCACTCTGCCTTAACCCAGCTCTCCCGCTCACACTCCATTTGCATTTCTATGCTTCTGAGTACTTTCTCTTACAGTACACATTACCATCCCTCCACCCTATAACCCCTGAAACCACACAGGGCCCTGGGGGAGCGAGTACTACCAGATTAAATGTCCTTAAAAAGGCCCAATACAAAAGGACTTACAGGAATAAACATCAAAACTCAAAGTTATTACAGCTTTATTATTATTACAGGGATTTTCCCCCCAAGTTTCTGAGTTTTTCTATTTTCATCAAGTTAGATTTCAGAGTTGGTCTTTTTGTTTAGTTTAGCTTTTAGTAATTTGACTCTTACTTTTAATTTTGTACATTCATTATTATAATTTTGAGAGTATTTGATAGGGGCATGTTTTTCAGAAGTTCTGAATAGATGTTGCAATACAAACAGCACTTCCCAAAGGATGTTGATTTAGTGTGTTAGACATCCCAATGCTCAGTAGACTGTAATAACACGGTAATAACATTGTTCCAGATGGTTTTCCCCCTCAAAAAATCTCTAGCTTTGATTTTATTTCCTTTAATTAAAAAGTTATTTTGTTTTTTTAACAACAGTTTCATTGGACTGTAATGACTTTGGTGAATGCTGACTTAAATTTCTGAATGACTGAAATTTAAACTTACAGGAATAAACAACAAAACACTGATGTGTTGTGACATCATCAGTCATGCTGTCACGCCTGACACCCGTTCACCGACCACTTCATTAGGCACACCTTTTAAGGCAAATGTCTAATCAGCCCCATGAAAGTAATTCAGTTTATTGAGCCACATAGACACGGTCAAGACGACCTGCTGATGTTCAAACATGGCATCAGAATGGGGAACAAAGGTGATTAAAGTGACTTTGGATGTGGCGACAGAAACTTTTGATCTCTTGGGATTTTCCCTTAAAACCATCTCTAGGATTTAAAAAGAGAAAATATCCAATGAGCAGCACTTCTCTGGGAGAAGATGCCTCATAGATGCCAGAGCTCGGAGGTGAATAACAGGAAGGCAACAGTACCTCCAATAACTACTTGTTCCAACCAAGACATGCAGAAGGAGACAGGAGACACTGCTGTCAGCTAAGATCACTAGGAATTAAAGCAGCTCTAAAGGCGGGGGTCCCGCACAAGCAGGGTGTACTAATAAAGTGGCTGGCGTAAAACCATAGTATTCTAATCTGAAATAAATGAAAGATTTTCATTTCCCAGGAACGAAAAGTTCAGTTTAAACTTATTCATATCTTTGGCGCCCCCTACTGGTGTGACAGGAAATAACTGGTACTGACTTCAGTGAAATTAAACCTTAAAAATCTGTCGGTCTGCGCAATTGTTCATCCTGAATCTCCAAATGCGAACACACCCCCAAACTGTCCGCTCTTCCCCACACGTTAAACAAACGGGACTTCTTCTGCACCGACCTTAAATCACTGATTTCCTGAGCAGATGCCTCTGCGCTTCTCGTTTATTATGTGCATATAAAGGAGAACACGGCCAAACGATTCATCGCCAACATCCTCTTTAAGCACAGAAACCACCGACATCCACAAAGACACGCCCAAGTTTTCAAAAGTCTGAGGAGTTGGAGGAGTTGGAGGAGGGAGATGGTTGCACGTTAAGCCGCGCAGCATCCAACCAAAATTAAACGGAGACTTTTTTCGCAACCCAACCATCAGAGGAGGAGATCGTGACTGCTGTGGAAACAAGAGGCTGAATATAAACACCATCTACACCTACATCATGTCGTGTTTGCTGCAGCTTTAGCAGTGAAAACATCCGCTTCCCTGTCTGATAAACATCTCTCCTCGGCTGCTCGTTCTGCTCACCGTTTTCCTGCCGTCTCTCCATTTCTCCTCTGCGTGGGCTTTTTACACAGCAAAAGCAGGCACGAAGCTCATCCCGGCACTTACAAACGGACCGTCGGCTCCCTGCACGCAGGGTCGCCTTGTTTCGAAATCTTCTCCATGCTTTTTCCGGGGAGGGACTTCCAGTTCATACAGATCAGCGGCGGGTCTATCATATGATCACACCGAGCTCCATAACGCGCTGGCATTTTGAATGAACGCTGTTATTCACTCAAATAAACGAGTATCTTAAAAAAAAGTGTGTGTATGTTTTAGTGTTTTATGTTTTAGTTTTTAGTGTTTTTTAGTGTTTTATGTTTTAGTGATGCAGATGTTTATCGTTCAAATAATATCTAAAATCCGAGCATATACATTTATCCAAGGTTAAATTAAAGAATTTAACCACTTCATTATTTTATTTCAAAATATCTTATAAATAATCATTTTGAGTGAACAAAATAACACTTTTAACTATCTAAAATCCAGTCATATCATCATATCCAATGCTTAATTTAAAAAATGAATTAAATTAATATTTTTAAATAACCTCTCTTAAATAATCATCTCAAATGAACAAAATAATATGACATTTACTTTTTCAGTTCACATTTTTAATATCTAACATCCAATCATATCCATTTTCCCATATATTTAATAAAAACAATATTATTTTTAAATAAAATATTTTTAAAAAATTCAGTAACCAAAATGAGAGACATTTATCTTTTAAAAGCATCAAAATAATATCTAACATCCAATCCATCCATTCATCGACTTTTTAATAACAAAAATAAATACATATAAAATAACAAGCAGCTGGACAGCGTAGTTACTGCACACCTTTGGAGCAGGAGTTGCAAGTTCGATTCCTGCATGCCGGTGGTATCCAGTAAGGGTCCTGGCTGCCCCCCCATGCTAAAACCAACCCCTGACATGTGTTGTGCCAAACTGTATTAATGAACTGATATTAGACACCTGTAGTCTAGTAAATAAATCCCGATCACACTTACTTCACAGGAAACGTTAAATGTCTAAATGTTTTTCAGCTGAATCTGTTTCAGTTTGGTGTCTGTAAGGTTTGGTGCATGTTTTTTTTTCCCTCCCATCATTCTGACACAAGTTAATCTTGGCTTCATCCATCTAGTGATTTATCCATTTTCAGCACTGTGCGGGCTCTTTTATGCGTTTTCTGGTAAAGTCTTATCTGTCCTTCCTGCTCTCGAGTGTAAACAGTGGTTTGGAGCTTAATGTAAATCCTCTGTTTACATACATGAAAGCGCTTCTTGATTGTAGACCTTGAAAATTATACAACTATCCCTAACCCTGACAGTGGTCTCGACTTCATCGATAAAGCACCTTCCTACTGTACTTGTTTACCCAAAGCACTTTATACAGCATGTGTCATTCACAGGCTCTGTGACTGGAGCAGCCAGAGACTGAACCACCAACCTTCCTATTTAAAATCAAAAACTCAACACCACTGAAATATATATAGTTTATTTACAAGAAGACATAGGTTTATATTTTATACAATATACTTTTTTCAGGAAGGCACTTAATCAAACAGTCGATGCAATTGCCAACAGGGGTAAGGAAGTTTCAGCTGGGTAAAAGGCACAATTTAAAACGTGAGGTAAAGACACACGGAGGACAAACACACCAACAAGACACATAGACGCTTTGAACGACAGACAGAAATGATTTTTTTTACCCCGACATATGATTAAAAAAATAATAATAATGAGGGCGTAGGAAAGTTAATGTAAAACTAACTATAAATGTTCAATAAAGCTTCAACAGGTGTACTAAAAGAAGAATCAGAAAGATGGGAGAAGCTATAAGCAGAAAAACAACACATTTTTGTAAACAGCTAAACAAAACAGGGACATTCCAACTATTTTCTCAAATGTCCACCAAAAAACCTTAAGCTAAACGGTGCTGGTGAAATCAGACCATTAAAGGACAGCGCAAGAGCACGTAGGCACAATCAAATCTACTCATAATTATAGACAGATTGAAGATGAAAACATGGGAGCATCTGATTTAAAGCTATAGAGAAACAGCTGATCAAGTTAGTGTGAAGAGACGACCTTTTTGGACACTTCATTTACACTTCAGTGGTTACCCGACTATTTAAAAATATCGATCCTACTGCATAGCAGAGTGTGGGGAAACAGGAGATTGTAAAAATATACACATTTTAACGTTTGTTCTTCCAGAGTGTGCTGTCAGAGGGAGTGAGAGTAAGTGCAGCAAATGAGTCTCCTAACAGTTCCCCTCTTACTTTCTTTTTTGAAAAATTATAAATCTTTCACCACAATCGTCCTGTCCGTGGAATGTTTGGAACCTGAGTGTCTGCACGTTTTCTTACAGCTCAACTAAACTGCACCCATCCTGACTTGACAGCATCTGTACTGGAGCTGTGGATGAGAGGGGTGGGGTAAAGGATGGGAGATTGATGAACACACACAGAAATAAAATAAAGAAATCAAACAAAGATGGATGGATGTAACGCTGAGGCACACAGAGGTGTAGGTGATGTCTTACTTGGAACCCGCGGATGTGAAATCTCCCCACACGTCGGAGCTGGGCTGGGGTGCAGGGACGGGCGAGCCGAAGTCTAGAAGAGGAGCTGGATTTGGAGACAAAAAGAAATCCGTGTTGGTATAAACATCGTTACAGTTAGCACGTATTTGTGTAAAAAGCTGCTGCGGTTGAGAAGCATCGTGATCACCGGTGTTCGTCTGTGCAAGCGGGACTGTCTGTGCTCCTGCCGGAGGTGGCAGGATACCTCCAGCCTTTGCTCCAGGTGGAGGAGGGAGCAGGCCACCAGCCATGGGCCGTGGTTTGGCACCACCTGCGTCCTTCTTCTTGATGTTCTGTAACAGAGAGTCGTATTTTTAAGTATTTGACCTCTTAGGCACTCAGTTGTGCAAGGTTCAAACTTTGATTAACAAAAGTCGTAAAACCGTTTTATCTGTTTGGAAACACAGGAGTCTGTGAGGTACAACAAGTACTATTTTTCTTAAAAGACAGAGTTAAATAATCAAGTTTATGATTTTTCATGTAATTGAGCAACTTTGATTCCTAAAGACTGGAAATAATCCAGAAACTACGCTGACAATCAGAGTGGTGACTTTTCCCCTACAGTGCTTTAAAAGCCTGTTTG
This sequence comes from Aulonocara sp. 'chitande type north' Nkhata Bay, assembly GCF_057382095.1. NCBI lineage: Eukaryota > Metazoa > Chordata > Actinopteri > Cichliformes > Cichlidae > Aulonocara > Aulonocara sp. 'chitande type north' Nkhata Bay. Next base: position 25,064,237 of record NC_141348.1, read on the forward strand.
AATGCTGAGGCATGATACATTCATTAATGTAAACGAGTAACTTTTTTAAATCCCTGGGAAACCTGTCGCGTCATCATTCAATCTGCAATCTTCCGCTGTGTGCTCACCCCGATGCTGATTTTGATGGTCTGTCCCTCTTTGAAGCTCAGGTCCAGTTTAGGGGCTGCGCTCTGAGAAGCTTCCAGTTTTGCGAGCTCACCTTCTTGTTTGACCCACCTTTAAAAATTGAAAGCAGAATAATTATTATTGCTAAATCAATCTGGTTATTGATACACATAAACAAAAATTAGACTAGAAGTTAAGATGCTTAACTTCTAGTTACATTTGAACCATTTCAGTCAATAAGGGTTAAAATGTCAGACATGTCAGAAAGCCTCTTCCCTTTAAAAAGAACTTAGTAACACAGCTTGGGGAGGTAAAGTTGCATCTAAACAAACCCCAATACCTCTGGAACAATGTCTGCTGGAAATAAGAGACACAAGTGGAGCTGTGTGGCAAAAGCCCCAAACACAACAGATCAAACACCTCAGTTGAACTGTGAAGCACGGAGGTAGAGGAGTGATGATGTGGGACTCAAATAAACCTAAAGCTTGGCCCAAACTGGACAATAAAATTAAAATAAAAAGCTAACGTAATAGATGGCGACTTACTTAAAATGGTCTTGTAAAGCGACATTGAAGTCAAATGAGTCTCCACGATCAGCAAAACCCAGACCAATAAAAGCATGACGTCCTTTAAGGGGGGAAAAAAAGGATATTTATACAGTTAGTTCACACGGGTTCAACCTTACATCTATAAATCACAACGCACATACTACAGGGCACACAGTTTACAGGAAACTGGGACTATGAGATTACAAAAGTTAAGTTGTACAAAACAAATACTGAGATTAAGTCAAGCTCAACAAAATGTGGAGCATGCCCTTAACGAAACAAAACATGCCGTTCCAAATACTTTGTCTTACCGTTGCCATCCTCTATCCGGATCACAAAATACCTGCTGGAGTCTGTTACTGCTTCCACGACACAACCTGGATACTGTTCGACTGGAGCTTGTGCAAACAGCTCTCCTGCAAAGAGTAAATTTACACCAAACAAAGCCCCAGGGTTATTTTCTGTTACCAACAAGCTGTCAAGTTGAGATGACTGAATAAAACAAAACAAGACAGCAAGGTTTCTGAAAAGGAGCTTTGATAACCCTGTAAAAATATGTCATGCTGTAATGTAAAAGGTTGACCTGGTAACAATCACCGAAACTGCAAACTGTTTTAATGTATTCCCAAAACCCTTTAAACTATTTTTGCTGGATGTAATTTGTGGTTCTATACGTGCAGCTTTATATCTCAGTGCGCAACAAAGACAAAGGTAATCTAAGTAAAATAGTTCAAAGACACAAGCTAGTTCTTAATAACAGGACCTACTCCTTTGCATTTTTGACACTCATTGGCTACAGGTTGCAAAGCAACCATGAAAGTCAATAACATTTGTTCACACAGCTATGGTCAGAAGGTTGCACACACACTCATTGTGGCCATGAACGTCACAGTAATTATGGCTTTTAATGGTTTATTTGATTTGTTCCGTTTCCAGGGGGTAATGATTGTACAACATAGACCTTTATAGACTCATTGTATTGACCAATACTAAAAATAATGGGAAAGTCCAAAGAACTCAGCAAAGATGTGAGGATTCTAAATTTACACACATTGGGAAGGTCTCTACTAAACAACTGTATGCAAGTGCAATTGAATAGTTTTTTGGATGTGTCACCACTTTGCCAAGGACTGGAAGAAAATCCAAACTTTCACCCTCAGATGAGAAGAAATTGGTGAGGATGTTCAGGAAAAACCCAGAAAGCCCCAATGTTCAAGCGTGCCATGAACTGACATCTGCTGGAACAGCATTGCTGTCCATAGTGAAACCAGTTTTACATCACCACAGAGAGGACGCCGACCAAGAAAGAAGCCCCTGCTCCAAAATCAGCACTTTCAAACTCGACTGAAATTTGCAGCTCCTCACACGGACAAGTAAAATGCCTTCTGGAGAAAAGGTTTGGGGTCAGATGAGATAAAGACTGAGCTGTTTGGCCACAATGACAAGAGTTATGTTTAGAGGAGTAAAGCTGGGACTTTTAAACTGAGAACATTATACCAGCTGTCAAACACTGTAGTGGTAGCATCATTCTCTGGAGCTGTTCTGCTGCCAGTGATACCAGTACATTGCACAAAGTAGATGGAACAATGAAGACAGAGGACTACCTCCAAATTCTTCAACTTTATCTCGGATCACTTCAGATCAGATCAAGTTTCCACCCTTCTTTCCGGAGGGTCGAAACGTGAACATAGTTGGGTGTTCCAAAAGGACAATGTTCCCAAACACACATCAAAACTGGTTTTGGAATTGGTAAAGCAGGCTAACATTAAGCTTCTGGAATGATTTTCCCAAAGCCCCGAGGTCAAGCCTATTAGTAGGGGTGCATGTACATATTTAAAAGAATTCTAATTATATTCAAGCTTGCACATCCTAAGGTTGTTTTTTAAAGTAATTAAGGATGTATACTGTGTAATCATTCCACCCTGGAACACGAACAGTTCAAAGAAATCATTAAATGCCCCAGATTACCATGACATTAACACTCATGATTTACGTGAACTTGTGACCACAAGTGTATATCGTCAAATGCAGTTGGATAAATCCACTAAGAGCAGAAGACGTCAGAGCCAAAGCAGGACAGGTCAGCTAATCACAGCCTGTTCGCAATGAAAACAAACCTACAGGACCTCAGCATAGAAAACTATAGTAACTATGAGACTCCTTTCTAGGTGAATCATGCTGTTACACTTTACCAGATCCCCTTTGCCAAATCCCACTTTAAATACTGGTTTTGAACCATATATTTAAACCGTCAACGTATTGTAAGACACAACTATGAAGACACAAACCTAACTGTTAACTAGTTACTACAGTCTAGTTTGGGGTTTACTACCAATTTTTTTCCTTCTTCTTAGTCTTCTTTCTTACTTCTCTAATTAAAGCAGTCCTTTTTCTGCCTACCTGTATTTTTATCCTCTAACTTAATGTAGGCCATCTTTCCTTTGGCAGTTATTTTCAACCTTCCACTCCACGCAGGTTCATCCAGCTTCCAGTCTGCAGCACTAGAAAAACAGGAAACACATATCTACTTGTGAAAGTGGTGTAATCCTCTATGAAAACAGCTGACCCAGTCACTGCCAGCTGCTACTTTTGATGGAGGAAGGGAAATGAAAGCTTCAAGTCAGACTAAAATGAGACATGAGCTCTATCTACTCTTACAGATGTTAAAGCCATTAAAATGTAGTTGTTAACTGTTGTGTCTACGGCATTAAAACTGTGTACTTATACAACTAATTAACTGAGAAAAGAACTTAATGTGTGATTTTTGTAAGAAGACGTTTTCAACAAATTGTTTAGGAGCAAAGACGTGACTCCACTAAAACAAACGACACATTTCAAACTAAGACACTAAAAACAAGAATAATTTTCTACTAGCGTTAAAGTTGAGCATCTGCATCTATCATTGGACAGATACTTAAAATCAACATTTTGGCCGGCCAATCAGACCAAAGCTACAGCGTTACATCTGCGTGTCATCGACGTGAGAAGTAAGCTTTTAAACGCCAACAGGTGCAAGTCGCAGGTAAGACGACAGGATGTTGAAGTCCCATTTCCGTGAGCTGATACAGTTAAAATTATATTTTTATATTAAAAGTATATATTGGCTACCCGTAAAAGCAGTAATCGAATGACAAAAACCTAACAAACTATCCTGACAAACTGCTGTCCGATAATGGGCGCATACCTGCAAAATTAGCCCGCTATCAAAAGTCTGGCTGCTCTCGCCAGTTAAAAACATTAGCACGTACCGATATCCGCGGTTAGAGGCCCGCGGCGGGATCCGGTAAACATGGACCTCTGGCTTTACACAGAGCATTGACTCGTAGCTGTTGTCTTCTGCCATCTTGTCAAGTTTCGCTAACCCAAAACCAACTTCCGACTTTCAATGGACCCTCGGCTCTGTCCTGCTGAACCAGGCTAACCGGACCTTAACAGCGCCACCTCCGGCCAGGATGTATAAGCGCCTAAAGAGTACGTCACAGTCTGTCAATAAGAACTTAGAATAGCCTAGAAAGAACAGTATAATGTATATAAATAGAGAAAGAACAGGAAGTTTTCCATAAGAACACTGAAATTATTCTCCTCTTATAAAAAATGATACATATCGTATTTCAATCCTTCTTACTGTGTGAAATGTATTAGAAGCCAGTGAATTCATGTATTTCCTTCCTGATACAATACATTACTACACAGTACTAAATAACACAAAATATGCATTATGTGAGGTTTGTCCTAAAAATCATTTTCATCTCTTCATGCCCAGTACAAATGGGAAATATTACAGCAAACTAAACTTTTTTCAGTGATTGTTTGAAGACAAACTGGTGACCCAATCTTTGAAGTGTTAAGCAAATTTTCCTGCATTCCCTCTAATATTAGATTAATTTGTCACCATGGGGACAGTCATAGTAGCAAATTATTTTCATGTGGGTTGTTTTTCCATTGAGGGTGAAAAGCTAGAGCAGAAAAAGTCACATGTTTGTTGCATGTTTTCCCAAAAGTTCACCGGATGCAGTGGATAGTTATAAACAGATCATGGATCTGATCATGGATTGTTGGTGCCTCCGCACACGCAGACTGATATCCCTGAAGTCCATCTTAGACTGTGCTGATCCAGTGCCCCCTTCATTATTCTGAGCAGCATATGAAAGACTACTGTGTTTTCTAAAATAACAACACATGAAGCAAGTTGTACCGCTGAGTGTGTTTATTAAAGGGTGTTCAAATTTAATGAGCTTTTTCCCCCTAAAGCTTCAAAACAATGATGACATAAAATGAGCTTCACACTAGACAGGTGGCTATGAATGACTTCAGCAAAGCATCATGGGTACATCACACAGGTACAGGATGACTATTTCTCCTTTTCAGTTTAAACTGATTAGAAACTGATTTTGTTACAATAATTGAATAGGATCCCAGGGAACGCTGTATTAGTAGCACATCATCTAGATGTTGTAGGTCCAAACGTCCTCCTTTTCATTGTAGATAATCTCCTAAAACAAAAACTTCTACTTTTTGAAGCAGGAATAAGTGGCACAAATGCAACACTTCCAGCCATGTTGATAAATGTGCTCCTGTGCTGTGCTGCAGTTTACTTGTGACATAAATAACCTTTCACAGAAAGCTCCAAATATGTATGAGCACTACCTGCTGGAGAGCGTGTGATGGAGACCAAGGATTGTTTATCTTTTAAGGCATAACAGCGTAGAAAGGTTGAAAACCTGCCGCAGGCTCATGTACTGTTTACTACAAGTGTCAGCACTGGTTATTCATCAGGATTTGCCTATACTATCATGTTATTGCAGGCAAACTCTTATTTTAAATTGGTCCCAAACAAGCAGACCACACTGTAAGATGATATTAGGTAAAGAACACCATTTTCTTTAAGGTTTCCTGGCCCTGGAAGAATATTTGCCAACACAAAACTTTAGATGATATCCCCATCTAGGCTGAGCTTGAAATAATTATTTCTGAATAATTAATACAACTCTTAACTGTAGGTAATAAATCAGCAAACTGCAGCCGGTACGAAAACCCACCAAAATCATCATCAACTCCAGAGCTGAGCTGCTCCGAAACAGCAAAGGAACAACACAGGAACATTTTTTTTTTTTTTTTTAAACACACTTTAAACTTTCAGTTCATGTCTTCTGCCAATTAGATATAACTGAATATGACACGACTATGCAGACTACATCTTCTAGGCTCTTACACACTACAGATCACCTGACTTATACGTACTATGTGTCAGAAATGAAACACATGAACAATATGAAGTGTTTAAAACCATATGTGAACAAAAAGAAACGGCACAGAAAAAGGGCAACATTTTAAAAGAGAAAGAAAAAAAGGGAGTAATTTCATCATTATTGCTTAGATAAGCTTAGATTTAGTGATACTGTCCTTCAGCTCTATTCTTTTTGGCCACAGGCTGTGTGCCCACCGGGCATTTCTTTAAGGGCCACTTGTGCCTTACAGAGGATTGTGGACACTTGTGGCCTGAGCCACTGCCATCGACTACAGTATTAAAAGCACACTGCTAGGCACCAAAAGGCTCCATCAGTACAATTTTTTTTTTTTTTTTATTGCTGCTCACTCAAGCTGCTGAACACGCAATAAATTTATGGCACCGTCAAGCATTTCATTCCAAATGAACCCGACAAATTAAGGCCAGTACCCCGGTGGATACCCAGCCATGACCCACGCTTCATCAGTGGAAAGGCCACCTCGTGTGCTTGCCTTTTCTGGGGAGGTCCCACAAATCTGCAAGCTCTCCGTATTCTCCCTGAAGAGACAGACACCTGATGTCCTGGCACTCGGCCGGCCAATCAGACCTAAAATCATAGGGCACCTCATGGTACGTCAAAGTAACACAGTGTGTAGGAATGTGAGGCGAAAGCCTGCTCACAGTGTGGAACACAAAGGATTTCGGATCTTTGGCTGATCTCTGCCAGCCCCTTGTAAGCTTCCACAGAGGGAAAAGACAAGGCAAAAGGCAAAGACCACACCAGTAAGCAGAGAAGAGAGAGGGTGGAGAAGTTCATCTAAATCCATGCTACATCTTCAAATGTCTAACGTCTGTCAAATTTTATTTCGTCCCACCGCTCTGCTCTTCATACCACACAACACTCCTCACTGCACCCTCTGTGCCCTCTCAGGAAGACATCCGTGTCTTGAATCAGGCAGCTCCTGCCTATCTGCACAGTCGGAAGCCTGAGGTGCCATCCGGGCCGTTGGGTTGACGGATCACGTGATTGTTTGAACGAACTGGTTCCAGTGGTTGCTGCACACTCATACAAGCTGGCCTAATAATGGTAAGAGAAAAATTAGAATACATTACAAAACAGTGTTTTTCTCTTTTAGGTGTCTTCTTCAAAACATTTTGTTGTCACAGTTGATTTTGCAGACATTACAACTCACCTGTCCTTGCACTGATTGTCCTGAGGCGTCTCTTCTGAAGAAGCACTACCCAAAATCCTCCTTCGGGCTTCTGCATACTCTGCCTCTCTCTGGGCCAGAGACTTCATCTGCTGAGCGGGACGAGACGAGGCAGCGGGGTTTCCTGTGTTGCCGTTATTTGTAGGGCGCTTTAAAATTCGGATTTGAGGTGGTGGTGCTGCTGGGAGAGAGTCATCTTGGACTACGACAGCAGTTCGTATAGGTGAACTGGCTGATTTCAAATTGGACTTTCTGCAAAGATGAGAAAATCATTAGTGTTTGAAGAGGTCTGGGCATGTTTCAAGTTAATTTCATTTCCTTAGTTTTAGTCTTGCCAATAAAGTTTTAAAAAAATATTCACAAAGATATTGTTGGGGAAAAAAGAAGCAGAAAGCAGTAACTTTGTCTTCTGGTTACTTACTTTGCTTCCTGATTTATTTTCAGCTTTGCCTCAAGTCTTCTCTCAATTTCCTGAAGGAGGAAATATAATACATATATACAATAATTAACTCGATTTCTACTTTTGTCCTCACATCATCCTGTATACCAAACATGTTCACATTGTAGAGATACACCTATCAGGTATTTGGACCGGATATCATTCCAATCCTGGCTCAATTACCCTACTACAATCACTCTTAAGTGACAACCAAACGCAGCAGAGCAGGTAAAACTTTTCTGTGTGTTTCAGACTTTATTAAACCTTCATCACCAAAGACAGCCTCACATGCAATTGATCAAATACCTTATGCTGGGAAAGTCTTTGTTGCTATAGTAAATGTGCAGTGTTTTAGCTTTTTGTTGGCAGTATGATAATTATTATAAACTAACTAAATACACACATAACCAGATGACAAAGTACACAAATGTGAAAGTATCCAAAACATGTTGGTGCACAGGAGATAACTGAAATTTGGATGTGTATTTAACAGTAGAGGAGAACCTAAAGATAGTCTTAATATATGCATATATATGTTGTCTTGCAGTTTTGATTGTGACCTAATTGCCCCCAAAAATGACTGCTGACCAAAAAGAATGCAAAGAGGCTCATCTCACATTTGCCTAAAAATATCTTGACGATACCCAAGACTTTTGGGAAAATATTCTGTGGACTGTAGAGACCAAAGTTCAGTTTTTGGAAGGTTTGAGTCCTGTTACATCTGCCATAAAACTAACAACGCTTCCTAAAATCAACATAACACCAACAGTCAAACATGGAAGACTGAAGGAGAATGTCCTGCCATCAGTTCATGCCCCAAAGCTCAAACTCACTTGGATTATGCAGCAAGACAATGATCCAAAATACACAAACAACTCCAGCTCTGAATATGTCTAATATTAAAAATTAATTTCTCAATTACACTCTACGTGAGTGTAACAAATATGCAAAAGTAGGGCAGAAAACTCTTCTAAACAACACATAAAAAGGCTTACCAATAAAGCTGAGATCCATAGGTAGTGTTTAGCTGATAAAAACAAAAAACTTTTTAAAAAAGCTACTAAACTAATTGAAACCCCCTACAGTCACAAACTCAGTGTTTCGAGGACACTTAGGTGCTATTGCAGAGAACCTCAAATTAGATCACAAGTGACACATTACACTTTAGCACAATCAAATCTAGCAGGGTTCATTTTTTTGGGAAACACAGAAAAATGTATGTGTACAAACCAGCGGCTGTTTATAAAACTATTTTCTACAATCAGTGGCACACACTAGACTGCGAAGGTGCTGACACGGTTCATTTCAGGGCACATTTGGGGGGGGGGGCTGCTGGAAAAAGCTGAACATGTTACGATATTGTTTCTACAATGACGTTACTCAGATTATTTCCACAGTTGGATAAATTAATTGATGTGATGGTGTGCTCAGTCCCGTGTCAGCATGGCCTGCAAGACTCAACCAGGAAGTTCGGCTGGAAAAAAAACGCTAATGTTTTTGGGCGCAGGAAGCCTCTACTCTATCGACAGCTCTTGCACTGTGCCTGGGTGGCTGTCAGACTAAAGCCGGGGTGCTGTTACATCCCTGTTTAGCACAGTATGTTAGCGTCTCTCACCCCGCTGTCCGCCGCCTCTTCCCAGCTTTCTGCAACCTCTTCATCCTCCATGTTTAAACGGGACTGCTGGGTAGCTGGTTGGCTCTCTTCGCTTCACCGGCTAAATGTACCCCACAGTGGGCATGAGACGACGGCAAGCGCTCAAGTACAAACCACAGGGAGCTCCGCCACTGGGTCCCTTTTTATGATGAGATAAAAGCTGGATAAACAAATTCCCAAACCTTTACCCCGGCCTCGTGTTAGCCTGCTAGCTTAAAGCTACACTCAGAGCAAACGCCACCAGCTGTCTGCTGTTTAAAATCCTCAGTAAATGAACCCCGGTCACCGCTGCTGCTCACACGGAAAACAAACACCCTTGGACGTTATGTTTTTATAAACCGCTGTCCCTGCAATGCTTTAATACTTAGCTTCACTACACCTCTCAAGTTTAACCGTCAAATCGAAGAAGGGAAATGACGTCATAACGTAAGCTACAGGTAACGTCAACCACAGGCTGCCTCCAAATGGAGTGGTTTAACAAATGAAGGCGTCTGTACCACTGTTATTATAATTTTGTTATTCATAATTAGTTTTATTTTTTATATCGTTTGGACGTTTTTTTGCTTTTAATTCTGTTTCATTTCAGTTAGTTTCCAGCGTGAGTTTTCTTGTTTTACTTTTTTATCTTTTTGAAAGTGTTTAGTTTTAGTTTAGCTTCTTTTAGTTATAGTCTTGGTTTCAGTCTTTATTAATTAATATTGTACTCTGGGAAAATTTTGGGAAGAAAAGTATATACATAACAATTAAAAGAACGTTATGATAACAGTGACTCGCAGCCTTATAGACATCCAAAGTCTCAATAAATACATCAATCAAAGTCTCATCAGCCAAGTGCAGACTGCTTTTGGTAAAGTTTTGTTTGCTTCTTTGTTTGAACATATGAACTCTTTTCTCTTTTATTAAACATCACCCATCTCCTGTTTCAATCTTCTGAAGAAAACATAACATGATAAAACATTTATTTCCATTACATTCAAGAAAAGGCAGACATTTCTACACCTAATATCTTTAAAATATGCCCCAAATCACCCTGAGACAAGAACAGGCCAATTTCTTTATTCATTGGATGATTCAGTACTTTGCCTTGACAGCAGTACTAATGCTGACCTAAGACAGCATAAGTACTGCTGCATAGTTATGCCTTCACCTTCTACTGACAGAGAATGGTATCAACTGTTTTCTATGACAGATGTTTTACTGTCATTCAGTGACTTTAATTGTACCTTAGATACAGAAGGTTTAATTGTGAATTGTGAAGGATAAAAGTATTCAGGTTACATGTAATGATCACTAATAAGGAAATGTTCGTATTTTGGTGATATAAATGTATTTTTCTAATCACAACAACAGGACACATTTTATCCTTTCACTGTTTTAAATAAATACAAGATACAATAGGTGCTGGAAACCAGTAAGCTTCCCAGATTGCGAAGACTGCCAAACTCTTGCATTGGAGTGAACAGTATAAACCCTGGGGGAGAGGTTTCTTTTTTACAGATGTGTGGGACGAGTTGTTCTTTCCCGAGCCCACGGAAAAATGTCATCCTGTGTGAAGATGTACAGGGGAAAGCTAGACTGAAAAATGGGTCTGTTGAACCTTCAGACCAGCCAGTACCAGCAGGAAAAAAAAAGAAGCAAAAAACAATTAAATAAATAAAATTAAAGCTCAAGTTCAGGAAAACGTGGTATGCATTCAAGCTGCAACATTTCATTAATGTAAATTCAGCAAAAAGAAACTTTTATTTAATTTTTTACAGCAAAATTCAAATCTTAACTCAACACTGTTACAACCTCCAGCAACTGGAAAGCTGCGAAAACAACTAAACAACTAAAATTTGGCAATAAAGTGCACTTTTGCTACAACTCTGAATTATGCCATATTCAGAAGTTTGCAGACGACACGGCCATCATGGGGTGTATCTGGGATGACCAGGAAGAGGAGTACAGGAGCCTGGTGAGGAACTTTATCACATGGAGTCACACAAACCACCTGAAACTCAACACTTCAAAGACCAAGGAACTGGTTGTGGATTTCGGGAGGTCCAGACCAGGTCCACTGCCAGTTCAGATAGAGGGAGAGGAGGTGGAGGTGGTCAACACATGCAAGTACCTCGGGCTGTGGGTGGACAACAAACTGGACTGGTCATGCAACACACAGCACCTGTATAAAAATGGCCAAAGCCGACTGTACTTCCTCAGGAGGCTGAGGTCTTTCAACATCTGCAGGAAGCTCCTGAGGATGTTTTACCAGTCGGTGGTCGCAGGAGTACTTTTCTATGGCGTGGTGTGCTGGGGGAGCAGCACAGCAAAGAAGGACTCATCCAGGCTGGAGAAACTAATCAGGAAGGCGGGCTCTGTGGTCGGCATGAAGCTGGACACTCTGGTGACAGTGGCAGAGAAGAGGACCTTAAAGAAACTGATGGACATTATGAACAATGCCGGGCATCCTCTGCACACGGTCGTAAACAATCAGAGGAGCCTATTCAGCGACAGGCTGCTTCTCCCAAAGTCAAAAACCAACAGACTTAAAAACTCCTTTGTCCCACACGCCATCAAACTGTTTAACTCCTCACTGGAGGGGAGAGGGAGGAGAAACAGGGGGACAAGGGAGGGCGGGAACAACTGAGCTGTAGGTGCTTTTCTACACTGTGAAATATTTGTTTTTTGTTTTGTCTTTTTTTCTTATATTCGACTGTGCAATAATCACTGTGCAATATACTCACTCAAATGAGTAATCCTATTTATCCATATTGTATATTCTGTATCTATATATGTGTATATATGGTGTATTTATGCTTATATCCTTACTCTCATTCCCCTTAATGTATCTGTAACATGCAACTTCTTTTGTGCTTTGCTACTGGAAACTGAATTTCCCGGAGGAACCCACCCGAGGGATTAATAAAGTTGCATCTAATCCAATCTAATCTAATCTCTAATCTTTTCATATATTTATATATTTATTTTTCTCTTGAGGAAAATCTCCCCCAGATATGTTTTAATTCAAACTTTATTTTGGGTATCTTCTTACATTATGTTGTGTATCTAATAATGCTGCTGTTATGAATGTCAGGCTTATTTGGTAAGACTTCTGTTCTTGTTTTCTGTTTTTGTTTTGTTTTTTGCTTCAATAAACTATACATATATATACAAAATACATAAATATACAACTATAAAAACCTTAACAGTGGTATGGAAAGGTTTTTCTGCAACTGAACATTCTTTTAGACTAAAGACTACATTTTGAGTTAGCATTTTAAATTTTAGACTTTTGTAGTTATGGCTCTCCATTTTCTTACTTAATTACTCAAAATTTCAACTTAGCTTTTAATTAAAAAAAAAAAAAGTAATTAATAATTGAATGGCTGAAAAAGGTCACACACAGCGTGTTGCCCTGGGCGGCTGTTTGGGGCTGAGGACCCACCCTGGTACCACAGACGGTTAGCGGCTACCGGAGCGTCGCTGAGCTGCGGAGGAGGTCGCTGTTCACAGCGGAAGATGGCGACTGTTTGGAGGCTGCAGAGGAATCTTTGGAGCTGATAACGGGGAGGAGGAGGAGAGGAAAGCTTCACACTCAGAGCCCTGAAAAGAATACGTCTTAAACAACGGTACAAGACAAATCTGGCGTAGTCACCGAGAGAAGCTGACAGCGTATAATAAAGAAGGAAACTGACATTACACATAGCCTGTGGTTGAGCTAGCGTTAGCAAAGATTATTAGCAGAAGACTGAAGGTTTCGACTAGCTCGTCAGTTAGGAGGGTGGTAACACCAAATAAGGCTGCTGACCTGAGAGGATGTCGTGTCGACAAGACAGCTAAGAAGTGAGCGATTTTATGCTGTTTAAAGCAGAGGTGTTGTCGAGAAAATGCACCTTTTCTTTGACACCGCTAGCCAAAAGGTTCTTTTTATGTTAGCTAACGTTAGCGTGGATGCTCATGACAAGTTGACTAGCGTTAGCCAAAGCTAGCACAAAATATTTTTTCTTGGTCACAATACGGTACCATTAGCCGGTTGGTTAGTTGGATAAATTGCAGTTTGTAGCAAAAATCAAAGCTCATTTAGCCTTATGAAATATGACGTTACTTCCCCTAATATCGTGAGTTAGCTTTAGGCGATAATTAGCACTAGCTACCCAGTATTGCATTATAATGTGATGGCTAACGGCAGCTAATTAGATGTAGCTAATGATATAACTGAAACGTCCGGTGTGGACAGACCAGATACTCAAAGAAAGGACTCCAACCGTTCTAAACAGTGGATATCACACTTAAGGTCGTCAAGCGCTAATTTTATGCTGATTGCAGCTTTGCAGTGTCATTGAGTTTCTTGGCTAGGAGCAGATCTCTTCCAATTTAAAGCCTTCACCCTCTCTATGTTTAGGCTGAGTGAATCAGTCATACAGGCATCTGTAAAATGTGGATTCCAGTAAGAATGTGTAGAGCACAATTAAATCTAGTTGATTCAAAATAGTCCCCTTAGCATCAATAGCCTGTCTCCCAATGTCTCAACAGACAATAATGTCCCGTTCCCCTGACAATGAAGATGGAGGAGGACATGTTGCCATGGATACAGAGGATGAAGGTTCAGAGCCTGCTGGGATAACGGAGGAAGTGGAAGCAAAGATGGGGTCCTCCTGTCAAGAAGGGAACATGGACAGTGGTGCCAAAGGAGAAGGGAGGACAATGGTGGAGCTGCCGGAGGAAGTTCTAGAGTATATTCTGTCCTTCCTCTCACCTTACCAGGAGCACAAGACCGCTGCACTCGTTTGTAAGCAGTGGTACCGTCTCATTAAAGGTACGCCGCTCATGTTTGCATAATATTTAATCATAAGGTGGATGCTTGTTTATCTTTGCTTAGAATCTGCTTTCTCCACTTTTCTGCCTTCTGTTTCTTGAACACTTTCTCTGCTAACTAGGTGTTGCCTATCAGTGTTACCATGGATTTTTGAGAGCTGTCCAGGAGGGTAATATCCAGTGGGAAAGTCGCACATACCCATATCCAGGAACTCCCATCACTCAGCGCTTTTCACACAGTTAGTATATGACCCTTTTACCATGGTTCATGTCAAAAGCATTTTGTCCCACTTATAGGTTGGTGTGTCTATTTCCTACAAGTCAAAATAAAATGCCACTTCATTTTTATGGATCTGAAGCCTCTAAATGTTTGGATGTAATTTAAGGTATGGATCAGATTATAAGTTTAATGTACAGCAATTAAAAAGGGCTTTCAGTCTGTGGTAGATGACTCATGCAAAGAGCAGCATCAGACATTTAATCCACGTATAGACTACTGCTCGTCTTAAAATAGATTATTAGCAACTTCATTTTTTTTCATTTTCTTTCTTCACCAGCTGCATTTGAAGTGAAATGTTCTTTCATCAGTTTTGTTTTGAAATCTTAAAATGCTGATTTGTGCTATGTCACTGTCATAATAGGCCACTTGGAGTAATACAAATATAAACCCTTTTAATTACAGTGGTTTAAATGTAGTGTCAGACAAGCTGTTGGTGCCATCTCATAAAGAACAGGATGATCCTTAAAGCATTGTGTGCAGAGACTTTAACTATACACCCTGGGTATTTATTCTCTCTTCTTGCGGGTTGCAGGTGCATGTTATTATGACTCAAATCAGTCCATGTATGTGTTTGGGGGTTGCACTCAGAGTAGCTGCAATGCTGCCTTCAATGACCTATGGAGACTTGACCTCAACAGCAAGGAGTGGATCCGCCCTTTGGCCTCAGGTAACAATTTCACAGGCTGGTAAGAACAACACAAATCAGAGGTTGTAACCCCTTTTACAACTGTTCTGGAAACAAGTAGCTTCTTATGTAAGGGGAGCTGTGTGGGGACAGTTTCCTTGAAAGGTTGAGTTGGCTCTCTGAGAAAATACTTGTAGGAAGTGGAGTGAGATAGTATAAAGAGAAAAAGTCAGCAACATCTGGGTGAAAATGTGATTGGGTCAGAATTTCAACCTGGGGAACACAAGCTATGATTTTTAGATACATTTGGGTAGTTACAGTTTGGTTTACCTAGATATCCAACATAGTTGTCTGGTTACTGTTGATGTGGGTGGGTGGGGGACGGGGATAGTTCTCCAACCAGTCTCTAAAGTGCAACCTACCTATTTGATGTATTGCTATGGCAACATAATGGTTCTGCCTTGGTTTATAGAGTGTAGTAAACAGTTCAACATGTTTGTAATGGTCATTTAAAGTGTCCCCGCTACAGCACAAAGTTTGACAAAACTGTTAGTCCCATCCATGGTGGCAATTTTCTCATAATTACTGCTCCCATAATTCTCATTATGTTAACATGTTTTTAATCTTAAAACTGATTTTTCATGTTGAGATGCCAGGTAAATTGTTTGGTTTGGATGAGTTTAGGTTACAGATCTGCCTGTTTATATTTGTTTTATTTTCCTAAATGTAATTATTGTATAATTAATGCTACATCCTTGAGGTATAACATCTCATCTCACGGTTTGGGTCAAACTCCACAATTTTCTGTCAAAAATCTTTGAAGACCAGTCACCCATATTCAGCAGGACATGCTAGAGAGAACAATAGTCAGATGCTTAATAGCAGATTTAATTATACAATGTATGAGTTAAAGCAAAGAGGAAACAGTTTCTGATATGTATGTGTAATTGATGACTTATTTAAAAATCTGGCATACTTATTTTCCAATAATTATTGTTTTATTTCCTTTAAACAGGCTCTTATCCATCTCCTAAAGCTGGAGCGACTCTAGTGATGCACAAAGATCTGTTAGTGCTGTTTGGGGGATGGACTCGCCCCAGCCCTTATCCACTACACCAACCAGAACGTTTTTTTGATGAAATCCACACCTACTCTCCTTCAAAGAACTGGTGAGAAGGAGTGACTGACACATGGTGGCCAAATATGAACTAGTTTAAACATTTCATTATTATTGTCTTCTTTTTCCATATACTTTGTTTTTTCCTCTGTCTCAGGTGGAACTGTATAGTAACGACACATGGACCTCCACCTATGGCAGGCCATTCTTCATCTGTAATAGGAAACAACATGATAGTGTTCGGGGGATCTTTAGGAGCACGTCAGATGTAAGAAGGTTTTATTTGTAATTGACTGCATGCAATTAGAAAGACTAGTCTAAATTTTTGCTTATTTAAACTACAGTGGTGTTAATAGGTTGCCATTGTAAAGGCTTCGCTTGGTTGGTTAACACATGTGAAACAAATTAAATTAGATCTGAAACAATGTGTTGTACAGACTGTGATCTTAGACGGCAGTAATCACTGTTCCCAAGTACAGTAAATCTTCCCACACTCGACTCTCAGGAATTATATTTCAATATAGATTACTAATCCTTTTAGATTTAGATGTTATGAACAGGGATGTATTACTGAATGAAAATTTCCACTGGTCCTCTTTTGGTTATGACAGGAGTAATGAAGTGTGGGTTCTCGACCTGGAGCAGTGGTCCTGGTCCAAACCGCCCATATCTGGACCATCACCACACCCACGAGGCGGCCAGTCACAAGTAAGGCTTCAGTATTTAAACAGGGATGCTTAATCATTTTAACAGCCCTGTGGAAGTTTTGATTTTGACTTGTCTCTTTGTGCATTTACTAAAGGTGCCAGAAAAGTCCATCTATGTTTTATATGTGAAATAAATGATGCTCTTCAAATGTTTATTCATTAGATTGTGATAGACGATCAGACGCTGCTCATCTTGGGAGGATGTGGTGGTCCGAATGCAGTAAGTTTTATTCTTTCTTTCCAGTTTTAAAACAGGTCCTTTAAACATGAGAACTGATTTGGTTTTTTTTTTCCCCTAATCATAGCTTCTTAAAGATGCCTGGCTTCTCCACATGGATGCACTACCATGGAGGTGGCAGCAGCTGCAGGTGGAAAACGAGGACCATGGGGCCCCAGAGTTGTGGTGTCACCCAGCATGTAGGGTGAGTGTGTGTGTGTGACTTAGCCATCAATTAAAGGTGTGTGTTACAAAGCACGTAGGTTGCATGTATAATATACACTGCATAATATTATGGTCACTGATGCAGGTTCTGACAAAGTTGTTAGGATACACAGAGGATCACAGTTTTTGCGCATGGGGCTGTATAGCTGCAGACCAGTCAATGTGTTCATGCTGACCCCTGTCCACCCCTGCCACAAAGAAAAAATGGGTCAGGAATGGTTTGAGGAGCTAAAAGGCGAATTTGAGGTGTTAACTTGCTCTCCAAATTCCCCCGATCTCAATCCGATCGAGCATCTGTTCAATGTGTTGGACAAACATGTCCTACACATGGTGGCCCACCTTACAGCTTACAAGACTTAAAGCACGGGTGTAGTCGAGTGCATGCCTGTGGGTGGGTCAGGGCAAAAGTGGGACCAACACAGTATTAGGCAGGTGGTCATAATGTTATGCCTCTGATCGGTGTATGTTTAAGATAATCTATATGGCACTTGGAACAGGTTACCTTGAAAGTAATCGGTAAAGGTTGAGACATTTGAAACTGATTTTTTTTTTTTTTTTTTTTTTTTTTTTTTTTTTTTGGAAAACTCTAAAACAAACGTTCCCTGGTCAGTTCTGCCTTCATCTTAAGGTACTGTTGTGACCAGGTTAAAAACAAAAAACATAAAGTCATTCTTTGACTTTACCTTCAAAATACCTCCTTAACCCAGTATGTCTCTTTATAGTACACTCCTGAGTTTTGTGAATACTTGTAAACAGTGTTCACTAATGCTTCTTCTTCCCAACTTGTTCTTTTTTTACACACAAGGTGGGCCAGTGTGTGGTGGTCTTCTCACAGGCTCCATCTGGGCGGGCACCGCTAAGCCCAAGTCTTAACTCTCGGCCCTCCCCCATAAGTGCCACACCTGCCCCTCTGGGCCCTGAACCTCCTTCCCTGCGCTCTCAGTCTCCCGTTCGGAGCGGTGCTGCCGGTGTTGTTCTGGGAGCTGTTGAAGAGGCTCCGTGTGTAAATGGCCGATGGGGCACTCTGAGACCTCGGCCTTCAGCGAGAGGTGGTGCCAGAGACGGGAGCCCGTCCTCCTCTCAGCAGCCATCTCCTTCACAAGGCCCAGAAAGCCCTCCTCTTCCTCCCTTAATAAATGGATCCTCCCCTTCCCCACGGACCAGCCCAGCCCAGGCTGCATCTCCTCCCTCTCGTCCTCACCTGCCTTCCTCCACTGACTATGGATGGGAGTCTCCCCCCTCTGCTGCTCACCATCCTGAGGTCCCCAGCACCAACGGCCTGCATACACCTCCCTCAGGCTCCCCATGCACCCCACCAGGTGCAGTGTCCCCTGCTGCCTTACGACGAGGGCTGGAGGCAGTGAAAAACAAATCTTCCTCATCTGTACCGTCTTCATCATCATCGTCTTCCCTTCAGACACAGGGGCCTTCTCCTGGAGGTGGAGCAGGTCCTCCAGGAACCCCTCCGTCATCCTCCTCCAGTCCTCCTCAGGTGGCTGGAGCCGATGGACATGCTATCCCGCCTATTGCGAGGCGTCTCGGTCATCATCCGCCGCAGAGCCTGAACGTAGGCAAACCTCTGTACCAGTCTCTCAACTGCAAGCCCATGCAGATGTATGTGCTCGATGTGTCCCGAGCCAAGTCTGCTGGGGTAGTGTCTTGGAGAGTTTATGGGAACGGGACTCCACCTGCAGTCACAGGACCACCGGAGACCAGCCTTCACACTGTGGTACAGGGCAGGGGAGAGCTCATCATCTTTGGAGGCCTCATGGACAAAAAACAGAATGTGAAATACTACCCTAAAACCAACGCCTTGTACTTTGTACGTGCTAAAAGGTAATGCAGCTCCAGACGGGATTGAGAAGATGTTCATCCTGTGACCACACAAGGGAACTGACACACAAGGCCTTTTTCCTGTAGGAAGGATTATGAATAAAGAACATAATCATTGCTAGATATTTCACTTCAGAAATTCACTATTTCCCCCTTCTGCCTACTGCAAGCATTCAAAAGAAAACACTTTAAGTACACTTTGATAAAACCATTTTCTTGAATGAGAATCCTGTGAGTGTGTGAGTATGAGACCACAGTGATGGGAGAAAATTTGACTTCTTCTTTTTTTTTTTTTTTGTTCCCTAGAAGAACAACCAGAAAATTTTTATTTTTTGTGTCATCATCCTCTGAACTCTTAGAGTACGTCTGGAAGAGCGGACGCTGTTGACAGAAACTGTCTACCTGCTTTTTGTATCACTCTTTAAGCCTGCAATGTTTACATTGAAAACAGTGTGAGTGTGTGTGTGTATGTGTATGTGTGTGCACGATGGTGGTTAAAAGTTGTTGATTAATGTGTGTGACGGGGGCTACAGTGGATGAGAGATGTGGCACTGTACTATGAATATAGTTAAACAATAAAGGCCTCCATGTCTGCTCAGTGACAGTCTCAAAATTCTTGTTTGTCTTTAAACATTGCTGCTGTTGTAGCTTAAACAAGCTCAGCTTGCAGTCATAATTGTGTTGAAGCTTTCGATCATTTCAGCAGTTGTCATCAAACTGGAGAATAAACTTTGAAGTTACACAAACCTAAGGAAACAGCTGAAACCATTAATGTGAAGTTTAATTTTTTTTTTCTAATAGTTAAATACTTCTTCACTTTAATTAGAAGTCGAGTCAAAATTAGAATCTTTAACTTTTATTTCCTCTGATAGGCAGGCAACAGTAATTCAAATAGCCACTGATTACACATGATGAATGCACAAACCTTAAAGCAGATGGGCTACAGCAGCATACGACCACACCGAGCATCACTCCCAAGAAGAGGCACAAGTTTGCATGGACTCACTAAAAATGGACAATAGAAAATTGGGGAAAAAACACTACCTGGCCTGTTGACTGTGGACTTATGCTGGGACATTAAGATTAGTAGGGCTTTAATTTGGTGCAAACAACATAAAAGCATTAATCCATCCTACCTGATATCAAAGATGATAAAGGCACCTTGCTTGTACTGGGCTAGAAAAGGGGGTCTAGCCCAGTACAAGCAAGGTGTACTTGATAAAGTGTCTGTTGGGTGGACAAAAAAACATAGTGGTATACATTTCAACATTGTGAATTCAGTAGTGGTTTCACATCTAAATAAGGTGGGTTTTATACGCTTAGGATTTTCTATGAGTCTGTTGTGGCCAGTGCGATCCTCTATGCTGTTGCATGCTGGGGGAGCAGGCTGAGGGTAGCAGATGCCAACAGACTCAATAATCCGTAAGGCCAGTAATGTTGTGGGGATGGAGCTGGACTCCCTCAAGGTGGTGTCGGAGAGGCGGATGTTGTCCAAAATAAAGACAATGTTGGATAACACCTCCCACCCACTCCATGACATGCTGGTCAGTCACAGGAGCACGTTCAGTGAGAGACTGAGATTACCAAAAAGCACCACTGAACGACACAGGAAATCTGTCCTGCCTGTGGCCATCTCCCTGTACAACGCATCCACTTAACACACTGTTTACTGCTACAACTTTTTTCAGCTATTTATTAATAAGTGACTTTATGTATATATATATATATATATATATATATATAGTACTATTCTTAATTAGCGTATTGTCTGTCTTGTTAATGTTTGTTTATAATGGAGCACTGTAACAAAAAAATAATTTCCCCCAGGGATCAATAAAGTATTCTGATTCTGATATCACAACCTCTAAATGTTGGCCCTTCTTAGCCTTTATAAGAAGAAGCCTGCTGCTCTCTGACTGCTACATAAACTAATGTAAACAAAAGGTCCAAAAATTACTAAAGGTGGCAGGTGGTTCATTAAGATGAACAGGGAACTTGGATCCACCTCAGGTGTCTGATCTGAACTTTACAAAAAGTCGGCCTCTAGTGGCTGAGTTTTTGTCATACAGCACAAAAAAGTCGGCAGATAATTGATTTAAAACTTTCTCCAATTAGCACTTACGGCTCATTTTCTTTTCTTTTTCAGAGGGTTCGTCAATTTTAAAGCGATCAACCACATCAGTTTTCCTCTACTGAATAAATCTGAATACTGAAAAACTTTCTAAAACAAATAAAAAGATAAATATAAGATGGAAGAAGCGCAAAAGTAAAAGCAGTGCATATGTCCCTTTGTTTTGCTTCCAAGATTATCCATGTGGTCTTTAGCAGCTTAACCTTGTTTTGATAGCTCACACACAGCATTTGCTCTCCCGGGCCTCAGACGCTTCAGCTCTCCCTCTCTCTGACCAACAATAACCTTTTACCCAGAGAGCTCCTATAGGACCAGAGCAGGGGCAGTTTCACAGCACAGCCAACCCATTCATGCGCACTCAGGGAAATGGTGAGGTGGCACAAAGGCCTGAAACGTTATTGGCTCTGACCAGAATCAGAAGGAGGGGACTGTGACAATGAATGTGCTGAGACACATGTTTACAAGAATGGAGCAGAGAGGGAGAATGGAACTGCACGGGATCAATGAAAACTGTGAGTGTCATTATCAACTAAGATTTTTATAACCACAGAAAAAGACTCTCAGAAAAGTTTTATATTTCCACGTGGCTGTCTCTGATACTTGTTCTGAGCATTTTTGTGTGCTTGTATGTTTTATGAATGTCAGATTATCTGGTGTGTTTACTCTTAAATCTGTTTCTGGGTCAGTTGTAGTATTGAATGAATGAACTTCAGTGTGCCGAAAGCTCCCAGAGTCAAAGAACAAGAGAGAGGCTTTTACAATGTTTGTCCTGCAAGGAGGAACCTAAATATATCTGACAGCTTTTTCTTTCCTGGAAAAAAAGGAGAGTCACTCTCCTGACTTGCAAGGCTGGATTTGGGTGTCATACCTGAAGCTTGCTTAAAATGTTTGCATGATCTCTTGCAGATGGTGCCTCATTAGAACAGAATGACAGTGAAGAAAGTTAATGAAAGTGAGTCCAGGAGGACACTGTGAGCCTGCGAGTCACAGGACGAACGTGTAAAGCAGATGCTAAATGAGTAATCGCAGGAGTCGGTAGCTTCTGTCTTTGACTTTACTGTACTCTACCAAGTACTTTCCCTGCTCCTATCACACTGAGGCAAGGGGAGGAAAGCCATCATGAGTACTGTTAAGGCAAACTGTGAAGATCACTTCTCAGCGATGAGTAGCACTCAGCTGCTGAACACTTCGCCGGAAGAGTCTGTGTTTGCTCCACAGCCTTCCCAGAGGATTTCACCCACCGTGTTGACGGTCCCCTGTGGGGTCTTTGGCCCCTTGCCGCCGCCTCCTGCAGTCTGGCCTCCACTAGACTTCGCCCTGGGCGCTCTTGCCTGCTGCGCAGCCTGTGTGTTCACCAATCCTCTGGAGGTGGTGAAAACCCGTCTGCAGCTACAGGGGGAGCTTTGTGCTCGGGGATCCTACCAGAGACACTACCGCGGGGTCTTGCAGGCGCTCTGGGTGGTGGGCCGCACGGATGGGCTACGGGGCCTGCAGAAGGGGCTCTCAGCTGGGCTCATCTACCAGGGTGTGATGAACGGTGTGAGGCTGGGCTCGTACTCCTACTGTGAAGCTCTGGGGATCACTTCTTTCCATGGGGGGAGTCTGCTGTCAGGGGCAGGTGCTGGAGCTCTGGGTGCCTTCATAGCTTCTCCTGCCTATCTGGTAAGTTTATTAAAGTTTCTCCTTTTTATAGTTTCTTCTATAGTCATTGTTTCCAGAGGAAGGTATCTCAATAAAACATGAAGCTCCATAGAGATAAACTCCTTTAGTGGTCTGCCACTGATTTGGCTTTTGTGCATCATTAAAATTAATTTAAAATATCTGCTTTGTTTTGGTTACGTTTTTTTTGTGACTCTTTTAATTCAAATGAAGTGTCTACCTGTGAGCATCCCCATTACAATATGTATTAATGTAAATGAATTGACTTTTTAGGATCTTTTGCATTAATGATTTTTTAAGACAAATCTGTACAGTCTCAACATATGAAAAGAAAAGGCCAAATCCATCTATCCAATGCTGAGGTGGTCTGGGCATCTGACGCCAAATATGAGAGAATTAAGAGAAGAAACAATCATGTTTGCTTCATGTGTGGCACTTTCTTAAATCCTGTTTATTCAGTCCTCTGATATTTTTTCCAGAAAGGTCTTTTTATTCAAAGTGACTGAAAACAGTGTGTTCTAATCACGTTAAAGCAGAAGTAACAGAAGCATTAGATCTCCCACTAGATGTGTGGCCTGGATGACAAACTCTCAGGAACTAACTAGGTCACTCATTGTTAAACTGTGATCCGCAGCAAAAAAACATCAACACACTTCTAAACTTGTATCACAGTGTAACACAAAGGATTTTCCATAAACACGAGTAATATGTTACAACAGGATATTTCTCTCTTTTTTTGATATTCAACAGTTCTTATTCATTATTAGCACAAAAACAAAACAAACAAAAAACGAACAGAATCACATACATTGCAAATGTATGTAATAATTTTAAATTACATATATGGGGAGAGAGGGAGAGAGACAAATATTTACCATCTACTTGCCCATAGATTTAAAAAAGAAGAGACAAAAGTGAACTCCCATCCTTTGTGCTCACTTCCTAATTACGCAACAGGATATTTATACATTAAAGGAATAGTCACATTCAACATTCAAATACATCATGGTCTGTAGGTGTAGATGTGGTTCAGATGACCGAGTGAAGTTCAAACTGATCCTCAGCATTGGGAAGAAAAGTGATTTACATGACTTTGAATGTTGTTATTGGTGTCAGACGAGCTGGTCTGAGTACTGCTGATCTGTTGGGATTTTCCCACATAGCCATCTTTTGACTTTAAAATGAATGGTCTGAAAAAGAAATATCCAGTGAGCTGTAGTTCTCTGTGTGAAAATGGAGACCGGTTTCAGCTGAAAGGAAGGCAACAATAGCTCAAATAACCACCTTTTAAACCCAAAATATGCACAAGAGCATCTCTGGGGATACAATTCACACAAGTTTATCAAAACTGAATCACAGAAGACTGAAAAAACATTGCCTTGTCTTTGAGACTGCATTTCTGCTGCAATGTTCAGATGGTAGGGTCAGAATTTAATGCAAACAACACGAAAGCGTGGATTCATTCTACCTGGTGGTGATGTAACAGTGTGGAGGATATACCAACGGGGCATCATTTAAACACCACAGCCTGCCTGCATGTTGTTGCTTCTCTTGTCCATCCCTTTATGACCACATTGTAGACATGTTCTTATGCCTGCTTCCTGCAGTGCAAGAAGCAAGAATGAAGACACTTCAGAAGGCAAAACAGGTTTGCAGCCCAGTAGTAGCAAGGTGTACTTGAAGTGGCTAGTAAGTCTATATTGGAGCAATTTTCAGTTGCTGTAAAAATTGTTTATTCGAAGAAAATTCTAGGAGCTTGCATTTGAAATGATGTGAAATTCTTCCAAAGAATTGTTTTTCCAGTATTTCCAGTATAAAATCTGCCCCCACCCTCCACCCTTTGTTTCCTTCCTGAACGTCTGCAGCAGATTAATTATACAACTAGGGAATTGTGTTCCAAAAAGACTAACTTTGGAAATTCCCCTGAAATCATGTGGTGGAATCTGGTTAGTGAGAGACCAGCAACGCTTTCAGACTAACTTGACTAAATGGAAAGTTAAAGAGGGGAAAATAAATTTCAGTGGCTTAATGAAAGGACAGTAAAATGAAATGAACTTGAAAGAAAAGAAAAACTAAAATACAGACCCAGCTGTCTGCATTTGAACTGAAGGGCAAAGAAAGAGACCCCAGACCATTTTCAAAGACACCTCAAAGGTCTTCAAGCTGTTTTTGCCCAGTGTTTGCTTGATCACATAGATGTTCATAGATCATAGATCTAGGTCATTTAGAAAGTCTTCAAAACGCAGTATGATCTCCAGTTTAAATCAGAGTGTGCATTTTCTTAGCAGTCTGTCTACATGCTCTCCAAAAAACATCACTTTCACACCAGTGTCAAACTTCACCATCACTCGATTTATGTCCTCTGCATTTCTACAACTGTACCACTCTTTTTGTTGTTTTTCTGCCTCAGCTGCCAGTCAATACATCCAAGTCCATTTAAGCTTTCTGGACGGTCATGGAAAGACGATACTGTCTGATGACGTATTTATATCACGGTCACTAAATATATCCTGAATGTTTTTCTTTCCGCCTGCTGCTGCCAAACCTATACAGTATGTTGTGGGTCCTTCTGTGTGCTGCCGGCAGGCAGTAAAGGTTATTTTACTGACACCATATCTGATATCAAGAAGGAAACGATGAAGCTTCTTCTCCTTTTTTATTTAGGCGTTTTTGTTTTACATGAAATGTATCATGATTTCACAAGAAGAAAAAAAAACTTCCTTTTCAAGGAAAGTGCGAATGAATCACCGAATCCTGTATTTGACCAGCTCCTGACGATCTGCACGTTGTGTAACTCCTTCCTGTGAATATTAGCAGGGTTATCGGGTATCCTCACACAACTCATTCTAACAAATGACTTGGTGACAAGTCTGGTGCTCTGTGCACTTTGAACTCTGTTTCAGCAAAGCATTAAGTGAAACTCGCTGCTGAACACTAACCATAAGCCTGAATGCATTTTAAAACGTGCTTGCTGTGTTTTCTTCATAGGTGAAAACCCATCTGCAGGCTCAGACTGTGGCAGCCATTGCAGTAGGTCACCAGCATAACCACCTGGTAAGACGGACACATTTCACATAAAACACAAGAATATCTTACCAGCTGTTTCAATGTTTAAAGATGTCAGTACAGGTGTATTAAAGTACAATAACTGGCCAGGATGGTGTAAACTATGTGCTATAGTATAATAATTGTGCTTTTTTTTTTTTATCAGGTGTTCATTTGGTAATTAAAATTTGAAGCCCATAACACTCCCATTAATATGACATACCAAGATAGAAAGCTGATAATGAAAACGTTAATTGTTGGCACCTGAGGAGAAAATGGTCATTATAAGCACTGCGTATCAATAACATTATGTACCTGTGTTTTCAACAAAAAATGGATACAACTTGTATTTGACATGTATTTAATATTTTTCTCTAAAATGCAGTGTGGTGAGAGTATAAAACTAAAAGTATAAGTTAAATTATAGAGAAGCACAGTAAAACTGCAGACGCATGGTGTTTAAACAGTACGTGTCTGCCCTTTAACCATCAGATCATATAATCTGCCCGGCCAAAAGAAAAAGGCTCCACCTATATTTACTTAAGCAAACCAATAAGAGCCTTCCACTGGATATTTACTGCAATAATTAATATGGCTAAGCTGGATACAGGTTATTTAAACCTAACTGATGTAGTGAGCTGCTTCTCATTTCTCAAACAACCATATCAGAAGACGCATCATGTGGTTGTGGAAAAGATGGGTTAAATTATTTGCCTTCATCAAGCAAAGACAACTAAGGTGATTACTGAAACTACCAAAACCTGGATAAAAGCTGTCCGAAATGCCAGAGCTAGCAAATTAAAACTAAAATATGCTAATTGATATTAATTTTTTTATTATTATTCAGAAGGTTCATTAAACACTCAATTTTCAAAAAAGAAAAAGAAAAAAAAAACCATGCAATTTCAGGCAGTTATTTCCTGGTTCAGGCTGTAAAGGGGCTGAAAGGACCTGGGAGGATAGTGATGAATCATCAAAAAAGGAAGAAATGTGGTTGGAAAAAAGTGATCGTGATTGGAGATCCTTTAAACATCTGGTAAAATCAGATCATAAAAAAAGTCATCAGCACAAGTCATGGATATGTCTAACACTGAAAGTACATTTGCAAACACACATGATGTGAAGCAAACTCGGTGGACTAAAAACAAATCACTGAATCTTTTTAAGGCTTATCAGAATCAGAAAGGGTTTTATTGCCAAATGTTGAGCAGGTTTACAACATTAGGAAATTGCTGCGGTATTTTGTGCAAACATACTGTCAGACAATGCTTAAATAAACATAAAAATTAAAATTAAAAGTGCTAAGAGTGCTCTCAGGGGAAAAAAGGCAGGAACAATAGAAACAGATCGTGTGGTCTAAATAGTCCAGATTTATCCTCTTCCCCAGTGATGTCTCCATCAACGTAAGAAGAGAGGCAGATGAAGTGATGCACCCATCATGCCTGCTCAGGGCCTGCTGCAAGAACCTGCAGGGGCAGTGTTATAATCTGCAGATGCTTCAGCTGGTCAAGTCTACACCAGTGATATGTGCCCAAAGAATGAGGTCACCTGAATATACTGAATGGCCAGGTTCAGCTATCAGTGGCATGTCCTGTATTCTAAGTTGGCAATGCCAGGATTGATCAGGCTCCAACTGAAAAGCGTATCAAAAACAGTGCCAAAATGAATGCATTATCAAAGGTTAATAAATACAGCTCCATACATACATGTGTATGTTCAAATGTGCAGCTAATTCCTCCTGAAATCAGCTGCAGAATTAACAAAAACAGAAAGTGATGGTCTGACTTAATGTATTCAAGGCAAATTTAAATGGGTTGCATGAAGTTACTTCAGGCTGCCTGAATGTTTTGCCTGAATATTATTACCTTTATTTCTGGCTTTAGACAAATACTTTTACTAAGGTATTCATTTTCGCAAATTCTTGTTCACAAATTTTAGTAAAAGTGTCATGTTTTGGCTGTGTGCAGGCAGGAGAAGGACCCAAACGCAAAACTTACCACACAGGAATTAAACTCAAAAAGCTGCTTTATTGCAGAATGTCACAAAAACTAAACTGGGACATGGCTAACTAAGGGACATGGCTAACTAAGGGACATGGCTAACTAAGGGACATGGCTAACTAAGGGACATGGCTAACTAAGGGACATGGCTAACTAAGGGACATGGCTAACTAAGGGACATGGCTAACTAAGGGACATGGCTAACTAAGGGACATGGCCACACAGCCATGAGGGAGACTACACCACTGACAAAGCGAAACACAGGGCTTAAATACACTGAGGGATAACGAGGGAATGAGACACAGAAGGAGAGCACAGCTGGGAGTAATCAGGCTGGACGAGACAAGGGAAGCAAAACTAGAAACACTGACATGAGACACGGACCTTCAAAGTAAAACAGGAAACACACTGACTGAACTCCAGACATGTAAACTTAACAGGGACTGGGGAGACAGAACATTGGAACCTGAAACATGGTACAGAAAGGCACAGTAGACATCATGGAACACAGTGAAGCCATATTACTAAACTTAAGAACTAAACTCATGATAACCATAACTGAAACCTAGGGAAATAACAAAGACAGTACAACAAAGGACCAAGAAAAAACACAAGAACTCAAAAAGCTGGGTCAGAAAGACCCAGAACCGTGACAAAAAGAGATTTTAAATAAAGAATAAACTTACAGAATAATTATTTCTTTTTTTCCTGTAAAAACCTGACTTGTTACCCTCTTATTCTAGTGTACCTACCTTTGAATATTTGTAGGTAAATGCAATTAAATGCAATTTAAATCCCATTTAATTACAGGGGAATTACACCCTTAGTTGCAAGCCGTGTTATAAAGTGTTACCTGGTTTTGAGTGTTATTATCTGTAGCCTCTACTCACCAGTGCCTTTGTTTTCTTCTATTTCAGGGAGTGTCTGATGCCTTTGTTACCATCTATCGAAAAGAAGGTTTAATTGGTCTTTGGAGGGGTGTGAATGGGGCTGTGCCTAGAGTCATGGTGGGATCAGCTGCCCAGCTGGCAACCTTCACCTCAGCTAAGGAATGGGTGTCACATTCTCAGGTAATGTTATCTAAAGAGCCGAAGGTTTTATGTCATATGTGACCAAGCTGCTGCCATGCGTTGAAAGTCGGATCATCTTTCTTTGTGTCCTTTCAGTGGTTCAGTCCAAACAGCTGGCTCGCAGTCTTGATGGCAGCTGCAGTCAGTGGAGTTGCTGTGGCCATTACCATGACACCATTTGATGTCATTAGTACTCGGCTCTACAACCAGCCGGTGGATGAGTTGCGTAAGGTGAGTCTGTCTTCAACACAGTTGTCCTCATTTTCATTAGTTTCACAATCTAAAAAAAAAAGCATACCGTCATTAAAAAAAGCAATATGAAATCATTTCATCTATATTATATATTTGTATTGACCTTTATCATCTAATTTATATATTTTTATAGATATATTATTTCATCTTTTTCTCATATTAGGTATGTATTTAAGGAGAAACTGCCTTTGAATCTTATTGTGTTGTGTAGAGTGACTATAAAGGAACTCAGCTTATTTCAGTTCACGAAAGACTTGCTGTGTTTTTTACATCTGTTTTGTAGGGTCGTCTGTATCATGGATTTTCAGACTGCATGCTGAAGGTGTGCAGAGCGGAGGGCCTGCTGGGTTTGTATAAAGGCATGGGCCCCGTGTTCCTGCGACTGGCCCCGCACACGGTGCTAAGCATGCTGTTCTGGGATCTGATGAGGCAACAAGCAGTGAAGGATAAGTAGAGCTGAAGCACCCATACTTGCACACTGAAAGCACAACTGGGCTCTGCTACAGCTGTTAGAGTGCTCTCTCAGTTAATGAAGCACTGAATTTAAAGCAACTGTGTGACATTTTGGGAAGTAAACTTATTTACTTTTCTTTCCGAGAGTGAAATGAGATGGTTCATGGACGTTTTTATGGTTAATATGAAGCTAGCATCTGGTTAACTTATCTTAGCATAAAAACAGCTAGTTTAGCTCTGGGCAAAGTTAATAAAATAGTTAATGGTAACTCCTTAGAAGCATAATAATTGCATATAAAATAACAAACTGTTGTTTCAACAGTTTTTATTAAACACACAGATATAAAATGCTGGTAAACTTTAGAGGTACTGATAGCTGCTGGTAGCTCTGACAAGCTAGCTGTTGCCTTTCATTTTTAGTCTTTATGCTAAGCTAAGCACATGCCTGCTGGCTGTGGCTTTATATTTAACCAACGGACACTGGGTGCCATATCAAACATCTGATCTTACTCTTTTCCAGAAAGAAACATGAACAAAATGTCAAACTATTTACACTTTAAGTGCAAGCTTTTCTCTCCCATCTAGCACAGAAAATGAACACTTGAAGCACTTAATCAAGACTGGCATGTTAGGCACATACTGGAAGACATCTTTCTCTAAAAATATGTCTCGAGTGTATACATTTTTTGATTAGGGTTTTTTTTATACCTCAAGCTTAAGTCTCGCAGGAATTTGCTTGTTAACTCATCAGTGTGTGAATGTGGTCAACTTGAAGAACAAGTCATCATCATTAAAGCAAACAATTGTTTGCCATGTTTATTACACTGTCTAGATGCCTTGTCTGTTGTATTTAAAAAAAAACAACCTGATGGGATTTTCTTTTTTTAAATTCACTGACTTGAACTTATGTAACTAAAGCCAAGAATGACATTTGTAATTTCAATTTTTTATGTGCAGAAATTTAACCTACTGGTACTTAAAACTTTAAAAGCAATGAATAGTCCTAATAAAGATTTTTTGTAAGAAACCTGTCTGGTTTGTTTTTGTTCTCTGGATAGGTGGTGAATCTTTTGAATACACTGCTTTAAAACCATTGTAATCTGTGGTGTTTTCTGTTTCTTTGAAATGATTTAATTGACTGGGGTTAAAGGTTTCTTCTTGAGAGGATTTGAAACCCCTTTCATCAAGAATTGATTTGACTAAAAGCTGTAGCCATATCACGTTTCACCTTTGTACCTTTGGGTGGATGGAGCTTACTAAAACCTGATCAGCTCGAAGAAATAAGGGCAAAGTCACTAATTTGTAGCACCACTTTGAGTGTTATTGCTGAAACGTTACAAGAACACCATAAAGATGTTTCTCCCCTTGATCCTGGGAACCACTGGATGGACACCTTTTGATTCAAAACCATTTGATTGCTTTCTTCAAGGTCTGATAACAAGTTTTCTCTGATTATGGTTAAATTCTCAGCACTTTTCAATGTCATGTCTCCTCTTTACTGGCTTATTTTTGGTTGTGTTTTTTTAAAGGGCTCGTAGGTGCATGTGGAATATCAGTGCTGTACAACCTGCTGAGAGTCTACAATTTTGTTCAAAATTCCAAGTGAGTTCACCCTTTGAGAGGAAAAAGGGAAAGCATAGCTTGATTTTCAAGAGCGTTGGAGTTATTCTATTTTGTCTGCACACAGTGATTCTGACTCTGGAAATGGAAGCAAACCCAGGTCATCCTCACTGGGCACGTCTCTGAGAGGGAACTGGAGATCATCCCTCCAGTTCTGGATTCTGACTGTCCTCCTCTCTCTGATGGGCTCGAGGGTTTTCTCCCTGATAGTGCTGGAGTTTTCCCTCAGGGCTGTTTCTACCTGGGCGTCAGCTGGACTGGTGAGCTCCTCCTTAACAAATACTGCAGCTATATTTATGCATTGTTTTATGCTTTTATGTATCTGCTTTAGAGTGTTCTTTCATTACACATTTCTAATCCACGTCTCTTAACGCAGGATGCCAGTGGCAGAGGTCTAGACATGATCCTAATCCAGAGCCAGTTCTCCCTGGGTTGTAGCCTCACTGGCACTCTGATCTTCCTCCAACAGGGGGCTCCACACAGCTCCCTCAGCTTATTTCTGGCAGCTGCTCTCAGCTGGAAACTGGCAAGCTTGAGCCACAGTCTGTGGATGCATGTGGCCAGACTCTACCCGCTGCACAGCACTAAACAGTACTGTGGGAAGTGCATCACTCTTCTAACCTCCGGACACACCATACTGGCTTCACTGCAAAGAGCGGTTGTCTTGGCTTTTGCTGTAGCAAGTGTTGCTTCCACCGCTACGATTTATGACCACTTCCTGTCCCAGAAGGATGCTATGAAGTTCTGGACTCTGCTGACGCTCTGTTACATTATGTTGCTCGTGTATATTCAAGGTGATGGTCAGTGCTGCTGAGAGTGGAACTTAATTAATCCTCAGAGAGGAAAGTACCCACGCAGTGTTAAGTAATAATAAAAATATTTAAATAGATTTAAATAATATTATATGGATTTAAAAAATAAAAGTAGACCATAAGCGATGAAATGAAGCCCTATAAATGTAAAAAGCAACATATATGAATTAAAAACTTAGAATTGATGGCAAAAACACAGCCTATAAAATCAGTAAGCACAAAGCCAAGGCTTTTTGGGATCATTGTGTAACTTTTCTGTCTGTACTTGCAGAGGATGAGCATCGGCAGACAGGCACAGCGGCCCTCCTACACTCTGTAGTTATGCGGCTGGGAGCCTTGCTCGTCCTCATGCTTGCAATGGGATACTGGTCTGATGTGTTTCAAATCCTCATCGCGTTTCTGGGAGAAGCAGTCTGTCTGTTGCCTTCTTGGGATCTTCTGCAGGCTTTGCTGAAGGTCTGGTCTTTGCCTCGTTATGTTTTAGTTGCTGTAGTTGTGAAAATAACACGACAGGAGGTTGAATTCTCATGTTTCCTTTTCAGGAAGAAAAAGAGGAATCAAGCTTGAGCAGACGTGACGAGTGCTCCGGTCACAAAGGAACCACAATTAAAACATCATCACGTGGCAGATAACGGTGCACTCAAACTCCACCACAATGATTATCATTGACTGTCTCACCTGTAAAGATGCACTATTACTTTGTGTTGTAAAATAATATTGTGCTTAAAGGCTTTAATTGACTTCTTGTTGTTTGGGGTCTTATATTAAACAGAAATAATATAAAAAATAAGCTGATTTAGTATTTAATGTCCAGCCTTTTTTTTTTTTTTCGCTAATCCAAGTCAGGCTTGTGTGGGAGCTGGAGTCTGTCTCAGCTTTTATGGGGAGAGAGGCGGACAGCTTGCCAGTCTATCACAAAGATAACACAGAGAGACCTACTTGCTTGTCTTTGGACTGTGGGAAGAATCCAGAGAGAACCAACACAGGCACAGAACATGTAAGCTCCACATAAAGAGAGACAACAGTGGTAACCACTGCACCACTGTGCCACCCATAATGTGTTTTAAATGATGGGAGCCAGGTGTGTTCAGAGACTGAAACAATAAAAGTGCTCGCTACTATAACAGAGAAGCTTTTGGCACTTATCTGATCACACGACTTTGGAGAACTGTAGAAGTACTGATTAGTTACAGCTCATTTATTATAATTCAATAGTGTTTCAGTGAAGTTTACTGTGATTTTCTTTCATAAAATATTCAGTTATTTACATTTTATTGTTATATGAACTGAAGAGAAACTGGTGATGTGTTCATTAAAGGATGGCTGTAATCAGGGCATTAACCCAGTGAGGTTAACTAGTTTAAATACTATTCAGTGTGTGCTAGTTAGAACAAATGTGCTAGTTTTGTCCCCTGATTACCAAGACTTTGAAGTACAATTGAAAAAATATATATACATGCAAAACTATTGAGTCACATCTTGTTTCTTTAGATTTTGTTAGGACAATGGAAAATGGGTGCAGCAATTTATTGAAATGTGCAAACAAACATGGAAATACAGTGCTGCTCAATGTAGTTTTTAGACCTGACACTTGACCAGTTTCCTTAGATGTTTCAAGTATACACCACACACAGTGTAGAGATATTCTGAGAGCTCAGCTAATAGCGCTTGAAAATCACCTTATTGGTTGAAATAAAAACAAAGAAACAAACAAAAAAATACTATTTTATGTCTGTCAAACAAGTGCCTAAAGATTTTGTTTTTGCTAAGTTATCTGTTATGTGTAAACACAACACTGCTTTTCAGTATTTGAATGAGTAATAGGTTCAGTGGTTTAAAGATTTTAAAAAATCCTGTGAAGATGGTCAGGTACAAAGATTGGGCTGAAAATGAGTGAAAAAGCAGCCAACACTCAAAAAAGTCAACTAAGGCAGTTGTTTGATTAATTCAATAGACATTTGTCTATTTAACATGAACATATTGAGTTTAGGTTTTTAAATCATTATCAGTTGTTGGTTTAACATAAAATAACAAAAAGTTTAATGAACTAGATTTGCATTCTTCAGTTCAATTAAATATAATTATTTTAAATCAACAACTCTAAAACCGATGCCTAGTGCGCATGCTCAAACTTCCCAGAAGTGAAGAGGCGGGAAAGCGGAGAAAGTTATATGTGTTCAGTGGACTGCCATTTCCCTCTGCGGAATCTTCCACAATACAGGTAAGTAATAAATAACTCAAAATATCTTAGTCAAACGAAGTTGTTCTGTCCGTTAATTGTTTAACAATGTTTTTAATTCCAAATGTGTAAGTTGTCATTAGACAGCGGGAGTGGAGCAAATACAGTGAAAATCTGGTATTAGACGGTGCCAATCGGTACTGTCTAATACCTGATTTCTAATCCGCTCTGGGTATATTTATACTATTATTAGCATTTCCACTTCATTGTTTTTCTTTTTTTTTTTTTACCCGTTTTTGCAGTTAGTCTTATAGTGTTTTTAGCGGTTATTGATATGTTTAATTCAATATTTAACACGTTTCTAATTCACTTTCAAAGTAAATGAAGTTAGCTAAAGCTAGTATGGTTGTCTCATTGAACTTCTACCTAGCTCTGTTAGCATTCACTTTGGTTTTAAATGACGGTTATTGCAAGACATGGTCTTTGTTCACTTCTTTTATTATCATTTGCATTTTTTCTTTCTTTCTTTCTCTCTCCTTTTATTTTAAGCATTCGGCCTCTGGCAGTAATGCAAGTTAAACTAGCATGCGCGAGTTGCTAAATATTAGCTGTGTTCAAATTCAGGGGCTGCATCCTTCGAATTGACTTGAACGCTAGTGCATGGGAAAAAGAGCATAAACACGAGGTCAGAGGAAAAGGCAATGGCGGATAGTTATGAAAATTGCCTGTCGGACCTTTACCGCAACTACCAGCATCTTTATTGCATAGTGTGAAACACTGCTATTACATATGGCAACAGATTGGATATTTATCTGTGAATTTTATATTGCAAGAGGTATTTATATGTATTTGTATTTTTTTTTATACATTTGCAACAAAGTAAAAAAAAAATCCACTGTGGAATTTTTATAAAATAATTTTGTCTGTTTTCTTTACCATAGTAACACCACAAAGAAAGCTGACCCCTTTTTCTGATTGTTTGTGCCTCCTCATGGTAAGCCTTTTACCATCATATATTTTTTATGATAGTTTTATGATTTAATCAAAGTGAAAAAAAGGTGCCAATAAAACCATCCTTAAAACTGCTTTTCTTTTTTTCTTTCAGTGACTTGTATGTGGCAGTGCAAGCGTTGTTCCATCAGGGAGAGTAGTAGGTACAAATTATTATTTTTTATTTTTTTTGTGTGTGTGTCCCGTTTGGATCTTTAGCCATCAGAATTGTTGTCTTAAGGCCAAGAAAGATGCCAAGCGGATTTATTTTACCAAGTGGATCATCATGGTTTTGCCATATTGGTCCATTTGATTGACCTTTATTATAATTATGAATTTATTTTATTTTCAGTTGCTACAAACGGGACAGACATGACTGGGGGATAGGACAGGGAGAAAGAATGAAAGAAAGAGAGGGAGAGAAAGAAAACCAAAGCAATATGATGAGCTAAATAACCAGGGCTGCACATAAGTGGTCCGCAGGTGCGCATTCGCTGTCAAAATAAAAAACGCACACAAGATAAGAAGTTGCAACGCGTGTTTGCATACATAAGCTTTTCAGAAGGACAGACATTTGTTTAGAACTCTTAAAGATGTCGAAGAAGCTCCTTTAAGCAATTACTGTGATGTTCCTCCACCTCCAAAGAAATGTCAGAAGGAGTCCAAACCACAAAAGAAGCGCGTATTCTCGGAAAAGTGGTTGCAGGAGGTGAGCTGGCTTCAAACAAATGATGAACGCACAGAGATGTGGTGCGGAATGTGCCGTGAAAATCCCACTCTAGCGGACAAAAACACTGCGTTTTATATGGACGCAAACGCGCGCTGCAACTTCTTATCTGGTGTGCGACTTTTATTTTGACAGCGAATGCGCACATGCGGACCACTTATGTACACCCGTGTAAATAACATAATGTTCTGCCGGGTGTGTTGTTGGTTTTCTCTCGATTTCTGAGTCGACAAGCGCCTTTGTTACTGGGACCAGTCATTTTAAGAAAGGCCCCCATTAGAAGCCATGAGAAATGCAAGAAACGTATTATTGGTCAGTCTGCAATATCTTTCCCAGAACAAACACCACTTGCAAATAATATACTAAAAATAAACCTGAAAAATCTGTTTAGAACAGCGTACTGTGTTGCAAAGAGTGAACTACCACTGGTGCAATTTAGCAGTCTTTGCAAACTTCAAAAAGCAAATGGCCTAGATCTTGGTTCCACTTGCCTCTTACTTGTGACTTTAGTGGAAATTTCAAATTCAGGATCTGACACAGACTGATTCATGTTCTACACAGACAGCACTGATGTCCGCATGGTCTTCTAAAAGCAGCTTTAGTCAGCTTAGATGTGAAGTGAGTGAAATATACAGTTGAGTTTTTAATCAATGTATTTGTTCTCTATTGCAGATTGACAAGGAGTTTCTGCAAATCACCACAAAGCCTCTGCTATCTACTTTCTTTGCCGAGCTTGACCAATACGCGCCACGCTTAATGGAAATCTTTCTGACCAAAGGAGGGACACGTGGAAAGAAAATAAGAGGTCTCATGCTTGCCATCTCCAAGGTTTGTATTAGGATTGAGTAGACTTTGTCATAGGCAGCAAAAATAACTTTTATTTGGAGATGAAGTTGTCAATTTTGTTTCGGCTTAACAAATGATACATGCCCGGTTCTAACCTAAAGAATAATTATGCAAGTTAACTGATTACCCTAGCTTTAAGAAAAACAGACTGGTTTTGGCTCATATTATCTCCTCCTCCTCTCCAGCATGACAACATCCATACCAGACGAGCATGCATCTTGAAGTCTTTGTGCATCCACCTAAACGAAGACTATGAGAAGTTAATAAAGGAGTACTTGGTGAGCCATTGTGACAGCATGTTGTCTGTAACATTCTCATACAAATTGTGACGTTGCCTCAAATGCAAATCATTAAAATTAAAATTTTGAGATTAGCAACAAGACACCTGGTATTGGGGAAAGGATGTCTTGAATACCAAACAGTATTAAGCGTTGCAATAAAGAATTTCTGGAATTTGGTATTGGAAGGAAAGAAATTTATGCCTACTTAAACTTGATACACAAACATACAATGCATTTAACATGCATCAAGACAATATTGCTTTTGAATCTGTACTTGGATTAAAACAAGTCCTGTTGTTTTTTCATTGCTATGGTCATCAGTATTTGTAAATAGAAATGTCTATGAACTTTGAGCTGTTTAGTACTAACACTTCTATACCTGTTTTATTTTAGCAGCTGAGTTAGCCTTTTCTCGAGTCCTGTCCCCCTAAGTTACTCTTGCTACGTCCGACAAACAAATGGTTTCCTCTGCGCACCAATGGGTACCCAAATGTGCAAGCAGACATGCTTCATATTCATATCGGTACATTTACCTGGGAATGGGGCCATACACACTGTTTAATCCATTCATGTTGTTTTTGACTTTGTGAATGGAAAGAACACAACTCCTCCAGACACAATCTCTCGGCGTATCGGTGGGCACACTGCTTCACCATCTTGCTTGAGGTTAATGTTTGTCAGACACAGTAACGGTTGCTATAATGTGTAATTGGACAATGGCCCTTTCGGGGGAGGGGCCGGTGAGAGGTCAATTATGCCACCTCTTTTGACATGCGAGGTGTATTTTATAATTTATGTATTGGAGTAATTACTAACAACTACTTTAGTGGTGTAATTTTCTGTTTATTACTTTGACTACTTGGATTTTATGAACAGCATAGAAACAGTTGTTTAAACAATCTCTTAAATTTTACTTTGTTGTCTTATACTTTTTCATGTAGGATACGGACAGCGAGGGAAAAAGCTGCATGGAGCAAACTGTGATGGGGGTGTACGTCATCCAGAAGGAGGGTGCTGAACCTGTGGATGACCCAGAGGACGTTGGTGTCCTGATTGAGGGTGTGGAGGCTAACACTGATTTGGGTAACATTGCACAAGCATGTGCTCTGTTGTTTGGACTCATATACTGTTTGAACCTGAGCTACCCACCAGAACTTAAATGCACCTTTGAAGTCCTCCAGAAGATACTTTTAAATCTTGATGGACAAAAGCTGTCTTCAAAGGTACAGTTTCTGAAAAACAAGCTTATGGGGTGAGAGCACTTGAAAATGACTGATAGGTCTTGAATGGTTCATTGGTGCAATGGTGATTTCCAATATATAATGTTAATATTTGAGTTGTTTATATTTTTTTCTTTCATTTAAATTTTTTTTTTAAGTTTTTGGATTCTCTCTGTTGGGCAATTCACCTTTTATACAGCACTGCAGATGATTTTTGTTTGTCCTTATATACAGTAGATGGCTCAAAATGGATCAGAAGTACTGACAGAAGTACTATGTTGTGTTTATGTATCAAGGGCCTGTAAAGTTTAAGACCACTGCCACCTGTTAAGTTTACTGTATTATTGTGTCCATTTTGCTTGCTAGCATGTTTTAAAACACAGCAAAACTATATTGCTAGCTGTGGAGGACTGCAACCAAAATTTTAAAAAAATAAATACAGAAATATAAAAATTGGTCAAACTAATAATTATTTCAATGAGATACACCAAACAAATATAGATTTTCATCACCTATGGAATTTTTTGTTGTTGTTGTATTGCCCCCAAATTATTTCTAATTATTTTATTTTATTTTTCCAAATTCACACATTTCTATTTTGTCACATGTTTTAACTTGCCAAGTGGGAGATGTATTTTTATCTTTTAGTTTAATTTTTTAAAATGCAGTCGATATATTGAGCAAATTTTGCATCTGTTTTTAGTTGTGGAAGCTTTGGTTCCAACATATTACCTATGTAAATAAGTATTCTAACGTTTTACCTTTTGAAGTGGCATAATGCTTGCAGGTGTACAAAAATGGTAAGCTTTTATATTGTCCACTAAATCCAGTTAATAAAGATAATGTTATCATAATCTGATTGTGACTTTTTTTGTAAAGTAGTGGGTTTCTAAATGTGTAACAAATGTAAACAAATCTAATTGAAATAATTTGGTTGAAATGAGTGAAATCATTGCCTTGATTAACAAAGTAGTTGTTGAAACAACAATTTAATTCTGTTTTCCTAAACTTTTTAAATTGTGTAGAATGAATTAAAACAAATTTCACTCTACATACTTAAATAAATCACTTCAAATCAATGTAAGTATAGTATGTTGATCCAACGTAATCTGATTACATTAAACCACCAAATGCTAAATGTGTTGGTTTGACATGATCGAAAAGGGTTTATTGTACTTGGTTAAATTGTGTGCAAAAAGGGTGCCATGATTAAATTGTGTTCATCCAACAACAGATTTTTTTGAGTGAATGTCCAAAGAAAAGCTTTAAAATACTTTCAGAAATCCTGGCGAGACATTGCTCAAGACCACTAAAAATAAAACTCTAGTTCCTTGGAAGCAAAATATGAACCAAGACTTTTGCTGAGTCTCGGGCCAACGTATTGATTCCATAGGTTTAGGATCACTGTAGGCCTCAGAAAGTTAAACGAGCACTCCAAACACAAACATCAGATCAGAGTTCTGTTAATCTGGAGTGATTTTTAAAAATCTGGAAACAAAACAATCCTACATTGCAAACTAGAGTTGTCGAAGGACAGAAAGAGAGAGAGAAGAAAAAGACACATAGGAGGTGGTGATAGGAAACTATATCCAACTGGGTTAATGTGAATACTGTAGGAATCAGCTGTTTTGAAGCTTTATCTTTCAGGACTAACAACCCGATTATGCTGCCGTCTCCTGCTTCGTTTTTTGTCTCTCCCATAACATCATTTAGATTTAATGAAAGTAATCGTTACTGAGTAAAAGCTTGACTTTTCTGCCTTAGCACTTACAAAGTCAGTGTGCGTGTAAAGTGTATTTGTGAGCATGCAATTGTTTTTTCCCATCTGTATGTTTCTTCCTGTTCCTTTGACTTCCTTTCATTCTTTTCAGCTTTTGTTGCTGTTCTGCAAAATCCACCCCTTTGAAATCACATAAACATAAAAATGACACTGTGGTGTTGGTGATTAAATTGAAAAGTCAAGCTGCTGAAAGCAACGAGGAGGTTCAGAGGGTCTAATGAGGATTTGGGCTGTTGGAAGGCGGAGCGTGGAGGTCTGGGGATTGTGTCATCAGTAGGCATGCTCCCTCCTGCAGCCGTGACATCACTGCAGCATTCCTTTCCACAGAGCTGGAACAACAGAGACCCCCATCACTCTCCGCATCGCCATCTCCTGTTAACCCTCTCTGCGCATTCCTCCCTCTCCCTCTCTTCTTCCAGGCTGACCCATATCAATCAGGAAAGTTTTATTCAGCGCTCGGTCTCTTGCTCCATCTTCCTGTTTGACTTTTAGGAGGGACAAGACACGCTTTGGCTCAAGAGAGTAATCATAATATTTGCTGATCAGCACATCTGATATTACTAAGACTGACTGTGATGGGGAACAGCAAACACAACAAAGCACTTCTTCATAGCACCCATAGACATCACTCTGTACTCCCCCTGCCCCCCTTCTCCTAATATACCAACATCTCCTCTTGCACAATGCCCTGATTCACTGCACCGTAATGCCGCTGGTCCTGGAAAGCTGAGCACAAAAGCTCCCGATGAAGTCCAGCACCTATTATCGGACAGTGTTTTCTGCTCTGTGTCCCAAATGGAAGCAGTGCCATGAGACACTGATAGAGAGTCAGGGCTTAAGTGATATAATGTTGTGGGGGAAGGGACGAAGGAAAGAGGGAAAAGAAAAAAGGGAGGCAGACTCAACCAGGGAGGTAGGGAAAATAAAGCTGACAGAACAATGAGGGAGAACTGCACAGGGGAGAAAAAGAGGGCAGTTTGAGATAGAAATTTGCTGGAAAAGGCAGGTACAGTCACATCCTGCTGGCATGCAGAGAGATAAAGAACTGGGAGTTTGCTTGTGTGTGTGTAGGTGTGTGTGTGTCTCTGCCTGCTTGCTTCTGGGTAAAAACCTTACGAGGAACTTTATGGCACTGTGTATTGCATTTGTTAAAAAAAAGAAAGAAAAAAAGGCTGTGTGATTTTGGTATGAGTGCACACATGTTGCATAACTCAGTGTGGGTGTGTGTCTACGTTCATGCACTCTTGTCTGTGTGTGTGTGTGCAGCCTTCCAAGTTTTCATAGTAGATGAATGTGTCATGTCTTTTACTGCACTTTGTCCGAGATTAACTGTTCACCTTTTACGGTCGGGAGGGAGGCGGTGTTGTCATTCAGCCAGAGAAGGAGGAGGAGGGGTCGACTGACGGAGGGAGGTACAGAAGGAAAAGGAGTGGCCTTCTGCAGATAGCAGCCCCTCTCTACCGGAGTAAAGTCTTCTCTCTGAGGCAGCTCATAGGAGAGAAAATAAACCAGAGATTTGGGAGATACAGAACGGGAAAGAAGAAAGAAGCAAAGAGAAAGCCCATTTTCTTCCAGGTATGTGACACAGCCGGTGTGAGTGGTTTTACAGCATACAGATGATTCACATTTGTGCTTTTTGACTCTAGTACCATTCATTATGGTTAATGAGAGCTGTAAGCGGGTGAATACAGCTGTGCAACTATACCTAGATTAAATTAGATCAACATGATAGGAAATAAATGTCTGTTTTGTCTTCAGTATGAGTTCTTGTAGTTTATTGTTGCCTGATATTATAAACTGAGCCTGTGGTTTATGCTGTGTTTCTCTCTGTCGCAAGCAGTCATGAGTTTATTCTTCTGTCTTCCTTTCAGGCTGCGTGAGACTTTTGTACATTCATGGCATCAGCAGCTCCACCAAAAAGGGTGGTTTCTTCTGTCTTCATCACTCTGGCTTCTCCTCACCGAGCCACCGTGACCCCACAGCAGCAGCCTGCCCTTCAAGCC
This sequence comes from Aulonocara sp. 'chitande type north' Nkhata Bay, assembly GCF_057382095.1. Taxonomy (NCBI): domain Eukaryota; kingdom Metazoa; phylum Chordata; class Actinopteri; order Cichliformes; family Cichlidae; genus Aulonocara; species Aulonocara sp. 'chitande type north' Nkhata Bay. The sequence goes on from NC_141348.1 coordinate 25,106,287, forward strand.
CACAGTGCCCCGGCTAGAGAGAAACTGCATCCTGCTGTAAGAGTCAGCCCAGGTGACAGCATACCTGCCCTCAGGCACAGCAGAGAGGACAAGTCACCGCCGTCAGAGTCTAATGGCGGCCTAAAGATCAAAGGCTTGACTAATGCGGGGTCCTCGGCCCTGGTTTCAGGCCCACAGAGCCACAATCCCCCCAAACATGAACCAGGCAAAACACAGCTTCAAGAAAAAAATGACCAGAGGAGTTCATCAGGTATTTATTATATACTTGATTTTTTTTCTCTTAGTTAAAAAGACTATCTATAAAATATTAGAAAATGGCCCTGCAAGGCCCTTTATTGGGTCCTCCCCAGATCAGAATGATAATTTATGTATTTCCTGACCTGCATTTCAAAATATCTGATCCCAAAATGTAAAATATTGATTTTATACATCTAAAAGACTTTTAAAAGAGCCAAAAAAAATTTCCAGCCCGTTTCCCAGACAGGGATTGAGCCTTGTCCTAGACTTAAAGAAAAAAAAAAATCAATGAGGATCTCCTCAGAAAAGTTTCTAGGCTTAATTCATGTCTGGGAAACTGAGCCCATGTGCTTTTCAGTCACTATGAGCCCCCAGAACAGCTGCAGCTCTCCTTGGCATTGATCCTCCAAGTCTTTGACTTCTACTGAAGGAATCAACAGATTCTCCTAAAAGATGTTCCCTATTTGTATCTATTTCTTTTTTTATGATGGTGGTTCTCATGGAGATATGAAATTGGGATGACATAAGGTGAACGTGTAGGCCATAAACCATGATTCATCAAACCGTGTTTTACACCCTCCTGCCCCGTGGATAAGGACAGTTTTTTCCTGGAAGAGACAACTCCCATCAGGACACAAATATTTTATCGTTAGACAAGAGTTACTAAAGCAAGAGTGTCAAACTGACATCAGGTGCTGGAAATATGCACTATACAGATACGCTTGAACTTGAGGTAAAATGTATGTCCTACATATCTTCTCTCAAACATGTAACACCTGAACCAGTGAACAAAAAGTCACTGTGCAGACTGCTGTATCAACCAGGAGGGCCAAAGTGCATGGGGAATTTAAAGTGATGAGTGATCCAGAATAAAATCAGTGAAGGGCCATGGGGGTCTCGATTTTAAAACATGTACTCTGAAAGGATAAGTAGACCAAAACTATGTCAGCACAGCGCATCAGTACATGTGATTAAACATTCAGTTTTTTCATCTAATTTGTCATTAGTCTGTTTTTTTTTAATCAGCTGTCTATGCTGCTACAAAATCATCTAAAACTGTTCTCATGCCAAACAGAGCTTTTCCCTCCTCCTACCCCTCCCTCTGATGCACCGCCTCTATGTCCGGGAGAGTTGCCCTCTGAAGAATCAGCACTTCCACCACCTCCTCCAGCCCAAGCGTCTTTCCCCTACCCCGTGACCCCAGGCCAGCAGCCAGTTTACAATCCAGAGGTATGCAGACTTATCTTACAGTGTCACTATAACAAATGACATTTAAAATCTTCCAGTTTGCAGCTTCGAAAACGTGGTGCCAAATTTCCTATAAAAAAAAATGCCTTAAATTATTTTAAACACACGAGTAATTATTTTGTCTGCAATGAAGGATTAGCTTTCCACAGCTTTTCCACAAGCCTTTCACAGTGGCTGTAAAGCGCCAAAACATAAAGAACAGGGCTCTTATATGACCATCTTACTAAAAGTGTGCACACTTGCTTTCACAAAATCACCAACTTCCAAACTGCTCCCGTAAATAAACAAAAACTTTATTGCTCCATGTCTGTGTAGACAAAGATCAGTTTGGGGGGGAACTGCTAAATTACTTTCTTCCTCTCCGGTTTCTGAGAATTTTACTGACTGAATAAAAGCTGAAAGGTTTCCCTTTAAAAACGCTTAAACTCAACAACTCATCCTTGAATCACCAGCAGGTCTTTACACGAAAGAAGGTAAGGTCTTTATGTGACTGGTGAAAAGGGTTAGAAATAATCTGTTAAACTCAATAGAATTGAAATGTTTGAAGTATTAAAAAAATAGTATTCACCACCCATTTTAAACCAAACCTTCAAACCACAGTGAAATTAAAATGTTTGTGTGGCTTGGTCCTGATGATGTGCTGCGGATGACTCTGGTGTTTCTTACGCCTGTCACATTCAGAGCCACTTTTAAACAACTCCCACATGTGTTCAAAATCAAGCGCTGCTAAATTATGCAGTTCGCCTCTGTAGGCCAAACTCAACTTGTCAGTTTAATAATGCGCTTTACATTTAAGGTGAAAGCAAGAACACCATCTAGTGGGTTAAGCTCAGATGACCAAATCCACAGGATCCACCAAAACAGCCAAGACAAAGAGAGCAAAGGTAACCTGATCTCTTTTTATACATTTTGCCACTCTGCGTGCCACATTATTATAACCTGGTTTGACTGTGTGTGTGTGAACAATGCAGATCTGTGCGGCTTCTGTCGAAAGCCAGTGACTCCTTCTGAACCTGCGATAGAGGCCTTAAACAGGACTTACCATGATGGCTGCTTCCAGTGTAGATCTTGTCACATTCCCCTGGCTGGTAAACAGTACTACAACAAGGCCGGGATCCCGCTCTGCGAAGACTGTTACCAGGTAGCGCAATGCAGCGTGTTAACCAAGCTGTGAATATACATGCAAACTTTAACCTCCTGAAACCTGAGCTCTTCTTTGGGTTTAATTTTCCTGTTTCTTCTAGCTTTTTGAGATTAGCTGGACCTGATGAGTCACCGTTGAACAGAAAGGATTTTTTAAAAACTGGTTTATTTTACAGCAATGTCACCACTTCTGAACATTTCTGAAGTGTTGAAATACTGAGCAGAATGAAGTACAAGGTGCAGAAAGCCCAAAATGTATCCCCATATGAGGACACAGGGTCTCAGGTGGTTAAAAAAAAAGCTCAAAGCCATGTTTTTTTGTTTTTTTGTTGTTTTTTTTACATTTGTGCATGCATATTTTAAGCTCAATGTAATGTTTCACAGGACTGGTAAATGGTTCTTATACAGCGCCTTTCTACTCTTTATACTACAAGCCTCATTCACCCATTCTCACACACACACACACACACACACACACACACACACACACACACTCTGAGCGCTCTCTGTCTAACATTCACACTCTGATGTCCAGGTTCATGTTTTCATAAAAACAACCAAGCTTGGTAAACTTGCACTGTTTGATGCCTCAAACATTTTCAGAAACAGACCCAATGCAAAAAAAAGAAAGAAAAAAAGCAGATTAAAACGTAAATTTTTAAGGTAATTAACGATGTATCTTTCTCCATGTCTTAGGCCAGTTTGGAGCTCTGCTGGGCATGTGGAGAGGCTATCACAGATCACATAATCCGCGCACTCGAGCGAGCATACCATCTTTCTTGTTTCACCTGCACAACATGTAAGAGGCAAATTGGAGAGCAAGCTTTTGCCCAGGGAGAAGTTGGAGAAGTTTACTGCCTTCAAGACTATTACAGGTATGAAGGGGAAAAAACTATTTAAAGGGTTTAGGTAAAGGATCAATATATACAGTTGTGTTCCACTTCATTTGACATGTTATTACAATGCTTTTGTTGCATTATAAACCACCCCTTTGTCTACAAGTGTAATCAATTTTTCTTTTTCATCTAACATTGTAAAGGAAATACGCTCCAAAGTGTAGTGCCTGTAACCAGCTTATCATTCCACAAGAAGATGGTACCGACAGCTATACAGTTGAATGTCTGGGGCGTTCCTACCATGAGAACTGCTACAGATGTGAGGTTGGTGTTTTGTGTGTCATCATTTCCCTAGGGATTAATAAAGTATTCTGATTCTGAAACACTTCACTACACAGACACATTCACAAGGATACAAACACACAGACAGATATTATTTCAGTACCAGGAATATGTTGTTTCATATTGTGTGCAGGTCTGCGCCATCCAACTGTCTCCTGAACCGAACGAGCATGGCTGTTATCCTTTAGACGGGAAGATGCTTTGCAAGCCCTGTCACCTGAACCTGGCTTCTGGTCAGCACTAATCCCACGTGAACAGCAAGCAAGACAAGAAAAAACTGAACAAAGAGCTGGGAGACTGCGCATGTGCCTTTATGAATGAATGTGCAAATGCCTTAAATGCTTCCTTCACTAGAGAAAAACTATATTTTTACAGTATATCATGCTTTCTGAAGATTACCTTCTTCTTTTTCATCATTTTGCACTTAATACAATCTACAAAAGCAACAATTATATTCCTGCAACTCACTTTACAAAAAATGTACGAGAATAAATGGAACCCCAGTCAGTATGCTGTTTCTCAGTCATTATACAAACATATAAATAATCAACTTTAACTTGAAAAAAGGATAGAAAAGTAATCTAATATATTTTATCTCTATTCGCCTTCAAACTGCATCTACATCATCAAACCAAGCAGACAAACCACTAACAAGTACGAAGTAATCATCAAGCAGACTGTTTTTAACATTGTCTTCTGCCTTAATAAAACAAAGTTATCCAGCATAGTATCAAAGTCTCAATCGGATTCCAGTGAAATTGCTTTATTTATAGTCACTATCTCAAAAAAAAACTTGGTGTAATTCATATCTCGTACACATGTATTAAATTGTTTTATGAAAAACATATTTGTTATTTTTGTTTCTGTTTATCACTTCACTTTCTTCATTAGTTAATCAGGGGCTGCAATATGTTGCAGGTATCAACAACAGCTCAAAATAGTGCAAAATAACAACAACAGTTGCCTCAATGTGCTTTTTATTGTAAGATAATGCCCGTACTATATTAGAGAGAAAAGCCTAACAATCAGATGTGATGGTGATGGGGGGGAAGGAAAAACACTATTTTAACAGGAAGAGACTTCCAGCAGAAACAGGCTCAGAGAGGGCAGCCATCTGCCACAAGCGGCTGGAAAATAGACCTCAAGGATCTCTTAAGTTTTAAGGCTAGAGAAACCTGTAAGAACCCTTAACTAGGTGCAATATTTTTACACAGTGTTTACCTTTACTGTTTCACAAAAGGTTAAAAATGGAACTTCCACAATTTAGACTTTTTGAATGCAGGATATTTTATTAAAGCAGTTTAGAAGGAGGAAAGCAAAATATGAATCAAATAATAATAATCAAATCATTTGAATTATACTACTTATACTACTAATTAATGTACTCTGAGCTAATGCTGATTTCTAATATTGATCATGGGAGGAATGAGAGAGGAGAATGGGCACACTCTGGCCACTGGCACACTTATTTCTGTCGATATAATTCAATAAGGAAGCAGTCCTCCATACAAAGTCTTCCAATGAAATTTGAAGTACAGCTGAACTTGGCTTATACAGACAAATAAACAGTCATACTACAGTCATACAACAAAAGAATAAAAAGAATATGTTCTACTATCATAAATAAAGAATAGCAGCTTTAACAGTGGTACAGGTACGTGGAGGAATAGACAGACATGACATGAAAGAGGTAAATTAGAGGTATTTTGGCTGTTGCACTTTAGGGGGATATTCCACTTAATGTGGACATGGATCAGCAATGTGCAGTGACTACTCGTGAGTACTATCGTGAGTACCTCCTTCCAGAAGGCTTGCTCCGTGAGTCCCGTGCTGTTGTTTCTCTCTCTCTTTCGGACTTTTCACCCAGATAATTTAAGGCAAAGTTAAAAATCACATCACATGTGAATATACTTTTTATCTTTATGAATGTGTTTGTCAAACACAGCATACTTAATATAATTTATTTTAATCAGAATCATGCACGATGAGGACTTTTACACACTGTTTACATAGTGCTTTCATTCACAGAGAGAGAGAGACAAGGACATGCACAGTCATAACAATGCTCCCAGAATCTAGGTGAAATAGTCAGGCATCAAAATCATGTCATTACTCAAACTACATTTTCTTACTCATCATATAGATTTGATTTATTCTTGATTAGAATTTGATTAGAATTAAGGATGATTAACCGTTTAACTCCGTTTTAACATTCTGTATCATTTTTCCCATAAAAAGGCTGGATGTTAAGTCATTTTAGTCCACTTTTGGACAGAGATGAGCTAGGGGATCGCAATCTGTTTGACACCAGAGCATACCTCCACCTCTCCAGGCTCTCTGCCGCCTGCTACCTGCTCTCACTACGGATCACAATGTTGTCTGCAAACATCATAGTCCACTGAGACTCCTACCAAACCTCTCCATTACCACAGCAAACCAGAAGAGCAGACCCCTGATGTAATCCCACCCCCACTTTGAACCCATCTGTCACTCCTACAGCGCACTGTCCCGCTGTCTTCATACATGTCCAGGACCATCCTCGCATATTCCTCGGCCAGTCCTGACTTCCTCATGCAGTACTTCCTCTGTTGGCACCCTCTGGGCCTTTTACGGTCAAAACAGTAGTTTGATTACGATAAGATATAATAGATTCATTTATTTTTAGCGTTGCCCTTGTTTTCACTAAACATTCCAATAATAACTGAAAAACACTGACTGCATGGGACTCACAAGGCGTTGCATTGTAAAGCAGACTATTTTTTCACTGCCTTTATCTGTCGGTTTGGCAGAGCGATAGAAGAATGAAACTGGTGACTTTCTATTTCACATAGTAGTTATTACAGAATTCGTTTAACTTTAATTCAACAAGTCAACAACTGTTACAAATTTTTAAATAAACGTGTTAAAGTGATTAAAAATTCTACTTTTCGCTGTTTTAATTAATCTTTTCCACGACCTGATCCCCCTGGGAGAAAATCGCCCGCTGCCTGCCGTCTGCTTCACAGGGATCGCGGGGACGCGCGTCTCGCAACCAAAATCATCCAGAGCGAGGTTGATGCGCGTCCACGCAAGACAGATCGAGGACGCAGCAGCTAGAGCTAAACGGTTAGCAGGGCCATCGGGCCCGGGTCGTTCATTTTGTTCAGGCGGACCTCCGACCGGCAGGGATTAGAAACGTGCGAGATCATATGTGTGTGGAGGGGGAAAGAGTAGCGCAAGATGGTTCGGGAAACCAGACACCTCTGGGTGGGAAATTTACCCGAACACGTTCGAGAGGAGAAAATCGTGGAGCATTTTAAACGGTAGGTTACGTGTTTTCCAAACAGCGCGCGCTAGCTGTCTCACTAACATTACGAACGGTAGGCGGTTGCTATCAATGCTAACACAGCTAATGTTAGCATTTTACGTTTTACTAGTATTGCTATTTCTCGTGTGCTGAATGCACATTATTGGCAGCGTGGTGATGGAAATTGAAGTCATATGTGAAGCAGAGCCGCTCGGGCCTCAAGGTGAACGATTTATAACATTCCTCGAACTTTTGTGAACGCCAAGGAGCAATTAGCTGGATTCGCTAGCCACCAAGCTTCCACCCAACCAACCATTTTGTGGGAAGTCGAGACGTTTTCACGATGTGTACAAGCCTAACGGCAGCTATCGTTAACCACAGAGTAGCATTAAATGCATTCGGTTAGTTTAGCCACTGGAAAAACCTCATACTCTGTTGTTTATCTGGTCGTCAGAGTGTTATATACCGATTGCTAATAGAAGGAAATTTACGAGAGCTGCCTCACGCCCGGTCCCATAAGTGTAGCTGCTTAAACTAAGCTAAGTTAGTCAGTGTTGTTGGGGTTCATTTGTGAAATTGTAAACTGCAAACCAGGTTTTGCTACCCTTTAGTGCTTAAATGTAAAACAAACCAACACCACAAACTGCCTTCCGGGGTTCATAAGAGTTATTTGTAGCTTTGTAGCTAACACTAGGTGTCTAATCTCTTGCTACGCGGCGTAAACACTACTTAAGTAGTTGGAAAACAAACATTCCTGCTAATGGGATTTATTGCTGCACACCCCATGTAGTGGTCTGCTGTTTAAACATGGTGCGTTTTTTTTACATATCCTACGTCCTATAGAAATGTCATCAATACTGCTTAGAACTTCCTCTTTTTCCAAGTATTCCCAAATGTGATCATCCAGTATAATCAATTGCTAGCACTTTTAAGTTCAGAGAGTTCACCTCTGATGTGTGGTCTCTGGTTCGTTATCATAAAGTCCTGCCTTCAAAGTCAGTGCCATTTGCAAGCTTGCTGATTAAAAACTGGCACATTCTATATTCTTGGCCGGTGTATATGTAATTTCCTCTTTGTCTCCATTTCAGGTATGGTCGTGTGGAGAGTGTTAAAGTTCTGCGAAAGCGCGGTTCAGAGGGGGGTGTTGCAGCCTTTGTGGATTTTGTGGATATCAAAAGTGCACAGAAGGCTCACAATGCTGTCAACAAGATGGGGGACAGAGACCTTCGGACTGACTACAATGAACCCGGGTCAGTCCCAAGTGCTGTTCGGGGCCTGGAAGACAGCTCTCCCTCGAGCAGTCGAGATGTTACAGGATTCTCTAGGGGAACGGTTGGTCCAGTGTTTGGGCCACCTGTGTCCCTTCACTCCAGAGAGGGACGTTATGAACGGAGAATAGATGGGTAAGTGGACACGGCGTCCCCTTCGAATCCAGGGAAACATAGGTATCACACAGGTGTTAAACCTAAACACATAGTGGGGGGTATCCGTAAGGGATTGATGCCTCAAGGGGTTACACAAAGGTAATCTAGGGATCGTTCCACTTTTCATCCTATTTGACTTGCCTTGCCCATTGGATCTAAGTAAATTAACTACACATTATCATTTGGTAAGGTAACTATATATTGAGAGTTTGACATCTGATGTGGATATTACATCTGTGTGGAATATCCTGGTGAGTTGTGGATTTATTACATTTTGTGGGAGTCTACCTTGGGGAGCTTGCGGATATTTTTTATAATCAACATGGAATCTATCTTTAATTTAAAAAAAAAATCTGGAATCACGTGAAGCTGGAAGTACATCACTGTTATGATGGATACACGTATTTTGGAAGTATCTATATAGGTATACACTCACTTGAAGAAATCTTCCATCGTGGGATATCATTTTTTTTTCTCAAGGCAACGACTAATTGCTGGACTGTTCATTACTTTTCCTTTTTCTTTTTTTGCGCTTTGCACTTGTGGATACAGCCTGTTCTGGATTTAACTTTTGACCGAGTGGATGGAAGAAACCTTACAGTCATCACACATTAGAAGAAAGACTGGTGTAGTTCCAAGGTATCATTGTCATGTTAGGATGAGATTAACTTAATCAAAAACAGGTTTTGTTCCGCATATGGACGCTGCACCGAGAAGATTTCACAAGAACACAGAGGATCCAACCACCTGGCCACCAACAACGTTTGTGGAGCTATTCTTGCTTTTGCCATGAAGACATGAAGAGTGGATAGTTGGGATGTAACCCCCTGGATGTACGCAATATTATACCCTGTGCTGGATGTACTGATGTGGATAGGTGTAGCTGCCATTCATTTGGATTACTCAAGTATGGATGTAGCCGTTTGAGACCTCAATCAGGAAAAAGCACTCCAAGTATCTTAGAGGAAGCTGAAGACATTTTTTTAAGTAACATGACAGTAAACAAAGATGACACCCACTGATTATGGAGTTGTATCCGGCCCACCAGTCCAGGAGGATATTATTTACTCTGATACTTGTCTGGAGTCTACTGACCTGCGTGATGTTAAATAACTTAACATTAACCCATGGAATATTTTTTTCCCCTGCCACTATAAAACTTTTAAAAAATTACAGTGAAATGAGACCGATCCCATTGGATGTATTTTTTCTCTCAGGCTCCAACTTACTGAGTAGTCAACCTGGAATCTGCCGATTACCCTGAAGCTCATCATCTTTTTAAAAAAATATTTTATTCCATATTTATTTATTGAGGTTTTATGTTCCTATGATTTTTTTTTTCTACATGTTGCAATACTCATAAAGGTCCATTTCTGTATATTTTTTTTTCTTCCTTTTTCCATCCAGTGAAGAGAATTAAATAAGCCCAACTGTGGATTATACGTCAACAATCTACTGCCCTGGTGCTCAGTACATGAACATAACATGCAATGCGAGAATACGTGAAGCGTTTTTGCCTAGGTCTCTCACATTCTGACCACCTAGATTTTATTTGGATTAGTTTCGGTAACTTCTTTTCTAAAAGGTTGGTATTTCTCTGCCCTCTGCATACTTTCTTTCCTAATCTTCCTTCGTGCTTTGTTTAATCATAGTTTTGCACTGCTTTTAGGGAAAGGGAAAAAAGTAAATTTTATTAAATGTATGTATCTGCTCAGTTTTTTTTTTTTTTTTTTTTTTTTTTTTGAGTTTTATGACTTGTTATTTCCAGTTCATGCACTGATCCAAACCCTGCATGGCATTTCTCCATACCACATAGATCATTAGAACAAATGTCCACTTGAATATTTGGGAGAAATGTTTTATGTAGATTTGTATTTTCTCCCCATATTCATAATAATTCATGAACAGTCAACCTCTGAAACCTCAGTGTTTATTGCTGTGCCAGTAAAAACAATTGGAGACTAAGAGCAACATAGCTTAAATCTGAAATAAAGTTCTGAAAGTTTGTGGGCAGCTTGTTTTCCTGTGACTGTTTGTGAATTTACATCATAGATGTATAGGTTATTAGATTTGGAGAAGCGTGACAAATGTAATCTGTTTTGGTTTTTTTTGTTCAGAGTTTTTACAGACAGTGCCAGTATTTGGGCCATTTATTGCTGTAGTGCATTTTTAAGTGAAATGCTTATTTTCTTTTTTTTGTTAAGAGTCTGATTAATACTTTTTATTTTCATGTCTGTCCTGTTCTTAATTTACAGTAGCTCAGAAAGCCGTGAACGTGCATATGATCACAGCCCATATGGACATCATGACCGCAGTGGTACTTTTGACAGACAGCGTCACTACAACGCCGATTATTACCGCGATCGCTCTGTGTTTACTGCTGCTGGCCCAGGCAGCAGTTCTGTTGGGGGAAGCTTTGAGGCGTCAGACCCACACTTTGACTCTAGAATCCGAGACCCTTTTACTCTTACTAACTCTTCACGACGTGACCTGTACCGAGATGACAGAGGACGGCGTGTCGATCGGACTTACCATCACCGTCGGAGTCGATCGTCTCACTCCTCACAGTCAAGGCATCCCTCCCCTCAGCGTACCACGGGGCAACCCCTCAAAACTCCTCATTCCCCTAAAAAAGCACCTTTGTCCCCTGGGAGAGGCCCGAGATCTCGATCTCACAGCAGATCTTCAAGCTCTGATTCAGTCAGCAGCACAAGCAGCACAGGCAGTGGCAGGTGGGAATTTTTTTCGTTTTTTAATCTACAAATGATGGATGAATATTTGTCCATGGACAAAGCATTGGGATTATGCTGGACAATTTGTAAATAATCCGTTTACTCAGACTTGTGTAAACAGAAGTGTCTAATCGTTTTACACTTTCATTGACAGTGATTCAAACAGCAGCTCAAGTGATGGATCGCAGGCTCGTTCTGTTCAGTCATCAGCTACACACGCACCACCTCAGTCCTCTATGGCGCTTGACTCTGAAGAGCCCCGTAGGAGCTTTGGCATTAAAGTGCAAAATCTACCAGTACGCTCAACAGGTGAGTTTTTAATGTTCATCTACCTCTCAGTGGACCAAGTTAAGTCTTTTCTCTGCTCAATAACCTTGCCATATCCTTGAATTTGTTATTGCCTCAATGGCATTAGAAAGTACATTTCCTACAGGCAACATGATCTGAAACATGAGGAGGTAGTTATTTGCAGGTAGGGGACTAGCTGCAGGTAGTTAAATGTAGCCATGTTTAAAAACTTTAATTTTTGGCTCTTGTAAAAGGGAGTTTCTGATGGTAAAGAGTGGTTGTTTAATGAAATAAAATTACTATTTCCTTTACTGTTTGCTGCAGAGCATTGTATAGATTTGTGGTGACAGAGATTGATCACTTTATTAGTTATTGTTTCATTTACATACAGATGTTTTCTAATTTTATTTTTGATTACACATTTAGCATGCTCGTGGTATGCAAACCAAACTAAGCTGTGAAATAAAAATAATTTGAGCCAGATGAAAGCCTCTTCCTGTCAACAGATTAAAGTGGGAGTCATTTCTTCTTTAGGTCGTTGGGAATTCTGTTGTTTTTAGTAGTGTTGTAGTAATTCTGTTTTCCAATGCAGACACGAGTTTGAAAGATGGACTTTTCCATGAATTCAAGAAACATGGGAAAGTGACTTCAGTTCAGATCCATGGAACATCAGAAGACCGCTATGGGTTGGTATTCTTCAGACAGCAAGAGGATCAAGAAAAAGCCCTTAGTGTCTCCAAAGGAAAGCTGTTTTTCGGCATGCTTATTGAAGTCACTGCCTGGAATGGACCAGGTAGGTTGCAACAAAAGTCACAGAAATTTGTATTTTTTCTGATAAATATGGCAGATTTGCAGACACATTAATTCCCTCCACAGGCTTGAACCAAAATTCAAATAGCATGTGAGTAATATTAATGATAAATCCGTTTCTTCCTCCAGAAACAGAAAGTGAAAATGAGTTCAGGCCTTTGGATGGGCGAATAGATGAATTCCATCCAAAGGCCACAAGGACACTGTTTATAGGGAACCTGGAGAAGACCACCAGTTACCAACAGCTTCTCGACATTTTCCAACGCTTTGGTGAAATTGTGGTAAGCATCCATCTGACTTTGAATTACACACGTAAGTTTGTATATTTTACATTTAACATTTTGTATTTGCTCTCTTTTTTGTCTCAAGGACATTGACATCAAGAAAGTAAATGGAGTTCCCCAGTATGCCTTTGTCCAGTATTCTGATATTGCCAGTGTTTGCAAGGCTATAAAGAAGATGGATGGAGAGTATCTGGGAGCCAACAGACTAAAGGTAGTGTTTGTACACTAAGCAATCTTACCATTTCTCATCTGTGTATGTGTATATTTTCAAAATTATAGATTAGAGTGTTTATAATATCTATATTTGTGTCTTGTTTCCTTGCAGCTCGGTTTTGGAAAGAGTATGCCTACAACATGTGTTTGGCTTGATGGGTTATCAGCCAATATTACAGAGCAATACCTCACGCGGCATTTCTGCCGCTACGGACATGTAGTTAAGGTAAGGTGATGTTTTTCTCTTCCTTAAGATTTGATACTTTTGATTTTAGTACTCCCATAAATCTGATTTAATTTTTTTCTTTTTTGAAGGTGGTGTTTGATAGATTGAAGGGGATGGCTCTCATCTTGTACAACAACACCGACTTTGCTCAGACAGCTGTAAGAGAGACCAAAGGTTGGAAGATTGGTGGCAATAAAATAAAGGTAAAAATCAAGTGAAGGTTTAACTAATAAAATGTAATCCTAATGTTTTTTTTTGCCCCCTTTTTAAATCTTTTTGTGTTTTATTCACTTATGATAGGTGGATTTTGCAAGTCAAGAGAGTCAGATGGCTTTCTACCGATCCATGCAGGCATCTGGACAAGACATTAGAGACTTCTATGAAATCCCTCCTGAACGACGGTAAACGACCAGTATTGTTATCTGAATACAGTTATTGTTTCTGTTTAATGACTTTATTTGCTTTGCCTTTTTTTAAATGAAGCAGATAGAAAATGTTTGCTGCTAGTGAAAGTGGTGATATTTTGAATCTCTCTTCCATTAGTGACAATATTTCAATTACAAATTAATTATTTAGATTCAATACTTTACACTTTGTGTTCTCTCCTTAACTCTATAGAGAGGATCGCAGAGCTCCGTATCATGAATTTGCAGCAGAAAGGGCTTACTATGAGAATATACGAACCCCTGGCCTCTATACAGAGGACACTCGAAGAGAGTATGCTGCCCGCAGCAGAGACCGGTTTCCTGAACTTGAACATTATCAAGGGGATCATTTTGACCCACGCTATCATGAAGACCCTAGAGACTACAGGGATTACAGAGACCCCTTTGAGCAAGACATCCGGAAGTACACATATATTCAAAGGGAACGAGAAAGGGAGCGAGAACGTTTTGAAGCTGATCGCAGCAGGTGGAGCCCTTCCCATCCAAGGCGACCTATTAGTCCAACAGTATCACCTTCAGCATCTGAGCGGGTTCCTAGAGACTCAGAACGACGAGTTTACAGCCAGTCATCTGAACGAAGTGACAGCGTGAGTTCAGTGTCACCACCACATTTTGATAAATCTGAAAAGACCCTGCTAGAACATCCCTCCAAGAGCGAGAAGAGCAGTCAGTCGGATCGTTTATCTGGAACTGAGAAACCCAAACGTGCAAAACGAAAAGAGAAAGGCGACAAAGCTGAAAAGATCAAATCAAGAAAAGCAAAGGGGCAATCCCCATCAAATCCACTACCTGAAACAGAGCCTGAGACTGGTTTTGATGGAGGGTCTGGAAGGGGAAGAGGATCAGACCAGGATGTCCATGAAAAACAGAAATGTAAAGGGGATGGCGACCTTCTTACTAGTACTCTGTTAGCAAAAAGTGAACGATCTGACATGAGTAAAAGTGATGGTTCAGACTTGGATGGAAGGAATCGACTCAAGAAGCATGTTAAGTCTGAAACTGATGGAAAAGATTCTGCAGTAGATTTGGATCGCCGTGCTGCAAGAAAAAGGCGTTTTGGTGACTCTGGAGCAGGAAGGACTGCTCGTCAGAAGAGAAGCAGGCATGAGGAGGAGGATGGTAATCAGTCTTCTGACTTTGGTGCAGGTACAACATATTTGAAAGAAATGGATACAGACAAACACAAAGATTCCCAGAGGAAAGATTCAAGACCTAAAAATGAAAAAAGTGGAACTCCAAAAGATGGTCAAGAGGACCTTAAAGTACAAAGAGAGAAATCAGAGGGATCTTTGGACCCACTGGAGTCCAAACAACATCTAGGGCACCCTTCCTCCAGACGATTTTCACAAGAGGGTATTGCAGACCAAAACAGTACAAGAGAACCAGACCACCATACTTCTGTAAAAATTGGTCAAAATTCTGAAATTAACAAAAGTGCCAAGAATAAAGAAGACCACATTGACATTGATACCTCTCAAAGTTATCGCAAACAGATGGAGCAAAACAGACGTTTGCATCAGCAGCAGCAACAGCGCGAGTCTGAGAAAACTGACAAACCAGCTAGTCCCCAAGGAACTGAAACAGAGGACTTGGAGCATCGGAGCCTCGTGCATGAAGTTGGTAAACCCCCTGAGGATGTCACAGATAATTTTCCGTCCCACAAATTAAAGAAACCAGACCAGATTGACTCCGAGTCAGGGATAAAGAGAGAGCGTGTGTACAGGAGCTTTAAACAAAAAAGTGAAGATCTAGACTGGACCACCAGCTCCCCTCCAGGACATTTCTCGAATCGTCCAGATGAGGACTTTGCAGATCCTCCTCAGAAAGAGTTGAGCCGAAATGATGAAAAATCTCAATCAGATCTGGAGTTATTAGTCAAAAGGACACATAACACACAAGTTAACAAGACAGGCACTCCTTTACTCATTGTGGAGGACGAGAAACAAAAGAGATGGGAAAGCAGAATTAAACAAGGCTTGTTACCTGATCTGAACTTTTCTCAAAATATAAATAAAAACATTCACAATCGCAAACGTTTGGAGTACGCTATTTGTCATGACTTGGAGCCTGGGGAAGTACGATCCGACTCCGAAGAGGACAGAGAGCCCAAACCCCACTCTCCTGTGCCCTCCACATCTATGCCTTTTTCTGAAAGACCAAGAGCTGACAGATTTTCAGACCCTAAACAAGCACAGCTTGAGAAGAATAAATTCTACTCCTTTGCACTTGACCAGACTATCACACCTGACACAAAGGCTCTGCTTGAGCGTGCAAAATCTCTGTCATCTTCCAGAGAAGATAACTGGTCATTTTTAGACTACGATTCTCATTTTGTAAACTTGCGTAACAGAAAAGACACTGAAAAGGTGGAAGCAGCACCAAGACCAACACCTTCCTGGTATATGAAAAAGAAAAAGACTCGAATTGGATCGGAAGATAAACTTGATGACAGGAAAGAGGAACCTAAGCCAGAGGAACAAGAACGCAGGGAGCTATTTGCCTCCCGATTCCTTCACAGCGCTGTCTTTGAGCTGGACTCGAGACGACTTCAGCACCTGGAACGCAAGCATGAGGAACCTGAGCAAAACAGTCAGCAAGCAGCAGGAGATGGTGAACTTGACTCAGGGCCTGTTGTCCTTTTCCATAGTCGTTTTTTGGAACTAACACGACTACAGCAACAGAAAAATAAAACTCAGCAGCTACAGGAGGCAAAAGAAGACACTATGCCCACAAATGAAAACAAAGTAGAAAAAGCTCCTGTTCAAGAGCAACAACCTCTGCAGTCACCTGAAACAACAGAAACTACCACAGAGGCAGAAATTAAACCAATTACCCCTGCTGAAAATGTAGTTCCTGAACCCAAACTCGAACCAGCGTCTGTCACTCAAACTGTGATCAAAGACGTTCCTCCACCTGATGACATATGTGTTTTACTAAACCCACCCCATGATCCATGTCCCCCTGTGTCTGTCAAAAAGGAACAAGAAACGGATCAGGAACATGTTGTTTCCATGCAGCACCCACCAATTGAGACGTCAGATTCTCTGCCTGTACCCATTACAGCATCTGAATCCAACTATTCAGCGAATAGAGAGAGACATTCTCCGTCTGAGGCAAAGCTGGATATTGTTATTGAGGATGTAAAACCTACATTCACAGAACTTTGCCACGAGTCTCACAATGAGCTTGTTAGCAATTCTGAACCAGAGCTGAATCCTGAGGCAAAACAACCAGAAGTACCTGTAGCCAGTAGTCCAGTACAGCCTAGTCTTGTTGAGCAGTTGGAAGTATTCAAGAAAGAGACTCCATCCACTTGTAAATTAGGATCAGAGAATGAAGGTGACATAAAATCTCAAGCTGGTAAAGTACAGGTACCAGTTGACAGTGAAAGAAATGATGAACCAGTCTTATCTCAGAAAGAAAATAAAACAAAAGAAATAAAAAATAAGAAGTATAAGTCTCTTGCACAAGTTGCTTCTGTTCCTGTAGCGTCTGCACCAGGTACTGAGAAACAAGCAACACGCAAGAGTGAGCGCATTGACAGAGAGAAGCTGAAACGTGGCTCATCCCCGAGAGGTGAGTCGAGGTCCACAGGCAAATCTCCAATCCATGGATCAGATCCCGATACCTCTGAGCACAGCATACCAGTAAGCAGAGCAAGACGAAGAAATGTTAAATCAGTCTATGCCACCCCAGTTGAAGATGATACACCAGTTCGTTCCGGAAAGGATGTTGCAGAGTCGCCACGCTCTGCCCGAAAACGTGGTACAGACAAAGATGCCATACAACAAAATACTGAACCAGATCCACCAACTCCAACACATGCAAATAAACGTGGTCGGCCTCCCAAGAATCGCAGGCAAGGTGATGATACTGCAACTGCTAAAGTAGAAAAATCTAAACTGGATGGTAAAGACACGGATTCAAATGAATCAGAAAGTGGTGAACGTATTCCAAGAATGTCAAAAGGGAGAACGCCACCGTATGACACAAAGGGTTCATCAAATCAGATGCCCACATCACTAGGATCTGGATCAACAAGGAAGGGGGACAAAACTGAGGCAGCTGATGATAATGGTCAGGAAAATGATTTCACGTATGAAGATACCTCGCCTTTGCAAGAGTCATCAGTTTCAGGTAAAGAAGATCCATCGCTGAAAATTGATGAAAAGAAAGAGGAGATGGTCAAACAAGGCATAGAATTGGCCAAAGGTAAAGATGTTCTCCATGAAAAGGTATATGATGACAAATCAAATGGAAAAGAGGCAGATGCCTCCAACCTGGAAGAGAAAACCATGTCAGAAAAAGAGAAAACTCTTAGAGGAAAAGCAGGGAATTCCAAGTCACCAGTCCTCAAGAACCTCAAAATCAGACTGCATGCAACAGAGGTGAAAGACCTTCTTCAGTTAGGAGAAGAAGAGCCTGGGACTCCAGAAGACTCGTCAAAAAGTCTTAGACATGGTGACCACAGTGAACAGGTTTTAAAGTGCACAAATGCTAACAAAGGAGGCTCCAGCAATGAAGACAATGAAAATGCAGCTTCAGACCAAAAGGAGCTCCTGGGAGCATCAAAAAATGTAATTTCACAGGAGCTGGAACTGGAGCAAGCTGTGGAGAACATTGCTAAACTAACAGATCCAACCTTTCCAACAGAACCAACACCGCCTGTCCCTCATACAGATGTAAAAAGTGACCCAGAGGAAGAAAAAACATCTAATCCTGCCAGTGAGTCAGAACTGATGGCTGCTATTGATTCAATAACCCAGGCACCTCCAGCAAATCTAGATGTAGTCTCAGAACCTGAGATTCAAGACTTGGTTCAGCACATCAAGGAAGATGAAACAAATACATCTTCTGTCCAGGAGGAACCCGCTTTCCCAAACACACCCAAAAAGGGCCCCAAGGGAAGACCTAGAACACCTAAACGTTTTCCTAAAGGCCAGAAACAATTAAGAAAGGATTTGAAAGATGGACATTCGTTAACTGAGGAATCGGCAACCCCATTAGCAGATAGTACAGCTTCTGATGCAAAGGTTTTTTCTGAGACACCTGCTGCTGCTGCAACTACTGCAGTTATTACTCCTGCTACTTGGAAGACAGAGCCTGAAACCTCAGCAGTCAAAGCTACAGATGTAAACGCAGAGACAGAGTCATCTTCAGAAGAACACATCCAGCATTTCAAGTCTGTTTACCCGCAATCCAAGAGTCCAATATGCACAAAGCCACAGCACTTGCCATCTGAATGCAACTCTCCTTCTCTGTCACCACGAGCTAACAACCCAAATGTCAGACCCCCTCAAACAAGCAGAAATCCTGTTTCTCCACCAGACTGGCGCCATCATTCTAAAGATACCAGTGCCTCTTCCTTACCAATCATGCCATTACCAACCAAGGAAAACCAGCCTTTACCATCAGAGTCTGAAAACAAGGATATTGATCATGGCACAAGTGACTTGAGACAGATTTTAAAGAAACATACAACTAGTTCACAGACAGGCAGCAGCTCTGTTTCAAGTAATCTGCCAAACCTTCGAGATCAGAACCTATCTGAAAGTAATTCTCAGCTCACAGCCATTGTGTCAAATAAGTCATCACTGTCTGATAGTAAAATATCAGTGCATTCTGCCCCACCTATTGTTAGACCTCCACAAACGACTCCTGAGACAAAGTCTGTGATCTCTGTTATTGCATCCACTGCCACATCTGTTATCAGCCGTATTTGCAATCCTTCTGAGCCTGAGGATAAGGTGAACATGAACATTGTTGACATTCCTATAGCCAAACCAAGTTATAGGCCCAGCAAAGATGATGCTGGGTCATATCCTGTGCTGCCTGCTGGTGATGAAGGAGGAAGTGCCACACGCTTCATTATTGAGAGCCCCACTCTTAGCACTGGATCTTGCCCAGGTCTGAGAGTAAATACATCTGAAGGAGTGGTGGTATTGAGCCATTCTGGTCAAAAAACAGAGGGACCCCAGCGAATTAGTGCAAAGATAAGTCAGATCCCATCAGCAACACCAAGTGAGATGGAATCTCAGCAACTGGTATCCATACCCAAGCAGGATTTGTATTCCCAGCCAGGGCTTCAAAAAGGGCCTTCATCACAGATGGATCATGGGCATCCCAGTAAACACCAGTCAGGATTGTCTTCAATCAAACAAGAAAACACTGGTTTGGAAAAGATGGATTCCGCTTACCAATCTGGACCTCAAGGAGTAGTGAAGCGTCTGCCACCAAGCAACCAGCAGGTAATAGGTTACCATCAAGATTACATGCCTTTAAAACATCCAAAGAAAATGGATAGTGCTGATCCTCATGGTACAGATGGAACCAAACCGCCTTGGACCTCTGCCATAAGCCCTGCAATAAGCCCCCATTTACCCTCTCCACCTGGAAACCACGTAGGTTTTAGTGATAGAACTCCTTCACATCTCGGTGGGGTTAAGCAGGAACCACGGTCCCCACGTAAGTCAGGGCACGCACACTCTCCATTTGTGTCTTCACCCATTGGTTCCTCATCACCCAAGGGTATTCCAGTTATGTTATCCACTAGCCATCCTGCCATGCAACAGTTTATTGCTGGCGTGCATCATCCCGAGCAGTCTGTTATCATGCCACCTCATAGTGTGCCTGGAGGCTTGGGACGAATGTCTCCACATTGTGTTACTCAGTCAATTCAAGTGGGGCATCTGGTCCAGGGAGATGTCAGAGTCAATACTCCACCTCTTTCTGTGATGAGCTACGGCATGCACAGTGAGTCGCTCAGCTCCTCTTGGTCTAGTGCCATGCAGCCACGGCCTACCTCACCTCAGGCTGTTGGCAGAGACAAGGTTCTCAAAGTAAACCCAGGTTCTTTGAGGAGTCATGAGTCATCTCCTGCACAGCTGAAGCTGGACACTCTGCAGCCCGATCCTCGTGGGAGTTTGCGGAGTAGTGGCCATTTGGACAAAACATACATAGCACAGAGAGACATGCGTGTTCTTTTGCATCAACAGGGGGATCGTTCAACCGCAGACTCTCATTCTGGACACATTCAGGAGACCTCTCTATCTCCAAGAGCACATGCTTTGTCTAAAGGTGTGTCCGATAAGGATATAACAAAGTCTTTAGAGGCAAAGAGGCCCCACTCTCCACTTCCTAAGGATGGAATGATGGGAATCAGACAATCCGGACAAGCAATGGCATCTCCCCACAGGGTTCAGCTGATGCCACCTGGACCTAGTGGTTCATTCACAGACTACCCGGGGATGTACTCAAACCCGAGAGGAATCCATTCTCAAATGCCAGAAGCGTCTGCTGTTGGACTTACCCAGCCGCCAATGAATGTCACACCTGCTGCGGTGAGTGCGTGATGTTTAAAAAGACAGTCAACATAATCAGTATTGACAGATCTGTGTTGGTACAAAGGACGTGTATAACTAGCAGTTGGTTTATACAATAAAAGCACAGCTTAATAACAGCAAGTGCCTCATAATGGCTGTGGATTACATGGAGAACCTATCATTTAATATAAGAAAGCCGTTTAACACTGTCATGAACTGCAGGTTTCAGAATAATTATGAATTAAAATAAGAACTGAAGGAAAGAAAACTGAACCTTAAACGAAAACATTTTTAAAGCAAAGATTAGTTGTACTGTTGTTCTTAACTGTTTCTTGAATTTGTAGGGTGCGGACCACCAGGCAAAAGATGGCAAGATGACACAGCCTGTTAATATGGTGCAGTTACTCACGGTAAGGCAAATCTCCCAACAGATTAAACAAGGTGGTTGGTCTGAGCAAGAGCTAGCCTCGTCTCATTCATTTGTTGTTTTTGTTTTTGCCTCATTTAAATAGAAATACCCTATTGTGTGGCAAGGGTTGCTTGCACTTAAAAACGACACCGCTGCAGTCCAGCTGCATTTCGTCTGTGGCAACAAAGCTTTGGCTCATCGATCACTGCCCCTACAAGAAGGAGGTGCACTGCTTAGGATTGTCCAGAGGATGAGACTGGAGGCTTCACAACTGGAGAGTGTAGCCAGAAGAATGACTGTACGTGCGTTTTTTGCTTTACTTCCCTGTTTTAAACAAGTTTCTGTCTGCTAATAACATGAACCTTTTGCTCTCCACAGGGAGACACCGACTACTGTCTCCTCCTTGCTCTGCCTTGTGGACGAGATCAAGATGACGTCCTGAACCAGACCCAAGCTCTTAAGGCAGCGTTCATCAATTACTTGCAGACAAAGTTGGCTGCTGGTATTATCAACATCCCCAACCCAGGTTCCAATCAGGTGAGTCATCACTGTTTTATTAATTGTCTGTCCTATGTGGCTTATACCAGCGGTTCCCAACCTTTTTTGCGCCACGGACCGGTTTATGCCCGACAATATTTTCACGGACCGGCCTTTAAGGTGTCGCAGATAAATACAACAAAATAAAACTACTACCGGTACCGAAAAAAAAAGATTTATTCATAACACACGTGAAAAGACCCAGGAAAACAGAGTTAACAATAAAAACGATAACAAAATAACGCTGAAAACCGATTTAAAAACCCTGAAAACCATACATTTCACGCTGGCTTATACAACAGTTTAAAGGCTGGTTTAAGTGTATTAAACACACAGAAGGGGCTCCTCAGCTGCATATCAGGCCATTGGTTTGATCTTCCCTAATTTTTTTTCCTGGAGTATGCAGCACAGAGAAAACAAACATGTTTTGATGCTTATCATCTTCTGATCTTCAATACCATTTGATGGCTTCATTTTAAACACAGAACTGGTTCTACAGGATTGATGGCATACATTTTACTTGGCCAAAGTACTTGTGGAGTCCTTACCATATAGTAAAGGGTTTAGGCTTCTTTGGAAGTGCATTTGTGTATATGCATAACTCACATGGGACTTTCACAGGCCGTGAAACATATTTATTGTAGGGATCCTTGTCAGACAGAAACTGCCCCACACAGTTCATGTGAATGACTGATCACATGACCTGTGCCATACTGTCTTTACCTGGTGCCGTTTGCATATTACCCGTTTTCATATTGTACCCGAAGGAGTTGAAGTGCACAGGTTTTCTTTTCATTTCAATAAAGCAGCATCTCTAGCACACACTTCACAAGTCTGACACCCTGTAGCAGTTTTTTTTTTTAATCATTGGCTTTTTATTATTTTATTTTTATTTATTTATTTTTTGTACAAAATTTTCCTGAAATGTCCAATAGATTTTTTTTCTATTAAAGTTTTAAATGACTTTACTCATTCTCTAAGAATTGTATCCTGTGGATCTCTTTGTTCTTTGTTTAACAGACGCTGTCATATTTGATCAATCTATTGTTAAAAAATAGATATAAATAGATCTTGAAATCCTTACAAGACTGAATAATTTTTGTAAACAAATTTAATTTTAAAAAATAAACTTTTGTGGCCTACCTGGGGACTGAGTCCCACACTCACTCTTTGAGACAGAAAAAATTAAAAACTTTTTGACTTCTTTGTTACTGAATGACACTTTTGAATATTAAAAAGTCATGCCCATCTCAGTATTTCCATGCAACTGATATGTGTCTCTGTACTTCCCAGCCCGCCTATGTGCTTCAGATTTTCCCTCCGTGCGAGTTTTCAGAGAGCCACTTATCCCAGCTCGCCCCCGACCTTCTCAACAGGATTTCAAGCATCTCGCCACATCTCATGATAGTCATCACCTCTGTGTGACGTCCACTGCTGGGAGGATGGATCTTCTCGTTGATGAGCCTCAGGAAGCCAGAGGAATATTTTTTCTTTTTTTTCCTGGACACAGTGGGAATGTGTAGGATAAGTCCTATCAACACATTTTTGTTTTTTCTTTCCCCATCAGTCTTTTTTTTTTCCTCTTTTTATGTTTTTCCCCCTCTCTTGTCACTCCTGTCTGGTATATTTGTCCTTCTCAAAAGAACTCAGGGATGGATCAAACCAGAATGAGTCTTACTTGACCATTTCTCTGCTGTATTTCTATTTATTGGAGTTTTATTTTAATATTCGGAGATGCTCTGAAGAAGGAAGGAAGGAAGAAAAAAAGTCAGGATGGTTGATGAACGACTCTCTGAGGGGCCTGTTTCTTTCATCTGTCCTGATTGATTGTTAATCATTGGTTCAGAAATTAGGATCTTTGAGGTACCTCAGCACCAGATCAGACATTTCAGCATGTAATTTTAAATAATTCTGTACAGACTTCCTCGCCCAGGCCTTTTCTTTAGAGGAAGGAGGATTAACCCTGTAGAAGACTTTTCGTTTAACTCCACCAGCTCTGCTCATGTTCTCACACTACTGAAGCAGTTTACCCCTCTGTCACCTGCCTTTGCATTGAACAAGCTACAGTTTGATTTGGGAGTTTTTGAACATGGGACTTTGTAAATATTTTAAATATTTAAAAGGAATTTAAAAAAAAAAAAAACACGGACCCAACATGGACAGCTTAACAGAGAGACTGGTACTCTGGGACGTACCAGAACACAGAGTGTGGAAATGTAGATGGACAGATTCTTAATTTTTGGGTGTAAATACTTGTAACAGAAGAAGGTTGGCACGCTCTTGTGAGTGGAGTCTGCTAATGGCACTTCATATTTTGTAACTCAAATAAACTCCAGGAAACATGGATATCTAAGATGTGTATCTTTTTTCCCCCCATGCACTGCCTTGAAGAGGTTCGGTTTGGTTGAAGTGTTTCATTTTCTTCTAATACTGAAGACCTCAAGAGTTTGTTTTTTTTTGGGTTCATTTGTACTTCATGACATAAAAACAACCTAAAACTTTAGAAATCGGATGAGTAAATTTGAGGTTTTAATCACAACTCTGAGACTGAAATTGTATTTCCTGTGTTTTTTGGCTGCTTGCACAACCCCATTTTAACACTTCATTTGTCAGTGTTGAGTTGGAAGATGCATTCCTGTGCAGAAACAGGTGTATGAGCTAAATGACACGCAGAACATGACACAGCTTAGTAAATTGAATATATCACATAGCAGTACAAAGAAGGCTCAGAAAGATGAAAAATTCAATTGAACAATGAGTCCATTACACAGAAAATACAAAAGGAAAAGAAGAGCTCACTAAATGAAAATCTAACTGCCCTGCAGGAGCTGAAATCTTGAATGCAAGTTTGGAGTATATGAAGAATTAAATAAAGGTTCAGTTTTGTTTTAATTAGAATTATTTTTTTGGCCTGCATCAATCGGAGTAATTGCCTGAAGGCCAAGAAAAATAAGAATTATCATTTAATCAAATAATTTAAATTTGATTTCACATCATCCCCCGCTATCTCTCCCTATTTTTCTAATATTCACTGTTCAATCCAACAAAGGTGGGAAAAATCCCTCAAAAGTTGTACAGCAAGTTTTTCCACCTGTTAATCTGATTATATGCTGAAAATAACTTTAGTTAAAACAAAGTGAAGAAGAAGTTTGCCCATCTTTTTAATATTATATTGTGGCATAGCAAATACAGTGTTACTAATAACATCAAGAGTGGTTCAGAAAGCAGTGAGTTTACCTTCAGGTACTTATTTACATGCGTGTCCTGTGTGGTCATGTCAATCTGACCAACACAGAGATGATGCACCAGCCAGGCTGCAGTCTGATGGGTTGTCCGTGAGTCAGTTGACTGAATCTTATTTTATGCATCAAATTTTGTTTGGACAAGTATTGACATCATCACACATGAAAAATGGTGAATTTTAAACTTGAACACATTAAAAAAACAAAACATGACTTCAAATTGAGGCAGCCGTATTTACCTCGAGAGGAAGATAAAAGTATCACATACACTGGTTCTATTTTTGATTTATAAAACACTGGCAACTTTAAATGTGTACTATTGTTTCAAATCATCACTGGAGCCAAACAGCGCCACCAGCTGGTCTTCGTACTGGGAGATGTTTCTCTTCATGATGTCAATGCAGGGACCCAGCAAACGCTCAAAAGCCTGGATGTCAATTACTGGAAGGAAAAAAAGACACATTTTGATTCATGTCACAGACATTTTCGTATTTTTGCGTTTTACATGGTACATGTGTCAGGCTGCTGCATCATTCTTCCCACAGTCATGTTTGGAAAAAGTACGTTTTCACAGATCTCAAACCATCACACACTGAAAACTCACTGTTTCCACAGGCATCGAGTAGTAAGTATATAGCAGCCAGGTGCTGCTAAGCACACCATATCAGCGCAAGCACCTCATATCAACTATCAAGCATGGTGGTGGAAGGGCTTGTTTTTTCAGCCACAGGGCCTGAGCACCTTGCAGTCATTCAGTTGACCATGAACTCGTCTGTATACCAAAGTATTGTAAAGTTGCTGTGATGGGACCTTAGGAGAGCTGTGCATAAATAAATGCCTGCTAAACTCAATTAACATTACCAACATCTGTGGGCATTTAATGTACCTAAACATTTGGTTTCTCCCACAGCGTAAACTGTTGCTGCACGAGGTTTGTTGGTGACCAGCGCCAGCTCCCCAAAGTACTGCCCTCTGGAGCAGCGAGCTACCTCCACTTCTGCGTTATCCTGCTGGGTCGCCTTTGTCTGCAATAAAGAAACTTGTCAGTCATTTCATACATCTGAGACATACAGTAAAACAAACATTATTTAAAAAATTAATAGATAAAATGGTTAATTAAGAGGTTTGGCAATAGTAGTGCGCTTACTTTGCTTTTTATCATAATCTTCACTTCTCCTGTTTCCACAATGTAGAAACACTCAGCTTTGTCACCCTGCAAAAAGAAAAAGCAGCAGAAAAGACTAAGTTTAACCAAAGTGTTCTTAATATATAAACTTGAATCTAAAAACAACCCAAGATAAAGCAGGCCTATACCTGTGTAATTATGCGGTCTCCATCTTTGAATGCTCGAGCTCCCAGAACATCAACAATCTTCATTCTCTCAGAAACCTAAAACGAAGCAGGTGAAATAAACGTTGAATAAAAGGTGGCTATGTTCTTATATCCTGTTGTTTTTTTTAAATGCCGTGTGTGTGTCTGCAAACCTCAAGAGACTTCAGAAGAGGAACGCATTCAATGAAGGCCTCATACATCCTTCTCTTCTTTGCATTATTTTTCACAATCAGTCTGTGAAATGTGGCTCGATCCTGAAAGGGAAGCAACCAAAGAACAACCTGTTTCACGCACTCTGTCACATACAGCACAATGCTACGGAGGATGAAGGTCATCTTCTGTCAGACTCACCAGGCCCCACAGGGCTCCGTCCTGTGTCGCCACGATTGTGGCGGCTCGAGGCGTGTTGTACATGAGAGCCAGCTCTCCAAAACTGCCCTTGTTGTCATATTTTCCAACACAAATGCTCACACCGTCCTTCTGTACAAAAATATCGTAGACACCTCTGGAAGTGATTGGACAGAGAAAGAGAGGGAGCAGATGTGAATTGCAAGTCCTCTTTACATACTAGTTAATTATGGAGTTCCACAAGGTTCTATACTAGGACCAATTCTGTTTACATTATGCATATATTATACATTAGGTACTATCATTAGAAGGCATAGCATACATGTTGAATAATCAGGCCCCATCTTATCTTAAAGACCTCATAGTACCGTATCACATCATTCAAGCGCTTCACTCTCAGACTGTTGACTTTCTTGTGGTTCCTATGATATTTAAAAGACGAATGGGAGGCAGAGGCTTCAGCTTTCGCACCCCTCTTCTGTGGAACCAGCTCCCAGTTTGGATTCAGGATTAATCTAATTACTACTAATCTGTGGCTCTCTTCCACAGTGTCTTTTATCCTCTCTTCCTTCCCTCAACCCCAACTGGTTAAAGTAGATGGCTGCCTGTCCCTGAGCCTGGTTCTGCAAGAGGTTTCCTGTTAAAACTGAGTTTTTTCTTCCCACTGTTGCCAAGTGCTTGATGGTTGGGATTTTGTCTGTAATATTGTAAGTTCTTTACCTTATAAAATAAAGTTCTGTCTTGTGACTTGGCATTATAACCTAAATTAAATTGATTTGAGCAGGTTTAGTTTAAATATTGAAAAGAAGGTAAACCTCGCTCACTTCTCTATGACGTAGAAATTGTCCCCATCCTCTCCTTGGTCTATGATGTGATCCTGAGGTTTGACCAACACTTCAAACATGGCGTCTAAAACCTCAGAGAACTGCTCCTGGAGGAAAACATAACGAGACAGGTTTCTTTTTATGAAACAAATTCTAAGAATGCATATTTAAAAAAGGCATTTGAAGCTGATTTAACATATATAAAAGTGGAGCTTAAGCTTAAATATAAGAACAGTTGAGAGAGGATAGTAAAGGGCAGGCACGGTGTAGGATGTGAAGCCAAAATTATAGAGAGCAAAAGCCAAACTTGATTTGAAAGAACTGAAAAATGAAGCAGACTTTTGCATTTAAAAAAAAAAAAAAAGTCCCTTTGTCACCTACAGTAAGCCAGTAACATGACATTTAAAACCTGAGTGCTGTGGTCTGCAGCACTTTCTGGTCTTGGACATTGTTCCTGCAGGTCTCTGTCTATGATCATCACAAGGGGAACCACGTCTTCTTTTAAAACCTGATTTAAGCTGCTATACCTGCTCTAATGTCTTGAACAGTAAAATGTCTCTGCATGCGTCCTGAAGCCGGCGACGCTGCTCGTCTGTTTTGGGATTCACAACCCGAGGCTCTGTGTCATCGTCCTCATCATCATCTGGGTTGTACGCCTCTGCACAAACTGCAGCAAGACAAACAAATGAACAAAGTGGAGTCATGTAGCCACATTGACTCACGCCGTTCCACTTACTGACCTGCAGTTCTGCGATTGGTTTTTCCAGAGGGGCGCTCTGCAGAGAGAGAGAGAGGTCAGAGCGTTACACTGAGTGTTTTTAAAGCCAGGGCTTAGCACACTTCACTGTAACAGCTCCAGAAGTGCTCGTAACAGTGTTAATAGTGAGATACTCACTAACGGGGACCGGTTCCTCCTCTTCCTCCTCCTCCTCCTCCTCCTCCTCTTCCTCACGTTTGTTGGGTTCATCTGTGTCTGATTCAAAAGTGACTTCTTTCTGCACAGACTCAGTGTTGGGTTTCTTGTCTTGCTGGTCATTTCTTTGGCTCTCCAGAATACGTGTGAAATGCTGCACAGCAAACTCGGCCAAGTTGGGAGGCCTGCGACGAAGCACTTCCACCGTGTATCCCTGCAGCAGCTCTTTCAAACCAGCTGGTATCTCTACAGTGCTCATCATTCAGGTTCAAAGGTCAGGAGCTTTAATGGAGGAAAAAAAAAGTCTATAAGAGCTTCTTTTCCATTAACCTCAGTTTACGATGGCAGGAATAACAAAATGCAGCAATCAGCATGTGATAAACACACTTTCTGTCTGAAGCATCATCACTGGAGCATAGTGACTCCACCTCCTCCTCCTCCTCCTCTCCCAGTCTGCCCTGTATTGATTCTTTTATTTAGCACAGCCTGTCAGAAAGTATTGACCAGGTCTTTTCACATCACATGTAATTAAAGGCTGTCCACTGGATCAAGCCTCAGAGCACGATGATCTGGCAAAGAAACAGCACACGCAGAGTGATTTTAACAGTTTATCCTGGAAGTCAGGCTGGTGTTCACGTCCAAATGTCTTCATTTATATTCATAAATATATAGCACAGTTATGAAAAACGCAGTACTTCGCTGGAAAATAAAAAGTAACTATCACAGTACAAAATAACTTCAATGCAAGTGTCCTCACACACACTGATTAGTCTTTTGTGCTCCTCTGCTCCCCGGGTGATGGGGCTGGGGTGTTTGTGGGGGGTTGGAGGTTGATATCTGATCTTCTGAGGATCTTGTGATCTTCTGCTCCTGTCCTCCTTTTACAACACTGACTATTGTATTCTACAAGATACATGATTCTGATCTTCTGATGATCTTATGATCTTCCTCTTCCTGTCCTCATTTTGTATCACGGTACAAACATAAAACCCTGTTATGGTACAAAATGGTTTTGGTAATATGACTCAAACAAAAGGGAACTTTTTGCATGCATAACTTAAATGGATGAAGGAAGAAGAGAAACTCGAATTTAGAGTTACACTGAGTTTATTTTTGGGAAAAACTGCCTGAGGTTTTTATTTTTATTCTAACCTCTTAAAGGGACTCTGCAGCTGCTGAAGACGATAAGGCAAATCATTGTTTAAATTTCGATCTGGCAATTTGTGCAGCCATTTCTGGCTCAAGGAGTTTCTACTCCAGGAAGAAATACACTTTAAGTTGACGACTGTGATTGTGGGTGTGCATGTCGCAAAAGTCCAAGCTGATATGATTTCAGATGGTGAATCTCACACGTAAAGCAGCAGGTACTGCAAAGAAAAACCTCCAATTACTAATTAAGATGATTTATAATACTTTCATATTTTTTTTACTTGTTTACATTTGTTTCAATGATTATAAGTAATTTATATTTATGCTTTGCTTTTGTTGTAGTTGAAGCAGCACCATGAAGCAAAATTATGAAAAGCAGGGAAACACTTTTTCATACACTGGAGCCTCCCTGCTTTTGAGATTAAGCTTAAACTTGTCTTTGTCAGAAAGTTCACACTTCTGGCTCCATCAGGTGACCCTAAACCTGCCTTTAGTTATTCTGCTGAGGCTGCTCGAACTCTTCTGCCCCCGTCCTCGTGTTTAAATGTTAATGCATACAACTATTTATTGTATCATTATCTCTTCTAAGAAAACAAAGACAACTTTTAGATATAAATGAGACAAAAAAATGATTTGTATGCATTTATGTATTTTAAGGACATAGAAGTTGCTCCACCCCAGTATGGTTTCCTCAAAAAACTCAAAATATCAAAACTGCTTATTTAGGATTATTTGAAATTGATGATATGCTGCCAGCCTGAATAAAGACATGCAGACAGGAGGAGAGCAGTTGGGGCTTTTCCAACATCTCCAACTACAGTAATCACACACTGAACTGGTAAAAACTGGAAAAAAAACTGGAGACATGACAGAAAAAACAACAACAAAAAAACAGCAGGAATTTTTTTGTTGTTTATGGATTCTGATTTATTTATTTATTTTTACAGATGTTGCCATTCATGTGCTGTTCGATCACAGCCATTATGCCTATTCCTATAATTTCACATTAGTCAGACAGAAAGTGAAGGTTGTGTTATCGATCACTGAGGATGCAGACAGTTCAGAGGTGTGTGTTGCTGAGAGCCCGGCACACAAAGCACGAGAGAATGCACCTTTTCCCTGATACGTCCACCAGCTCGCAGATAAAAGGTAAGGCACATGTTCACTTCACTCCATTTTTTTAAAACATAAAAAACTCAATTTAAAAAAAAAAAAAAAAAAAAAAGTAAAACAAAAGGAGTGAGAACATTCGACTGAGTGTGTGTGTTGTGTGTGTGTTGGCATGGTTACAGCCAAGCCATCACGATTTTCCAATCAACATTTTCCAATTGACTCTCAGCAGGTCTGAACCATCCACGTGTTGCACTGTACCAAAATGTTTCAGAAACAATCAAAAAGTTGGAAATTCTTTAAAATCTCTTCAGATCCGTGCGTGCGTTTCCCAGGGATCACAAACGAGGTGACGCCGAGCCTCCGTCACAGGTTTGGTGCCAACCAGTTCAGGAACTTCATTGCGAGCTCAAATCCTAAGAAACAAGCCTGGTAACAAAAAGACGAGAAACAAAAACTGTTTAGTCTACGAAGCGGGGAGGAAGTAAAGCTCAGCACAGATACGCAGAAATAATCAGCTGGCTTTTATTCGAGTTATTTTTATGTGGAACAGTGAGGCTCGCTGTGCTTCCCCTGTTGAAATTAACACCAGACGCTTACTGTGTACTTTAAAGTGGTGTCACTTTGTTAGCAGTCATCTGCATGTAAGCCGATACTTGTTAGCATTGGAAAATGTGAAGGAGGGTGTAAACTTTAACTCTATTTTCATAACTTTTACAACTTTTCCTGCTGATATCAACCTCCCCAAAGGCTATTCATACTACAAAAAAGTCGTATCCAGACGTAGTTTTTCCATGTATGAGATAAAATGTGCCAATTAATCATCTTTAAAGATGCCAGTAGGCAGATATTTTGCAGATTTGCTGTTTTGGAAATGAATACAGTGAATCTGGGCTTTGTTTATGGTCCAAGAGTTAAACTGTAAACTGTATTTAAAACGATGCAGTGGGCTGATATGTAGAAAAATACTGGCAACCACCTCAGCCTCCCAGTGGACACATCTAGACTATCAATTTCAAATTCCTTTGTCACCTTGTTCTTGAGTTATCACATTCACAGTATTTTCAGAAAATTTGACCTGTGACCTTAAAATTGAAGTCACTGAGATTCAAATTTGTTTATCGCAGTTATCGCATTATCAAACTTGATGTCCTTGACAATACCCCATCAGCCTCTTACAGCTGAGGTAAAAAACATAAATAACAATCAAAAAACGTGTTTATGAATGTGTATGAAGAATGAGGGACTTGCAGCAGATGTGCTTGTGTGCAGTTGTCCTGAAAAACGGCTCCACAGGGAGCCCGAACAGGAAAGGGAGTGATGGAGGAGTTCACCATGATTTACAAAGATCAAACAAGCTGCATGAGAAGCACAAACAGTGGCTGCAGTGAAAACGTCTCATTGCTTTGACTGCTTCAGCTTTTGCTTGCTGTCACTTCGCCTCTGCAGAAGGCTGAAGTGCACAAACGGCACGAACAAGAGTAGCACGCACAAACTGGCTGTTCTACATTTTTTTTTAAATCACTTTATTCCCATTCCAGTGTAATTTATCTCTTTTTGCATCAATCATGCCTGAAGAATAAGTGAAGCAGACTCACCGCGTTTGCAGGGAAAGCTCGAAGCATGACAGCGTTGAAGCCCTTATACAGAGAGGCCACGCCCTCCTCTCTGATCAGCTCCCGCAGGACATCACGGAAACCGTTGGGATACTTCCCTTCAGGAGCTGAGAGAAAGACACTTTATTAACTTGGTCACAGACAACGTTTTAAAAGACAAAGCTGCTTATACCAGGAGGAGGTCAGGCAGCGGACAGAGAAACAGGACTCATCTTCAGTTTTTCTGACTGATGAAAAATCAGCTTCAAACTTTCCACAGGCTACAGAGCATCCTTACATTTAGCATGAATGTAATTTTTTTTTTTTTTTAAATCACTGAACAAAATTAAACTGAAGATGATCTTAAAATACAAAAAGTGCAAAAATCTTCAAATATAAATCAGCAGAATTGAAAAAAAAAAAACAAACTCCAGGATCTGCAGCACTAAACTAGGATGGATACTGATCACAAACACCAACCTGTCTGGAAACGCGACTTGAGTACGTCGGGGGGAATAGCGACAGCCCAGTTACAGATGCCGGCCATCCCTCCTGCAAACAGCACACTGGGAATACTGAGCTCGTTATGGCTGCGAAGACAAGAGTACAAGTCCCAATGCTCAGACGGCCTGTTTTATATAAACACACAGCTGCAAATGCTGCAGGGCAGAGCAAATATGAACCTTTTTCCTGCAGGTGTCAGGAGATTCTTCAACCACTCATAAGACATGAAGTACATCCCACTGGCTGGAACATCTGAGTTACAAAACAAACATACACACACACACACACACACACACACACACTGTTTGAACTTCATAATTTTCCACTTTAACACCCCAAACAACTTAAATATGACTACTTTACCCAATGACATTTAATAAAATGGATTAAAGTCATAATTACTTTAATTTAAAGATCAAGTGTTTGACGTTTTCTGAAAGCCTGTAAGAGCTGTTTAACCCTTTCCTTCAGTTTTGAGCCCTCAGATGTGGTTTGACCAAAACTAGAAGAGATCTCGGGTTTTTTGGAGGGTAGCCCTTGTTAGCCGTTCAGGCAGAGATCGCCCTGTGATGGTTTTCATCTTTACACATCAGAGACATGGTGATAATCAGAATGAGTTTCACTGAACTTGAATACAGAAGTATCTTGTTTTTTTGGTTTTTTTTCAATTCCACGTCCTCGGGTGTGCTGGTTTGTTCTTCCTCATGAAAACGTGGTGCCTGTGTCACTCACGGCGAGACTCAGGTGCTGACAGTTTCGTGTGAGTTAGCAGCTAACGTGGCCTCGAGCTGCTTCTCTGCATGCTCCAGAAGTATCTCACGAATAGAGTGTTGGCATTCAAACGCGACCCATCTAAACACTGTCGCAGACCAACACCCAGCAGGACAATGCGCTTCACCACACCATAAACAATGCACAACAGAGAGCCCAAGTCCTGCAAACCGCCTAGACCACAACCCCATCAAGGATCCGTGGGCCGCACCCAAACAATCCTGCCCCACAGATACCCCACCCCTCAACCCACAGGACCCGAAGCATCAAAGGCCTACGCCTCAGTGGAAGACACCACGGGACACCCCCACCCCATTTATACTTTTATTTAGTTTTACATTATTGTAATCTTTCTGATACGTTTTTACCTTATTGTGCTATAGAATCTTGTTTCTACCAGTACAAAGATCTAGTTTTTTTTGCCAAGTGAAAAACTTACCAACTCAAACTGAGAAAATAACTGCAGAATTTTGAGATGATATCCAGAAAGTTCAACTTTGTATCTCCAAGATTGTGTTGTTGCTTTTTTGAGTGGCATCCACATGAACTCTTTACCCCAGGAAAGCTTATATATAGAAAACCTTGAAGCTCTTTTCTGAACTAGCACTTTCCGTCATGTTTCATGCTTGCTCTTAGAACAAAATGACTGGATTTGCATCAGAAGGAAAAAATGAGTTTCATACCATTCTTCTTATGTTATCCATTTATACTTTTTCATCGGCTCTAACAGAGGAATCTCCCAACTTTGGGATAAATAAAGTCGATCTGATCTTACACAGTACTGGGAAGGTGGTTTTAATGTTGTGTGGATGAGTGGATAGATGCACACAGTGCGACAGAACAACTAAAGCAACTTTGTTCTTGCTGGCAAAGCAAAAACATCAATTTCACTCATTCTATGTCATGTGGTAGGAGTTTTTCTGATGGTGGTGCTGGTCATGAACCAAACACTGCAACAATGTGGCAGCAGACACAGCGACATTAACAATGGAGGACTTAAAATAGCTTTAAAAACATCTTGGGAAAGGTTACATGAGCATGTTTGTCAGGCCTCCAGGGATTTGGTTAGTAAAACTAAATGTAAGCAGAAAGTTTGTGAAGACATGACATGAAGTGTTAATATTTGATCTACTAAGAAATGAAGAGCAAATAATGAATATTTAAGTAAAGCAGCACCTCTCATGAGGGTCAGAGCGGTGCCTTTGTAGACTCCCCTGATTCCAGACTCTCTGTACAGCTGTTTGACGCAGTCCATGGGTCCTGCGTACTTCACCTCCCCCGTGGAAGCTTGAATCTGCAGACACACACGCATAATTTTACACTTACTGAAGATTTGTTCCAAATAATAACTTCTAACCTTTGACAGGAGGGGCTGAAAGAAATACTAGGCGTTTCCACACGTCGAATCAACTACTCAGGTAACAAAGTGAGAGCAATCAGATGCATGTTTAACCTCTGACCTGTAGGAGACATTTGATGCGCTCTCCAGGAGCCATGATGGCTGTGGTGAACACGCCAGACAACATCCCAGCAGCAAACAGCTGTGGATACCTGCAGGAGACAAGAGAACGGGGCTGATATACTCTCAGAAATCGACCACAGAGCGTCTGACAGGATCAACCCAAACTGTCGCCACCCGTGACAAAGCAATGACCTACGTAAGGATATCATCGGGAGTTCTCTGTTGCAGTTTCTTTCCCAGCCCAAACCCAAAGAAACAGACAGCAAACATGGGCGTGACTCCGATTATGGGGGCTGCCATTCCTTTATAGAGTCCTTTAATACCCTGTAAAGGAAGACGAGGAGGAGGAAACATCAGTTTGAGGACTCAAAAACAATATTTTAGTTAATAAATGCCAGAGTTTGCATCAGTGTGCATGCTCACCTCTTTGGCTAAAGTTTTTTTACAACAGTCTATGGTCCCAGCATACAGGAGGCTCTCGCCAGGTTTGGGTTTTGGTTGAGTTTGTAAACGCACCTGAGAGAGGGAGCGAGAAAAGGATGTGAAGTGTGCAAATAACCTGAGGTTTCCATGGAAACGTGCTCTTTTCTTCTTCTTGTGGACTGCGTGCATGATTTAATCCAAACACGACCACCAGATACACAAAGTACACAACAGATTTACATGTAGCTGGTCATTGACTGACTTTACACTTCTCATCGACCTTCTCCTTTCATGTCGTTTCTTCTCTCATGTGTTAAGGTGTGCATCTGCTTTATTTATAAATATTTCTGTAGCCTCCTTTGCAAATCTGAGCACCAGAAAGGACCTCTGTCTTCCTCTGAACCTCCTTATACTGTCTGCTCAAGAGCATGAGTGGAAGAAAAAGGTGGGAATCACAGAGTAACTATCAGTACGACACACTGACCAAGATAACAATGAAATCACTTGTGTAACATGTATCATGATCAGGGCGCACTTCAGAACCTGAAAAGATGATTAACAATCAAAACAGTTTACTTTTCTTAAAAAAAAAAAATCGATTCATTCATAGTAGTTTCACGTCATATTCTTCACCTGGCTGCAGTTTGACACTGTGCACTCAGCTGGAACAGCGCCCTCTAGTGAAAAAGCCCTGCCTAACTTCAAATCTGATTATTTTAGCTATTTAAAAAGGGTCTGATTAGACTTATCATTTAACTAAAGGCATTTAACACTAAACACCACCAAACCCCAGGTAACTTAGATGTGCTGGTTTACTATCGTGATGATAACGGGAGCTGAAATATTAAAATTGCCTGGTTTACTTTAAAAGGAACTGATGAGGAAGCTGAAAGCTCAGTTGGGTTTCGTTTTAGAAAAAAAGCAGCTGCTCTGGTTTAGCAGCAGGTTTGACCAGTTTTTGAATATGCAAATGTAATCTGCATGCACGCTGCTGCCAGAGCTCTGCTGGGTATCACAATCTCAGGACTTGGATTTAACACTGGAAACAGTTTCAGATCCCATCACTCTATCCTGTACGGGGAGGTCGGGTGGACGCCACCCTGAGAGAAACCCCCCAAAACAACTCCAGTGTCTCCTGTTTACAAAACCATTCTTAATAATCTAAGATGTCATTTATCAAGTGAAACAAGTGAAACCCTGCCTTTGACCTGCCTTTCTACAGAACAGGGAACATGGACCTCATAGTTGGAAGAGACTTCAGAATAGGGCTGTTCATATATCTATCGGAACTCTATTGTTTCATTTTATGCTATGGTTTGTTTCGTGGTGTCGCAAAATAAACTGTTTACGGCAATATTTTTTCATTGTTTTGATGGTCACTGTAGTGGCTATATTAATTTCGTAAAGTTCTCTCTTATATTTTATATAACCACACTATGGACAGACAAGCACCTGTTTTTATGCGTTGTGGTTAGCAACAATCCGCTTGTTTATGGTCCACATAAACCTTTCACAATAAAGCCCAAGATCCTGTTGAGACTTTTCAAAATAAACTGAATCACGTGAAAGAGCAGATTATTTACGGATGAGAATTAAAAAAAGAGCCGCCAGGTGCTAAAAAATAAACCTTAGACTCAAACATTAGAACAGGCTTTTCCCCGCAGCACGCTGTGTAATAAATACAAAGAAAACAGCGGCTGTTACAACTTATGTCTAAAAATGTATCGTTTCATGCATCGGTTAAAACACTCGACTCCAGCTACATGACGCGCAGCTGGAAACACTTCACGCAAGTCGAGCTGCCCGAGATTCACAGAATTTACAGAAAATGTTACATTTTTGTGATTTATATCGTTATCGAACGATAGATGTCTTATATCGGGATATGAGATTTTGGTCATATCGCACAGCCCTACTTCAGAAGGTTATTGACAAATACGTCACCTTCTGCGCGGTGACGGCATATATAATGAAAGGTTTTGCTTTTTAGTGATTGGTTATTTTCATATCTTTACAGAAAGAGGTTATGTGAATTAAGTCTAATTTGTATATTTGTGGCTCTCCTCGACTGCTTGTCAAATTATTCTTGGGCAAGAAGCCCGAATTACCCCTGAGGACTCCATCTCAGTCTGTGTGTGATTGTTTGGTAAAAACACTTGGGACAGGGTAGTGCTGTGGTGTGCACTCTTGAACAAGAGGGGGTGTGGGGTCTTTTCCTCCCCAAAACATGCATGTTTGGTTACCGGGATACTCTAAACTGCCCATAGGTGTGAATGTGTTACCCCTGCGACAACCTGTCCCATGTGTACCCCCCTTCTCTGCCTGCGACAGTGAACGCCTCCAAGCCAAACATGTAAAGCTACCTGCTGTGACGGCCCCTCGTGAATAAAGGAGCAGCCAAAAATAGCATGTTGGAGTAGAAAGGAACTTCCCTAAGGACCCATTTTACCTGAAAACATGTATTTTATGAAAGAGATGATGTACACCCAAAATATTTACAGCATAACAGAGGACATGCAATGGGTGGAATTTTTTTTCTACACACTTTACATACAGGCTGTTTCCACTGAATTTAAATGCAAGTTTAGGGCAGCTTGAGATTTTTCATTCATATCAGAATCTGAATGTTAGATATGTACGCATTACTTTTTTTGATTTTAACTGATAATCCATTTTGTAATGTAGCGCACTCCCATTTATATAGCGCTTTTCTAGTCTTTAGACTACAAGTCACATGTTAACATCACCTTGTTCTATACACTTTAAGCAATTTATCTACTTCCCCTCCATGGCCAGTGCAGAATCACTAATTAACCTAACATGCATGTCTTCAGGAGCTGAGCTCTTGGAGGAAATTCCACACAGCCAGGCTTCAAACCCAGCACCTTCACCTACTGTGAGGTGACAGCAATACCGTTGCAGGAACCACTTATCCAATTAAAGGGCGCAAGAGTGTTTCTGCAGCTCAGAGATGACCTTTGACCCACTTTCAAGCTGTGAAGTGACTCAGCTCACCTGGAAGCATGCAGGTGGGCTGTTACTGATTTATGGAGATGTTCACGGTTCGCACGCGACATCAGCCCATCATACGAGCTAAAGCTTTATTTATGACGTAGCTTACACCAAAACTTTAACCCTCCACCACCGTGCTGACAGGTGCTATGTGGTGTTTGTGCCTTGTTTGTAACATGGTGTGGTGCATTATAGCCAAACACCACAGGACTTTGTTTCAGCAGTCTTTGCAAGGATAAGCCATGACTTCATGCAGGCTGAAACTGGACAGCACACAGGCTTGATTGAATTATCAGCAGTATTGATCTGATCTTGAGTGTCTGACGCAGTGACAGCCCTCCTGCATGTATCCAGGTGAGCCGAGTCACTTCACAGCCTGAAAGTGGGTCAAAGGTAATCTCTGAGCTGCAGAAACACTCACACTGAACTCACGGTTGTGTTTCACTAACACCCCCGAGGCCTGCACAAAGTGTCCCATACACCTCACACCCTTGCTGTGCGTCTAATACATGCACAGCACGGTGGCAAATAAACCCACGCAGCTGTTTATTGTTTACTTTGATCGTGTCCAGTGGGTGTCCGGCGAAGACCAGGCAAACCCCTCCAAAGCCTCCAGCGAAGAAGTTCTTCAGCGGGCTGATCGGCTGCGGCTGCTTGGACATGTTTACAGTCTGCAGGAAGGAAAGCGGAATGAATGAAGCGCAGAGGAAACACAGAGGTGCCGGAGCCAGCCGCTAACACCTCACCTGGTCGGGCTTTCCTAAGGGAGAGAGACGGATATCTGCGAGAGCTGAAGCCGCTCCGGTCTGCTGGACCTTTGACCCACTTTACCCGGACCGATCTGACTGCAACACTGCTGCACTCCTGTGCGTTTCTGTTTGTTGTCCGGCGGAAATGGTGAGCATTCTTCTTCTACTGGTTTTTATCAGACTGACTACTCGATGCACACAAGTACTCCTGCCCTCTGCCGTTTAGTATTCAAGCTCCTGACATCTTTGTAACCCTTTAAAGAAATAATTGTCAGAACATGGCTTAAAAAGTGTTTAAGGAATCTTCTGACAAAATTTGAGTGTAATGTTTGCTATTTATTCCTTAAAAAATGTATTATAAATGTACACTTTGTTTCATTTTTTTTACATTGATGATGTAGAAGTCTCAAAAACTGATGGATCAAAGATGATACACTTGTCTTGTATTTCAGTGAAGTGAGAAGTGTTGGAGTCTCAAACATGGTAAATGTGTTTTCTAAGTGTACTCACCTGCCACTTCATTAGGTACAAGTGTTCAGATGCTCCGTAATTCAACTATCTAATCAGCCAATCACATGGCTGCAACTCAGTCCATTTATGCCTGTGGGCATGATCAAAATGACCTGCTGAAGTTCAAACAGAGCGTGAGAATGGGGAAGAAACAGAGTGTGGCCACCTCTCGCTCTCTTTTCTTCCAGCGTGTCTTTTGATCTGTCCTACTTAGTTACCTCACCACCAACCGGCCTACAGTTCACACAGGCTGACTAAAACTGGACAATAGAAGATTGGAAAAATGTCTAATGAGTCTAATGAGTTTTGATTTCTGCTGCAACATTCAGACGGTTGGGTCAGAATATAATGAAAGCATAAAAGCTGTAACGGTGTAGGGAAAATGTTCTTTGCACATTTTGGATCCCTTTGTGCCAACTGAGCATCGTTTAAACACCACAGCCTGGTTTGGTATTGTTACTGACCATATCCATCCTTCTGTCACCCCAGTGTTCCCATCATCCAGTGGCTGCTTCTACCACGATCATCATGCCGCAAAGCTCAAATCATCTCAAACTGGTTTCTTGAACATGAATATTTCACTGTTTTCAAATGGCCACCAGATGCATCCAACAGAGCACCTTGAGGATGTGATGGAACGGGAGAGTCTCACCACTGATGTGTAGCTGACAAATCTGCAGCAACTCTGCGATGCCGTCATGTCAGTATGGACCAACATCTCAGAGCAATGTTTCCAACACC
This sequence comes from Aulonocara sp. 'chitande type north' Nkhata Bay, assembly GCF_057382095.1. Classification (NCBI taxonomy): domain Eukaryota; kingdom Metazoa; phylum Chordata; class Actinopteri; order Cichliformes; family Cichlidae; genus Aulonocara; species Aulonocara sp. 'chitande type north' Nkhata Bay. The sequence continues at coordinate 25,146,755 of NC_141348.1, forward strand.
TTAGTTGTGCAATAATGTTTAAAATAAATTGAATACAATAAATATAAAACAAATACAATAATTAAATGATTCTGAACTCTGAATAAAACAAACAAACAGCCAAATCTGACTTCAACATTTGTTGTGTCGTTAGTGCAGTGAAGACTGTGAATGAGGATATTCTGCCCCGCAATCACACTCTCAAAAATACAGTTCACTGTTAAAATAGAGCTTTATTAGTTTCATTATAACACAGCCGCAGCACATTTGCAGACAAAGTGAATCATGGAGACGTTCACCACTCGCACGCGCACAAAGGAACGCACATACACCGTAAAGAGACACACACAGTCAACCAGAGAATGAAACACTCACACTAAACGTCTGATATCACCTCTGGATCGTGTCAGGAGAAGCAATGCCAGAGATTAAAAATCAGATAATAATGAACAACATCATCACTACAGTGTTGAGAGGAGGGGAAAAAAAAAACAATCAGGGGGAAGGTATGAAAGTATTTAAACCACAGTGAGATCAAATAAATGTCCTGCATTACAGTTCTTCTTCTTGACTTTAAGTATGAACATGAGAAGCTGGAAATCAACAACACTGATAATGTAATAACACTCCTGCCACAGCTCACAAGCCAGTTGTCAGAATTTTGCTTTACTGCAGCACAGAAGCTGTAAACGGTCGATGAGGCGTGATGCTTGAGGAGCTTCGCTTTTGCAGGTACAGAGCGAAAAGCTGTGAGGAAAGTACCAGAGCGAGAAGAGACTCGATAATAAGCAGCGGCAGCTTAATCAGCAAAAAGCTTAGTATCGGCAACGCGCGAGTCAGACTGTGCTTTTCTCGCCAGAGAAGTAAACTTGCTCAAGTTGTTCTACTCGTCTTAAATTAGGATGGAGGATATGAATAAAAGAGGAAGTCCGTTTTAAGAGTGCGGTGACCTGTGGAGAAAATATCGCTGTCAGTAACACACAGTAGTTTGGTCCCACTAAAAGGGAAGCACGTAAAGGTTCAAAGCTTTCTCTCCACGCTGAAGCTGTGGCCTCAAATCATCTAACGTAAGCACTGATTTGCCTTCCTGCTATAAATCTGTAAACTGCAGTCAGTTTGGTTAGAATAGAGTTTACCTGTGGTTATTAGTCAGTTAATTTCAACAATACTTTTAGGTGCATGCAGTTAGTCCACGTAAGCTTCACAAGGACATTATTGCTAAGGATTCGCTTTGAGATGAGCTTCAAGGATTGGCCACTTACTAATTCACCAAATATGGCACAAACCTTTTGTGCATTTGTCAGATTTCTTCCTTCTTAAACACTCACACACTCTCACACACTCATTATTCAAATAACACTCAGCATCCCACGCACGCTGCAGCACTGGAGTAAACACCGGCTTCTCTCAGCACGGGCCGGCGCGGGGTACGAGTCGTCTTCAAACGTCCGCTCTTCCTCTTTTAATCTTTACCGTACCTCGCCGCAGTAGCTGGGAGCAGACTACAGTTTGTGATACTGGCACCGGTTAGTCCTGGTTCTCGCAGATCTGTGGGAACTCCTTGTAGATCTGCTGCACGATCAGCTTATCCATCTGTTTCGCCGTAGCGCTCCCTTCATCCTCGCCGGGATCTTCTTCCTCCCTGAGAATCCTCTGCAGCGTCCCCTGCAGATCCGACAGGCGGTGCCGGTGCTCGAGGTAGTCCGTCGAGCGCATTATGGAGTGCATGAGGGAGAGATACTCCATCCGCAGCTTCACAGGAAGGGACAAGGAGAAAAAATAATCATGTGCCTGACAAATATGGATGCAATGCATCCATGAAATATGATTTCCTCCTTTTGTTTGACAGTTTGACTTAAACGTTTTGCCTTTGAATCCCGTAACCCAAACAAGCAAACAACAGAATCACCCCTCTCTCTCTTTCCAGAGCCACAGTGGCCCACTAAAGCCCACTTCCTTATCAGCAACTTAATTACATCAGCAGCTTTCAGTGTCCCACCTTGTCACCAGGTGAAAGGTCAGATATCTGTCGAACGGCGATGTCGATCATCACCATCATGTCGGTGCGGTAGAAGATGTCGGCAGTCTCTCGGCTGGCGAAAACATCCTGCAGGAACTTGAGCACCGAGTGCGGTGCAGGCGGAGTGTGTTTGAACATGCACACGGGGTCGTCTGGGGGCGGGAAAGGACATGAAAAATGTAAAAAAAAAAGAAGACGCATGAAGAATATTTATGAAGGATAAAGTGAGGACGCTCCCAAAAATAGTTTCTTTTACCGCCTCTGTTCAGGAGCAGCAGCACTTTCTCTGAGAGGATCTTGACGTTTTTCTGCTTCAGTTCGTTCATGATCACGTTGTTGCTGGGAGCTTGACACAATCAAGCAGCACAACTATTAAACTTCTTTCTACGTAAACCCATTTCAAGGTAAAAATGATCCAGAGAACACTGAAATTATGGCCTTGCTCCATTTGTTATAATTACAAATAAAACCAACTCCTTCAGGTTCCTGCTATGATTTGTACAAAAACGCTGATAAAGGCATCTGTGGAGGCCGTTCTCACCTGTGTGGTGCAGGTTGAAGGAAAGCACGAGGTTCAGGAAGATGTCAGGCAGCTGCTCTGTGGGATCAGAGGGATGCCCGTCCTCCACCACACCCAGCAGAAACTGAACAAACTCGGCATTCAAGTGTTCTGCAAGCAGGGAGAGTCCAGTGTTTTTTATTAGAGTGATACAACATGAAGTATGGTGACATTCCTGTTGGAATGTCAAAAGAGGGAATGTTGGGATTCAGAGATTCTTTTATTGCTACCATATAATTTGCCTTATGAAGAATGTATTAATAACACGTTTTACAGTATCATTTATCAGTAATATTTCCTACAGGGTTTATATTGCATTGAATATGTCTGTCATCACATTGACCTTTCTATTTTTACAGGTTGAGTTCATTCTATACACAATGCATAAATGTGCTTGGTTAGAGTTGATGTTCCATTCTAGAAGGTTTTAAGCTTCACTGGTGAGAGTGTCCAGATGATACATGCTGAGGGGAGATGAGAACATAGCAGGTTAATTGCATGCACGCTTACGATACACATATTAATCTAGTAGCAGGTCTGAGCGAAGGCCTAAGCGTCTTCTGCTTCTTTGAGACTGGCTGCAAAGTACTCTACTTAGTGATTAATGACGAGGGTCCATTATTAGCTCTCAGAGATGCTGAGACCTGAAGTTATTACCCTAAAAGGCAAGTAATGTAGAAAAGGGAAGTTATATGTCGGTGTATGGTTATTAGAAGTGTACGTGATGTACCCTTGTCTGCACGGGTTGAACTTTTGCCCGTCTGTCACCATGTATTTTTGAACTGTATTGACGTAGGTGTGATATTTTACCCTATAAAACCAGAACCCAGTGTATTCTTGTCAGAGCAAAACAATCCGTATGCTGATGGTTGGTTGTTCTCCTGTGATAATAAAACTCATCGTTTGATTGCACTTTTCCGGAGCCTCCGTCGTTTGTTGTCTGGTCTGAAGTTGATCGATCTCGCAGCACTGCACACAATAGCCTTTAGGCTGAGCTTTTAAATCACACGTGTCAAACTTCTTGATGTGTTTAGCTTGAATAAGCCTCTCATAATGTGCTGGAAATGATGACAAAAGCACAGCCAGGAAGCTGAACTCAAAGCACTGCTTTGTGTCACACAGCAGATTCATCCAATGATGAGAGAGCAGACATACCGTAGTGATGATATGGAACCTGCTCTCCCATTGAGAATATCATAGTTAGCAGCAAAGCTGTGTAGCACATCTTCTGGTGTTCTGAAGGAAAAACATAAAAAAAAAAAAAAAGAGTGAATCAGACAAACGTGGGTAACTTTTAACTGAACTATAAAACAAGAGGAACTGCAATGAGTGACATTTTCACCTTGTGTGTCAGTCTGAAGATCTCTTGCCAGCTCCATGGGGAGGATGGAGTTGAGAAGGGCGGAGATGAGAGCAGCATCCAGGCTGCACATCGCCCCAAAAACTTTGAGCAGCAACAGCCGCAAAGACACACGGTGCTCCTGCACGAAGGCGACAACGAGACCGGATCACCACACAACATGCACAACAACAGTAAAGCTCTGACTGAGGTCAGCCAGGCTGAACAAGGGCGGCTCTGACAGATGCTTCACACAGATATCCAACTACACAAACACGAACATCGTGCTGATTTTGGGCTTTTAATAGTTTCTTTGAACTGTTTGTCCAGAGTCAGATGATTGTACAGCACAGACCGGACACTTTTGGAAGCCATCAAAAAGCTTCTGGAACAACTCTGGGCTCTTCTTCTTGGAAGAATTGATAAAGTTCATTTAAACTGGTTGGTTCCTGGCATGGGCTCAACTTTTAGGTGCAGCAAATGATTAATAGGGTTATGGTCAGGCCTTTGAGAAGCTTTTCCACATGACTAATTCTAGCCTGTTTTAGCCAAAACCAGCGATCAGTGTCCTGTCCGAAAACCCGGTTGTGTCCAAGTTTCAGTCATCTAGCTGTTGATTTGAGGTGAAGTTGAAGAATTTGGAGGTAGTTGTCCTCCTTCTTCTCGAACTGAAGAAGCTTCTCGGATGAGAGGTGAAACGTCTTCAAGCAACTTAAAGAAGTCCAGACGCTTTTCTTTGCAAGCTCCTTTGACTACGATGACCTGGATGACTGAGAACCTTCACAGACATATTGTCCTCCTTCGTTATTCCATCCACTTTATGCAATGTACCAATACCACTGGAAACAAAACAGTCCAGAGCGTGATGCTACCACCACCATGTTTGACAGCTGATCATCAAACGTTTCTCTAGAAGGTTTTCCCGTTGTTCTGAGTTAATCCAGCGAACGCTGTCAAACGAATCAATTTTTACGCAGGCAAAGAGAAACTACCAGTCGTATCAGTCATGATACAATCACGTTATGAGGCCTTGGTCTTTGCAAGTTAAAAAGCACTGTAGGACCTTCAGCACTACTTATTAAAAGATTACAGATGTGTATCTATACTTTTGACCTTCAGAGAAAATACAAAATAAATCCAAACTTGTTGAAGCCAGTTCTTGTTTTTTAAAGCCATTAAAGATGTATGCTGTACAATCATTCCATCCTGGTAAAAGGAGAGTTTAAATAAATAATTAAAAGCCCAAAATGATGACATTCAGTGTAACTTCTTACCAAAAATATGAAAAATATCAAACACACAATATTTGCCGCAGTTCTTTCTGAGGCATCGCGACATTTTACGGTTGATGCTTTATTTTTATTTGAGTCAAACATCAAATCCTTTGTTGTGTTCACATCACATCTCACCATCTGATAATAGGAAACCAGGGACAGCACGTTCTCAAAGTCGTTGGCCTTGCACATCCTCTTACACACCTCTGGATCTGCATCGGTCTGAGGACACAAAGCAAAGGCAGTCACATTACATAACAATGAAACTTCATAATCCCCAAACAATCAGACTCCCACACATCGCAGGAGCGCCATTAACAGCTCATCTGGGCATCCCACTGTGGCTCAGCACAAACTGCCAACAAAGCTCATTCAGCAGCCTGAAGCGGTTCCAGATTCAGTCTTTAAGTGCGTCGCTGGATTTGGGAGCCGTCTGAGCCGCTCTGATCCCATCAGACGCGTCTGGTATTTACTACACAACATCTGGACGCGTCCTGGGTTCGCATCACAGGCTTATCAGAGGAAATGTTCACATCACAATCATAACAACAGATCAGTCCTGTCTACTAGGTATGTAAAAACACATTGAAAAGCTTCCCTCTCCTGACCTAAATCCACTTCCTTCCAGTTTCCTTGGATGTTTGCTCTTCTTCTTCTTCTTGCTTGTTACAGTTTTATAAATGAATCCCGTTGGCATATTTAACAGAAACGCATACCAGTATCTTCAGCAGCTCCTCGAGGTAGCAGGCGATGAGAGCGTGATCTTCATGAAGCGCCCAGCTACGCTGCTGGGAGTCGTCCCGGTGACGGGCGAGGTCGCTGAAGATCACCTCCAGCCGCTGTTCATCGTGACACACCTGGCCCTGCGGCAGCGCCGCACTCAGGTCCTACAGGGACGGATAAGAAACATCAGCACACGCCTGCGTTTGTTTAACCCGTTACAGCGAACACACAGGCTCACACTAAAGGACAGACGAAACAACACTTTTGTTTTCTGTTTAGTGGATGGCTGGAGTTGTATTTCAGGTCACCTGGCTTTCGCTCTCATGTTTCTATGTTCTTGTCTCCATGAAGAGAGAAAAACATTTATTTTCTAATCGTTTCACTGCGTTTGAAACCTTCCAAAGAGAAGCCTCCTTCTTCCTTTTGATCAGAGACACACGAGCAAAGAATTTACTGGAACTCTTTGACTAAAAACACCCAAATAAAAAACTATTCCCCACTGCTGCTGTAACATAAAGAAAACCATCACTATTACGTATCTCCAAACAATTATTAGTTATGTCATCCTTAAATATAAAAACATTTATCAGAGCAGCTTTAAAGGTGAAGACCAGAGTTTTTTCTTGGTGTTTGTGTTAATCATCTTGGATGTGCGCTAACGGAAACACACAGGGCCGAGCTAGAGGTGGCTGAGTTGAAAGATTTTCATTGGAGGTTAAGCGGGATTAGAAACGAGTCCATTGGAGGGACGGCTCAGGTCGAGCGGTTTGGAGGCAAGGCTGAGATGGATACAAAAGACAATGAAGAAAAGAAGAAGACCTCAGAAAAGATTCATGGATGCAGCGAAGGAGGACGTGCAGAGCAGTGGTGTGCCAGAGGAGGATGATAGGAAGGCAGATGACCTGATGTGGTGACCCATAAAGGAAGAATCCAATGAAGTCGATGAAGATCTTGGATGTGTGCGGGCAGCACAGCTGGGCACATTGACGGTTGTTTTATAAAGAGGCTGTCCTCCGCAGTTCATTAAGAAAGCATTAAAGCCAGCATGAACTGATGAGCCACAAAATTAAACTGGTATTTATCTGGATTTTACCAGCACTGACCCCCATCCCCCCCGTGGTAATGGCACTGGCGCGAGTCCTGGTCCAGGAAGCAGGTTTAGTGAAATTTGATTTTTTTAAACACAGTATGAGACTTAACTCTGAGCTAACTCTGAATCTAACCAGCTTTCTGGCAGGTTTGTGTCTGCTCCCTCCCCTCTGTTGCTGAACCTGAAACATCTATCTGACATTCAGTTTCATTTCCTCACTCACACGGTCCACATCAAAGCTCATATCACAGCTCACAGATGGCATCTTGTTACAATTTATATAAATATTTGAGTCAAGACTGTGCACTGATGCGCTGAGACTCTAAAATGGGAAGAAATGTGGTTTAAAGTGGGACTTTGAATCCAGGCTGCAGGTGGCAGCATTTCATCATAAAACAGATGACAGGCTGGAAGAAAAAATTTTAAACGCTGTTGAGAACAATAAAAAAAAATCTAACAATATTTACTTTAAACCCTAAGATCCTTTCCACTACAAATCACCAAAATCAGTCTTCCTGATTTCAAAGGTACATGAGCTGCGTCTCATCTGCCACGTTCTTCGTCCCTCTCAGCTGAATAATGATATCCGAGGCTTTAATACTTCTATCATGAACATTTAAGTTGGGCGTTGACACTGAATCATTTCTCTGCCCCTGCTCTTTCTTCATCACGGTCCGCATCGGCACAAATTAACATTCCACTGGATTCTATTGGACGCTCTTCATCTACCTGTTGCCATGGTGAATCCTGCATGTGCTTAACTCGGGGTGAACATACTCTGAGTTGACTGATAAGATTTTCTGGAAGTGAGAACTCAAGTTTCCCATCTCAGATTTAAATGTTTGATTCAGAGTTTGTTAAACCTGCTTTCTGGAATTCCCAATCAGGATCACAATCAAAGCCATGGAGTAGAACAAACCAGACCCACGAAGGCTCCACCCCCTTGAGTCCAGCTGATCTGCTGCCAAACACCACAGGACAGCACCCTACTCATGTCCTGAGAGTTCGAAGTTGCCATAGCAACACAAGGCAGGCTGTTTAACACTGTGGCTGACTCTAATTTTGATTTTGTTTGAACTTCTTCTAAGTTGAGTGTTTTACATATTAAAACAACCTGATGAGACCGCAGACTATTCGAGCTCTTCGACAGGATGTGTGCACACATGTCAGCGTGTAAACACAGGATGGAGCCACAAGTTGGCATCTACTGGGATTTGGGGTCACATTACCCACTCCACCACAATCTCCACCTGACAGCAGTGGAAACAGAAAAGCGTGACGCTTGTATCTAAAGATGTGTGAGTGATCCTGTGTGAACTGCCCTCGCTGCTAAATGCAGCGGGAGCTGAAACTCTAAACGACTCCGGCGTTCTGCTCTTAAACTGGCTGGGCGCCAGTGTGCTGGAGCCACGCCATGTGATGAAAACAAATCTGACCTTGCTCTCCACCAACGAGACGAGGACTTGCTCCAAAGCGGGGGAGGCCTGCGGCAAAGTGGTCTGCAGATGGGCGACCACCACGCCGACGGCGACCCGCGACAGCTCGTAGCTCAAGCCCGTGTTCTTTCGCACCAGCTCGATCAGTTCAGCTCCAATGGTCATGGGAACCACCTCAGAGGTCGAGGAGCTGCCAGGAGGGTTTTCAGCAACAGACGGGGGGGCGACGGGCCACTCAGGCTCCCGCTGGTCCTCCTCAGCAGCAGGAGCAGCAGGAGCAGCAGGAGAAGCAGGAGCAGCAGGCTGTGGAGGGGTGCTGCGCTGGGAGGGTGGGGTAGGCTGGGGGGGCTGCGGTGCGGGGCTTTTCTTTGCAGGAGCCTGCTGAGGAGACAAGTCAGAGGGCAGCAGGTCCGGAGGCGGCCCGGGGGGCTTGACACGGGACGGCACAGGAGGAGGAGGGGTGCTGGAAATACTTGGCAGACTGACTTCAGAGGAGATCGGAGAGAGGGAGGAGCCAGTGTCTATGGAGGTGGTGCTGATCGAGAGGGAGGGAGCAGGGGACGAGGGAAGAGAGGACACTCTGGAGGGGACCTCTGGCTCTGCTGAGAGAGAGGAAGAGAGCTCCAGTTACAGAAAGGAGAGCGCAAACAGGAATGACTAAGAATAGAGCTGCAGGAGCGAAAACACTGAGAGCGTAATCTGTTTTTAGGTGACGAGTGCAAGGCTTAAAGTCACCTGGACGCCGGTGGTTCCTCTGCTTTTCAGGGGGAGGCGGAGTGATCGGAGCAGCACGCCGGGCCTGAGGTGGCACCTGATGGAAGGGACGGAGACAACAAACATGTCATCTCGCGGTCCAGGAGGAGCACAGCTGGCTGATGGAGATTTAACTTCCACAGCTCAGCATTAACATTGAACTCAGAGAACTAATCTTTTTAAGATAAAATAATCTCATCAAACACTCAAAAATATCCACAGAAAAAATGCATTCGCGTTCCTATTTTTCTATAAAATTAGATATTAAAAAAATGTGTTTTTTGATGCGGTGATATTTTCTTTTGTGCACAGATTATTCTTATTCTCAAATTAACATTTCATCTTTTCTTCACAGAGGAGAAAGATCCAGATTCACGTTGCTGCTCATCTTTGCTGCCACATGCAGACATGCCTCACAAAAAATGTGTTTACAGCAAAGTCTATCCATGAACAGATGGTGAAGCACTGCGTGAGAAAAGGAGCAGGAATGATAAAAATAAGTAACTAATGCGGTTTATTGGTATTAACGTGTTGTCTATTGTTACAAAATAATTATGGGTCACAGTAATTACCAACTAGTAGCAAAAAAAAAAAAAAAAAAAAAGGGCTCACAAACAAAGCTCCCACATTTCAGGTCCCTTGTGAAACCTGAACAGCACATATTAAAAAAGATTAATGGCACAATCACAAAGACGACCAAGTGTACTTACAATTATACTAACAAAAATAATAAAAAATTGTTGGGTTAAAAAAATGTTGTGTATAAAATCAAGACAGACACTGAAAGCAGGTCACGCTGTGGAGGAACCAATGAGCAGATCAACCTGTTGTCTGAGCTTCATGAAAACTCATTTACACTCCGGCTAATATCATCGCCTTTCACAAATAGATCAGTACTGGGACACGCATTATAATGCAAAAAGTCTTGAGGAACGCCTCATTCGTTATGTGCTTGAAATGCACCTGAAAGTCAATATTTGGTATCATGGTTCTAATACAGCAAGTTTCTCAAACTGCTTTATACAACATGCCTCACAGACCCATTCATACAAGCACTTTTTTCTACAGTTAAGTGCTTTCTGTCTGACATTCACACAAATTCATACTCCCATGAAGGCATTACAGAGCAACTCAGGGTCAGTATCTTGCCCAAGGATATCTGGCATGCAGACTGAACCACCGGCCTTCCTATTAGCACAAGACCTGCTCTACGTCCTGAGCCACAGCCGCCTCTTCAGCACAGCCTGAACTCTCTTAGTCAAACTTTCTTCTAGTTTCTTTAAGCAGTCTTCAGGAATAGTTCTCCAGGCTTCTTGAAGGACATTCAGAGCTCTTTTTGGCTGCCTTTTATTTGATTCTGTCAAAGTGATCGCACACAGCTTCAGTAATGTTGAGTCTGAATTTGGATTCATCGCTCCCTCCGCTGTTGCCACTGATTTTTGATGGATCAACTGCAGAGCCAGATGCATTGTTCAGGTACTGTGTCAGGTCTTTGCTGCATTTCTGTTGGCCATGACTTTCAGATACTGTTCATCAGCTGTAGATAGATTTTTTTAATACCTGACACTTCCTCTTTTATTCTTCACCTGTCCAGTTTCCTCATATTTATTAAGTACACACTAACTGGTTCTTTCCTGTGTTGTCTGTTATATGTAGACACAACGGTGGTTCATCCTGTGAGTTAGGTGCCTTTTGTATGCCTGAATGATTCACAGTCAGGTTACAGGTAAAAGGATTGAACTAAAAATAAGTTAAAAAAAAACAGCAAATGTTCAAAGAGAAACTCTAAAAGACCTTTAGAAAGCCTGGAGAACTATTGCTTAAGACCACTTAAAAAAAACTTCGTCTGACATCTTGAAAGCAAAATATAAAGAAATGAGGAGTGGCTCAAGACTTTTGCACAGTGCTGCATGATACACAAACACCAGCATGAAACTTTTCTTCATTTTTTTTCAGAACATTGTTTAGAAATGCGACCCGACAGGTACAGAGCGGCTCTGACTCCACTCTTTAAACTCCTTTTTCGCAGCACATGCACCAGAGCAGCATCACAGCTGAGCAGACAATAATAAACAATAATATTTATATGTATATATCAGATTGATTGCCATGCCCTGCACCTCTTGCATGCACCGAGGCTTTTTCATGTTAATAATTCACATTTATATTAACAGATTAATTGGAGCATGAGGTAAGAAAAACTGCACCTGCTTGTTACCTGATAAAAACCCTGTTGTCCTTGCATACTGTCCATGCTTCCTGATAACGGCACGCTTCCCTGTCGCTGATAGTCTCTGCTAAGGCCATTGGGTGGAGGAGGGGTTTGACTGAGCGATATCTCACTGCTGGAAGATGGGAGGCCCTGTTTGTGACTGGCGGAGGACGAACTTCGCCGAGCGAGGGTCTCCTTTCTGTGATGGATGAGCTTTCTGCGACAGAGGAGGGCAGCGATTCAAACACAGCACACAGAGAAACACTGAGCTGCACCATCTCCATAAAGAGCTTCACTCACTGCAGAACATCCCGCTGCTCCAGATTGTATTTGCCTCCATTCTTTAAGGCCACATTGTGGATTCCTTCGATCGCTCTGTCGATGGACTGCAGTACCTCATCCTGCTCTGGAGCCTGAGAGAGAGAGGCGGGGGATAAACTCAATGAAATATTAAGTGGCATACAAAATGATCAAAACCGGGCAAGCCATATGGCTCTGAGGGTGAGACAAACTGGGACGGTTATCTAACATAAACAGCCTTTTAACCAGAGTCACACATGCTCACTGAGGCTGCACATTCAGGCCAATGTCATTAATTACAGTCAGCGCTCCTCTCCTGTGAGACACTTTTTTTTCTTTTAAATAACATGCTCTGACTAGTTCACTATGAGTCTGGAGACTGCTGAGCTCATCTGGGTGTGACTGAGAGGGAATCAAAGTTATGTGGAAGGAACAGCTACTTTTGAAAACAATGAGAGAGCAGAAAAGGAAAATGATACACAGTCACAGGAGGAGATTAGTTAATCTGAGCAGAAACAATGGCTCTGTGTGGCAGAGGTGGTGGCCTTGAATCTGCTCTATCTCTCATCCTCTTATATTGCATCCTTTCCTGACTCTTTTCCTGTCCCATCCTCCTGCAAGCTCCTCTCTGTCGCAGTCAGCAACTGCAGTGCAGGAAGAAAAAAAGCCACCCCGTGTCCCTCCATACTGCAACCTTTGCAATAATTTATGGCTTATTATTTCGCAAGCATGCATTCCCCCACCCTGACACCCTCAACATGGCTTGCACTGCAGCACATATAGCGGTACACTGAATCCGTCTGATCGCATCAATTCAGCCGCTTTACTACGCATTCCCTGGATTTCACGTCACCCCAGGGTGCAGCTCGGTCACTGATGCCATTCACTGAAACCAAAGAGGGAAAGTGAGCATTGCAAACATTGTTTTTACCTGGATTTTTTCGATATACGAGGCGGGGATGTAGCCGGTTTCCCCCGAGCTGCAGTGGGACCCCAGCCACCAGTGTTTGTTGCTCCTCTCCAGGATTAAAAAGCTTTCTCCGGCCGCGAAGTGCAGCGAGTTGGGCTCCGAGGATCGGAAGGCGTACAAAGACCGGTACATACTTTAATGACACTTTAAGACAGCGAAACGACCCAATAACGACAGAGAAGGGTTATCTGGAGATAAGCAGTGCCCGAGTGCCGAAATCTGCTTTGCTGGGGATGATTTAAAGCGGCTACGAAGGCATGTCTATTTACAATGCAGCTCGGATCATCTGACCCGACTGTTACCGTAAACACCGTAGGAGGGCGCTGTCACATCCCACCGAACACGCCCCCCAGATATTTTAATCAAAGACAGAGCTGACTTAGTATTTTATTTTATATCAACTTCATTGAAATTTCAGCTAAATACGGATAACACCCGACATATAGGCGACAAAAACGGAAATAAAAATGACATTAATATTTTAATATCTATACTTTTACGTAAGAGTTACCTCCATGCGTATGTAACCAACTGTTAGCCGTTATCCCGTTAATTTCGCCCTCTCCCCTTTTTTTTCCTTCAGTACGTATTATTATTATTATTATTATTATTATTGTGCATCTGATTAACTTAAATGCGTGATGTAAACAAGATAACGCGATGTTTTTTTAAAGAATAAACAAAAAAGGAATAAATGAAAGATGTTCGACTTTGCATTACACAGCACCGGAAACGAGTGCCTGGTGTTACACTGTGTTATGCCCCCCAGCCTGCCACCGGTTGGGTCATTTCTCCATTTCTCTGTTAACATGGCCACTGCTGCGGTTTTTGCCAGATTTCTCCTTCAGAAATCAACCCAGGGCTTTCTGTTCTCCTCCAGAGCGGTGCCCGCTTTCAGGAGGTAGGGCGGTGTTTCGTTTTAAGGCTCACGTTTCATTAACTTACATTGTCAAAGTATTTATGAGCATACAACCTGCTATTGTTTTGACTATTATTAGTTGTTCAACACCAAGTAGTCACCAAGTTTCTTTAAGAAGTTTTTTGTTTTGTTTTTTATCCCGCAAACCATCTAAATCTAATTTGACTGTGATATATAAGGTAAAAGATCATATCCTTATATTAAAGAAGCTTAGCGGCTTAATGTTTGTCATGCCTAAAATGATTTTTAAAAAAGGTAATAGAAATTATGCAAGCTTATGTCATGAATGAACTGACTGCTTTATAGGACCCTTTGATATGGTATCACAGGGCAGCATATTTTATAGTTACACAGCATGAAGCCTGAACCTGAGCACTATAATGGCGAGGAAATGTGACTTGGTGTCAGATTGTCAGGCTAGTCTGAATATTTCAGAAACTGCTGGTCTACTGGGATTTTTCCACACAGCCGTTTCTAAGGTTTGCAAAGAACAGTCCAGAAAAAAAAATCCTCTGACTAGCAGTTCTCTGGATGAAAATCCCTTCTTTTTGTCAGAGGTTGCAGGAGAATTGTAGGAGAATGGCCAACTTTGTGGTTGACAGAAAGGCAGCAGTAAATCAAATAACCACTTACTGCAGCCGAGGCATGCAGAAAGGCATCTGTAAGTACACAGTATGTCGAACCTGGCATACTTTTGGCCACCTAGTACCAGCTGAGCATCATTTAAACATCACAGTTACCAGATCTCAGTCCATTAGAGCACTTTTGGGATGTGATGATGGTGGTGTTGCACTGTCTTTGTTTTGTTTTTTTTTTGCAATTTTTGCACACTTGCACTTTATGTAATCATGTATTGATTGTCTGTTATATGTACCACCATGGTCTTGGAGGAACGTTGTCTCGCTTCACTGTGTATTGTACCACTACACATGATTGAAATGACAATAAAGCCACTTGACTTGAGTGTAACTATGCAGCTGATGGGGAAATTTAGATCAACCTAAACTGCAGTTCATCCAGGTTTAAATTTGAGATTATTCTTATTTATTTATTGCGTTTGTTCATCATATGGAGGACCAACACTGATGTTTTGTGCAAGAAGGGTACGATCAATTTGTGCAACAGAATGCTGGAGCTCTTCTCTTAGCCTGTTGTCTGCTGGCAGCATTAGTGCCAGATATGCCAGCAGGACCAACAAACAAATTCACAAGGCTGGAACCATCATTGGTCAGAATCTGGAGCTGTCTGAGTCACTGAGCGACAGGAGGTCACTGAAGAAACTGCACGTGGACAACCCACCACACCCGCTCCACTCCACACAACAGAGGCAGGAGACCTCTAATCTACTACTATCTCATACCTACCTGTCATACATGCTGTTTCCCGGGCTTATATTGCCAGTCGCACTGCTAAAAGCCGCTGGTGAGACTCCATCTGACCAGAGAAGCTCAGAATCAAAGAAGTGCTGATCTAGCTCAGTTTTCTGGAATAGCCTGGAAAGAAAGTGTGACAGCAGGCTAACATTTGCTGCAGCTCCTTAGACGAGCAGATATTTTGGCTCCTGGCTTGCAGAACGAGGCCTAAAGCTTTTGGCTCACATCCTTATCAGTGGGTTGGCGTGTAAAGTGGGCCGTTGGGCAGCAGCTCCGTGGTGCAGCCTGTTTTTTGAAATTCAAAGTGCAAAGATTTCTATCTGTTTCACACCCACAGTTTTTCAGTACTATAGAAAACAATTGCTACTGTTTATGGTTCTGGTTCTAACTTACTGTGGGGGTCTTGTTGTCTTTCTTTAGCCCATTTTTGTCCCGAGCTCATAGACTGGAACCCTCCGATGACGAGTTGTACCAGCGCACCACAGTCTCTGTCATGCAGAAGGATGTAGACAATGGGGTCCTCATCCACAGCTACAGCTCTGCAGGATTCAATATCGATGGAAACAGGGTGTATGGGCCTTGTGCCGTGCTGCCTCCTGCTATCCTGCAGTGGAAGGTGAAAGTGCTTTCCAGTCTGTCCTTGCAGTTTGTGAAAGTTTATGAAATTCTCTCTTTTTTTTCTTTTTTTTTGTAGTTTATTTTAACAACTATATATGTGTGTGTTTTCTCTCTCTGCAGATTGGAAGTTCGAAAGATATCACAGAAGAAAGTGTTTCACTCTTCCACATGCTTGAACCAAAAATAGGTACCAATATACGCACTAAAGCAGACCTTTAAACAGATGACTGATGATTGAACATTACAATAATCTAACTTGCTTGATATGAAAGTATGGACCGATTTCACAGATTCAGTTAAAGATGAGTTTTTTAAGTGGTACAAAGCAGTTCTGGTAACCTTGATTATCAAAGCTGAGTTCACTGCAAAATGATGCCATGGTTTCTGACTTGTTTGAGGTCTTTCAGAGACAGAGTTGATTCATGTGAACAAATCTTCTGTCTCTGACTTTCTGAACCAACAACAAATATCTGTGTCTGTTCTGCTTAGTTCTAAAATGTTCTAAACATCCAGTAATTTTTCAGAGTAAAATGATCATCAATGTGAAATGATAGGTAGAACCATGTATCATCTGCATAAGAATATATATTCTGTCTTCTTTAAAGATGGAACCATACAGGAACATTTAAAGGTTAAAGAGGTAAAGAACCAAGGGCAGACCCCTGAGGAACCCCTGATTAATTTTTACTTTTGGAGTTTTTTTGGAGGTGTGATTCAGTACAATTCAATTTTATTTCTACAGTCAACAACGACAACAGTTGACTCAGGTCACTTTGTATTGTAAGGTAAGATTCATTATTGTGATGAAAACCAATCGAGGACCGGACCTGTTAAACCATCTGCATCATGAAGGCTTTGAATTAAAATGTTATGACCAACAGTGTCAAAGCAGAACTAGCACATGTTTTCTTTGTTTGTTTGTTTTTTCTAAGCTAGTTTTTAACCAAAACTAAATACTGAGAAAAGTGAGTTGGTCCACAGTTATTAAAAAAACCAAAGCATTTGCTGGGTTATCTGTCATGGTTCCCGTCTTGAAAGTCTGCTCTGGCTCATTAGTCAGCACCACCAACACTCTGTATGTGGACTTGTGAAAGTGTGAGGAACTGAGCAGTAGCAGTGAGAAAGTGCAGCTCCGTTTGTATAATGGCTCCACCACACTGTTGGCACAGTCGCTTGTCTTTTGGCAAACGTCTGTTCATGTGTCTGCCTGTTTTAACAGTCGGGCAGCGAGCGCGCTCAGTCTGTTTCAGCTCAGTCTGTTTCAGCTCAGTCTTTGTACATGAGAATCATTTGTGTTCCACTGAGTGAGGTACATTAATGTCCTTGCCAGAGTGTCCACTCTCTTCTATGTGTCCACTGAAATGTTATTGTTAATGTTATCTGCCTCATTGTCTGTTCTTCCTGGTTTGTGAAGAGATTCTCGTGCTGGGCACAGGCGCACGACTGGAACGAATCAACCCCTCGGTGCTTGCACTTCTGAAGAGTAAAGGCATCTCTGTGGAGGTGCAGGACACGGTAAAATACAAGTGATCCTGTTCTCTTTCTGACAGCATGGCATGAGCTAACAGACACTGGAATACTTCTTATTGTCTTCTTTTATGTCTTTTTTCATTCATTTATTCTGATTTGCAGCCAAACGCGTGTGCAACCTTCAACTTCCTAATGAGCGAGCGAAGAATTGTAGCCGCAGGCCTGATCCCTCCATCACCCAGCACAGCACTTGAAGTCCTTGGGAACAACAACAACATGTAGAAGGTGATCACTACAAATGGTCAGCAGTTCACTGATGATCTGCCTGTGCACAAAACTCCAGTAGTAACAAGCTCCAACACTTTATTACAACACTTATTTCCTTATAGACAAAGTTAAGTGACTCTTTTACGCTTTTCCTGACATTTATAGTGTCGTACCAGAAGATGTTCATTTAAAACTTCTTTTTAAACTTTGTCTCTGGATGATGTCAGTGGGAGCTGATACCTTTAATGTGGTCATCTAAGGCGCACACCTCTGGCTGTTCAAACCTGTTTGGAAGGATCAGCCAGTCAGGAGAAGCTAGCTCAAGGGTGAGGAGCTAAAATGCTAAAAGCTTAATTCGTACAGCTGAGGGCTGCACAAAGGCCCAGTGTAACATAACTATCTGACAGTCTATAAATACAGAGCTGTAAACGAGCGCAGTAGCAGCCACCTTCACCCAGTGATCTCTGTGAGGTTTGTGTACCAGTGAATGCTGATTTTGGGTTTCCTGTCACACATTTCAGTCAGCATGTGGTTGCACATAAAAATGTCTCACATCACCGTTGTAATTCTGCTTATAGCTGCTTATAGCTCTGTGTGCATGAGTTTAAAAGAAGACTCAAGTCAAGGAATCCAGAATTAGACTGTAATAAAGTGTAAGCATGTTCTTATATATAAACACAAGTTTTGCTTGTATAAAAATATAAATGCTTTACCGCAGCATAAGTGTAATGTATTTTTATTGTTTACAATAAATCAGTAGTAAGATCACCTCAGCATGCAGTGTTTTCATTTTGAATGTGATCTGGGGAAGCAGTTAAAGGGGATCGTTTGTTAAAGAAATAATTTTAATGTGGCTACCAGAGGTGCTGGTGGCCAGTGTCCTTCATTTGGATAAGCCTCTTTACTCCGTGCGTCTGTCCGTCCTCTGCATCCAGCACGCTGCCACTGACAAGCTGTTTGTGCAGCATCTAATTTATTGGCTTTGTCCTTCTCACACATAAGCCCCACAGATAAGAGAGTCCAGTAATCCTTTACACATCAGTGTGATTCATCGCTAATCATCTGTCTCGGTGAAGATGCCCAGCGTCAGGCTGAACACTTTAAACCCTCATCGCTCACAAGCTGCATGTTGCAGCTCATAAACACTCTCACTGATCAACACTTTAAAAAAAATCTATCTAATTAACTTTAACTTTGGTTAAAGTTACCCATCCCTGTTGCTTGTCACGTGTTCCATAATGTTGTGCTGTGGACATTTATGTGCTTTTTGTGCAGAGGAGGTTTTTTTTCTCCTGTTCTCATGCTGTCCTCCCAGGAGCCCAGCATGAGTAGAGGTCTCTTTTTTTTCCCCTCTTGTACTTTCCTATTGTAGTGTATATTTCAGTGTTTTTTTTGTTGTTTTTTTCTGTAACGCTACCGATCTCTGACCTGTATCCCCATGTGATGTCTGTGTTGTGTGTGTGTGTGTGTAAGGCCATTTCACTGCAGGGCAACCTGCATGTGGCGAATAAAGCCTTGATTGATTGATTGATTGATTGATTGACTGACATCCAGTTAGGCGACCTCTTTTCCTTATGCAGAAATTATTCAGCCATACATAAGTGAATTTGAAGAGCAAACAAACATTGAATGTGAAGGTAGACACTACATTCAATACTTTCACGACATTTTCTGTTTTTTAGTCAATATAACTTGATAAGTAATATAAAATAAAATAAAAAGTTTCACTCTGGTGTAAACAACCGATGTAAAAATTATCCAGCAGAAAAGTCATATTGGTGTATTACCTTCTCTCATAACAAAGTAGCAACATCATTATTTAGCAGATTTTCACACGAGAGAGAAATTACAGCAAACAAATTAAGAGGCAAAAGAGACGTCAGGCAGTTACGTAGCACACTCTCTGTTCAGTCTACACCCTACATCACACCCTCTGCTTTACAGCTGTGGCATATAATCATCCATGAATGATGATTATACACCACATACATTTACGGCCTCCCAGCTGCTGACATCAAGCTGTCCTCAGTCGTCATCAGAGTTATGAGACTGGTGCCTGGATCCTGCAAAGCTGAGCTCTGTCCCTGTGAGTCGCTGGTACATGTCTTTGATGTCCTCACACTCAGTCTCAAAGTGGTTTGTTGCATCATACGAGCGGGACACAAATATCTAAAAGGACAGAAGAGATTTAAAAAAAAAATTAAGGCCACCATCCTATTTTCAGTCGTGTCATTGCTTTAGTTTTGGGGAAACCCCATCATTACCTGACTCTTTTTTCCATCTTCATTTGGAACTAGCAGATTGCTGACAGACACAAATCTGAATTCAACAAGAAGGAATTGCACTGAATTAAATCACACCACAAAAACACAAACTGTCAGATTTAAGTCTTCAGAGTGTCACTAACTTGTGCATGATGGGTTCGAGGAGCTCGAGTCCTGGCTGCAGTTCTTTCTCTGGGTTGGTGGTTTCTGCAGTTGTGCTGACTGTGGCGATGTACATCCCATCTGATGCCACGTTGTGCGCAAAGGACACTACAGATATATAAATGTCTGCATGGAGGAGGAAGTAGTAGAGGAGCAAATCCAGGAAGAGCAGGTCAGAGGGTTCAACTTTGTACATGTTAGATATTGTGGTAGTATAACTTAGTACCTGACTTCCTGTTAAGCTGAGTTTGAGGGATGATGATCTGACAGGAGCTGACATCATGAGTGTGTTTAACTGGATGATTTAGAAAACAGATCGCCCTAACGACACGCCCCACTTTCCTCACTCGATTGGGAACGTAGCTGGGATCACAGATTAACTGTTTGCAGTGGAACAGCTGTTAGAAGGAGAGAAAAAAAGACCACATCAGTGGGAGTACAAATGCCTCCTGGACAGTGACTGCAGGGCTTAATTTTGTCTACTCCACCTTCCCCTCAGATTTCACAGCTTTCACTTTGCCACTATCCATCACAATTTCATCCACTGCCCTGTTCAGCAGGAACGTTCCTCCATACTCTGCATTCAGTCTGAAACACAAAGAGGACTGGATCTTATAAGTGCAAGCATGAATGTCTGAACGTTTCCTTTAAACAGCTTTTATTATGCTTTTCTTTATGTGTGCTAGAAAGTGCTATAATGGCACATGCTCACATTAAAAATGAGAAAAGTTTAAAAGAAAGACATCAGCATCTCTGAATATTTGGTTTTATAAAGTTTTTCCCACTCTTGGCTCTGAATGTTGTCATTAAGACTGGATTTCCCTAATGTGATCATTTCAGGTACGCAGCTCTAGCTTTGAGAAGATAAGCCCCACCCACCTGCTGCTCAAACCTTTTGTTTGCAGGAGCAACCAATCAGAAGAAAGTTTTCTTAAAGGGACGTGGAAGGAAGCCTTTGTTAAAGGATGAACTGAGGGGCTTGGTGTATGATAAATAAGATTAATTTTGAATTGTGAATCATGCTGACTGGCTGACTGATTGACTGACTGATAATATGGAAATTTAAAAAAGGGGCCACTTTTAACTTTCAGTGGAAGAACATCCACTAAAGGTCATGCTTGCTGGAGGCTGATGATGATATACTTGCACTGAATCCTAGAGTGCAAATATCTAGGATTTTTGCACTCGAATTAAAATAGTCGAATTAAACTAATTAAACTGTTGATGAACATAAATCAAAGAACTAGTGAGAACCTGACCTGGCAAAACCCTGTGGTATCTCCCCGAGACCATACAGTGGGTAGAGGTACGGACTGGTGTTTCGACAGGACAGCGAATCGGAGTACAGCCTGATCCGACTGATGGTTTCCACACAGGGCCGGTCCAGGTAACTGCGAGGACGGCAGGTAGACAGGTTTAAATCATGCCTACTAATCTGTTTTCAGTGTTGTTTCACTTAAGTTCCTATAACTGACCTCTCACTGTTGTGCAAGGCTATGGCGTGACCTATAAACTCTATGACATCAAGTCCCAGGTCGTAGCGATGGAACAATTCCCTTGTGGTCGTTTTTTGAGGATCCACATCATGGTGGGTACGAGGGTTTCTTATGTCAAAGTTCAGAGCAAAGAGCAGCAGCTTCTTGAACCTCCTCTTGTCAAACATGCCCATCAGATCTGAAAATATGTATATTTCAGCGTTATAAAGCTATGGCCGTCTGGAAACTTGTCTTAAAAAGTGGAATGACTTGATTTGGCACCTGAAGCATCTGCGTCTTTTTCACTGGCGGGGACTTTGTGCACTTTTCCTCCTTTGTATACGTAGCTGCCTTCTACGACTTTAAAGTCCAGATACCGAGTAACCTCGGTGTGCAACAAGATTTTTACCATCTGACCTGCACAAACCACAGCACCCAAAAATTAAAGCATGCTCATTTCTATCAAAACAATCAGCAAGACATTGCACAAACACCTGCCAATAAACAGTAAACTTTCACCGGTGGAAAGAAAAAATTTGGAGATGAGGTCAACATTCCACTCTTTCCCTCTGCCCATCGATTTTGGAGGACCAGGAGTCTTAAACTTCTTGTACAGCTGCAAATAAAGGAAACACCTTATTATCAGCAGTGTTCAAATGAAGGTACGTGCATGCATGCTCATGAGTTTTGTATTTGTTTGCCTGCACCTCCTCAAGGGGAGAAATAGATGCACTCTCTCCTCCATAATAAGGATTCTTATCAATGTGGAGAACCTTTTTCCCACTTAAAGTCATTAAACCAGAGAGGATGCATTCCTGAAAGAGATGAGGAAGAAAACAGAGGGGCAAATGTGTCCGAATCAGCAGCTGGTAGTTTAAGGTATACAGATCAGGACTAGACTAAAGAGATAATTGCCATAAATCCTCCTTAGCAGCCAGCAAGAGCTTAACAAGTCTGCACGTGGATCATTAGTAAAAGCGAGAAAAACATGGCAGAAAGTCCAGTCACTTACAGACTTTAATCACTTATTGAATCAAGAGCAAAAAGAGGAAATGAAAGAAGTCATGATTGCAAGTGCTCAGTAAAAGGACTGTGCCTCTGCTTGAGAACTGTTTTGGTAAGGTCGCAGTTATTGTGAGGCATCTTTTTTTTTTTAGCACTTTGCAGAAAATATATATCTTGCTCACAGCGGGGTTTCTGGTTTTGGTCAGCTCAGAACATTTCCACCTCAGACCACATGACAAAAGATGGCCTGCTCAGTTCACGGGGTTCAAGCTTTGTACTGACAATAAAGTAGGCATAAAATCCTGTTAACCAACAGAATCATATATATAGAGAGATTCAAAAGAGATTATTTCATTTTAGATTTTACAGCAAATATAAATTTCGTACCTTCAGTCCAGTTCCAAGCACGATAATATCATATTCTTGCTCCATCCTCACTGAGTACCAGTGCTTTGTTTCCGCAGCCTGTCACAGTCTATGAGTGTGGGTCTGTGTGTAGTAAGACAGAAACAGTTGTGATGATGATAGGTGACACCAATTGCTTGGTGTTCCCCTTTGCAATAATCCTCTTAAGACCCATCTATGCAGTGTGTGTGTGTGTGTGTGTGTGTGTGTGTGTGTGTGTGTGATAGAGAGAGATTGGCTCTATGAGCTTCTCAGTCACTGCAGATTGAGGTATTATTATACATATAATATATCCCACTGTTGTAATGATACTAAGTCACATTTTCAAATTAATGTGTCTGTTTTTCTGTTTTTTGTTTGTTTATTTTGTTAAAAATTATATTATTGAAGGAAAAAGAGTATGCTGCTTTCTTGTAATATGATTACAATCTGTAAAACAACCAAGCAACAAACAAACAGCTATATTAATGATACGCTATCGTGGTTATAAATTGAAAAGAAACTAAATGCCAGGTGGTGGAGAAAAAGTACAAATGTGCATATTCTTGAGGTACTTCTGTTTATCACCACTAGGTGTCATAATATGAACAACATCCGTCCATAAAGTTTCATGTTCTGTATAAAACTAAAATATAATAAATATTTTTCAATATTTTCCTTTATGTTGTATGTGGGTTTCAGTGAGCCTGCTTGTTTTTCTTTCCAGTAACAGTATAGTACATTCTATATATGTTTACAGTATACTATTTCCTCTGAACTGTTAAAACAAATTAAATATCAATAAATATCTAATACATTTCTAGTATTTTTTTTTCTTTCTCACGTCTCTATTGACAACAGTCACCAAAAAAACTTCATTTCCCATGAAGCCTCGAGAAAAAAGATTTCCGGGTCGGTGCCGGAACTGTTTTTTTTTTCCTTAAAGCAATTGCTTAATATCACTTGGGCAACCGACGAGTTGGGCGGGAACCACAGTTTATTATCTCACATAGTCCGCCTCTCTGGGCGAGTTTCGGGATACTCCAGAGTAAAGTGAAAGCTTACTGGCCGTTGGCGTGTCAGTTTGTGGTTGCTAGCATCTTCGTGTTCCTTGAAAGTTGGCGGTCGAGAAAGTAGAGAAATGTCTTCAGCACAGACAGTAGGTGGCTCGAATAATGGTCTTTGGTTCTACTTTATAAACGTAAACTCCTTCCGGATTTATGTGTGCAGTTAACACAACTTTGCTGCAGCGTTAGACCCTCAACTGCCGCCTTTTTTCAGTCAGTTTAATCTGACGAATCATTTCTAATGCTCTAATTTGGTACGTACAATGGCAACAGCGGTGAGTCGTCGTTTAGTCTTAATTTTTTCGCCCAGACATGAAAATTAAATTAGGAAGTGTGAAAGGGGCGTGTCACTTTCACGCCTAAGTCATGATGAGACATGGGACCACAGGCTGCATGTAGGGACACATACAATTACTGCCAGAAGTTTACATCCACTCATCGCGGGCATGAACGTCATAATTTTGGGCTTTTAATGATTTCTTTGAACTGTTCTTTTTTTTTTCCAGGGTGGTGACTTTAAAACCAAGAACTAGGTGCACAAGCTTGAAAATAATTTAGATTTTCTACGGGCTCAAGTATAAATATACATTCACTGTATTTTGATACTGAAGAATCTTCAGCGTCTGTTAAATTGATAAACCAAGGCCTATTAACTTTACACTGGTTATCAAGATCAACTACAAATGCTAGTTTCTCAGCATAAAAATGGACAGCGATCCAATGATTGACCAGAAGAAAGGGGAGCTTGATAATGATCTAAGAAGAACTGCAGATTTACACAAGTTAAGAAGGCCTCTTGAACTCATTTCTAAACAACAAATTTTGCTGCAAGCAGTACTGGTTCAAAGTAGATGGAATAGTAAAGGAGGAGGGCTACCTTTACCTCAAAATCAACAGTTAGATGGTTTAAACTTGGACACAGTTGCATGATCTTAAGCAGACACCAAAGACTGTTTGGAATGGATAAAGCAGGCTAACATTAATCTTATCGAATAGCCTCCCCAAAGCCCCAACTTCAACCCTATTGAAAATTTGTGGACTATGCTTAAAACCATGTCCATGCCAGGAAACCGACTGTTTCAAATGAATTCTACCAATTTTGTCAAAACGCATGGTCAAATACCCAGCCAGAATTATAACACAAACTTATTGAGTAATCAAAAGTGTCTGGTTGAGGTGCAACACACCAAGAGACATTTAACCAAATATTGGTGGGGGTTTATGTATATATTTGACCTTGTGTGGATTAGAGAAAATCCCAAATAAATTCCAACTTTGTTCACCCAATCCTTGTTTTTTAAAGTCAGTAAAGATGTATGTTGTACAATGATTACATCCTGAAAGCAGAACAGTTCAAATACGTAGCAAAAAGCTCAAAATTACATTCATGTCCATGATGAGTGGATATAAACTTCTCACCAGAACTGCAGTTGGCTGGTACCGGATTAGTTGTAATAAATCAGAGGAATGTGTGTCTTCGCTTTCTAAGATTCATGTATTTAAACCATCATATGTTTTCAGATAAACACCTGGTGTATAATTATATATATATAAACTAAAAAGACAGTTTATTGTTAAGTTACTGGTTATGTCTTGTTACGGTCATGTCATTACTAAAAGATTGAATATAGAAAATAACTAATGAGAAGCCAAAACTTGGTTCTGTCGCCCAATTGTTGATGTCATGTTTATTCAGGTTTTTCTTATGTTTGTCCAGTTTCCAGACCAACACAAGCGAGTGTCTGCAAAGTCCAACCCTGGATTTCTGGAGCGTTTAAGTGAAACTACAGGAGGAGCAGTTGTTGGTGTGGGACTGTTTTTCCTCTCGATTTATGTTCTCTTCACCAATGAGGTAGGAAACATTTCCTTCTAAGTAGCTCAGATCATCATGGTCACGATGATTTAACAGTAGACTAAAGACAGCACTTTGTATCTGTGATGGTTTCTTCGTGCAGGGACGGACTCTGCAAACAGCAAAGTCCCTGGATGAAGGTCTCTCCCAGGTTGTATCACTGGGGCCGTATATCAGCTTCGACACACAAAACAACGGCCGTTTAGTTCACCTGTCTGCGAAGCTGCATACTGCAGAGGTGAGCTCGCCTGTATTTTGAACAGTGGTCTGCCGTGTATGTGTCGGTGTCCCTGATTTGTATATTTTTTATTATGTTTTAGCTTTTTTTTAAAATTTTTTTATTGAGTTCAGTTTCTGTTAGTTTACAGAGCAGTTCAAAGGTTCTGTATTAGTTTCAGTCTTTTAATTATTAAGATATGGAGGATATTTGTCTGGAGCCTTTAACCTGACTGTCACAGATTTGCATGACAAAATTTCAGGTGGAGATGCACTTCAAAACTTGTGCCTTCTGTATAGTTTTAGCGTCCCCTACCCCTAAAATTATGGTTTCTGCAGGCCTCCGAAACTGTGCTCAGATATCGAACATCCAGATATTTTAAGAACTTCCATCATTCTGCATTTGCTTGAGCTACACACTCAAGCAAATGCAGTGTGTGTAGCACACTGCATTTGATAAGAAGTGTTTTTTAATCTTTTCATGTAATGAATTAAAATCAGTGTAGGAATTACACAAACACAACTCTTTGTTGACTCACGGAGTCATCCAGAGTGTAGCTCAACATGTGTATTCATGCCCCATCAGGCACTCTGTGATAACAGAATTTTACCAAACTGACAAGTACACTAAAAATAAAGGACAACTCTGGAAGATGTTTTATTTTTATTTTAGTTGGCTTTAGTTTTTTTCCAAGTCTAGTTTTCATTGTCATTTCAGTTAACTATTTGTTCCCTACAGCTCAATTTACATATTTGTTTAAATATGTGATAGAAACCTAATAACCTTTGTATGTACATTTGGTAAAAGAACATCCATCCATTGATCCATTGCAGAGAACTGAGCAATGTTGGGGGAATCGGGTTGGAACATACTCCTTTCAGTTTAGGTGAGGAATCAGCTCGGGCGGACGACCGCTTGCTTGCTCTGAACTCTGTGACCGATTATGTATGTTTTTCTCGCATGGATGCAATTGGACATCACGCAGACTTTGTTCCATGGGGCTGGCAGGTTAAAGAGTTTCTGCTCTGGCTGTTTGCCTTCTCACGTGCATCTCTGTTGGGTGATGTCTAAAAAGTTCAGGGCTGCCTTAGTTTGTTTAGATAAACAGGCGGTGGTGCCTGTTATCTGGCTGTGTTTACCCTCATATCTTTGCAGAGGAGGACAAAAGAAGGTAATGTTGAGAGAGACTCAGACAGTGAGAAAGAGTGTTGTATTTATCTATGTTAAATTAATACACAACCGCAGGAGTTGTACAACATGTAAATATTTTTGCTAGTATTTGATTCTATTTTTAATTTATTTTTTGTGGACTTAAATGTGCCACCAGTTGGCTTCCTTGTTTTGATTCTGCTAATGTTTTATTGTTTAATCTGTATACTGAAGCTTCATATAGTTTCACTTGAATTCTTTTGTTTGTGTTTATAGTAATGCATTATTGTACTCATTACATTGTCAGACTTTGACATTGTCGTGTTTAATAATCCAGCATTAAGAATTTTGCATGCACCAATCAGCTGATCATAATTATTAGTAGAGGTGGAAGTGTTGTTGTCTTCAGGTAAGTGTTTTCATCTGGTTTGTTGCTGTTAAATTTTGATGTGTCTGTGCAGCCCCTGTATGACCCCAACTACAAAGTGGTGGTGCATGCAGTGAAGCTGAAGCGGCAGGTGGAGATGTATCAGTGGGTGGAGTACCATGAGAGCAGGTAAGGCTTGTCAGCACTCAGGGTGGGACTGGGTGTGGACATGTTGGCTAGAATGCAGCTGACTGTACGTTTTAATTCAGGGATTACCAGGAGAACGGTGAAACCAAAACAGAAACTACATACACCTACAGTGAGTTTCTTTTTTGCAGTCTGTAATCTTTGGTAACAGCACAGCCTGTGCATAGAGGTTATATTTTATAACTCCTTTTTTGTAGACACTGAGTGGAAGCCAGAGTTGGTGAACAGTCGTAATTTTGATAAGGAGATTGGTCACCAGAACCCGAGGTACTAAAACATATTTAATATGGTCTTCTTGTGTTTGTGTGTGCATCCAGTCCATGCTCACTTCAGTCTTTGTGTTTCAGTGCCATGGCTGTTGAGAGTGTGATGGTGGTGTCTCCTGAAGTCCGAACTGGGCCATTCATTCTGTCTAAAGGTTTGTCTAAGCAAACACACAGCCACTACACATATGCTGTGTTTCATGTGTTTGGATTTTAGTACTCAGTTAATTTCCTGGTTATCATCAGGCCTGGTGGAGCAGATAAATAACTTCCAGACACTGAGTTTGGGGGATTTTCCTGTCTTTAACTTGGACCCTTTTCTCTCTATTCATGATGACTACTTCTATCACACTCCAAATCCACGCAGGCCAGAGGTGAGCATCTAGTCGTGAGTGCCTCACAAATAATCTCAGTGTTGCACTCTGTTATATGTTATGCGTTCCACACTTGTTGACTTTGAATTTGTTTGAATTCATGAGGTGGGTGACGTGCGGGTGAGGTTCTCCTTCGCTGGACTGAGCAGTGACAACTCACGCCACGGCCCTGCTCAGACGGTACAAGCTACAAATGTCTGATTAACACATTCTCTGCCTACATTTGCACTGGGTCTTGACTGTAGTCTGTTTATAGGAGACTGATGTACCTTCAGGATCTGAAAAGTGAATTCAGTGCCTTAAACCTGCATTCTTTCTGATGGCCACCAGGGGGAGACTCCTGGTTAAAAACAAAGTCTGATTGTGTAGAAGTTTATGGAAAAGTGACCCTACTTTTCATTTCACTGTTACCCAGTAAACATTTTCCTAATAAGTTTATGGTCTCAGTTGCTAGCATCAAATCTTCAGTAGAACATAATAGTCATGAGCATGCAATATTCTCAGTAAACTCTAACCCTTATTCCTGAGGTTGACTTCACTACAGCTATGTCCATCTTTTATGTACTGTCTTTGGTCACAACCTACATGATGTTCTTATGTTGCTATTTATAACATTCAATAATAAAATATTTTATCATTAACTTTCATAAAAATCAATTTAAGTAGTGTTTTAAATGATTATTAATACAAATAGAATTTGGATAGTCAAATATATGATCAAGTATTTCAAACATTTACTGTTTATGAGTAGTTATTATAATATTTTGGTGGAGGTACGGAAACTTAATATTGTTTTTAAGTTTTATCCATAACAGAATGACGTGGGATATTTTCTTGATTGTTTTTATCTATAATGTACCTGTGTACTACTATAAAACTGCACATGAAATAAAAAATTGTATACTGTAAACATATAGAATGTACTATACTGTTAAATGAGTAAATTTACACGGCACCAAATAATCATGGTAAAACTTTTTCACAGCTGTTTTTTTTTTTTTTGAAAGTTTAGTAGATCAACATGAGGACAGTTCTGGTCTCCTTTGGCATGCTGCTTACATTTATGGGATTATTAAAAAAAAGTTGTTTTGTTGAGGAAAAAGATGTATGTTCTTCAGCCAAATGTGCCGTTTATTATATTCCAACCAAAAGCCCCAAACAAACAAATGTTCAGTTTACCATGAAATATGAGCAGGAACAAATATTGTCAAAAGAGTTGCTCATTTATGTATTTATATTAGATTAAAACTAAGTCTCTAACTCTGCTTCACATGCGGTTTTTCAGGTCAGTATTGTTGCCATGCAGAGAGGGGAGCAGCTGCTGCCATTTAAAACCAGATCAAGAGACACTCTGGAGATCCTTTATCTGGAGGAGCTCTCTGCGGAGGTCAGCGTGGGCTTCATTTCCATTTGTTGGTTTAAATTCTCTTTCTGTGTGTCTATCTGGGTAAAGCGTATTTCTGTGTTATCTGTAGGAGGTGTTTGCAAGGGAGCACCAGTTTAACAGCATGAAGACTTGGGGACTCCGGGCTGCAGGCTGGGCCCTCATGTTCCTTGGTATCCAGCTGAGCATGCAAATCATCTACACGCTGGGTAAATTAACCCTGCTGCTGTACAGTTGTGAGTGTCCTTCCTTGCTTCTATTATTCATACTTCCTGTCTGTTGTGTTCCTGCAGTGGACTGGGTTCCTGTCCTTAGAGAGCTCGTGTCCATTGGACTGAAGATCTTCGCCTTGTGCGTCTCCTGCTCGCTGTCTCTTATCGTTATTGGGTTTGGCTGGCTTTATTACCGACCGTTGGTGGCAGTAGCTCTAGGAGCGCTGGCTGTTCTTCCGATATTTCTCGCCCGCTCAGGACTTCCCGCCAAGAAGAACGCATGACTATTGAACTGATGATTATAGATTTTCTGATGGTGAGCTGCAGATGTTTTGTGTTGCCAGTTTTTTCCCCCAGTTTGTTACAGCCTGCACAAAGGGTTGTTGTTGATTTAAACAAACATTGAGTGTATGGGTTTGTTTTTTGGTTAAATAAATTTAATCCAGCATGCATCAGTTTCACTGGCAATATATAGATTTTTACTTCACCAAAGTTGTTCCTTCCATTATATGTTTGGTTTTTTTTTTAGCTTGAATGTTTTTCACCCAGTTAAAAATAAATGCAGTCGAATCCAACAGTCCTGGACAAAACTAAGTGCTCAACACTCTTCAGAACTTTGCATTATTAAGGTTGGATTTAATACACTGATAAGTGAAACTGCAGTAGTTTTAGCTATGTGCATCCAATGAATTGTTTAACTGTATATTTGTTACATACCTCTGTTTTCACTGTTTATAAAGCTCAGTAGGTTTAATAATTATTATTTGTAATCAAAAATTCAGTTCTTACATGTAAAACAGAAAAGACACCAAAGAAGTGGGGTTCTCAATTGTGTTTGCTTTAAATGTTGAGTAAAAGTTTGAAACTACTTTTGGCTCATGTTTTCATTCAGGAAAAAGATCACCTTCAACTAGAGATGATTACTGATATGTGCTTAGAACAAAAAGTGAAGGTAGAGGCAGTTTGACCCCCAGAAAGTCTGGGCAGGTTTATTTTTCACATTCACTGTCCTGATCAGTAAACATCTCGGCTGTCAGTTTTTTAACAACTATTAATGGGATTCATTGACATGCTTGTGTGCACTCAGGCTCAGCTCACAGGGGAACGGCCAAAGAGTGGCCCGCATTAATCCAAAATGTTCACCATAAACTGAGGAGCCTAAAGCATAGGCTGGCCTTTGATTTTCCTCACCACTGCATAAAGTTGAATTCTGTTCCTAGGCAGGGCTTTAATTCATTAGTTCAGTTTAATTCAGTGTTCAATCAAGTGATGCAAGTTATCCAGATTCTTACAAAGTAATTTATTACACAAAACACTAAGTTTCCATTTGCATTTTAGCAAAAAGATTTTCCAGTCTCGCATTGTGCATGTGATCATAATGCAGATTTGTTTATGAAGAACACAAACAAATTTTGACTTTGTGTGCACGAGTTTGTCAATAATTAAAGGACTACGGGTCACAGTGAGCAGGTACTTCAACCCTAGTTGGCTGTGGAAACATTCCTCTGATCAGCTCGCAGGGCTTTAGCACTTAACTGCAGTTGGCAGGCTGACACTACGGTTCCCCCGCTGACCTTTTTGATTACATAGAACGTGTGGATAAAGGAGGTTTGATTATTATGGCAAATTTACTTATGTTTAAGTACAAAAAAAGTATTTTCCATAACTTCAAAGTTGAATACTGACAGAACCTGACTAGTTTTGCTTAAGACCAAAAAGAAATAAAGAAATAAAAGAAAAGTAAAAGCATTACATCTTTAGTAAAAACTGGGGAGAACAGTCTTTTGGGTGGGTGTGTTGGGGGTAGGTTTGACCTAATTCTCCTTCTTTCCCCCTCCAGGAAGCAGTCCTCATGCCTCCTTTTACAGTAGGACGCATTTATTACTCTTCTTTCCCCGCCTGGCCTGTAGTGCAGCCCTGGTAGCCATCTCGAATACTTCCCTCACACCATCCTTTGTTTTTGCAGAGCACTCCATGTATCCAAAGGCACCAATCCTGTTAGCCATGTCCCGCCCATCCTCAGGTTTAACGGGTTCCTAAAATAAATATAAAGGTCAAGAAGCAATGTTAGGAAAAAATCTTTCACTGACAAAGTTTGTTTGTTTTCTTGCTCAGGGCGTTAAGTTTTACCTGCTTCATTTTGGCAAGTTCCCTCCGAGTGTGCTCATCATTACGCAGATCCTTTTTGTTTCCCACTAGTATAATGGGAACATTAGGGCAGAAGTGTTTCACTTCAGGGGTCCACTTCTCAGGGATGTTCTCTGAATAAGGAGACAAATATAGCAGCATTCAAAGCAGAGACACACGGCTGTTGATTATTTTCCTAATGGATTACCGTACTGTTGCTCTGTAACCCAGCAGGAAAACACTAATGATCACAGACTCCTATAGGCTAAGAGGATGTCATTTAACATGTTTTGCTGTGCAAACTAGGGCTGCTCAATTAATCGAATTTTAATCACGATTACGATCTGGGCTTTCAACGATCATTAAAAATGACTGAGCCGATTATTAGCCCCTCCCTCATTTATCCGCGACACCTTAAAGGCCGTCTGTGAAAATATTGTCGGGCATAAACCGGTCCGTGGCGCAAAAAAGGGTGGAGACCGCTGATTAAGAGGACCCGAGGGAAGCTCGGAAAGCTAAGCAGAAGTTATTTGGAGAGGAGAGTGACTGCCGTTGGTTGAAAAGAGAGTTAAAAAAAAAAAAAAAACTTCAGTGGTGTTGCACACTATTTTATATTATTTTTTTAAAGTTATTGTTAACCCTTTAAAGCCGGTCAGAGCAGCACGCTCCGTTTTGCGTAACTATTTTTAAATCCCTGTAGAATCTGAACCGTGTAAGCTAGCGCAATAATTTGTTTTGCATATGAAACCGGAGGAGTTGTACTTACATCTGATGCCATCAGCTTGTCCTCGGTCACGGTTTCCTTCCACATATAGCTTTGCAAAAATTGCATAAAAAGCGCTTGCAGGAACAAAAACATAATATTCCAGAAACACGCTTTGCCGTTCCTATCAGCTGTTCGTAACACTTCCCACAGTGAAATGATGCACATGCTGTTTTCTTTGCAAATTTGCATCATAGGATTGTTTTTTGTTTTTCCTGCAGTATATAAAAATTGCTGTATCTCCAAAATAAAACTATGAAGACACTCAAAATAAATTTCCTGTGGTGGGAAACTATTTTTTTGCAACTTTATTGTATTTAAAGTTTTGAGGGATAAACCTCTTAAATTTCTCCAAGTAGAAATATATGTAAACAAAACAAAAGCGATTTTCAATTTTTTTTGTAGTTTATTGCACTTTTTTGCAATTTATGTAATTACTATGGACTTAATGCATACATATTATTAAAATATGGGCTATAACAGTTGTATTGATGTATAGCAACTTGAAATGCTCCCACAAATGGCACTACAGCATGTAAAAAAATAATATAAGCTCTGGTGGACTTGGTTCTATGGTAGGTCTTAAAGGGTTAAATAAATATCGTCAAATAATCGTGATCTCAATTTCAGTGAAAATAATCGTGATTATCATTTTTGCCATAATCGAGCAGCCCTAGTGCAAACAATGCAAAAATAAATAAAATGCTGACATTTGGCAGCAAGCAGAAATTAAACGATTATTTGTCTTAACTTAAAATCACTGCTAGTGACTTTTCTTTTAACTTGTAAAAGTTGCAGCTCTGGGCTGTATGCGAGATAAGGTGGTGTGGACTTGAATCAAGAAGAGCAGATACTTTAGATGGAGAAACTTGAGAACAAGGTGTGCTGTAATGGTACAGATCACATGATAAATGTGCGTCCACTGTGATGTACAGAGGAGAGCAAACTGAGACTCATGGTGGGAGACAGTCATAACATGACTCCGTGTCCAACAGCTGTTTTCTATGTTTCTGATTCTTAATATTAGATTATTCAAGCTATGACCAAATCTCAAGAATTTCCATCGGGTCTGTTTACAGTGAACTCTTTTTTTCTCATTACCAATGGTATTGCAAGTGCTCAAGCCATTATTTACAATAAATATACACATATATTAAAAAAAAAAAAAAGTGGCTCCATAGTGTTATGGTTTACACATTCATCAGGAAGGGCATCCGGTGAATCTGCCAAATCAAACATGGGGGGCAACCTACTGTGGTGACACCATGTGAATGAGGGAGCAGCTAAAAGCCAGTATCCTCTAGTACACTTCGTCTTATTCCTGGCAAGATTGCTGTGACATTATTGTCAATACTCCTTCTTACCCAGGTACTGGTTCAAAACGCAGGCGCTACTGTTAAATATATATAGTAATAATATAGCGCGTAACTCCTGCCTCTTCTGTATTACCATCTTATTTTTTCTAATACAGTTTTTTAATGGAAACCCTTGTATTTAAACATTTAGGTTTAACAGAGAAGCTGATCAGGTAAAACAAACAAATGGAAAGTAAAAAACATTTTACTCTGAATTTTCAGGCCAATATTTGAATCCTGAATTTGTCTTTTATGTGCTACACAAGGCAAAGACCTTAAATAGAGTAGGGGTAACTAGGTGGTGGAAGTAACTAGAAGGTGTTCAAATATCACCTTTAACCACCAATGAAAACACAAAGAACTGGCCCACATAAGAGTTTCAGATTTCAAAACAATCTCCAGAGGTTTTAACTCAAGGAGAGCCTTCTCTGCACCCATTCACTCAGTAAAGCAGTGGGCAGCTATCAATCCAGCGCCCAGGCAGCAGTGTGCAGGGATGGTACCTTACTCAGGTAGCCGTTCGGTGGATTTCAACCCCCGACTTTCTGATCATGGGGTGAACACTCTAACTACTGAGCTATCCCCTCCCTTTTTTAATAGTCTTTTTTCCCCCTCCCACAAAGCCTTTGGTGGTTTAGTCATAATAATTTAAAATTAAAAATGAGCTGCAACATTGCTGAGTCTCCTCTGTTTTTACTTACCAAGACTGTCAGGGCTGTCAATGGAGAAACACATGAGAATGACATCAGTGTCTGGATAGGAGAGCGGGCGCAGTCTGTCATAGTCCTCTTGACCTGCTGTATCCCAGAGTGCTAACTCGACCTGCCAAAAGTGTTTAGAAGCTGAAATATCTTCGAGCAGTGCACAGTCGGTAGCAGGTGGGCAGGTCAGACAATTAATTTTGCCAATAAGCAGAACTCAATCTGCTCAATAATTCAAACTCATGCAGGTTAGACTAGATCTAACATGTTGGTCTCCTGTGAAAATTAACTGCCCACCCTGGTCTATAGGTTTAGCATTACATGAGTGCAGCCACTAGAGTCCTCCAGTTACAAAACACCGATTCTGGGAAGAAATAAATACTGCTTACCTGTTTGCTGTCGACTTCAATGTCAGCAACATAGTTCTCAAACACTGTGGGCACGTAGACTTCTGGAAACTGGTCCTTACTGAACACGATGAGCAAACAGGTCTTCCCACAGGCTCCATCTCCCACTATGACCAGCTTTTTCCTGATTGCTGCCATAGCTTCAGGAAAAAATATAGAAGATTGATTAAAACATGTGAACGTCATCTATATCAGAGTGGGTAATTTTATTTTATTACACTGAAGCATTGTCCAACTTTCTAACACTATGCCTGTGATAAACGATGAACTGCCAGCAACCTTCAGCTGTGCTGGCAAAGTCCAAACAAAATAACACCGGGGCTAACTGTGCAGCTTTCTGCGACAATATCACCACCATCACGGCTTTTCATGGTCCCCTGATCAGCCATACTGTACATACTGTCAAGGGCCCATCGCGACATAGTTGGCTTACAAATTAAGAGTCATACAGTGAAGCCCTCTACTGTGATGTTACGTTTCCGCTCCGGTGTTTCTGACCCTCTCCGGCATCAAGCTCGAACAAAAAAATACACATACATATCCCGTCAAACATTTATTCCATCACTACAACACTGGCCGTATTAACATGCAAATGTATGTCAGCGAAATATAACTTGGACCCCCGCAGTGGTGTTTGACCCAGATTTAGTCTAGAAGGATGTTGTGTTTACTGAAGCTAGCTAATCATCGAGCGTTAGCTTAGCCGGATGTGTGTGTCCTGTAAGCTCAATTTGAATGTTTACAACATAACTCGGGGGTGCTACAGTAAATGCGTACAACACGTGTGATATAATGTACTCAGGTCGTGTTTGTTGTTTATTTCAAGCTGCTGAGCCGGAATCATTGCTTCTCCTTTCAGTAACAAACCGGTACCGGTTTAGCCTGCTAGGCTAGATAGCTAGACTTAGCTTAGCATAACGGAAGTCTATATGACTTTATCGGTCCGTTAGCTCACTAGCTAGGCTAGGCGAAATATTGAAGACACAGATTTATAGTCAGAACAATAGTATAATTACCCACAATAAGTGTTAGAAAATATAACAGCTACAGGATTCTTGAAAATATTTCCAACTCACCAAGTTATTAGTTAAAAATCTACTCAAATGAAGCCCAAGTAGTGCTTTGTTAGCTTCCGCCGCTGCTTCTTTACTGTGCGCCGCTATGAAGGATTAACAGGAGGGAAGTGAGGGGGTGGGGACCGCACAACAATGTACTACAGTACAACACCACTCTTCTCAATAATAATAATAACAATAACAATAACAATAACAATAACAACAACAACAACAACAACAATAATAATAATATCACTGTTTTAATCAATACTTGTATACAGCAACATAAAAATAACATATATATTAGCTTTTTTTATATATTAGATTAAACACATGTGTTATATATAAGGAGGGACAGAGTACCATATAATTATTGGGGTTTTTTTTTTTTCGTATTTTACTTTCTGTTATTGAAATTTGCATTTCCTGTATTAAACTTGAATAGAGAGCATCATTATAAAAATTTCAAGCAGGAACTGACACTCACACCTGCAATTATATCTTCAAACTGCAACATCAACATTGTTAATAACATTTTATTACAAAGATCTGCCTGAGTTGTCATTATCATCATCATCGACTCTTTACAATTTTCTTCCAGGTGATACAATTTCTAATATAACTTTGGTCCAATATTTGAAGTTTGGGGAGGATGTGTCTTTTCATGCACTAAGAATTCTTCTTGCAACTGTGATTGCCCTTACTTTTATCACCGCTAAATTGTATTTCGATGCTGTGGGTGGGACTGATCAGCCTACCAATACACATAATTTTGGTAATAAGGGTATTATCAAATTTATCCATATCTGAGCTTCTGAGCTCTATACCTGCTTATATTTCCAAGTAGCATGTGCTAATGTTTGCATGTCTAGATTGCATGTCCAACATAGGTCGTTGGATGTTACACTCATACTATGAAGTTTAGAGGGAGTGAAATAAAAACTGTGTATTAGTTTATATTGCATGGATTTTCCCCTCTACCTCTTTTGTGTATTTATGGATGAGCAATATCAGAAAGGAGTACATCAGTGGGTCAGCTGAGATTGAACATTTTGGAAAAAAGTTAGAGGTAAAGCTGAGATACTCTGGACAGGTGCAAAGGGGGGATAGTGAATATATTGGACTCCATAACATAATGAATATGGAAATGCAAGATAGGAAGAACAGAGAGAATGATCACACACACACACACTGTAAAAATTAAAGGACAGACACGAGAAACACCCTTCAACCTGGTTCTGAGTGTTGATGTTTCATAGTTTGTCCACCAGAGGCAACTTCCTGTTGGAAACACCTGTTTTGAAGTCTGCAAACAACGACAACAAAGTGATCCGAGCAGTGGGGCAAAGAGTAAAGGTGGGATTACACTTTCCATGTCCATGAGCCACTAGGGTCAGCGTGACGTAAATTTCCTCATCAGACTGTGAATACGAGAGTCAGTGTGGTTGTCTGTGTACCTGCCTGTTTTTTGTTTATATTACAGCGCATCAACTATGCATGCACCCAAGGTCATGGACTTTAAGTGGACTTCAGAGAAGTATAATAAATAATGGCTAGTTGGCTGTCGGGTTTCCAGCTGTCTGTGTTCATGTCTGCAATGGAGAATAATCAAGGCCTAAATGAGTAAATAATAACTACATGTAAGTGTTGTGGAAATCTGTTTGTCTGAAATGAAAACAATCCCAGCTGATATTTCCGAATATCGTAATTTTAAAATGATCAAATATCGGTATCCTTATCAGTCTTAATTTTTTTTTTTTACCTTTGTTGGATTTAGAGTAAAAATCAATTGCTGGCTTTCAGTTTTGTTTCTAGAGTATTACCTGGATTTAGTCTGCTAACTGATTTTTGATAGGTAACGCTGCAACATTTTTAAATAATCCTAAACTATTTTAGGCGTACGCACCATGAAAGTCAATGCATCGACTAAATGTCCTTTTCAATAGGCCACAGGCACGCCTGACAGCGTGAAACTGAAGCAGGAAAAAGGGTGACGTGCCAAAATGTTTTCTGTGATCACTTCTAATAAATCTGCTTCACAGCTTTGAGATCCATAGATAAAGTTCAGCCCATCAGTGCTTTCATGTCAGTGGATGAAGTCTCATTTTTCCATGACAGCACTGTGTTCATGCTGTTATACACTTTTGTAAAGACTACAAAAAACATGAGCATCTTATAAAGTCTGATTTAAGAGATTATAGAGTACAGTATAGTAGAAGTCTGATCTTTATTCAATGTTGCATATAGAAATGACAGAAAAATTACTGTAAAATCAAATTATAGCAACTTTATTGTAAATGCAATTACATCATTTACAGAAGGGTTTTTTTTACTGTAAAAAGTTTTTACTGTCACTTTTTACAGTAACTTTACTGACATCCAGCTGCCAGTAAGAATTTGCTGTAGACTGACTTATCTGTATCATGAGTATTAATGGTCTGATCCTTTAAGTT
Organism: Aulonocara sp. 'chitande type north' Nkhata Bay; assembly: GCF_057382095.1. Lineage (NCBI taxonomy): Eukaryota > Metazoa > Chordata > Actinopteri > Cichliformes > Cichlidae > Aulonocara > Aulonocara sp. 'chitande type north' Nkhata Bay. The sequence goes on from NC_141348.1 coordinate 25,185,300, forward strand.
CATTTACTTTAGTCACTACTTAAATAGAATTTTAAATTGTAATGAAGTATTTCTACACTGAGCTGCTGCAACATTTACTTCAACCTGAGCTCTCCTCCTGTATCAGCATATAGCTCTTAAATGGCACATGGCTTCATTTAATATTGCAGTAAATCCCAATGAAGGAGCCTCATTCTGATAAAGATCAATGTGATCTCGATAGAGATTTTATTCTGCTTATCCCGATCATTTAACTGTGGCCTGAGAAACGATTTAAGCCTTTCGGCGGCAGGTTGGAGCTGAAAGGCACACAAACAGAGCGTGAGCTGGCAGTGCAGCAGTGTATTAATAACCGCAGCACTTACTCTAATCCTGATAAGAGGCTTTTTCTGCGCTGCTCAGTTCCAACTCGTGGAAACGAGCTCAGATGCGCTTCCATGAAAACAGTAATACCTCACATTTATCTGTGTGCTCAAGTGACCAGTAATTCAGAAGAGGGGAGGGAGGGAAAGACACACACACACACACACACACACACAACAGCTGGAAAAATAAACATTTCCGAGATTTAATTCTCAGAAATGGTATTTATAATCCTCTTCTACAAGCTACAAACAGGCCCTCTTTGTTGGCTTTTGCATTCGTTGAAGAGCATTTGATTTGTTTATGTTTCCTTTCTGGAAATGAAAGATATCAGATTTCTGTCAGGATTGTGAATACTAAAGAAGTCCACATCACATTATATGCAAACACTGAATTGACAGCAGAACTCTGGGTACAGACTCTGCATGGTTCCTTTATTTGTCTCACATGTTGTTTTGTCTTGTTTTGCAGTTTACACATCTGTTTGTGTGTATTTTGGAGTTTTAATCTCTTCCACTGGAGAAAAACTGTTTTTAAGTTACGAAACCCCAAATTATTACTGTCATCTCTGCTAGAGCAACAAAGCACAGAGTAGATGTTTTCTTCACTGATTTATTATTTATAAGCGGAGGCTGCTTTATTGAAGAACACTCGAAACAGCTGGTTTAGGAGCTGCTTTCTTCTCACTGGGCCACATTATCAAAAAAAGAAGGAAAGAAAACAACTCACATATTGGCATTGCACATTTCACAGTAGCTGGGGTCGGCATGTAAAAATAATTGAATATTTATTGAAGAATACCAGCAGCAGTGCAGTAAGAATAAGCTCATTCATGAGCAGTGAGGTCAAGAGTGGTTTATTATACATAAATATATCAAAGAGTCCCCGATTCACAGTATCCGCTCAACGACGCGACCATATTCCAGTCTGACTGTCCTGTCGCTGAGGGGCAGGTATTATATAGAGAAAGGATAGTCCTGCAAGTAGAAGAGCAGAGGCTTTGGGAGGGGCAGCTGGTTGGGGCAGTTAGTGTGCCTGTTGATGGTGAGGCGTGTCAGGTGCTGCAAAGAAGGGAAAACCTCCAGTTTGTGAAGCGGGTGCTTCAGCTTCAGGGGTACTCCTCTGTCTTTAGCTGCGTGCTGGGAAGGGTCAGGTTCCATTTGGGGGTGAATGTCACTAGATGTCTGGTCCTGTGCTGCGTGGCCTGAGCTGGTGTAGTGCTGTATAAGGCTGAGAACATCTGGGAAGGACTGCAGCTGAGGCAGGCCAGGGGAGACAGAGTCCAGCCAGAAACAGCCCTTGCTGTACTCTATACGCACGCTGGTAGGTCCACAGCGAGTCTTCACTGACAGAGCCAGCATGTACTGTGGATGGCTGCTGTCCCGCACCAGGAATGTGCCTTCAGACTTTGTGAGGAGAGCTTCCCGAGCTTTACTTGCTGAGATGGGACCCCAGTACCAACCTGTGGAAGAAGACAGTTCAGTTATTAGTGTTTTTGTTTTTTGTTTTTTAATAGCCACATGGACACTGACACTAGAAGTGTTTAAATGTGGCTGGCGTACCAGAAGTCTGCAGATACTGGAAGGTGGTGGTGATGCAGCGGAGGTCATCTGCTGGGTCCCAGGATGAAGGGGCAGGATCCGAGCAGGATGACTTTCTTTGTTCCTCATGATGGAAAATGGTCACCGCCTGTACAACCATTGCTGACTTGACAGCACACCTGTGGAGACGACGATGACCATGTAGGAACTAAGAGATCATCTGAACTATATTCCCTTAATTAATGCGAATTGAGTTGCTTATGTCAAATATGTCTGTCCCAAATCTCCCCGTAGTGTTAGCTGGTTGGAGATCTGTCGACACTCCACCACCCTACTGATGGAAGCATTATAATCATGAAAGTGACCATTCCCATCAGGACAACGGGAAAAGTGATCAGTCAGAAAACCTTTGTGCTTATTTACAGTGAAGCCTGCCGCTAAGGTTACAAACAGAGTCCCCTCACCACAGGGTTAAAGAGCAGAGGTGGGACCAAGTCATTGTTTTGCAAGTCTCAAGTAAGTCTCAAGTCTTTATCCTCAAGTCTCAAGTCAAGTCTCAAGTAATGTCAGGCAAGTCAGAGTCGAGTCTCAAGTCACTGGTGTAAAAGTCCGAGTAAAGTCACAAGTCTGAAATTTTGAATTTCAAGTACTTTCGAGTCTTTAAAAAAAAAAAAAACGAAAAAAGAATGTTGCAGTTATGCTAAATGTAAATATTAGACCATGTAATTTTTAAATCTGTGTTTTTCTCAACACATGACAAAATAGTGAACTTAGAAAATATACACAAATTGTGAAATTGCACCTCTTTAAAATGCAGCTCAATTAAACCTAGCTCCAAGAATAATTTTCACCGACGGTTCTGAGATAAGCTGCATGTTATTCTTGGATGTGGTTGTAGGACCGGCTTTAAAATCGCATGACAAAAATATCATACACATTAAAAAAAACTGCATCACCAACGTAGCCTGGACAACATTTGCTAGTTAGATGAAGTCAGCTATCTCATTGTAGCATATTTATATGCATATTTATAATCATACGGTTGTTGGAGTGAGTGCATACACTCATGAAAGTTTAGTAACTTCAGGTCACTGCAACAAGCCCAGGTAAAGTTTACCGACGGATGGGTGCAGGACCTTGAAATGCACCGTGTAGAACGAAAGACCATCGTACGTATCATAAGTTTACCAGTCTCACAAATTGTCGTCATAAATACACATTCGTTAACCGTTTATTAATAGGACCTTTGAGCTCAACGGTAATTAATTAGTAGTGGAAATAATTTCTGGTACGCGTTACAGAAATGTAGCAGTGACAATAATACTGTATGTTGTAATCGCACTGGGCAATTAGTGATACAAAACAACTGTTTTATCCTGTGAATAAAAGTATATGTTTTTGTCAATGTACCATAATAACAGAAGCGAAACGCAATATTGTGTCAGGACAATTCACTATTTATGCACAATAAATAAAGGAGCATAGCGCGACAATTTCTGTTCAGCGCCAGACTTGCTTGTAACCTATATCACCAATTATGTTAAGAAAATGACGCATTAACTACTAAAAAACTCTGACCTTTGTGGAAATGCTTGGAGCAGACTAACATGTGAGCTGGAGTGTTCTGGGACGTTATATTTGGTCTTTGAATGGCTGCAATCCAGACCATCCGTTGCGTCTTTGTTACTTCAGAAACATGGCTGAACAATTTCTCTTCAACGACGTAATCCGATAACAACCGATCTCTTTACCCGTCGGCTGTCATGCGACCGGCTATTGCAGTTAATAATACAACGGCTTCTTGACATTTTTGTGTTTCTTTTTATCGCTGTGTGACTGATTTCAATTGAAAGCCTGCGTGCGCTAGTACCTCTTGCCACGAGTTCCCAGAATCCTTTGCGGTTTTACCCCTGAATGACGTCACATTTTCAATCTCTATATAATATGCATGTTAAATTTTATATTTGGGGTGAAATATCAAGTCTTTTCAAGTAAACCGGTTCAAGTCCAATTCAAGTCCCAGGTCATTGGTGTAAAAGTCCAAGTCAAGTCACAAGTCTTAGAACATTTTTTCAAGTCAAGTCTAAAGTCATAAAAGTAATGACTCGAGTCTGACTTGAGTCCAAGTCATGTGACTCGAGTCCACACCTCTGTTAAAGAGCACCTTTAAAAAGACACCCATCTATATTTACACACACATGCACAACTCAAGTAAATGTGCCAATTCAGTTACGCTGAATCCAGCTTTATTTATACTGCGCCAGTTCATAATAACTCGTCTCTTCAGCTTATTTTGTACCTTACTTTGAATCATGCATACTGCAATAAAATACCCATAATTACCCAAATCATATTAGAAATGTTCTTACCTCAAATCAGGAAAAACCATAAGGATTGAAACCAGTGTAAAAACAGCCCTGCAGTGAATATTTATAATATTATTTATAAAATAATAATAAACGGTCCTCCAAAGTTTTCGGTTCAGTCCTTCAAAATGATTCAAATATATATAAGCGTGCTGAGCGCTGGATGTGCGACTGAAGCGCTCCCCTCACTGAGTGAGGCGCAGAGGAGACAGCAGCTCTGTTCAGCCGGACAGAGGTTCCCGGAATCTGTTTCCAAGAAAGGTTTTGTGTTTCAGCGCCCGCAGGGACGCAAGAGCCGCCCGCTGCTGGCCACCTCTGCGTCGGGCTCCGTCAATAAGCACAACTTCCGCCAAACCTTTCAAAATAAGATGTAAAAGACCCTCTCAACTCTTAACTAAACGGGATGAATTGCATCGGAACCGCAACGAGCTGGGCGCTGTTAAATGGCCTCATTGTTTGCTGTCACGTTTGCAGGATTTAGTTTTCGTTTTGATTCTTTTTTTAATGTTATAATTAGTTAGTTTTAATCTTTTAACACTGCAGGTGCAATTAAAAAAAAAAAGCTAAGAAATAACAGCCATAGAAGTTTGCTTCTGCCACTGACGTTTTCTTTTCTTTATTTAGAAAAACACATATTTGTTTGTATATCTGTCTTTTGTGCCCGTAAGTCAAAATGGACTTAGAATTTCTAAATTTCAAGTTACATAAGGGTTAGGGTTGGTCTGAGACTTCTAACTCAAAATGCTGAGAAGATAACACCACATGTACCATGATAATAATAACTATAAATAAAGTTGTAGATTTTAAATGGAAAATTGATAAATTTGATTATACCCTATAATATTATAAATAATATTTTTTTGTAAATAATAAAAATGTTGAGAAATAAACAAAGTCTGTGGAAGTTATCATATAATACATAGTAACAAAATTATTTTAAAGGTAGCCTTTATTACAACAGATCACTGGTCAGTGTTGGGGGATAATGTGTTTAAAATACAAAATATGAGTAACTGTATTCCGTTACAGTTACCGTTTAAAAATGTGGTATTTAGAATACAGTTACATTGTTGAAATAAATGGATTACACAGCGGTATTTTCCTGTTTTATATTGTCGCGGGTCAGGACTGTTTGGGTTTTGTTTGACAGCTATGTTCTGCGGCAACGTTATGGTTGCCATGGTTACAGGGTGCCGCTCTCTCTGCGAGTGTGTGTTTCCTGGGTGAGAGAGGCCTTTTTGTTGTTGTTGTTGTTGTTGTTGTGCTAAGCTAATGGGCAGAGTGTTACAGGTATCGCCCTAAAGAATGTTGCCTCATGGGCAGTGTAGTCCGTGCTGCAGGGAGAATGGACCGCCATACCCGTTATGTGTCTGTGATCGCGAGGAGGGAGAAAAAGGAGAGTGGAAAAGTAACAGTTGTCATTCAGCAGAAACGGGAGCTGGAAGCATGTAAATATAATAATAATCACTGCAGCCAAGAAGAGTGCCTGACAAGCCCAGTTCTAAGTATGCTATTAAGACTCGACTGTAGGGCCTACACCGTGTTCGTGTTTTCCTCCGAAACAATAAGTTCCGTTGGAGCAGCCTTTCAACGCCTTTCTCTGTCTCTCGCAAGCAAAGTTGACCCAGATAACAAAGTAAAGCTATTTTTCATCTATGAGCCCAACACGGAACCGGACGTATTAGCCAGAGGTCCCTTTACTATGGTTAGGAGCCGCGGACCTCCAGTAATAGTAATAAATCACACAGAAATAGTACATTCATGTAGTTGTAAAAAGCACGATAATATATTAAGTAATCCAAAGTATTCAGAATACGTTACTCTCATTGAGTAACGTAACGGAATACGTTACAAAATACATTTTGGGGCATATATTCTGTAATCTGTAGTGGAATACATTTTAAAAGTAACCTTTCCAACACCCTACACTGGCTGCATTAAAGCGTGTATTGACAAAGTCAACCTCTTATTTTGAAAGCTTCCGGTTATGTTCAGCTTACCATGCTGCTGTTGATAAGTGCTGCTGTTGATAAGTGCTGTTGTCATGCGCGAAGGAAATATTGTTTATTTACAATTATTCTGCGCAAGACTGTGATATTACGCAATACCAACTTTAAGTGTGCAGACTGTAGTTATTATTTTATTGTATGACACTCGGTGAAGATTATGTCCAAACATTGCAGCATGTTAATATTTAATTCTTCAGCTCTTTATTTCTGTACTAAATGTGTTATGTTATCATGAAGAAAATTAGGTGTGGCGCCTTCCCTCTTGCAGATGAGCTAATGTGCTTAAAATTAGTATGTCTTCAAACAGGTTCATCCTAATGTACCCCACAGTTTCCATGTGCAGAGATAATGACCTCATGAAAGCTGCTATTCAGCTCTGAACCAGTTTTCCAAGAAAACAAGCTCAAATCAACTCAGTTTCCTATGAGATACAAAAGCAGCAGAAAGCACAGCTGAATGCTTCCGAGTAGAGCGCATTCCCGGAAAACACCAACACGCACGCACACACCCACACACACATGCTGCACACATACACATACAACCAGCTGACCTCTGCTGCTGAACTGTGACCCCTGCTGCTGCTTTCCTGCATGACTTTTATCACCAACACATGTGCACAATTAAAGGGAAAGAAATGAGGACACACACACTAGAAAATACAGAAAACATTTTATTGTAGAACCATTGTAAAAGAACAGCCCTCATTTGATCCTAGTCAGAGCTCAATCAGGTCACTGATGAAGGCAACTGTAAATAATGTGGATGAGTTTGTGTCTGCTAAAGCGTGGTCTGTGGGCACAGCACATGCCTGGGTAGTGTACTGTAAAGGATACTCCACCCTGAAGCAAAGAAATTCATGTAACTTCCCCCACAGATCTTGATGAGCTGAACTAATTATTAGTCAGGCGATCAAAGAAGATGGAAATAAAAAGGCAGGAGAAGAGTGGAGAGTAAAAGAAAATTTTAACCCTTAACCCCCCCCCCCCAGCTTTATTCTGGAGACCAGCAGAGCAGTCCAGTTCATACTGTATACAACAACACAGATATGGTTTAACTGGCAGCTCATTATAGTCTGCACTGTTTCCAATGGTCAGCAGGGGGCGACAGAGAGCCGAATGAGAAAATGACCTCACTGCTCTCTTGATCTGCAGCCACTGATGAGATTTTGATCTTGATTGCTAGTTTCCAGTAAGCTTTGAAACTACACGTTGCTCATAGTCACATGCAGAGTAAAACAGTCGATAAAGCAGAATATGCTGTAGGGAGTAGTTACCCTGTGATCGACAAGTTAGTCGATCAGATGAGTGTGGAATATCCTCTCAGACTGACACATCTAGATTTTTTTAAAACCCTACAAAACAAGACGGCAGCAGCTGAGACTTTGAAGTGAAATGACCAATGTCAGAGAGGCTACCCCCAACAGTTACAGTACTATGTAAAAATCTCGAGCCAACCCCCTTTTCTTTATATTTTGCTTGGAAATTGGTGTATCTAAATTTGAAATGTGCAATCATACACGGAAATGGGGTATATAAATGGTAAATGGCCTGTATTTGTATAGCGCTTTACTAGTCCCTAAGGACTCCAAAGCACTTCACACAACCAGTCATCCACACACTGGTGATGGCAAGCTACATTGTAGTCACAGCCACCCTGAGGTGCACTGACAGAGGCAAGGCCGGACACTGGCGCCACCGGGCCCTCTGACCACCACCAGTAGGTGGCGGGTGAAGTATCTCGCCCAAGGACACAACAACCGAGACTGTCCAAGCCGGGGCTCGAACCAGCAATTTTCCGATTACAAGGCGAACTCCCAACTCTTGAGCCACAATCGCCCCGATACATAAGGCAAAAACAATGTCTGTATGATTATAATGCGCTTGAAAGTCAATAATTTATGTGACCAACTTCGAAAATCTTCAGCACAGTCTAAACTCTAGTATTTTCTTTTCTGTATTTTCTTTAAGTAGTATTCAGAAATAGTTCTGGAGGACATTTAGCTTTTTTCTTTGTTGGTTGCCTTTTGTTCTGTTCTCTATCAACATCATCACACAATGCTTTAATAATTATCAGGTCTGGGCTCTGGAGAGGCCAATCCATGACTGGCAGTGATCCACTGTGTTTTTCTATTGAGGTATGCTTTTACTGCATCTCTGGTGTTTCTGGGATTCATTTTGACAACATCTACAACACCATTGGCTGAAATACACCCCTGAACCATGACAGAGCCTCCACCATGTTTTACAGATGGCTGTAGACCCTTAGCTGTTGTACTTCTCTCCCGACCTCCTCTCTACATCTGTTGCATCCAATTTCATTATGCATGTCCAATAACAATAAACATAATGCTATTCATTACTACGTATCAATAATTTGAACAAAATATTACACTTACATTCATCACTCCATTAGACCTGTTGTCACTGATTTTTGTCCAGTTCTTGTGTAATGTGGCATATGTCAGCCTTTTCTCCCTGTGTCCCTTCCTTAAGAATCCTTTCTTGATGCCCGTCCCTCCACTGAGAGCATTTGTGATGAGGTTTTAGTGAACAGTAGAAGGGTTAGCTGAAGGGCCAGATGCATTTCTCAGGTCATGTTTCAGGTCTTTGTTGGATTTTTTCCCACTTCTTCAGGACATGAATTTCAGAGACTGTTCATCTGCTGTTGATAGTTTTAAAGAAGTTTTTAAGCCACGTTTATCCTCCACTTGTTCCGCTTTATCAGCGTTTTTACAGACACACTGCACACTATGTTGAGATAAGCCAAGATCTTGGCTAAAAGCTATTTGAGCTGACGTCTTTCATAGATTTGAACTAAAGAAATCAGTTCTTTGTTGTTGTAAAACAAAACTGTTTTACTCCTTAAGTTTTTTTTAACTATATATTTGAATGATTCAAATGATTCATAGGTCAGTGTTAAGAGTTTTAACAAATAAGTAAAAAAAAAAATCTCCTGAAAATGGTCAAGGACTGGACGCAAAATAACTGAAAAAGCATTCAGTGTTGAGAGAAAAAAAACTATAAAAGACCTGCAGAAAGCCTGACTCCTTCCAACCAAAATCTAAAGAAATGACATGTGGCCCAAGACTTTTACATGTTATTGTATGTTGCTATTGTCTATTTTTAGAGCTTTACACAGAGATGAGGCTGCACAGTGAAAACCTACAATGCAATGTAAGTTTTATAATGTCTGCTGCATGATTTAAAATGACTTTTAACAAGAATTTACAGTTTCATGATGATGATGCATCCCCTTTAAAAAAAATGATTAGATTAAGAGACATGAATAAATTCAAATCAAATAACAAGTCAATTCTTAGATATCGTGTTGTGTGCTTGTGTTATGCAAATGTGTGTAATGTCTAATTTTCTTCCCCGTTTTCTCCAGCACCCTTGATGAGGCGTTTGTTGCCCCTTTTCCCTCCCGGGCCACGGGGCTTGACAAATGCCTGCTTTAAAGTGTGCTCCATGGGGTGCACCTCCTCATACAGGAAGTCTTCTGTCAGACCATCACCACTGTCTATCTCCATCTAAGCAGGTATGGAGAGTAGACAGTCATTAGACAGTTTACACAGTGACAGTGGTACTACAGATTATTTGTCACCGTCTCTGTGGGAGAGCTGTACCTTTTTAGTGACTTCCAGCTGGTAGTCTCTCTCCACCTCGTCCAGTAGCCTGTTCTTACAGCTGGAGTATAACATCCGCTCCTTGATGCTACAGGTGTACCCAGGCATCGAGTATATAAACACTGAAACATAGATGAAGCTGATCTGTTGATATTTTCTGCCTCACACAATCAGCTTCACTAGCTACTTCACTACTTTCTGTTATAGATGACGTACTGTGCTGATTTCCTCATTTGTACATAAGCATCATTCATGACATGAAAATGCGCAAGACCATAGTGGGTCTTAAGTAAAAAGAGACACAGGCCTAGATAGCTGCAAACGTTACATATTGTAGATCTGACTGGAACATCCTATAATTAAGCACACACGAGGCTAACCCCACACTGCTTTTCAGAGTAACTAACTGAATAATTCCAGCTCATTTGTTCAGTATAAAAATCACTTGTACAAAAGGTTCAAACTAGATTAACAGCTCGGCAGCTGATTATATAAAACAAACAATGTTTTTAAATAGGTTTCGCATGAAAAGGAGACACACAAGCTTATATCTCCTCTGTCACTGTCAATGGTAATTCATTTACATGTGTACTGGAACAAAACAGGCGTTCATTTGCAGCTGTTATGGAGACTGGACTAGTCAAGTCCAAGTTAACACTCAAATCTTTTTAGCTTTTTGGCCCAGCCGCTGACAGAAATAGCTGCTATATCTGTAGCTCGGTCATCAATGTTCATAATTCTAACTGTTTGTGTCTGCTTATTGGTGCTGGCTTTATCAGAGCTTCTTCACAGCTGCCTGTTACTTGAAATCAGGCCAGTGAAAGCAGGGAACATAAACAACAGAACCAAACAGCGAGGCGAAAGATGATAAAATCCCCCACAGACCTGAGGAAACTGCAGAGTTCACATTATACAGCAAATGTGATTTGTCAGTATCTATAGAAACACTTATTTGTGAAGTGAATAAGCTGAGCGGTGCAGTGTTCTTGATGGTAATTCAGTGCCCTTTTTATATGTGTATTGTGCACACTTGTTAATTATTTTTGTAATATTTTTGTAATTTTTATTTTCGTGTTTACAATCAATCAATCAATCAATCAATCAATCAAGCAGGCAGGCAGGCAGGCAGGCAGGCAGGCAGGCAGGCAGGCATATAGGTAGTAGTTGTAGATGAGTTGGCATGCAAACTATGGGGGACCAAAGCAATAACAAGGACATTTTTGGTGTAGCACCCACTTTGCGACCAGTTTTACCCAGCAACCACTCAGCAGCCACTCAACAACCAACCTGTCGGAGAGTATGCATTTTTTTCCCAGCCTCCTGGAGAACTGACCAGTCTCTAGACCTGTGTGACTGAGGCCTAACTAAACTTGCTAGTGTTAGCTAAAAGAAATTCACCTGGATGACCTCAAAGCTTCAAAATAATGGTCCCCAAACCAATTGATGATGTCACAATAGCTAAAGCCAGTCTTTATGTACAGTTTAACTTGTGGTTGGCAAACCACATGGTGTCACTCAACAAGAATTAGAAGAAGTTAGGAGAGACTAACATCCTGAAAAAAGTGGAGGTGATGATAGTTAAAACAATATGTGTGAACTCTGTAAGCTACTTTCATTGCCCTTCACTTTTATAGCACCAAATTAGTGCTTTACAAGTCACAGACAGTGCGTGAGGAACTCAGTGAGTTTTTACTGACCCAGAGCTTCCTCCTGCTGGCCCTGATGGGAATGTTTGAAGATGAAAAAGTGGTATCTAGGTGAATCTGTGGGAATCCTGTAGGGAAGTTCGTGGATTTCTGTAGGTTTAGTGTGAACCAGCTCGATGGTCTCTCTGTCTACATCCAGCCTCTGCAACACAACATACGCAAGCAAATGTAATTACTTTTGAGGGGTCAAGTCACGTGCAGTTAGTTTCACTGGCAAAAACACACCCTTAGATGTTGTTATCAAATATATGTTGTATACTTTTTACTGTATACATGTAAATATTCACTGTTTAATGAGCTATAAATGTTTTCTATGGGGGCTCACCAGCTGGATATAGTTGATGCGTTTATGCTTGAGTTGCTGCAGAGCTCGTTTGGCCTCTTCTTGTAAAGGAAACGCAAGACCCTGAAGAGTCTGTGCCCGTTTGTCCAAGCCAAACTCCATTGTTACCTTCAGGGGAGGGAAAAACATATTTGCACTGCTTCTTCCTCACATGAAATGCAACTAAATCAGCCAAAAAAACAAAATCAAAAAACAATCTATGTCTATGCCGAAGACTTCACAAACCCTTGCTCTCGCTGTCGGAGTCCCAATTCGTCTGCGTTCATCCTGCAGACAAAAGAAACAGTATTGAAATCACTATACAATAAAGTTTTAACATAAACATACTTGAATTCTTTTATCATAATGAAAACAAAATCAACATACCCACACAACTTTATCCTGCAAGGAAAACACACACAGGATGAGCACAGATAACTCACGTACCTATAAGAGTCATATAGCTTTGACAGCCTGTCTGTACCTCTGTGATTTTAATTCGTTGTAACTCCTGCTCAGCTGCTGTGAGAGGAGCTGGGGAGGAGCAGGAGGACCTGTGGCGAAGGTATCCCTGGAAACACACGTCTTCCTAGAAACACAGAGACACCAATGGGTTGGTTGTGAGTGGCAGTCCATCAGTTATTATGCAGGAAGGACCATACTGACCTCCACCGTCCCAAATACTTCGTCTTTGATGTGACCTCCTCCAAACTCTTTCTTCAGTGTGGCACGAGTCGCTGCATACACCATCTTCTGCCTCACCTGGAGAACACCAGGACAGACACAGCGACAAAAAACCTTCACACAGTATTTGTGAGCGGGGAAAAACAGCCTGTATAACTGAGTTTGATTACAATTTGTAATTAAAGAAAAAGAAAAAAGAAATCTATTACTAAACGGTGTCATTTTTATTGTCACGCAATAATAATAATAAAATGATATTATAATTGTTTTTTTCTAACAAGTTCTAGTTACATTGTTAGAAAAAGTAGTTTCTTCTTCACTAGCAAGGGCAACTTGAGCGATCAAACTCTTTTCCATTGTTTTGATTTGATCAGAGTTAATGTGGGGGAGAGGTCCTGCACTAGCATGTGGGATTTGTTTTCTGTTTTCAGCTGTTTTTCTTACTGAACTAATTATAGTGTAATTTGTTTAGGAATAATACATGATTTTTATTCTTATTATCATATTATTTTTATTTGATCATTTTATTAGCATTTTATTATTATTTTTATTATGATTAATTTTTAGAAATTAAAAAATGTTAAAAAATTAAGATAAAAGTGAAACATTTCCTGCAGCACTCCAAAGTGATGGTGTGGGCAATATTGCACACATCCTGTCTATGTATGGAAGCTTGTTTCTGCCACTGGAAAAAATCACATCCATAAGACAAAATGTACCAACCTGTTATTATATAATAATTTTGGGATAATAACCTACAAATCTGACATATGTATGGCATTTCAAACAGTTATATTCAGCATGTGCAGAGGCTGTTTTTACATGAATTTGCTACAAAGTCTTTCTGTGCTCAATTTAAATTTGAGATTAAGATGTTGGCTCACAACCACGATCACATTAAATCAGAAACTGTAAATGTAAATAAAATCTAAAGATGATTATTTGTATATATATATTTAAGTAAAAAGTAATAGTTTGATTTTATTCTCTAAAAAGAGAATAAAATCAGACAGCCTTTCTCTTACTTTTTAGATGATCTCTGAGCTGTTTTTTTCCTTTTTAAGACATAAATTGCTGTTAACTATGTTAAATAAAACAGAATTGAAAACAAAATGTAAAAACAAACTAAAAAACATAATATCTCTGATTCTAATATTTTTGGAGAAGGCAACAACACATCAGATATGTTACAGATCTTAAATTATATTTAAAAAAAAATCTATTTTCAATGTGTGTTCACTAACAATAAGCATAAACTGATTTTAGCCTCAACTTAAACTAATATTAAGACATTTTTGCCACTAAACATGAAGTTATTTTGATTTTTCCACAGGACACTGTCCTACTTTTATGTCAGTCTACAGTGATGGTTTCGTAAATGTGCTGCACACATACTGGTGATTGGTCAGGTGACCATGCGATGAAGATCCACTCATAACCCTGCGCGTTCTTGGAGTCCAGGCGGTAGAGGATGTAGCAAGGCTCTAGAGGCGTGAGCAAAGGAAGCAGGAACTGGTCATAATCCTTGTCCCAGCTCCGGGCTGGCTCTTTGTATGAATGTAGCACCAATTCCTCTGCAGAGAGAAAAGAGTGAACAAAGTCAAGATTTGGAGATGTTTAATGAAAGCTCACTTATATCAAATACTGTAAAATGCCACAAATATTCCATTTTTACCGTTTCTGATAATAATCTTCAGGATTCTGATGGCACCTCCCCTCGCTCGGGCCAAAAAATCTTTCAGCTCAGATGTTGCTTAAGTAACCAGATATAAGGCAGACAAGTCAAAACTGAGGATGGGTGGTTGAAAGCCAGTGAGACAGAGCTGACCAAGTAACAACCTGAAACTCTACTTCAGGGAAAAAATTTGATCCACTGCCAGACGGTCACACCATCACCTGCAGTGACTCAGAGAGCAAACATGTGCCCCCCAAGAATCACTGAAGGATCTGATGGACCATCGTCGATAAATCCCCCAATTTGAAAAGCCTAAGGACAGAGCGTCATCACAGAAAACTCAAACTTTGGCTGTTTGTTATGTACTTTCCTTCTCTCTTGCCATGGTTACCAAACACAGCGCTCTCATTAATGATGCAAGATCAGGTGAGAAAGGTGAGAGAGGTTCGCTTCCGTCAGCCTGCCCACCTTCACGCTCCGATTACCAAAAGCCATAACACACATAAAAAGCAATGTATGCATGAGATTCAACTATAAGAGCCTGAATGTGCTAAACATTGTTAGCACTGACATCACAAAGGTGAAGAGAAATTTTAAATGACTAAGAACAGATTAAAAATGTTAGCACATACTTTTATAATAACACAGGATAAATTAGCCTAAAGAAGCTAAGCGATCACTTGAGAACAATCTTTAATTTTTTTTTTGCAGAAAAACATCAGAAGATGTGAAGATGTGTTATTAGCAGCAGTGTAGCTCAGAGTCTGTTAATAAAAAAGCATTTAAAAAGCTTTTCAAACTGAGCTCAGGGAAAACTGGGATAAAACTTAAAGGCACAGTTTACATTTAAAAAAATAAACAACTTACCAATAATTCCAGTTTGGTGAGACATCTTTTGGCAGTAAGTTTTCACCGCTTCACACTCCTCTCATCCAACAAGGACCAGGTCCAGGTCACAGTGTGTCCTTGCTCTTCTTGCTCAGCAGGTAGGCTGAGCTGATGGCAGACGGAGGGACCCACGCGCACCAGTGACATAAACGCCTTGAGGGTGACTCAGGAGCTTCCTAACACTTGAAATACAATCTGCGGAACTGTGGCTGATGAGTAATAACGTGCCTGTCAGGGGATATGCCACCCTCACCACTGATCTAAAACTCTTTGCGTATCGATGACCACAACTTTAATAGTCTCGGCGGGGGAGCGTCTCGCAGGTCACATACTGTCCTGTACTGTAACCTGCGGGAGGGCTCTGCAGAAACCCACCACACATGATGTCGGGGGTCAGTGCCACATTTTCAGATGCTGCCACATGTAATGGCAACTGATAACTCGATCAGAGAGTGGCTGATCAGCTGCAGCAGACGCATGATCTCAAATTCCAGCCACCTGGTCACAGGAATGTGACACCAAGCAAGAATCTGACCGCAACACTTCAACATTGTTTCCTGGACTAAGAATTTAGATGGTGGGGGCCTCGGGTGTTCACAGTATATTTTGATCTGCAAGGTTAGCTCCAAAAGCCAATGAAAGGGTGAACAGGGAGAATAGAGCAGCTACATAAAGCAACCTTAAGTGTTAAAACACGAGAATATGAGGTTTCTGATGAGAAGACAGAAGAGGTGTAAACTGAAGAGATCCAAACATTAAGTGTCCCTGAATGGTCTGAACAAAAGGATGTAGGAACTAACAAACTCACCAAAGTAACACACACACACACACACACACACACACACACACACACACACACACACACACACACACACACACACACACACACACACACACACACACACACACACACACAGAGGTGGGTGAGAGAAATATTAGTGTGTACCTGTGAGGTTACCTGTGATAGGATCATCCATTATTCACTCAGTGGTGAGTACAGAACCCAAGCATCTATACATTATTTAACACAGCACCCCCCCCCCCCTCCTCGACTTCAGAAAGACACAGTTAATGTGCAAAAAAAAAAAAAAATGACCCACTTATAAAAACAGAAAAAAGCTGAGTGCACTTCTCTCACAGAATAATAAAGTAACAACACAAATATCTGTTTGCGTCTCTTCTCCCACTGCACTTTATGTACTCATAAAAAGCTCTGTGTATTTTACTGTATATAATAACATTTGTAGATCTTATATAATTTTGCCTTTTTTGTACACAAGTTTTCTTTTTTTTGTTTTATTTTTCGAGTATGTCTCTAAATCTCTTTTTCTTCCTGTCCCTCATGTGGCTGAGTTTCCCCAGTGTGGGATTAATAACATCCAAAATTATTACTATAGTGCTGTATGATCACTGTTAAACTCTCCAATATGAACATCAAATAAACATCGACAGAAGGATTTAAAAAAAAAAAAAAAGAAAATTAATTTTTTATGTAATGCAATACTTAATTATAAAACAGCAAGTTATTATTATTTCTATTATTACTCTTTACTTTAGAGAAAGTTTGATCTTACTAGAAGTAAGAATTATTGGTAGTAGTATATAGAATTGTTTATATATCTTTCCAATTATGGTTTGATTATTTCTTGGTTTCATAAAAAAATGGGGGCCAAGGACTCCTTAGAAAGGGAGAAAAGAACCATATCAGAGTTTTCACTGGTCCAAAGACAGTAAGAAAGAGAAGAGCAGACATAATAACTTGGCATGGCTGTTTAACAACTCATTAAAGCAAATAACTAATCAGCTAATTCAATAGCAGCTACTGCATTCAAGCTCTTAGAGATGGTCAAGATGATCGGATCAACTTTTTACAACCAAGAGATGAAGAGAGCATCTCTGAACTCACAACACATTGAACCCTGAAGCAGATGGGCTACAGCACCAGAAGACCACACCTGCTATCACTCTGGGAAGAAAAGAAAACTCTGAATATGGACTGAAGCTTCAATTCACTCAAATTCACCAAAATTGGTCGATAGAAGTTTGAAAAAGTCTTGTCTGGTTTGATTTCTGCTGTAACATTCATGCTACATTGTGTCAGTGGTTCAGGCAGGTGATATAATGGTATGGTAGATATTTTCTGGACACACTTTGGGCTTCTTATTGGCCCTTGTGTAAATGCCAAAGCCTGTGTGAGTATCGTTGCTGACCATGTCCATCCGTTTATGACAATAGTTTACCCATCTCCTTCTTCCAGCAGAATAATGCACCATGTCATAGATCTCAAATATGCCTCAAAGTGGTTTCTTGAATATGACAGTGAGTTCACTGTACTCAGATGGCTTCCATAGTCACCTGATCTCAGTCCATTAGAGCATTGGGATGTGATGAAATGGGAGATTCTCTTCATGTATGTGCAGTTAATACACTGCAGCACCTGTGTGACACCAATATGGACAAAATCTATAAAGAATGTTTGCAGCACCTTCCTGAATCTATGACACAAAGAATGAATGCAGTTCTGAGGAAAAGTTGGTCCAAACTGGTACCAGCAAAGTGTACCTAATAAATTGTCTAATGAGATACATTTGTTCTTGTCAGATGGAGAGTTGTCCCTGCGTCTCTGCTGAGACATGAAGAGATGTATACATAAAAATACAACTAAAACACTGAAACAGACTTCAGTTCAGTCCATCCACCCGTCAGTTATGCACTCTTTCTGATAACATTTCCCCTTTTGAATTCAAATAAATAAAAAACTTTAACTATCACAGTTAACCAAAATACAATTTTTTCAGGGTTAAATTTCATGTTGGACTGCATGCAGCAAATATTACTTTGTATTATTCATTTAAATATTCTCCCAAAATATAATGCTGTGAATGGGGGAATCCTTCAACTACACACACACATGCTTTCCTGACTTACATTAATAAGTTTACTTTGCTTGGAAATGAAGAACATATGTTTTTTAATAGCTTATAAAAAACATTGTTAACTGTTAAGTCACTGTTGATTGTAGTGGTTATTTTTTAGTCCTGTAACTTTCAATCAAGTAACAATACAGGAAACAATGACATTACTTCAGCAGTAGAAGGAGGGAGTCCCCTAAACCAGAGGTCATTTGCACGACTTTGGTACTCAAGGTGAGAGCTGCTTTGGTGCTTCAGGACCTGGATGACTTTTAATGAATGCGAACATAAATTCTGCTCTCTACCAGAAAATCCTGAGGGAGAATGTCTGGCCATCAGTTTGTGCCATGAAGCTGAAGCTCACTTGAGTTACGCAGCAGGACAATGATCCTAAAAGACAATTAAGATAACAACTGTCTAATAATTGATCATATGTTGCTTGTGTTTGGTCTTTGAAAGGCTTCTGAGATTGAGGAGTCCTGGGGTCTGTTTGCTGCACTGAATGGAAATGATGACACTTTGGCCACCTCTCAAAATCCTCTCTACCTTGATTCAGAGTCTACTAACATGATTTTTGATAGAGGTATTTTAATTTTAAGAACCTACCTCAGCTAATTTGCCTCTTGTTTGGGCTGCTAATGTTTTACACTTGGACTACTCTAAAGGTAATAACATGTTCATAATAATATAATCACACACTAACACACACATACACACCCACCCAAGATAATGTGCAATAGTACAGGGCAGGTATGTGCGCCACAAGTTGACTGGCCAACGAATCATCACTGTTATCACCAGTTGGTACCAGACTTACTAGTCGTTTAATCTAATTTATAAAATTTTTATTGATATCCATTGCTGGTAAATTATTGTGTCCTAAATGTGATGCAGCCATCTGTGATCAGTGTTGAAGAACGCCATAAATCTGTTCATCTAGGCCTGATCTTTTTGTTAACACTATTGGATTGGTAAACACAAACAGAAAACCCAGGCAGCTTTCAGATGTGAGTGAGTTTATTAGGGAGGTGAAATAAACAGAAATGCAGTGGGCATGAAACAGAACCTGAGGAAAGCCTAAACTGGAAACAACTAATAACAACAGACTCGAAAGGGAGATGCAGGGAAACTCAAGGAGACCACGCAGGGAAGTACACAGGTTGACGAAGGGAAATAACACAGACAAACCAGCTATTAACAGAGGCAAACACAAGGCTTAAATACACAGAGGGATAATGAGGGAATGAGACACAGAAGGAGGACACAGCTGGGAGTAATTGACAAGACGAGACAGGGGAAGCAAAACTCAATACATTTACATACACAGACTTTCAAAGTAAAACAGGAAACATAACAGATGCAGACTTGACTAGGAGGGAACAGCAATCATGGAACACGGAAAACAGAAACCAAAAGACTAGAAAAGATAAAACAATCAAAGTACAATAATGATACAAAAACACTGGGTCACTGACCCAGGACCGTGACAGAGAGAGAGATGGTGCAAAACAGAAACTCTTAACTTTCAAGAAATATGCAAAAGAATCATAAATAAAGACGACTTCCTGTGTTTTATCTGTATGTGATTATTTTCTATTTGGTGTTTATTTGCGATTTGGCGCTGTATAAATAAAGTTGAATTAAACTGAACTGAATGTTCAACAGGAAATGAGAGTCCAACCAAGTAACACGTTTTCTTCTGTTGTCCATTTTTTATCGCTGATTAGATATTTACGTTAAAGACCCATTCAACAGGAGTTCCTAATGAAGTCCCCAGTGACTATATATTTTTATATTTCTATGAGCATATTTGGACTAAGAGATTCAGAAAAGTAGAAAGTGAAAATTCTACCCTGGTCTGGTATGGAGCCACTAGGCTTGAAATGCTTACAGTAAATAAATGTATGTATTCAGTAGGTAAGGTTTTTTATATATAGGGTACATACTATGTAGCTGTGTCTGTTTCACTGAATACCACTCTACATGTTTACCATTATGTTCGATAAAGGTTGAGTGTTTGCTTTACTCACCTCTTAGCGTGACCTGGAAAATATTGGACACACTTGCTGTCAGTGAGCGACAGGTATCGGGTGGTATCTAGGAAAAAGAAAATCCTATAATCATATTTCATTTTCCAAAATAGACCACTAATTGTTTTTGAGGTGCTGTGCATGGCAACAAGAGATGACTATCCAGGTTGTTGGAGCTGTAGACCACTGTGTTTGTGTCTCCATTTTGCACATTTTCTATTTAAACCAAATGGTTCCAGTCTGTATACACTTGCTGGCCACTTTGTTAGGCACGCCTGTCAAGTAATGCAAAGCATGGTCAAGATGATCTGAACACTTGTTACAATCAAGAGATGCAGAGAGCATCTCTGAAGTCACAACACATTGGATCTTGAAGCAGATGGGCTACAGCTACATGTCAATCCCTTTATGACCACAGTAAAAACAGACCACAGTTTTTAGCAATTCATAAAGTTCAATAAAAAATAAATTTCATTTCTGAAAAGTCCAATAAATTTCCAGGTACAAACACAGGTAAAAAAAACACAGGTACAAATTGAATGATCCTGGTGAAATATAATGGTTTTTGGTCATCATGCAAAATATCAATTTGAAAAATATTGGGCATTTCAAAAATAACAAAGTGGTCAACTCACAGGTCACAATACTGTAGGAGTCACTATAACCAGGCTGTAAATTATTTCATAAGATGTTAGGTGGAAGGAACGAAGTATCCTCATTTAAGACAGAATAATCACTGCATAAAATAAAATCTGAGTTCTTTTGTTTTAAGGATCTTTAGGGTTAGTTTATTTTTCAGCAACAAATTCTCTACCTCCAATGTGCACGCTGTGTCATCTCCATCAGAGATGAGCCCAACCACGCTGCTTAAAAAGGTAGGTTTGATGGAATAGCTCCTCTTTCCCACAGGGACAAAAGCTGAAAATTTGAACAAGGACAAAATAATTGAAACAAGGCTCAGAAAGGACATAGAAAATCACAAGGGTATACAAATTGGGCTTGTGTGCCGGCTTCCTCAGTGAGTGTGGCCATGAGTGGGTCCTCACTAGGGAATGATCCTGGATTTTGAACCCATAAATGTCAGGTTTGGACTTTCAGTTGCTGTTTGTTAATCTGTTTTTGACCTGCTCTGTTGTAGTTTCACAAGTTTGGGTTTGTCTAATATTAGGCTTTTGCTTAGTTTGTTTTAATTCGTATTTGACTTTTATAGTTTACTTTTAGTCGATTCCTTGAGGTTGTTTCCCTGTTCTCCTCTGTTACAAGTGTTTCTGTGTTAAATGTTTTGAGTGTTGTGTCCCCATTACTCCCCTCTTTATTTAAGGTCTTAGTTTACATGTGTGCTTTTTGTAGGATCTTTTTGTGTGCCTGACTATGCAGAAGGTCATGAATTGTTGTGCACAAGTTGTTCACAGGAAAACCACAGGGGGTATCAGTACTTCATCAACACATACAGGTCACAAAGCTGCACAAATAGCAGCTTTTTGAAAGGTCCTGTGTGTGCATTATTAATATCACACACCACACGGGGAGTTAAATTAAGATGACTAGATGAGAATGTTTGTCTACTATTTGCAGACGAGCTGAGGTTAGCAGAATCTGTGGTTTGTTTTAAACGACTACTGAAAACTTATTTTTGTAGGTTAGCTGTTCTTTAATTTTTTGGTTCTCCTACTGTGAAATGTGTGCATATCAGTGTTTATGCAGGAATGAAAGAAAGAGCGCGTGTTTGACTCTGTGTTTGCATGTAGAAATATTTCTGATTTTAATGTGTTTTTATCCAAACTGCGAAGCTCTTTCTTTGCGTTTTAAATAATTATGCATGAGGTGCATGAGAATATTTATATGCTGGCTTTAAAGTGGTACTAAGCTCTCAATAAGAAGGTATATTACCTGGAACAACTGTGGTAGTTTGGTTGTAATAAGCAGGAATCAGAGCAGCACAATGAAAGATTACATACTCTGCTATATTTGAAATTAACATTTCCTACAACGTGAGTCAGTAAATGTAAATGTCAGGTCGTTCCTCTGTTTCTGTGGAATCTGTATTACTTTTTGTCATATATTACCTGATGTATGCTTGACATTAGGTAATATATGAGTGTCTTTAACAGTTCAACCTTGGTTGGATCTAACCAGCTGTACTGTAGCCAAATGTGCCCTGCAAGAAAACTGTAGCAGCTGTGCAACCAGCTACAGTACATTATTCTTCCTGTATTTTTTCACCATCATATTCTTTAAAATGGTCTTGTGAGGTTATCAAAAAACTGCAGCTGGTTGGTGAGGTGGGGTGTAGTTGTATGTTGCATGTTGACTATTTTTACAAGCCTCTGGGCCACACAGCACGTAAAAAAGACTAACTGCTAAAGTTATTAAAGATAAGAGTCAAAGAGCAACATATACACAGGCTGATATATTGTAGTTTTATAGGGGCACAGCCATACACTGCACAAGTATCATCAACAACAATACAATAAATGTATAATGTACAAGGTGTAATGTAGCCTCCTGTAGCCAAGTGTGCCCTGCAAACAAACTGCAGCAGCTGCGAAGTACAAGTAGTAACAGCTACATTATATTTTCTCTGTATCTTTTAATTATGATGTCCTCTAGCCTAAAACGGTCTTCTGTGGTTAGTCATAAAAAGTGTAGTTGGTGAGCCCTATTTTTTTATTGTCACAGCACGTAACAAAAGACTAACAACTAAATTAAAGATAAGAGTCACAGAGCAACATATACACAGGCTTACAAATTGTATATACAGTGGCTTGCAAAATTATTCGGTCCCCTTGAACTTTTCCACATTTTGTCACATTACAGCCACAAACATGAATCAATTTCATTGCAATTCCACGTGAAAGACTAATACAAAGTGGTGTACACGTGAGAAGTGGAACGAAAATCATACATGATTCCAAACATTTTTTACAAATAAATAACTGCAAAGTGGGGTGTGCGTAATTATTCAGCCCCCTTTGGTCTGAGTGCAGTCAGTTGCCTAAACAGAGTGCACCTGTGTGTAATCTAATGTCAGTACAAATACAGCTGCTCTGTGACGGCCTCAGAGGTTGTCTAAGAGAATATTGGGAGCAACGACACCATGAAGTCCAAAGAACACACCAGACAGGTCAGGGATAAAGTTATTGAGAAATTTAAAGCAGGCTTAGGCTACAAAAAGATTTCCCAAGCCTTGAACATCCCACGGAGCACTGTTCAAGCGATCATTCAGAAATGGGAGGAGTATGGCACAACTGTAAACCTACCGAGACAAGGCCGTCCACCTAAACTCACAGGCCGAACAAGGAGAGCGCTGATCAGAAATGCAGCCAAGAGGCCCATGGTGACTCTGGACGAGCTGCAGAGATCTACAGCTCAGGTGGGGGAATCTGTCCATAGGACAACTATTAGTCGTGCACTGCACAAAGTTGGCCTTTATGGAAGAGTGGCAAGAAGAAAGCCATTGTTAACAGAAAACCATAAGAAGTCCTGTTTGCAGTTTGCCACAAGCCATGTGGGGGACACAGCAAACATGTGGAAGAAGGTGCTCTGGTCAGATGAGACCAAAATGGAACTTTTTGGCCAAAATGCAAAACGCTATGTGTGGAAAACTAACACTGCACATCACTCTGAACACACCATCCTCACTGTCAAATATGGTGGTGGCAGCATCAGGCTCTGGGGGTGCTTCTCTTCAGCAGGGACAGGGAAGCTGGTCAGAGTTGATGGGAAGATGGATGGAGCCAAATACAGGACAATCTTGGAAGAAAACCTCTTGGAGTCTGCAAAAGACTTGAGACTGGGGCGGAGGTTCACCTTCCAGCAGGACGACGACCCTAAACATAAAGCCAGGGCAACAATGCAATGGTTCAAAATAAAACATATCCATGTGTTAGACTGGCCCAGTCAAAGTCCAGATCTAAATCCAATCGAGAATCTGTGGCAAGATCTGAAAACTGCTGTTCACAAACGCTGTCCATCTAATCTGACTGAGCTGGAGCTGTTTTGCAGAGAAGAATGGGCAAGAATGTCAGTCTCTAGATGTGCAAAGCTGGTAGAGACACACCCTAAAAGACTGGCAGCTGTAACTGCAGCAAAAGGTGGTTCTACAAAGTATTGACTCAAGGGTCTGAATACATGTTTGGAATCATGTATGATTTTCGTTCCACTTCTCACGTGTACACCACTTTGTGTTGGTCTTTCATATGGAATTCCAATAAAATTGATTCATGTTTGTGGCTGTAATGTGACAAAATGTGGAAAAGTTCAAGGGGGCCAAATACTTTTGCAAGCCACTGTATTCTTATACAGTGGGGCAAAAAAGTATTTAGTCAGCCACCGATTGTGCAAGTTCCCCCACTTAAAATGATGACAGAGGTCAGTAATTTGCACCAGAGGTACACTTCAACTGTGAGAGACAGAATGTGAAAAAAAAATCCATGAATTCACATGGTAGGATTTGTAAGGAATTTAACCGTAAATCAGGGTGGCAAATAAGTATTTGGTCACCTCAAACAAGGAAAATCTCTGGCTCTCACAGACCTGTAACGTCTTCTGTAAGACGCTTTTCTGTCCCCCACTCGTTACCTGTATGAATGGCACCTGTTTGAACTCATCATCTGTATAAAAGACACCTGTCCACAGCCTCAAACAGTCAGACTCCAAACTCCGCCATGGCCAAGACCAAAGAGCTTTCGAAGGACACCAGGAAAAGTATTGTAGACCTGCACCAGACTGGGAAGAGTGAATCTACAATAGGCAAGCAGCTTGGTGTGAAAAAATCAACTGTGGGAGCAATCATCAGAAAATGGAAGACATACAAGACCACTGATAATCTCCCACGATCTAGGGCTCCACGCAAGATCTCATCCCGTGGGGTCAAAATGATCATGAGAACGGTGAGCAAAGATCCCAGAACCACACGGGGGGACCTGGTGAATGACCTGCAGAGAGCTGGGACCAAAGTAACAAAGGTCACCATCAGTAACACACTACAACGGCAGGGAATCAAATCCCGCAGTGCCAGACGTGTTCCGCTGCTGAAGCCAGTGCATGTCCAGGCCCGTCTGAAGTTTGCCAGAGAGCACATGGATGATACAGCAGAGGATTGGGAGAATGTCATGTGGTCAGATGAAACCAAAGTAGAACTTTTTGGTATAAACTCAACTCGTCGTGTTTGGAGGACGAAGAATACCGAGTTGCATCCCAAGAACACCATACCTACTGTGAAGCATGGGGGTGGAAACATCATGCTATGGGGCTGTTTTTCTGCCAAGGGGACAGGACGACTGATCCGTGTTAAGGACAGAATGAATGGGGCCATGTATCGTGAGATTTTGAGCCAAAACCTCCTTCCATCAGTGAGAACTTTGAAGATGAAACGAGGCTGGGTCTTCCAACATGACAATGATCCAAAACACACCGCCCGGGCAACAAAGGAGTGGCTCCGTAAGAAGCATTTGAAAGTCCTGGAGTGGCCTAGCCAGTCTCCAGACCTCAACCCCATAGAAAATCTGTGGCGGGAGTTGAAAGTCCGTGTTGCTCGGCGACAGCCCCAAAACATCACTGCTCTCGACAAGATCTGCATGGAGGAATGGGCCAAAATACCAGCTACTGTGTGTGCAAACCTGGTAAAGACCTATAGTAAACGTTTGACCTCTGTTATTGCCAACAAAGGTTATGTTACAAAGTATTGAGTTGTATTTTTGTTATTGACCAAATACTTATTTTCCACCCTGATTTACGAATAAATTCTTTACAAATCCTACCATGTGGATTCATGGATTTTTTTTTCACATTCTGTCTCTCACAGTTGAAGTGTACCTCTGGTGC
The DNA here is from genome assembly GCF_057382095.1 of Aulonocara sp. 'chitande type north' Nkhata Bay. Taxonomy (NCBI): domain Eukaryota; kingdom Metazoa; phylum Chordata; class Actinopteri; order Cichliformes; family Cichlidae; genus Aulonocara; species Aulonocara sp. 'chitande type north' Nkhata Bay. Next base: position 25,211,226 of record NC_141348.1, read on the forward strand.
AAATTACTGACCTCTGTCATCATTTTAGGTGGGGGAACTTGCACAATCGGTGGCTGACTAAATACTTTTTTGGCCCACTGTATACTGTAGTTGTATAGGGGCACAATCTATGGTGAAAGTCTCTCTGGCTGTGACAGATGTTTTAAAAGAGGAATTTCAGGCTGCTCATGTAAACATGAAAAGTGATGTGGATTACCTGATTGTCTGGGAAGATTTGTTGTATGTATAATCTCCATCAATAATACAGTAGCAAGTGTTTGTGATACATGTTTAAATATGTAATGAACACAGTATCCATGTGCAGAAAGTTAAAAAATTAAGAAACAACAGGTACTTACTGAGTACAGTTAGTAGGTTTATTTATGTTTTTTAAAAAAATAAATTATATAAACAAAATAAATATTTTTGTTTCACTGAATATGGTTTTCCATTCCAAAGTGTGACATGGCAATAGTACAGGGTTTAAATGGAAGATACATTTTTGGACATTCAAATCCACAATTTCTGAGACCTGCGATTGAAGTCAAGATTGGCTTTTTTAATATTTAGGCAAAATCCTTTACTTCAAAATGTGTCAATATAACTTTAAAAAAACAAAACGGGATTATTTTTTTCATTACCAAGAGAAAACTGAAAAGGACATGCAGTTAAATCCTTTGACCTTTTCCAGGCAGGTTTTGGAAGAACATTTTGTGTTGTCAGTTGACAGTTTGTAGATACACGTTTAATATGTTGTTTTCCCCTTTAGTTTGTATTAACACAAAACAAATACACTCCACCTTAAAAAACAGTTGAATAACACAATTTGAAATGCAAATGACACCATTAAAATAAATACACATTGTCTATTAGCTAATTTTTAAAAGCAGCAATTGTTTAAAAGGTGGACAATTTGGAAAGAAGCATATCTTATTATATGGCAACAGTATCCACAGTTCTAAGTTTGGAAATGACTCAGATGTTATGACTATCATCTTCCAAATTACAGTTACTTAAAACAAAATAATGAAGATCTAAAAGCATTTATTAAAAATGCAAAAGCTGAAAACTGCATGATCATGCCAATTATCCTTAGAAAAAAATAATCTACAACAAAACTATTTGCAAAAAATATCTACTACCTGTAAAACGTTTCTGACTTTTACATGAATTAAAACCCTTTAAATACACTTTACTGACAAAATCACCAAAATGTTTCAGTGTGCATCAGCATGCTCTAAATCGTATCCTGTGAATCTGGCGCATCTGTTTCCTCAGAGATGGTGGCGTACACATGGTAAATGTCAGACTAGAAGATAAAGACAGTAATGTAAGAGTCCTTTAAGTCTGTGGCGATGATTAAGCCAAACAGAAAACATATTTAGTACCAGCTCTCACTTACATTTTCATTTTTCATCTGTTGCACGTTTAGGTTCTCCTCAACTGCAGGTAAGAAAATAACATTCAACAATTATTGCTTTCATTCAGCATTAAACACAAACACACACACACACACACACACACACACATTGCTCTTGTAAGTCCGTGTAGGTCAACTGACTGTCAGGTTTTTCTCTGAATTATTCTCTGAGGTGACTTGTTGTGATTTGATATGATGTAAAGAAAATTGAATTGAACTGAATCTTTAAGAATCCAGGGTCTGTCTAGGGTGCTGTTACTCTAGATCTAGATAATACATAGATGCAATTTTGCTACAGAGACATGACATATTCCACATTGGTCATACTCAGAGATAATACAAGAAATTATGTTTAACAAGTTTTGATGATGACACTGGTAGTGGGTGTAAAACCGAGTTGTTTTTTATTTTAATTTTGATGATTCTGAAGCAATCTAATGATATATTTGTTTATTTATTGACATTGCTTGATACGCTGAAGGCAAAATAAAATGGAAAATGCTATAATCGTGCTTCAATATGTGTCACCTGAACACTGAAAAATTGTTTTTCTAAGCACATGAAGTAAGTATTTCTCACCAGTTCTTTTGCGTATAAGAAGCCCCAGTACCAGTAGGATCATGCCCATAATTATTCCATTTCTTGTCACAGCTGCTGCCAAATTCCATAATGACTCTGTTTTGAAAGCCACAAACAAATTTCACTTGTAACTCAAACACAAGATACTTTGCTATCTGACAAAGTTGCAGCAGTAACCATGGACTGAGTGAAAGTATAAGTAATATTATGGAAGTCTACGCAGTGTCTCTTACCTTCGACTTTCCCTGTAGTATCATTCTTGTTTGAATCTGTTTGGAAAAGAAAATTGATTTGGGCCTGTTAGCTTTGTATGTAGAGGTGTATATTTGTGTTCAGTCACTTAAAGCTGCAACAGCATGGTTTCAATTCTTCAGGTTCTGTGCTTCTGCACATTCAGTTTGAAATAATATACAGTGGGTAAAATAACTATTGAACACCAATATTTGAAGGTCTTGAGAGAGCTCGCTGGTTTTACCCACCATGAGATGCTTCTTGTGTGACACCTTACTAAACAAGACACTTTTTCTTTACACACCATCTCTGTTTGGTTTTCTAATTACTGATTAATTTCAGGCATCATGAATTTCCATGCCTTTTTACACCTCCTGTTTTTACCGCGTTCAGTACTTTTTCCCTGTGTCACTTCTCATAATTTAATTGAACTTAATTTATGGAATCTTTGGTTTGATGTTTTCCACGCGGGGCTTTAATGGGTCGTTATTGATGTCTGGCGAGAATTTCATTTTAGTAGCACCATTACAAATATATTTACTTAGAAAACTGGTGACATGTCTGACACTTATTTTACCCACTGTATATTTTCCATGTCTTAGATAATTTGAGTGGTTTTGCATCTTTTTTGGTATTTGCACAATCACTACAACATATAATTCTAAAACTAAAAACTGTGTTTTCTGTTTAGCAATGCAATCAACACTTCTGTCCTAATGTTGTCATCAGCTGGTCAGTTGACATTACACTGTTGTATTAGTTTTTATTTGGTATGCAATGGTAAACTAGTACTTATTAGGGAATGGAAACAATTATAATAATGAATATTAAACACACAAAAATATCTACAGATAAAATGTATCTGGTCATTTGCATCAATCAGGTTTATAATGAAGTGCCTGCAAAGTTAATAACTTCCTTTCAACACCAGCTATAGCCCTGCTTACAAAGTACTTTTCTATAATTTAAAGGAGAAGTATGTTAAACATAGTATTGTAACAGCATTTGAACTGTTAGACATCGTTTCACTCTCCAGTCTTCAGAATATTTAGTTTGAAAAATAACATATAACACAAAAATTAAACGTCTCATCTTTCATTTGAGCAGATTTACTTTAATACAGAAAAAATATTTTCTAATTTTACCACGTAAGTAATTTATTTACCTGATAATGAGTTCACTGAAGTGGTAGAAGTTAAAGTACTGGGTTTGTTGAGACTTGATTCTGTTCCATAAATGTTCAATAAAATGTTAAAGACATTTAAAAGAAGTGATGTGTGATGATGCTCTGGGTTGTTTGTTAAGTGTGTCCTACCTGTAAACATGATAGATGACGGTTTGTTGATCTTTGGTGATTCACTTTCCAGAATAGCTACAGTAAAAGGAAATGGGTTTGTGTATAAATAAAAGTTTTGTTAAGAAGTGGTGTGAAAAAAAGAAGTGATCTGGAATGATATTTAAATGTACTCTGTGTCCTACCTGTGGCTGTGGTAGATGTTGACTTTGTGGTGGTCGCTCTTGATTCTGCTTTTCACAACAGAGTAAAAGAAGACAAATAAATCAACATGACACGTTTTTTTCCTTTCACACAGTCATTTTAAAAGAAGCAATTTTGGAACTAAAAACAAATTTACTGTCACAGTACTGCAGCATTTCCACCCTAAATGCAAGGCTGAGTTAATCAGTCATCCCCCACTTTGTTTCAAACTGAAATATTTGGGGACCTGTTTTAAAATATAAAATTAGTTTTTACCTCCACCTTTACTCTGAGTCTTTACTGAAAATGTTTTATATGTCTGTTAAATATTTATCGTTCTCGTCTTTGTATTTCTCTGGTGCTTGGTGCCTGTGGTGTTGCACTCAACAGTCACATGGACAGAGTTAATTATTAAGCCAAGAAGAGAAATTATTGGAATCATGGTATTATTGTTATTCTATTAATAAAAGGTCTCTAAGATGAGACCTTTTATTATCATTCAGTGGTCAAAGAAAGGACAGAGCCAGTGGACACTGTGGATTTATTATCAGCTCAGCTATCAACGCAAATCTCTCTAACTGTGACTCTGGGGACAGTGAGCAGTTTCTTTGCACAGGAAACATTTGACACTGAAAGCTGATGTGTATTTTTTATTTTTTTTTGTTATTGTTGTTGTTGTTTTATATGTAAAGCAGTTACTGTTGCTTATCTCTTATTAGCAATAAAAAAGTAAAGTATTTCTGTTATGGGTGTAAGAGCCAACATCTCTCAGTGAAGGCTGATATTTTTCATTTATCAAGTTATTAATGGTTTTACTTTGGAAAATTAAAGCAGTGCTTTTCTGTTAATCTTATTCAGCATTTTTATTTCAGAAATCAAAAAATACTCTATAGAAGTGAGGATGAAAAACAGTAGTTTTGTATTTATTTACAAACAGATTTAATGATGAATCCTCCCCAGGTGTATCAGAATTAAAATGGCCACTGCCAGTGGCGGACTCCCTCAGACATCGGTGCGTTGGTGGTTCTTTGTGTCCGGGGATGGGCATCCAGGTACACACCGGCTCACTCCTTGGCGGCCGCTTATCGGGGCCTGGAGCCTGGGGCTCGGTCGGGCCACTTCAGAGGTGGGGTGCCCCCGGCCTCTCGGCCTGGGGCTCGGTCACTCAGGCACAGCTGGCTGCCGGCGGAGCTCACGGGCGCGTCACTGCAACTCCCCCTGGCTTCTGCTCCGCGGCTGCTGAGTGAGCCCTCATCTGGGACTCTCCTCAGCTCTTTCTGGGACAGTGGCGCAGCTGCCCCTCTGTTGGTCTTCCTTGGTCTCTTGTGTTCTGGGGGCCTCTGGATGTCTGGAGTTTTGATCTCCTCCATACCTGCTTCATGCCCTGGAGGACGGGGCTGTGGCCCCCCCACACCCTCTAGCAGATCATTACATGAAGGAACCTTTTAAAAAAACAAGCGCGTCCATGCTCACAGGTGTACACACGGGTGATCACACCCACAAACTACACCCTTTTTGGCTCCTACCTCAAAGCACACTGTGTTCTGCTGATCTTATGTGCTGCACAATAATGTTTAACATTTAGTATTTACTGTCATATTCCCATATATCATTGTGATGTTGTTTATTCTATTACTCTTGTTCTCTTCTGCTTGTTCTCTTTTTTCTTTCTCAGCAGGTGATCCAGGTGATCGATATATGCATTTTTTTTTCTGCCCATTCTGTTGGTTTTTGTTTTTTGCCCTTCTCCCCCGTCCCTCTTCTCAGCTGTTTCTCTTTCCCTCTTTCTTTCTCCCCTTCTTTCCTCCAGTCAAGTCTGTCCCATATTCAGCAAGTGAAAATAAAATAAACAATAAAAGGTGAATCAAATGGACCATTACGGCAAGGCTGGTGTTAGATTTGTGTTCTCATGAGTAAATATATTAATTTATTTTATGTTGTGAAAGAAGTTTTCTGATTGTCATTTTATTTTGAAAAGGATTTTTTTTTGGTGATTATAGATTACTTCACTTCCTGTTCCTGTTGTTCCGAAGCGCGAACTGCTGAAGTAATGTATGGTTTTCCCCTCCTGTGTTGTTAACAATAAAAGAAACGGGAAAAGTAATCAACCACCAAGTGTATGCATTATTAAGAGAACATGGCCGAAGAAGAAGAAAACTCTTCGAGCTCAACAGGTTATGGGCCCAGGCGTGACACAACAGGAGGAAGATGGCAGAGGTTAGTGTTCAACGGAGACGAAAACAGTTACGAACTTTGGGAGGCAAAGTTTCTCGGCCACATGCGGATCATTGGTCTAAAGGACACTATATTATCAGCCACTAACCCAGATGCAGAGAAGAACGCTGAATGCTACGCTGAACTGATACAGTTTCTTGATGATAAAAGCCTTTCACTGGTAATGAGAGATGCGACTGACGACGGAAGAAAAGCTTTAAAAATACTACGTGACCACTACGATAGTAAAGGCAAGCCCAGAATCATCGCACTGTACACAGAGCTGACGTCTTTACAGAAGAAACCAGATGAGACAGTGACAGATTATATTATCCGGGCTGAAAAAGCAGTGACCTCCCTAAGAAATGCAAAAGAAGTCATCAGTGATGGACTCGCTATGATTCTAAAGGGGCTTCCTGAAGCTTACAAGCCATTTGCTATTCACACAACTCAAAGCAGTGAAGATTTAACATTCACACAGTTCAAAAGCAACCTACGAAGTTATGAGGAAACCGAGAAATTCGACAACAAAGTAAAAGCGGATAATGTGATGAAGGTTGATTTAACATCAATCACCTGCCATGGATGCGGAAACCGAGGACATTTTGTAAAAGATTGTCGCCAAAAGGGAACACCTAAGTGGTGTAGCTACCATAGAAGCTCGACACACAGTGATGAGACATGTAGAAGAAAAACCAAATACAGAGATGATGCGAAACTAACTGTAGTAAAACAAGAGGACACGAAAGAAGAGCAGACTTTTGTATTTAAAGTTAGTCAAAGACTTCTGCCTACTGACATAATAAGAGAAGGACTAATGGTGGACTGTGGTGCTACTTCACACATCATTACAGAGAAGAACAAGTTCATAAAGTTTGATGAGACTTTTGATCCTGAGAAACACTACATGGAGCTCGCTGATGGATCCAGGACAAACAACGTCGCACTCAAGAGGGGAGATGCCAACGTCTCTCTACGGGACATACAAGGACACTGTACCACCATCACACTGAGAGACGCCCTGTTCATCCCATCCTACCCTCAGAGCATATTTTCAGTGAAAGCAGCTACAAACTATGGAGCACAGGTGATCTTCAAGAAGGGACAGAATGAACTGGTGAACAAAGATGGGACAGTCTTCTCCATCGAAGAATACAACAGACTCTACTATTTGAAAACGGTAAACAATGAAACATCATACAATGACATGATGTCCTGTGACACTGTTAATCTGGCTTGTGATGTGAAAACATGGCACGAAATTTTAGGACATTGTAATGTTAGTGATGTGTTAAAGCTACCCGATGTTGTAGATGGCATGAAAATCACAGGCAGTGGCATGTTAGATTGTAATGTGTGTACAGAAGGGAAATTCACTAACAACAGAAACAGACAAAGCGACCCAAAAGCGAGTGACCCATTACAGTTGGTGCACACTGATCTAGCGGGCCCCATTGAACCTAGTGGCCAAAGTGGTCATAAATACGCTATATTATTTACAGATGATTTTTCAGGGGCAGTGTCAGTTTACTTTCTAAAACAGAAAAGTGACACCACAGAGGCCACAGCAAAGTTTCTAGCTGACTGTGCACCATACGGCAGTGTTAAGTGCATTAGATCGGATAATGGCACCGAGTTCACAAGCAGTTCCTTCCAGTCTCTTTTAAGGGAAAAGGGTATAAAGCATGAGACATCTGCGCCATATTCTCCCCATCAGAATGGCACAGCTGAGAGGCAATGGAGAACTCTCTTTGAAATGGGGAGGTGTCTTTTACTAGAAAAAGAGCTGCCAAAAGAATTATGGCCTTACGCCATCCAAAATGCAGCACACACCCGCAACAGATGCTACAGTAACAGAACTAAAAGTACACCGTATCAGATGTTAACAGGGAAAAGACCAGATCTCTCAAAACTGTGGATATTTGGGTCAGACTGTTATGCATACATACATGATCACAAGAAACTTGATCCCAGATGTGAAAAAGGGATATTTGTGGGTTATAGTAAAAATAGCCCAGCATACCTGGTCTATAACCCTCGCACAGGAAAAGTGTCAAAACACAGACTCGTGAGATTTATCAAGAAGAACACTGTTGAACAACAAACACAGACTGATGAATATGACACAGAAATTCAGACTTATGAACATGTAGTGCCTTCAAAAGAAAGTACAGAACAACAAAATGAAAATGCAGCAGAGAACATACCTCCTAGAGAAGAGGAAACCAACACAAATGAACCAAACCCTGACATAGAAAGAAATGAGGGTGATGAGCAAAACCAAACTGAGCGCTATCCTAACAGAGAAAGGAAACCTCCTAAATATTTAGAGGATTACACATCTAACTGCAAAGATTTAGCAAATGAAACCCCTGTAAGTGTTGATTATTGTTACAGAGCAACCTGTGGAATCCCCCAAACCTATAAAGAGGCGCTGATGTCACCAGAGGCACCAAGGTGGAAACAGGCAATGACAGAAGAAATCAACTCTCTGAAGGAGAATGACACATTCGAACTGACTACTTTACCTACTGGTAGAAATACCATTGGAGGAAAATGGGTCTACGCCCTCAAAGAAAATGAACAAGGACAAATATTCAAAGCCAGGTTTGTAGCAAAAGGTTACAACCAGACACAAGGAATAGATTACCAAGAGACATTTGCACCAACAGCAAACATGACATCTGTGCGAACCCTAATGCAAATAGCAGTCCAGAATGATCTTATTATCCACCAAATGGATGTTAAAACTGCATATTTGCATGCTCCCATTGAGGAAGAAATATACATGGAACAACCAGAAGGTTTTGAGCAAACAGAGTCAGGAGAAAACTTGGTGTACAAATTAAAGAAATCCCTTTACGGGTTAAAACAATCAGGTAGAAACTGGTACAAACTCTTGAATGACTACCTTGAACAAAATGACTTTGAAAGAAACCTTTCTGATCACTGTGTATACAGAAAGGACATTGGACATGAAACTCTACTCGTTATCATCTGGGTAGATGACTTGATCATTGCGGCTAGCAATACTAACTTGTTAAACACATTCAAAGAAACAATGAGGTCAAAGTTTAACATGAAAGACCTGGGGAAAATATCCAGTTTTCTTGGGATACAGTTTATACAAAAAGAGAATGAAATCAGGATGAATCAGAAGAGGTACATTCAAAGAATGTTGGAACGCTTTGGGATGTCTGAATGCAAACCCAGATCCACACCGTGTGAACTAAAAACGGACACTACTACATGTGGAGGAAGTGATGCAAATGAGACTGTTAACTCAAGAGAGTACAGAGAAATAGTGGGCAGTTTGATATATGCCATGACGTGTACGAGACCAGATATAAGCTGGGTTGTTAGCAGACTATCTCAAACACTAGCTCAACCCACGAGAGAGAACTTAGTAATGGCAAAACAAGTCCTCAGATACCTAAAAGGCACAAATGACTTTGAACTGATCTTTAAGAAAAGCAGTGAGAATCTAGATCTAATTGCTTACAGTGACTCTGACTGGGCATCCTCTGTAAAAGACAGACGCAGTACAACAGGCTACTGTTTTGCACTTACTAAAGAGGGACCAGTAATATCTTGGAAAACAAAGAAACAGCCTACAGTGGCACAGCTGAATACATTGGTCTTGCAACCACTACTCAGGAAAGCATGTACTTAACCCAACTGTTAAACGGCATGGACAGAAAAAGGTACACATGTACTAAACTGTTTGGGGACAACCAAGGGGCCATTGCGTTGAGTAAAAACCCAGTGAACAGACAGAGGTCAAAGCATATTGATGTGAAATATCACTTCATTCGTGAAGCGGTAAATGAAAGGAAAATCTGCATTGAACACTGTCCATCAGAAGAAATGGCTGCAGACATACTAACAAAACCAGTTACAAGAGTGAGACTCAGAAAGTTTCAAAAATGGTTCTTTGGAAATGCATAAGATGCTATGGGCTAGCAGCATGAGAACAAGGGGGGGTGTTAGATTTGTGTTCTCATGAGTAAATATATTAATTTATTTTATGTTGTGAAAGAAGTTTTCTGATTGTCATTTTATTTTGAAAAGGATTTTTTTTTGGTGATTATAGATTACTTCACTTCCTGTTCCTGTTGTTCCGAAGCGCGAACTGCTGAAGTAATGTATGGTTTTCCCCTCCTGTGTTGTTAACAATAAAAGAAACGGGAAAAGTAATCAACCACCAAGTGTATGCATTATTAAGAGAACATGGCCGAAGAAGAAGAAAACTCTTCGAGCTCAACAGCTGGGATGGTCAATTTGGTAAAGTAAATCCGTTGGGCATCTTTCTTTGCCTTTAGACAATAATTCTGATGGCAAAAGAGCCAAACGGGACAGGCCAAAAAAAAAAAAAAAAAAAAAGAATTAAAATGGCGACATAGTGTTTTATATACTCATTGCACGGATGTGTCCTTGTTGTGGAGTTCAACTGATGATGACTTTCTTTTTCTAATATGCTTAACTCAGATGAACACACTGGGAGCTGAATGAACTTAATATGTTAACATGGTGAGAATTTAATGAATGCACAAAGTACACACAGCTGATGTATCATGGTACATAGAAAAAATCTGGTTAAAACTATTAATAAAAAAAATATTATGGATTTAAAATGATTGAATTGTTTTTACTTACCTGATGTTTTCTTGTTTGAGGTATGGTTTGATTCAGGCTTTTGAAGTTTTGGAACTTCTGAAGTGAAACAGAAACATTAAAAAAAAAAATCGTGTTTTTCCATTTTTCATGTACTCATAACAAAATCACACATTGTCATCTCTACTCATGCCATGCTCTTAGGTCACACTAATTGTGGGACTCAGATTAACAGACTTTTCTATTTCTGATTAATTACTGTCACACATAACCTATCAGTAATTTAGTTACCTGATGGTGGGGTTACAGGAGTGGTATTATTGGAAGCACTGGGATTGCTGAGACTCAGTTGTGCTGCATAAATACATAAAAGGTTTGTTTGTTTTTAATTTAAAGAAAACATTCACAATGTTCTGTATGTTACTTAGATGTATAGTCTGTCTTACCTGTGGTCATGGTACATGGTGACATTTTGCATTCTTTTGCCAAAATATCTAAAAATTAAAAAAAAAAAAGTGTTTATGTATATAAAAATGAATGTGTCTATATTTTGATGGGTGATTTTGTTGGTTGGTTTTCTTGTGTTTGCCTGTGGTGCATTGGGAGTCATCTGCCGGGTATTTAAGGAGCAGCGTGACAGCTCTCGGGTGTCGGATTGTTGTCTCGGCCTTAAGTGGTAAATCATCAACCGGCTTCTATGTAGTACTTTGATTTGCACGACATTCACGGATCGTCATCTCTTCTGCTTCACTGCCCAGCCATTCTCAATCTGGAGTTATCCTGGCTAACTCTCCAAGCTACCTCCCTGCTCACCTGCGCTGCCTGGGGTCCACGTCGTCCCCACTTCAATGTCCAGCCTTAAGTACCTCGCCCAAGCCTCTAGTAAATGTGTGGCAAGTAAGCTCTCTAACTTATTCCTTGTGCAGTCTCTCGTAACTCCTTTGCTCCGTTTCTACAGGTCGCTTAACTGCATTTTCTCCTTTCCCCCTCCGGACAGTTTGAGTTCTCTGTTCAGACAGAACTGTCATGTTTGTTAAACTGAACTACAAACATTAATCGAAATGTTTGTAGTCCCAGATTTAAACCTAGTGGGGAGTCCCACTAGGTTTAAATCTGGGACTCTCCACCATTTGACCTTAGAACTGAAGAAGCTTCTCGGATGAGAGGTGAAACGTCTTCAAGCAACTTAAAGAAGTCCAGACGCTTTTCTTTGCAAGCTCCTTTGACTACGATGACCTGGATGACTGAGAACCTTCACAGACATTAATTGAAATCCTGAAATTCAGGATCTTTTTCAGAGCCAGAGTATACACTAAGTGACTGCAGAGATGAGGTTTTCATAAAACACCTATAAAACATGAAATTAACAAAAATACACAGCAGTCTTTAATAATAAACTCATTCATTTAGAAACTGCATTTTGTGACTACTTGTGTTTTCTTTGTCTAATATTTACATTTGTTTGAAAAATAGGAAAACAGGAAGGTTTTTACACCACTGTATGTCTTTGTAAACTACCCCTTCTTGGGAAATGACAACAATTATTGAATATTAAAAACAGATGAGATCTGTGTAGGAGATCAGAGGGTTGTAACCAAGTAGAATATTAATGATTTCATGTCAACCTCAGCTGCAGCCTTGCTCACCACTAGCACATGCTGGGCTCAATGCTCAACATTGTTAATATTTACAACGCTTACAAAATGGCTTACTAAGAGTTTAATCATAGCTGAACTGTGACTTTATTCACATCTTCTGGCACAGCTGCACTCTTATAACCACCAGTTCCAATAATTTTGAAATTTTTTTTTCAAATAAATTCAAATAATTTTGAATTTTAATGGACAAACAGGCTGAAATTCAATAAACTGAACAGAATTCAGTCAAATTAATCAGATCAACTACAAGAAAAGATGGAATAATTATACAGCGACTAAGGCACACTTTGTAAAGTTATGTCAACTTCAACATTCAGTAGCAGTTTATTTAATTAATGTTTTATTAATTTCAAAAGTAGCATCATATACACTAAAACAGGTTATGCTATGTTTCTCTTTGACTTACCTGTCATGTTGTATCGATCACTGCGAGGTGACAAAGACTTGGGTTCACTTTCCAAACTGTAATCACAGCTGGCATCCTTTTGTTGAACAAGAAGTAGATGCTTCAAAAAATCAGCAACTGGGACATAAAACTGGCAGAACCTCTGTTTGGTTTTTCTCCTGCTTTCCTTGGAGACAGTTTGATTTAGGACTGGACGACTTGCTTCTCCAAAGTACAAATTACATCTTGTATCATTTTTCACAGATCCAGGCAGAGAGCATGTGATGAGAACATATTCTCCATTAAAATGCTGAACACTTATCTCTGGTTTCTGACCTGCATGAAGATCAATGTATCGTCATTAAGTATCAGTCACATACTCGTCATGTTTCAACAGTGCAATAATAAAACAGTGTTGACATTCACAGAAGTCCTACTGTAACACTGAGTCATCATGTTTTATAATTTACATTAACATACATGTGTAATGTTAGAGTTTAATCTAAACTGAAATGAGAAACTGTCTGTCACTTCGTACGCTGACAAAGATTGTGTTACTGTGTGAAGAGGGAGAATTCACATCTGCATACTGCACAGTGTAAAAACATCTCACTTTGCCCTCAGAGGGTGACCTCTGATGTGGCACTAACAGCATTTCAGTTCCTGTCTGTGTCTGTAAACGTGAGAAACCTTTGATAGTTTCTTGCTCCCCAGTATAAAATAACCTAAACATATTGAAGCAGATGATGGTGGCTGACAGTGACTGAGTCTGTCTCTGAGATCACTGTTGCATTGGTCCAAGACACGCTAAACAATAAGAGGTAAAGAGGCGTTTTATCAAAAATATAATTGTTAAATATGACAGTGAGAAATTATGATTTCAGTAAAGAGCAACTCATCAGAAGAAAAACATGTTAAATGTTTAAAGAACAGCTTGAAATTAAAATAGTAAATTGTGGACTGACCTTGTCCTTGAAGCTCAGGCGAGGAAACTGTCAGAAAAAAATGACAAGGTAAATATATATATTAATAAGTAAAAAAAATATAAATAAAATGTAGAAACATTTTTTATTGTATCAGAGTCCAGATAGAAGTCAAGATCAATTTAATTTAACACAGGGAAATTTCTTTTGGACTCCATACTGAATTTTCTCAATACAAATAAAAATACAAATAAACAAAATAAACACACACTGCATAAACACTCAACACAAAACCAGCCATCAAAAATTACTGCTACATAAAATGCAAAAACTTTCAGGATGTTTAACTTACTCACGAAGATGACAAATAACAGGAGTCCAGACATGATGAAGCTGAAAACTACAACTGTCCAGAAGTCTGACTGATACACTCGATCAATCATTTTGCAGAACTTACACAGAGTAAAACCACAGGAAGTAACAGTGCTGAAACTCCCACATAAAGACCACAAGCTACACAGTGAACAGGCTTTTGAAAGTGCCAATATGTTAGCCTGAGCTAAAACCACAGGAAATAAAGAAAAGGAGAGCATGTTTTACACCATTTCTGTTGCTGTGGCTTTCTGTGATCCAGATACAGATCCAGGCAGAGAGCAAGTGATGAGAACATATTCTCCATTAAAATGCTGAACGCTCATCTGTGGTGTTTGACCTACATGAAGATCAATGCAGTATCATTAGATATCAGTCACATATTCTGCATGTTTTACCAGTACAAAAACGACGACAGCGGTGATAATCACAACTGTCCTACTATAACACTCAGTCATCATATTTTACAACTGACAACAACAGCATTCACAACATTTTTTGATCCCCTGAAATTTCTTTTAACACCACATGGAGGCTGAAATGTATTTTACATGTATTCGACGAATCAGTAAAATTTGACATTCAGCCTTCTCAGATGATGCGTGAGAAACACATGTTGAACTGGTTAAATATCAGCTGGACCATCACATCATGTCTGTTAATATGAACACACAGAAAGGTGTAACTGAAATCCATCATAATTTTATCATAACAGGTTTTTATATGAAATACAAACAGTGATTCTGTATCAGGTTTTTGTATCTGCAAATTTAGCTCAGTGTAGTAGGCCAGATGTTTATAACCAGAGACCTGCAAAGTAATAACTGACAACAACTGTAATTAACTTTAACATACTCTCCTAAACATGAAGCACTGTCCACCAGATTCCTGCTAAAGGTAATTGTATGATAAATGATCTAATAACAGGAAGAAGAGTCTCTTACTTTGTATGGTGATGGAGGATGTGTCACTGTGCGGTGAAGGAGAATTCACAGCTCCATATTTCACTGTGTAAAAGCATCTGACTTTGACCTCAGCAGGTGATCTCTGATATGACATAAACAGCAGTTCAGTTCCTGTCAGTGTCTGTAGACACGAGTTGCCTTTGTTACTTTGTTGCTCCCCAGTATAAAAATAACAGTGATGAACTGAGGCAGATGCTGGTGCCTGACAGTGTAATGTGACTGAGTCAGTCTCTGAGATCACTGATGTGCTCACTGTCAGAGTTGGTGGAAGAAGAGCTGAAAGATTAGAGGGAAATACATGTATCAAATATCTAAAAGGTTATTATGGCAACACTCTGAATGAGAGAGATTTGTTGTAAACAAACAGTGTGTGAAAACTTTGTTTGGTTATTTGCAGACTGTATCAGTTCATATGATGCTAAAAGAACAGTTTGAAATTAAAACTGTAAATTGCATACTGACCTTGGACTTGATACTCATGAGAGGAAGCTGTCAGAAATAACATGTCTAACAAGGGAAATACATGCATGTGTTAATAACTGGATATGAACACATATGTAACATTTAAACAATTAAACTGTTAAAGTTTGAGTTAGTTCTTGCTCAGAGTCTGTATAAATGCAGATTTAATTTAATCCAACAAGAACAATAGTTTCTCAATAAACGAACCTGCATAGAATCACCAGCCATGAAAAATGTAGGTAATTTGCAAAGATGACCCTGAGTTCATTTATGGTGAAATCTACAGAGAATTGACTTACTCATGAGGATGGCAAACAGCAGGTGTCCAGCCATGATGAAGCTGAATACTGCAACAGCCAAATTAAACAGACTGATTGTTATTTTGCAGCACTTGTTCAAACTAAAAATACAGGAAGCAACAGCACTGAACAACAGCCAAAGGCCACAACGATGCAGCTTTCGAAAGTACCCGTACATGTTTTACTGAGAAACAAAGAACCACAGCAGAGGGGTGAAAAGAAGCTAATGAGAGGAGCACATTTGAGCATCATTTACTTTGAATTTGTGTGGGTTAAAGGCCTCACTATCTGCACACATGCATCACTTGCATTTATTTTCAAAGCACTGCAACACATGAAGTATTCACAAGTTAGTTCATAAGACAGTAAAGCGCACATTTTAGCTTTTGTATCTGCTGTTACCTGATAAACCTGTTACCTGATATTCTGCTTCTTTACTGAGCAGTCTAAATGTTTTCTTGCTTCATATATAGATTCATTCAAAGTTTCAGTGATGAGAGGTCAAATCAAATTTAGTTCCTGCCCTTTAGCTCTATTAAATAAATGTATTTATGACAACACTGAAGTCACTATGATGGTTTTTACTGAAATAGAGATTTTTAACACCTCTACAACACATCATATACATCTGCTTTTGATACAGACAAATGTGCGCACTAAACAACAGCTGAAACGATGTTCAACATTCTCAAAAATGGGACTCAGCTTTTTCAGAGGGAGAACGATACATTCAGAAAGTGCCGCATTCACTGGAAACACTACATCCAGATGAACAGAATCAACATTTGGTGATTTTCTTACCTGAATAATTGAGTATGCATAAAGATGTTCAACATTGCACTATCAGACTAAGTTTAATTACATCTGCACTCTCGGATAATACTGAAATAATGTTACAATCATGACTACAGACCATGATCGACATGATTTTTTTTACCAACTTGCAACCCAGAGACAATAACAGAGCGCTCTACATATCCAACATTTAAGACATCTCAATCAATGGCTCATTGCAAATCATCAGCCTCTTTTTTAAGTAATGTCTGCTTGATATGTTATTTGTGTTTCTTTTGTTGTATGTCTGAACGCATGGAGACTATATTCATGAAGGTGGAGGAGAAAAGATGCAAAATGGAGCCCACTACATTGTATCTTTTAGGGTTACTGGAGCTGTTGTTTCTCTATGAAATAGACAAAATAGAAATAAAGTCGCATAATGTAATGGTGCATGCTGCATGCAAATTCAATAAATGGATGGAGAACTAATATTAAATGCACAAGTGGTTAATTCATTTTCCCAAGGGACCACATGGGAAATTGGGACTGTTGTGAAGGGCTGCATCAATAAGCTGGACTCAGTTCTGTTTAATACTAATGTTATCCGATTATAAGCTTACCACAAGAGTCCCAGTGTCCTGTGTGGCCCCAGAGGAAAATTCATAAAACATACTCTGAGTGGAAAACCCATCATGTCACCACTACATTGTGTTTTCAGAGGAGCCGCGGCTGAGTTTCTGAAGTCCTCAATATAAACATATCAAAGCCATTTTTTGTTTGTAGGCATTTCAAGACCCAAGGCTGAACTCAAGCATGAACTCATCCTCACCTACGCAAACATTTTTACACTCATCACAAGTCTGCCTCTGTAGTCACTGAGCAATCTAAATTTGATTTTGCTTCATATGTAAATTAGATACAAAGTTTCAGTGATGAGTTGTGAGTACAAATTTAGTTCCTGTCCTTTTTCTCTAGGAGGTAATTTTATCTATGAGAACACAGAAGCCACTAAGGCGGTTATTACTAAAGTAAAGATCATTTTCGCACGTCTACAATGTGTGACACGCATCTGCTTTTGACACAGACACAAGTGTGCACACTGAGATAGCAAACAATAGTTGTTCAACATTGTGCTATCAGTCTAAATTTGATGAATTCTGCATTGAGCATTGATATTGTTTCTTAATCAGTTTTGCACCCTCAGATAATATTGAGATAATATTAACAACATGACCGGAGAACTTCAATAATAAAGCTAAACAGCAACAAAAATAGGAAGCATCTCAAACACTGGCTGATAGCAAACCAGGTGTGTGACCACCCAGAACTCATTTATGTATTTATTTTTGTTGTATATCTTTATGTCTTTGTTCATTTTAATGTTTTATGTGACGTGGCCTGGGACTACAGATATAAATGATCAGTTTTGTTATAACCTGGCATCTTTTAATTTTGGCATACTGATGTACATCAACATACAATTATCCAGTCAGATAAAGAAAAACATTTCATTTAATCAATACTGAATTCTGACATTGTTTTTTAATCACTTTTGTGGCATTTCAACTCATATTAAAAGGCAAATTACTAACAATACTCAATACTTCAGAGTATTGTACTTCTGTATCTACAGCCAGGATAAATTGTGTAATGATGTTGAAATATATTATCCTTATTAAACTTCTTATTATTCATTTAATTCACGTTAAATACTTTTTAGAATATTTTATTTAGCTTGAAATTATGTCTGGGGAATTTTCTCCTACCTCTGTGATGTCCTGCCTCCATCCAGCCTAGACTGTAGCTTTGAACTGCTTATAGCTAAAGGAAAATTCTCTGTGTAATGCATTTGCACCAACTACAAAAGAAAATACAAAAACACAATGTGAATAAAGCACGTGAAATTTTAGAAACCTGTCAACAGCTTGTTTAAAACTAAAAATGATTAAATTCACATCTCAAAAGCTAATTTTGAGCATAACATTTAACCACCTAAAACAGTTTATTTTACTATTACAAATATCATCATAAAGAGGTGCAAAAGGTTGCATAAAGTGCCAAATACAGTCAGCAAAGATATGTATGTGATAAAGTGCGTTTCAGTCCCTGGGTAGGTTGTCTCTTGGTCATAAATCCGTGATTTTTAAATATTATTCCCAAAATCTCGATCAGCCAATTAAAGCATACGTCACTGTCGTCACACCGTCAAGTTTAATCAGTATTTAACATTGATCCGACATTTATTTAGGTCTGAGATTTCAGTCTCAGCCACAACGACGATTCAAATAAAAAGGCAGCGTTGTTTTAATGTCGCCTTGCTATCTGTGCATTTGAAGCACTGCTTGGGTGTTTTGACACCGGATGAGGTGACAGGATTCAGTGATAACACATGAAGTTGGATGAATCCGCGGTGGCTTTCAAATCCTAATTTACCACACCTGGTGCGATGCGGTTCACCTGGTCTCATTATACCGGAAACAACTGCATAAAAACGGAGACAGTTGCCAAATAAAAGGAAAGTACGCATATTTTAAGACTTTAACTTGTCTGCCTTTATTGTGTCCCGTTTTTAAATTTAGATTTTAGTGAAATGCCTCCCAAAAGGCCACCAGCATACTCCACTGAGCTGTCCGATTCATTCACAAGCGAAGCGTCGGTGGATGAGAAGCCGGAAAAGAAATCAGGTCTGTGCGCAAAAGGCGAAAATCTTTAAGATGGAACGAACTTTAAAAATTATATGTAAATTTACTCTGCGTAGATGCTGCGCCTCATCCATCCACGGCGATCATGGTGAAAGAAGCACTTCAAGCGTTGGACTCGCGCAAAGGGGTTTCATCCCAGGCGATACTGAAGTATATCACAGAAAAATATCCGTCGGTGGATTTGGCGAGACTGAAGACTTTAGTTCGCAAAAACCTGAAGAAGGGAGTGGAAAATGGGACGCTGGTGAAGCCTGGAAACTCCAGCGCGACAACGGCCACGAGGAGATTTAGGGTAAGAGGTTACATCTGCAGCTGGGTTCAAACGAAGAGTTCAAATGTCAATTACGGGTTTCGTCTTTATTAAGCTTGCACCGAAGCCTAAACCAAAAGCCGAAAACGCAGAGCCCAGTGTGAAGAAGTCTCCAAAAGCAGCCAAGGATGGAGCCAAGAAGCCCAGGAAAGCGGGTATGAATGACCGTTAAACGTCGAGTGAGCAGTAATTTAAGCTGTTACTCGGTGTCAACTCGTCATTTCTTACAGGTGCCACAAAGAAGAAAGACGCTGCAAATGGACAAACAAAGTCCAAAGAGGTGAGCGGGCGCAAGTTTGGCTTTAGATGGGAAGTTGACTCTTCATGTATTTAAGAATGTGGATGAAGCTCATGGCAGTTTACATCTATATTCATGGTCAGAATGTTACTTTTGCAGAACTATAAATTTCAACAAAATGTACAGCCTCACTAGAGGAAAAATCCTGGAGGGGGGAAAAAAAAAAAATCCGAAATTGCACAATAGACTTGAGCATTTATTTTAAGCCAGATGTAGCAAATTTGATGTATTTTATTTACATATGACTTGATTTGGAGTGTGTTTGATCATTTGTCAGATTCATCTTAAAGTGAATTTTCTGGCAATTGCGTTACAATTCAGGCTTTAAGGGGTTAATGGCTTGGTAAAGTGTCCTGAACATGTCAGTTTTCATAGGATCTCTTATTTGTCTGGTAAAGTAGTTTACATTCTCTCCAGTGGTCATAAAATTCTGACATTCAATCTACTGCTGTCTCCTAAATTCCCCTTTTGCCTTTTAGGACTCAAAGCCTCCCAAAAAGTTGAAGGATGAAGAGGCTTCTACATCAAAGGTTGCTCCAGCGAAGAAGCCAAAGGCTAAAAAAGCTAAACCGACTGGGGATGGTGAGGAAACTGCTGACTCGACCAAGACTAAAGCAAAGAAAACAAAGGAGTCAAAGCCTGAACTTGTAATTCTAGACTGTTTTTATATCGTTTATCAAATAAATCTAAATTTTTAGCTCGAGTGCATTTGAGTATATTCTAATTACCTTTAATACTGGACTATACAATAACTAACCCCAAGCATTGCAAATGTATTGAATCTGGCGCCTAATTTACTTCAGACCTTCTGCATTTGTGCTACTGAAGGTCTAACATGTCCTACAATGAAAGAAACTTGACCGATTTTTGCAATTGTGAGTTTATGACAGCAAGTCTATAATGCTGTGTAACCTGGTTTCAAAATAAAAAGTTGTTCATCTGCAAACATTCTGAACTTAACGTTCAGGTGGCAGCTTTTCTGAGTGAACCATATTTGCACAAGTCTCAGCAGACAATTGTGTAAACGAGCTGACCTAGTGGGCTCCTCACCAAACTGAGTCACTGTTTCTATAAATCGGTGCATGTCCCTGAATATGTTGACCATCCTCAGCTGTAGATTCATGTCCTGTAAACAAAGGATTCATTCCTGTGTAACTCGGACTTCACTGTATGGGCTATTGCTTTCTGTAGTAAGACACAAACACTAGATTTAAGTTTCCATACACTGCAGTAATAAAGATGACTGAGGGGTGTCTGCATTCATTTTATTTGTTTCAAAGATGTTAATTGCAGAAGGGTAAATGGTGATACTCTAAAATAACATCCCAGTGCCTCCACAGGAAAGACAAAAGGACCAGAAAAAGCAGCATGCAAAGCATTAGAAGGGCTGTCTTGAAAAATGGGGCCACCCAGCTGCTCACTGTGGACATCACCACCAACAGCACGGTTATAAAGGCTAGCGATACATCAATTAGTTTTTCAAGTACTGTCTGTGCAGTGGTATTGGCCCATGTCTCTGGATGCCCTGCATCCTCTTCTTTCTGCTGCTGCTGCTCCAGCTTGAACTGGCGTCTCTCACAAGCCTCCAGCACCTCCTGCAGGCCAGAGACAGAACTGAAGTTTTCTACTGCCCAAGGAGAAGTACAGTTACAAAGTCAGTGCTAAAAAGATGCCAGGCCCTTATAGTGGTTAAAAAGGGCCTGGCATCTTTTTAGCCCTGTCAGAATCTGTTTTTGGAGTTTTTTCCTGAGGTGGAATAGTAAAGAGTAAATCTGGAGTTTTTTTTTTTATTTTTTATTTTTGTACAGAAAGGAAGAATCAGCACATCAGTTACATACTGGAACAACTTCTCTTGACATGGGAAAACATTATTTGAAACTTGCATAAAAATCTTGTGTTGCATCAGAAGACCGATCAGCACTCTTCTCCGCTGTGGCGGCTAACTCTTTTTTCAAGTTCCAAACGTCATTCTGATACTGTTCTGTCAAGTCAATGAATCGCTCTTCTAGAGATTCCCTTCTGCAAAACACAACACTACATAAAAACAGCAGATGGTTTCAGCCTATACAGCTGTACAGAGTAATATAGTACCTGTTCTGTAGGTCTTTAAGGTCCTCAAAGAGCAAAGAGTAGTCTCGTTGGTGACTCGCATTTAAGTTTTTAAAGTGTTCTTCAAGTTGGCTGTGGCTTTCCTGAAGCTTACCGACGTACTTCAGTACATCATCAAAGGCCTCGCTGTGGTCACAGGTACACTGCCTTGAGCTACTGTATAAGATATTGAAAGAGACATTTTAGTCAGATTTTGCACCACAGTTGCTGAATAATTGGACTGAAAGAAGATGTAGAGGCCTCCTGTTTGTTACTAGCGGTATTTGGATAACAGCGTGCTTTCCAGATGACGGCTGTAACCTGAAAATTGGTCTGCCTCAAAGTGGGTCTCTGTGGGGTGACTACATATATAAGCATGTTTTTTCCACTTACAGTAAAAAGCAATGAGCAGTGTGTCCTTACTGATAAAATCTGTCTTTTACTGCTGTTTAAAATAATAAAACAATTTCTTAAAAAAAAAAAAAGTGAGATTAAATTAAAGTCTTTAAATTCAATGGGTTTTTTTGCATTAGGACAAAAATTCATTTAAAACGATTTATAAGCACTCATTTTAGTGTGGTGGCTGCTTATAATCTATCTATGCTTTATTTAAAAAGTCCATTATGTCACTGTTAAGTTGTGCTGATAAAATGGGAACTAACCTATTACAAAAATGACTGAGAGAATAAAAATTCACCCAGAACTCCAAACCATCATCACAGTCGATCAGCATCACGCCAGGGCATGAGTAAATGTTGTATTAAATGTCATTTCTAGAGTGCATGAAACATCCAACACTTGTAAATGTTAATATGCAATCACCAGCCATTTTATTAGGTACACTTTACTAGTAATGAGTTGGACCACTTTGGGCTAAATTCTTCATGGCATAGATTCAGCACAGTGTTGGAAACATTGTGTGAGGTTATCATGTCAACCCCACTTTGCAGTTATTTATTTGTAAAAAATGTTTGGAATCATGTATGATTTTCGTTCCACTTCTCACGTGTACACCACTTTGTATTAGTCTTTCACGTGGAATTGCAATAAAATTGATTCATGTTTGTGGCTGTAATGTGACAAAATGTGGGAAAGTTCAAGGGGGCCGAATACTTTTGCAAGCCACTGTACAAATCCCTTTGAGGATGTGTCAGGAAGAGTATCCAGTGTAAAAACTACCCACTGTGCCACCCACTTCTACTGTAAGCATGTTAATATACTGACAATATCATCAAAGCTCAACTCTTCCTACGTTCCAAGAGACTGTTAATCTGGATCTATTCTTTTTCACATCTAAGGTCGTGGCCAGTGAAATGAAATGAAATCTTGCGAGTAACAACTAAAAAACATTTTTAGAGAAAAATACTTTGTATACTTTTATTTTAGTCATTTTCATCATTTTAATGTATCAAAGTAGCATCTGTGCTATAAAGTCTGTTTATCTTCGACTTACCTGTTAAGTTGTATCGATCACTGCGAGGAGACAAAGACCTGGGTTTCCTTTTCAAAGTGTAATCACAGCTGGCATCTTTTTGTTGAACAAAATGTAGATGTCTCAAAAAATCATCAATTGAGACATAAAACTGGCAGAACCGCTGTTTGTTTTTTGTCTTGCTATTCTTCCCGACAGCTACTGTGAGGATTAAACGACTTGCTTCTCCAAAGTACAGATTACATCTTGTATCATCTTTCACAGATCCAGGCAGAGAGCAAACAAACCGAACATGTTCCCCATTAAAATGCTGCACACTCATCTGTGGTGTTTGACCTACATGAAGATTAATCAAGTCCCATTAATATACGAGAATATTGTATGTTTTACCAGCACAACAATAACAATACTGGTGTTCATAAAAGCTGAACTGCAACACATTTTGTAATTAACTGTAACTGGTCATGTTTAGATTCCTGCGTGCTGTCTTTGGTGGTTTAAGAAAATATGTAAGAACAACACTCCTAAAAAAGTTTTGTGAAAGAAAACATGAAGCTTTATAAAGATAATAATGTCTAACACACTGTATGATAACTTATCCAGTCACAGGAAGAGCAGTCTCTCACTTTGTATGGTGATGGAGGATGGTTCACTGTCAGCAGACGTTGAATTAAGGTCTCCAGTGTAAAAACATCTCACTTTAACTTCAGCAGGTGAACTGTGATGTGACATTAACAGCAGTTCTGTTGCAGTGAAATTCTGCAGGCATGAGAAGGCTTTGGAAGTATTTTTGCTCACCGTGTAGAAAAAACACTGATGAACTGAAACAGATGTTGGTGCCTGACAGTGTAACGTGACCGAGTCCGTCTCTGAGATCACCTCTGTGTTCACTGTCAGTGTTGGTGGAAGAAGAGCTGAAAAATTAGAGGTAAAGAAATTTTTGATCTAATAGGTAATTTTTGGTTTTAATAAAAAACAAATATGCAGTCAAAGAAAATCTTTGTGAAAAGTAGAACATCAGGGACTCACCTTGTGCTTGAATTTCATGAACGAAAGCTGTTGGAAAGAAAGTCTGTCAACAACGTACTGGAGGCATGTATGACTCATTAATACAACAAACTGTCTTTTCAAGATCACAGGGAATCGTCCTGCTGAGGAAGTTTTAGTTTTTGATTCCACACGTTAGTTTATCAGTTAAAAATATAAACAAGGAAGCACCAAAAGACACAAAACTGGTTACAAGAGGTTTAACTTACACATGAGGATGACAAACAGAAGGTGTCCAGCCATGATGAAGAGGATTACTGTGACTGTGCAGAACACATCTGAAAGTCTGACTTTGTAAAGGCTGATGTTCCAGTTTAAGGAACGTCACAGGAAAACCACAGCAACAATGAACGCTTTTACACAGCGGAGCAAATGAACGTGAACAGCCCTTTGAAACTACTTATGAGTTTTATTTAGATCAAAGAACAAGAAAGGAAGTGAAATAAAGACAAGCATGAGTACATTTGTGTCATTTCTGTTGCTATGGGCTTAGTTTCCCAGATGTCTGTCCTAGCCTGTTTGGCGCCCTGGGCGAACACTCCCTCTGGCGCCCCCCCTCCACACACACACACACACACACACACACACACACACACACACACACACACACACACACACACACACACAGACAAAACATATTAAGGATTGTACATTAACATAAAGCTGTTGTACACACACACACACACACATATGAAGAGAGAGAGAGTATGCATAGTATGCAAACGGCTACCAAACAGCCATCATAATTCGTCATACAATGAGAACAGGACAAATCAACAATTGACAAGGACTAATTAATATTAAAATCTTTAACATAATGCATTGTTTGAAGTTGAGTCTGTTACTGTTACTATTTTTACCATTTCTTCTTGCAGCAACTGTAACGCACATAATTTCCTTAGGGATTAATAAAGTATTCTGACCTGCCATTATCCAATGACACATCTGCTTACCTGCATCTTTTGCTCGTTTCTCCTCCTCTTCTTTTCTCTTTTTTTCTAAACTGAGGACCTGATGGCTTTGAACTTTTCTTGTCCATCTTCCATTGGTTTTAATTTTGCGCCCCAGTATGAACACCCATCCCTCAACCCAAGGATCACCACAACATGATCTAACACACCTAAACCTTAGTTCACAGATTCACTTTGTCTAGGGTGCATTTCTGAGATTTCACACAACCCAGGATTCAAATCATGGACTTGGATTTACAACATTATAAATGAAATGTGCTCTATTTGGAAGCAGCCGGCCCCCCTCCCCTTTCGACGGGTTGTGTGTGAGACTTTAAATCATCAAACTGTAAATTTTAAATTGTTATTGATCCCTTTATCCCGAGTCCTAAAGTGTATATTTATTTTCTTACTCGTATTATATATATTGTTTGTTTACTTGCACTGCTGTAACCGGAGCCTCGTCATCTCGTCTCTCTATATACTGGACTGTATGTAGCGGAGATGAGAATAAAGTTTACTTTGACTTCAGCAGCGAGCAGGCGCACCGAGGGCTCTCGCGCTCACTTTTCGTGTACAGAATTTCGAAAAAACATCGGTGCAAATTATAAGTCTGTATCTGTCTGGTGTTTTCGTGTTTGTTGGTTTGTTTTTATTTTGTTTTATTTTGCGAGTTGGTTATTAGATGCTGCTCCAGCCGGTCAGAAAATCCCCCGCCGCCCCGCCCTCTCCTCTCTGCGCCACAAGCAGCAGGCGCACCTCGCAGACACTTGTGTCAAGCCAGCCTCCAATTCGAGACTTGCAGTCAAGCCAGCCTCCAGTTGATTTTACGTTCCCTGTGTATTCAAAGTATTACGGGAATGGATGTGGAAACCGGATTTCAAAATAAAAGCCAACTTCGAGTGAATTAACAGATATGTTAAGAACATAATAACATATAATTTAGGCTTTTTTTTTTTTTTTTTTACAAACAATAATGTTAGATCTATATGACACAGCCTTGTACCCTAATTGTGCCCTGTCACTATCAAGGCCATCTTATTTTGGATTTCAAAGTAAAAGCCCTGTGAATCTTCATTTTTGAACTACTCTTTCAATGAATTCATAATGCTCTTAAAAGCAAAAGTCGTATTTCCACAAGCAGCAGGTGCACCTCGCAGACGAAGGGCGCCCTTACTCCCAGGAAATGGGCGATAGAAAACCGATCGGTGCCTATGCCATTCCCAATATGCGCTGGCTGACGTCGGGGCAGCATGAGTACGAGCATTTTTATTTTTTTTTTGCCGATGCCCGTGATGCCGCCCCCCACCACGATGCCGCCCCGGGGAACCGCCCGTGTCACCCGTATCAAAAACCGCTACTGTCTGTGTGGCAACATGTGGCAGTAAAGAGCTCAAGGGTTTTAATAACAGGGACACCATCATGGGAATTTAACCAAGAGAATATTTATTTCAAACCAGTACAAATAGCACACAGTTATACTTGATTAAGACCTTAAGAAGTTATTTTTTCTAATATTCATTTTAAAAATATTCACACATGTTTGAATCCCAGTTTGGTGTTGTGGTTTTCCTGTAAGCAGAGGTCCAGGGAATTACTTTACCTCGAATGTACATCTCAGTTTTACACACACTGTTACTACAGTGCAGTTCAAACCAGGGCTGCACTGACAACCACTAACCACTGAAGAGAAAGTCTCCACCGTTACAGCCCAGCTACGGCCACTTTAGGCCCTCAGCTCTGGTCAAAGCAAAAGCAACAAAAACAAAAAAGTAACCCCTACTGTTCCTAACTCAGATACAAAAGCAGCCTCCTGCCAGTGTCTAACAAATATTTAATAGAATAAAATACAAAAGTGGAAAAGGGTCATTACTTGGATACACTATATGCAAAAAAAATAGTTTCAGGAAAAATGCTGTGCAAAAATTTTGAGCCAAACACAGATAGCAATTTGACATTAACCAGGCAGAATATATCCAATTACAAAATGTTGTGCTAACATTGATTAGAACAAAAACACGGTTTCAATCTTAACTTGCAGCTTCTGCAGAATACAGTTTGTTCAAGG
The DNA here is from genome assembly GCF_057382095.1 of Aulonocara sp. 'chitande type north' Nkhata Bay. Taxonomy (NCBI): domain Eukaryota; kingdom Metazoa; phylum Chordata; class Actinopteri; order Cichliformes; family Cichlidae; genus Aulonocara; species Aulonocara sp. 'chitande type north' Nkhata Bay. The sequence goes on from NC_141348.1 coordinate 25,238,476, forward strand.
GACAAAAAACATTTCCAGTACTGACAGAGTGACAGTGGGCATTTGGTTCCATTACTGAAAATAAAATAATAAGCATCATCAATGTGCCTGCAGCATGCTGTAGGTCATGTCCTGTGAGACTGGTACAGCTGGTTTCTCAGCGATGGTGGCGTATGGATGATAAATATCAAACTAGAAAAGAAAGAACACAGCTGTGTGAGTCATTTACGTCTCGCATCTTCAAAGCCAAATAACAAACATCTTAATTACTGAACCTTTGTCTCACTTACATCTTGATCTTTCCTTTCTTGTTTATTCAGTTTCTCAGCACCTGCAATTAAAAGAATCACAAACTAAAACTGCTGTTTTAGACAGATACAAAGTGCAAGAAGAACTGAAGCAATACAGTTTTGTTCTATTCCTGCACAAATATGACCTGGTGTACTTCCCCATGTACTGAAGGGCATACACCACATGTTACTGTCATTTCACTATTTTTTTTTTTCTTTAAGAGGACCTGAAACATTGGGATCTTTTGTTGGTGTTTTTCATGCAACAGATAAAAGCAACAATGTAACTGAAAGATTTGCTTTTTCATTGGTGCAACTCTTTAAATGATATAGTATTCACTTTTTCATACTTTGAAAGAAACACAGCAACTAAACAACTAAACCTGCAGATAAACTGAGGAAGAGTTGGGAGTTCACCTTGTAATCGGAAGGTTGCTGGTTCGAGCCCCGGCTCGGACAGTCTCGGTCGTTGTGTCCTTGTCATTGTCTCGGTCTCAAGACACTTCACCTGTTGCCTACTGGTGGTGGTCAGAGGGCCCGGTGGCGCCAGTGTCTCTGTCAGTGCGCCCCAGGGTGGCTGTGGCTACAATGTAGCTTGCCATCACCAGTGTGTGAATGGGTGGATGACTGGATGTGTAAAGCGCTTTGGGGTCCTTAGGGACTAGTAAAAGCGCTATATAAATACAGGCCATTTACCATATTGTACATTCTCTATATAGCAGTAGGGACTGCAGGGATTAGGGACACTGAGGGTCCTGCAGCACCCCCTGGTGGATGGTGGATGTCCACAAATATAATTAAAAACTGTGTAGTTGTGTGTTATGTTACAAGGTCTTTGCAGATAAAGTGCTGCCATATTGAACTACTTTTCAAACACGTTTCATCAAACATGCATAACAATGTACAATTTACAACATTTATATAAATATTAGAGGTGCAACGATACTCGTATCGATATTGAACCGTTCGATACAGTGCTTTCGGTTCGGTACGCATATGTATCGAACAATACAAAATTTTTAATTTATTTTATCAACTTTTCTTCTGACGATGCTGTCTGTGTTGAGCGCTCAGTGGATCTGCGCTCGACAGTGCAGCCTAGGCGGAGTAGTCGAACGCAGATTCACTGAGTGCAGGGCAAGCTAGCGAGACAGAAGTTAAGCTCTGGTTGCAACATGGCAAATTGAACCTCCCCCACCCTCATTCAGATGTGGCGTTTCGAACCAATTTGGTTTTCATGTGAAGTATGACCCTGAAGGTAAGCGCGTCATGGACTAAAGTAAAACAGTATGTCGGATGTGCCACGCAATGCTCAATTACATGGGTGGGAACCAGGGCTGGACTGGGACAAAAAATCAGCCCGGGCATTTTGACTAGTGACCGGCCCACCATGGTATTATAGGAAAAGCCATAAAGCCTTTATAATAAACTTAAACCTACACCACCCTCCCTATTCTGGTATTCTAAACGGTCTTTAGCAAAAATATAAAACAACCTAATTTATAATTACATATACCTAAGTAATAGGGTTGCCAACTCCCAGCAGAAAAAAAAAGGGAATCACTCCCCCACCCTCTGTTTCAAGATACTTAATTGACAAAACTGATTTTAATTTAATGCACATATCAAACAAATGCACAGAAATCTATTATTTTTCTCCTGTAATCAAATAGATTCAACATCTTTCTTCAACAGAATTGCAGACTCCACAGATGGTACCTTCCCAAAGGAAAGAATACTATAACTTACTAGGGTATATACTAGACTCAATATTTACTGAATACAATAATGTATTTCTATACATTTTACATCAGATGAAAACTTTGGTTGTAAGATTCAGATAAATATTTATTAAAATCTAGACATTTTAAATGAGAATAAGAAAGAAAAGTATGGATTCTGGTGTTATTTGTCTCTCAGAAACAGTTCGTTTCTTCCCTTCAACTTCCCTTCAACTCATTCATGTCACCTAAAATGTAAACCTGTTTCTCCATCACCTGTTCAGCTCTGATGATTCAGTAAGGACATCTCCTGGTTTCATCTTCATGTTTCCCTCTTACCACATATCCAAACCGATATCATGACCAGCAGCTTTACAGCTGTGGCTCCAACGAACATCAGCTGATACTTGAAATTAACATTAAATAAATTCTACCGACAGCTGATCAAGCTTAAACGTGCTGCTGTTGTTTAGCGCGACATCTGCTGGTTCCCTCTTTCTGGAGAGAAAAGCCGATCAGCTGATCATTGATCAGTTTCATGACTGAATTAGCAATTTTCTAGCTGAAGTAGTGATGAAATCGTGTTCCTTTTCACCTCAACTTTAAATTTCGACCTCCTCTGCTGTAACTGGTCAAGCCCAGAGTTGATCATGACCAACTGGCCAATCCACCACCATTCATTTATATCGTTAAAAAAAAGAAATAAATAAAACCCCATCGGCCCATAAAAATGAAAAATTACGAGTGGCCCACCGGGCAAATGCCCGGTATGCCCGATGGCCAGTCCAGCCCTGGTGGGAACTAGTGTGTTAGCGCAGTTAGCTCGTTAACGTGTTGGCCTTCCAGCCCCACGCACGGGGTGATCCGCGGTAGCTCGTTAACGGAGATTTGCCGTGTTGTGGCGTTAACGTCATTTCAACGAGATTAACACTGACAGCACTAGTGGGAACACAACGAATATGACTGCACATTTACTCCGACATCATCCTAGCGCAAAGACAAGTGGAAGCAGACAAAAACAACAAGCACGCATGCTACAAACTTTACCCGAGTCATTTAGACAGCCGTTAGCACATGATTCTCCTTATGGGGACCTGATTTGTTTAATATGCTACTGAGAATATAGCCCAGAAGAAGCGTATAGTATAGCTTTTATTTTGGAAAGAGCCATTTCTCTGTAATAAACTCTCTTTTCCAAAGATGAGTGACTTCTCCATCAGATAGATTTATTATTTTATACCTTTGTTGTTTCAGCAACATTAAATTTAAAAACTGTACTTTTGAGTTAAAATATATATTTATAATTTTAATAAATGACAAATTAAAAAGGCATGAAAAAAAAATTTTGTATCGAAAAAATATCGAACCGTGACACCAAAGTATCGAACCAAACCGAACCGTGAATTTTGTGTATCGTTGCACCCCTAATAAATATCTATTTTCATATTGCTGTTGAGGTACCCCCAGTTTTCACACATGTCATCCTTTCAAAACCCCCTGCCTCCACATAAAACATGTTCCCACAGCTGTGGTATAATAATATAATTACAATATTGAAATTTGTCTTCCACCCTGCACTACAGTGTTTAAGTAGGTGTAAAACAAAAAGGAAAATAAAAATAAATGAATAAATAAAAACAGCTCACCGGTAGCACAGCTGACACCGGGTATTGAAGTGATCACACTGTAGGCTCCATCATCACCTTCAGGTAACTTTATGCAGCAGGAAAGAGGACATTAAATGAGAAAATCCATTAATAATACATTAAAGTTAAACTACCCTTAAACCTCTTGCATTTCAATTTTTGAATGTTTTGTTATATTAGTGTAGAATTTGACAAACATTTTAGTTTATTTACCATTCTTCCAGGGTCAATATTTGTCATGCACACAAAGTCATCTGCAGCAGTAGGTAAATAATAAAGCTCAGTTAACAAGTGTATAAATACTGTCCTAATATTGTATAAATCAACAACACATTGATGCTGCAACTGAATGAATTCAGTACCTTGGATGCTGGTTCTTGTCCTAAACATAAAAAAGAAAAATTAATTTAAAAATTAAACAAAAATCATATAAATGTTGAATATTCTCCATAGACCAATCGTATTACTCTGTTTGGTTACTACTTTAAAGACTGTTTTTTGATACAGGAAAGTGAATGGACTTTCTGCCCTGAAGTGCCCCGCTGCCCCTGAGCAAGGCATTTAATCCACAACTCTTCCAATAATTCTGTTTAGTTGCAGAATAAGAAAATCTAAAGTCAGTAAGTTTAACTTCCGTCTATACAAGTGATAAAAAAATAATACTTGCTGAAAACAGGTTTCTTGCCTCTTTAGAGAATATCCTTCTGGAATAAACAGCAATAAAGAAGTGACAGTTAGTCTGCTGGGGTCAGATCAGCTTTACAGCCGTTAATTACAAACTGACAAGCTCTGATTCAGTGAGACGTCTGTGAAACAGAAGAGCCTCTAACAACAAATCTGACTACAAAACTGCTTTTAAGAAGAAGACACTGTAGTTGGTATTAATCCACTGAGTGTGAAATGTTAATATTACACTGTAACTATCAAATACATCTGCATGATTTTACATAATAACTGATTGAGATCTCACCAGTTCTTCTTTTAGATCTGAAAACTGCCAGTACCAATAAGATGGCACCCACAGTTACACCAGAACCAACGACGACCAACACAACAGTCAGTGTCCACATTCCTGTTTAGGAAACCACAAACACATCTCATCTCTAACTGAAAAAGAGATTGTGTGTTCTGATTTATTATTAACTATTGTCACAAATAAAACATCAGTAATTTAATTACCTGATGGTGAGATGACAGAAGTGGGAGAAGTGGAAGCACTGAAACTGCTGAGACTCGATTCTGCTGTAAAAGCACCAGAAATGTTTAAGATCTAAGATTTAAGAAGTGATGTGTGATGATCAGAGTTAATATTCACATGAATTGTATGTCGTACCTGTGGTCAAGGTAAATGAGGATTTTGTGTTTGTTTTTCTTGAAACTTCTTCTACAATGTTTAGAATAAAAGCATATTTAAAAACTAAACAAAACAATATATTACACCAAAGCTCCATGTCTCTGCTTTGAGGAGGATTGCATTAATAAAGAAAAATCAATAACTTCTGATTAAATAACGCTACAATGCATAAAACCTCAGTAATTTAGTTACCTGACGATACGTCCACAGTACTGGTAGAAATGGAAGCCCTGGGTGTCATGAGACTTGATTCTGCTGCATAAATACACAAAAAATGTTAAAGACTTTATTTATAGTGATTGTGTGATTGAGTTATCAAGTCATTTTGAACTAATAATCAAAAGTATTATCACATTAATGACTATTTCTTTCCCAGCAGTATTGTTAGTTACTCAGTCGATCCACTGCTTTGTTCCAAATTCTAATATTTTGTTTATTGTTGTAAATTTAGTGCAGACATAATATGAGTGCAAATGTCTGGAGATGCTGAATAGTTCTTGTCTTTGTGTCCCTCTGGTGGTTATTTTTGTTGTTACACTCAAAACAGTACTTCTAGTTTTCTTGGTCAGCAGTCACAGGAACAATAATTAAGCTAAGAGAATTTAATGATTACAACTTTTGTTATACAGAGAAATCATGTAGGTTTTGCTCTGATAAAAATGTGTTGGTTTCTTTATTTTCCCTGTGTTATTTCAGTTTTAGAAATCCCCGTACCTCAGGGGAACAAAATAACAGTAGAGACCAGACAGTAGACAGTCGTAATTATAATAGAAATCAAGTTAATGTAACTTCTGTGCCTGACTGTGTGAGTATGTTCACTGTGCGTCTAACTGGAAAACTGATGCTAACTCTGAGGACAGAATTACTTCAGTAAATATTTTGTAATTTTAGCCATAAAAAGAAAAAAACTGTTGTCACTCTACTTAGTTCCTCTACTTTTACACGAACAGGCTCTTTCTTTACCTGCAGGAAGTTACAAATTTATGATGAAAAAAAAACATTGCTAAATTAATGGCTCAGCTGCTCAGAAGCACATTTTAGCAAATGTTTATGCTTATGTCTGAATTTTTGATGCATACCTAACAATCTTACCACTCAAAAATCGTCACATGTTTTGACTACAGAGGTCGCACTAACTGTAAGGCTGACGCTAACTATTTAAATGTGCTATCAACAATTGTCACACAAAACACATCAGTTACCTGACTTAGACGGTGAGTTCACAGAAGTGGTAGAGGTGGAAGTATTTTGCTGCGGTTTTGCTGCATAAATCCACAAACATGTTTAAGATCATTTTAATACTGCAATCAATTCAAAAGTGATTTAAATTTTTGAAAACACATTTACTATTTTATTAAATGTTAAATCTGTCCCAAAGGGAGTGTCAGACGAGGGACTATTTTTTACCTATACTGAAATATTTGGTAGTGTCTAGGCCTGGGTATCATCACTGATTTCTACAAGTGATCCGATTCTGATTAAACAAGGTCCCGATTCGATTTGATCCCCGATTCCAGTCGATTCGATTCAATTCAATTTTGAATCTGACAGTGAAAAATATTATAATTCTGATCATTTATCAGCAAATATTCATATTTTTATATCTATGTATTAAAACAAAATATTTTGTGTCAGGAAGGGTATCCAGTGTAAAAACCTTTACCCATTTCTACTGTAAGCATGTTATTATGCTGACAATATCATCAAAGCTCAAAGAGACTGCAAGTCTGGACGTACTCTTTTTCACATCAAAGCTCAGTTCTATTTATTTGCACTGAGGGTCCAAATAAACAAAGTGAAACGAAATGAAAACTTTGCGAGTAACAAACGCAGAACATTTTTAGAGAAAAATACTTTGAATGCTTTTATTTTAGTCATTTTCATCATTTTAATGTATTAAAGTAGCATCTGTGCTATAAAGTCTGTTTATCTTTGACTTACCTGTTAAGTTGTATCGATCACTGTGAGGAGACAAAGACCTGGGTTCCCTTTTCAAAGTGTAATCACAGCTGGCATCTTTTTGTTGAACAAAATGTAGATGTCTCAAAATATTATCAATTGAGACATAAAACTGGCAGAACCGCTGTTTGTTTTTTGTCTTGCTATTCTTCCCGACAGCTACTGTGAGGATTAAACGACTTGCTTCTCCAAAGTACAGATTACATCTTGTATCATCTTTCACAGATCCAGGCAGAGAGCAAACAAACCGAACATGTTCCCCATTAAAATGCTGCACACTCATCTGTGGTGTTTGACCTACATGAAGATTAATCAAGTCCCATTAATATACAAGAATATTGTATGTTTTACCAGCACAACAATAACAATACTGGTGTTCATAAAAGCTGAACGGCAACACATTTTGTAATTAACTGTAACTGGTCATGTTTAGATTCCTGCGTGCTGTCTTTGGTGGTGTAAGAAAATATGTAAGAACAACACTCCTAAAAAAGTTTTGTGAAAGAAAACATGAAGCTTTATAAAGATAATAACGTCTAACACACTGTATGATAACTTATCCAGTCACAGGAAGAGCAGTCTCTCACTTTGTATGGTGATGGAGGATGGTTCACTGTCAGCAGATGTTGAATTAAGGTCTCCAGTGTAAAAACATCTCACTTTAACTTCAGCAGGTGAACTGTGATTTGACATTAACAGCAGTTCTGTTGCAGTGAAATTCTGCAGGCATGAGAAGGCTTTGGAAGTACTTTTGCTCACCGTGTAGAAAAAACACTGATGAACTGAAACAGATGTTGGTGCCTGACAGTGTAACGTGACCGAGTCCGTCTCTGAGATCACCTCTGTGTTCACTGTCAGTGTTGGTGGAAGAAGAGCTGAAAAATCAGAGGTAAAGAAATTTTTGATCTAATAGGTAATTTTTGGTTTAAGTAAAGAACAAATATGCAGTCACAGAAAAATCTGAACACTGGAACATCAGGGACTCACCTTGTGCTTGAATCTCATGAACAAAAGCTGTTGGAAAGAAAATTTGTTAACAACATACTAAATGCACGTATTAATAACCATTATTATAATTATGTATTAATGGCTCATTAATACAAACAAACTGTCTTTTCAAGATCACAGGAATTTGTCCTGCTGAGGAAGTTTTAGTTTGGGACTCCTCACGTGAGTTTATTGATTAAAAATAAAAAAAATAGAAGCACCACAAAGTTACAAAAGTTGCTGTAAGAACACAACGTAAAATCCACAACCATGAAAAATGTAAAACCTACAGATTTAGCATCTTCAATCGAAAAGCTACAAGAGGTTTAACTTACACATGAGGATGACAAACAGAAGGTGTCCAGCCATGATGAAGAGGATTACTGTGACTGTGCAGAACACATGTGAAAGTCTGACTTTGTAAAGGCTGATGTTCCAGTTTAAGGAGCGTCACAGGAAAACCACAGGAACCACTTTAACACAAGCAGAGCAAAAAGCCATGAACGACCCTCTGATACTACTTATACTGCAGTGGAACCAGGACTTCAACTTCCTGTTCTGTGGCAAAGTCACATTTTACCTGCTCTCAGCAGATTTGACTGGTGATTCTACATTTTCCATTTCTATGATGTGATGATCCCTGAAAATAAATATGCGACCAACCATTAACATGGGTCACAAGATGGCTGGTGAAAAGGGAAACTTGCTTCTTTGTGTTTAAATAACAAGTTAGCTTAGAATTTGTGTGTGTGTGTGTGTGTGTGTGTGTGTGTGTGTGTGTGTGTGTGTGTGTGTGTTATATAATAAAATACACTAACAATAAATATACTCATTAAAAATAGTCCCCAACAAACAGTACCAATATTTATATATTATAAAACAAATATCTATTTCCATTATTGTTTCAGCAAAACAAACAACCTTCATTTGTCACATACACAATCATACAGAGGACAACATGTAGTGAAATGCTTGTGTACGAGCTGCGGACATAGTTGTGCCATTCCAGGGCTTGGTTTTAGCATGGGGGGTCTAGCCAGGACCCTTACTGGATACCAGGTGGGAATAAAACTTGAGCCTCCTGCTCCAAGAGTGTGTAGTCTTACTACTATACTATCCAGCTGCATGCTTCTGTTCCTATTGTTTCTGTTGTAACAATATGAAAATAAAAATATGAAAATAATGACAATTCTTAGATAAAGGTAAAGATAAAGATAAAATAGAGATTGAAACTTTACTGGTAATTCTTGTACCTAAATAAAGTAAAATAAAATAGAAAACTACAGAGTCGTTGCATCAAGGTACCAAACTGTCTCAGAGACAACGTCACCCAAGACAAACGGAACACCTCATCACTCCTCCTTGAGTGAATTTCCAGCCCTCAAAAGAGATTTTAATAATTGTAACAAGGAAAAACAAGACCTTGAAAACAGGATCACAAAAATGCAGGAGGAGAAAAGTCAACTGGAAGAGAAGAACAGTGAAATGCATTGCAAGCTCCAAGATATGGAGGAAAATAATGAAGGCTTGCGAGTAATGTTTGATGAAGCACTTGAAAGAAATACACAACTGGAGAAAGAGTTTAAAAAATGGAAAATCAAACATAGAGAAATGTTTTACGAGGTCTATGACACAGAAGAAAAATACATAGAGATGTAGTGCAAGCTCCAAGACAGAGAAGAGAAATGAAAGCCTCCAAGTGACGTCTGATGAAGCATTGAGAAGAAACACACGAATGCTTAAAGACAAGGAAGAACAGGAGGCAGGTCACCAACAGATGCAGTGCAAACTTGAAGACACAGAGGAAAAAATGGAAGCATTACAAGTAATGATTGATAAAGCGCACAAAGAAAATTCAGACCTGCTAAAAGAGAAGGAACAACTGGAAGAAACCCAAAGAGAGACGCAGCACATTCTCCAAGAGTTTGAAACACAAAATACAGAATTACAAGTATTTTACAATGAAGTGAAGGAAATAAAATTGAACTTGAGAAAATATGCAGAGATATAGAGTGACGAATCCACGAAGTGGTGACCAAAAACAGCCATTTACAAGCACTCTATAACAAAGTCCAGTAAGCCAACACCAAAAAGCAGAAGCAGAAGCAACAGCAGGAGAAAAGTCATAAAGACATACAGTCTTCATTTCAATTACTACAGAAGAGACATGAAGAGTAACAAGCCACCCATCATAAAGAACAACAAAGAAACACATGCATGAGGCAAACAAAGAACTGGAAGGAAAACGTGAAGAAAAGCAGGAAACACTAAAAGAACGAGAGAAAAGGTTCAAGAAACTTGATGTGCAGCATGAAGCACTTTTCAGAGAGATGACAGAGTTCAGAACAAAAATCTACAGGAAATGAGAAAAGTCTGAGAAAGAAGAGAAAGCGGTTCGGGTTATTCTGGAAGAACGACTGTAATAATAATAATAATAATGGATTGCATTTATATAGCGCTTTTCGGGACCCCTCAAAGCGCTTTACAATACCACTATTCATTCACTCTCACATTCATACACTGGTGAAGGCAAGCTACAGTTGTAGCCACAGCTGCCCTGGGGCAGACTGACAGAAGCTAGGCTGCCATATCGCGCCATCGGCCCCTCTGGCCAACACCAGTGTGCTGCTTCTTCAGTTGAGCCTTGACAAGAATAGCCTCATCTTCCTCCGACAGGGGCAAATTATATAATAAAATATGTAAATAAATTCAGTGTGATTCAGAGCATTATTTAATTTGAATGTTGTTAAGATGTAAATCACCATTCAGCTTAAGAAAAGCTTCTTTACTTAAGAAAAGCTGGATAACTTAAACTGAGCTTTGTTTAACATGACTCCCTGTATTTAGATGAGGCAACAGGTTTGAGTTAGATAACAGAGTTCAAGAATAGTTCACCATAACTGAAACATAAAACTTAAGCAAAGTCTCACTTTCAAGATTCAAGAGAATCGTGCATTAGCGTTGACTGATCCTTTTAGGGGTGTGACAAATGGAAAAAGTCTGAAAACTGGAAATGGATCAGTTAGAGCTACACATGTGTGAGGGGGCCTACATTTATGTTTAACTGCTAAGTCATTCAAATATCTAATCAGCCAATCGTATAACAGTTACAGTGGGGCAAAAAAGTATTTAGTCAGCCACCGATTGTGCAAGTTCCCCCACCTAAAATGATGACAGAGGTCAGTAATTTGCACCAGAGGTACACTTCAACTGTGAGAGACAGAATGTGAAAAAAAAATCCATGAATCCACATGGTAGGATTTGTAAAGAATTTATTCGTAAATCAGGGTGGCAAATAAGTATTTGGTCAATAACAAAAATACAACTCAATACTTTGTAACATAACCTTTGTTGGCAATAACAGAGGTCAAACGTTTACTATAGGTCTTTACCAGGTTTGCACACACAGTAGCTGGTATTTTGGCCCATTCCTCCATGCAGATCTTCTCGAGAGCAGTGATGTTTTGGGGCTGTCGCCGAGCAACACGGACTTTCAACTCCCGCCACAGATTTTCTATGGGGTTGAGGTCTGGAGACTGGCTAGGCCACTCCAGGACTTTCAAATGCTTCTTACGGAGCCACTCCTTTGTTGCCCGGGCGGTGTGTTTTGGATCATTGTCATGTTGGAAGACCCAGCCTCGTTTCATCTTCAAAGTTCTCACTGATGGAAGGAGGTTTTGGCTCAAAATCTCACGATACATGGCCCCATTCATTCTGTCCTTAACACGGATCAGTCGTCCTGTCCCCTTGGCAGAAAAACAGCCCCATAGCATGATGTTTCCACCCCCATGCTTCACAGTAGGTATGGTGTTCTTGGGATGCAACTCAGTATTCTTCTTCCTCCAAACACGACGAGTTGAGTTTATACCAAAAAGTTCTACTTTGGTTTCATCTGACCACATGACATTCTCCCAATCCTCTGCTGTATCATCCATGTGCTCTCTGGCAAACTTCAGACGGACCTGGACATGCACTGGCTTCAGCAGCGGAACACGTCTGGCACTGCGGGATTTGATTCCCTGGCGTTGTAGTGTGTTACTGATGGTGACCTTTGTTACTTTGGTCCCAGCTCTCTGCAGGTCATTCACCAGGTCCCCCCGTGTGGTTCTGGGATCTTTGCTCACCGTTCTCATGATCATTTTGACCCCACGGGATGAGATCTTGCGTGGAGCCCCAGATCGTGGGAGATTATCAGTGGTCTTGTATGTCTTCCATTTTCTGATGATTGCTCCCACAGTTGATTTTTTCACACCAAGCTGCTTGCCTATTGTAGATTCACTCTTCCCAGTCTGGTGCAGGTCTATAATACTTTTCCTGGTGACCTTCGAAAGCTCTTTGGTCTTGGCCATGGCGGAGTTTGGAGTCTGACTGTTTGAGGCTGTGGACAGGTGTCTTTTATACAGATGATGAGTTCAAACAGGTGCCATTCATACAGGTAACAAGTGGGGGACAGAAAAGCGTCTTACAGAAGACGTTACAGGTCTGTGAGAGCCAGAGATTTTCCTTGTTTGAGGTGACCAAATACTTATTTTCCACCCTGATTTACGAATAAATTCTTTACAAATCCTACCATGTGGATTCATGGATTTTTTTTTCACATTCTGTCTCTCACAGTTGAAGTGTACCTCTGGTGCAAATTACTGACCTCTGTCATCATTTTAAGTGGGGGAACTTGCACAATCGGTGGCTGACTAAATACTTTTTTGCCCCACTGTATTCCAGGCATTTAGACATGTGTACATCATCTACACGATGAAACCGAGCATCAGAATCGGTCAGACAGGCTGAGGAAGTAGACTGGTACTTGCATCGTCATTCATTTCTGACCACGTCCATCTCTTTATCACCACAGTGTAGTGGTCTTCAGATGGCTGCTTCAATCAGGATAATGTGCCGTGACACGAAGCGTAAACCATCTCCAACTGATATCCAACTTCTGTGTCTTCATGTCAATATGGACCAGAATCTCTAAGAAATGTTTCCAGCACCTTGTTGAATTTGCGCCACGAGGATCTAAGCTAGGGTAAAGAAGCACAGGATTTGGAAACACACACACACACACACACACACACACACACACACACACACACACACACACACACACACACACACACACAGAAAACTCTCACTTGTTAGTGTTTGTCAGTTTACACTTATACTTCTAATATTGTTCGTTAATACAAAGGAAAAATAATAATAATAAAAGCACTTGTTGGAATTCAGATAATTCCTAGCAAACGTTTGAGGAGGGATGAGGGACAACGTTTAAAAAACAAGATTTTTTATTATATAACTTTAAACCAGTTTATTATAAAACCATCAATAAAAGCACAATTATTATTTTTTAAAAACACAGGCAAATAAAAGCTAATGAAACATCTTTTTAAAAAAAGGTAGAAACAACATAACATTTTTCCAAAATATTCCTTGGTCATGATGTTTGTAAAGGAAGGTCCAACTTCACTCCATGATGGTGACCTTTGGTGCCTTTACAAGTCATCAACACACGGGAGCCAAAAAGTCTGTTGAGAAAATAATTTTTAAAAAGTCAAAATGAGAACAATAAGCAGTTTTTCCAGCAGGAGATCAATGACACACTGGTAAGATAGGCTTGCTCTCACCGTGTTAGAGCAGGCACTAACAAACGTCATGAATCTGGGGTTGAACTGGAGCGCACTGATGGGTCCTGGATGCTTCCCATCCAGCACGGCCACTTTCATTCCACTCTCTGTGCTCCAAACGTGAACTCTCCCGTCTTCTGAGCCTGGAAAAACCAGAGTGTTAACAGGAAGCTTAAAGGAAAAGGCTCAAATCTAAAGTTTGAGGGTTTTTTTTTAGCTTACCAATCATGACAAACTGCGAGTCAGGTGTGAAGCAGGCCTCCAGTGAGATGCCTTTACTGTTGTTGTAGCCCTTAAAATGAGGAAAGACAGGGATGGCTTCAGCATGTAATCTGAAAATAATTATATTAACATAAAAACAGATGCAATTCCGTATTTTTGTTCCAATATGTCTCTTACGGAAAAAGTGTGCAGAACAGATCCATTGAAAGCATTCAAGACTCCAATAATCCCTTTATTTGTAGATATGAGGATCTGCTTCCCATCACTACTGAATTTGAGTCCAGTCCAGTCACAAACGCGATTAAACCTCGTTTCAAAACAGGCAAACGGGCCCTTCAACGGGAAGATTTTCAGATAATTAAGAATTTCATTTAAGGCTTTTGGAAAGAATGCATGTGAACACAAACAGAAAACCCTTAATGGACTCAGCTGTACCTTGTCAAAAGCACGAAAGTCATAGAGTTTAACTGTCTTTGAATCCACTCCTGCAGCAAATATCAGCCCATCGGGGTCAAACGAACACAGAGGTGTCCCCAGTGGATTTATCAAACCCTGAAAATCAGAGAGATTGTGCAACATAAACTGGTAACTTTCAAGAAATATGCAAAAGAATCCTCAATAATGACCACTTTCTGCATCACATGTTTTCATATTTATGTGTTTATTTCCATTTGGTGTTTATTTACTCCTTATATTTTTGCAAGGTTATGTTTCTGGTATTACCCATAGATTTATTATGTCTGAGCAGATCCAAGAGAGATTTGGAGACCTCTGGTGGTCAAGACTACTCAGGGACTACTAATCAACAGCACTTTAATAGGCAGTATTTTGTGTCACAATATAAAGCACACTATTCTATTACTGTAGCTGTTATTACACATTTGTAAATGTGTACAAATGGCAGAAGAAATGGAACTTTTCAATCAAGTGACAAACTACTTACTTGAGAGTTTTGACAGTGGAGGTCCCAGATCCGGATAGTCTTGTCCAGTGACCCAGAGATAAATGTGTTATCCACCGGAGACATGGAGAGAGCAGTAACCCTGAAACCCAAACAAACTGGTTTTAACTGATCAGGATTGAGCTAATGTTTTATTGAATGTAAAATTACTTTAAGGAAAGACAGACAGGAACAAGCTTTTCAGGAATGCACACTATATGCACATCCACAATGAGAATCTGAATTCCTCTGCAATCCAAAAGTGCTCTGTTGGACTGAAATCTGTGACTCTGGAGGCCATTTGAGTGCAACGCTTTGTTTCATCCAAATTTTGATCCTAACATCTCAAACTTACAGGAGAAATTGAGAATCATTCAATCAGGCAACGTTTTTCTTCTGTTGTCTAATTGTAGCGATATAAACCGTAACTACTGTTTATTGTTCTTAGCAGACAGGAGTGGCACCCAGTGTGATCTTGTGCTGCTTTAGCACATCTGCTACAGAAATGTCTGGAGAGCATTCAGAGATGCTCTATTGCATAACTTGGTTATAACGAGTGGTTATTTGAGTTACTATTTCTCTCCTTTCAGATCAAAGCAGTCTGACTATTCTCCTCTGTCACCAACGAGGAATTTTCACCCAGAGAAATGCTGCTTACTGGAATTTTTTGCTTTTTCAGATCATTTTCTGTAAATCTTGGAGTTGGTTGTGTGGGAACATCCCAGCAGATCAGCAGTATCAGAAGTACTCAGACCAGCCCGTTTGGCACCAGCAACCACGCCACATTAAAGTCACTGAAATTACCTTTGTTCCCCATCCTGATGCTCAGTTTGAAATTCAGCACATCACCTTCACCATGCCTAAATGTATTGAGTTGCTGCCATGACACTGGCTGATTAGATATTTCCACTAAAATCCAGTTCAACAGGTTTAGCTAATAAAGTCACCATTGAGTGCATATTTCTGTATTTTTATGAGCACACTGGAGAAAGCTCCAGAAAGGTAGAAAATGAGAATTCCACTCAACTACATTTTATTCTATTTAGTCTGGTTACAGTAAATAAAAGCATGTCCATTTACTTAGTAGGCATATAGGGTGCATACTATATAACTGTCTGCTTTCACTGAATACCAGTCTACATGTTTACAGTTGTGGTTGATTAAGGTTGTGTGTTTGCTTTACGCACCTCTTAGTGTGACCTGGGAAATATCGGATGTACTTGTTGTCAGTGAGCGAAAGGTATCTGATGGTATCTGAAAAATATCCCAAAATATATTTCATTTTCCAAAATGGACCACTAACTGTATTCGCATTGCTGTGCATGGCGTCAAGTGTTTACCATCCAGTTTGTTGGAGCTGTAGATCACTGTATTTGTGTCTCCATGCGTGTAGCGGATGAGGTCTACTCCATACTTTTTGCTGAAGAGGTTGCTTTTGCACCTGAGAAAAGCACAAGGACACCATAAGAACACAATGCAGTCACATTAAGGATCTTATTTATCATATACAGTATACTGTCTACAGTGGCTGCCACTTACTTTCCATCTCGCATGTCATACAGCAGTATGCGGTCATCGTCGCTGCTTGTTATCACATTTTCACCATTTGGGCTGTAGTCCACGCAGTTGACCTTCTCTTCGTTTTTCCGATGAGTCCTGGCCACTCTGAAACATCGTAATACACCGTCTGTGATCTTCATAGCTGCAGGCTTTTACCAAGAAAGCATACGTTAGGAGAAAAAACACTCCATCAGCTTCCTGTCTGAGATTTAATGAAGCCTGGTAATTATTTCGGTTTGGTTGAGCTATGCGCATCTGCTGTCCATTAGATCACTAAGGTGCTTGTATTTGCATTATGGCAACAAAAATCCACAGCAGACAACATGCAACTTTGTAACAACCGGAAATTATGATCGACTTAGTTTTATTCATCTACCAGGCGGGCGGTGCTTGCCAGAAGCTATAATATTTTGCAGTTGTGACCTGGCGGGCCGTGTAAGCGTAGTTAACAAATACACCCGTTGAGAGAAAGGCGGAAATTACCGGAATGCTTTTTTACATTTACGCAGTGTGTATTTGTTATGTTTAAGAGCATTTAAACGGATAGTTATATCGTTTGTCGTTTGGTTTTATCTATATAGTGTCTAATATGTCGGAATTATTTTAATTTGAATGAATGGATGAAATTATGCTTTTATTCTGAAAGGCTTGGCCCGGAACTTCTTTAATAACTTCAGAGTTCATGCTTGTGTTTTGAAGCTCGTGTGCGCCGTCTGGTCTGTGAGGTTCACTCAGTGCCGTGATGAACAGCTGTGGGAGACTAGCGCGTGTGTTTGACCGGAGCTCCGGCCTGGATGTGCTCTTCTGTCTGGCCAAACCCCGGACAACCTGCCGCCAGTGTCCGCAGACAACACCGCCCCTCGCCCGGGGTCAGAGCACCGCTGCCAACCACACTCCAGGCTCCGACGCAGATGACAAACCCCGTGTTAGAGCCGTTGACCTGGCCCGTAAGATCCGAGGAGAGAAGTCGAAGACCCGAGAGACAGCGCCTCCCATGTCTGCCCAGCAGAGGAGGGTGATGGAGCTGAAACGGTTCAGTGTACAGTTACAAAATGTGCACCCCAACGTGCTCGCCAAACACCTCCACAGAAGCGTGCTGTACCAGGACAAGGATGTAGTGATCGTCAACAAACCCTACGGCATCCCTGTGGCAGGTAAACCAACACTGGGCTGTCTTCTTTAATCTGATTACACTGACAAGAAGTTTGAAAAAGTTTTTATTTTCAGTTTGAAATAAAAATAAAAATCAACTCATTGTAATGTTAAGAAAAAAAAAACAATATGAGATCTTTGTAACATGGTGTTTTACAATGGACATGGTCAGCAGCAATATTCAGGTAGACTGTGGTGTTTAAACGATGGTACTAAAGGGCACAGAGTGTGCCAAGAAAACATCGTCTGACATCATCCATTTGTACTGTTCTGTGTGAACCCGAAAGATGATTGGGAAACTTTATAAAATACTCAAACCTGCCTGTCTGACACCAAGAGCCATGCCACATTTAGTCTTTTAAATCACCTTTCTTTCCCATTCTGATCATGGCTCTGAACTATTGACCATTATTGATGCCTGCATGCTAAATTAATGTGATTATCTAATTAGATATTTGTATTAATGAACAGTTAAACATGTGTATGAAAAATTATGTGGTGAGACTATATTTTATTGTTGTACATATTAAGGTGTTCTTAAACAGGCTCAGTATTGTTGTTATTATTATTATTATTATTGTTGTTGTTATTGTTAGGAGACATGCAGTATCATTACTGAGAACAGCTGGAATGACCATAAAAATGTCAGCTATCACACTGAAGCTGGGATGTCTAACTGGCACCACAAATGTAATGTTGCTGCTGTCTCCCAGATGACTCCGACGTCACATCCATCACCTCTGTGCTTCCTGTTCTCTCAAAAATGATGGATGGGATGAAGATCAAGTCTGATTCTCAGCTCATTCCCTGTCTGGGTCTAGAAAAGGACTCAACGGGAACTCTCCTGCTGGCCAGGAGGGATGAAGTGGTGGAGCACGTACTCGCTCTGAATAGAAATAACAAAGTGGAGAGGAAGTACTGGTGAGTAGGGGAAACTGATAAGGATTAATTAAATAATGTACATGCTAATACTCCCACTGCATGTTAGTTATGTTGTTCCTTTTCAGGGTTATCACGGTTGGTGTTCCTGTGCCATCTGAAGGTCTGATTGATATTCCCATCATAGAGAGAGAGGTCACAGGTCCTCAGCCACACTACAAGGTGCCTCTTATTCTGTATGATCATTGCTTTAAACATCCTTGTATGTACGGCTTTTAGCTTAGTAGTTAGTATGTTTATTACACATTAAATTAGTTTGGGTTTGTTGTCCAGAGCATTTGAGTAAATTACTAGTTATTGTTTAAATAATGGTGTGCATTTTCCAGTCTCATAACAACTTCTTTGATTTCAGATGGCTCTGAGTCCTCTTTACAGACTGAACGATGAAGGTGATGGTGTAACCAAAGTCCGAAGTCATCGCCAAGCTCATCCAGCATTGACCAAGTACAGAGTCCTGGACAGCAGCAGTGGTTGCAGCCTTGTGGAACTCCAGCCTTTTACAGGTAACAGTGCACATGTGAACAAAAGGAAATCATCCCAAAAACCTGCCTGGGCACATGTTCGGTATTTTTCTGCTTCATTGTGTTCACAGGAGTGAAGCACCAGATGAGGGTTCATATGGCCTTTGCTCTCGGGTGTCCCATTCTTGGTGACCACAAATATTCCCACTGGAGCAAACTGGCACCACAGGTAAGATGTTTACAGTCTCTTTTTTAACATGTATAAGAGTTTGATTTCTATTTTGTCACAAATGATGACTAAATAATACATTTCCTTCCACAGAAATTACCAGAACGTGTGTTGGGAAAACTTGGGATTGAACAGAGCAAGGTTCGGCACCTCCCCCTTCATTTACATGCACGACAGCTGACGCTGCCAGGAAGCAGCCAAGCTGACGTCAACGTGTCCTGCCCGCTACCGAAATACTTCACCCAAACACTGGGCCGACTGCATATAACTCTCCCAGATGAAAAACGAACGTGATCATCTCCTTGCTTTGTTCAGCGTTTAACAGTCCAACCCTGTTAAATGTAATTTAAATGTGGAATAGAACATCAGGATGTGTAACTACAGCGCCGATACGTGTGATAGTGGACAGATGTGGAACAGAATGTGTTAATTATTAAAAACTGATGCTATGGAACTGAATAAGAACCATTCAAATGCGTCATTATTAAAAAGACCCACAGCTCACTTTTTCTTTTTAGAAGACAGTAATCATTATGTTTCAGCTTGACATGACTTACTACAAAGATTCCATCTGCATATATTGTTTAATAACCTACTATACACACATACATGAAGGAATACGTTGGCAAAAATCCTTGATGGGTGTTTCAGATGTTAGTTTTATCCTGAGAAAAATCTGAATGACTACAATATACAGATATAGGTGACAAATTAAAGGGAAAAAAATCCAACACTATATGGTGTCTCAGTTATGCTGAGGGAGTACGTCTCAGCTCACATTAATCCTATGTTAAAATGCTTCAGTTTTGACATGAGTGGCATCTCCCAGGATGCAGCAAGGGGTTGAAATACTTGAGCTATGAAATTATGAATCAGGCTATGACCTCTGGAGTCACCGGATCTTAAACAAAAAGTGCCCTGCGGGGGAGTTTGGGCCAACATGGCCACTACCATGGTTAAAATACCCATTTAGAGGATATCTTCTAGATAAAGAAAAATTGTGTCCTTCACTACAGCTGAGTTAAAGAGGCAGCACAGGCAACCAAGTTACTGAAACACACTGGTTTTGCCTTCAATTTGTCACCGATCTGTAGCACTTAACCATGTGAATGATTGAGTTTTAACTTATTCCACAAGCAATATCATGTAATTATGTTTTGGAAAAAACAGGCACAAGTATTTCAGATTCAAACTTATCATACATGGTCCAAAATGTATTTTTAAAAAAAAGTTGTGAGCACTGGTCCCTGTAACTGTCTTAAGATTATTACTAGTGGTACTAGAGAATTAAGACGTGAACAGCCTGTGAGGTTAAGAAAGAAAAGATTACAGTTGTTTAATCATTTATAAGATTGACTTTGTACACGAACGTGTATCATCTCTGCCCAGCTGAGAAGAGACTAAAGTCTTGCTCACTTGCCGGTTCAAAAGTTACAGAGGTGATATCTTACAAAGGCAGCCAAGAGAACAAGAAGTCCAACCCACCGGTCAAAAACAGAGATAATAAGAAGAGAAGAATTTATGGATCTGATGAGCATAATCATGATACTCTCCTCAGAAGTTGTTCCACTTTATTTTAATGGCCATCGATGATAATAGTCAGGATGGATACTGCATAGTCAACAATCTGGAGAACAAGTTCCTGTGAGCCAAGTCCTCAATCTAGCTCACATTTTCTGGAACAACACAGATGATCTCCTGGATCTCTCTGACCACGATGATGCGAGACAGCATTTGTTCCACCTGCTGAATTGTGAGGGGCTGAGAGGAGTACCACATCGGGCTGTTTGGTGCAACGACAGGCTCTGGAGTCATGTAGTACGCATCGTTACGTCCTTTAACGCTCTGTGGGCTGGAAAAGTTAGTTAAGCATGTGTCTGGGGGTGTAAACTGAAGAGTAATCATCACATAAATCCTACTAAGCTGAAGTGCTGCTCACCATTTGAAGAGGTAAAAGTCATAAAGTTTGATGGGACAACGAAGAGGATTCGCAGGATCCTCGATCTGCTCTTCATACATGTCATCGGTTCCTAAATGATGCAGTACACAGCAACAGGTCAACAACGGGCATTTCTGCTATCCAACACTGAGCTAATCACGACCTGAGCAAGAGAGTACCTTTTTGTCCAGCACTGTGTAGGCCTTGCCCTTTGAGAAGGCGAATACTGGTTGCTTTGTCCTTGGCGTTAGTTGGGTTCTTCCTTGAGTGTCTTAAGACTTTAGAGAAAGCTACTTTCATGTGCTGTTCAGGTGTTATCAAGTGGAAATACCTGCAACAAATACGACATTGTACCATATTCGGTATTTGACTCTGAGCGATTAGAGAGAGGATAAAAGACTAAGGGCCATTCAATGGTTACTCACTTAGTGTTGAAATACATTAGAGTTGTGAGCAATGTGGAAGGTGAATGTGCGCCAAGCTGTTTACACTCCCACAGCATCTCCTCTGTCACGTGACTTGGGATGATATAACCTAAGAGGAAAACATACCATGAGTACGGCAGGATTCACATGCATGTGTTTAAGGCTTCAGCGCATCTCCGTCATGTTGAACAGGATGATGTGATCCCGAACTAAATCGTCGATCTGCTGCTTAGCTCGTCCTTGCCAAAAAAAATGCTGTTAACTGCATAAGGTTAGTAAAGTGCAGCTAGCATGGCTAATGCAAACAGGCAACAGAAGCTCTTTTAATCTTGTGAATGACTGATGGTTGTTGCTATGACAATCATGCCAGAAAAGATCCCAAATGTCAAAGATGTATGTAAACACTCGACAATGGACATGTAAATGCTGCCTGAATATCGAAAACAATTACAAAATTGTGGATTTTGCCTTACCTAAAGGATGCACAGTGGGTTTCCAGTCGTGCAGGATTTTGTGTAAACTTTCGCAAAATCGAGTGTAATATGGATCATTGAAAATATCATCCACACGTCCATTTTCAGAAAGATACTATAAAAAAGAAAAAAAAAACCAACAACACAGAAAAGCAATTTCAGCCTTAGTTTTATTCTTCCTGCCTTTTTGTGGTTGAGTATGGAGATACTAACCTTCTGTATACACAAGAAAACATAATACAGGACATCGGGAGCAAACTGTTCGTCCTCGGATCCTCGTGCCTCCTGAGTCATCAGGGAAAGACCCAAGTTTAACTCCGCCACTGCACTGGATACCAGATCTTCCTGAAAACGCAGGGGCTGACGACCTGAATGCAGAAATACCAGAAAACACTACGTTTGGAGAAGCAGTGTAAAACTGACTTTACTTCTAGGTGACTAAGAATAACAGTACGTACTACAGAGTGCCAACAGCAAAATGTTGTGACTTCCTCTGGTTTCAGCAAGAGCTCACTGTTACTGAGACAACTGTAACAGGCCTACTTACGTCCTATGGGCGCAAGCTTTGTTGTTTCCCGTTTGCTTAGTTCAGCATTTTTTCTCTTCACCCAAAGGCGCCAAACCTCCAGCCCTTCCTCTGGCTTTAGACACACAGGAACCAGAATCTCTGTGGGTGCTTCGCCCTGAGCTTCAGTGGCTACTTGACCCTGCAGTAGAAGAGCAAAGGAAAAAAAAAAAAAAAAAAAAAAAGGTTTTTGAGAAAGATGGCAGCAGAGTTAAACACATCTTATTAATTACATGATGGTAATTCATAGTATGATAATACTGTTATGTTGTAACATGGTATTGTTATGATTAGTAGTATTAACTAGTCCTAGTTAAACTAGTTCACATTCTTAATTCAGAAAGGAAAAAAAGGCTAAAAATAAACATGAACTTTTGAAAACACCATCATGATTATGACCAAAGCAACAATTATCAGTTATGTTCTGTTACATTTGCACAGGGCAAATTTAGTTCCAGCCATAATCATCGAGGACCAGAGTACAACTGTAAGACGGAGTCTTTTCTAACCTGCAGATGGAGCTGCTGGTCTTGTCCATCTTCCCCTTGACTCTGCTGTTGATTTGGGTCCCATATTTGCACTGACTGTGTAGTGTTGTATGTCCCTCCTACGGTCTGCACTGCCACGGGGATATGAATGTTGCCGTTCATGAACTGTGCTGGGAAGAGGGTCTGCACGATCTCTTCCTGCGTTGCAGTGGTGGCCGAATGCACGTCGGCAGACCTCGATGTGGAATTTGGGGACATTTTGTCCTTGCCGTTGGCGGTAGTTACTTGCACTGTGCTATACGTCTCCTGTGGTATAGCAATGTGAGTTACACCCTGCTGCTGTGGAGTGGAGTACACAGGGATGGTCCAGGTCTCACCTTGGGGACCTGTGATTGTTCCTGTAGTGCTGTACAGCTGAGCACTGTCAACTGTGAGCAAATCCGGTCGTAGGGACACATAACTTTGCTGCTGGCCTTGAGGGATGGCTAAAACTGTAGCCACCTGCTGCCCCTGTGGAACAGCATACGAAACAGCTAGGGGGACATCCATCTTACGCTTCTTGGCTGGTTGGAGAACAGTGGGGATAGTGCTGGGCCTCCGCTCTGCCTCCCTGGTAGAGTCCTGTTGCTGAGCAGGAGTCATGGTCTCAATGGTCTGGATCTGGATTTGTTGCCCACCCTGTAACTGAATCTGCTGGCCGGCCTGAAGTTGAATTTGCTGTCCCCCAGGCAACTGAATATGCTGCATTCCCTGCAACTGGATTTGTTGGCCACTTGACAGTTGGATTTGTTGTCCTCCAGCTACGGCGGCAACCAACTGAGCCTGAATCTGTGAAACACAGTAAACATGTTTTTTTTGTTTGTTTGTTTAAATGGGGAAACATGGAAAAACCTGATAGACGTAACTGAAGTTAATCCTCTACCTGCTGTTGCTGCTCCTCTGTGAGCTCTCCTGCCTGCACAAGCTGGGCTGTTGAGATTCCCTGTATGTCCTGCTGAGAGGGGTGGGCCACCTGAAGAACCTGACCAACTGTTTGGCCCTGCTGTTCTTGGATCTGAACCTGGCACAGAGGGAGAGTAAGAAAAACAAACAGACTTGTAAGCAACCTTATGAATCATAAACACACTGAAATACTTTTCTTTGACATTTCTGCTATGAACAACACAACAGTCATCAAAGTCATAAGGCGTCTCAAGTTTATACATTTGAAGTCTCAGTAAGATACACCCATGTCTGAGGTGACTGATCCTGTTTTAATTACATTAATGTGAATTGAACAAGCATGAAACAGCAACCATAATCCTGAGAGAAAGTTGATCTTTTTTTTGGCTTGTGATACTTCATAGAACTAACTTCTGCTACTAATCAAACAGATATTTCATTGATTGTGCTACAAGGTCTTTAATTATCTGCACAACAGGCAAACAAAAAGCAAACACCCTCTTTCCAATTACATTAAAAACATTTACATTGCTTTAATTTTTATTGCACAGAAGGACTACAATGTGATGGTACAAATCAGTATAACCAGTCAGAAATGTATCCTCCATTTCCACCTGCACCTTTTCCTACTGAAGAATCATTGTGACCACAACATTTTTCTGTAAAGTGCTCCTTTGCGTGGTTTTCACATTTCCTGTTGGCTCTGTATGCATACTTAAATACTAAGTGAAAGATCTTCTGTTTGTATTCAGTAGGAAAGGGATTCCTCCCAGTGAGCCTGACTGTAGCCTCTCAGAAGGCACTGCTTTGATATTTGGATTGGATATCAGTCCAATACTCGATCCAACTTTTTGGGTCAGTATGGGATCCATTCCTTTGAGTTCTACAATGTTTTCTGTTTACCAGATAACAGCAGCAGTTAGCGCCACAGCTAACACAGCATGGAGGGAGGTTTGGGGTCATTTCATGCTGCTACACCAACAACTTCTATCTGTACATCTGCAGAAGCATTTATTTAACTGGAAACTTTCCTCCTGTTTACATTCACTCTCATTATGCTCTGTCCAGTCATGCAAGATGGAAAGTTTTGTGTAACACTTTTTAGGAGTGTTTACTAAACTTATGATATAATTATAATTTAAAATGTGATCAAGTCAGTTAAAGTTAATTTCACTCCAGCTGTCTCATTCTTGATGAAGAAAGTACAACGCCTGTAAATGACACCAGTTTGCAGCCTAATGACTCCAGTCCAGTGCAAATAGATTAAATGAACAAGAATATATTTCTATATCCTCCCTTTTTCAATAATAAATACCATAAATTCTGTAAATTTATAGCCTGTTTTTAACCCTAACCCTTTTCAAAACTTGTGAAAACTTAAGTGGAGTATGACCTCATTTCATACAAATGATTCACATCTATAGCTGATAAAGACAACACCAGTACACATTTTATGTGCTATAAGAGTGTCATATTTTGATGGTTTGGCTACAGCAATGTCTCACATTTACATTTTCAAATGTAGGACTAGGAGAAAAACCCAGGCATGTCTGAGAGGAACAGCAACATGTCAGCCTCTGATAGATTTAGTAAAAAGGGAGCTACCTTTCAAATATTCCAGAAAACCACTCCTGCAAAAGGTGGAGAAACTTTGAGGAGAGCCTCGCAGCTCCTGACATGTAACCCAAAAGTAAACAAATGCCTCAAACTAAGCATTACTACGACAGGAAGAGCCAATGGTGGGTAGAAATTACCAAATCAATCACCTGCAGGTGTTTAAACAGCTCAACCCAAGAAAAAAAAAAAAAAAAACAACAACATAAAACATCCCGGGTAAAAAAAACAAAAAAAAAAAACGTTTTCAGGTTAATTATATGACAATACTGCGCAGGTGTTTGAGGTTAAGCTACTTTAGTTATTGATAAACTCAAATGTTAAGCAGTTATTTTATATGTTTATACAGACTTACATGGAAACACTACCTCGGCTACTTTTGTGATTACATTTGACGTATGCTGTGTCACTGTATGTAATGCTGTTGCCATCTTGTTTTGACAGATTCACATTTCAAATTTCATTTCAGTAAGAGAGTGCACTTCATGTACTTACACTTACAAAAAAAGCTGCTGTCTGCAAGCGTTTAAAATTTTTGTATTTTTTTTTCTATATCACCAAAATTAGCACAAATTTTCTGATGAAATATCATGATATAAATTTTGAATCTATAATTACCCACCCTTATTTCAATCTCTTCCTCACAGTGAGAAATACAGCTTTCTAATCCAACACTGAGATCAAATCAGTACATCAGCAGAGACTCACAGTCAAAGCAGTGGTGTCAGATCAGAAAGGGAAAAAGCTGGACTGGTACATCCTTAGTAGCCTCAGGTTTTTAATGTCAACATAGATGCATTCTCATATGTGTGACAGTGTATCAGGCTATGCTATGGAGTAATGCAAAAATAACGCACTGCTTTTTAAAACAGTAACTAATAATTTGTAACATATTCTGGTCTCTATGTAATGACACAAACACTAGTGAGTAATTGTGGTGTGCTGAGACTGAGAGGACAATCGGCTATATAAAATTTAAACACACTATGTTTTTGTATGAGGTTAGGCAGGAAGAGTCTCTGTGGACTACGTTTGCAAATGACATCATGTTCGATTAGTTTAAATTTCTAGGATCAACCATGCAAAGCAACAAACAGTGCACAACAGAGGTGAAGAAGAGAGTGCAGGCAGGGTTGAGTGGATGGAGACAAGTGGCAGGGTGATTTGTGACAGAAGGATAGCAACAAGAATTTAAAAGACGGTAGTGAGACCTGCTCTGATCTACGGTTTGGAGACAGTGGCACTGACAGTAAGACAAGGCGGGACTGCAGGTCACAGAGCTGAAGTTGCTCAGATTTGTTTTTGGAGTGACCAGGATGGATATGATTAGAAATGAATACATCATTGGGCCAGGTCAGGTTGAGCAGTGTGGATGCAAACTTTGAGAGTTTGTGTGAAAGAGGAGGATAGGGTGAGATAGGGTGAGATGGAGGCAGATGATCCGACCAATAACAAGAGCAGCTGAAACAAGAAGAAACTAACCTGCACTTGAAGCTGCTGTTCAGATCCTTGATGCAGCTGGGGTGACATCTCTGTTGAGGTCACCTGTACCTGTTATAAAACATTTACATGTAATTGCAAACCACCAAACAACATAATTCAACACCCAATATAAAGTGTCTTACTGGACAGGCCAGCTCCAGGAGAGATCCTGCCACCTCCGTGCTGTCTGTGTAAACACAGTTGGCACCCTGCTGATGGTACACCATGGCTGTACTGGTGGCTGCCCCTTCCTGCTGGCTGAACTCCTGCAGCACCTCTGGGCCCTTGGCAAGAGACTCCAGGAACTCCTTCATCCTGTGCTGAGGCACAGTGCGGGCCTTTTGCCGCACATATTCGTCAAAGGAGACCACCCCACTCTCCTGCTCGTTCATCGTCACTGGACCTGGAAAGGAGATTTTTCTTTTACACTTCTAAGAGCACAGTTACATCCATTACATCCTAAACAAGCTGCATTTGCAATGTTCATGTAAAATGATGAGAGACAGCTTTTCTCTCTTACATACAACTACAATGATGCAGTTTAAATGTTTGTCAGTAAGGTTGGGAACGTTAGGGTTGCTATGTTAAATGCATTTGGCTTGGAGCTAATACAATGACTGTGCTTTGCTTAAATCAACTTTTCCTACAATTAAGAAACACTGCAATCACAGATTAGCTGAAAGGTAAACCTAAATGTTTACTATGAGCGATTAACTGGGTTTAATAGCAATGAAGTAATGAAGCAACGCACCAACAATGGTGCCTGGTTTCATTATATTGACAGTTTATGTGACAGCTAGTTGTTAGCATGCTAGCTTAACAATGTTAGCTAGGCGCTGTTTTGCCACAACCCATATGGATAGTTCACTGAGTAGCAACCGCCGACTGCATTCTACACTGTTGAATACCAATATAATTTATGCCGTAACTTATACAACACGGCTATAGTTTTACTCATAATAGAGGCTATCGAACTGTATTTAACACAGCAACACCTCGCTGGCTAACCACTGTGCTAACGTTAGCTAGCGAGCTAGCTCGGCTGCTCTGGATCCTGTCATGCTACCTTAAATAAAATGAAATCCTCTTGTTTCCGCCAAGGCACGGTGTTTAAAACCAAAAAGCCGATAAACGTCTAACAGCTACCACCAGCATACCATTTACTTGGCTACATAGCACATTTTAGCAGCTGTGCAATACCGCAAAACAATGCCGTGATTACACGGAGATAAAATTTAACCATTGGCCGATTCTCTGACGTCTGCTTATTTCACGCTGAGCTCCGGGTTGTGTTAAAAGTTTACCACTTCCAGCAAAGCGCAGGTTTAGTTATGCGGCGAAATCCCACGTCGTATGTCCAAAAAAACACCACTCAGCGACACACGCACAAAACCCCACACACTGTTTACCAAGTGAGACATAAAATGACGGAAGTATAGGCCCCGAAAACAACGCGGCTGCTCTCCACACTGCTCTGCCAACCAACGGGCTGATAACTGCAGCTCCCATCCCGGTAGCAAGAGCAGCACTGTTATGAAAACTTACATGACATTTGGACGAGAAGTGCAACCACATTTGTGTAGTTAAAGGTAGGGCATGTCTCATCTGTAACGGTGGGTCAACCGTAATCTGGCAGTGCAAGATAATCACAGTCTCTCAGATTAAAACAGGGTCATTTGCATTGAAATGATAGAACCTATATACACAGATACCCAGTTTGAATGATCGCAATAAATAGACAGCCTTTTACAATACCACTCCTTTCATTGAGGATTAATTTAAAAATCAGACAAAATAATGACTGATCATTGTCATACTATTAGATATCTGTTCTAATATTACAGAAAAGTAGGATCTGTATAGTTTTAAATTAGATAGATATTGGCCACATTATGTGGTTAATTGGCCTTGGTTATTTATTTTATTTTAAAATATTTTAGTAGGGATTCCTTACTTAAATTATTATTTTCGGTCAAACTGTTTTTATGTTACGATGTCTCTGTTTTTGATTATTAATCATTTTATTTTATTATTAACTGTTTAATTTATTTCCTCTGACTCTGGAAATCAAGATACGTGACTTTAAATGAACACAAACATTTTCTTCCAGGATGGTTCTCCTGAAGCTTGGTAAACATGAATGCATGTGCCTTTAACTTGTTCTAACTTCCCCAGTCTGCCTTAAAGAGCCAGGCATGTGCTACTGAGGGCCTCCCCCTGTTCCCTCCACAACAAACTGCCTCTTGCCCTTCTTAAGGTGGACCTAGACAGATGCGCTGTGTGCATAGGCTGTGTCCTCTACACACTGGATTGGAAAGAGTTAATTCCCACACTCGCTGCAGACTATCTCTGACTCTACAAGGGCTCTCTTATGGCAGCGTTTATGTAGTATGTGTACATTTTTCTTTAACTGCTTAACATCTTCCAGGGTGTTGGCAACACATCTAGGGTTAAGGATAGGTTCTTGTTAAATGTCCACCCCTGTTTATAGACTTTAAAACACCCAAATTCTGAGTCTATTATAATTAACCCCTTGAGGTCTCTCATCACAAGCAATGATCCTAGAAGATGTAATTTAAAAAGAAAATGTCCAAATTCTTTGCAGTAAGGGGACAAAATTATTTTAACATATGCAACAGAACTATTTTTTCCAGTATAATATATACTGGCTTTTCTCCAAAATACAGGGTTACGTTTATGGTTTGAGGCTAAATTGGGGCTGTCAGCAAAGATGACTTGGAACTAAGAGGGTTCATGGAAAAAACGAAAGTCATAATGCGGTGAATCTTCATTTGAAATGTAACATCTTCTAGTTTCTGAAAATCTGCCTGTTTAGCAAAATCTAGCCCGAACACTATCACCATGGTGGATGTTAAGAGGAAAGAAAGCTGATCCATTATTGATAGAGAAAAGACCACAGGATTCATCTGAGTGGTGACTAACACTCTCCTAATTTGATCATAAAGCGTAAGTCTTTCACATGCACACTCTGGAAAAATAATAAGCTAGTAAGTTGGCATGAAACAGCTTACTTGGCTCGTGACTTACTGGCTTATCACTGCAGGTGACTTTATGCCACTGTAAGAATCTTAATGTAATCCTTTTGAGAAGGATTTACCTTTAAACAGCTGCCATTAAAACAAAACAGAAGGCTTGTAGGTTGTTATTAACAGTCGGTCATTTACAACTTTGATTTTCATTTTAAAATCCTTCATTTATGAACACTGCAAACAATAAACAGGAATTATTTATTCAACTTTTTTTCTCCAGAAATGGGCCATGGTAATCAGGTCTTTGTTTTACTAGCGACATAGTGATGGAAAGTTGCCAAGTAACCAGCAGGTGCAATAAGCCGTTAGTTAGTTGTGAGCGCGCCAGTCAGTATGTTCAAGGCTCACTGTGATGCACCTTGTGTATCACCTCAGAAATCAGGCTTTACACATACTTTTACCAGAGATGCAGCACAACCCGTGATGCACTAAAAAGAAAGCAGAAAATAAGACTTGATCGCAGGTAAGTCAATGAGTTAGACTGATTTGACAGCTGAATGATGTGTTGTCATGTGTGTTTTATACTTGTGTTTGCCTGAATCATAACTGAACTATGAAGGGGTAAAATATTTCAGTTTTTCAGAGTTTTTCTGGATTCACAGCATTTTCTAGTCTTTCTAATTGCATTTAGATACCTATTGTTTACACTGCCTGATTTATTACTGAAATGGCTACTTTATATTTTTGGTCCGACTGACTCATATTGTGAACAGTTTTTCCAAAGTTGTGTTGTAATTTTGCTGATTCAAATGTGCATTTATTGTAGAGGGTGCACATCCTCCAGATTACACGTAGAAAATATTGTCATTTAGAACTGAAACATAAAAGTTCGTCTGTGTGAATCTAAATATATTTAATAATCATTTACCTCCCCATTATGGCTGTGAAGAAAGTGTTTCAGTGTTTATTTCAAGGTAAAATCAAGTTTTAGCCATCTTGACATCAATAAATATTTTTAGTACATATGTTTGTGTTTACCAAAGCAGTTTTTGATTATTTAGTTGCTGTGAAAGTGTGGCAACAAAAGAGGAACTTTTTATTAAAAGAGGCTTTTTATTATCTTGGTTGGCTGAAGTTTTGCGTTAGCTTCAGAAAAACTGTAAAGCATATTTTTAGACTGTTAATTTTAGTGCTAGGGACATTAGGAACCTGAATGCATGGAAACGTGTTTCAGTGCTTTCGCTCTGTCTTCTCTACAGATCTTGGCTGTCAAAAATGGGGCGTCTGCTCTTTGTGACACTAACCGTGTCCCTCTCTTCACTTGGAAGCCTTATTCAGTCTTCGCATTCACCATCCAACTCTGGCTCAGTCCAAACAACTCAAAGTGGAGCCAGAAACAACAGCAGCCTGGACAGCTTGGCCAGGGAAGTAATCTTTCAATCAGAAAGCCCTGTAGAAGGCAGCCGATATAGTGTTGGCAGCATGGAGTTGCAGCAACTCATCAATCAGGCTGTCACTCCATTGAGCAAAGAAACCCACTCTGGGTCTGGAATCATAGTGGGGACAGAACCCAGCCTGCACCACTCAGGGCCTCTGGACCAAAGAGCTGACAAAGCTAATACTTCAATTACAGGAAACACTCACCCCAGTGCACCCGTAATCTCAGAGGGAGCTCTGCTGGAAGGCGGCCACATAACAGCAGAGCGCTTACAAGAGAGTCATACCTCTGCTGTGAAACACAACTTCCCAACTCGTAAGTAAAGCTGTGATATGGAAGTGAAGTAGCGCACATAGTGCATTACTTGACGTTTTTCTTTAACTGCATCAAATTGTCAGGTGGTCACAGTGAGATCTAGTATAAAATTATATCCTTCTTTTCACATTTTTGTATGAAAAATCAAATTTAAATCTATTTAAAAAGCAAATAAAGTAAAAGTGATTGATATTGGATCTTTTGGTTCGATGTAGCTGTCTGTGACACTGCATGCTGTGCAACTATGCTGGTAATCGGGCTAACAGTACAGTATGTAAAAATTCACCATGAAATTATTTTTAATTAAAAATATAAAATCTTCTCTTTCTTTCAGGTGGAGACCGCCCTAAACTTCCTTTCCATACCAGTGCGTTTACTTCCATGATAAATTATAAACCTTCAGAACCTGGAGGCCCCTGCGTGCTGGGTGTTGGGCCGTGTATTGTTCTTAAAAACTTTAATGGCACCAGTCTGCTCTGGGACGACATGAGGCGCACACTGGCGTTTGCCTGGGAATTGCACGTCTTTGGGTCTGCCAGCCTTTTCTTGCTGATGGCTTGCCTGGCAGTTGTGGGGACGGCTGGAGCATGTACGCTTCCTCGGCCCCTCTGTTACACCCTGATCCTGGCAAATAGCTTCCTAATCATGGGTGGTTCTTTGCGTACCATCCTCCTCATACTTGACCCCTATGGTACCCGTCAGATTCTGTCTCATGCCACTCTGGCAGCACTACATAATGTTCCTCTGCAGCTTCTTCTGTGGGTGCAGCTTGCTCTCGCTCTGGTTACACTGAAAGGGTTAAATTTATTACTTTTCCCACTAAAGCTGCAGCACCCATGGGTGGTTGGAGGGTTTGGTATATTTCATTGCTCTGCATTATTTGTAGCCGATCTATACTCTTTAACTTTAACCCCTGCTGTCCCTCTTTTGCTACAGACCCTTTCCCTCTGCTGGGGCCTCCCATTTTGCTTGGGGATCCTCACAAAGGCCCTTTCCAATCTGCAACCCTTTCTCAGGTCCTCTTTACCACAGTGGGCTCCTTCACAGAGGCCCGAGAGGCGCGGAAAGCGAGTCATAGCAGGGTGCGCTTTCCTTGGGGTGCTATGCTGCAGCCTTCAGATGTATAGTCTCTTCTGGCTTTATGGGCTACTGGGAAACTGGAGGCGCTTTGGCTGGGGCTGGTGGCTGAGTCAGTTCTGGGCGAGACTCCTTGAGTTAGCCTGGGGATTCTCTTTGCTTGTCCTGGGATCTTGGATCTTCTGGACTCCATCTAAGGGTCACACAAGGGGTGATCATGTGCAGAGCAGAGTGGAGGCATTCAAAAGAATGGAGGATAAAAGCTTTTGGGATAGGGTGTTAGCCACTGTGTGGAAAGTCCCACTAAAAAAATCAGATAAAAGCTGGGAAGACCTGATGCCAAATAACTGGTCCAAATATAACCTGTCAAAAGCAGGTATCAGCAACAACATAATGTCCCCATATGATGATCGAACATCCACCCAAATATCAGAGCACAAGTCTGATCCTGGTAGTAGCAGCTCGGACTCTCAGGCAGCATTGCTGTGGCAAAAAGTTGGTGAACGTGAGTGTATTCTTTCACTTATAGAGTTTGACATGCGGCCCCCATCTCCTATTAACCTCAGGCGCAGCATTGACAATGCTTTTCACCACGGACAGCTTGTAGCAGGGAGTCTGTTCACACCTCCGCCTCCCTCATGGACAATGGGCACCAATGATGAAGACGGTGGTCTAAAACCCTTCCCTCCAGCTTTTATCAGCTACGGCTGGATGGACACAGAGTCCATTTCGGCATCTCTAGACCATTTCCAGGCCAAAGAACCAGTACAGTCACCCAGTGCTGCATCTGAAAATAATGGCAGCAGTGAGTCTAAAGCTGCTGCATACATGAGAGAGGAATTCTCTGCAGTGATGCATCAGCATTACTGGTCAGATGACGATGTCACAGACCTCTAAGGACATAAACTTCTTTTACATAAACTATCATATTTCTTTTAGTAAAAACTGTTTACTATGGGTGGGTTTGATAATGCAAAAATACAGTCAGTATGACCTGAAATTTGTCACTTTTTATGTGATCTTTATGTTTTTGAGAAGATGATGGTACTTTCACTTAAATAAATCTGTTGAGTCAGATTTTTTTCTCCTAGTGAATAATATGAGTATTTAATAATAATAAAGGTCTAATATGTTTTGTTCTGTCAGTGTTATTTGTGTATGTAGGACAGATGACCTTTAATTCAGCAGGTTACCATCTCTTATCTGTTGACATCTGATTAGTGTACCAACAGCGACTGGATGTTTTTACTGTCTTGTTTGTAAATCAATTTGAATTTATATGAATAATATGATCAACAATAAATTTAGAAATTGAAAGAATAAATTTTGTGCTAACCATGTTTTACATCATACCAAATTTACTTTTATTGATTTTGCCTCAAATATGTGTGTGTGTGTGTGTGTTTGTGTTCAAATCATAATAATGGCAGTCAGCATGGAGGTGTAAGGATGTAATCTTTTAGTAGATGTTTAGATCACTGAAAACTGGTTTACGTAAAGCTGAAAAACCGAGAAACAGAAGATTTTGAGAAGAGGTGAAAAAAAGAATAGAATTTAAACATTCGATATTAGACATGGGTGTGGGTAATTATCCCGAACAAAAGGGAATTAATTAAACTTAGTAGCATTTAGTTGTGTTATTATTCAGCTTGAATTGTTTGATATAACTACCAGTGTTAGAAAAAAGGAATCTATTGGGAAGAACTCAAAATTTTCAAAAAGTCATAAATTGACAAGAAAAAAAATTGTACAGAGACAAAGTGGTAAATTCAGGATTAAATAAAGGCACATTTACAAGAAAAAACCTCAGAAACATTTGAAATTTTCTGAGTTTTCTTTTTCCTGCTGAATTTGGAACCTTTTTAAACCTACATTTTGTTTTTTTTAATCGCAAACTCGATGGTTATTTTTCCCATAAATATTTTAATCTTCTTATTTCTACTTTCAGTAGCCCCAATGCATATGTCGTAATGTCGTATTTCTCAGTGGTGCGCAAACACAAAAAACAGGATAACAGAGCTGATTAGTCCAGTACATGCTTATCATACACAACAAAGACTTCTCCCTTTTCAAACTGTTGAATGATTGGTCAACAGTTTGAAAAGGGGGTGGTTCTGGAGATTACCTTTGAAATCATTTTACAAAAGCACCGTTATATAATAATTAAAGGTGTGATGCCTTGCCTCCATTTGCTGTATGTTGCAGTGACAGTTTCTCAATCGTTTTTCAAACTTTGTGATGATTTGTGATGATGATGCAGTGGGTGCTGTGCAAACACCTGCAGCAGTGTGATTGATGTTTAGCCTAAAACTTTGCTGACATTCAAATGTGACCATCAGAGTGACTTAAATTGGTAAGTTTCAATAGCCTAAATACCATCTCACATCTGTCTTATTAAAGGTGGTGTGTCCGGCGACTCACTGTTTACTTTTAAACAAAAGATTTGTTAATGATTAATTTTAAAATGTAAATTATTCATTTGGAATAGATCATAAAAACCCAGCAGACCACATCAATCAAATCAAAAAGTCTGAATATATTTAATATTCTAATTATTCTAAATCAAACACTTTTCATTTAGTGTATGAATATTGAATATGCATTGATACTATTGAATTTAGATTCACTAGATTAAAAAAAAAAGATTAATGGTTAATAATCAGATATTAAAACTACTGGAGTGTTTACACGTGTAGCATCTGTGGATCTATTGTTAAACAGTTTTCTGAACAGTTGACATTTACTGCACCTTCTAATTGATGCATGTGCTCACAGATCAAGGTGTGATGGGCCCTCTTGTGGTCAAACATTGTAAACAAACATTTACTCAGTTTATTTCCTTGCAGGATAAAGAATATTCACTCCTTCCTTTATGAGCGGATGGTGAGTTTTTGGTTACTTGCCTTTTGCTACCCAACATTAACCCTACTACAACACCAATCGCACCTCCTGGTGAAAGTGGTCAGGTCCTGCGGCAGACTCAGTACCCTCAGTTCCCAGTGTTTCCACAATACGTAGTTCCCACACTTATCACACATGTTTATGGTATTCCCTACTACATCCGTAGCTTCCCTCAGGTACCGTTGCAAGCTTTGTAAACTAAGAAGTGCCTGCACTTCCCTACCCTGAATTCTCATTTAGGCCTCATGTCTTGTTTCCCAGACGTGAACTGCCTCTCCATAGTATCCACAATATCCATTTCCTCTGTTCTCACAATTCCCTGTGAGACCTGGAATTTTCCATCCCACAACCCCATCTCACCCTCTTGCCCCTCCTCCATGACTGTGGTTTTTGTAACCATACCTGTGGCCACAAATGATCACAAGTCCAATAAGTTCCCCACTTGCCTGTTTCTAGTATTTTCTCAATATACTTTTCTGCCATTCCCTAACAAACTGCTCGTATCTCCAAAGGATCAAACTCAAACTGCCGAGCATCTTAAACCTGTAAATCCAGAAGCCCACACCACAATACCCGAACACTCAGACTAACCAGATGCCTGTGGTGTGTCCATCAACATACTGCTGTTACTATGTCAACAACAGTGTTGCCACCGCTCAGAAGCCTTTGACTCAAACATTTTATCATCCACACCCTTACAAGTAATGACATTATGTTCCTCGTGAGGCTGCCATGCCAGTATTTCCTGATCCTTCAGCCACACCTCTTACCAGCACAGCTCCATCAGCTCAGAGAATTTCAGCCTGTCTGCCGTGTTTCCTCTTTGCCCTTTCCTTTATCATCGGAGGCCAAAACTGGATACACAATCATTGACTGAATTTGTTTAAAACACTCATACTCAACTGTTTTGTCGTGTTTTTCAGTCAGTCCATCACCTATCCTTTGGCATTCCTTAATGTGTACATTTATGCAGGATTGCTTTCTTTCATCTGTACGCTGTGAACAGGTTGCTGTACATTTTACATTAACTCACTGGCAACTGGATGACAGTAAATTATTTTCAGTAACTATGTTGCTGTAGTTTAAGTTGCAGTAAAATTACTGTAAATACTTTTTACATTAACTTAATAGCATACAGCTGCCAATCTGCCAGTAACTTATTTTATTTTATTATTCAGTCTGTAAGAAAATTATTGTATTTGTTGTTTTTATTTATTTTTTAATTATAGCAACAGAATTGTCACAAAAGTCACTCTAGTTGAGCACTGCAAACCACATCTAACTTTCCATAAAATAAAATATAAAATCACAATTAGTCACGAAGACCTGTCACTACAAGATGCTTTTTAATTGTTAAACGTACAATTAAAACAAATTACAACAAATAACAATTATACTCATATATGGCGTCTTTTCGCTTGGTCTTAATATTAATAACTAATAAACACGCCTGGCTGTCCTAATATCTGCGACAGTAACACAGTGCTCTTATCATATCAAATCAAACATTCACCTGATGATGGTATGAGATGCAGAAACAGAGATTCACTAAAGTTATTAGTATTAGCTATTAGTTTAGCAGCATCACTAAAATTAAAAACATGTTCTACAAGCTACCTGAAAAACCTTCAGTTAATCCAAAATAATGCAGAGAAAGTACTAACAAGGGATAGAAAGAGACACAATATTGACCCAATATTGGCTTCTCTTCACTGACTCCTGTTAAATCCAGAGCTGAATTTAAAATCTTTACCCTCACATTCAGGGTACATTCATAGAAACATAATCCCAACAGAAACTGCTCTCAGGCTGCAGGCCTGTTTTTAAAAGTAGAATTCAACGCAAAGCCTTCAGCTATCAGGCCCGTCTCCCTTCTAACCAGCTCTTAGTTTGAATTTGAAACACAGACACAACCTTTACTTTTAAGATTAGGTTTAAACGTTTCTTTTCGATAAACCATTTAGGATCAGATGACCCTGAACAATTGCTACAATAGGTTTAGGCTGCTGTGAGACCTCTTATGACACTCTGAACACTTCTTCTCCACTCCACTCTCACCTCTCTACACCAGCCTGTGTTTATACACCACTACTGCGTGACATTAAACTGTATTTCTTTTGTCTCCTGTAGTATGTTTTGGCCCTTGTCTCACTTTGTTCTCCTTTATTCTTTTCTCTTTCCCCTCACTCCCCAACTGGCTGCCGCTCCCCTGCCAGAGGTTATGTCTTGGTAAAAGAACGTTTTTCCTTCCCACTCTTGCAAAGAGGTAGCTCTTAGAGATCGTCTGATTCTTGGGGTTTTCTCCGAACAATAGAATCTGTACCTTACAATATAAAGCACCTTCAGACAGCTGTTGCTGTGAATTAGTGATTTATAAATAAAACTTAATTACCTCAGAGCCTGTCAGGGGGACAGCAACCTTAGCAGAGATACCCAGACCTCTCTCTCCCTAGCCACGTCCTCTAGCTCTTCTAGTGGGACCCCATAATATTCTCAAGCCACCTGAGTGACTTAATCCCTCCACCGTTTCTTGGATCTGCCTCTAGGTGCCCTCACAGTAGGATATACACAAGACGCCTTAATTAGGAGGTACCTGAGTGTTTTAACCACCTCATCTGTCTCCTTTGATGTGGAGATATTCCTGTAAACTTAACTTGCATGGTTTCTTTCTCAAGATGAATGTTGTTTGATAACAGAATAATCTTAAATTTATCTTCTAGTTCAACTGATTGATAAACCCAAAACTGAAATTCTGCATCTATGTTGTCATTAACCAGTCACATTTACATATATTTAGCACAAAAGTAAGGAAATATGTGTTTGGTCTTTCTTTGAGAAGAATGCTTCTTGGCAATAAAACTTATGCCACTGGAAAACCTGTTTATTTTACCTGACATGGTGACACATCTGTAAGGAAAATGCATTTGTGAGTTGTGCAGCAGACTTGAGTATGTTGGTTGCATCCATGAAAAACTGGCCGAAAACGTCTGTGCCAGAATCAAACAGCTTAATGTTTTGAGCTTCTGGTCTTTATCAGGACTGGTTGTTGGCAACATGTGCGCTGTACCTGAACATGTGGGTGAACATTATGTTCAGCGTTGAGCCCAGAGTCGGCCTAGCAATTAGATCGTAGGGTCAAAGTATGGAGAAGATGCAGAGAGAGAGAGGTAATTGATCTGCGATCAGTGGCAATCACACATTTCCAAGCTGTTTGGCACTGGGAGAGACGTTTTGACAAACTTTTCATGCAACCCACAGACTCAACTCTGCTGCTCTAACCACAAATGTATTTGCCTTACAAATTTGGCTCCATTTAAAGGGATATAAACAGTTTTTTTTTCAATGATGTAAGATTTATTCCCCCCCAAAAAAGAAGCATTGTTAGAACAGATACATAATCGACCAGGTTTCTATACTGTTTTGTGTTACGTTTATATTCAGGGTACAAATACAGACCCTAACATTCCCAAACAAAATACTGAGTTAAATTTAAGAGAAAATATCTGCAGCCACGCCTGAAAACATTTACTTGAACAGTGCAAGGTCAGGGACGTGTGACCCAGCAGTCAACCTGCTCACCTGCGTGGATCACACGCGCAAAGGATGGGCGAGAGCTCGGCACTGCTCTGACGTCGAGCACGCTATTTGACGTCACCGTGGGAGTGTCCACCATCGGGAGAAATGAACGGTCATCAACACAATCCTCTGAGCGCTCATGTAAGTTGATACCCGCAAAACACACATTTTTTTTTAAATGTGAGAAGCCTCGTATGAATGAAACGTGTTTCCTCGTGCTGTCGCCCGCCGTGCAGGCACTCCAGGGCCGGTGGGTTAATTATCCGGTTGCCGCTGCCGCCTGGCGATGAGCCTGTTTGCTGCCTGTAGCTAACCATGGCTGAAGCGATGTTGGTTAGCTTTGAGAGCCTAGCCAGCCT
Organism: Aulonocara sp. 'chitande type north' Nkhata Bay; assembly: GCF_057382095.1. Taxonomy (NCBI): domain Eukaryota; kingdom Metazoa; phylum Chordata; class Actinopteri; order Cichliformes; family Cichlidae; genus Aulonocara; species Aulonocara sp. 'chitande type north' Nkhata Bay. Next base: position 25,278,120 of record NC_141348.1, read on the forward strand.
GCTGCTAACTGACAGCTGCGAGTGGTCAGGCGGCGAATAAGCGCCTGATTTACCAGCCAGGGTGTTCAGGGTGGGCGATGTGGAGTGTATTTACATGTGTGTGTGCTCACGAAAAGCGAACTGATTGCTCATGTTGTAACTCGTCAGGGTTCAACTTTGGGGACAACACCCAGCTGGATTCAGTGACGATATATGTATATGTTTTTTTAACAGTCGGGATATTCGAGGAATATAACATTGAGCTAAAACTAAAGGATTTTGTCCATCAAGCCCTGGTACAAAGAGTATTAGCTAACGCAAAGCTGCTCTGCGAGGACTAAATACGCCACCATGAAATACAAGAAGGTGTGATTAAGAAAGCCTGGTGGGAGTAGGTGACAGATGGCCACCCAATACCTCCAATGTAAACGTGTTCGAGATTTTCACACCTGTCGGGACCGTCCCCGCCTCCCCCTCTCCGGTGCTGATGCTGTCAGTTTATTTCTGCTATTATGGATTTTGATGGTTACATTTCATATGGCAGGAGAGTTTCCAGTGTTCATGACTCAGTATCTTGGTAGCCTATTTGTTGTTTGGGTATGACTGCATAAGGTTTCATTGTCATTATGCAAGCATAATGAAATTATAGCTATACATGGTGCATGCAAGGAGTAGAGATAGTGAAGGTGTTAATGTAAATACCTGAGGTCATCCATCCAAAGCACCTGAAAGTGCACAAGACAGATAAAGAAGACGTGTGCAGGCAGGGTGGAGATGAACGTCACGGGTGATCTGAGACAGAAGGATAGCAGCAAGTGAAAGGGAAAGTTTACAAGATATAGATATGCATAAGTTAGTGACAGAGTTCAGCAGTGCTACAGCTTCTGGGAAGAAGTTGTGTTTCAGTTTGTGTTTGTGGGTGTAAGTGTATGACGAGGCTCTTCTAGAATAACCTGTAATAATGACATTAATAGCCATGTAGTGTAATAAACAGCTACTAAATGTGTATTAACGCTTTGTTTTGTTGAAAACGGGGAACTCCTGCAGAACTGCTGCTATCACTGGAGAGCCTGTCATAAACACCTGTCACCTTACACAGCGGTCATCTTCTGGTTTATACATTCAAATCAGGGATGTTGGGTGAACTTTAATATGAAGCCACATTACAAGGCGTGGCAGCAGTGAGAGGTGATGCTAGCCTACACTCTGTTCTTTGCAGGATACACACACTGTTAAATCAATCAGGTCTCCTGACAACACAAAAACAACACAAACTGGCTTTAAAGAGTTTCGGCTTCTGTATGTAGGTTGTAAAACATTGACTGCATTTTAAAGAGCTTCACGTGAGCTCCGGTGTGATGTGGGCAGGGGTTTGACACTGCGATATGTGCTGTTATCATGAATTTTAAGCATGACCTCGCTCCGCTTAACACCAACACCGGTGTGCACCGTGGAGTGAAATAAACGCCCTCCGGCTCCTTTACGTTAGCTTGCCCGGTTAGCCACCAGTGGAGAAGCCAAGCCTTCAATTCGGGGAAAGCGATGTTTTCTGACTTTAGCTGGCACAAGGGTTTGTACCACTCTGAAGTAAAGCCGTAGATTTCACGATTGTTTTGTGAAAATGTCCAACAGTAGTTTTTTTAAAGCCCGGACCCACGAATATAAGCTAGCGAGCTGCTAATTCCATCCTCTTCTTATCTCTGGCTAATGTTAAACCGCTGGGCTCGGACTATTTGCAGTAACTCAATAACGGCACTCATACAGACAAGTATGTACATACATAATTTAGTTTATCACAGCATCTCCTTTTCAATTTTTAAGTACAGGCGTTACTACAGTTACGTCACATGTAATGACACCGAATGCACCTGTAACCCCTCGAGTAATGTAATTACCTAGCCGGGGCTGTGTGGTGATGGGTAAACGACGGGCGGCTTACGTGGTTTTGTCAGGGTGTTTTCTTTTCCTACCGTCCTTTATTTCACAAAGAATGAGTGCAGAGAGGAGTTGTTCAGGTGATATGAATCAATCAATAACAGTAACACGAACAAAAACAACAGAAACATGCCGGGACCATCATTAATTCATGGTAGAGCTTAAACGTACTCAACCACCTCTCTGGTTGAGAAAATGAAAAAAACATTAGCACAGTACAGTTTGATTTAACTCTCTTAACTTCATTGAAGCGAACTGAAGTAAGTGTCAGTGCTATAAATACATTTAGCTGAGCCTTTTTGTCTTGACAGGATCATTTTGGTGCTGTAGTATATTTAAAGGAGACTTTTTTTTATTAGTAGGCACAGATCCTTTTCACTCCTTGTGCTTTGATTGTGGCAGATTATTCTTACAGACAGCGATGTTTACATCTGTGTCAGTGTCGCATTATTTTATTGTAGATTTGCCTCCGTAAACCTGTCCAGCACATAATCCCTCTGGGCTATGCAGCACTATTAATTAACATTACACAGTTAATTAAGCTAAAAGTCCTCAGGGGGGCGGGGGCCCTGCGCTCTACAAAATTAAACTACATGTTTTCATTCCGCCATCCAACGAGTTGTATGAGCTTCCTGACATAGGGGGGATGGCTGTAACCATTTGTTGTGGATTGAATATCGGATATTAAATGGCCTTGGTTTGTTGTGTGTGCTGTTAGGGGCAATCCTTGTGGTTTTTAATTTAAATCCTCATACATCAATTTCAGCAGCACTGCAAGAACACCCTATTACAGCTTTGCTTTATAAGATTGTTAGAATTAATTATTGGTGCCAAATATTGACTCTACTTTTAGTGCAGGAGGATGGCTGCTTGTGGTCTTAATAATACAGATTATGTAACTGCTTGATTATTACCGCACATTAGTACACACTTTTGCATCTCTTTTTAATGCTTGTTTTTCTTGTTCTTCTTTTTCTTTGCAGCATGTGATCTTTCTAAATGTCCACGGAAACAGTTGACTGAAGTTTGACAGCTCTTCTGCCAGTTTTAATTTGGAAAAACGTACCCAGAGGAAGCAGTGCTGGATACTTGCCTGGATTACTGAGTCTTTTTCTGTGGCAATAGAATAGATCTATTGCACATGACCACATTTGAAGGTATGTCTTATCACCAAGTACACTCCTGCTGCAATGAATGCCCTTTTTGTCAGGATTGACATTGTTGGATCTTTTCACTTATCTATCTCTATCCCCAGTTAAATTAAGGAATAAACTAATGCATTCAACCTAGTTTATGGTAATGAGTGTGAATAAGAGTATTCAAGAGTATTTCTGAGGCCTCAAAACAGCTGATCATGCTGGAACTCACAGTGCCCTGGGAAGAGTGGATTGAGGAGGCCAATGAAAGGAAACGACGGCTTGGAAGACTTTCTATGAGCCCATAGAAGTGGGTTGTAGGGGTTTGCCAGACGATCACTCTGCAAAGTCCTAGGCCGGCTGGGCGTGGCTGGGGCAGCCAAGAAGAGGGCCATCCAGGCTGTGAGTGAAGCGGCAGAGAAAGCCACAAGGTAGCTGTGGATCAAGAGGGCTGATCCGTGGGTAGCTACGTACCGCAAGTCGGGGCCTGATCACCCCCGGCTGGGTATGATGTTGTGAGACCCGAAACACCTGATGACCCCAGGATACATCACTGAAGATGCGTACCAGTGCATCCAGGAGATGTGTCTTTTATACTAGTAAGACACAGCTCCAAAAGGACTTGCTGACATGCTCCAAACAGGAACGCTGCTTGCATATTTCTGGTGTAGGAACTTGTGGGTCGTTTCAGGGCACCTTGAAACAACAACTGGTTGAAACAACAACAGCTGGTTTCAGTGGTTAAAAAATGAATCATAGCAGCATTGGTTTAAACTCTCTAAAGTCAATTAACCACCTTTTCTTTCCTGAAAAACGCTAATTTAGGAGAAGTGGAACGATGTTCCCTCTGTTGTGGTTTCATTCATCCTCGAGCTGCCTCGTGCCTGCCGCTTGTTCCTGCAGTGAAAACGTACCTCATGTAGATGATGTGCCCATGCAGCACTGTATGTACACAGAGTGATGGGCGAATGTTGGCTGACCCACTTCAAAGAGAACACTTTGCCCTCAGCCTGGAGGACTCAGATGCCTTTGTACTTTTATTGTAGATGTAGGACGTTGTCACATATCTGTGTCGAATATTTGTCTTCACACGAGTCTTGTAAGCGATTCAGAGTAATAATGTGTGGTCAAAGAGCTTCTGTTTCTCATATCAGATGAAATTTATGCTTTAATCTGTTGGATATGTTGTTATTTAGATAAATATAGTATTCAATACCTCTATGAGCAGGTAGCTCCTCTGAACTGAAGCAGCAGATACGAAAACCAAGAGCAACAACAGGAGTGAACCAAGATACTGGTTTAAAACTAAATAGCAGCGTTTTAATGTGTTGTTTCTGCAAGAAGCGGTTAAGGAGCTTCCTTTCGTTACTGAACTGTTCACCACCACCTACTCTTGAACAATGAGCTTTCTTCTCAGATGCTGCAGGTCTAAAAGCTGGACTAGCATGCAGTGAGTCACAGTGTCACTAATGGAGCATTTCAAAGGGTTTTCTGGGCCGGTTTGCTCTGCTGACTTGTTAAATGATACATACATAGCTGTGCTGACTCAAAGGATCATTTTTCTGTTTGTCTGCAAAGTAGCTCGTCCTCAATCACTTTAAGCCTTGGATGTTTTCTTTATGGCTCGATGAAACAGACGGTACATTGTGTCTCGCAAAACAGACTGTCTGACGGCTCATCATAAAGTTACTGCTGCAAAATAAACCGCATCACAGCCTTAGTGACATGCAGCGTCGACTGTAATGTTCCCTTGGTTATCATGCTTTGAAAGATGTATTAAAGGTGTAACGTAGCAAGTGAATATTTGATTTAGAAAACATCAAACCCTCTAATTGGTAATCCTCTGCTGTCCATAAGCACTCTGATTAGGGACAGGCGCGATCTCACATACTTGAAGCATGCAGAAGCACGGCTTGAGACCAGTTAAATTGCCTGTTAGTGATATAAGAAATCAGCATGCTTGAAAATTGTACTTAAAAATAATTGAGTTTAATTATTGTCAAAACATGCCCATGAATTCAAACAAAGAAGACTGTGTAGCGCTAACTCTGCTGTTTGGTTTGGAGCTTGTAGGACAAATGATTTGAAAAGTGTTTAAGTAGGAATCTCTCAGGCTTACATCCTCCCGTCTCGTATGTGTTGCAGATGAGCTGTGCAGTGACAGCTCCTTGGAGCAGTTCTAAGCTGCGTTCATGTTTTCATATTCATGAGCTGTTGTCTTGTCTTGCTGTTGTAGTGTATATCTAGTAGTTGTTATTCAACAGTAACAATGCGTATTAAACATAAACTTAGTGTCAGGGACTAAAGGTTTTAACCAAAGGTCCACTAGGCTGTTGACGCTTTCCGGTGGGCAACATGTTGGATGCTGATAAGTTGTTTATTGCAGTGCTGGTTTACATATCCATCATTCCACTCATTAGTGACTGAGTGGCTTTTGTTCAGCTCTGTTTTTCTCTTTTTCCTGTTATTTGAATATTGTAATTTATGTTTTTTATTTTGTCTGCGCTTCTGCTTCATTTAGCCAGTCCTGATTTGTGAGTCAGAAGAGGAGAGGCTGGGCTGATGGTAAGCTCTCTTACAAACTATCTAACCTTCTCTATTGCTCTCATCCTCACTCTGTCGTTTCATGTTGATAAACCCAAAGAGCTGTGTTCAGCACAAACTGACATTTAAAAGCCGAGCACTTGGAGTGGCCCTCTATATTACAGGATGTAGCCTTCTCATGAAATGAGAAGCAAAGTGGGGAGGCCGCTGTGGATCGTGGAGCACCTTACTCAGTTGAGAAATAGATTGTAGTCACTCTCCATTTAGATCTTCATTTATGTTTATTTTACGTTTAGTTTGTTGTGGTCTCTTTGTTAGCATCTGAACATTCTCAGTTACGTTGATTATTTAGTTCTGTAAGGAACACTTTCTGAAATGTAATAATTCAATGATTTTATACATAAGGGCAAAAATAAAGAATGGACACTATCTGCACATGTGCAGTATATCAGATATGAGCATTTCAGAAACTGTACTTGTTTATTTCGTAGATTTTATGTTTTTGCTTTTCTGGGTTGACACAGTCATGACACGAAACACGCAGTATAGCTTTCTGGTGGTGATTCTGGTGTTTTTTTTCCCTTACATATCATGTGAGTAATCTACTTTTAGGATCTCTTTGCAAAAATAAAATACTTAAACAAAGTTGATCCTTAACAGGGTGCTGATTGTGCTTTTAGGTTACATATAATGTCCCTTTGTGTTGCATTAATGTTTCCATGGAAGTGTAGTTATGTGCAGCTTTGCCACAGCCTCCATTCAAACTTACTCTTCCAAGTTTTGTGGCACATGCTCTGCTGTCATCAGGAAAAGCCCTCGAATAACAAGTTTGCTTTGCCTTACTGAACACAGAGGAGCTGCATGAGCACAAATTCCAGCAAACTTGTCAATTTTATTTTTAAAACACCAAATATCCAAATAGAACATTCACAGTCTCTCTTGGTCACAAGTTACTTTGATGCGTCTCCAGTTTAGTATTTTCTCGTCCTCTGACCAGTGGCAGATTGCCCTTGCAGCTATCACACACTGTTATTCTACCTGGTTAGCTGTAATTACATTCCATTCAGCTGTTAATGTGAGAAATAGTAAATGATTCACAGATTAGTTGCAGATTATTAATCACAATGTAGTGGTTTACACATTCACATTCACAAAAGGTCACCTGTTCAATTCCAGCTGGAGACACAAATTCCTTTTTTGGTTGAGTCAGGAAGGGCAAACGGTGTAAAGCTGTGCCAAATTAAACATGCGGCGCTGCCTGCTGTGACGAACCCTTTTGACAAGGAAGCAGGGAAACGTAGCTTTAGTTGTAGGTTAATAATATTTGCCTTATATGGCTTTTTACATCAAATCTTAATTGAATAATCATAGCATCCAGGATGTGTTAACCAATCTAGATGACACTACCTAGTGCACCAGCATCTAAATGTAAATAGCATTTGGGAATTAGTTTTATAACACAAATTCTTGCAAATTATATATATGAAGTTTAGTTGCAGATCTCAAAATGATGAACAAATACAAGAACAATAAATATAAGTTTTAATTATTCAGTTGTTCGGTGTTTTGAACCATTTGCTGTATTTGCCATCTCACCAAATAAGAATAACACGATAGATTAACACGCATGTCTGTGTTTTTGGACAACGAGAACAAGTGCCTCATTGATAATAACTGTGAGGAGGAAGGCTGCTCAGTCACCACAGGTCCCGTCTGAATATTATAACACATTTAAACCCCTTGATGAGCCACAGTGGGTGTTTTGTCTTTTTACTGAAACAGTGGCATTTAAAAAAATTAATATCACGCTAAAAATTACGACTGGTATACCAGCACGTCCAGTACATCTGCCCAGCACGAACCGAAATGGGTACCTATGTCTTTATCCAGATTGTGAACAAAAGTTAACTAAGAATCATGTTGACTGCAAAAAAAAAGGTCATGTCTGTGCCAACCCAGGTTTTTGTTGCTTAGTATTGTTTCCTATTCTTCTGCTGCTTATTATGTTCCTCACTCACTGCTGCATGTCATAATACATTTTATTTTCCTTTTGTGGTAGACAAGCATGACATTGAGCCAAGCCACAGATGCATGCCCACTCAAAAGGCCCAACTGAGCGCCATCCCCTCTGCTTCCCTGCTTTCAACCTGCCTCTCAGAGGGCGGGGTGTCGACGGGGCGTAGCTAGTCTCCTTCACACCCCGAGCAGGACCCTCACTGTGAAACTGGAGGTCTCAGATGGATCAGGGTAGTAGTGAGCAGAGTCCAGAGGAGCCGGACGCAGGAGGGCGAGCGGAGCCAGAGCTCGGCAGGAGGGCGTCGGAGTCAGAGCACGGCTTGTCCAAAATCACCCATAATGCCCTGGAGAACATGGGAGCGTTGGGCCATGGCCTGAAGCAATTCTTCCAGCCACAGCGCCGACGCTCCTCCGTTTCCCCGCATGACTCCGCCTCGTCCTGCGCAAGCGCCCCTCCCTCCGAACCCGCTGACGTAGGGTCAGAAGTAGGGGACACCCCCGCCTCCTCGGCCCTCCCTTTGGATTCTGACACCCCTGCCACTTCCGCCCCTCCTGCAGCTCTGAGCCGTGTCCTGCAGCAGATCCGAGGTCCACCAATGATAAAGCGAGGCACCAGCCTGCAGAGCCGCCGCAGCAAGGCGGGCGGCACTGGGGACCCTCCCCAGAAAGGTAGCCCACAGATCCACCGGCGCAGCACCCATGAAGCCCTGTTGCAGGCTGGACGCCCACGCTCCTCTTCGACCACAGACACACCCAGCAGCCCAGCCTTGGCTGACATGCTGCTGACCTCTGGTTACCACTCCACTGAAGAGCCCGACAAGGTGAGAGTCTTAGTTTTGATTCTTGTTGTAAAATCTGGCGTGTTTGCCCTAAAAAGTCTGAACTGAAACTTGCCAGTAAATAAAAGTGTTTAATGTCAGTAATAGTGTGTTATAGCTGGTTCAGGATCTGCCTCCAGTTAATGTAGTATTACTTGTCAAAATGCTTGTTTTACAAACTGTAATGTCGAAAGACAAAAATAGAACCAGAGTCTTTACTTATACTTAGTTTCTAATTTGAAAATGAGACATTTCCTGATTCACGGATGGAAACTGTAGTTCCAGAAGTCAGAATGACACTCACCTCTAACCACATACAAATATGTGCAGTGTACTGTGAAAGCACAGGATGTGAAGTACAACTCTCACTGCAAATCCTGACATCATTATACTGTATATAGAGATGAGGTCTAAACCTTCAGAATCAAGGTGCAATACTAAGGCTTTGCACTCAGGATTAATTTGTTTGGCTTATTTAAAAATAAACGGTTACATTTTAAAAATAAACACAAACTGACTCGCGCACTAATTTGTGTGCAGGAATGTCAAAACTAAATGAGTTGGACAAACTTGTTAAGAGGCCATTAATGCTTTAGATGCGCAGGGATGAGCTGCTGAATGGGGAGATGAGCTGTCAGCGGTGGAAGGTCAGAGATTGCCTTTGAGTGTTTGGTCACTATGTGCTTTAAGCCTTTCTAAATTTAGCTTTTGCTGTCCGAGTGTACTTCAGGTCAGAGCGGGCTTGCAGGGCTAAACAAACTCAAAACTTGTTTGTTTGACATTTAAGTACAGTTATGAAAGACTGCATGACCTCACAATGGCAGGAAACTCTCTTAAATTGATTATTCGGCAAAACCCCCCAAAACAACCTCAGAAATAAGAAGCGATGGTGGGGGGTATTAGCACGTCTCTAAATAGGTGATACACTTGGAATGTGGTTAATGATGCTGAACTTGTAATCAGCAGCTCTCAGCTAAAGTCTGCTTATGGCTGACAGTAAAAAAAGTCTCTCAATCTCTTTGTTGTTTACTTTTAGAAGAAGTAGACATTAAAAATGAAGCACAAATTCAGGTTAATGGATGAGTTTTCAGTTTGAGATGCACAAGTTTATATAAACAAATTGTAAATTTAAAGCTAGTTTTTGCATGTGGTCAAACATCACATCCATCAGCCTTGCAGTCCTTTACCTTTATAGTCGGCAGGTGTGTTGAATGTGGTTTTTTTTTTTTAGCCGGATACAAACCGACACCAGTCAGGATCACTGATTCAGAAATCATGTAGGAGGAAAATTTCATGATTTCTGAATATAAAAACTTTATTTATGCTGTTACAGAAGATTATTGTGATTATAGGAATAGGGTCACAATCACACATAAAACACGAGCTTTGTAGAAGATGTTACATTATTATGTAGCTGCTCTACGACTCACCCTTGTCGTTTCAAGTATATTCAACCCTGCAGTTGGAATTTGAAGTAGTCTTCCTGTTTTGCAGGTTATTAGATAGCATAACCTTGCATCACCTTTTTGGGTTTACGTCATTTAGTTGGCTGCAGTCGTGTTTTCAGTCATGGGTGTTGGCTCTCGTGTTTGTTGATTTTCTGTTTCAGATTTAATGTTTCTCTCTCCCGCGGCCTCAGGGTGAGGGTGTTCGTTTGTGGAGTCGGGTTACTTGTCCTGGACTTTGTAACTAAAGCACGTCACAGGGGGAACATTTAAATTGCTGTCAAAGCAGCACCACAAAAATTAGTTGACTTGCTGCCTTTTGAATGATTTTTCTTTCCTTCTGTTTACCTATTTTATTGTACTTGTACCTTCTGGATTTGGAGCTGGGCAGTGACAGTTAAGGTGGAATTTTGTTGACAGGTGCCCTCTGCTGTTGTGAATATGTAGTTACAGATCACTCTGAAGGGTGCAAACGTGTGTGCATGAGTAGGTGAAAATAGTCATTTGTATACCTTCAGTTAGTGCTGATTAGTGTTGCCAGTTTTTGGCCTAAAAAAATCTTTGCAAATTAAACCTTAAGTTTAAAAGGAGCGATTCACAGGTTACTCAGCGTTTATAGGATGATTAAAACTACAAAATTGGCCCAGCAAGAGCAGTTTGTCATTTTGAATTGGACACAAATGGTGTGATCCAGAGACATTAGAGAAATGTATCAAAAACGATGTTGCCATTTATACAAATTGTGGAGTAGTTGATACTTTTACACTTTCAGTGCAGGACTTACTAAACTGATAAAACACATCCGTTTAGCACACTATATGAAACGAGGAGGTTAGTTTTAACTATGGCACAGTGATTTAAATGTTTTGATTATATTTTAAGTGGTTAAATACTTTCCTCTTTCCACTTTTCTTGAACAGCTTGATCGTTACGATGCATCGGGCCCTGCTATATCACCCAATGCCCTCCCATACGGCGCAGATGGATATGACGTGGTTGACAGTACCCCAGACCCCCAGCGTACCAAGCAGGCCATTGCCCAACTGCAGCAGAAGATCCTCAAGCTCACAGAACAAATCAAGATAGAACAAACTGCACGTGACGACAATGTGGCCGAATACCTGAAACTCGCCAATAATGCTGACAAACAGCAGAGTGCACGCATCAAACAGGTGTTCGAGAAGAAGAACCAAAAGTCGGCTCAGACTATCCAGCAGCTGCAGAGGAAGCTTGAGCACTACCACCGGAAGCTTCGAGAGGTGGAGCACAACGGCATCCCTCGCCAGCCCAAAGACGTTTTCCGAGACATGCATCAGGGCCTGAAGGACGTCGGAGCCAAGGTCTGTGTTTTTTTTTGTTTTTTTGTTTTTTTTTTTAAGCGTCATTTAAATTTTTAGGTAATTTTTTTTCATAGCTCTCCAAAGCTTTGAAATCATCCTGTCCAAGTCGTTCTCCTGTAGTGCACTCATGCCTTAAAAAAGTGCCCTGACAACAGAACACTAAAATTCATATTATCTCAACCAAATAAGACAAACCTCTGCATTCTGCTCTCTTGCAAGGTGCTGTGGCATTTACCTGAAATACATCACTGCATGTAAATACTGCATACTTACTGCACATACTGCCAGTCGTTGTTCTCACTGTTGACTTTCTTGAAAAGCAGAACTCTGTTGAATAACTGATAAAATATGTGACTCGATATAGAGGAGTACAGTGGTAGTGGTTACCATTTACCTTCCATACTAATTATTTATGTTAAACCTTTGTGAATTTTCTCAGAGCAGCTCCCAGGTCACATGGAGGACAATGCTCAATGTTAAGACTGAAATGCATAAACATGAATAACAGACTAGTTATTTTTCTGGTGGAATCAATCCTCAAGTTCTCCATCTGATAGTGTTGCAGTAACATATTTGTGGCCTTTTTCCTTCAGTTTACTTGATAACAAACATCATACAATCTTAATCTGTGGCTTCACCGACCATTTGCTGAGTATCTGCTGCAGCACTTCACCTGGTTTAGCCATTTTTGATGATGCCATTGGAAGTGTCAGTGCAGTTGTACAAATCAGCCACGTAGATTAGAGGTGCAGAAGTAAAAAAATAGACTAGTCTTCCGTTTTTTAACTTTTTTTTATTTTTTATTTTTTTATTAAATTGTTGTGCGGAGTCTGCATTCTCCCTGTGGTCGTGTGAGGTTCCTTGGTTACAGCCAATTAATGGGTTAATGGGTTAATGGATAATTCAAAATACATCCACAGATTTATCTGTGATTATCTGGACTGCTGAACTGTTCAGGTGTACTCTTATCTTCTAACCAGTGTCAGTTAGGATAGGGTTTATCACCTCTCACCTCAACTTGAAAACATACCAGTAAAAGTTCAAAATGTTGTTTAATTTGTGATTGACCCAGTCATGCACAGATCTGCAGATGTGCCAATTAAAAGTGTGTGCGCTCTGCAAACTGTCTCGATACACTTGGTGTTTAATGTAGCCAGAGCTTTTTTACAGTATATCACAAAAGCATTCTTGAGTATTGACTTGATCCTGTTTCACTACAGGTAACAGGAGGCCTCTCCAGCTTCTCTCAAGCAACTCATTCTGCAGCTGGAGCCGTGGTGTCCAAGCCGAAAGAAATAGCTAACATCATCCGTAACAAGTTTGGCAGCGCTGATAACATCGCAGCTCTGAAGGACTCTCTCGATGAAACCCAAGGAGATGAGGGCATTGGTCCTGGGGGAGCAAGGGCACTTGGAACAGGGGCCTTACCATCCAGCCCAAAGTATCCCAGTGATGATGACTGCTCTAGTGCTACTTCTGGTTCTGCAGGAGCAAACAGCACCCCTGGTGCCCCAGGAGGCCCCCCCAGCTCTAAGGGCAACACGCTTGATCATGCACAAGCCTCAGGCTTTGATGCTATACTCCACGAGATCCAAGAGCTTCGGGAAAACCAAGGTCGACTCGAGGAGTCCTTTGAAAATTTAAAAGCCCACTATCAGCGGGACTACACTATGATCATGGAAGGGCTGCAAGAGGAACGATACAGGTAGATTTGTCATGTGCTCTGCAGTATAGTCTGTTTATGTAGGACTTGTACCATTTTGTGAAATGTGCTGCTTTGCAGGTGTGAACGTTTAGAAGAACAACTGAATGACTTGACAGAACTGCACCAGAATGAAATTTTGAACTTGAAACAAGAACTGGCGAGCATGGAGGAGAAGATCGCCTATCAGTCTTATGAACGAGCGAGAGACATACAGGTAAGCCTCGCTTGGATGAACAGAACACGTGTGCTTCCTTATTAGAGCTCTGTCACCGACTCTTTTGTCTCTCACCTGCAGGAGGCGCTGGAGGCTTGTCAGACACGCATTTCCAAAATGGAGCTGCAGCAGCAGCAACAGCAGGTGGTGCAGCTGGAGGGTTTGGAGAATGCCACAGCGCGGACTCTTCTTGGAAAACTAATCAATGTGCTGCTAGCTGTGATGGCAGTCCTTTTGGTGTTTGTGTCCACAGTGGCTAACTGCGTCGTGCCCCTGATGAAAACCCGCAGCCGCACACTTTCTACATTGCTCCTTGTAATTATCCTCGCCATCCTCTGGAGGCACTGGGATGCCATTTCAGAGTATATGCATCGCTTTCTTCTGCACCCCAGATGACCGGCCTGGAGAAGGTGCATTTAAGTAATTTAAACATGAAGGGACCGGAGGTGTGAAAGCGATAATAAAGGAATGACACTGGCCCATGTGGGAAGATGAATCTCAGCAGTCCTCCTTTTTCCAGCAGCTTCTCAAAACAGGAGGATTACAAAGCTGTCTGTCACTTTACTGCTCTATGAAATACGTTTCGAGGAGAATAAAAGTGGATACGGAGAGAAAAGGCTGGATGTTTGATATGGACTTTCTATATCTGGTGCAATTGTGGCACGAGCATACTGTAAAAGGGTGAACGGGGCATAGTTGAAGGAGCGGGCTGAGAGAACTGCACACTTGATTTCTCTCTTCTGAGTGAATTTGTTTACATGTGGGAAAACATTTCATTGTTTCCCCACAGAAGAAAATATTATTCAGAGTTTTATTACTTTTCAACTGATTCAAGTGGTATTGTTTTGGAGTTACTGCTATTTTTAATACAGCCGATTGATGGATTTTTATGTTCTTTTTAACTGTAATGAGCCTACAGTGTTCTGCAGTCATAGTCGCCCACGCTCTCTTTTTTGTACTTTTTTTTTTCTGGTCTTGTGATTCAATTTTTTTTTCCGTCTGCTTTTTTTCCCCTCTTTGCTCTCTTTTCAGATTTCAGCTTTTATGACCAAAACTTCTTCTCTCTGCTCACTACACTCTAAAGAACGGGGTGCTTGCACATCAGCTACATTGCTCTGGGTCAGACACATGTGGGTTCTTGTTTCTTACTGGATGTGTGAAGTCAGTAACACTGGTAACGGCACAGCCAGGATATTACTATTATGAAATTTTGTGCTTGGAGTTGCAATCATGCAAACCGGACCCTACTATCCTGGTGGTTTTTCCACTGCAGAGGAATCATCTATGAACTCATTTAACATACTTGAAGAGCAGTTAAAGTGCTCAAAGACTCAGTGCTTCCGTACTGTTTCTATTAGTGACAATGAAATAGTAATACTTTTAGTTGGGTTTTTCTTGTTTTTTATTTTTTAATTAAAGATAAATAAATTTGCTGTTTAAAAACTGAACTTGAAAGTCTAACTTCTCTCCATCCTCGGTTGTCTATAAAAATCTGTTTTATGGGGTCATACACCTTTAACATTAAAGAGGGTTATAGTCAAAATAATACGAAGGTAAAAAACACAAAAACTTTTGCTCGCTGGCATGATCAACAAACTGGTTTCAGGTGATTTGACCTTTTTGACATGAGAAGATGGGCATGGTCAGCAACATTACTCAGGTAGGCAACAGTGATCAGCCTGCACTAAGGGGGCTGTCAGTGTGCTATCCCTATGTCCCGTGCACCAGGGATGTCAGACTCTGTTTACATCGTGGGCCACGTAGAGCTGTGTTTGACCCTCTGTAGGCTGGATCGGTGAAATTCTCCTGCCAGTGTAAAGAAGTTTAACCACACATGGAATGATTCACATATCTTAGAAGAAGAAAACAGAAGTGCAGCTTCGACAGAACATCTCAGTTCTTCTAAAAAAAATAGATTCTGTAATAAATGGAAGAAATCTGTCAGCATGGCTCTCTGGGCTTAAACTGTAACACATAGATGTGTAAAATTACAGAAAGCTGTTAGCTTATTGCCCAGTAATGAAAAGTTTTTTTTTCTGTAGACCCTCTATAGAAAAAAAGAAAGTTCTATTTTAGATAGTGAAAAATGCAGGAAATGTTCTGTTATTTAAATGCTTATCTGTTACTTAGGTAAATTGATGTAGTATGAGAGGCCATGGAGGAAGTTTGTCACTAGTAAATGTAAAATGTGAAAATGCAGTTAAAAGTCCAAAATCTATACCTTTCTTCACATTTTACAAAGTGGGCCTGTAGGCCAGATTAGAGCCTCTGATGTGTCCCCGGCCCATTTGACACCCCTGCCTACACCACTACGCCATCCCCACCCAGACCCGTAGATACGAAGCAGAATAGAGCCATGCTTTCATGTTGTTTAAGACCAATTCTGACCTGATCATCTGAGTGTTGCAGCAGAAGTTGAGACTCATCAGACCCGGCAACATTTTTAAATCTTCTATTGTCACATTTTGTGTGGAGTTGTAGCCTCAGTTTCTAGTTTCCTCACCGGTGTGGTCTGCTGCTGCTGTAGTTTGGAAAAATCCCAGCAGATCAGCAGTATCTGAAATAATTCTGGCACATGCAATCATGCTACGTTCAAAGTCAGTTTGCGCTTCAGCAGCTCATATGGAGCCTGTCTACATGCCTAAATGCACTGAGGTGCTGCCATGTGATTGGCTAAGATATTTGCAATGAAGATCATATCAACAATTATATGTTAACCTTTCTCAT
Source organism: Aulonocara sp. 'chitande type north' Nkhata Bay (assembly GCF_057382095.1). Taxonomy (NCBI): domain Eukaryota; kingdom Metazoa; phylum Chordata; class Actinopteri; order Cichliformes; family Cichlidae; genus Aulonocara; species Aulonocara sp. 'chitande type north' Nkhata Bay. Next base: position 25,293,979 of record NC_141348.1, read on the forward strand.
CGTCTCATAAAAGGGTCGAGAGTGTACAGAAAAACAAAAAACGTCAAAGCCAACAGATGCTCCACACAATCCATTAAATCTGCTGTCGTTTTAAAAACTTCTTTTTTCTCTGTTCCCCGCGGATGAAGGTGAAATTGAGCTGGGAACTGCCTCCTTCTTCAGACCTTTAGCTACACCCAGAAAAACAACTTCTTTTATTGAACTACCACAGATTTTATTTAACTGCAGAAAACTTACTGAACCTGAAACACCGGATAGCAGATCGTTTACGACATTCACAAACCTGAATCAGCGTGAACGTTTCTGTTTCTGACAGTTTTACATGTTGTTACGCAACATGAACGTTGGGCACCAACGTCGTTTTACTGTTTACAACATTTATCGCTTCGATTCCGCTAAACTTTAACACATGCAAAGTAGTTGGATTTATTTTTTTTTAAGGTGACAAATGTGTCTCAACATATCAACGCCTGAGAGGTCACTGACACCCGACTACGACTCAACGATGTCACTTGAAGCCAGGTGAGCATGAAGCGACCAATATAACCAGGAAGAACTGCACAGTCATCAAAAATGATGTTCTCACTACATTCAAGTGTGAGGTAGGGATCTTTATCGCCGTGTACTGTGTGTTAGGTGTAAGTCTGCAGGCCACACACACGGGGTACAGCAGCAGCAGCCTAAGGGACGAAAGCTCCCGGTGAGAGGCGGGCAGATAATACCGATACCAACGCTGGTATCGGATCGATACTAGGGTGATAGGATCGTTACTTTGTTTCTATCCTTTTACGTCCCCCCGAAGGGGTCTGGGCATGCGAGTGAGGGGACCAGTAACAAATGAAAGGAAAACAGAGGTGTTTTCAGTAAATAAAATAGTCTTTATAGATAATCTTAACATAAAGAGCCGGCAACGCCGTTTTACCAATAACACTTGGAAAAAGGAAAAAAGGTTGCAATAACAAAGAACACAACAACCAAACAAAAACGCCACACCAGGAGGAGGCACTTCCAGGGGCCCACAAGCTCACCCTATCACTAGCAGCAGCCCACACTACTCACATAAAGCAGCTATACTATTCCCACAACTCCACACCAAGAACACCCCCCCCTGCTCACAGCTCATCCCCAGCTTATATGATCTCAGAGAGGTGATTGCTGACTGGGCCCAGGTGGTAAATGAGTCCAATGAGCAGCAGCTGTGTCCTGTGGAGAGAGAAGAGCAAGAGAGAGACAGAGGGGTGGAGCAAGAGAGGAGGAGGCGGAGAAAAACACCACGCCCACACAAGGGCAGTATCAGGAGGCCCAGCTAGGGCCCTAACATATCCTCTGTGGTCTGTATAAGCCCAGGTGTTTCTTGAAATGTAATAAATAAAAATATCTTCGAGAATACTGATTTACACTAGGGTCACAGCAAATATTTACTCAGCCAATCACATGGCAGCAAATTTAACAATGTAAGCATGTTGACATGTTCAAGTCGTGCTCCTGAAGTTCAAACAGTGCATCAGAATGGAGGAGAAAGGTTATTTAGGAACTTGAGATTCCCATCATAAACATACAGCTGAAACTGCTCAGAGTTTTTGGTCCATGTTGACATGATAACCTCACACAATGTTTCCAACACTGTGCTGAATCTATGCCATGAAGAATTTAGCCCAAAGTGGTCCAACTCATTACTAGTAAAGTGTACCTAATAAAATGGCTGGTGATTGCATATTAACATTTACAACTGTTGGATGTTTCATGCACTCTAGAAATGACATTTAATACAACATTTACTCATGCCCTGGCGTGATGCTGATCGACTGTGATGATGGTTTGGAGTTCTGGGTGAATTTTTATTCTCTCAGTCATTTTTGTAATAGGTTAGTTCCCATTTTATCAGCACAACTTAACAGTGACATAATGGACTTTTTAAATAAAGCATAGATAGATTATAAGCAGACACCACACTAAAATGAGTGCTTATAAATCGTTTTAAATGAATTTTTGTCCTAATGCAAAAAAACCCATTGAATTTAAAGACTTTAATTAATTTAATCTCACTTTTTTTTTTTTTAAGAAATTGTTTTATTATTTTAAACAGCAGTAAAAGACAGATTTTATCAGTAAGGACACACTGCTCATTGCTTTTTACTGTAAGTGGAAAAAGCATGCTTATATATGTAGTCACCCCACAGAGGCCCACTTTGAGGCAGACCAATTTTCAGGTTACAGCCGTCATCTGGAAAGCACGCTGTTATCCAAATACCGCTAGTAACAAACAGGAGGCCTCTACATCTTCTTTCAGTCCAATTATTCAGCAACTGTGGTGCAAAATCTGACTAAAATGTCTCTTTCAATATCTTATACAGTAGCTCAAGGCAGTGTACCTGTGACCACAGCGAGGCCTTTGATGATGTACTGAAGTACGTCGGTAAGCTTCAGGAAAGCCACAGCCAACTTGAAGAACACTTTAAAAACTTAAATGCGAGTCACCAACGAGACTACTCTTTGCTCTTTGAGGACCTTAAAGACCTACAGAACAGGTACTATATTACTCTATACAGCTGTATAGGCTGAAACCATCTGCTGTTTTTATGTAGTGTTGTGTTTTGCAGAAGGGAATCTCTAGAAGAGCGATTCATTGACTTGACAGAACAGTATCAGAATGACGTTTGGAACATGAAAAAAGAGTTAGCCGCCACAGCGGAGAAGAGTGCTGATCGGTCTTCTGATGCAACACAAGATTTTTATGCAAGTTTCAAATAATGTTTTCCCATGTCAAGAGAAGTTGTTCCAGTATGTAACTGATGTGCTGATTCTTCCTTTCTGTACAAAATAAAAAAAAAAAATCCAGATTTACTCTTTACTATTCCACCTCAGGAAAAAACTCCAAAAACAGATTCTGACAGGGCTAAAAAGATGCCAGGCCCTTTTTAACCACTATAAGGGCCTGGCATCTTTTTAGCACTGACTTTGTAACTGTACTTCTCCTTGGGCAGTAGAAAACTTCAGTTCTGTCTCTGGCCTGCAGGAGGTGCTGGAGGCTTGTGAGAGACGCCAGTTCAAGCTGGAGCAGCAGCAGCAGAAAGAAGAGGATGCAGGGCATCCAGAGACATGGGCCAATACCACTGCACAGACAGTACTTGAAAAACTAATTGATGTATCGCTAGCCTTTATAACTGTGCTTTTGGTGCTGATGTCCACAGTGAGCAGCTGGGTGGCCCCATTTTTCAAGACAGCCCTTCTAATGCTTTGCACACTGCTTTTTCTGGTCCTTTTGTCTTTCCTGTGGAGGCACTGGGATGTTATTTTAGAGTATCACCATTTACCCTTCTGCAATTAACATCTTGGAAACAAATAAAATGAATGCAGACACCACTCCGTCATCTTTATTACTGCAGTGTATGGAAACTTAAATCTAGTGCATGTGTCTTACTACAGAAAGCAATAGCCCATACAGTGAAGTCCGAGTTAAACAGGAATGAATCCTTTGTTTACAGGTTCAAGGTTCGTTATTTGTCACATGCATAGTTATACAAGTATAACACACAGTGAAATGTAGCCTGACACGCTCCTCAACATGTGCAAAAATGTTGCACATGTTGGACACGAATCTACAGCTGAGGATGGTCAACATATTCAGGGACATGCACCGATTTATAGAAACAGTGACTCAGTTTGGTGAGGAGCCCACTAGGTCAGCTCGTTTACACAATTGTCTGCTGAGACTTGTGCAAATATGGTTCACTCAGAAAAGCTGCCACCTGAACGTTAAGTTCAGAATGTTTGCAGATGAACAACTTTTTATTTTGAAACCAGGTTACACAGCATTATAGACTTGCTGTCATAAACTCACAATTGCAAAAATCGGTCAGGTTTCTTTCATTGTAGGACATGTTAGACCTTCAGTAGCACAAATGCAGAAGGTCTGAAGTAAATTAGGTGCCAGATTCAATACATTTGCAATGCTTGGGGTTAGTTATTGTATAGTCTAGAATTAAAGGTAATTAGAATATACTGAAATGCACTCGAGCTAAAAACTTAGATTTATTTGATAAACGATATAAAAACAGTCTAGAATTACAAGTTCAATCTTCAGACTTTGTCCCTCATTTTCCGCTTGATTTAGAAGCCACTTTACTGTCCGCTTTGGCAACCTTGGCCTTTCCAGGCTTTGACTCCTTTGTTTTCTTTGCTTTAGTCTTGGTCGAGTCAGCAGTTTCCTCACCATCCCCAGTCGGTTTAGCTTTTTTAGCCTTTGGCTTCTTCGCTGGAGCAACCTTTGATGTAGAAGCCTCTTCATCCTTCAACTTTTTGGGAGGCTTTGAGTCCTAAAAGGCAAAAGGGGAATTTAGGAGACAGCAGTAGATTGAATGCCAGAATTTTATGAACACTGGAGAGAATGTAAACTACTTTACCAGACAAATAAGAGATCCTATGAAAACTGACATGTTCAGGACACTTTACCAAGCCATTAACCCCTTAAAGCCTGAATTGTAACGCAATTGCCAGAAAATTCACTTTAAGATGAATCTGACAAATGATCAAACACACTCCAAATCAAGTCATATGTAAATAAAATACATCAAATTTGCTACATCTGGCTTAAAATAAATGCTCAAGTCTATTGTGCAATTTTGGATTTTCCTCTAGTGAGGCTGTACATTTTGTTGAAATTTATAGTTCTGCAAAAGTAACATTCTGACCATGAATATAGATGTAAATTACCATGAGATTCATCCACATTCTTAAATACATGAAGAGTCAACTTCCCAACTTCTCATCTAAAGCCAAACTTGCGCCCGCTCACCTCTTTGGACTTTGTTTGTCCATTTGCAGCGTCTTTCTTCTTTGTGGCACCTGTAAGAAATGACGAGTTGACACCGAGTAACAGCTTAAATTACTGCTCACTCGACGTTTAACGGTCATTCATACCCGCTTTCCCGGGCTTCTTGGCGCCATCCTTGGCTGCTTTTGGAGACTTCTTCACACTGGGCTCTGCGTTTTCGGCTTTTGGTTTAGTCTTCGGTGCAAGCTTAATAAAGACGAAACCCGTAATTGACATTTGAACTCTTCGTTTGAACCCAGCTGCAGATGTAACCTCTTACCCTAAATCTCCTCGTGGCCATTGTCGCGCTGGAGTTTCCAGGCTTCACCAGCGTCCCATTTTCCACTCCCTTCTTCAGGTTTTTGCGAACTAAAGTCTTCAGTCTCGCCAAATCCACCAACGGATATTTTTCTGTGATATACTTCAGTATCGCCTGGGATGAAACCCCTTTGCGCGAGTCCAACGCTTGAAGTGCTTCTTTCACCATGATCGCCGTGGATGGATGAGGCGCAGCATCTACGCAGAGTAAATTTACATATAATTTTTAAAGTTCGTTCCATCTTAAAGATTTTCGCCTTTTGCGCACAGACCTGATTTCTTTTCCGGCTTCTCATCCACCGACGCCTCGCTTGTGGATGAATCAGACGGCTCAGTGGAGTATGCTGGTGGCCTTTTGGGAGGCATTTCACTAAAAGCTAAATTTAAAAACAGGACACAATAAAGGCAGACAAGCTAAAGTCTTAAAATATGCGTACTCTCCTTTTATTTGGCAACTGTCTCCGTTTTTATGCTGTTGTTTCCGGTATAATGAGACCAGGTGAACCGCATCGCACCAGGTGTGGTAAATTAGGATTTGAAAGCCACCGCGGATTCATCCAACTTCATGTGTTATCACTGAATCCTGTCACCTCATCCGGTGTCAAAACACCCAAGCAGTGCTTCAAATGCACAGATAGCAAGGCGACATTAAAACAACGCTGCCTTTTTATTTGAATCGTCGTTGTGGCTGAGACTGAAATCTCAGACCTAAATAAATGTCGGATCAATGTTAAATACTGATTAAACTTGACGGTGTGACGACAGTGACGTATGCTTTAATTGGCTGATCGAGATTTTGGGAATAATATTTAAAAATCACGGATTTATGACCAAGAGACAACCTACCCAGGGACTGAAACGCACTTTATCACATACATATCTTTGCTGACTGTATTTGGCACTTTATGCAACCTTTTGCACCTCTTTATGATGATATTTGTAATAGTAAAATAAACTGTTTTAGGTGGTTAAATGTTATGCTCAAAATTAGCTTTTGAGATGTGAATTTAATCATTTTTAGTTTTTGACAGGTTTCTAAAATTTCACGTGCTTTATTCACATTGTGTTTTTGTATTTTCTTTTGTAGTTGGTGCAAATGCATTACACAGAGAATTTTCCTTTAGCTATAAGCAGTTCAAAGCTACAGTCTAGGCTGGATGGAGGCAGGACATCACAGAGGTAGGAGAAAATTCCCCAGACATAATTTCAAGCTAAATAAAATATTCTAAAAAGTATTTAACGTGAGTTAAATGAATAATAAGAAGTTTAATAAGGATAATATATTTCAACATCATTACACAATTTATCCTGGCTGTAGATACAGAAGTACAATACTCTGAAGTATTGAGTATTGTTAGTAATTTGCCTTTTAATATGAGTTGAAATGCCACAAAAGTGATTAAAAAACAATGTCAGAATTCAGTATTGATTAAATGAAATGTTTTTCTTTATCTGACTGGATAATTGCATGTTGATGTACATCAGTATGCCAAAATTAAAAGATGCCAGGTTATAACAAAACTCATCATTTATATCTGTAGTCCCAGGCCACGTCACATAAAACATTAAAATGAACAAAGACATAAAGATATACAACAAAAATAAATACATAAATGAGTTCTGGGTGGTCACACACCTGGTTTGCTATCAGCCAGTGTTTGAGATGCTTCCTATTTTTGTTGCTGTTTAGCTTTATTACTGAAGTTCTCCGGTCATGTTGTTAATATTATCTCAATATTATCTGAGGGTGCAAAACTGATTAAGAAACAATATCAATGCTCAATGCAGAATTCATCAAATTTAGACTGATAGCACAATGTTGAACAACTATTGTTTGCTATCTCATTGTGCACACTTGTGTCTGTGTCAAAAGCAGATGCGTGTCACACATTGTAGACGTGCGAAAATGATCTTTACTTTAGTAATAACCGCCTTAGTGGCTTCTGTGTTCTCATAGATAAAATTACCTCCTAGAGAAAAAGGACAGGAACTAAATTTGTACTCACAACTCATCACTGAAACTTTGTATCTAATTTACATATGAAGCAAAATCAAATTTAGATTGCTCAGTGACTGCAGAGGCAGACTTGTGATGAGTGTAAAAATGTTTGCGTAGGTGAGGATGAGTTCATGCTTGAGTTCAGCCTTGGGTCTTGAAATGCCTACAAACAAAAAATGGCTTTGATATGTTTATATTGAGGACTTCAGAAACTCAGCCGCGGCTCCTCTGAAAACACAATGTAGTGGTGACATGATGGGTTTTCCACTCAGAGTATGTTTTATGAATTTTCCTCTGGGGCCACACAGGACACTGGGACTCTTGTGGTAAGCTTATAATCGGATAACATTAGAATTAAACAGAACTGAGTCCAGCTTATTGATGCAGCCCTTCACAACAGTCCCAATTTCCCATGTGGTCCCTTGGGAAAATGAATTAACCACTCGTGCATTTAATATTAGTTCTTCATCCATTTATTGAATTTGCATGCAGCATGCACCATTACATTATGCGACTTTATTTCTATTTTGTCTATTTCATAGAGAAACAACAGCTCCAGTAACCCTAAAAGATACAATGTAGTGGGCTCCATTTTGCATCTTTTCTCCTCCACCTTCATATGAATATAGTCTCCATGCGTTCATGTGTCTACAGACATACAACAAAAGAAACACAAATAACATATCAAGCAGACATTACTTAAAAAAGAGGCTGATGATTTGCAATGAGTCATTGATTGAAATGTCTTAAATGTTGGATATGTAGAGCGCTCTGTTATTGTCTCTGGGTTGCAAGTTGGTAAAAAAAATCATGTCGATCATGGTCTGTAGTCATGATTGTAACATTATTTCAGTATTATCCGAGAGTGCAGATGTAATTAAATTTAGTCTGATAGTGCAATGTTGAACATCTTTATGCATACTCAATCATTCAGGTAAGAAAATCACCAAATGTTGATTCTGTTCATCTGGATGTAGTGTTTCCAGTGAATGCGGCACTTTCTGAATGTATCGTTCTCCCACTGAAAAAGCTGAGTCCCACTTTTGAGAATGTTGAACATCGTTTCAGCTGTTGTTTAGTGCGCACATTTGTCTGTATCAAAAGCAGATGTATTTGATGTGTTGTAGAGGTGTTAAAAATCTCTATTTCAGTAAAAACCATCATAGTGACTTCAGTGTTGTCATAAATACATTTATTTAATAGAGCTAAAGGGCAGGAACTAAATTTGATTTGACCTCTCATCACTGAAACTTTGAATGAATCTATATATGAAGCAAGAAAACATTTAGACTGCTCAGTAAAGAGGCAGAATATCAGGTAACAGGTTTATCAGGTAACAGCAGATACAAAAGCTAAAATGTGCGCTTTACTGTCTTATGAACTAACTTGTGAATACTTCATGTGTTGCAGTGCTTTGAAAATAAATGCAAGTGATGCATGTGTGCAGATAGTGAGGCCTTTAACCCACACAAATTCAAAGTAAATGATGCTCAAATGTGCTCCTCTCATTAGCTTCTTTTCACCCCTCTGCTGTGGTTCTTTGTTTCTCAGTAAAACACGTATGGGTACTTTCGAAAGCTGCATCGTTGTGGCCTTTGGCTGTTGTTCAGTGCTGTTGCTTCCTGTCTTTTTAGTTTGAACAAGTGCTGCAAAATAACAATCAGTCTGTTTAATTTGGCTGTTGCAGTATTCAGCTTCATCATGGCTGGACACCTGCTGTTTGCCATCCTCATGAGTAAGTCAATTCTCTGTAGATTTCACCATAAATGAACTCAGGGTCATCTTTGCAAATTACCTACATTTTTCATGGCTGGTGATTCTATGCAGGTTCGTTTATTGAGAAACTATTGTTCTTGTTGGATTAAATTAAATCTGCATTTATACAGACTCTGAGCAAGAACTAACTCAAACTTTAACAGTTTAATTGTTTAAATGTTACATATGTGTTCATATCCAGTTATTAACACATGCATGTATTTCCCTTGTTAGACATGTTATTTCTGACAGCTTCCTCTCATGAGTATCAAGTCCAAGGTCAGTCTGCAATTTACAGTTTTAATTTCAAACTGTTCTTTTAGCATCATATGAACTGATACAGTCTGCAAATAACCAAACAAAGTTTTCACACACTGTTTGTTTACAACAAATCTCTCTCATTCAGAGTGTTGCCATAATAACCTTTTAGATATTTGATACATGTATTTCCCTCTAATCTTTCAGCTCTTCTTCCACCAACTCTGACAGTGAACACATCAGTGATCTCAGAGACTGACTCAGTCACATTACACTGTCAGGCACCAGCATCTGCCTCAGTTCATCACTGTTATTTTTATACTGGGGAGCAACAAAGTAACAAAGGCAACTTGTGTCTACAGACACTGACAGGAACTGAACTGCTGTTTATGTCACATCAGAGATCACCTGCTGAGGTCAAAGTCAGATGCTTTTACACAGTGAAATATGGAGCTGTGAATTCTCCTTCACCGCACAGTGACACATCCTCCATCACCATACAAAGTAAGAGACTCTTCTTCCTGTTATTAGATCATTTATCATACAATTACCTTTAGCAGGAATCTGGTGGACAGTGCTTCATGTTTAGGAGAGTATGTTAAAGTTAATTACAGTTGTTGTCAGTTATTACTTTGCAGGTCTCTGGTTATAAACATCTGGCCTACTACACTGAGCTAAATTTGCAGATACAAAAACCTGATACAGAATCACTGTTTGTATTTCATATAAAAACCTGTTATGATAAAATTATGATGGATTTCAGTTACACCTTTCTGTGTGTTCATATTAACAGACATGATGTGATGGTCCAGCTGATATTTAACCAGTTCAACATGTGTTTCTCACGCATCATCTGAGAAGGCTGAATGTCAAATTTTACTGATTCGTCGAATACATGTAAAATACATTTCAGCCTCCATGTGGTGTTAAAAGAAATTTCAGGGGATCGAAAATGTTAACGTCAGTTGTAAAATATGATGACTGAGTGTTATAGTAGGACAGTTGTGATTATCACCGCTGTCGTCGTTTTTGTACTGGTAAAACATGCAGAATATGTGACTGATATCTAATGATACTGCATTGATCTTCATGTAGGTCAAACACCACAGATGAGCGTTCAGCATTTTAATGGAGAATATGTTCTCATCACTTGCTCTCTGCCTGGATCTGTATCTGGATCACAGAAAGCCACAGCAACAGAAATGGTGTAAAACATGCTCTCCTTTTCTTTATTTCCTGTGGTTTTAGCTCAGGCTAACATCTATAGGCACTTTCAAAAGCCTGTTCACTGTGTAGCTTGTGGTCTTTATGTGGGAGTTTCAGCACTGTTACTTCCTGTGGTTTTACTCTGTGTAAGTTCTGCAAAATGATTGATCGAGTGTATCAGTCAGACTTCTGGACAGTTGTAGTTTTCAGCTTCATCATGTCTGGACTCCTGTTATTTGTCATCTTCGTGAGTAAGTTAAACATCCTGAAAGTTTTTGCATTTTATGTAGCAGTAATTTTTGATGGCTGGTTTTGTGTTGAGTGTTTATGCAGTGTGTGTTTATTTTGTTTATTTGTATTTTTATTTGTATTGAGAAAATTCAGTATGGAGTCCAAAAGAAATTTCCCTGTGTTAAATTAAATTGATCTTGACTTCTATCTGGACTCTGATACAATAAAAAATGTTTCTACATTTTATTTATATTTTTTTTACTTATTAATATATATATTTACCTTGTCATTTTTTTCTGACAGTTTCCTCACCTGAGATTCAAGGACAAGGTCAGTCCACAATTTACTATTTTAATTTCAAGCTGTTCTTTAAACATTTAACATGTTTTTCTTCTGATGAGTTGCTCTTTACTGAAATCATAATTTCTCACTGTCATATTTAACAATTATATTTTTGATAAAACGCCTCTTTACCTCTTATTGTTTAGCGTGTCTTGGACCAATGCAACAGTGATCTCAGAGACAGACTCAGTCACTGTCAGCCACCATCATCTGCTTCAATATGTTTAGGTTATTTTATACTGGGGAGCAAGAAACTATCAAAGGTTTCTCACGTTTACAGACACAGACAACGAACTGAAATGCTGTTAGTGCCACATCAGAGGTCACCCTCTGAGGGCAAAGTGAGATGTTTTTACACTGTGCAGTATGCAGATGTGAATTCTCCCTCTTCACACAGTAACACAATCTTTGTCAGCGTACGAAGTGACAGACAGTTTCTCATTTCAGTTTAGATTAAACTCTAACATTACACATGTATGTTAATGTAAATTATAAAACATGATGACTCAGTGTTACAGTAGGACTTCTGTGAATGTCAACACTGTTTTATTATTGCACTGTTGAAACATGACGAGTATGTGACTGATACTTAATGACGATACATTGATCTTCATGCAGGTCAGAAACCAGAGATGAGTGTTCAGCCTTTTGATGGGGACCATGTTCTCATCACATGCTCTCTGCCTGGATCTGTGAAAAATGATACAAGATGTAATTTGTACTTTGGAGAAGCAAGTCGTCCAGTCCTAAATCAAACTGTCTCCAAGGAAAGCAGGAGAAAAACCAAACAGAGGTTCTGCCAGTTTTATGTCCCAGTTGCTGATTTTTTGAAGCATCTACTTCTTGTTCAACAAAAGGATGCCAGCTGTGATTACAGTTTGGAAAGTGAACCCAAGTCTTTGTCACCTCGCAGTGATCGATACAACATGACAGGTAAGTCAAAGAGAAACATAGCATAACCTGTTTTAGTGTATATGATGCTACTTTTGAAATTAATAAAACATTAATTAAATAAACTGCTACTGAATGTTGAAGTTGACATAACTTTACAAAGTGTGCCTTAGTCGCTGTATAATTATTCCATCTTTTCTTGTAGTTGATCTGATTAATTTGACTGAATTCTGTTCAGTTTATTGAATTTCAGCCTGTTTGTCCATTAAAATTCAAAATTATTTGAATTTATTTGAAATTTTTTTTTTCAAAATTATTGGAACTGGTGGTTATAAGAGTGCAGCTGTGCCAGAAGATGTGAATAAAGTCATAGTTCAGCTATGATTAAACTCTTAGTAAGCCATTTTGTAAGCGTTGTAAATATTAACAATGTTGAGCATTGAGCCCAGCATGTGCTAGTGGTGAGCAAGGCTGCAGCTGAGGTTGACATGAAATCATTAATATTCTACTTGGTTACAACCCTCTGATCTCCTACACAGATCTCATCTGTTTTTAATATTCAATAATTGTTGTCATTTCCCAAGAAGGGGTAGTTTACAAAGACATACAGTGGTGTAAAAACCTTCCTGTTTTCCTATTTTTCAAACAAATGTAAATATTAGACAAAGAAAACACAAGTAGTCACAAAATGCAGTTTCTAAATGAATGAGTTTATTATTAAAGACTGCTGTGTATTTTTGTTAATTTCATGTTTTATAGGTGTTTTATGAAAACCTCATCTCTGCAGTCACTTAGTGTATACTCTGGCTCTGAAAAAGATCCTGAATTTCAGGATTTCAATTAATGTCTGTGAAGGTTCTCAGTCATCCAGGTCATCGTAGTCAAAGGAGCTTGCAAAGAAAAGCGTCTGGACTTCTTTAAGTTGCTTGAAGACGTTTCACCTCTCATCCGAGAAGCTTCTTCAGTTCTAAGGTCAAATGGTGGAGAGTCCCAGATTTAAACCTAGTGGGACTCCCCACTAGGTTTAAATCTGGGACTACAAACATTTCGATTAATGTTTGTAGTTCAGTTTAACAAACATGACAGTTCTGTCTGAACAGAGAACTCAAACTGTCCGGAGGGGGAAAGGCGAAAATGCAGTTAAGCGACCTGTAGAAACGGAGCAAAGGAGTTACGAGAGACTGCACAAGGAATAAGTTAGAGAGCTTACTTGCCACACATTTACTAGAGGCTTGGGCGAGGTACTTAAGGCTGGACATTGAAGTGGGGACGACGTGGACCCCAGGCAGCGCAGGTGAGCAGGGAGGTAGCTTGGAGAGTTAGCCAGGATAACTCCAGATTGAGAATGGCTGGGCAGTGAAGCAGAAGAGATGACGATCCGTGAATGTCGTGCAAATCAAAGTACTACATAGAAGCCGGTTGATGATTTACCACTTAAGGCCGAGACAACAATCCGACACCCGAGAGCTGTCACAGTGCTCCTTAAATACCCGGCAGATGACTCCCAATGCACCACAGGCAAACACAAGAAAACCAACCAACAAAATCACCCATCAAAATATAGACACATTCATTTTTATATACATAAACACTTTTTTTTTTTAATTTTTAGATATTTTGGCAAAAGAATGCACAATGTCACCATGTACCATGACCACAGGTAAGACAGACTATACATCTAAGTAACATACAGAACATTGTGAATGTTTTCTTTAAATTAAAAACAAACAAACCTTTTATGTATTTATGCAGCACAACTGAGTCTCAGCAATCCCAGTGCTTCCAATAATACCACTCCTGTAACCCCACCATCAGGTAACTAAATTACTGATAGGTTATGTGTGACAGTAATTAATCAGAAATAGAAAAGTCTGTTAATCTGAGTCCCACAATTAGTGTGACCTAAGAGCATGGCATGAGTAGAGATGACAATGTGTGATTTTGTTATGAGTACATGAAAAATGGAAAAACACGATTTTTTTTTTAATGTTTCTGTTTCACTTCAGAAGTTCCAAAACTTCAAAAGCCTGAATCAAACCATACCTCAAACAAGAAAACATCAGGTAAGTAAAAACAATTCAATCATTTTAAATCCATAATATTTTTTTTATTAATAGTTTTAACCAGATTTTTTCTATGTACCATGATACAGCAGCTGTGTGTACTTTGTGCATTCATTAAATTCTCACCATGTTAACATATTAAGTTCATTCAGCTCCCAGTGTGTTCATCTGAGTTAAGCATATTAGAAAAAGAAAGTCATCATCAGTTGAACTCCACAACAAGGACACATCCGTGCAATGAGTATATAAAACACTATGTCGCCATTTTAATTCTTTTTTTTTTTTTTTTTTGGCCTGTCCCGTTTGGCTCTTTTGCCATCAGAATTGTTGTCTAAAGGCAAAGAAAGATGCCCAACGGATTTACTTTACCAAATTGACCATCCCAGCCTTGCCGTAATGGTCCATTTGATTCACCTTTTATTGTTTATTTTATTTTCACTTGCTGAATACGGGACAGACTTGACTGGAGGAAAGAAAGGGAGAAAGAAAGAGGGAAAGAGAAACAGCTGAGAAGAGGGACGGGGGAGAAGGGCAAAAAACAAAAACCAACAGAATGGGCAGAAAAAAAAATGCATATATCAATCACCTGGATCACCTGCTGAGAAAGAAAAAAGAGAACAAGCAGAAGAGAACAAGAGTAATAGAATAAACAACATCACAATGATATATGGGAATATGACAGTAAATACTAAATATTAAACATTATTGTGCAGCACATAAGATCAACAGAACACAGTGTGCTTTGAGGTAGGAGCCAAAAGGGGTGTAGTTTGTGGGTGTGATCACCCGTGTGTACACCTGTGAGCATGGACGCGCTTGTTTTTTTAAAAGGTTCCTTCATGTAATGATCTGCTAGAGGGTGTGGGGGGGCCACAGCCCCGTCCTCCAGGGCATGAAGCAGGTATGGAGGAGATCAAAACTCCAGACATCCAGAGGCCCCCAGAACACAAGAGACCAAGGAAGACCAACAGAGGGGCAGCCGCACCACTGTCCCAGAAAGAGCTGAGGAGAGTCCCAGATGAGGGTTCACTCAGCAGCCGCGGAGCAGAAGCCAGGGGGAGTTGCAGTGACGCGCCCATGAGCTCCGCCGGCAGCCAGCTGTGCCTGAGTGACCGAGCCCCAGGCCGAGAGGCCGGGGGCACCCCACCTCTGAAGTGGCCCGACCGAGCCCCAGGCTCCAGGCCCCGATAAGCGGCCGCCAAGGAGTGAGCCGGTGTGTACCTGGATGCCCATCCCCAGACACAAAGAACCACCAACACACCGATGTCTGAGGGAGTCCGCCACTGGCAGTGGCCATTTTAATTCTGATACACCTGGGGAGGATTCATCATTAAATCTGTTTGTAAATAAATACAAAACTACTGTTTTTCATCCTCACTTCTATAGAGTATTTTTTGATTTCTGAAATAAAAATGCTGAATAAGATTAACAGAAAAGCACTGCTTTAATTTTCCAAAGTAAAACCATTAATAACTTGATAAATGAAAAATATCAGCCTTCACTGAGAGATGTTGGCTCTTACACCCATAACAGAAATACTTTACTTTTTTATTGCTAATAAGAGATAAGCAACAGTAACTGCTTTACATATAAAACAACAACAACAATAACAAAAAAAAATAAAAAATACACATCAGCTTTCAGTGTCAAATGTTTCCTGTGCAAAGAAACTGCTCACTGTCCCCAGAGTCACAGTTAGAGAGATTTGCGTTGATAGCTGAGCTGAAAATAAATCCACAGTGTCCACTGGCTCTGTCCTTTCTTTGACCACTGAATGATAATAAAAGGTCTCATCTTAGAGACCTTTTATTAATAGAATAACAATAATACCATGATTCCAATAATTTCTCTTCTTGGCTTAATAATTAACTCTGTCCATGTGACTGTTGAGTGCAACACCACAGGCACCAAGCACCAGAGAAATACAAAGATGAGAACGATAAATATTTAACAGACATATAAAACATTTTCAGTAAAGACTCAGAGTAAAGGTGGAGGTAAAAACTAATTTTATATTTTAAAACAGGTCCCCAAATATTTCAGTTTGAAACAAAGTGGGGGATGACTGATTAACTCAACCTTGCATTTAGGGTGGAAATGCTGCAGTACTGTGACAGTAAATTTGTTTTTAGTTCCAAAATTGCTTCTTTTAAAATGACTGTGTGAAAGGAAAAAAACGTGTCATGTTGATTTATTTGTCTTCTTTTACTCTGTTGTGAAAAGCAGAATCAAGAGCGACCACCACAAAGTCAACATCTACCACAGCCACAGGTAGGACACAGAGTACATTTAAATATCAATCCAGATCACTTCTTTTTTTCACACCACTTCTTAAAATGATCTTAAACATGTTTGTGGATTTATGCAGCAAAACCGCAGCAAAATACTTCCACCTCTACCACTTCTGTGAACTCACCGTCTAAGTCAGGTAACTGATGTGTTTTGTGTGACAATTGTTGATAGCACATTTAAATAGTTAGCGTCAGCCTTACAGTTAGTGCCACCTCTGTAGTCAAAACATGTGACGATTTTTGAGTGGTAAGATTGTTAGGTATGCATCAAAAATTCAGACATAAGCATAAACATTTGCTAAAATGTGCTTCTGAGCAGCTGAGCCATTAATTTAGCAATGTTTTTCTTTCATCATAAATTTGTAACTTCCTGCAGGTAAAGAAAGAGCCTGTTCGTGTAAAAGTAGAGGAACTAAGTAGAGTGACAACAGTTTTTTTTCTTTTTGTGGCTGAAATTACAAAATATTTACTGAAGTAATTCTGTCCTCAGAGTTAGCATCAGTTTTCCAGTTAGACGCACAGTGAACATACTCACACAGTCAGGCACAGAAGTTACATTAACTTGATTTCTATTATAATTACGACTGTCTACTGTCTGGTCTCTACTGTTATTTTGTTCCCCTGAGGTACGGGGATTTCTAAAACTGAAATAACACAGGGAAAATAAAGAAACCAACACATTTTTTATCAGAGCAAAACCTACATGATTTCTCTTATCTGTATAACAAAAGTTGTAATCATTAAATTCTCTTAGCTTAATTATTGTTCCTGTGACTGCTGACCAAGAAAACTAGAAGTACTGTTTTGAGTGTAACAACAAAAATAAGCACCAGAAGGACACAAAGACAAGAACTATTCAGCATCTCCAGACATTTGCACTCATATTATGTCTGCACTAAATTTACAACAATAAACAAAATATTAGAATTTGGAACAAAGCAGTGGATTGACTGAGTAACTAACAATACTGCTGGGAAAGAAATAGTCATTAATGTGATAATACTTTTGATTATTAGTTCAAAATGACTTGATAACTCAATCACACAATCACTATAAATAAAGTCTTTAACATTTTTTGTGTATTTATGCAGCAGAATCAAGTCTCACGGCACCCAGGGCTTCCATTTCTACCAGTACTGTGGACGTATCGTCAGGTAACTAAATTACTGATGTTTTATGCATTGTAGCGTTATTTAATCAGAATTTATTGATTTTTCTTTATTAATGCAATCCTCCTCAAAGCAGAGACATGGAGCTTTGGTGTAATATATTGTTTTGTTTAGTTTTTAAATATGCTTTTATTCTAAACATTGTAGAAGAAGTTTCAAGAAAAACAAACACAAAATCATCATTTACCTTGACCACAGGTACGACATACAATTCATGTGAATATTAACTCTGATCATCACACATCACTTCTTAAATCTTAGATCTTAAACATTTCTGGTGCTTTTACAGCAGAATCGAGTCTCAGCAGTTTCAGTGCTTCCACTTCTCCCACTTCTGTCATCTCACCATCAGGTAATTAAATTACTGATGTTTTATTTGTGACAATAGTTAATAAGAAATCAGAGCAGACATTAATCTCTTTTTCAGTTAGAGATGAGATGTGTTTGTGGTTTCCTAAACAGGAATGTGGACACTGACTGTTGTGTTGGTCGTCGTTGGTTCTGGTGTAACTGTGGGTGCCATCTTATTGGTACTGGCAGTTTTCAGATCTAAAAGAAGAACTGGTGAGATCTCAATCAGTTATTATGTAAAATCATGCAGATGTATTTGATAGTTAGAGTGTAATATTAACATTTCACACTCAGTGGATTAATACCAACTACAGTGTCTTCTTCTTAAAAGCAGTTTTGTAGTCAGATTTGTTGTTAGAGGCTCTTCTGTTTCACAGACGTCTCACTGAATCAGAGCTTGTCAGTTTGTAATTAACGGCTGTAAAGCTGATCTGACCCCAGCAGACTAACTGTCACTTCTTTATTGCTGTTTATTCCAGAAGGATATTCTCTAAAGAGGCAAGAAACCTGTTTTCAGCAAGTATTATTTTGTTATCACTTGTATAGACGGAAGTTAAACTTACTGACTTTAGATTTTCTTATTCTGCAACTAAACAGAATTATTGGAAGAGTTGTGGATTAAATGCCTTGCTCAGGGGCAGCGGGGCACTTCAGGGCAGAAAGTCCATTCACTTTCCTGTATCAAAAAACAGTCTTTAAAGTAGTAACCAAACAGAGTAATACGATTGGTCTATGGAGAATATTCAACATTTATATGATTTTTGTTTAATTTTTAAATTAATTTTTCTTTTTTATGTTTAGGACAAGAACCAGCATCCAAGGTACTGAATTCATTCAGTTGCAGCATCAATGTGTTGTTGATTTATACAATATTAGGACAGTACTTATACACTTGTTAACTGAGCTTTATGATTTACCTACTGCTGCAGATGACTTTGTGTGCATGACAAATATTGACCCTGGAAGAATGGTAAATAAACTAAAATGTTTGTCAAATTCTACACTAATATAACAAAACATTCAAAAATTGAAATGCAAGAGGTTTAAGGGTAGTTTAACTTTAATGTATTATTAATGGATTTTCTCATTTAATGTCCTCTTTCCTGCTGCATAAAGTTACCTGAAGGTGATGATGGAGCCTACAGTGTGATCACTTCAATACCCGGTGTCAGCTGTGCTACCGGTGAGCTGTTTTTATTTATTCATTTATTTTTATTTTCCTTTTTGTTTTACACCTACTTAAACACTGTAGTGCAGGGTGGAAGACAAATTTCAATATTGTAATTATATTATTATACCACAGCTGTGGGAACATGTTTTATGTGGAGGCAGGGGGTTTTGAAAGGATGACATGTGTGAAAACTGGGGGTACCTCAACAGCAATATGAAAATAGATATTTATTAGGGGTGCAACGATACACAAAATTCACGGTTCGGTTTGGTTCGATACTTTGGTGTCACGGTTCGATATTTTTTCGATACAAAATTTTTTTTTCATGCCTTTTTAATTTGTCATTTATTAAAATTATAAATATATATTTTAACTCAAAAGTACAGTTTTTAAATTTAATGTTGCTGAAACAACAAAGGTATAAAATAATAAATCTATCTGATGGAGAAGTCACTCATCTTTGGAAAAGAGAGTTTATTACAGCGAAATGGCTCTTTCCAAAATAAAAGCTATACTATCCGCTTCTTCTGGGCTATATTCTCAGTAGCATATTAAACAAATCAGGTCCCCATAAGGAGAATCATGTGCTAACGGCTGTCTAAATGACTCGGGTAAAGTTTGTAGCATGCGTGCTTGTTGTTTTTGTCTGCTTCCACTTGTCTTTGCACTAGGATGATGTCGGAGTAAATGTGCAGTCATATTCGTTGTGTTCCCACTAGTGCTGTCAGTGTTAATCTTGTTGAAATGACGTTAACGCCACAACACGGCAAATCTCCGTTAACGAGCTACCGCGGATCACCCCGTGCGTGGGGCTGGAAGGCCAACACGTTAACGAGCTAACTGCGCTAACACACTAGTTCCCACCAGGGCTGGACTGGCCATCGGGCATACCGGGCATTTGCCCGGTGGGCCACTCGTAATTTTTCATTTTTATGGGCCGATGGGGTTTTATTTCTTTCTTTTTTTTAACGATATAAATGAATGGTGGTGGATTGGCCAGTTGGTCATGATCGACTCTGGGCTTGACCAGTTACAGCAGAGGAGGTCGAAATTTAAAGTTGAGGTGAAAAGGAACACGATTTCATCACTACTTCAGCTAGAAAATTGCTAATTCAGTCATGAAACTGATCAATGATCAGCTGATCGGCTTTTCTCTCCAGAAAGAGGGAACCAGCAGATGTCGCGCTAAACAACAGCAGCACGTTTAAGCTTGATCAGCTGTCGGTAGAATTTATTTAATGTTAATTTCAAGTATCAGCTGATGTTCGTTGGAGCCACAGCTGTAAAGCTGCTGGTCATGATATCGGTTTGGATATGTGGTAAGAGGGAAACATGAAGATGAAACCAGGAGATGTCCTTACTGAATCATCAGAGCTGAACAGGTGATGGAGAAACAGGTTTACATTTTAGGTGACATGAATGAGTTGAAGGGAAGAAACGAACTGTTTCTGAGAGACAAATAACACCAGAATCCATACTTTTCTTTCTTATTCTCATTTAAAATGTCTAGCTTTTAATAAATATTTATCTGAATCTTACAACCAAAGTTTTCATCTGATGTAAAATGTATAGAAATACATTATTGTATTCAGTAAATATTGAGTCTAGTATATACCCTAGTAAGTTATAGTATTCTTTCCTTTGGGAAGGTACCATCTGTGGAGTCTGCAATTCTGTTGAAGAAAGATGTTGAATCTATTTGATTACAGGAGAAAAATAATAGATTTCTGTGCATTTGTTTGATATGTGCATTAAATTAAAATCAGTTTTGTCAATTAAGTATCTTGAAACAGAGGGTGGGGGAGTGATTCCCTTTTTTTTTCTGCTGGGAGTTGGCAACCCTATTACTTAGGTATATGTAATTATAAATTAGGTTGTTTTATATTTTTGCTAAAGACCGTTTAGAATACCAGAATAGGGAGGGTGGTGTAGGTTTAAGTTTATTATAAAGGCTTTATGGCTTTTCCTATAATACCATGGTGGGCCGGTCACTAGTCAAAATGCCCGGGCTGATTTTTTGTCCCAGTCCAGCCCTGGTTCCCACCCATGTAATTGAGCATTGCGTGGCACATCCGACATACTGTTTTACTTTAGTCCATGACGCGCTTACCTTCAGGGTCATACTTCACATGAAAACCAAATTGGTTCAAAACGCCACATCTGAATGAGGGTGGGGGAGGTTCAATTTGCCATGTTGCAACCAGAGCTTAACTTCTGTCTCGCTAGCTTGCCCTGCACTCAGTGAATCTGCGTTCGACTACTCCGCCTAGGCTGCACTGTCGAGCGCAGATCCACTGAGCGCTCAACACAGACAGCATCGTCAGAAGAAAAGTTGATAAAATAAATTAAAAATTTTGTATTGTTCGATACATATGCGTACCGAACCGAAAGCACTGTATCGAACGGTTCAATATCGATACGAGTATCGTTGCACCTCTAATATTTATATAAATGTTGTAAATTGTACATTGTTATGCATGTTTGATGAAACGTGTTTGAAAAGTAGTTCAATATGGCAGCACTTTATCTGCAAAGACCTTGTAACATAACACACAACTACACAGTTTTTAATTATATTTGTGGACATCCACCATCCACCAGGGGGTGCTGCAGGACAATCAGTGTCCCTAATCCCTGCAGTCCCTACTGCTATATAGAGAATGTACAATATGGTAAATGGCCTGTATTTATATAGCGCTTTTACTAGTCCCTAAGGACCCCAAAGCGCTTTACACATCCAGTCATCCACCCATTCACACACTGGTGATGGCAAGCTACATTGTAGCCACAGCCACCCTGGGGCGCACTGACAGAGACACTGGCGCCACCGGGCCCTCTGACCACCACCAGTAGGCAACAGGTGAAGTGTCTTGAGACCGAGACAATGACAAGGACACAACGACCGAGACTGTCCGAGCCGGGGCTCGAACCAGCAACCTTCCGATTACAAGGCGAACTCCCAACTCTTCCTCAGTTTATCTGCAGGTTTAGTTGTTTAGTTGCTGTGTTTCTTTCAAAGTATGAAAAAGTGAATACTATATCATTTAAAGAGTTGCACCAATGAAAAAGCAAATCTTTCAGTTACATTGTTGCTTTTATCTGTTGCATGAAAAACACCAACAAAAGATCCCAATGTTTCAGGTCCTCTTAAAGAAAAAAAAAAAATAGTGAAATGACAGTAACATGTGGTGTATGCCCTTCAGTACATGGGGAAGTACACCAGGTCATATTTGTGCAGGAATAGAACAAAACTGTATTACTTCAGTTCTTCTTGCACTTTGTATCTGTCTAAAACAGCAGTTTTAGTTTGTGATTCTTTTAATTGCAGGTGCTGAGAAACTGAATAAACAAGAAAGGAAAGATCAAGATGTAAGTGAGACAAAGGTTCAGTAATTAAGATGTTTGTTATTTGGCTTTGAAGATGCGAGACGTAAATGACTCACACAGCTGTGTTCTTTCTTTTCTAGTTTGATATTTATCATCCATACGCCACCATCGCTGAGAAACCAGCTGTACCAGTCTCACAGGACATGACCTACAGCATGCTGCAGGCACATTGATGATGCTTATTATTTTATTTTCAGTAATGGAACCAAATGCCCACTGTCACTCTGTCAGTACTGGAAATGTTTTTTGTCCCTTGAACAAACTGTATTCTGCAGAAGCTGCAAGTTAAGATTGAAACCGTGTTTTTGTTCTAATCAATGTTAGCACAACATTTTGTAATTGGATATATTCTGCCTGGTTAATGTCAAATTGCTATCTGTGTTTGGCTCAAAATTTTTGCACAGCATTTTTCCTGAAACTATTTTTTTTGCATATAGTGTATCCAAGTAATGACCCTTTTCCACTTTTGTATTTTATTCTATGAAATATTTGTTAGACACTGGCAGGAGGCTGCTTTTGTATCTGGGTTAGGAACAGTAGGGGTTACTTTTTTGTTTTTGTTGCTTTTGCTTTGACCAGAGCTGAGGGCCTAAAGTGGCCGTAGCTGGGCTGTAACGGTGGAGACTTTCTCTTCAGTGGTTAGTGGTTGTCAGTGCAGCCCTGGTTTGAACTGCACTGTAGTAACAGTGTGTGTAAAACTGAGATGTACATTCGAGGTAAAGTAATTCCCTGGACCTCTGCTTACAGGAAAACCACAACACCAAACTGGGATTCAAACATGTGTGAATATTTTTAAAATGAATATTAGAAAAAAATAACTTCTTAAGGTCTTAATCAAGTATAACTGTGTGTTATTTGTACTGGTTTGAAATAAATATTCTCTTGGTTAAATTCCCATGATGGTGTCCCTGTTATTAAAACTCTTGAGCTCTTTACTGCCACATGTTGCCACACAGACAGTAGCGGTTTTTGATACGGGCGACACGGGCGGTTCCCCGGGGCGGCATCGTGGTGGGGGGCGGCATCACGGGCATCGGCAAAAAAAAAAAAAAAATGCTCGTACTCATGCTGCCCCGACGTCAGCCAGCGCATATTGGGAATGGCATAGGCACCGATCGGTTTTCTATCGCCCATTTCCTGGGAGTAAGGGCGCCCTTCGTCTGCGAGGTGCGCCTGCTGCTTGTGGCGCAGAGAGGAGAGGGCGGGGCGGCGGGGGATTCTCTGACCGGCTGGAGCAGCATCTAATAACCAACTCGCAAAATAAAACAAAATAAAAACAAACCAACAAACACGAAAACACCAGACAGATACAGACTTATAATTTGCACCGATGTTTTTTCGAAATTCTATACACGAAAAGTGAGCGCGAGAGCCCTCGGTGCGCCTGCTCGCTGCAGAAGCCAAAGTAAACTTTATTCTCATCTCCGCTACATACAGTCCAGTATATAGAGAGACGAGATGACGAGGCTCCAGTTACAGCAGTGCAAGTAAACAAACAATATATATAAGAAGAGTAAGAAAATAAATATACACTTTAGGACTCGGGGTAAAGGGATCAATAACAATTTAAAATTTACAGTTTGATGATTTAAAGTCTCACACACAACCCGTCGAAAGGGGAGGGGGGCCGGCTGCTTCCAAATAGAGCACATTTCATTTATAATGTTGTAAATCCAAGCCCATGATTTGAATCCTGGGTTGTGTGAAATCTCAGAAATGCACCCTAGACAAAGTGAATCTGTGAACTAAGGTTTAGGTGTGTTAGATCATGTTGTGGTGATGGGTGTTCATACTGGGGCGCAAAATTAAAACCAATGGAAGATGGACAAGAAAAGTTCAAAGCCATCAGGTCCTCAGTTTAGAAAAAAAGAGAAAAGAAGAGGAGGAGAAACGAGCAAAAGATGCAGGTAAGCAGATGTGTCATTGGATAATGGCAGGTCATCCTGAAACAATCAGAATCAGAATACTTTATTAATCCCTAAGGAAATTATGTGCGTTACAGTTGCTGCAAGAAGAAATGGTAAAAATAGTAACAGTAACGGACTAAACTCCAAACAATACATTATGTTACAGATTTTAATATTAATTAGTCCTTGTCAATTGTTGATTTGTCCTGTTCTCATTGTATGACAAATTATGATGGCTGTTTGGTAGCCGTTTGCATACTATGCATACTCTCTCTGTCTTCATATGTGTGTGTGTGTGTACAACAGCTTTATGTTAATGTACAATCCTTAATATGTTTTGTCTGTGTGTGTGTGTGTGTGTGTGTGTGTGTGTGTGTGTGTGTGTGTGTGGAGGGGGGGGGGGGGGGGGGGGGGGGGGGGGGGGCGGGCGCCAGAGGGAGTGTTCGCCCAGGGCGCCAAACAGGCTAGGACAGACATCTGGGAAACTAAGCCCATAGCAACAGAAATGACACAAATGTACTCATGCTTGTCTTTATTTCACTTCCTTTCTTGTTCTTTGATCTAAATAAAACTCATAAGTAGTTTCAAAGGGCTGTTCACGTTCATTTGCTCCGCTGTGTAAAAGCGTTCATTGTTGCTGTGGTTTTCCTGTGAAGTTCCTTAAACTGGAACATCAGCCTTTACAAAGTCAGACTTTCAGATGTGTTCTGCACAGTCACAGTAATCTTCTTCATCATGGCTGGACACCTTCTGTTTGTCATCCTCATGTGTAAGTTAAACCTCTTGTAACCAGTTTTGTGTCTTTTGGTGCTTCCTTGTTTATATTTTTAACTGATAAACTAACGTGTGGAATCAAAAACTAAAACTTCCTCAGCAGGACGATTCCCTGTGATCTTGAAAAGACAGTTTGTTGTATTAATGAGTCATACATGCCTCCAGTACGTTGTTGACAGACTTTCTTTCCAACAGCTTTCGTTCATGAAATTCAAGCACAAGGTGAGTCCCTGATGTTCTACTTTCCACAAAGATTTTCTTTGACTGCATATTTGTTTTTTATTAAAACCAAAAATTACCTATTAGATCAAAATTTTCTTTACCTCTAATTTTTCAGCTCTTCTTCCACCAACCCTGACAGTGAACACAGAGGTGATCTCAGAGACGGACTCGGTCACGTTACACTGTCAGGCACCAACATCTGTTTCAGTTCATCAGTGTTTTTTCTACACGGTGAGCAAAAATACTTCCAAAGCCTTCTCATGCCTGCAGAATTTCACTGCAACAGAACTGCTGTTAATGTCACATCACAGTTCACCTGCTGAAGTTAAAGTGAGATGTTTTTACACTGGAGACCTTAATTCAACGTCTGCTGACAGTGAACCATCCTCCATCACCATACAAAGTGAGAGACTGCTCTTCCTGTGACTGGATAAGTTATCATACAGTGTGTTAGACGTTATTATCTTTATAAAGCTTCATGTTTTCTTTCACAAAACTTTTTTAGGAGTGTTGTTCTTACATATTTTCTTACACCACCAAAGACAGCACGCAGGAATCTAAACATGACCAGTTACAGTTAATTACAAAATGTGTTGCCGTTCAGCTTTTATGAACACCAGTATTGTTATTGTTGTGCTGGTAAAACATACAATATTCTTGTATATTAATGGGACTTGATTAATCTTCATGTAGGTCAAACACCACAGATGAGTGTGCAGCATTTTAATGGGGAACATGTTCGGTTTGTTTGCTCTCTGCCTGGATCTGTGAAAGATGATACAAGATGTAATCTGTACTTTGGAGAAGCAAGTCGTTTAATCCTCACAGTAGCTGTCTGGAAGAATAGCAAGACAAAAAACAAACAGCAGTTCTGCCAGTTTTATGTCTCAATTGATGATTTTTTGAGACATCTACATTTTGTTCAACAAAAAGATGCCAGCTGTGATTACACTTTGAAAAGGGAACCCAGGTCTTTGTCTCCTCGCAGTGATCGATACAACTTAACAGGTAAGTCGAAGATAAGCAGACTTTATAGCACAGATGCTACTTTAATTAATTAAAATGATGAAAATGACTAAAATAAAAGTATACAAAGTATTTTTCTCTAAAAATGTTTTTTAGTTGTTACTCGCAAGATATCATTTCATTTCACTGGCCACGACCTTAGATGTGAAAAAGAATAGATCCAGGTTAGCAGTCTCTTGGAACGTAGGAAGAGTTGAGCTTTGATGATATTGTCAGTATATTAACATGCTTACAGTAGAAGTGGGTGGCACAGTGGGTAGTTTTTACACTGGATACTCTTCCTGACACATCCTCAAAGGGATTTGTACAGTGGCTTGCAAAAGTATTCGGCCCCCTTGAACTTTCCCACATTTTGTCACATTACAGCCACAAACATGAATCAATTTTATTGCAATTCCACGTGAAAGACCAATACAAAGTGGTGTACACGTGAGAAGTGGAACGAAAATCATACATGATTCCAAACATTTTTTACAAATAAATAACTGCAAAGTGGGGTGTGCGTAATTATTCAGCCCCCTTTGGTCTGAGTGCAGTCAGTTGCCTATAGACATTGCCTGATGAGTGCTAATGACTAAACAGAGTGCACCTGTGTGTAATCTAATGTCAGTACAAATACAGCTGCTCTGTGACGGCCTCAGAGGTTGTCTAAGAGAATATTGGGAGCAACGACACCATGAAGTCCAAAGAACACACCAGACAGGTCAGGGATAAAGTTATTGAGAAATTTAAAGCAGGCTTAGGCTACAAAAAGATTTCCTAAGCCTTGAACATCCCACGGAGCACTGTTCAAGCGATCATTCAGAAATGGAAGGAGTATGGCACAACTGTAAACCTACCAAGACAAGGCCGTCCACCTAAACTCACAGGCCGAACAAGGAGAGCGCTGATCAGAAATGCAGCCAAGAGGCCCATGGTGACTCTGGACGAGTTGCAGAGATCTACAGCTCAGGTGGGGGAATCTGTCCATAGGACAACTATTAGTCGTGCACTGCACAAAGTTGGCCTTTATGGAAGAGTGGCAAGAAGAAAGCCATTGTTAACAGAAAACCATAAGAAGTCCCGTTTGCAGTTTGCCACAAGCCATGTGGGGGACACAGCAAACATGTGGAAGAAGGTGCTCTGGTCAGATGAGACCAAAATGGAACTTTTTGGCCAAAATGCAAAACGCTATGTGTGGAAAACTAACACTGCACATCACTCTGAACACACCATCCCCACTGTCGAATATGGTGGTGGCAGCATCAGGCTCTGGGGGTGCTTCTCTTCAGCAGGGACAGGGAAGCTGGTCAGAGTTGATGGGAAGATGGATGGAGCCAAATACAGGGCAATCTTGGAAGAAAACCTCTTGGAGTCTGCAAAAGACTTGAGACTGGGGCGGAGGTTCACCTTCCAGCAGGACGACGGCCCTAAACATAAAGCCAGGGCGACAATGGAATGGTTTAAAACAAAACATATCCATGTGTTAGACTGGCCCAGTCAAAGTCCAGATCTAAATCCAATCGAGAATCTGTGGCAAGATCTGAAAACTGCTGTTCACAAACGCTGTCCATCTAATCTGACTGAGCTGGAGCTGTTTTGCAGAGAAGAATGGGCAAGAAGTTCAGTCTCTAGATGTGCAAAGCTGGCAGAGACATACCCTAAAAGACTGGCAGCTGTAACTGCAGCAAAATGTGGTTCTACAAACTATTGACTCAAGGGGCTGAATAATTACGCACACCCCACTTTGCAGTTATTTATTTGTAAAAAATGTTTGGAATCATGTATGATTTTCGTTCCACTTCTCACGTGTACACCACTTTGTGTTGGTCTTTCATATGGAATTCCAATAAAATTGATTCATGTTTGTGGCTGTAATGTGACAAAATGTGGGAAAGTTCATGGGGGGCCGAATACTTTTGCAAGCCACTGTATCTTCTCCTGGGAGAGGAGGGTATCGGGGCATCTATTCGTAGGTGAATGTGTAAACCACAACAATATGCAGCCAGCACTTTCCAGGTTGTTAACATGACATGTTCAAATGTCTTTGTGTGTTAACAATCATTGTTGATTCATTTATTGTTGAAATTATTGTTACATATTAAGTACTGAATTTAGGCAATTGGAATTTTTCTGACTACCAAATCACAATACAATACACCTTATGAGGTTTAAAATAACATTTTTGGTGTGGGATGAATTTCTATAACTGGAAACACTTCCTGATGCAACTCTAGTATCTGAGTGTGGGAGTACACATGACCCTGCTCATGATACTTAGTTTGTTAGGCAAACAAACCAATAAACTTTCAAAATATGCCAACCTTTGAAAGATTTGTTGAAAGGTTACTTTTTTAAAAACTATAATTGTGTCTAAAGAATAAATAAATAAAATAAGAAGGACAGAACTGAAAGACAGCTAAAACATTTCTTTTCCACATTCACAGTTGGTCAAATTTTTTTTAAACCTAAAATAAATTTGATATTGTATTTAGGTGAACAAAAACCTTTCATTAGCAGAAGAGTCTACAGTGTACAAGTATGTTTTCACAATTCATCGGATTGTCCTTTATAAAATCAAGTGAAAGTTATCAGAACAGGACTTAAAGTGATCAATTTAAACAGAACACATTTTGTTAGCATTTCACATTTCACTAAACATCTCAAGTAAAATTTTGCCTTAATGCCTAAACTTGTTTGCATTCATTATCTCAGGGCCACCTGACACTGCCATTGGGACAGATGTGACATTTAATAAAATAGTAAATGTGGTTTCAAAATGTTTCAATCACTTTTGAATTGATTGCATAAATAACAAAATCTTTATTTGTACACAAACCCATTTCCTTTTACTGTAGCTATTCTGGAAAGTGAATCACCAAAGATCAACAAACCGTCATCTATCATGACCACAGGTAGGACATGCAGTACACTTAACTAACAACCCAGAGCATCATCACACATCACTTCTTTTAAATGTCTTTAACATTTTATTGTCCATTTATGAAACAGAATCAAGTCTCAGCAAACTCAGTGCTTCAACTTCCACTTCAGTGAACTCGATAACAGGTAAATAAATTACTGCTGTGGTGTTAGTAAAGTAGTAAATATTTTTTCTGTGATAAAGTAAATCTGCCCAAATTAAAAATTAGACATTTAATTTTTCTGTTATATATTATTTTTCAAACTAAATATTCTGAAGACTGAAACAATGTGTAACAATTCAAATACTTGACATTTCATTCCCTTTATTTGGGTTGAATAATGTAAAGAAAAAAAAGAAGCAGGAATTTCTTTACAGAGAATAGTAACATATGTGACATTATAGTATTTATTTGATATTTTTCTATCTTAAAGGATTGGGTACTCGTAATCTAAACCCTACAACTGGTGTGAACACTCCTGTCAAAACAACTCCGTATATAACCTCACCAGACAGTACAACAGGTGAGACCGAGTGCATCAATAATGTGAAGATAAATTGAAATGTCCTTGTTTTATTTATGTCTGATTCAATTCTAAGAATGTAAAAAAAAAATCTCAACTCTAACTCTAAAATTCTGATGTTCATCAGGAACAGTAAATATTCACCATGTTCAGCATCTTAAATAAATGGCAGTACTTTGTAACCAGGGCTATAGCTGATGTTGAAATGAAGTTACTAATTTTGCTGGCCCTTGGTCACAAACCCTCCAACACTGATGCAAATGACCAGATGTTTTATCTGTAGATATTTTGTGTGTTTAATATTCTTTATTATGAATATTCATGATCATAGTTCTTTTTAAAACTGTAGTTATTGTGGGAAGAGAATCAAGAATGACCAGCGCAAAAATGCCATTTAGTCTGGCCACAGGTAGGAAATACAATACATCGAAATATAATCCAGAACATCATCACACACACAACTTCTTTAAAGAAACTCATTTTTGTGCATTTTTTGAAACAGATTCGAGTCTCGGTACTCCTAGTGCTTCCAGTCCTACCACGTCTGTGAATTCTCCTTCAGGTAACTGCAGGGACAGTAGAATTGTAAAATATTGTATACAAATATATTTCTACATTAATGCAAACCAACTCAAAAAAATAAGCTAACACATGAATCAACTATTGCAGTATATGTTATTTCAAACTAACTGTGCAAATACACTGAACCTAACAACCTCAGTCAGCTTTTTGAAATTTTGATCCAAATATTTTTTTTTCTAAAAAGATCCATACAAGACTAATGCTACAGTGACTATTACTACAGTCAAAGGTAAGACAATGTGCAGTTAAACTGTACATATATAAAAAAATATATTATAAAAGTCATCTGTTTTATCTGTTATTTCAAAAGTAAAAAGTTTTTCACCAGGTCCAACTTTTACTTGGTCTCATACTTCCACCCGTGCCACTGCTACCTCAGGTATCTATTTTTTCTTTTTAAACAAAATGGTAACATACACTATATTATCAAAAGTGAAACTTATCTCACAGCACATTGTTAGTCAGTGGTGCTGTTTTCAGTCATTATACAGGGTCATTTGAATGAGTGATGAAAAGTTTCTCCCACTGAAAACGTTACATCAACATTAACAGAATTAACTTTTTGTGATTACTAAAAGTGCCTTCACATGCATATGAACTGGAGTGCCATCCCATTCTTAATCATTTTAAATCCTGTGGAGTGATTTTTCACACCATAGGGTTTAAAATGAAGTTGGCCCACTGTTTGCAGCCATAACAGCTTTAACTCTTTTAGGAAAGCTTTCTGCAAGGACGTATTTATGGGAACTTCCATTCTTCCATTAGCACATTTTGAGCTCGGACACTTCTGCTGGACAAGAAGGCCCGGCCTGGAATCTCTACTTTAATTCATCCCAAAGGTGTTCAGTCAGGTTTAGGTCAAGACTCTGTGCAGGCCAGTCAAGTTATTCCAAACCAAACTCACCCATCCAAATCTTTATGGTCATGGTCATGTTGGAACAGGAAGGGGACATCCACAAACTGTTCTTACAAAGATAGAAGAATGAAAATTTTCAAAATGTATAGTGGACCCAAATGCAAACACAAAGGAACGTGGAACAAAACTTGAATTAGCAAAAAGTGAGCTGTTTAATATGGCTGATGGAAAAATACAAAACAAGGCAAACAAAGACAGGAATAAACCATAACCTAAACTGGGAAACTAAAAATAAACATGAAAAACCCTAAACATGAAACTTGGTCTGGATACAAAGATACCTGGAACATGAGACATGGCACAGAAGCCAACAGATGTCATGACCCTGAACAGAGGAAGCCAAAGGACTTAAAATACAGAAGGATAATGAAAGTAAATGGACTGATTCTTATTTTGCGCTTCTCTACTCTCCCGGAGTACTCAAAGCGCTCTATACAACATGCCTCACTCACCCATTCATACAAGCACTTCTAAACTCAAGTCCAAACTAAACTCACACACATTCATACTCCGATGAATGCATCGGAGGGCAACTTGGGGTTAGTATCTTGGCCAAGGATATTTGGCATGCAGACTGGAGGAGCCAGGAATCGAACCACCAACCTTCCAATCAGTAGCTGATCTGCTCTACCACCTGAGCCACAGCCACACGAGGACAGGGATGGCTGTGGGATGGGGAACAGGTTGAAACACAGCTGGGACAACTCAGACCTAACGAGACAAGGGGAAACAAAACTACACAAACTGCACACAGCACAGGGGGAGCATTTGCTGACCCAAATTTCTGATTTTATGTTACCTACCACTTTGCTGTCATTCCCAGTTGTTTCCATTTTGTTATAATACCACTAACAGACTGTGGAATATTCAGTAGCGAGGAGATATCATGTCTAGATTAGGGGCATCCTATAGAGGTACTCTTGTTGCAATTTAACACAATATAAATAAAACTTTTGGTGATATAGTGTATATAACATTATAATATTTATCATATATTTATATCCTAAAGGATCAGTTATTGCTTATCCTAAACTGCTATTAGTGTGACCTCTGCTTTTAAAAGAACTGAAAGAAAAATGACATTTAAAAGATGTTATCACATGAGTTTCACAACTTCTCAATGTTTCGGTTTCATTTTAGTGGATCAGGCACGCCAGCCTGACAGTAGAGTAAACTCCTCTTCAAAAATATTACAATCATGTAGGTAAACAACAATGTCTTCAACTCTTTCTCTTTGTACATGGCATTATGGTTATTAATAGAATTAATAAAAAAAATAATAATAATGTATTAATGTCTCACAGTTTTTTTAAGCAGTTTGGCTGGACCAACTGTGTCTACTTTTAAGTGTTTTGGTTTTGAGTTAGAAGTGAAACTCTTGTTTGGCTTTCAAAGCAGAAGCATCGATATGGAAGTTGGCAGTAGCTGTGACTGGATTGGGAGTAACCATGGGTGTCATCTTACTGGTGCTGGGGCTTCTCACGTTCAAAAGAAGAAGTGGTGAGGGCACATATGAAAGCATACAACTTTTTATGTTTATGTCTTTTAGAGATAGAATCTGCCTGTCAACCAAAAATAAGATAATATTACCATTGAAAGTTTAACCAAAATATGCATTTTAAAAAAATATCTTTTGAATGATCAGAAAACAGATAAAAAGCCCATGGTACCAATGATTATTTCACTTCATCTATGCCATGAACAAGCAAATGAAAAATTTGCTCTGAAAAAAATCAATGTGGCTATTTCCTGTAGTTATAGTACAACATTGTGAGGGCTCACAGGGATTCACCCCCACTTTGAGAACCTGGAACTCATGAACCTTTTGTAATATAGTGATACATTTTTCATAGCTGCATTAAATATATAATAATAATAATTGTACATTAAAAAGATCATCTTATTCTGAAGAAGAAAAAAAGTTCAAGCAGAAAAAGTTCATCATGCCTAATTTATACACGTGTAAAAAATGTTATCAGTTTCATAGTTATAAATGAACCTGTGACTTTAAAGCTAATCAGATGCTGATCAGACATTTCTTTGCCACTACCTTTTCAGAAACATGTTCTCAAAGCAGGTAAGGAATATTTTCTCAGCAAACCTTAATAAGCTGTTTTCCTGTCATCATTCAGACAACCAGAAGTTGGTCTTATTTACTTCAGACCTTTTCTTATTTATCCAGTGAACAGAATCACTGGAGCAGTGGTGAATCAAATGCCTTGCTTGAGGGCAGAACGCCTAATAAATATGTCTCATAATATTGTTTTCTAATTCTCTACAATAAACACACTTTTTTTGTGTGTAATGTAATGCATACAGCTTTTTCTATTTTTTTTAAACATTTTCTTTATTTATGTGTAGGACAAAGGCAACATCACCAGGTATTGTATACATTTTAGCTGTCAGGCAGCATTACAAAACTATCAATCCATGTATTATGGTTTTTATTTTGTTGAGTTTTTCTTTTGTTACAGGTGATTTTATATCAATGACTAAAATGAACCAGGGAAGAATGGTAAACAAAATGTTTCAGTCAAATAAAAATACTCTTAATTAAAACAATCAATTTAAATACCGAGGACATAAAGTAGATTTTTCCCTGTTGTGTTAAGTTACCTGCAGGTAATGATGGAGGCTCCAGTGTGATCACTTCAGTACCTGATGACAACCGTCTTACTAGTAAGACAGCTTTTGCCTCTAGTAATAAGATGGTGAAATTGTTGTACATGGTAGGGCTGTTCGATATAACGATATATATTGGATAACGATATGAAAACGTCTATCATTGCATATTACACTATCGTTTGTTTCGTGGTGTCGCAAAACAATCTGTTTATGGCAATATTTTTTCATTGTTTTGATGGTCACTGTAGAATTTCTCTCTTTCGCTTATATTTAATATAACCACACTACAGACGATCAAGCGACTGTTTTTATGCGTTGACGTTAGCAACAACGATGGTAAAACCATTGCGTGGTTCTGTCATCTGCTTGTTTATTTTCCACATAAAGATTTCACAATAAAGCTCAAGATCCTGTTGAGATTTTTGTGATATATATCTTTGTGTGGACGATAAATATCTTATATCGGGATATGAGATTTTGGTCATATCGCACAGCCCTACTACATGGAGTAATTATTTATGTGTACCATTAGTTGTTTCTGAAAGTAACACAATAACATGATGACTGTTTAACAGTAATATTGTTAATATGCTCAAATCTTTATTTCATATCTATAGCATATTTAGTTATTACTGCTGACTAACTTTCAGTAATGATTTTTTCCAGTGTATGACAAGGGAGCTTTGGCTTTTATAACATTTTACTACCTTGTGATAAGGAAAGCTATTTGACCACTAAAGAGCCTTTAAAATGTCCAAATTTAGAAGAACACTATGACATATACAGTTACAAGACAAACTTTGTGAACCCACTGGACTACATGTTGTCTTGCACTTGTGTGTGTGTGTGTTTTAATCCTGACTGAAAGAAATAATTTTTCAATGTTGTTCTCTTTCAGGAGAGAAACTAAACTTGGAACAGACAAAAAATGAAGATGTAAGTTAGACCTGGTGTAGTAATAAATATGTCCGCTTCTCATCTTAATCAATGCTAATGACTAAAAGGGCATTACTCTTTCTCTTCTAGTCTGACATTTACCATGTGTACGCCACCATCTCTGAAGCAACAGATCCACCAGATTCACAGGACACGATATACAGCATGCTGAATGCACACTGAGACATGTTTGGTGACGTTGTTGGTAAAATGCCTAAAATGATCTAAATCATGTCAAAGTGAGAAAAGTGTGACAGGTAATAGATGCAATCTTGCAAAAAATCTTGAGCTTGAATTGTTGTAGATTTTTTTTCTATTTAAAGATAACTGACATGATGATGATTTCAGCTTTAGTATTTCTAATAAGCGGAATCTAGAGGAATCTCTATCTTTACTGAGGGCTATGAAATACATCTCCCCTTAATCTTATCTGTACCCTGTCTGTTATTGCACAACTTAATAAAGCTGTTTAGTACTTCGAATGTATCCATATAATACAACTCCAGTATATAAATTTGTGTAGATGATGCTCTACTACTCTGAGTTGTGACAATAACATTAGCAGTTAGTCTTTTGTTACGTGCTGTGACTGCACACAGGCTTGTAAAAATAGGCAACATACAATTGACCCTCAGCCCACCAACCAGCTGCAGTTTTTAGGTCAGCACACAAGACCATTTTAGGCCAAAGATTATGATGATGAAAAAATACAGGAAGAATAATGTACTGTAGCTGATTACTGCACTACACAGCTGCTACAGTTTGCCTAGTAGTAGTAACATAATCATGTGACATAAAACATTTAGTGATGATGATACTTTGTATCCACACAGGTAACAGAAGTAAAACAACAAGGGGAAGATCTGAAATTTACATTCAGTAAATAGAGATGTATGTTTTTGGCTCTAGGTTTCATTTGTGTGATATATCACTGTGAGATGTATTAGAAATATGTAGTTTTTCATTTTCAGTTTCTGGTTCCTGGTTATTACACATAAACTAACACAGGTAATAAGCCACAGTATTTGTCGCGTGTTTTTTTTCTCTAGGATAAAGAAAGCGCACACACACACACACACACACACACACACACACACACACACACACACACACACACACATTTCCCTGACCCGTTACCCAGTTTCATGCACCTAAAGTTGCATCTATCTATGTGAGCTACTGTCTATGGCCTCGCTCTGTTTACTTCCACACTCCTTTCACTAAGTCTGCACAAACAATTCTCAATCATGTGAATCTATAACTTTTCTACTTATTTTATTCTGAGGGCTCAGTAGCCCAATTTAACTATATTATTTTCAGTGCTCAGAATTTCAGTTAACTGTGAAAGTGATCTAAAATGCATTAAAAGCCTCAAACCATTTGCCAGCACAAGTCTTGTAAACCACTTTTCTAGTCCTCACACATTAAACATCCATCCATCCATCGTCTTCGGCTTATCCAGGGCCAGGTCGCGGATAACAACATTAAACATATTTAAATTGTTTTGGTGGGTAAACTTACCATTTTCTTCTCAAAATATTATTATAATATTATTAATTGTTTTTTCTCATAGACTGATGTTTATTTCCACATTATTATCAGCAGTTTCTGGGTGTATGCATATAACCAGAAGAAGGACAATGTGGGCATGCACAGCACATGTCATACTCACGCGAGCGGCCTGAAGTTCCTTTTTCACAACATCTTTTGAGGCCAGTGAGACTTTCAGACACAGAGCCCACTGGTGTATTTATAAACTGTGGTATCTGAATCAGTCACATGATTTGTGAAATTATAATTAATATAAATGAAAATATAGTCTGAAATTTGAACTCTGGAATAATTGTGTTACAATATATACAATTTCTTGATTGTATATATTGTCTAATGCTACATAGTAGCATTAGGAATTAAGACCCCTACTGTACTATCAAGTTTGTGCACTGCACCTTGATTGACCTTCATCTGAGGAACAGCTAAAGCAACAGAAATGATACTGTAGCATATATTTAGTAATCTTAACTTAGCCCCCCTGTGGTGGCTGGTATATATAACACACATATATGTACTTTTAATTAGCTGCTCTTTATATGTGTAGCTTTGTGGCCTCAATATGTGATGAAGTACTTTTCCTGCCTCTTGTGGTTTTCCTGTGACCAACTGCTACAAAACGATTCATCCCCTTCTGTGTCGTCAGAAACGTGAGAATCTTCTTCTCAACAGAGC
Source organism: Aulonocara sp. 'chitande type north' Nkhata Bay (assembly GCF_057382095.1). NCBI lineage: Eukaryota > Metazoa > Chordata > Actinopteri > Cichliformes > Cichlidae > Aulonocara > Aulonocara sp. 'chitande type north' Nkhata Bay. The sequence goes on from NC_141348.1 coordinate 25,330,864, forward strand.
CTTTGGTGTGCTGTCCTAATGTGTGAGTTAAACATCCTGCAGATTTTGCAATATTTAATGTGATCTCTCAACATTCGTGTAAGTTCACACTTGAAACATATATTTTGCTAAAGTTATTTCTGACTTATTAATAGATTTATTTATGTCCTTGACATATATTTTCAACAGTGTCCTTCCATGTAATGCAAGTACAAGGTCAGTCTCTGATCTACTGTATTTATTGCTGAGTTGTGTCGTAACTGTATGTTATTCCACGATTAGATTGGATTGGATTGGGTAATGTATAACTGCTTACATGGGAAAATAGGGTAAAAAAAAGGCCCAGGTATATTATGTGACATAACATCTAAGCGTTCAGTATAACATGTCTTGGTCTAAAACTGGCAATGAAACAGCAGTGATCACAGAATTTGTTTTGTAGAAGTTTTGGCTGTTGATCTCACATCAGAGTTCATCTGCCTCTGTCTGTGTCTGCACTTGAGGCCTCTCACCTGGTCTGGCCTCTCGGCCGTAACACAAAGTAGAAGTGAAACTTTGCCTTCTTACAGTTATTGACAAAAAGATGATGAACAAGACAGCAGATGCAAATGTTAATTTATTTACGACCACAATTATCTTTTACGTTAGATGTTGTGAAAAGAGCATCAGGAATGTTCAACATGGTATGACACACAAAACAGCTAAACAGGAACTCATTATTCATTGCTCATTAGTTGTTCTCACAAAGACCTTTTTTGCACATTTTATTCAGAAGAACGGAACCTCAGCAGATGCAGTGTTTACACTCACACCACTCCCAGGAAGTAGAACGATTGTTAATCAGAAATAGACTGATTTGTATATGAATGTTTTTAGTGTTGTTCCTTCTACACATTTATTTACCTGAATATATAGAATTAAGAAAAAAAAAGAAGAAAAAGACTTTACACATTAACCTAAAATATTATGAAAAAACATGTACAGGACAGAGTGAGAAAAACGTATGGCTTACTGTGGCCAGTTAGTGTGATTCACTTCTGATCCTGTGGTTTTCCTGAAAGCAACTTTTGAAAATGTCACTTATTTCAGGCAAAAGTAAAAGCAGTTAGTAGTAGTCTGTTCTGTTCACATGGTTTCATCATGGCGGAACTCCTGCTGCTGTTGGTGGCCTTTGCATATAAGTTAAACTTTTTCTCATATCAGCTGGTACTTGATGTCGGCCATTCAGGTGATTTATCAGTTAGGTATCACTGTTAGCATGTTGCATTTTTACATGAGGATGCTAACACTAGACAGTAAATTTCGTACATTGTTGCTTCTGTGTTGTATTTTTAACTATCAGTAACAAAGTACGGGATCAATCTCTAAGCTTTTATGTTTCTATGGGCTTTTTACTTTGACATTATTTAGTAAATGTTCTAAAGTCAAACTTTTTGTCACATCTAATTTTTATTGTTTCCTATTACTTAAAATCTATTCAGTTATTATGTCAGTTATGATTTCATTTTACAGCTGTATCATCACTTTTTTCTCATATTGCCGTTCTTCACCAGATTCTTTTCATGAAATTAAAGCACAAGGTCAGTCTCTAAGTTTCATGTTTTGTTTTTTGTCACCAATGTGTTGGCTATTTATTTAGACTTTCTTTGCAGTTTCTCTACAAAAATCTTATCACCTTATGATTTCTGACACTGGGAACTAACTATTAGAAATAAAAATCTGTGCATATGAAATTTCAGGCATTCTGCCACCTGAACTGACTGTGACTCCACTTGTGATCACAGAGACAGACTCAGTCACACTGAACTCATGTTTCTGTGTCTCAGTGTTATTTCCTCATTTCAAGAAAAAAAACTGCCAAAAGTTATTCTGTTACACTTGAAGTGACATGTTATTGCTTTTTTTTTTTTTTCAGAAGTCCCCACTCAGTAACATGTCACCAATCACCATACAAAGTTACCCATTAAAACACTGATTTTGATTTTGCACATTTAACTTTTCATTTATTATTTTATTGTTTTTTTTCTGTCATCAGTGTGTCAACTATATACTGACTATTCTTGAACAATATATTATTCTGTTAATGGTGATTTGACACATGAAATTATTATCTATTTAATATAACTTCTATTTAGTATCTCTAAATTTCAGCAATTCCTTCATCTGAATCCACCTGTGATCACAGAGACAGACTCAGTCACAGTGAACTGTCAGACTCCGTCATCTTTTAAGTGTTTTTCATACGTTATAAGAAGAAGCAAATATACATCCGTCTCCTGTGAGCAGAATGTAACAGGAACTGAAGTCCTATCTTGGGCAGCAGAGTTTACTGCTGAGGTGGTAGTGACATGTTTTTACATGTCACAGCAATAAAGGAGGACAACATCAGTGTCCTCACAGTAAAATATTTTCCATCAACATAGGAAGTAAGTGACATACTCCTCTTTTTCTTTTACATTATGTGCATATAGCCACACCAAGAGGAAAGTTGAGGTAGTAGTTGATTGTAGTTTATTGCTTTTTGACTTTGAAGATTTGACTTTTCTTTTTGTGAATGCATTAGTTCTGACTACTTGTAGATCACTCTCATCTGCAAGCACTTTGACCTCTGCTCCTACTATGAAAGTCACAACAGGACATGGTCCTGCAGATAAGAATTTTAAAAATGAAATGGTTTTAATTGTTTGAACAAGTACACTTTTTAGGCTTGACTTCAGCTCTAAATAAATTATTTCTCCTGCTGTCCCACTGGAGGCAGCTCCCTTTCTCCTTCTTTTCCTGGTATAACTGACACAGCTGCCAGTAATCTGACCACTGCTAACACTCTTACAGATCCAGCAACCAGTGATGAAATAACAGACTTAATTTTCTTATTTTGAATAAAGTAAAACAATGTTTTTGCACTTACAGGATATTGTTTAATAGGTTAGTCAGCATCTGCCACAATCTTTGGTCTTTGAACTAACGTTTTGAGTTTTTGGACTGTAATTTAATGTTTTCTGTCTTACTTTGTTTTAGTTTGTTTACTTTACATCCCCAGTGTTTTCCATCCTGTTAGATGTTCCCATGTTTAGTCACTTCTTGTTGTATTTTGTTAGTTTGTCGTCTCATGTGCACTGTTTAGTTTTGCTTCCTTTGTCTCGTTTACCATGATTAGTTTAAGCTGTGTGTGTTTTCCCTTCCCTTGTTATCTCAGTATATTAAAAGCCTCAGTTTACCTTATTTCCTCATTGTTAATGTTTTGTTACTGTTGATTGCTGCGTGTTTGAATGCCTGTATGTTTTAACCCTTTTAATTTATGGACATTGTTTTCTTATTTTTATGAATAAAGGTTCACCTTTTGTTTTTTGTTTTTTTAACTCAAATTTAAAAGTCCACCTTCACACCAACTTATGACACCTTCATAAAATCATAAAGATACCAGTGCACTCTAAAAAACAAAAAACAGAATTTAACCAATGTAGAGCTTTTCTTACACCATGCCCACAATAAGTTTTTTTTTATTACTGTTTTAACATTTTAAACTTAAAATGTGAATTGAACTCCTTTCTTAAAGCTGCAAAAATGATATGGACAATCAGATCATTCGTAATGGTGGATGTCCTCTTGCTTACACTACCTCTTGTGCTTAATCAAAGGAAGACTGGTAAGAAAAATCTCAGCTGCAGTTACTTTACTTCTCAATTTATTACAATTAACTTTCAGATAACATTTTTAGTAATAAAATATACTGTATCTCTGATTTCCTGTGGGTTATGAAAGTATTACTCTTGTTGTTTTCTTTTTTTTTAATCTACAGAAATGTGATTCCAAGACATAAGTAATATTATTTTCAAGCTGGTCATCTTCCTTAAGAACCAGTCTACAGCTTCTTTTCCATTATTGCTTTCAATTATGTTCATTCTGGCCACCACAGTCCTCTCATATCAACTCTTACATACTGTTCAAATTTCAAGCCTTCACAGTATGTAAGAGGTCATTTCTGACCAAGAATTCCTTTGTTTTGTACGGGTGATTCCCGTGCCCACTGAAATGGAAGCTCAGGTGCCTTTATTGGATGAAGCGTTTAAGACTTTTAGCTCCTTAACATATGTCACCCTGTTTTTAAAGGGACGAAAAGTACAATTGACTCAAAGGCTATTTCATGAGCAAGTGTGAGCTATTCCTTTGCTGTATCATTATCAGTTAAGCAGATAAAAGGAGTTGATTTGAGGGGTCGTGCTTGCATTTGGAAGATTTTGCTATGAACAGGCAACATGCGGTCAAAGAGGGTTCACTGCAAGAATCAAGAAGGCTGGATTGGACTTTTCTAAAAACATCTAAAAAAAAAAGTCCAGCACAGTTCTGGAAAAACATTCTTTGGACAGATGAAACCAAGATCAACTTCTACTAGAATGATGGCAAGAAAAAAGTATGGAGAAGAAGTGAAACAGCTCCTGATCCAAAGCATACTACATCATCTATAAAACACAGTGGAGGCAGTGGGATGGCTTGGGTGTGCATGGCTGCCAGTGGAACTTAGACACTAGTGTTTATTGATGATGTGAAACAGGAAAGAAGCAGCCGAATGAATTTTGAGGCGTTCAGAGATATACTGTCTTCACAAATCCACCTAAATGCAGACAGACTGATTGGGCCCCAATCAGTCACAGGCGGTGGCTTCTAGCAACAGCTGTGGAGAAGTGAGGGAGAGAATGAGGAAGGTGAAAGGTTTTAAAGAAAAACTCCCTCTTTCTTTTTTTTGTCACGTATAAATGACGCAACATCACTGGTGACATAAAATGTGTTGCTCATTTGCTTTCACTGCAGTGATATAGTCTATATATATTTGGTCATTTAAGCCATTTTATTGTTTTGTTTTCTATTTTAGATAACTCGAAATCTATGGTAAGTCTCAAAAGTTGAAGAATATTTCAAAAACTTCTGTTTCTACTCATAGATGTTCCACTTTGCAGGAATTATTCTGTCCCTTCCACCTAACGTCTGTTTGAAATAATTTACAGGCTGATAGTGACACCTACAGTACCGTCACCTATGACTGCATCTTTGGTGAGCTGAACACAGGCAGGAACTGACCGATTTCATTTTCAAATTCTACTGAAACTAAAAACAACACTACAGGTAAAATCGTTTTATATGCGACATGGAAAATAAGTTGTTTTGATGTGTCATATATGAAATACTTTACATTTTGCATAATGATGGAAAACAAATATTTTTAACTGAAATCAGTTAATTTGTGCCTGTCTGTTTATTTTCTATAGTATGATGGCTGTACATCACGCCCTCATCCAGCTGTTCCAGGCCTGGGAAATTTATTGCTAAACTTTCTTTCTTTTGTTTTAATATTGGTGTTTTGGACTAGAAACTGATTTGTCAAGGTCAGCATGTGTAGGTTGTAACACATGTGAGTGTTTATCCCTCAAACTAGGGCCCATCTTGCTGTATTTAAGATTTACAAAGTAAAAAGAAATATTTTCAAAGTTGACATTGAGGAGCAAAGATCCTTTGCTTTTAATAAACATTTGTAAACTTTTGTAAACATCTTATTATTATGTTGTGATTAAAAAATCTTTCTTACCTAATTAAGGTACATAATAATAATCAAACATATTTAATTCTACACACAGTGACATTTTCTGCAGTGCAACAAAATAATAACGTTTAAGATAAATCAGCACTTTCAGGGCTGATTAATTAATGTACATTAAAAAAAATCACAGTCCTTGTTTTCTGTTGGAATTATTTTGCCCCTTTGTTTATGTCAATTTATGCAAATGACTCAACTGCAAGGCTCACTGGAGAAAGGTCACATGATTTAATGAAAAATAGTAGATGGTGTTAGTCTAATTTGGTTGTATGGTGTCTACATTGACCTTCTGTGTTGTAAGTTATAATGATTGCACGGCCATTAAGAATCAAATCAGCTTCTAAAAAATGTTCTGCTTTTTCTCCCTCTGCTTGCTTCTTACTGTCTTTGAGGCTCGGGAACAGCACTCCTGCTGTTGGACAGAAAGACTTCAACTAAGGTAAGTATTTTGGTTTTCCAATATATCAGCAACTGTCAGTGACATTCAGGCTGAACTTTAATCATACTTTAGATCAGCCTGTTTTACTTATTGTTTTATTTGTGCTTTGGTTTGGGGAAGTTGTTTCTTTACTGATCTTTTCCTGTCTTCTGTTATTAGACTTGAAATATGACTGCACTATTCTGTTGCTGGTGACTCCAGTTAATTCTACAAGACATGTTGTGTAAGTAAACAAACAACAACAGTTTGGTCTGCATTTCTTGAAAGATCACATCCCCCAAACTTAGTTTAGAGGGTCTACACTGTATATAGTGAAGTCTGCAAGTTTTCTAACAGCAAAATTTGTTTTGTTCCCAAATCATTTTGCACATCATTAGAATGAAAGTTATTGGCCATGTTTGCATAGCCCTTTTTAAAATGATGCTTTCATGACATTATTGTGTGTCGGGTGGTGGTCACGGCTATCCAGACTGACAAGTGGGACATTGAATGTATTGAATCTCAGGAGGGAGTCTGAGATTGTCTAAAATGGAGTCTGTTCTATACAAAATGCAGAAAAAATGTTTTAAGAAAGCAATTAAGTTTGTGTTCCAAAAAATATGATTGTTTTCTTGCAGGACAACAGGAGAGATGAGTCCTCCGTCGCAGATGGTGTGGTCAGTGAAGATGGTCGCCTGCAGGTTCAAGCTCATTGCATCTCCAACCCCCATCCACTGCCACTGTACTTAAGGGAAGTTAAAGACTTTCTTCTGCACCTACATTTGGATCACCTCGATCCATGATAGTCATTCAGGCAGTAATGCCTGGACTGGAAACAAGCCATCCTTAAAATATTACAACATTCCAGCTCATGTGTTGGAATGAAAAACAAATGTGTTGTTTAAATTAGAGACTGCACTTGTGAAGAACAATAAATATATTTTATTTTGATTATATAAGTAATGTAAGTACAAAACAAACTTGTGGTAGGCCTAAACTTATTTTCTTAATAATTAAATCTGAGACTTTGTTTCATTTTAAGATTATAACAGTGATGGCAATATAATTGTTTGTTGTTCAGTAGAACAGTGTCCAGTATGTTGGCTGTTATACTTTGTTGCATTTGAAAATAAAAGTTGGGCTGATTTTAACATCAGTACAAAAAGTGTTGTTAATTATTTTTAATCATATTCAGGTTACCACACATTGTTTTTCATTTAGTTGAACTTGAAATGTTTGTCAGTAGGTAAACTTGTACTGTCAGAAATATCAAGTTATTCTTAACACTGCATACTTGCAATTAATAAGTTGTCCTAACAGTCATCTTAAGTAAGCTTTACTTAGTTTTTTTGGGAACTAACGAGGTTGTACAGTGTACTCAAAATGAGTAAGTTGCCCTAGCTTAATCATCTTAAGTAAAACTTTACTCATTTTTTTGAGGCAACGGGTTTGCATAGTTTTTTGAGTTCTGTGAACTAATTAGATTTTATAGTGTAGGGTTACAGCTTTGCACACTAAGATTGTTGCAAAAAACAACATCAAAGTCTGAATATTTGGATATTGGTGAATATTGGTTACGAACTTATACATATACACACCAAAATGTTGTGTTTTCGCAAAAATTTCACCCTCAAAAACTGCACTGTGAAAAAAATGAAGCAATGATCAAGCAATGATGAGCACCTCCTGATGTTTCTAAACAAGGAAAGGAAAAAAACAGCGATTTTGACTTCTGCCACTTCTCATGAGAAGGCAGCAACATGGATAATGTCATGGTTTGATCCAGAAGTTGAAGCTGTATCACGATTGTGTTCGTACATATTTCAGGATGTTAATGGGCAGTTTGAGCTCTTGTTGGCAGAGTTGGATCATATTAAAGCTTATCAAATCTTAACTCGGTGACAGGTCATTCTCGGTTAATTTGGGAAACTTCTCGTCTTTCTCGGTACCTGTACGCTGTGGTGTGCCTCAAGGATCTATATTAGGCCCTATTCTCACTATATCTGCTACCTCTTGGAGTAATTTTTGAGAAGTTTAATATTGCCTTTCATTGCGATGCTGATGATATTCAGATTTATTTTGAGATTACTGACGATCTTGCTATGTCTTTTCACTATTTTCGAATGAATGCATGCGTGAGGTTAAAGATTGGTTCAAGAGTAATTCTCTTGTCCTGAACGAAAAGAAAACAGAGATCGTGGTGTCCGACAGTAAAATCCCCCGCAACCAATTGTGTGCTGCTCTGATGCCTTTTGCTTGCTCCCCTTCTGATTATGCCGATAATTAGGGCATATTACTGGATAGCTTGTTTAAATTTGACAAGCAAGTGTCTGCTGTTGTGAGGTCTAGTTTTAATCAGCTGCGCTTCATTTCTAAGGCTAAGCACTATATTCCGCATAATGACCTGGAAAAACTTATTCACGCATTCGTGACTTCCAGGTTGGACTACTGCAACTCTCTTCCATCCATCCATCTTCATCCGCTTTATCCGAGGCCGGGTCGCGGGGGCAGCAGCCTAAGCAAAGAGGCCCAGACCTCCCTCTCCCCAGCCACCTCCTCCTTATCCGGGGGAATACCAAGGCGTTCCCAGGCCAGCCGAGAGATATAATCTCTCCAGCGTGTCCTGGGTCTGCCCCGGGGCCTCCTCCCGGTGGGACATGCCTGGAACACCTCACCCAGGAGGCGCCCAGGGGGCATCCTTGTCAGATGCCCGAACCACCTCAGCTGGCTCCTTTCGATGTGGAGCAGCAGCTGCTCTACGCTGAGCCCCTCCCGGATGGCCGAACTTCTCACCCTATCTCTAAGGGAGAGGCCAGCCACCCTTCGGAGGAAGCTCATTTCTGCCGCTTGTATCCGCGATCTCGTTCTTTCGGTCACTACCCACAGCTCGTGGCCATAGGTGAGGGTAGGGACGTAGATCGACCGGTAAATTGAGAGCTTCGCTTTTACACTCAGCTCCCTCTTCACCACGACAGACCGGTGCAGCGTCCGCATTACTGCAGCTGTAGCCCCAATCCGTCTGTCGATCTCCGGCTCCCTTCTCCCATCACTCGCGAACAAGACCCCGAGATACTTGAACTCCTCCACTTGGGGCAGGAACTTATCCCCGACCCGGAGTGGGCACTCCACCCTTTTCCGGCTGAGAACCATGGCCTCAGATTTGGAGGTGCTGATCCTCATTCCCGCTGCTTCACACTCGGCTGCGAACCGTTCCAGTGCGAGCTGGAGGCCCTCACCCGATGAAGCCAACAGAACCACATCATCCGCAAAAATCAGAGATGAGATTCTGAGGCCACCAAAGCGAAAGCCCTCCGCCACTTGGCTGCGCCTAGAAATCTTGTCCATAAAAATTATGAACTCTTTACATTGGCCTTTCCTCCTCCCTTCTCCTTAGATTGCAGACTGCCCAGAATGCGGCGGCACGCCTTTTAACAGGTAGCAGGAAACTTTCCTCCATCACTCCTGTTCTTGCTGGCTTGCACTGGCTGCCAGTTAAATACTGTATTCAATTTAAAATACTACTTTTCACGTACAAAATTATTATAACTTGGCGCTGAGCTACCTCAATGAGCTTCTTAGGTTACACACACCTGTCAGAACACTTAGATCTGCTACCCAACTTCTTCTGGAGCAACCTCGTTCTCGGCTGAAGTCTCGGGGCGACCGTGCGTTTGCTGTAGCTGCCCCAGTCTTATGGAACAATCTTCCTGTTGCTATCCGGGCATTATTTTATTTTATTTCATTTTTTTGTCAAGCACCTTGGTATACCCTTGGTTTTTTAGTGTGCTTTATTATTATTGATGTTGCAAAAAACAACATCAAACTGAATATTTTTTGGTTACAAACTTGTACATATACACACCGAAAGCATTGTGTTTTCGCACAAATTTCTTCCTCAAAAAATGCATGAATGCAATGAAAAAAATGAAGCAATGATCAAGCAATGATTAGCATATTTGATGTTTCTAAACAAGGAAAGGAAAAAACAACGATTTTGACTTCTGCCAGTTCTCATGAGAATGCAGCAACATGGATAATGTCATGGTTTGATCCAGAAGTTGAAGCTGTATCACGACTGCGTTCATACATATTTCAGGTTGTCAGTGGGCAGTTTGAGCGCATGTTGGCAGAGTTAGGACCATGTAAGAAACTCCATTCCGGGTTTCTCTGAGGCGTGGGCTTTCATCATCAGAGTTCATCCTTTAACCTATAACAATTAAAATATTCTCAAGTATGATCAAGGGTTAATTATGGCACCGGCCGGAGTACCGGGAGCAGTTTGGAAGAACAAAAAGACGCAGAGACTGTTCTAGATTGTCATCCCAAACTAACTCAAAGTTTATTCTTTTGTGCAGCAGTTCTTATAGGCAGACAACAAGTTTCAGTTTCAGACCCTGCCCACTGGGTGGGGTGGTGTCCTTCAACAGTTGGAATCCTTTGTTCTACAGATGCACTCTCAAGGCCTATGAATCTTATACAGAGGTCTCCTACATCCTGAGTTCTGACACAAACCAGATGGTCTTTACGTACACATCCTCTGCAAGGGAGTGATAAGTAAAAAGAGTGATTTGTTGGTGTTTTCCTTCCAACCTTAGCATCTACTTTCACACCATAAATCTTGAGTTGACAAGGCAAGAGAAAATAACGGTTAACATAAAGAGCCTTGTTAAGTCACAGAATCTTCAGTCTAATATCATCATAAAAGAAGTACCCAGTACATGCTCCCATAATACTAAAATATCTAACAGTTCCCTTCTTTTATTATCACACAATAATAACACAATATAAAGGCAAAATGTAATAACATAATCTAAAGGAAAATCATAAATGTAACTTGTCCTCCGAGCAAGCTTGATATCAAAATTCTAAGAAAGAAAAGAAAGAAAAAAGAAAAAGGAAAAAGAGAAATAAAAAAAACTTCATTCCCTTCTTTGATAACGGAGTAATTCACAACCTAATGCTCAATATATATATCAGGATCATCATTGGCGACATCTGGCACATCATCTGGGTCAATTTGTGCCAATTGCAAATACATTGAGGTAGCTGTAATAGTAGCTATACGGGTCATCATTGAGCATATACATGGCATCACACAACAGGCAATAATCATCAAAAACAAAATAATACATGAGCGTACTAGGTGGGTGTCTTGCCAAATGGAGCATGAGGTATTGTCAGCAAAATACGACCTGCAAAAATGTGAACATGGTTGCAGTCTACAATACAAAATAGCAAAGAAAAATCCTAAAGTTAATGCGATAGATATGATAAATAACCTAAATATATAAGAAAAAACACAGTTCTTCAGTCGTCTCCTGGCCTGGTCCCAGGTTCGAGAGGCATCGAATAAGCATCGTATGATGACAATGGGCATTTCATTTTCTCCATTATCAGGATGGAATGAGTCTAGCTTTATCAGATTAGACATCATGTGGTACTCTCGGCTTTCTGTTCCTGCTGGATGTTCGAGTACCTTGTTGTTGTTCATGTGGAGGATCAAAGAGCTCTCTGAGTCTTGGCTCTTTCAGGCGTTGTGTGTTAATCAGTGATTGCGTGTGTGTATGTATATTGGCCCCGGGCGCTGGCTCGCCTGAGTCGTCGTCTGCTTGATCCGACGCCTGTGATGGTCCAGTGGGGCTGCTCTTAACCCTGCTGGCGTGTATCCACTGCGGTTGTCCGTCTGTAAGGATGCTGGTTCTCGTCACTGCAAGCACAGTCTGGGGGCTGGAAAACGCGGCCTCCCCGAGTGTCCTTGGTTTTAGCGACTTCACCAACACCGCGTCTCCTGGTTTCCACCGATGGGTTAGATCTGTAGAAGGGAGAGGCTGAGAGAGACAAACTTTCTGATAGTTATTATTCAGTGTTTCTACCAAATTGTAAACATAGTCGGACAATCGCTTTCAGTAACGCTGTTCCCCTCTGGATCTTTGTGTGTGTGTGTGTGTGTGGGTGTGTGGGGTCAGAGTGTGACCCCATAAACGACTTCCCTTAACCTGCTGGTCTGGAAAATCCAACAGTTCATCTATATGTAAAGAAGGCACTTAAACTAAAACAGACATAGCTACGTTAATCCTGTCGTAAAACAATAAAACAAGGTACGACCTCCCCCATGCTCCAGAGTGCTCTCTAATACACAAAGTTTGCAGACTATCAAGTATGATCAAACCTCTACCAATCTACAACTAATTATAAACTCTAAGCATATATAGATATTTCTAAGCATAAATAACAATAAACAGTACAAAACCTAACATTCCTCCCTTTTTGACCTTTATGCTAGAAGAGTTCCCCTCTGGAGGCTGACCATGATGTCGGGAACAGCTGCGGATGGAGCAGAGCATGTCAACAATCATCTAACCACATTCTTTAGTTCAATGACCTTTCACTTATAGGCCATCAAAGCCTCGTCTGAACATGGATGCACCACTTGCATAGGTTTAATACCTGTTGAATGAATTGTTAATCACACAGATCGCTGCAAAAATCATATAAAACAAATTTTAATGTTAATTCCAAAATTTAATGTTAATTCGTTGTTTCATATTAATCCTGGATCCCTCCCTTTTTGACACATGGACACTCCCATGAGTCAACTCAAATCAGATTCCTGTCTTAAAGAAAAAGGTTAACTAGATCATATCCCAGGCAACATCAGGGCATCTCCTCCCCTGGAGCAGCACCACCCTGGACCTATAATCCTGCAATGAAAGATGTTAGTGTGTTTTGCATATTAAATTTGCTTAAAACTGGCTCCACCAGGAGCCTACATACACACCATCATGGCCTGGAAAGCAAAATCTGGAAGTAAAATCAAACTTCACACTTGTAACCAATTATATCATAAGGGTAATAAGCATTCAACATCAGCAAGACAAGTGTCATGTGCAGGTTTTCTCAAATCAGTAAACTACAACTATTACCCTAATTTGCCTCAGACATGGATCATCCCATGTGCTCAGTTAACATTAATGTAATCGGTGACTTCTCTTAAGCAAGGTCACTCCACTTATATATTACTAGGAGTTCAAAAGTGGCCAGCAAATGAGCTCCATTTTAAACTATTCCAGAAACATCCCTTATATATTTTTCTCATGTCACTTGTCCGCTTCTGCTGAATCTTCTACATGCAGTCTCAGAAAAACAAACATTAGCAATACACATTGACTGTGGTCAGACGCAGGTCAGACACAGGTCAACAGGTTCCAGAGGTGCCATAAAAAGACCATAAAGTTAGCCATCCCTAGCTGTGGAAAGAATGTCATTCACATATAAACCCAGAAATCCTGTAGTAGGAAAAACATTAACTAATCCTCTTATAAATCACATGATCAAACACATGAAAAACTGTAATGCTGTAGAAAAGAAAATACAAATGTTAGCGCTGCGCAGGCGTATGCATACTTTGTCACCGTTACCTCTGTAAGCAACACAAGGTAGGGAATAGCACCCCTGGTAAATGCACAGACACAGAAAGTGGCACTTAACAGATTAAATCGTCATGCAACCTCGGATGTTGCTGTCATCTTTCTGCTCCTGTAAAAGGAAACACACATAGATTCATCTGCACCTTTGTCAAGTGGGGGTTAACCTCGCACAGTCGTGTTACATCAGTAAAGTCTTGTCAGCTTTTGTCAGCTTTTACCAGTCAGTCAGTTTGTTTTTATTTTATTTCCATTCATTCATTCATTCATTCTTTCTTTGCTGATAGTGGAACCTATCGTCGCATTTAGTTTCCACTCTCAGCAAAATGACGTCATTTCAAAAAGAAAAAGAAGAACTTTAGTTTGGATTACATCGCTGAATCCTTTTTGGACAGGAACTTGTCCCAATAAGTGGCTTTCTCCAGAGCCCATTTTAATGTGGAGAAACTTCACTTGACACAATTTTCTCGACGACGTGTAGCGCTTTTAATTCCCGACATGCAGATCTGCTTAAAGAAAAGAAATAGACAAACAAAATCAGTGCCTGTTCAAAAGATAAAAATGGAAAATAACCCTTATTAAGTCATGACACAAACTCCTCATCAACTTCACAACAGGAGAAGAATCATCAGCTAGATTCACTCCAAACCAACCATCAGCTGCACAACACACAACATAACCCTAATGTCTTATTAGCTATGAGTTTAGTCACCAGGTCTGTGCTCTTCACTCATTTAGGTCACAGATCTATTTTATTCAATTTTCCTTTTTCCCTTCATCATAAAACATGTGACATGCTGTCATGCACTTCACAAAAGACGTTTGTTCTGACGTATTCAGAGTTGTGTATCTAAATACAGGATTCACTCGCACATCAAAACAGGAAACTCAGTGTTTTAGAGTCTCCACTCAACACAACAAACTCCAACACATCTCATTCACTCGTGCTAGAATTCAGTCATCTTTCATTAATCTAAGAACGATCAACTAATTTACATATCAGCTATTAACCCACTAAGTTGACAGGACGACAGAAATGCATGTTCAAAATAGTATCACAAAAGACAATTTCCCTCATATAGTAAATTACTTGTGCTGCATCAATCAAGCAGGAAGCTTCTCCCAATTTACTATATTAACAACTAAATTTATTGTCTGATCACTGGTTGGTCAAACCAGAATCTTTTTTTTCCCACAAAAGTTAAACTGTTGTCCTGCAACCTAGAGAGTCAATTTTTTGCATTGGATAAATTCAGTATTTAATAACAAGTGTCTGCTAAATTGACACTATTTTAACACTGATGAAAGATAACAAGCTAATTTTCATTGCATGTGTGTTTGTGTTATTAGGCAGGTTTAATGCATGTCTGTGGAGCTGCATATCCAGCAGAGCATGTTCTTAAAGCTGCCTTTCCTACACATTTCTCTACTATTATTTGATCATTTCTTAACTAATGTGCTATGAGTCCACTGGTCTTTGCATCACACTAATATTGTCTAATCTTCATGAGTTATTTTGTGTTTGTATTAGTAGGGTTAATACATTTTCTGTTTTTATGTATCCTTTCATGTACCTTCCCCCCTTTTTTCCTGAAACAAAACTCCGTTCACTCCAAATTTTGTTTCAGAAACATCTAAATGAAAAACTCTGTCATAGTCAGGCACAGCTAAACCCCAAATGCTTGCAGGTTACCATCGGCAACCACACTGTGTGTTGTTAACCCCTTCTACAAATGCCCTCTTTTAATGTGTTAATGATTTTTTTTATCTCTGGTGCATATTATCTGTATGTGTCGTGTCACTTTCCATTTTTCTAGCAGTACACTTGCATACACACTTGCATACCTCAGTGCTTGTCTTCCTCCCCCTTTTGTGGTGGTCTGGACACTGTGTCAATCCTCCACTTCCAGGCAGTCGCTTGTCTCCCCGGATTCCTTAACCTAATTTGACTCCCCACACTAAAACAGCAGCCTCAGTCCTCTTCTGCTCCTTTTCTCTCCCACTTTTCAGTCCAATGGCAGTCAGTTTTTTTCAGCTTTGTCCCGTGTCTCTCTTTGTCCCACTGTCTCTTTCATTGCCATCTCACTCCAAACATGGCAAATGTCAAACTCAGACAGTCTTCTCAAAAGTCCTTCACACACAGTGAGGTTGCAGCTGGCTGGAAACGCATCTCCATCCATCCAATCTAGATGGTGGTTCTTCTCTTTCTGATGCCGTTTGCCCACAGCGCTGCTTGACCTCTCTGCTCAGATTGTCTCTTGGACTCCTATCCACTGTTGATGTTCATGCTCGTGCTTCTGAAACTGCACTCGGTGTCTTCAGGGAGAGATTCGTTTCCTTGGAGCTTGCTTGTTTGGGATGAGGACGGGAAGCTGCAAAACAATTCAGCCAAAAAATTCTGGCTGGGTGTTTTCTATTTTTTCTAATGATTTCAACCTATAATTTTCTTCCGACTGCTGCCCGTGGAGAATTGATCCAGGTCCGTTCCCTACCTGTAAACGACAGACTGAGAGACTTTCATTATTATCATCACTGCTTAATCAACACACATCTCTTTTTTTTTCTTTTTTTTTTAAATAGCTGGTGACCTGCAGAATCACCGCTCTAATTTAATTATTTGCTAGCTCTCTGAGTGAGCAACTTCTCACTTTTTTAGCATGCGTTTCAAAACAACAGGCAACTTCCTGTGTCTTTTTTAATTTACACTTTATACGGGGACTAAGGAAGATTCGTCAGTGTATCCCATTTATAATTTGGGCCACTAAGGAAAGCTCGTCAGCATATCCCATTTCTTAATATATATCGGTCACTGAGAAAGGTATAATACAGTCTTATAAAATAAAAAAGACACGTATTTACCTTTGTCAGCGGATCCCACTTCTGACACCAAATTGTAAGAAACTCCATTCCGGGTTTCTCTGAGGCGTGGGCTTTCATCATCAGAGTTCATCCTTTAACCTATAACAATTAAAATATTCTCAAGTATGATCAACGGTTAATTACGGCACCGGCCGGAGTACCGGGAGCAGTTTGGAAGAACAAAAAGACGCAGAGACTGTTCTAGATTGTCATCCCAAACTAACTCAAAGTTTATTCTTATGTGCAGCAGTTTTTATAGGCAGACAACAAGTTTCAGTTTCAGACCCTGCCCACTGGGTGGGGTGGTGTCCTTCGATAGTTGGAATCCTTTGTTCTACAGATGCACTCTCAAGGCCTATGAATCTTATACAGAGGTCTCCTACATCCTGAGTTCTGACACAAACCAGATGGTCTTTACGTACACATCCTCTGCAAGGGAGTGATAAGTAAAAAGAGTGATTTGTTGGTGTTTTCCTTCCAACCTTAGCATCTACTTTCACACCATAAATCTTGAGTTGACAAGGCAAGAGAAAATAACGGTTAACATAAAGAGCCTTGTTAAGTCACAGAATCTTCAGTCTAATATCATCATAAAAGAAGTACCCAGTACATGCTCCCATAATACTAAAATATCTAACAGACCACATCTCAGGAGGAAGAGAAATAATTTTGATTGACCCGGAGCAGCATCTAGCTGTGAGTCTAGTCTGTGAGGTAAAACCATATTATTTGAGTACTTCTGTATCATTGTATATTCAGTTCTGGTACACGTTTTGCACTGGTGTGATCTGATTAGTTAGATCTGTTCTCATACTGTTCTGACTTTTATCTGGGTCCACTTGCTCAACTTACACTTACTTACTACAACTGACTTTAAGCATGAATATAAAAACAGGCAACAGTAGACTAACAGTGTGTTCACACCGAACGCGATAGATACGAGCGAAAACGCCCCAAACGCCCCTAATTTGACGCGTGCACATTCGCACCTCGATGCGTGTCCAACACAAATCAATCGCGCCTCAAAATTGCATATTTTGACGCGCGTGAACCAGAAATGTGGGAGGAAGTTGTGCCAGACGGTATCTTTGCTAGATGGCAGCTGTCGAGCTAGCACTTGAAGAGAGAGTCTCCCTTCTCTATTTACTGTGGAGAGCAGAGCAGTGGCGTTAAGGACGTCCTCGCCGTACCTGGGTTCATCAGGTCCTCCAGACGCGTGAGCAGTTTGGTGAGTTTCACCACTTGCTAATCTTTGTAGTGATACTCACTCCTTTTTTTAATTATTTAGACCTGGTTTAATTCTGGTATAGTTTAATATTTGTATATAAAACCAGCAGCTGTCAGACTATAACAGGGGTCACCAGCCTTTCTTAAAACTGAGAGTTAGATTTAGTTTGGTTCATCTTTAGTTATATGGTTCTATCTAGCATATTCTATCTTGATAAGCTGTCTTATCAAGATAGAATTTTTCAAAAATATTAACATTGATATACACAAAATATTTATTTCATTTCTTTTTTTGTGGTGCCCAAATTTATGCACCTGCTTCATTTTGTTTAAACAATTATTGCACACTTTTTGTAAATCCAGTAAACTTCTTTTCACTTCTCAAATATCACTGTGTGTGTCTCCTATATGATATATTTAACTGACATTTTTAATTGTAACAACCAACGATTTATACAGGAAAATAATGTCTATTAACAAGGTTGCCCAAACTTTTGCATCCCACTGTATTAGTATATTATGTCATTAGTATAATATGAAATAAATTCTACATGTGTCAAGTCGTGTGCCAACGTTTGCTGTGTAGTAGAACTGAGACATTAGTCATTATAAACATTTATTTGAAATAATATTAAAATTCTCACACAGAAAAACATTAAACATAAATATATAAAATATAAGTATTTACAGAGAGACATGAATAAAAAGGACCCAGCTGCTCTCCAGAGCAGGAACAAGGCTGAGGAGGAAATGCTCCATTGGAGACTGGTGTGGCCTCTTCAGGGACTCCAGGATGGCCAGCTCCACCGCCGATGGACCGTCCTGGGACCCGTCTCTCATCTGCCTCGGAGCCGTCCTCCTCTGTGGGCCTGTAAAACAGCACAAAACACAAAGAAATGAGAAGGCTGCTACTAGATTTTAATTTCAACATTGAAAAAAGAAAAAGAAAAAACAGGATATAATCAGATTGGTTGTAGATATTTAGTAGTAAAGGTGATCACAAGGGAAACCCACCGAGTACAAAGCTATCAGTGCTTGCTGTACATCTGATGCTACAATTGCATATCTGTGGGTGCAGCAGCAGGAGCTCAGGGACTGGGGAGCCAGGAGAAGCAACAGGGGATGCTCTGCTGCAGAATCAGTTGGTTCTATCAAGACAATATTAAATGTTAACAGGTTGAAAACAATAGTCATAGAGAAATTATATACAGTGGTCCCTCATGCAGCATAACTAGCCCCTCGCCACCCACTTTATACACTGTTTTTTCACACACACATGAACATTACTTACAGGACTCACAAGTTGATTCTCAAAGTGCAAACCTTTGTAGATTGCAAAACATAAAAGTATTATTATGCCATGTTTTGTCTTCATCTGCCTGCCACTTTTGTGCGCCTTTTTCCCTGGCGGTGCAGGTGTCTTTTTCCGAATGAGGGTCATAGTTATGGGTGTTTTTGTGCTGTTTTTTCTATTGGAAGTGATGGTTATCAAAACCAAACATGATAAATTTGGCAAGCGCAGGAGACACAGCACGGAGGAGATTTGTCAATCAGGCTGCAGAATGCAATGCGCATTGTTGACGGTTGTACTGTGCAATAAAAAACTGCGAAAAAGCGAGGCAGTGACAGATGAACAGCGGGACCACTGTGTGCTGTTTATTAATAAACAATAACATATATTTCTATATGACAACATGCATGAACTACAAAGGTATTTGTACATCAGTGGGAAAATAGCAGGACAGTAGGCGGGCTTGCTGGCTTTTGTGCGGCTTCCCCAGGTCAGTCAAAAATTTCAAAAGAGAAATGAATGAACTTACCAGGTTGCCTGATCTCTTCACATATCTTCCTCCAAGCTCGGTCCTTTATATTCCTGTCTCGGTACAGAAAGCAGCTGGTGTAGTACAGCTCTGGGTGGTTTGCTACAGCGTTGATTAGCCGTTTCTCCATATTGAATGAAGTAGGAAGGGCTTTGGCTGGACCTGCCCCTTTGAACTAGGTCAGTGCGTCACATCACCAGGCTCCTGATTGGTTGTCGCGGCGCAAATTGACGCTAGAGTTCAGATTTTTCCAACTTGAGCGGTAGACACGATATGCGCAAATGCACAAAATGCAACACAAAAACTGATGCGCGTGGTTTTATTCGCGAGTCAATTGCGCGTCATCGCGCTTCTCCATTGACTTTACATGTAAACCTTACCGTTTTTGATACGGGCGACACGGGCGGTTGCCCGGGGCGGCATCGTAGTGGGGGGCGGATTCACGGGCATCGGCAAAAAAAAAAAAAAAAAAAAAAAATGCTCCTACTCATGCCTCCCCGACATCAGCCAGCGCATATTGGGAATGTCACAGGCACCGATCGATTTTCTATTGCCCATTTGCTGGGAGTAAGGGCGCCCTCCGTTTGCCAGGTGCGCCTGCTGCTTGCGGCACAGGGAGGAGAGGGGGGGGTGGCGGGGGATTCTCTGGCTGGCTGGAGCAGCATCTAATAACCAACTCGCAAAATAAAACAATTTAAAAAAAACCCCAACAAACACAAAAACACCAGACACCAGACACACTGGAATATTTCTAACATTTTGAGTTATTTTCCAGTGTTAGAAAACCAGCACTGCTCAGTGTTAGCCATTGTTAATCTTCAAAACTGACTAGGTTACTTTTAAACATATAACACTGTCAAAAGTGTTAATTTAACACTCAACAGTGTTGTATTTAACACTCAGAGGTGTGGACCCATATAGACACTCTCCAGTGTTAATTTAACACTGGAGATTTTGCTGTGCATGAAGGGCTGTCTCTGCTCTCCAGAGACTGAGCCTTTAGCTGTAGGTATGCTTCCATATTATTTATCATAAGAATTCTCCTCTGCCATACCATTATCAGCTCATGGGGTCGTGGCATGTGACATCACACATTTGACTGTAGTTGACCTATAGTATAAACACCTTAAGACTTTCATCATCTTCAAAGGCATTTTTAACCATGTTAATCTGGACTGCACTCTGCCAACTTCTAAGTTGTATGTAAACTGTAAAACATGGGACAGTAAAATCCTGGATTTTCTGTATGCAAACACTGAGGATTTATAAAATACTGGGAAGTCTACCTTTTAAGCTTATAAACTGTATTTTTATTTCATATGTATGTCCTGAATATATATTTTCAACTCAACAGCAGCTTCTGCGTTGACATTAGTGTTACAATGCAGTCATGTTCAGTATAACTTGCTTTGTGCAAACATTAATTTATTTCCTCTGCAGAATCAATTATTTTCTTCCTGTTTCCATTTTGCTGCTTATCAATATCTGTAGTAGTGAACTCATTAAATACAAATTATAAATAATTAATTAAAAAAGGAAAGTAGTGTTTAACAAAGGTAAAAACAAGGGCAAAACATTTTCTCCCTAGAATTTAATTAAAAACTTCATCCGCAAAATGTTTTAATATTTTGTGTATATTTTGGGGGGTTTCCTGTTTTGTTTTCTTCATTTTTTGTTTAAAAAATGGTACAAACTGGATAAAATATACATGTGAGTCAGCTTTCAATTTTGTTCATTTAGCTTTAAAGGAGACCTTTTATACCCATTTTCAGATCAGTTTTTTTCATTATTGGAGGTTATTTATAACAGACCTTGGTTAAACCCCTCAGTTCAGCCACAGCCTTTTTTTATTTTCCTTTAAGACAAACTTTTTTCTGATTGGTTGAACATCAAAATGACGACATTTTTACAGCAGTTAGGAGGAGCTGCTCTGCTCACAGTCAAAGCTTTCTTACTTTATAAGTCATCCTGACTGTCAACGGTTTGTCATGTTGGTCGCGTTATGTGTTGAAGCCTTTGCTTTGGATTGCTAAATAAAAACATGGCATAGACATTCAAGGGTCATGATAATGTTGCTTCTGCTGGAGTCTTTATATTAATTCTGTCTGACACATGTATATTCCAATCCGGATGCTAATCTCACAGATCCCTTGTTAATGAACGGTGAACAAAAACAAATAGATAAATAAATATCAGCTACGTCAAAGAATTATAAGTTGCAAAGCTTCAGTTTCTCACAGGATATAAACTCTAGTCTCGGTTAGTGTTCTGTGTTTGACCCACTAATGCACCACATCCTCATCCTGTTGGGGCTCATATGACTCTGTAAAGTCATGAAGGGAAACTTCTCTGAGGACATGAAGTGAAATTTTTTAAAATGAGAACTGAGACAAGTATTTTAAAATATGGACATAATATGACTTTAAGGAATGAAGTGAGGCATGACAGACTTTATTATTGTAGTGCCGTTAACATGCAACATTTTCAGTGCAATATGTGATCACTAAATGAATACCCAAACAAAAATGACAGCCAGAAGTGACATTGCTATCTGATTACTGTCAGCATATTACTTTCATTGTAAATGTTTAGATCAGCGCACCAGAGCTTTGCTGAGGTTCACAGAGCTGTGAGAGCTGCAGTTCTGACTGAAGACTTCATGCCTGAGTCTAACATGAGTGTCACAATACAAAAATGTAATGATTATATCACACTGATTGAAAAAACGTATTCATAATATGCCTAAAAGAGTACATCATAATGGTAAAACAGCAAAATGCTTATTTATAGTATTTTTAAAGGTTTATTCTGATGTTTCTATAGTAAATAAACTACAGTCAGGACACGAGGTGGAAGGTTTCAATGACCATGTACCAGCATCTTAAAAGTTCATTAATAATTTTTCGTCCTGTCATTCTAGTGAATAAGCACCTCTAAGAAAGAAAAAAAAAAGCAGCACAAATTACCAACAAACACTTTAACTATTCTGTACCAACGCTGTAGCTGGCTGTATACACTCTAGTTATATTGGTGAAGGTTTTGAAAAGTGTATCATAGCAGGTCTGTGTGACATGGGTTTTACTGTGGCCAGCTTGTGTGACACTGTGAACACTGTGGTTTTTCTGAAAGCAACTTCTCCTAATGACATTTAATCTAAATGAGAGTCAGAGCAGTCATTCAGACTGTTGTAGTCTGTTCTGCATATTCACATTGTTCTTTTAATCATGGCTGATCTCCTGCTGCTAGTCGTTCTCATGTGTAAGTTACACTTCTTATCAGGTTCATTCTATTAGGTGTTCATGTTAGCATGTTTCTCTTGTTTGCCTCAGATGTCTAACACTAGTTTAAATTTTTCATCTTTTTATTGTTAAATTAATTTTTTATTTTCTTCCTTCCTCCTTCAGATTCTTTTAATGAAATTAAGGCACAAGGTCAGTCTCAGGTTCATGTTTACTTTCTTTTTTGTCTCTGGAGCTTCTCTACAGTTACTCAGCTTTGCTCATCATGAATATTATTTGTGTAACTACATGCACTGTTTATATTATGTTTCAATATGTTTCAGTCAACTATGTTTAAGACTTTTTGAATCTATTATTATCTCAGTGCTTACTTTACCATTACATACAATATGGGGCTAAATCTATTTGATTAATCTAACATACAGTCTAAGGAGCTTGGAAGGAAAGCATCTGGGCTTCTTACATTTCTTTAAGTCTATTAAGTCCTTCATCTTTAAGTTTTCAAGAAACTCAAAGAAGATGAAAGACTTAAAGAAACTTAAAGCAGTTCAGACACTTTCCTTCCTTAGACTACGATGGGGTGGCTGTAGCTCAGAAGGTAGAGTGGGTCATCTGCTGATTGGAAGGTTGGTTTGATCCCTGGCTCCTCCAGTCTGCATGCCAAATATCTCTGGGCACGACATGAACACCAAGTTTCTCTCCAATGCATCATTCGGAGTATGAATGTTTGTAAATGTTAGTTAGAAAGCCTTTAAAAGCATAGAAGAAAGTACTTGGGTGAATGTGGCATGTTGTATAAAGCATTTTGAGTGCTGACATAAACTTTAATTTTTCAGATCTTCGTCCACCTAAACTGACAGTGAGCCCGCTGATGATCACAGAGACAGACTCAGTTACGCTGAACTGTCAGAATCCTCTTCCTATCTCTGAGTGTTATTTCATCATTTCAGGATATAAAATTGATAAAACAGCTCCTTGTCTGTGGACTCTGACAGGATCTGAATTTCTGTCATGGACACATGAAAGTTCACCTGTTACAATTGAAGTGACCTGTTATTACCTTTTAGCATATAAATCTCCAATGAGTAACATGTCAGCAATCACCATACAACGTGAGTAAACACTGCTGTAGTGCAATAATATGAGGATGTTTGGCTACAGAGAAAAAAAGAAATCTGCTCTCAGCTTGGGGGTTGTACGAGGCGTGAGCAAAATCTGCATGTGAAGCCGACATAAATATTTAAAATAGTAAAACTCCTGGAGCAGTTTCTATTATCAGATTTTATTGTCAAGTAAATTAAAGATTTGTTTATTTTACTTGAGAAATGTTTATTTTTTTTAGCTCCTCGGCCTGAACTGACAGTGAATCCACGGACGCTCATAGAAACAGACTCAGTCACAGTGAACTGTCAGACTCCATCATCTGTTTCTGTGACTCAGTGTTTTTTGTACTTTGTGAGAGGAAAAAAATCTACATCCATCTCCTGTCAGCAGAGACTTAATGGAACTGAGCTCCTCTCTATGGCAGAGCAGAGCTCGTCTGGTGAGGTTGAAGTGACATGTTTTTACATGACAGAGCGTAAAGGAGGACAATACCAGTCTCCTCACAGCAACACATCTTCAATCAACATACAAAGTAAGTGATTAAACTGTCTATATTATACCTCAGTATATGATGGACATAAGTTCTTCAGTTTTTCCAAAGAAGGAAGCTAAAATGATGTTAATAAAGCTTTATTTAATTTAGAATTAACTAATCTTAGGAGGGATGTATAAATTCATTCTTAAATAAATTGTCAATTGGTTGAATTGATTTAAGTCTAAATGCATTTAGGACCAAATTTCCAGTGAGTAACATGACAGCAATCATCACGTAAATACTGTAAATACTGCAGTAATGTATTAATATGTGAATGTTAAACTACAATATTAGTACAAAACAACAAAGGTGTTCTCAACTTGTGGGTGTGTGAGAAAAAATTATCATGTGCAACAGACATGATAATTAAAAAAAAACAACCCTCAGAACATTTTCTATTGTTAGATTTTATTTTCAAATATATGAAACATTTGTAATTTAACAAATGTTTGTTTTTAGCTACTCGACCTGAACTGACAGTGAATCCACGGATGATCACAGAAACAGACTCAGTCGCACTGAATTGTCAGGCTCCATCATCTTTTTCTGCGACTCAGTGTTTTTTGTACTTTACAAGAAGAAGAAACTCTACACCCATCTCCTGTCTGCAGATTTTAAGAGGAACTGAGCTGCTCTCTTTGATACAGCAGAGTTCACCTGCTGAGGTGGAAGTCACATGTTTTTACATGTCACAACATAAAGGAGAACAATACCAGTCTCCTCACAGCAACATATATTTCATCAGTATACAAAGTAAGTAATCATACTGTGCTGGTCTATATTATACCTCAGTATAGGATGTGCATAAGCCTTCAGTTTTTTCAAACCAAAGAAGACACATAATCAGATGTTTCTAAGTCTTTAATTACCTTTAAATGTAACAGGTATTAGGAGGACATACATAATTTCATTCTTAAAAAAATGTGCATTTGTTGAATTGATTTAAGTCCATCCAGGAAGCAGAATACTCAGTAATGATAGATGTATTTGCATTTGTATACTGCATTCAGTATTATGCACTGATATCAGATGACAGCAAAACAATATTCTTTTGAATTTATAAGTTAAATGTTAAGTGTAAAACATTGACACTTTGCAGTTGTATGTCAGTATTGCAGTAGTGGAAGGAAAATGCCTTCTGAGGTGAATCCACAAGAAACTCAAATAATGAAACAATCACAACACCATCTTCTGTTATTGCAGCTGAAAAAAACACTTTGACCTCTGCTCCTCCTACTTCTATAAACTTCACAAGTGACACAGTCACGAGGGACACAACTATTGGTAAGAGTATTACAAGTTAATAAAAATGCGTAGGTCAATTGTTGTGGAGTGTTTTGACATTTGGTGATATTTGTTCATTTCAGTAGACTTAACTTCTACAAAGCTCAGCACTAAAAGGACTACTTCTTCTGTCACTACACCAAGGATATCTTCAGGTAAATGAAATTTCCTTAAACTGTATTATTAGTCATACTAAAAGCATCTTGCTTTTGAATTTCAGTATTTATTTCCTATATGACATTCAGGATACTTTGCTTAACAAAAATGGGAAGTGAGACTGAGTCTTGCCTGTGGGCTGTGTTTTTTCTAGTACCTTTTAAACTTCTACCTGTAATTGCAACTGGTTTTGGTGTAGTCGTGGGCGTCATCTCACTGGGAATGGCTCTAGTGTGTGTGAAAAAAAGAAGTGGTAAGGACAGTAACAATTCCTTATTTCATGTAAAGCATCAAACCTTTCTATATGCATGTTTATATGCTTTCCCACAATTTCCAAAAGTGTTTATTCTGCAGAAAATGTTCCCCAACAATTTTATATGGATGAGGATTAGTGCTGCAAATGTTTAACACTGAGCTCATTGTAAATCCTTTCTATGTTTAATCTAAAGTAGAGTTGGATGTCTCGAGACCAGTCTCGAGACCACTTTTACGTGGTCTTGGTCTCGGTCTTGGTCTCGCTGTTTCGGTCTTGCGTTCACAAATCGACATAGTGTTCGGGAGATTTGGAGTCAACCATCAGCGGAGCGGGGGGGTGGCTTACTGGGCTTAAGCCCGGGTCATTTTTTCAGAAGCATGGGGTCTTTTGGAGTGTAATTTGTTAGTTAGATGCCTGACTGACAACTGTATAAAACAAAAACAACACACGAAGCACAGAGCGCACCGTCGTAAATTCCCCCTAATTTTGGTATGATCCGAGCTCAGGCAGTAGGCGACTGAGCACAGCACCCATGCGAGTTTGCTGCAGACAGAGGAGAGCTTAAGTTTGACCAGGTACCAAAGCAAGTCATTCGTACTGTACAAATAATGTAAATATGACGGTGTATCACAAAAGATTGATATCAAACTGATCACTTGGTTGCGTTACTTGCTCTTCGATTGAATCAACAAATGGATAAATAAAAAGCCGAACAACAATGCTTTGGTAGAATTAAAAAAATAAGTGTAGTGCAGGTCTATGATGATTTTTAGTGCTGCTATCATCTAGTTCTGATTCTGGTTCTGTCTTGGTTAAATCCTAAGTAGTCCTGATTTTGAACTGTTGTTGTCCTGTTTTAATTCTGGATCAGTTCTGGGTCTGGTTGAATTGGGGTTTAGTCCCTGTGTCTTGATACAGCCCCGACTTTGTTCTGCCTTGCTGCTTAATTAAAAAAAAACTAGGCCCTCCAAGGTTTGGAGGCCTATCTCCACCCACCACCACTTCCCCTGCCGGTGGCGGACTCCCTCAGGTGTCGGTGTGTTGGTGGTTCTTTGTGTCTGGGGGTGGGCGTCCTTGGCGGCCGCTTGTCGGGGCCTGGGGCCTGGGGCTCGCTCGGGCCCCCTTTGGAGGTGGGGTGCCCCCGGCCTCTCGGCCTGGGGCTCGGTCACTCAGGCACAGCTGGGGGCCGGCGGAGCTCACAGGCGCGTCACTGCAACTCCCCCTGACTTCTGCTCCGCGGCTGCTGGGCGAGCCCTCATCTGGGACTCTCCTCAGCTCTTACTGGGACAGTGGAGCGGCTGCCCCTCTGTTGGTCTTCCATGGTCTCTTGTGTTCTGGGGGCCTCTGGATGTCTGGAGTTTTGATCTCCTCCATACCCACTTCACACCCTGGAGGACGGGGCTGTGGCCCCCCCACACTCCCTAGCAGATCATTACATGGAGAAACCTTTGGAATGCAAGCATGCTGATCCACACAGGTATGCACACATGGGTATTCACAGACGCGGACTAAAGCTTTCTTGGCTGCTGCCTCAAAGCACACTGTGCGCTGTCTATCTTGCGTGCTGCACAATATCGTTTATTATTTAGTAAATATTGATATCTATGACTAGCTAGTTTATTGTGATGGTGCTTTGTTTTCTCTATTATTATGTTGTTCTTTGTTGTTTGCTGTCTCCTCTGTTTGTTTGTTTTTTTTGTTTTTTTTTTTTTTTTCTCCATACAGGTGACCCAGGAGTTCTTTTTTTTTTTTTCTCTCTCTTCCCCCCCCTTCTCACCGTCTCTTCTCCCCTTTGGTTTTCTTTCTTTCTCTCCCCCTCTTTCTCTCATTCATTCCCCCTGTCCTATTTATTAAAAAAAAAAAAAAAAAAAAAAAAATGACAAAGGATGAACTGAAGCTCTGCCATCACGTAATGTCGCATACTGCTGTTTCTGATGTCATTTAGAAAAAAAACAAAACAAAAAAAAAAACTAGTTTAAGGTGTCCTGCATATGTGATATTTATTTTTTTCCTATATGAAGTCATTCTTTTTTTTTTAACAAAACTCAAAACAGAGCCTAATAATCTTTCAGTCATTTCTACCCTCACTTAATTTCCTTTCGCTGCTCAGCTCTCACACAGTGGCTCAGCTATGCAGTTTAAAGACTTTTTTTTGTCTCAGTCTTGGGCTCGTCTCAACTTGGTCTTGTCTTGGTCTCAATACCCTCTGGTCTTGGTCTTGTCTTGGTCTCGGATTAGGCGGTCTTGACTACAAGTCTAATCTAAAGTGATACATTGATTCTTTAAAATTATGTTTGTCGAGTTTGTTCAGTAATTACAAAAAAACCCAGTGTTTAATAAGGTTAGAAAATACGCCTAAATTACAAATTTATGTATATTTAAAAAAAAAAAAATCAGAGCTGAATTAAAACGCACAAGAGCTTTGTTCAGAGTCAGCGTTAGCTTGTCCTGCACACAAAACAACCAGTTGCAAACTGCAGGCCTCTCAGCTTAACAAGCTCCAGTTAACACACCCATGAGAATGTCTATGCCCATATAGATTTCAGTGGGTCCAGTTTCAAGTAGAATTCTGCTTCCAGAGTCAACAGGCAGCTGCTGTCACGAAATGCAGTGTTTTTTCTCATACCTGTTTGCGTCCATCCAAACAGGTATTAGATAAAAACACTGCCATTTTGTGGCTTCATGAAAAGCTAATGACAGATGTTTGACGAAAGCAGAGATATCACTTTACTTTCATATTTATTAACTAACAATCACATGACAATTAATGCTTATCTTTTTGCCCTGATGTAACATCACTGTCACATCAACTATGTGTTGTAGCCAATGTTGTTGTTGGGGCTTTTTCTCTTGTGGTAGTTTTTTATGAGTTTTGCCTTTTGTTGTAGGTGATTTTTCAAGCACAAGAAAAACTGACAGAGGAGGATGGGTACTTCTTCTTTTTCTTTTACATTTTGTTAGTTTTTTTTTTTTTAAATAAATTTCCCTGTATCTAATAATAATTCACGTTTTTAATTGCTAGTCATTCTTACTTCTTCTTTTCTCAATTTGCTCTCTTTTTATCAAATAAGATGTCTCCAGATGATACTGAAGCCTTCAATATGACCAATTTAGTCCCTGGTGATGACCCACCTAAAGGTGAGCTGCTGTATTTCCTCTGTTTCCCTCAGCAGGAGGGAAACAGAGGGCTTAAATAGAATAGAATAATCCTTTAATTGTCCCACAAGCGGACATTTGCTTCTAAATACACCAGTTGTTCCCAAAGTTTTCTACCTCATAAAATATATGGCTCTTAAAGTACCACCCTGATGACTAACATTAAAATACAGTAGTATAGGCCTATTTAACACCATATATAGTTTACACAAGACAATTTTACTTCTTACATGAATGTTATTTATTTTAACTGTCATAAACAGGATGTGACAAGTAATAATAATAACAACTGTACTGCATTAAAACATTTAAAGCAGATGGGATATACGGTCTTTGATTGATGACTTATGAACCCTGCTTCCAGGTCCAACCTACTCTACGTTTATTAAGGCTGTTTTGTTTTTAACATGTTTTAATGCTTTGTATCTTGTTCTATTTACCGTATTTTCTGCACTATAAGGCGCACTTAAAATCCTTTCATTTTCTAAAAAAATCAACAGTGCGCCTTATAATCCTGTGCGCCTCATGTATGAATTCTGGTTGTACTTACTGACCACGGACCGATTGTATGCGCTCAAAAATCTGTCAAAAAATGTTTTAGTACTACTTTGGTAAGCTACAAAGCCGCACCATTTGATGGATTACGGCTACCGTAGTCCAGAGCCTCACGGAGTAATCTGGATCCAAAACTCTGTTCATTTCAGGTCCCAAAGTCAAACAAACACTGAGAGTTAAAAACTGTCTGAATTCTTTCATCTGTGATAAAATGATCAGAGTTTCTGCTTTACCAGAAGTAACAATTAAGTTTAATGTCCAGGCATCCATGAAAACAGAATTTATTAAATTTAACAGAGTTAGAAGTTAGCAGGAAGTTAGCCTAAATGTGATATGCCATGTTCTGACAGAGAGATTTCTGAAAAAATTAAAAAGGTACAGCTCTGCTATCACTTCCAACATAAATGAAGACAGAAAACTAAACATCAGTGTAACTCCGAAATGACAACACAGGCACGGCTTCTTCAAGATGGGCGCTTCGCTGCATTTATTGAACGCCGTGAAAACTGCAAACATAAAACACAAAGGCTTTAAGCGCTTTAGTCTATCTAAAGTAACACTTGTGCTTTAACAACGAAAATTACCCCGTGGCCACCTGCCACTTCGGAGGTCCTAGAAGAATACCTTTACAGTCTTGTGCATTCTAAATTAAAACATAAAATAATTAGAACACCATACATTACAAATTTTCACAATATTACAATACAGTTATGGCAAATGACAAATACCTTGTACAGCTGGTAGACTAACCCGGCCTTTGCAGATAGCTCGCTGAACTCCTTAGCGTGATTATTAAACGTGGGCTCACAGCCTATACTATCACGCCCAAACCTCGCGATAATAGCGGTGTAACAAAACTTGTTCTTTGTGACAAGATAAACACACCCTTACAATATTGACCACAGACACGTACAAGCAAGAACATTTTAATTGCTGGAACCATCTATTAAACTTCTTTATACATAAGCCATTTCTGTGACACTTACAATCAGTGACTTTTGTAGGGTAACTGAAGTTGGGCTAGCTGGTATATAATGATGTGCTACATGATATCTAGTGACACAGCTATGTTAGCATAACATAACCACAGTTATGTTGGTGAAATTAGTGAAAACATGTCACTTCCAGCCAATTTTAAATCAAAATTTCAAAGAAAGACTGGTCTGGACCAGGTAATGTGTTTAGCAAAGGTTACCATGGGAATGTAGGTGGTAAAAAGAGATCCACTTTTGTGACACTAAAATCTCTGAGTTTAGATTCAAATTACCTTGCTCAGTCAATAACCTTGCTTCATAGAACACTCCTCAGACCTTTTCCTATTTCATACACATTACATTTTCATGTATAGACATACAAAGTGAAAGAAAGGTAACTCTGGATCTGTCTTCTGGTTCTGTTGCAGGGTCTGATCATCTAAACAGAAAAGAGTCTCAAACTGAGAATGTAAGTGAAACAAGTGCATCCTCAGTATTGAACTGACTACAGAGATTACTATTTACAACAGAGAAGATACAGATGCAAAAACCTTTTTGCTCTATTTTATTTCTAGTCTTCTGTATACCACTTGTACTCCACCATCCCTGAGGAGCCAGATGAAACACCTACAACGAAAACAGAACTGGCGTACAGCACTCTACAGCCACACTGAAGCATATGAAAAAATACTGAACTGGAAAAAAACAAAAACAAAAGATAAGACTATATGGCCATTACACACTCAAGCCGTATAGACAAGGCAGGAGATGTTTTTCTTTTTTTATGTAGGAATCTCACCTGGATAACTTTTCTACTTCAGCTTTCAAATTGTATTAAAGACAACAATTTTCAAAAGATTAACATACATTTTTTTATTTTGGTGTCAGCCCATAGCTTTGTATTAACAGTGCAATGTGTGTTATTCAAGCAGCATTTGTGTTTTTCTAACCTTTTTTCCCCAAGATTTATTTTTGTTTTTATTTTAATAACAAAAGCTGTTACAGAATACTCATGGCACATAGTAAATATCTACAACTCATTACAATATAATAAGTTATTGTCACTGCAGAAACAAAAGTGTATATTTTTGTATCCATGCCATTCAAGGATGATTTCAAGCATCAGAAAACCAAACACCAAAAATAATCACAATATTGGTAATTAAGACAAAAAAGAATAGGTAGGATTGGAGTAAGACAGTAAGTGAGGCAAAAAATATATATAAATAAAAAACAAATAAATCAGCAAAATCAAAAATGAGAAAACTCATTATGTGGACCTTCCCACCCACCCTCCAGCCTTGTATTGTTCCTAATTTCCTTTCATTTATATATTTATACAGTTTAGTATCACTTGTTTATATTAACTCTTGTGTACAGGAATCAACACACTTCATGGTACAGCTACATCGTTGAGTTAAGCCAGAAAAGCCTAGTAGGGGATTAATTTAAGGCAGACCTGGGAGGTTTTGTATCACTACTATAGTCTGTCAGGTCCAGAAAAAGTAGTGTTGCTAAGAATGGGCTCTAGATTTAAAAGAAGGAAAACCAATAAAGGAATTAAGCTGATCTTAACTGATTAACCATTAATTTGGGCATTCTAAGAACTAAAATCACTAAAATCAGTGAGAACTCTAATCTTTTGACTAAGTTATTAGTTTAATGAGTCTCATAAAATACACTATTGATTTGAAACCAGTTAATGATAATTAAAATCACAGTTGAACCTCAATAGCCAGTGATGTTGAACAATTTTGCATAGCAAAGATTGGCAGCATTCATTCCTATACAACATTAAGAATGAAGAATGTTATGACTGCCATCGTAATCTTGAGTGCAAATCTAAGTGTGCAGGTGCCTTTCTGTCATTGGTGGATGTAGACCAGTGGATTTATCCTCGGCGCACCCTAACTAGTGGACCCTTTTGTTACTTGCTCGTTGCTGTTGCTTTATACTAGAGTATGTAGGGGTAGATTGCCTTTTTGTTTCTTTATAGTTTTCTCCAGTTTTTCTTACTTAGGGAGGTAAGTTTTTGTCTTTTGGTTTAATTCTGTTCAGTAGGTAAGTTTGTTCAATCCTGAAGTAGTCTCCCTTTTTTTGTTTGGCATTAGGTCCACCCTGAGTTGTAATCACCCATATGGAAAAGAAATAGTAAAAACTTATATGTGATTACTCATGAAAGTGGCCACTTTCTCATTACTTTCATACATTGTTTTAGTAAGTATCCAAAACATACAAGTTTCATTATATAATTTTTCAAGAGATCTTATATCTGTTTTCACTCTTATATGCTTTTCATACAAGTTTCACACAAGACAGATACAAACTTTATAAGATTTATATATATCTTTTCCATATGGGCAGTTCTTCTTTTTGTGTTAAATAACCTCAGGAATCATTCTATTGTAAATAAATCATTATCAAATGCTATCAGTTGTGTGGCGTGCTGCTTGGGGTCTGACGAGGATGGATTTCCTGTGTGTTATGTTCTGGCCACCCCTAGATGTGTTGTAACAAGAATATATGAGTATGTGAGAGAATTTCTTCACTATGTGTGACCATGTATAATAATGTATGTGCTAGGTTAATAGCCCAAGTTGTTAGTTGGCATACAAGACCTTGCATATGTCTAGTATAGACCAATTAAACTAAAATTCAGGAGCAGACCCATTACAAATATCACCATTAAATGAATTAAACAACTTGAGTTCTCCTAAAAGTCCATGTTCTTAGCCGTGTGTTGTGAAAAGCTATGTTTTGCCCAGGTGGTTTACGAGTACGTGTTTCAGCCATTGGTCAGGGCACAGCTTCATGAATACAAAAACTGCCTTGGTGTAAGAAGGAAATAAGTTCTATAGTGACCATGAGAAATGCACCCAGTCCACCAGATACGCATGCAGCATCTGCATGCAGATATTGGAGGGAAGATAATGTATGTATAGTAAAGAAGTTTCTAGTGAACGGGGAAGGTATAGTATGAAGTACATTGGAGGCTGCTTCAATAACACAAACAATTAAGCGACTCTAGGTGGCTAATATGCATTTACATGTAAACATGTTAGTCTTTTTTTTTTTAAACACTTTCTTGTGATTATTTTCATTTTGGCTTGAAATAAAACACCTCCCTCTGCTGGTGCTGCAGCTTACTGAAACTTCTGCATGTGTGTCCATTTAAAACTCCACATACATGTAATGAATAAAATGATACTTCTTCCAATAAAAAAAGATTATTGTTAAAAGACAGAACCAGCCAGGCAAGGTAAAAACTAGTTTAGTCTCTGGCTTCAAACAGCTTCTCCTGTGCTCTGTCCCCTTGCTTCCTGTGTATCCACACACAGTTCTCATCCTTTCTGTCTCCAAATTGTTATTCAAAAATTGTGATTATTAATTGGCAAGACTAAGGAAAATGGCGATGAGGTTAATTTCTTTCTCAGTTGCAGATTTTATTTAACAAGATCGAGCAAATACTCAAAATAATAAAGTAAGTCCACTAATAAGATAACATAAAGTTCAGGCATATAGCTTACAATTAGGGATGCGCGTGACTAGTTGACTAGATGATTGATCGTTGTTGTTGTCACTGGTTGGAGATTGCTTCATTATCTTGTTATTCTTTTATTGCAACATGCATCACTCATAATGCACAGCACAACACAACACACTTTTCAGTCTTGATTTAGTATTTTTCAGATGTTAGGACATGTTTTGTTCCTCTGGACACAGATACACAAAAGCACACGTGCACGTTCACACACACACACACACACACACACACACACACACACACACACACACACACACACACACACACACACACACACACACACACAAACAAAACAAATTTTAAATTAGGGAGTTTTTTCTTAAATATTGCTGGCTTTAAAACAAGAACAATCACAATAAAACCATTTTAAAATCCACATTGTATTTCTGGTAATTTTTGTGATGTCCATCCATCCATCTATTTGCTTCCGCTTATCCTGGAGCCTTTCCCAGCTGTCTTAGGGAAAGAGGCGGGGTACACCCTGGACAGGTGGCCAGTCTGTCACAGAGCTAGCACATAGACACAGACAACCATTCGTGCTCACATTCACAACTATGAGCAATTTAGAGTTTCCAGTTAACCTATCCCCACTAAGCACATGCCTTTGGACTGCACAAATCTATTTTATTCATGTTCTCTAAAAGCATACCATGAATAAAAAGTTGGATTTGTTTGCTTGAACAGATACGTAGGCAGTAGATTATGAAATCTTTCTTTAAAAAATGAACACCTCACATAAAACCTAAACATATGCAGACCACACAAGTGGGAGAACAACTCTGCATAGCTAGCCTCTATTTCTATACTTTGCATTTATACTAAAATGATTTTGTCATCATGTACGTTAGTGAACTTCTGTGGTTTTCTAGGAGAGTTGTTAAGCTACCGAGCGGATTCATTCTTTTTAAGGTTGAGCTTTTCTCTTGAGCTTTTTTCTTTTTGAAGTGAGGAAATAAAATCCTAACAGCACCCCTCTTTTGGTGTCAGAAAGCTACTGTTGTGGTTTTTAAAAAAAATTTGTTTCTATCTAAGTTTCTAATAAAACTTTATAGGGGTGTAGAGAGGGGTCATTTTAAAAATCCATTAAAATTTGGCTTACACCCACCAAGATCTTCATGGTCACCTTAATGATTTATTGGTCAAAAACTGACAGAAGGCTTAGAAATTATAACTTAGAAATTATGATTCAAACACGTGCTGTGTGTATGGTTAAAAGATGAAAAATATCACGTCAGATTTGACCATGGTTCAAAGCGATATCAATGTTCTATAGCGCTATTTAAAACTATATTTCTTAAAGTACAATGTTGTACTGACAGCATATAGGGGAATGATGTGGGGATTCTAACTGTCACCTTATTTGTCACGGTTCTGGGTCATGTTGACCCAGCTTTCTGTTTTTCATGCTTTGGTGTTTTTCTAGATTATGATTTGATTTATCAGTGATACTGTTTTGATTATGATTAATATTTAGTAGGCTTTGGTCAGTGTCAAGTCTGTCTCTCTCTGTCTACGTATTGTTTGTTCTGTTCTTATAAGATTCACCTCAGCTTGAAGGTCCACCTTGTGCCTCTTCTTTTTTGGATTCCAGGTTTGTTTTTTTCCCCAGCTTTTAGATTCTGTGTTTCTGTGGTTTTAGATGAAACAGAGGTCTCCTGCATTTGGGCCCTGTCTCTAGTTATCTGTAACAAATGCACACAGAAAACATACACATAGAATAAAACATATATAGAACTTCATGCTCTGTTTAATCTTTTTATTGTTGGACATTATTTAAAATAGGTCTCAGTAAAACCCCTGAGTTCAGCCACAACCTGTTTTAGCATCCTCTTTTTAGACACACTTTCTTCTAATTGGTTGAGCATCACAATGACGAACGGCAGTTCAAAGTTCTGTGAGTTTCTGAGTAATACAATCTCTTCTTAGCTATGCTGCTTGTCAGTCTGTTGTAATGTGTTGACACCTTTGCTATGGTTGGCAAGAAAAAAATAGCATAGATCTTAATGCATGAGGGCCATGTAGCTGCTGCTGAACTAGCATGAACTCTGCCACACACATATGTATATGCCAAATTGTATTTAACCTCCCTTTGGAATAGTTGATGAACAAACAAGGAAACTACACTCAATTACAGATTAAAGAGAAAAAATAGAACTTTTAGGATGGAGATATGACAATACATTTAGACATGGTGAGGGGAAAACTAACAGTAAATACATGTGAGAGGGCAACAGCCAGGTCCACTCGCACATAATCAAGTCTGTTCATTTTGTAAAGATCTGTGAGTACTGGCAACATGTATTAATGAACCTAAAATAAGCCCTGAAGGACATCATGTGAGATAACATGTCAGTTAATTAGAGCGACTGTGAAAAGTTCAATTGAGGAAAACTTTGACATTTTAGTAAAAATGCTTACAGTAGTTATACTCCTGTTAAGTGGTATAAACAGTGGTGTGCTGTGACTTTTACAGAAAGGTAAGCAGCGACTATACCCCTCTAACCCCTGCATAAAATAAAATAAAGCTTCCTTTGCTCTTTAACAAGACAAGCTGGTTCAGATTAAAACAATATTGCTCTGACAGGATCTTGCTTGCTTCCTGGACATCTTCTCCTTTCTCCTGTGGATTTGCAAATTGTATTACTGCTATAGTTATCAAACTTTTTACTACTAGCTGAAAACTATGTTAGTTGTATTAGATGTGACAGAATTTGTTAGAATAAAAGAAAGTTACTATGAAAAAAAAATTACTACACACAAATTGTATTACTGGCAAATTTTAGAAAAGTATCAAAAATGTAAATATTTATTCTGTAGAAAAAAGTTATATGGTTCAGTGTTAGTGCTGCAGATATTCAAGATCTGACATTTAAGAACGCTTATAAACTGTTCAATCTACAGTAAAGGATCATTATCTATAAATTATATGTTTGTAGTGTTTGTGCAGTGAGAACGAGAGTGGAACCTCAGCTCAGAAACATACCTAAATCCTGATTTAAAAACAACAAAAGCAACAACAACAACAACGATAGATTACGTACATTTATAAAAACAACAAACAAAATAAAAATCTAGCACGCTCTATAACAAGCCAGTCCCATCTAAAACCTGAGGTTTATCTACATTGTGGATGCACAAACAACCTGCTGAAAGCTAAAGGCCTCAGCTTTAAAAGTGTCAGCTCACGAGAACGCCTACCCTCATACAGATTTAGTTGGCTCTGTTGTCAAGCTGCATAAATTCAACTTCCAGTGAGAATGGCCGTCTTAGGCCACAAGATGGCAGTGATGTGGATGGATGCAAACATGCGTAAGAGAAGCTTTATCACAGAAAGCTTTTTAAGATAAAAGTAGAGCTGTTGGTTGTTTAAATTGATGTCTGTTTTCTGTTTTGTTAGACAAGCAATGCTTGCCTTGCTTGCTCTGATGTGATGCCACTGGGTTTAAAAATAATACCACCCTTGCATTTCTATATAAAGCTACAGCCATTACACTTTTGGGATCTTTGTCTAACAGGTTTCAATAGCTATGCACCAGCAAAAGTTCACTAATAATGTACTCAGGCCAATATAATAGCAAGTCTCTTCAAAAACACTCAAAGTCTGTGAATTATGGAGATTTTGATGTAGATGTTATAAATCTATTATAAAAAACATGATAGCAAAATAATACTTCAAACTACATAATATTAAGCATTAGTATGATATTAATAAATACTTCATCTGTTATAAAGCATTACGCCTCTTTAGCATGACATTTATACAAATGAATATAACATGGAAACAAAGTAAAAGAGAGTGCCGCTGTCCATTCGGTTTTAACAAATGGTGCTGGATGGGGATAAATATAGCATGAGACATGAGTTGTACACACTCAAAGAGGAGATTCAGGAACATTTATGTAAGGAATAATTACATTGAAACCCTTCTTGGGGAGTTTAGTGTTAAGCTAGCGCTAAATAGCCTTATAGCTGTGTTCTCTGTTGATGCGTTGGTATGGCAGACTCTATATTTCAATATTGATGGGTGAACTTGACTTCACATTCCATTTACTGCTCTTTTGGGTTGTTTTAAAGGTTTAATGACTTGGAAATTTTAAAAATTAATAATCACTTTTTTGAGCTTTGGATGCCAGGTTACTTTTTTCTCATGTTAATATAAAGGCCATTGCACGCCAAGCATGTTGTGAAAAAGTAACATGAATTTTGGATCTAAATTTGTCATGTAACGATAATAAACACTTAATTCATCCTTTAAAACCCCAAAAGTTGATTCTGTTTATCTGGACGTAACGCTTTCAGTGGGAGAAACGTTTCGTTAATCATCCAAATGACTTCTTTAGTCTCAGCTGTCTGCAGGTTTCTCCACCCTTATAAAGACTACATTTGCATAATGACTGAAATGTACATGAAATTACATACAAAAGAACATTAAGAACAGGTGAGCCTGTGAAATGATAAAACTTTTGAGACTCCATTGAAATTTTTTCTTTGGGATTCTCCACAATGAAGGAGATGCCAAGCCACCCATAAACCTGATTCACACCAAACCTCCTTATCCTGAGGCAATGGTGCCAACTCCTCACTAAGGAAAATCGCTATTGGCTGTTCTAAAAGTTGCTAGAAGTTGCTAAATGGCATCATCGCCTAATTTGCATAATTGGTCATGCTTATATAATTGTAACAGACATTGTAGGGGAGAGAAATAACATTGTGGAAGGACATAAGTGAGTAAAAAACACTCACTTATATATTTAGAACTACAAATTAAATTTTGCAATTATTGTGTTTTTTTAATGTCACAATGAGGTCACACAAAACACTGAACTAACAACAAGAAACTGCTTGAATTAACCATAAATGACATCATAAAATAAATACTCATGTTTAGAAACTTCTATTAACGCACGCATATGTGTAAATGTGAATCTAAACACTTAAATCATTAACATAGATAGACTTTGGAAACAGTTCCTAAACAATGTATTAGTTCTTGATGTAATACTTTATTCTGAAATAGTTAATCCATCATTTATAAATTATAAAAATGCTGTCATTTATTAGTTCTGTATGAGCTTATTAATCAAGAATAAACCAATGCTCAATAGTGTGTTGTTTTTAATAAAGTGTGACCCAACAGAAATGAATACACATAAACCATGTGTGTGTTAGCCAACACAGGGATAGAGTTTATCTAAATATATCATAGTTAAATGGGTTGAGGCTTTCAGTCTATCAACACAGGTCTATGTGAAGTGGGTCTTACTGTGACCAGTTTGTGTGATAAACTTTTGATCCTGTGATCCTGTGGTTTTCCTGAAAGTGAGTTCTCACATGTCATGTAAGGCAGGTGAAAATCAGATTCATCAGAGAGACTGCTGTAGTCTGTTCTGTACACTCACTTTTTATCATGGCTGAACTTCTGCTGCTAGTCATGCTTGTGTGTAAGTAAATTTTTTTCAAATTGGATATAACTTGATGTTGGCTATTCCATTTATATCTGAGTTATTTGTTGCTAGTTTGTACTTTAAGTTTTATTATCATTGCATATTTTTCTCTTTTTAAATTTCCTCAACAGATTCTTTTCATGACATCAAAGCACAAGGTCAGTCACTATGCTTTTCTGTCACCACTATATCCGCTGTTTACTTTGACTATTTTTGCACATTATATATTTCACCTGTGCATCTGAAGTTTCATGTTTTATGTGAATAATTTTGGATCTTACAAAAACATAACCAAAACATTTGGCTAGTTTTCAAAATGTTATTATATTTAAATGTAACTTAGCTGAACACTTACTTGTCCCTGTACTGATGGTGTTTACAGTGCATTAAATGTCCCACAATGACCTAAGAGAAAAATATATTTTTTGAATTTGAATGTTTAATTTTTATTGTAAAATGTTCTGTTGTGTGACAGTTTGGCTATGAAACAGTTGCCAGAGAGACCAGAGAGAAAAACTTTGATACATTGGTTAAAAAAATGCTTATTTACTTTCTTTTGAATTAAGTTTTACTAATACTTCACTATTGCTAAAGTGTGTTGTTATGAATACACTGGTAAATCGCTCTGTAGCTGTTAGTCAACACTGGGGCAGAGTTGGGCACAGTCTAAATATATTATAGTTAAATAGGTTGAGGCCCTCTG
Organism: Aulonocara sp. 'chitande type north' Nkhata Bay; assembly: GCF_057382095.1. Taxonomy (NCBI): domain Eukaryota; kingdom Metazoa; phylum Chordata; class Actinopteri; order Cichliformes; family Cichlidae; genus Aulonocara; species Aulonocara sp. 'chitande type north' Nkhata Bay. The sequence continues at coordinate 25,371,131 of NC_141348.1, forward strand.
GACAGCATTGTATACTAATGTCACAGTATTAAGCATTATTAAGGAACAGTTTTAGTAAGGTATAAGCAAGTGCTTAATTCATCATTGTGTATTGTGTCTGTGTTTACATAAAAACACGACCAGCTGCTAACTCTCTAAAACACTGTTGCCCAAAGCCCGATTGGCTAGTGAACTGAAATTATCCATCCATCCATCAGGTTGTTTATAGCTTGACTGCAGGATTCTCCAGCATTTTCCACTAAAGGAGTTTGAATCACTGCTTAAATCCTTAATAGAAAAAGGAAGATATGACACAGCAGTATGGTAAATAATAAGTGTTTATTATAAACAGTTTCAACACAAAAAGATGGCAACACCGCTCTATCAGAGACCTGGCCTTATTTATTTTATTTATTTATTATTTATTACCCTTTATTTAACCAGGAAGATCCCATTGAGATTAAAAACCTCTTTTTCAAGGGAGACCTGGCCAAGATAGGCAGCAGCAGGTGTCTCACAGTTACAGAAATTACTCACACACAGGCAGCAACAACACACATGCAACAATAAGTGAAAGAATACAAATAAAATAAAATAAAATTCAATAAAATTCAAATAAAAATAAAAAAGTCAGTTAAAATGACAATCAATCTAATTGAAACAGTTGCATGTTATGGACTTGGCCTCAAGGATTCGTAGTTTAGATTTAAAAGCACTTAATGAAATGAATTCAGTCATTTTCCATTCCTTCTGCAGTTTGTTCCAAGCCAAGGGTGCTAAATGGACAAAAGCTCTTTTACCAAGTTCAGTTCGGGCAAATGGAACAGAAAGCAACAAGTAACCATGCGGACGAAGAGAATAACGACCAGCATGTTTCATTACAAGCAGGGAACATATATAAGAAGGCAGCAATGTGACTAAGGAGACGGAAGAAGAAACAAACAAGACAGAGAAAAAAAAACCCAAATAAAATAAAATAAACACACTTCTGCGGCCTACAGGACCAACCTACTCACTGGTAGCAGCAATGAGGCCCGCAAGCCCACACTACTCAATCTGGAGAGAAGGAAGAGAGAAAGAGAGGACAATTGTTTCTGAGACAATCTGGTGTGGTGGGTATATCAACTATATTGAAATCTGATAGACTGTACTCAAAAACATCGCTGAAATCATTAGGCAGACACTCACTCACGGTTATGCATGGTTCGGCGATGAAGAATGGGGTTCCGAGTCTCCGTTGTTGCACAAAGGTTGTGGTTTTTCTTGTTGTTGTTGTTCTGGGAGTACAACATCGCGTAAATATTCTAAAAGCATCAAGGGGTCTTCATGGGGTCCATAGTGGGAAGGGGTTGTGTGATTGCTGTGGAAATATACGTGTGTTAAAAACATTTTATATATATATATATATATATATATATATATATATATATATATATATATATATATATATATATGGATGACATGAAGCTGTATGCCAAGAGTGAACGAGACATCAATTCACTTATCCACACTACCAGGCTATACAGCAATGACATTGGAATGTCGTTCGGACTGGAGAAGTGTAGTCGGATGGTAACAAAGAGAGGGAAGGTAGTCAGAACTGAAGGGATTGAACTACCAGAAGGCAACATTGCAGACATAGAGTACAGTTAAAAGTACTTGGGGATCCCGCAGGCGAATGGGAACCATGAAGAGGCCGCTAGAAAGGCTGCAACCACCAAGTACCTGCAGAGGGTCAGGCAAGTCCTGAGGAGTCAGCTGAATGGTAAGAACAAGATCCGGGCCATCAACACGTACGCCCTGCCCGTGATCAGGTACCCTGCTGGGGTAATAGGCTGGCCAAAGGAGTAGATAGAAGCCACTGACATAAAGACAAGAAAGCTCCTTATCATGCATGGAGGGTTTCACCCCAAGTCCAGCACCCTGAGTCTGTACGCTAAGCGGAAGGAAGGGGGCCGGGGACTGGTGAGTGTCAGCACCACAGTCCAGGATGAGACAACGAACATCCAAGAATACATTGGGAAGATGGCCCCAACTGACCGAGTGCTCAGTGAATACCTCAGGCAGCAGAAACCCAAGAAAGAGGAGGGAGACGAGGAACCATCATGGAAAGACAGGCCCCTGCACGGTATGTACCACCGGCAGATAGAGGAGGTGGCTGATATCCAGAAATTCTACCAGTGGCTGGACAAAGCCGGACTGAAAGACAGCACAGAGGCACTAATCATGGCAGCACAAGAACAAGCTCTGAGTACAAGATCCATAGAGGCTGGGGTCTATCACACCAGGCAAGACCCCAGGTGCAGGCTGTGTAAAGATGCCCCATAGACAATCCAGCACATAACAGCAGGGTGCAAGATGCTAGCAGGCAAGGCATACATGGAACGCCATAACCAAGTGGCCGGCATAGTGTACAGGAACATCTGTGCCGAGTATAATCTGGAAGTCCCGAGGTCAAAATGGGAGATGCCCCCAAGGGTGGAGGAGAATGACCGAGCTAAGATCCTGTGGGACTTCCAGATACAGACGGACAAAATGGTGGTGGCTAACCAACCGGACATAGTGGTGGTAGACAAACAGAAGAAGACGGCCGTAGTGATCGATGTAGCGGTTCCGCATGACAGCAATATCAGGAAGAAGGAACACGAGAAGCTGGAGAAATACCAAGGGCTCAGAGAAGAGCTCGAGAGGATGTGGAGGGTGAAGGTAACGGTGGTCCCCGTGGTAATCGAAGCACTAGGTGCGGTGACTCCCAAGCTAGGCGAGTGGCTCCAGCAGATCCCGGGAACAACATCGGAGAACTCTGTCCTGCGCAGTATCTTAGCTGTTCCCAGCTAAGATACTGCGCAGGACCCTCAAGCTCCCAGGCCTCTGGTAGAGGACCCGAGCTTGAAGGATAAACCGCACGCAGGGGCGTGCTGGGTGTGTTATACAGTATATATATATAGTGTATCATTTCAAAAACAGGATATGTTTGGCTCTTTTGATTTATTTATGACTATACTCACACTTTGTTCTGTGTTATTCCAGATGGCCCCGGTTCTTGACACGCTGGGTACTCTGTCTCAGATCTGATGTATTAGAACATTTGTAAATATTTAAACCTTTTTTTTCCCTTTAAATTGGTTGTCATGTATATGTATACAGAGACTTGTATACATACCTAACGTAAGGCTTGGTCTTATTGCATCCGCTTCTGTGGGTTTTTGTGGTCAACTTATTGACCCTGTGCCGGGGGTATAAGCACAGTTAATACACGGTTTAAACAAAACACACTTATATTTAAAACATGTGTAACACTGTATTTACCTTGTGTTTTTTAGAGGTGTAGTTTGACCTATATAGGCCTGTGATCCTGTAGAAAGAGAGAGAAATATACATTTTAAATGTTACTATATGAGAAAACAGGTATGATTGGTTCTAAACAACGAGACATAAACTGTTTTGTGTGAGCGGGTGACTGGTTTTTTTTTTTAAAAAAAGAAGAAGAAGAAACACGAACCTTGTGTATGTGAAATGTATGCTGTCCCGTTGTGCCGAGCTCCTAAAAATCAGGCTTTTGTTTTAGAAAAGAAAACAGATTGAACATACTATGATATACTGCGGTATAAATTTAAAAATACAATAATAGTTTTGTTTTACTTACCAGATATGAAGTCCATGTTAAAAAAAGAACGCTGTTAGTTTTGTTGACCGTGCTGATGAACAAAGTGCTGTGCTCGCTAGTGCCAATATGAAGTAGTGAGGAAAAATACAGGGTGTCTGGTTAGGATGTTTTTATATAGGTGGGGCTAGTTTCAGTTGATCCCTCTGACATGAGATAAGATTAAAAGAGTAGGATGTAAAGAAGAAAGGAGGAAAGCCTATGGTGGTTCGGTTAGTCAGTAGGAAGTGTAATTGTCTGCCTGTAGAGATAAAGGTGTGGGGTGTAAGAAAATGTGGTGAAACTATAGAGGTCCCTAGGATGTGTCATTACCCCCCCCCCCCCCCCCCCCCCCCCCCCCCCCCCCCCCGGGGTTGAACATGGTTTCAGTTGACCTCTGACATGATAAGATAAGATAATGGAACTGTTTGTAAAGAAACATGGTGGAAACTACAGTTGGGATGTGAGAGTGCTGGGATGCTCTTGATAAGGGAGCCTCTTTTATTGTTTTATGACTTCTTTTGCTGACTGTTGGGGGCCTAACTGTAACCCCCTATGTGTAATCATCGAGTCTAACTGTTGCACAGTTAAGAATCTGTAGTTTTTAGAAGTAACACAAGAAAAGTTTATTTCTAAAGGAATACGTGTTGTTTGTGGTGCTCTATTTAAAACTATTAGCCTCTGTGTCTTTTCGGAGCGCTAAAGAAAAAGTAAAATGCTCCTAAAGTAGTTAAATCATCTATGTGTAATCAACAAGTCTTACTGTTGCAGTGTGTTTGTGACTAGTAGATAATTATAGGGCTAGTTGCATTAAAGGAACGTTGGGGGTTGATACAGTGCTAGTGTGACTATGTGTGACTATGTGCTTTTAAAAGTATCACAGTTTATTTCTAAAGGGATACATGTTGTTTGTGGTATTCTGTTTAAAAACTATTAGCCTGTGAAACTATTAGAAAAGTGAAATCTTCCTAAACTAGTTAAATTAAATGCTGTGTGGGAATACAAGGTTTTTAGAAGTATCACTGTTTATTTCTAAAGGGATACCTGTTATTTGTGGCACACTGTTTGAAACTATTAGCCTCTGTGTGTTTCAGAGCACTAAAGAAAAATCAAAATGCTCCAAACTAGTTAAAATACCCCTAAACAAGTTAAATTAAATCATCTATGTCAAAATAACAGAGCTCTGAGACCTATACAATCCTTTAAAAAGAGTTTAATTAAAACACATAATGGTTTCATTAAATAAAACGCTATTAAACACTTGTGAACTCATATGACCCCTGAACTGAAGTGTGTGTGTGTGTGTGGGGGGGGGGGGGGGGTGCAAAAAAAGTGCAGGTATATTACTACTATCACATTATATGTAGTCAAGTTATATATTTAAGTATTATATATTTAGTAGGACAGACGCTTTTCTCTGTGCGCTGGATGTGAGGAAGAGGGATCGTTTGAAGAAAAAATGACTAAGGGTTTAGGAGTGGTGAGTTCAGGAGAAGCCGGAGGGTTTTTTCAGGAGGTTTCCTGCTTGTTTGCCTAAGGTTTGGGTGGGAGCCGCGGTGCGCTGAATTTGAGAAAAAAGACTAAGGATTTTTTAAGGGTTTTGGGAATAGAGTGGGAGTGCTTATCGAGTTATTCTAGGGGTTTTTTGTTGTTGTGCGTTTTTTGGAGAAAAACGGAGGGTTTTTCAGGAGGTTTTTGCTGGGAGCCGCGGTGCGCTTATGCTTGGGGTATAGTTTTTCGGGGATCACAAGAGTTTTTTACGACTCGGACTTTGATTCTAAATCTCCTTGTTCGGATTAAACAAATGCAAATAAATTGAAATAAAGTTTTCCAACGAGGCATGCAACCTGTATCTCCCGCCATACTGAACGTTACAAAAGCACAAGTTTAACTAAGCACTTTTACTCTGGTTTAAGACATTTTCACACACACACACACACACACACGGGCCCAGACACTGGCGCGCGCGGGCACGCATGGACACACAGGTTTGGGGTGCGCGCGTTTTTAAGCATAAAAAAAGTAAAAACTTTTTAATGGCTTAAAATTAAAGAATGCTATTTTTTGATATAAAATTTTTTTAATAGTCAAATAATTTATTTTTTTGGAAAAAATTAATGAGTTATGAACTACCATAATTTGATGAATATCATAATTTGATGAATGTCATAATTTTATGAATATCATATTTTTATTACTTACTGGGGTCATTTTTATGAGGGGGGTCATAAATCACTCAGTTTGACATAATGGGGCCTAATATCACTTTCTGGAGGACGGTAGTGAGAAGTACTAGGAGTTGTGTCACAGAGGTCAGCTCCCACGAACCTATACATGGGCAATGTCTAGCCAGACCTTGCCCATTGAGAGCACTTAGCTGTTTGGTCTCCAGATATATCTGTTCCCTAAATGCTTGGAAAATAAAGAGTGTGAAATGAAGTTCTTGTCTCCGCTTGATCTCTACCATCAAAAGAACCTGTCGGTGTACTTCAACAGTACTTTAACCTTTGTACTGTTTTCATCAGTTAACTTTATTACAAAGAGTGAAGATATGTGATGATTTGTCTGTTGTCACCAGGTGGTGCTGATGCCTAAATCTGAGGGCAGGTCATGTAATCAGAAAGAGAAATTTATCATCACAAACTGTGAAATATAAAGTTTATCCCTCAAATCTGAAATAAAGCTGATCCTTCTCTATCCCTACACACTCAGGAACCTCAGTTGAGGTCCTGGTCGTTGTGTCCTTGGGCAAGACACTTTACCCTACCGCCTACTGATGATAACCAGAGGGGCCGATGGCGCAATATGGCAGCCTCGCTTCTGTCAGTCTGCCCCAGGGCAGCTGTAGCTACAACCGTAGCTTGCCTCCACCAGTGTGTGAATGCGAGAGTGAATGAATAGTGGTATTGTAAAGCACTTTGGGTGCCTTGAAAAGCACTATATAAATCCAATCCATTATTATTATTATTATTATTATTATTAGAATCAAACATATGAGAAAGGAGACCCACTGAACACAAATCAACGTGATGAGAACCACTGATAATGAAAGAAAGCATCTTTGGGAAAAATTTATTTGAGGAGAATTTTTTTTTTTTTTCAGAATTAGAATTTTAGTCTGACCCCAGTCCCATCTACTAACAGAGGAGGCGGGGTTTATAACCTGTACTGCAGCCAGACACCAGGGGGCGAGAGAGACGTTTTGGCTTCATTGCAAGCTATTAGGTTGTCCATGTTTTCTACAATTATTAGCTCTGTCCCAATTTCTAGGCCGCATCCTTCGGAGGACCCAGCCTTCGCGGTCTATGTGGGCCGGGTCCTTTGAAGACCGAGAAGGCCGGAAGTGCGAGACTGAAATGGGACGGTCGAGCCTTCAGATTTGGTGGAGTTTAATAAACTCTGATGTCTGCTCCTTGCTTACTAAAATCTTAGAAATATGGTATCTAGCCAGATTCTTACTCTGGACGGCATTACCTTGGCCTCCAGTAACACTGTTAGGAACCCAGGATATGTCCTTCAATGCACATATTGAACAAATATGTAGGACTGCTTTCTTCCATTTACGCAACGTCTCTAAAATTAGAAATATCCTGTCTCAGAGTGATGCTGAAAAACTAGTTCATGCATTTATTACTTCTAGGCTGGACTACTGTAATTCATTATTATCAGGATGTCCTAACAACCCCCTGAAAAGCCTTCAGTTAATCCAAAATGCTGCAGCAAGAGTCCTGACAGGGACTAGAAAGAGAGAGCATATTTCTCCTGTATTGGCTTCCCTTTATTGGCTTCCTGTTAAATCCAGAATTGAATTCAAAATCCTGCTCCTCACATACAAGGTCTTAAATAATCAAGCCCCATATTATCTTAATGACCTTATTGTGCCATATCACCCTATTAGAGCACTTCGCGCTCGCAATGCAGGCCTACTTGTTGTTCCTAGAGTATTGAATTTTCTGTTTGAGGTTTATTCAGCTTTGTGAAAACTTTATCTCAGCCAAACCGATTTACTCAGGAACAAATAAAACACTGAAAAAAAACAAAAAATAAAATCTTGAAGTTATCCAAGTGACCTATATATCACGTTTAACCTGAGTGCTGGGAGTCCGGTGTTCTTGCCGGCTCTACTGAGCTGGGACACAGCTTCTATTCAGGTTTTTGGTCCTTCCCAGTCACATCATGATGATGATGGGATGATGATATCTGTCTTGTGTAAAACTTGTATGAAAAGCATACAAGAGAGAAAACAGATATAAGATCCCTTTAAAAATTATATAAATGAAACTTGTATGTTTTGGATACTTACTAAAAAAAATATGAAAGTAATGAGAAAGTGGCCACTTTTATGAGTAAATCATATAAGCCTTATATGACTCGCTATATGAAGTCACATCTTATGCAAGTCTTTTATAAGTTTTTACTATTGCTTTTCCATATGGGGTTGCTCTGCCTGGAAGCTAAGGTGGAAACCTGGTCCTGGCCTGGTGGCTGGTCCTGCCGACTGGGCCTGCTGGCTGATGGTGGAGCCTGGTTGTGGCCTGGTCGTTGAAAAAGAACAAAGAAAACAAAATGAATGCTTTTTGTTTTATATCATGTATATGGGATGATGAATGTCCAGTATGTTTATTGTCTCCACTGGTTTCAGTTATGTAAGTTCATTATAAATCAAGCTTATGTATATTGCTGATGATTACTATTATATCTGCAGAAGAACAGCAACCTAATCCAAAAAGAAAAAGCGTTGCTGATATAAAAACCCGATATCAATGACTCCACAAAATTAAAAATCAACTGCAAGAATTTAAAAAGAAAAATCAAATCAGGATTCAAAAGATTCAACAAACACAAACATTTACATTTCAAGCATTAAAAAAAATGTTCACCCATACAAAAACACAAACTCAATGCATTGACCAAGAACCCAAAAGAGAAAACTCAAAGACTATGGCAAGTTTTCACTGGTGAATGCTGAAATGTTTTATTTTTAAAAGATATAAAAAAATATTTCATTGATAACGTAATTTCGAACATAACAAAACACAACACAAGGCCATAAAAATTAAATTAAGTCAGCATGTAGACAATGGAAACAGTGCCTATATGTATTTCTGTAGCCTGTTAAATATGATGTTTTCTGATGCTGCCTGTGGTTTCCTGATAGCAAGTATATCGTGTCTCAAGACCACGTTTCCTTATACTCAGATAGGTGTAGTTTTTATATCTCAGTATTCAGCTTCATCACGGCTGGACATTTGCTATTTGCCATCCTCACCTCTAACTTCAGTTTGTTATCATTGCTTTATATTCGACTTGGTTTTATGTTTAACTCAATCCATATTTAATGTTGATTTTTATAAAATATTAAATGTTTATGTAATTACAGTATTTTACGTAGACTGACAGAATTACACTTAGTGGGAGTTGCAATCTTTTAACATTTCGTTTTTAATAAATTCTCTCTCCAGCAGATTTTTGTTGATGATATCAAAACGAAGTTAGTCAGAAAACCGAGTATTTACTTTCATGGTCACCTGCCTGATGTGGTGATGTTAGCAGCCTTTCCTCCACCAAAACTGACTTTGAGTAAATCCTTGATCACAGTGACAGCCTCAGTCATATTGAGCTGTGAAGCTCTGTCAGTGTAATTTCTACATTGCAAGCCAAGTGTCTACAGGCTCCTCCTGTGTGCAGACACTAACAGGGACTGTGTTGTTGGAGATGGTTAGAAAGATTTTACCTGTTGAAGCTGAAGTTTGGTGTGCTTATGTTACAAAACTTGATACTTTTCTTTTTATGTCCCATCTACTTTATGACCCATCTACTATTGCTATAAACAGTAAGTAACTGTACTGCCATGAACTTCATATATATATATACTGCAATTATAGTCTATAGATGGACTTGAATCATTTACACCTCTATGCTGACTCTGAGAAAGACCTAACTTCCGTTTTTTCAGGCTTTTTTCACCTAAACTGAAAGTGAGACCACAGGTGATCACAGAGATAGACTCAGTCATACTGCACTGTGAGACTCCACCATCTGTTTCTATATCTGATTGTTATTTCTGCACTTCAAGGCAACAACTTGCCAAACGATTTTCTTGTCTGCAGAAGTTGAATGATCTCAAAAGCTATTGTTTGCACATAAAGGTGCAACTATTACAGTAAAACTGGTCTGTTTGTACATTTTTATATATCAGTCTCCGTGTGCAGACAACAATATTACAATATGCAGTAAAACCACTCTATACCTATTTCAGACACATATGTTAAAAGAAAAGTTCTCCTGTCCGACACACCAGACAGCAACTAAACTTCTGGAGATGGCCGGTCTCAGACCACATGGAGAGTGAATTGTTCTTACACACCCCAAACGAGAGGGTCAAACTCTTTGTACAGTGACTCTTCCTCCATCATCATCAAAAGTGAGTCTGCGGCTTTACCACAAAGTACTGATATTATCTTAATGTGTGAAAGCAAAGCATGCTTTCAGTATGTTGGTCAGACACAGATGTGATCCTAACTGCAGTTATTGTTTCAACTCTTCAGCTCCTCTTCCTTGTAAACTTCCATATTATTACATACTGATACACCACCCTAACAACAGATGTTTGTGCTGTAATGGTAAATGGTAAATGGCCTGCATTTGTAGAGCGCTTTACTCAGTCCCTAAGGACCCCAAAGTGCTTTACACTACATTCAGTCATTAACCCATTCACACACACATTCGCCACCGGGCCCTCTGACCACCACCAGTAGGCAAACATGGGGTTAGTATCTTGCCCAAGGATATTTGGCATGCAGCCAGGAGGCAGCCTGGGATCGAACCACCTTCTGATTAGTGGCTGACCTGCTCTGCCACCTGAGCTACAGCCACCCCTCAATAATATGTCAGTTGTTGTTTATTTAAAGGTTGGAATAAGAACCACAGCTTTAACAACCTTCATACGGGTGATCGTGGCTCAAGAGTTGGGAGTTCGCCTTGTAATCGGAAGGTTGCCGGTTCGAGCCCCGGCTTGGACACTCTTGGTCGTTGTGTCCTTGGGCAAGACACTTCACCCGTTGCCTACTGGTGGTGGTCAGAGGGCCCGGTGGCGCCAGTGTCCGGCAGCCTCGCCTCTGTCAGTGTGCCCCAGGGTGGCTGTGGCTACAATGTAGCTTGTCATCACCAGTGTGTGAATGTGTGTGTGAATGGGTGGATGACTGGATATGTAAAGCGCTTTGGGGTCCTTAGGGACTAGTAAAGCGCTATATAAATACAGGCCATTTACCATTCCTGGGGACAGACTTGATCAAGGTATTCTTCATCTACAGTAAGCTAACCTCCATTACTGTACAAAGTAAGTGACTGTCACTCTTGTCCTATCATATCTTAAAACGAAATATTAATAAAACTTTTTCACTTTTGAGTTTTAAAAACCTTCATTACAAGTAAAATGTTTTCTACAGTAAGATGCAGCTCATTGTTTTTTGCAGGTTTGGTTAACATTTTGTTGTAATCTGTGTGATCCTGAGAAGTCAATATTTTAACTCCATTGATTACATATTGATTACAAAATACACAGATTTATTCTCGTAAGTGTCACAGAGATGAGCTGCCCGTTGACTTGTCAGTTCAAATATTAAAATCCGTTTAAAACTTTAGCAGAATGAGGCCTGTTTGTTCTCCAAGTCTGTCATGCTTCTCGATATTTAGAGGCCTAAATCAATTTTGAGACATTATGGAAAGAGACTTGATGATAACATTAGTACAGCCCCAGGAGAGACATGTATCTACCCAGAGGTCCACATCATTATCACTTAGCAGTTTATATCACTTAAATTTATTGTTTTAAAGGTTTTGTGAACAGGCATTTATTTATTATTTGTACTACTTTTGTCATGTTAAAGCTGCTGCAGGCCTTCTCCTGTTGAGCTGGGTCTTCTCCTGTTGAGCTGGGCCTTCTCCTGAAGTTGCCTGTGTGGGCGTGTCCTACTGTCCTCCTGCCTTAGGTGCCACCGTTTTCTTTGGTACAGCTGACTCCCATCAGCAAATAAAGGTATTAAAGGCCAGAGAAAGGTGAGCTCTAGGGCCAGAAAAAGCAGATGGAATGGCTAAGGAAGTTATTAAAAGAGTAGACGCAGAGGTACAGATACCATTATCTAAATCTGAAGGAAAGTGTATAGTTTGGAGTGAAAGTAAGAAGTTGTGGAAAATGGTGTGGGATAATGAAACTAGAGGGAGACAATTGTATAGGGTACAAAATACAATAGAAGTAAAAGCAATAGAGGACTGAATAGGAGGGAGGAGATTGTTATGAACAGGGCATTGTTACCTGAATGGCACTCTTTTTAGGATGGGGAAACATTTAAAGGGGCTGTGTAATTGGTGTGGTGTTATGGAAACAATTGAGCTTGTATTTATTAACTGCAGGAGGTATGGTAACTATAGGAGAATGATGAGGGTAGAAACTGGAATGAGGGGGGACTCAGGTTTGAAAAGGTGGTTGAATGGCTAGGATGTCATGAAAGGAAAGAAGTGGTTCTTTGGTTTCTGAGAAGTATGGGATTATTTAAGAGGATTTAAAGAGCTAGATGCAGTCTAAGTAACACAAGAGGGTGGCAGTAATGCAACTTCTATGGAAGTGCAAGCTGCCGTTAAAATGGAAGATGAAGAAGAAGAAGAAGAAGAGCAGCTCTAGGGCTCTGTTGATTTGCAGCTAGTGAGCTGTGTGTGTTCTGCTCCTACTCGTGGAGAAGAGTGTGTTTGGCAACTAATCCTCTTTACTTACTTTTCATTTTACTGACCAACGCTTGAGTTTTGTTTTGTTTCTTTAAATGGTGATAACAGCTTGTCTGTCTCTTTTAGTTGAGTTATTAATAGAAACTTTAATAAAACTCTTTAATTGAACCCCTTTTGCCTCCCTGTCTCCTTTTTCTGACCTGGACACTTTTTGTTACTTTCCCTAATCGCCTGGACCCTTTTAAGGGAACGTGACAAAGATTAACAATGACTAACACTGAGCAGTGCTGATTTTCTAACACTGGAAAATAACTAAACATGCTAGTAACTTTACAGTGTTAGAGAATCAACACTGCTAATGTTAGCCATTGTTAATCTTTAACACTGACTAGGTTACTGTTAGAAATATAACACTGTCAAAAATGTTCATTTAACACTCAAAAGAGTGTTAAATGAACATTTTAGCAGGTCTTTAGAGACAATTAGTTCAAAATTACTTTTGATTTTGTCTGGAAACACATGAGAGAGAGACAGCTCATTTATAATACATAATTTAGCTTCCACCAACATATTTCTGAGGAAAAGACTGTTGCTCGCCTATTGAATAAATTCCTTCCTGTTAAGATCACCTCTGTGCTTGTGTCCAGATTTCCATTTAACTTAACAATATCATCATTATATGGGTTGAGGGTTTCAAAAAGTGTGCTACAGCAGGTCTATTTGGTCTCTGTGTCTCTCTGAGTTTTGATTACAAAAAAGTATCCAGCATTTAGGAAACAGACAAAGAAAAAATTAGTGTGCATTGTTGTTTATCTTTTGTCTTTTTCCTGTTTTATTTGGAAGGTTAGTTTTCTCATACTCCTTGCTTTCATTTGACTTCCAGCTTTTGTCTGTAATTTGCTTCTCTGCTCTCATTAGTTTCACTTTAGTTTGCTTTTACCCGTGTTCACTCGCCTATTTGTGTATATGGTCTTGTCTTGTCTTGTCCTCTACAAAAGCCTTGCTTCACCCACAGCCTGTGCTAGCTTCCTTTAAAACAAACTTTCTTCTGATTGGCTGAACATCACAATGAGGAGATTTGAACAGCAGTTAGGTGGAGATACGTCTGTCCTCGAAGTCAAACCTCTTTACTTTATATGGTCTCATTTTAGACAAGTTATTTATAATTCTGTTTGTCCATTTATTCTCATATATTGAGGTTGTTGCTATGCCTTAGAAGAAAAAATATGGCATAGGCATTCATGGTTTATAGTAATGAGACCTCTGCTGTATAGTTTATATGAACTCTAGCTGTAGCTATACTGTATGCTAAAATGCATTTTTACTTGAAAGGAAGTTTTATGATGGCTGGTGAACAAACACAAAAACTATACAGATAATCAGGTGGAAATGGTATCCCCATCTGTGTCTAAAGATTTCTATAACCATTTTTACCAACATCTCAAAATTTCATTAATAATCCATTTACTAAAAAGCAAATTACTTTTGTTTTGACATACATGATAAAGCATGTATTCACTAATCGTTCTGCCATGGTAGAAATAAACATGTATAAGAAACACAAAAGTGATCAACAGACACTTTAACTGTTATGTGCCTACAAAAAGGTTTACTAAATATATTCTAGTTATATGTGTGAGGGTTTAAAAAGTGTATATTTGCAGGTTCTCAGTATGTGACGTGTGTCTTACTGTGGCCAGTTAGTGTGACACTGTGAAAACTGTGGTTTTCCTGAAAACAAGTTCTAAAATTAACATTTAATGCACATGAGAGTCAGAGCAGTCAGACTGTTGTAGTCTGTTCTGCACGTTCACATTGTTCTTTTAATCATGGCTGATCTACTGCTGCTAGTCGTTCTCATGTGTAAGTTAAACTTCTTATGATTCATTGTTCATGTCACCTATTACTAAATATAGTCTCACCTATTATTACTGTTAGGTGTTAGCATGTTTACCTCTAACACAAGTTTACATTTTGAATCTTTTTATTGTTGATTCTATTTTGTGTTTTCTTCTTTCCTTCTTCAGATTCCTTTCATGAAATTAAAGCACAAGGTCAGTCGTAGTTTCATGTGTTTATCACTGTATGGGTTTATTAATTTTACTGTTTTGTCTCTAGAGTTTCTCTACAGTAACTCAGCTTTGCTCATCATGAATACTTTTTGTGCATATATAAAATATTCAACATAACATCTGTGTAAATGTAATTTCAGCCAGTCTTCCACCTATACTGAGCGTGAGTCCACCTGCGATCACAGAGACGGACTCAGTCACACTGAGCTGTCAGACTCCATCATCTGTTTCTGTGTCTCAGTGTGATTTCTACACTGCAAGCCAAAAACTGTCCAAAGGTTCCTCCTGTGTGCAGACACTGACAGCGACTGAGCTACTAAAGATCGCACATAAGAGTTTACCTGCTGAGCTTGAAGTGAGATGTTCTTACACTGTACAAATTGATACTTTTAAACTGCCATCTCCTGAAAGCGAGCCATCCACCATCACCATAAACAGTGAGTGACAAAAGTACATGAACAGTTTATAATATGTTTCAATTGTAATTATGGGGTTGATTAGTTATTATCTGAGTACTTGCAATAATTATTCATCTAAATGTAATTATTATAAATCTACAATATAAATAATATAATATAGATGCGAATGTGCTTAATTAATCTAACATGTACCTGAATTTTTCAGATCTCCGTCCACCTAAACTGACAGTAAACCCACAGAAGATCACAGAGACAGACTCAGTCACAGTGAGCTGTCAGACTCCATCATCTGTTTCTGTGTCTCAGTGTTATTTCATCATTGCAGGGAATGAAATTGCCAGAACAGCTCCTTGTCTGCAGACTCTGACAGGGTCTGAATTTCTGTCATGGACACGTCAGAGTTCACCTGTAACAGTTGAAATGACCTGTTATTACAGTTATATATATAAATCTCCAGTGAGTAACATGTCACCAATCACAATACAAAGTGAGTAAATGCTACTGCAACGAACGCAGTAATATGAGGTTTAAATGTGCATCAGATTAAAACTTTCAGAGTAGTTTTTTTAATTTTATTTTCAAATAAATGTAATGTTTTCTCTTTTAACTCAACAAATTTTTAAATTTTTAGCTCCTCGACCTGAACTGACAGTGAACCCAAAGAATATCACAGAAACAGACTCAGTCACAGTGAAATGTCAGACTCCATCATCTGTTTCTGTGACTCAGTGTTTTTTGCACTTTATGAGAGGAAGAAAATCTACATCCATCTCCTGTCAGCAGACACTGACAGCAACTGAGCTCCTCTCTATGACACAGCAGAGTTCACCTGCTGAGGTGGATGTGACATGTTTTTACAGCTCAGAGCATAAAGGAGGACAATACCAGTCTCCTCACAGTAACAGATATTCCATCAGCATACAAAGTAAGTGATCACACTGTGAGTTAAGAGGAAAATTTTCATGTGCATCAGAAAAAAACCTCTCACAACAGTTTCTATTATTAGATTTTATTTTAAATAAAATAAAAAATTTGCTTATTTAACTCTACAAATGTTTACATTTTTTAGATCCTCGGCCTGAACTGACAGTGAATCCACAGATGATCACAGACACAGACTCAGTCACAGTGAACTGTCAGACTCCATCATCTGTTCCTGTGTCTCAGTGTTATTTCATCATTTCAGGACATAAACCTGATAAAGCAGCTCCTTGTCTGCAGACTCTGACAGGGTCTGAATTTCTGTCATGGACACGTCAAAGTTCACCTCTTACAGCTGAAGTGACCTGTTATTACTTTTATATACAGAAATCTCCAGAGAGCAACATGTCACCCATCAACATACAGAGTGAGTAAATTCTGCTGAAGTGCACTAATGTGAGGATGTTTGTCTACAGTATCAGTACAAAAAACAAAGCTGCTCTCAACTTAAGGGTTGTGGGAATTTATGTTTCATGTGTATTAAACTTGATCATTTTAAAAAGTAAAACTCTCAGTTCAGTTTCACTTAATATATTTTATTTTTAGGTAAATGAAACATTTGCTTATTTAACTAAAAAAATAATCTTTACCTTTTTTAGCCCCTCGGCCTGAACTGACAGTGAATCCAATGATGATCACAGAAACAGACTCAGTCACAGTGAAATGTCAGACTCCATCATCTGTTTCTGTGACTCAGTGTTTTTTGCACTTTATGGAAGGAAGAAAATCTACGTCCATCTCCTGTCAGCAGACACTGACAGCAACTGAGCTGCTCTCTATGGCAGAGCAGAGTTTACCTGTTGAGGTCAAAGTGACATGTTTTTACACATTAGAACATAAAGGAGGACCACATAAGTCTCTGCATAGTAACACGTCCTCCATCAGCATACAAAGTAAGTGATCATAACATGCGGCTCTACAGTATACCTCTGTACAGTATGTGCATAAAGTTTTAGCTTTTATAAACCAAAGAATGAAACTAAAAACTGATTTTTATAAAGTTTTTCATTTACATGTAACCGATGTTACATTCTTAAATAAACTGCAATTTGTTTGAATTTAAGAGTCAATTTAAAACAAAATTTCCACTGAGTAACATGTCAGAAATTACAGCTGTTATACAAAGTGAGTAAATACTAATGCAGTTAACTAATATGAGGATGTTTGGCAACGGTATCAGTAGAAAAAAACAACTTCTCTCAACTTGTCGGTTGTTTGGTGTGAGGAAAATGTAAATGTGCATAACATACATATATTTCTCTTATTAGGTTTTATTTTCAAATAAATGAAACATTTCTTTAATTAACTTGAGAAATCTTTACATTTTTTAGCCCCTCGACCTGAACTGACAATGAATCTAATGATGATCACAGAAACAGACTCAGTCACAGTGAAATGTCAGACTCCATCATCTGTTTCTGTGACTCAGTGTTTTTTGTACTTCATGAGAAGAAGAAAATCTACGTCCATCTCCTGTCTGCAGACACTTACAGCAACTGAGCTCCTCTCTATGGCACAGCAGAGTTCACCTGCTGAGGTGGAAGTGACATGTTTTTACATGTCACAGCATAAAGGAGGACAATACCAGTCTCCTCACAGTAACATATCCTTCATTAACATACAAAGTAAGTGATCACAATGTGCTGCTCTCTATTATACCTCATTACAGGATGTGCATTTATTTCTACAAACCAAAAAGGGAAGCTAAAGCCTGATGTTTATAAGGTTCTGTTTACCTTTAACAATGTAATCACCAGATATTAGGAGGTGATACATATTTCCATCCTTAAATAAACTGCCTATCTCTTGAATTAAATTAACTCCATCCAGGGAGCAGAATTCTGAGTATTGATGGATGTATTTACAGTGCATTATGTGTTATGTACTGACATCAGATGACAGCAAAACAATATCATAGGGCTTCAGCTACCGATTATTTTTAGTAATTGAGTAAGCTTCCATTTTTCGAAATTATAAAGTTTATTGCATATAAGATATAAGATCTGTCAAAAAAATTGTATTTAAAATTATATGTAAATTATATATATATATATATGTATGTGTGTGTGTGTGTGTGGGTGTGTATTTATATAAAATGTATTTTAAGAAAGCTTTATCTTAAATTAAAAAAAAGTATAAATAGTTAAAAATATCGTCAAAGGTCCAATAAAACAAAACAAGATATATGTGTAATCTAAACTATGGCACAAAACAGATGATACGATGGTCTAGATGTTAATAATTAATATTAATAATATTTTAGTGTCCAACCTAATAGCTCTCAGGTCAGCGGATCAGAGTTTAAATGCCCATTTATATTTTATTAGGTTGTTAAAAAAGTTTTTATTCCTATATTTTTAAATATTAATGCAGTTTAATTATCACATTATCTGATATGATTTCACTTTCAGTGTGAAAATGTTACAAGAGTCTTCAAGTTAATACGGTTTAGCCCCTGTTTGCTGCAGATACCACTCCCATGTACAATAAGACTGCTACCGTCAGCCTTCAGCAAGCTGTATGATTTAACCAGTCTGGTGTCAGACTCAGTTAACAGATCATCTGCATATTTTAATAGTATTTCTGGAGGTTTACTGCAGATTTTTTTCTCTGTTTAAAACAAATAGCGGTGGATGGAGCAGCTGCAGAGTTTGCTTCTCTTCACGCCAGAGTTTGTTGATCAGGTGCTTTGATGACGGACTCACTCACTAAAGTAAAGGTTTTAATGGTGATTACAGGAACATCGCTGCTGTTTTGACATTAGAAACACATTCTGTTTCACTCACCTTGACCTCACTGTCTCAGTAACGCCTCCACTTCTTTGCTCTTGCGCATAAACAAACTCCGGCTGCATGTTAAACTGTGTCAGCGTCATCATCACTGTTGCTATTGTGTTATCAGTGTGTGTGGGATCAATGTTGTCAAACCTTTTATTCACACACTGCTTCTAAATACTTTTGTATTGCAGGTCGTTGTGTTTACATCGTTTAATACATCGGAGCACTACAGAGCCGCGTGTTAAAGGAAGCATCGAAGCAAAGACTGTGTCGAGAGTTTTTTATAATCAAAGTATTTGAATCACTCAATCATTATTAAAGCCCTACAACATTGTTTAAGTGTTGTAGGACTAATTGTAAAACATTGACACTGGGCTGTTTTATGACAGTATTGCAGAAGTGGAAGAAAAATGCCTTTTGTGGTGAATCCACAAGAAACTTAAATAATGAAACAATCACTACACAATCTTCTTTTATTGCAGCTGAAAAAACACTTTGACCTTTGCTCCTCCCCCGTCTATGGACTTTACAAGTCACACAATCAGGAAAAACACAATTATTGTTAAGATTTTTATAAGTAAATAAAAATGCCCAGGTCAATTGCTGTGGTGTTTTTTGACATCTAGAGATATTCGTTTCAGTGGGGACGACTTCTTCTGTGACCACACCAAGGACATCTTCAGGTTAGCAAAATTTCTTTAAATTGCATATTCATCACACTAAGAGGATTTTTCTTTGCATATCAGTGAAGTTTCTTCTTTGCCTACATGCCATTCAACATACTTTGCTGTTCTCAGGACCGTAAAATAAGAGATTTGTTGGTTTTTAACCGTAGACATTTCAGTAGACCCAATTTCTACAAAGCTCAGCACTACAGGGACGACTTCTTCTGTGACCACACCAAGGACATCTTCAGGTTAGCGAAATTTCCTTGCACTGTGTATTCATCATACTAGGAGGGTTTTGCTTTGCATATCAGTGAAGTTTTTCTTTGCTACATGTCATTCGGCATACTTTGCTGCTCTCAAGACCATAAAATAAGAGATTTGTTGGTTTTTAACCGTAGACATTTCAGTAGACCCAGTTTCTACAAAGCTCAGCACTACAGGGATGACTTCTTTTGTGACCACACCAAGGACATCTTCAGGTGAGCGAAATTTCCTTGCACTGTGTATTCATCATACTAGGAGGGTTTTGCTTTGCATATCAGTGAAGTTTGTTCTTTGCTACATGTCATTCGGCATACTTTGCTGCTCTCAAGACCATAAAATAAGAGATTTGTTGGTTTTTAACAGTAGATGTCTTTCTTCTTTACTTTCACCAAAATTGGAAGTAAGACTGACACTTGTTTGTGGTCTGTGCTTTTCTAGTACCTTCTGCTCATAAACTTCTACCTGTAGTTGCAACTGGTTTTGGTGTAATTGTGGGCATCATCTCACTGGGAATGGCTCTTGTCTGCGTGAAAAGAAGAAATGGTAAGGACAGTAACAATTCCTTATGTCATGTATAACCCCAAAGCTTTTCTACAGTCTGAGGTATTTGTGATCACACTATATTATAAAAGGTTTATACACAAAATCGACCGACCAGCTCCACCGCCGTTCTGTTCATAAACCGACTGATTTCCTCTGACCTCCATATCTTTTACTTCTCTTACATACTTACACGCTTTCCCACAATTTTCTTATTCCTCTTTAAGACTCAGCATTATGTTTCAGCTGCTCCGCACCAACACTGTACCTCACTGCTTCAACACAACAGTGAATATATTAACTCGCCCAGCTCTTTTAATCTAGCTCTTACTCTATTGATGTCACATCCTAACGGTGTGTGGTGACTTTTAGAGGAAGGAAAGCAGAGACATACCCCTCCTGCCCCCTAATACATTAATTCATTAAAAAAAATAAAAATAATAAAGCCTCCCTTGTCATCTAACAAACCCTATTTTGGCAAATTGCACCAGATTAAAACATACCACTCTTTTGCTGCACTCTCCTTGGTAGTCTTCACCTCTCTGCACTCCCTCCTGCCTATAGAATTGTAAAATGTTATTACTGCTATAGTTATCTAACTATTTACTATTAGCTAAAAATGATCAGTGGTGATGATCCTGATTCTAACATGTATCAAATATATCTATATTAAAAAATAATCTGAGCTGAATTAACAGCACAAGAACTCTGTGACGTGATTAACTGCCAATATGTACAACGACATTAAATATCAATGAAAAAAGTAAGTAAAATAAGTTTTAGCATAAACAGTTAAACTCTGTGCATTTGGTCAACTAAGTGATTACTCCGAGATATCAATCTAAAAGTCTTAATGGAGCCTCCAAATGATCCGCTGGACATGGCAGACATTCCCTTCTCTATCATTAAAACTTTCAACACCTTAAAGGAGTTATTAAAGATTTCTTGCATCATAGGCCAAAGTGGCCAATGAAAGCACAGTCAGTGTTAAGTTGTCTAGCACACTAGTCTTGTCAAGGTCCAGAAGTTTGTCTACAATGACAAAACAACTAGTTGCAAACTGTAGGCAAATTTTGGTATCAATCCGATACCAGGTAAATTAACAGCAGTATTGCCAATACTGATACTTTTAATCTATAAAGAGATCTTATGTAGGGGAGAACAGTGTATCATGATTTATGAGATGCATTATCGTGTTAGGGTACCTGGGTTGTTGACCCAGTGTTTTCTGTTAGAGTTTTGAGTCTTGTTTATTCATTCTTATGTTCTCCGTGTGTCTTATGTTTCACAGTTCAGTTTGCTTGTGCTCAGGTTTATCAGTATTTTAGTTTAGGTTGTCTTGGTTGGTAATTGGTCCCATTCATGTCTTTGTCTTGTCTCTGTGTTCCAGAGACACAGAGATAAGACAAAGACATGAATGGGACGAATTACCAACCAAGGTGGCTGTGTTCTACCTGTGTTTTGTTCCCTCATTTGCCCTCATGTATTTATTGTCCATCTACCACCGTCACGTGTCGCAATCTCCCTCTTGCTATGCCCTTTCCATATGTCCATTTTGTATCTGCCCTTAGCCCTCCCAGTTTTCTTATGTATCTATCAACCAAGCAATAAAACTCTTGTTAAGTTCAGTCTTGCTGAATGAGTGCTCTGACTTTTACTAAACACAATTAAAAAACACAGTAAAAAAATACTTTTAGCTTTTCTAATATATTAAGTGTGTTTTTTAGAGACTTGGGATGTAAATGTGCCAGTCTTTAAAAGACTTTGTGTCAGCTTCTGTTGTTTAAATGTGCTACGGGGTAAAAAGCATTGACATGACAAAACAGAGAAAGGTTTAGATATTTTTCATAGTGCATGTTTGAAGTATATTTTTTAATTTAAAAAATATATAGTAAAAATGTATTTAACAGAGTTCAGTGGGGAGCATACAAACTGGATAGAAGCAACCTTTGATCCAACTGCATTAGTATCTGTCCAATACTGATACCAGTGTTAGTATCGATATTAGGCTCGATCTGCCCACCCTATCACACACCCATGAGAATGCCTGTCCCCACATAGATTTCAAGTAGTATTCTGCTTCCAGAGTCAATTGACAACTGCTGCCACAAAATGACAGGGTTTTTTTTCTCATACCTGTTTGGATGGATGCAAACATGTACGCCAGTGTGTTTGTGAAATGGACTCAAATGCAGAACATGAGAGGAGATGGTAGTGAGCTTTAAACAAAAGGCGAGCCTTTATTAGATAACAAGAAAACAAAACAAAACAACATGAACAGTGGTGAGAGCTAAACTAAAACCTAAACGGGAAAAACTAGGAAAGACTATCATGACTATGAACATGATTTTGAGCAGGAGCATGAAAGAAACTATGAAATACAAACATAAATGAAAACCTGAACTAGAATAAAACTCAACTTAAACCTAACTGGTAATACCAACAAAAGAACATATTTTCAATATAATATAAGAAAGCAAAAATACAAAATGAACTCAAAATGGACAAAAAAGGTATGAGAGAAGCTTAATGACAGATTGCTGTTTGAGATTAAAGCAGAGAACACTTTAGTATGTATTAACTAACAATCACTTGACAATTAATGCTTTTCTTTTTCTCCGTGATGTAACATCGCTGTCAAATCCACTATGACTTTAATTAATTAAATATTTATTCTTTAATCATTTCTGGTATTGTGTTTAATAGGATATCCTTGAGTGTTGTCTTTTTCTCCCCCTGTGTGGTAGTTTTTATACTGATTTTTGTTCTGCCTTTTGTTGTAGATAATTTTTCAAGCGCAAAAAAAACTGGCCGAGGAGCATGGGTACTTTTCTTTTTCTTTTTTGTCTTAATAAAATTCCCTTTATCTACTAATAATTCACGTATTTAATTACAGGTCATTCATGACTTCTCGTCTTACTCCTTTTCTTCTCTTTTTTATCAAACAAGATGTCTCCAAATGATACTGAAGCCTTCAATATGACCAGTTTGGTCCCTGGTGATGACCCACCTAAAGGTTAGCTACTGCTTTTTATTTCCTTTTTTTAAATTTTGGTCTAAGGGTTGTTACAGTTGTATAACAAGTAACATTATTTTGATGAGGAACCAAAATGATATAATTTATTGTGCAAAGCATTTATACAATAAACACCATCTTAGTGCATGAATATCAGAGGGGTATACTACAAACCAAGATCAACGTAGCCAGGCTTTCTTTGCATTAGTGGACTTGAAACTAGGGATGGACCAATCCGATATACAGTATGGGTATCAGTCTGATCCTGATGTAAATTACTGGATCAGATATCGGGGAGAAAAAAAATTTAATCAGATACATTAAATATCACAAAAGTACCTCACAAAACTTGCAACATGGCGCAACCCACAGGGAAAGAGAAATGTTCTGAGGGTGGCATGAGGTTGGTAAGGAAATCAAATGGAGTGGCAAAATCAAAGTTCTTTTTATCAAACACATATGCAGGTGGTCACATATGGTTAAAATGCACTAAGTATACATGATTTTCATATAAATATAGTCTGTAACTTAATTATTTTCTGTAGCCCACACTTTAGTTACATAAAACATGCAAATTTTAATTTTATGGACTGTATAGCCTGTATAATAAATAAATATGTAGCCCAATAAGTATAAAATCCAGAAAGCTACACAACATGTGGTGGTTGCTTTAAAAACACAAGTCTAACTTTCTAAAGTTTCTAAAGTCCAAAGTTTCACACTTTTTTGGTTAAAAAAAAATCAAATTCTTACATGCTTAAATTTACAAAAAATGTCAGAAATCTGCATTGTCATGAACAAAAATTTAAACCTAGTTTTTCGCTATTTGTTGGGTTAGCACTCTGAGGTCCAAAATATAACTGGCTGCATTTTTGACAACTTTTGATTTTACATTTGTATTTCACGTTCAAACTGCTTCATTTTATTTTTTTTCTGCCTTGCTTCGTATAGTTCTTTTCAGCTCAACCTCACGTGTCTGAATGTAGTTGTTTTTTCATTTACATACTGTGTTAACACAACTGATCTGAAATCACACAAAAAACATAAAATCCCAGTAGTATTTTTTACTTGTTGAGTAAATTATTTTTACAACTTGAAATGCAAATATAAATTGTACATTTTGAAAACTTAGGCACATATTTTGTAAACATATACAGCTAGTTATCCAAAAATGCAGCCAATACAGCTGTTTTTGTTTTTTAATTTGTACAACCATTTAAAAATATTACTATAATTAAAATGAGAGAACAATCAGGTGTCACAGTAAGATGCCCCACAAAATTATTTGTGCCAGTAAAAAAAAATAGTTTATCCATCACAATACAGAGGAGAACACCACAGGGATAAACCCTGCAGGCCTGACTCACTCCTCTTTTTCACCTAGAGACAGCGTTTACATTGCAATCTGCCTTTGTGACATTCATTAGTACCATCACTCAAACACAAAACAAAACAACAACTACACAACAGACTAATTACACAAGACAACTCAACACACAAACTAGATAATCCATGCTAAAAGTCACAAATCTCCCTCATCTCAAAACTCTCTCTCTCACTCACTTGCTCTGTCTCGCTGTCTACCTTCACTCCCAGCTGCACCTTATGCACAATCTGTGGTATTCATTTTATTTCTGTCATCCTGTATTTTATGTATATAAGATTTAGATTGGTTATTTATGGTTGGTTTATACACCTTTGTGTATGTATGTGTGCATATGTTCATGGGTGATATGGCCCAAAATACATATCTCGGTATTCTTTAGCTGGATGGTGATATACAATAGATATCTTGATATTTTTTTAAAGCCATAAAGTAAGAACAAAAAAAAGAATTCCTAATCAAAGCTGTGTCCCAAATCTCACATAGGCACTTTTATTAACATACAGCATAGATGTACATGAAAAAATTACTCAGAAATAAATTGTCAGCATTTATTAAATACTAATGCTCCATAAATAAATGTATTACTCTGCGAGGCTCCTGACTACAGTATCCGTAATGCTCCTACAATCCATCAAGCGGTGGGGCTTCATAGCTTTACCAAAGTCGTACTAAAACATTTTTTGACAGATTGCTGAGCACCGTGAACCACACAAAATTACAGACTTGGATGCAAATATTCTGATTGGCTGTCACGGTCTCCAATCAGCTAGCTAGCTACTGGATTCTGAAAAGACAGTCCAGAATGTAGCTAAATCCAGTGGAGTGGTTTGGTTTAAACTAGATTAAAACCAACAAGGGTCGTAAGAAATGATATATTTTAAAATAAAATAATTAAACATACTAACCGAAAATGGATTTAGCAAAGTCTCCTTTTGGAATTGGATCCAGCTGACCATGATCATGGTAACCATTCACAAGATCATCACAAGTGTACAGAGCACTAAAATAAACGTGTTAATCTATTTATATTACTGCTCAGTGAAATCTTGGTGCTGCTGTCTATTTCTAAAGTAACAGCTGTAAAAGCTCTAAAGGGTTAGACTGCATGAGATTAAACACAAAAGAGACTTGGAAATTGTAGTTTGTCACCAAATAAATGAGAAATTAATTTTAGTGATCAAATAGATATTCCCTGTGATAAACAATCTACAAATGTAACTGATCACTTTTCTAATCTGTGTTCTAGTAGCTGCAATTACAACAGTTTCAAAACAAAAGTTTGTTAAAAGAATAGGACCAAGCAAAAAAAGATTAGATATTTTCTACTTCGCCATCTGAATGTGAATGCATGCCATGACAATGTGACATGTTTGCTGGGCTTTTTTTTACTTCTGTTTTCTACATGTTGTTTATATAAAATGGTTTCCTTCAGTAGTGAATCGATATTGCACTTACTGGATACTATAAAAACAAGGATTAGTGAAAATGTGTCACTACCAGCCAATTGTAAGCCAAAAGTTCTAACATAGACTGGTCTGGACCAGGTAATGTGTTCATTATAGGTTACCATAGTGATGTAGGTGGTAAAAAGAGATCCACTTTTGTGACACTAAATCTCCTGCTTTACACTCAACGTACCTTGCTAACCCAATAATTTTCCTTTATGGTAAACTCCTCAGACATTTTCCTATTTCATACACATACAAGAAGACATACAAAGTGAAATAAAGGTAACTCTGGTTCTGTGTTACTCACAGGGTCTAATCAACTCAAAAGACAAGAGTCTCAAACTGAGGATGTAAGTGAGACAAGTGCATCCTCAGCATTTAATATATTTACTACAGAAAAAAATACAGATGCAAATAACTTTTGCTCTATTTTTTTTCTAGTCTTCCTTATACCACTTGTACTCCAGCATCCCTGAGGAGCCAGATAAAACACCTACAGTGAAAACCGACCTGGCATACAGCACTCTACAGGCACGCTGAAACACATTAAAAATAATTAACTGGCAGAAAACAGAAGATAAGACTGAATGGCCATTACACACTCAAGCCATATTGATAAGACAGGAAAATATTTTTCTTTCTTTCTTTCTTTCTTTCTTTTATTTTGTAGGAATCTCACCTGGATAATATTTCTACTTAAGACAATAATTTCCAAAAGATTAATAGAGAATTATTGAACCCAATTTAACATTTTGTATGTGCATGGCTTGCTTTCTGGTGTCAGCCCAGAGATTTGTATTACCAGTGCAGTATTATTCAAGTAGCATTTCTATGTTCTACATAATGTGTTCTGTAGAACATTATGGAGTCTTTTTATATACTGTCATTACTGTGTCTCACAAGGGCAGTGCCAGCAAAAATGCTGGAGCTTTCTTTATGTTTATCTACCTTGTTAGGAATGATCTTAATAAGGGCACCACTTTTAAAAGAAGAAAAACCAATAAAGCAATTAAGCTGATCTTTACTGATTAACCATTAATTTAGAGATTCTAATAACTAAATTTGTTAAAATCAGCAGGAAATCTAAATAAGTTTTTAGTTTAATCAGTCTTATAAAATAGACTATTGGTTTGAAACCAGTTTATAATAATTACAATCACAGTTATATGTCAATAGTCAGTGAGGTTGAAGGATTTGAGAATTTTGCAAAGGTTGGCAGCATTCATTCCTATACAACATAGGTGTCAAACTCTGTCCCGCGGGCCAAATTTGGCCCGCAACCTAATTACATTTGGCCCGCGAAGCCATACCAAATTACTATTAAAGCTGGCCTACTGGTATTATACAGCTAATATATATATTGTTTAGTATTAAGCTTTGCTCGTTCCATTTTCAGTTTTTCAGCAAAACTTGTTTGAGTCCATAAGAAAAGATTCATTCTTATATCTAGAGGAAAATTTTTTTTTCAATAAATATTAATGTTAGCCCGCGACTTTGTTCCAGTTTTGAATTTTGGCCCACTGTGTATTTGAGTTTGACACCCCTGCTATACAACATTAATTATGCCAACATTTGTATTAAAGAAAAAAATATTTACAACAGCGCTGAGGAAAACCAAACAAAGATCTAACTAAAAACTAAGAGAAGAATATATGTGCATGTGAGAAAATTTCCTCACCATGTGCTTCAATGTTAATAAGAAATGACAAAAAAGAGAGCAAAAACTGCCTTGGTGTAAGAAGGAAAGGAGATCTGATAGTGACCATGAGAAAACCACCTGATCCACCAGACACGTTTGCAGAAAATGCATTACTGCATGCAGACATTGCAGGGGAGATGATATATGTAAAGCCAAGAAGTTTCTATTGACCATGGATGGTACAGTATGAAATACAGTCCTTCTATACCAATACATGGCAGCTGCATTAAACATTGTCTGTATTATGTTCAAGATATTTTTGTAACAGGATATGTTTTATTCTTTTGGACACAGATTCACATGAGTACACACACAGACAAAAAAACAAACTGTAAATCAAGTTTTTTCTTAAATATCATTGGCTTTAAAACAAGAACAAATAGAATAAAGCCATGTTAAAATCTACACTGTCTTTCTGGTAATTTATATTATTTCATCAATGTGAATTTTAAAAAAGTAAACAAAATATGAATGTACTTCAATACTAAAAAGGGAAACCGTCTCATTGTGCAAATTTATATCTGTTCATGTTCTCTAAAAGCAGACCGTGAATAAAATTTTCTTGTGCAGATGCTGATGAAGTACATTTAAAAGTCTTGCCTTGAAAAAGTGAAACCCAAATATATAATTAAATGCAGACCACACGGGTGAGAGAACAACTCTGCATTCTCTAGCCTCTATTTCTATACTTCATATATTTACATCAGCCCCAGCATGAGAACAAATGAATACTTCAACATTACATCACTATTTACAATTATGGTATTGCATTTTTGACTTGTGTATTTTTTCCAGTTCCATTCTTGATGGTTTAACAAAACACAAAACATGAGCTGGCTTTACTTAGCCATGAACTGGTAATTTATTTAAAAACCAGGTCAACTGTGATAATTGATCTAAATATGAGAATAAATGCTGTGCCTTTGAATTCTAATTGAAATTAGCACTTTAACTAAATAAAGTGCACATTATCAAGTCATTATCAAACTTTAAGTTTTATAATTACTTTTAAAAATAGTTAAGCATTTATGTTGCCAATAAACAAAATATCTTTACAGCTGGGTTTGTTTGTTTTTGGACAAATTCATTCTTTTTAAGGATGTGCCCAGATATCTTTTTGTTTTTTCTTCAAATCATAACAGCACATTTGCATCAGTGTGCATACCACACAGGTATGCACACGGGTGTTCACTGCTCGTAGACCCAAATTACACCTTTCTTGGCCGCTACTTCGAAGCACATCTGTCCTGCGTGCTGCACAACAACATTGAATATTTAGTATTTACTGCTGTTTACACTTAGCTAGATTAATGCGATGGTGTTGTGTTTAGTATGTTGCTTTGTTTTTTTTTGCTTGTTTTCTATTTTTCTCTCAACAGGTGATCCAGGAGATTTTTTTTTCTCCCCCCCTTTCTCACTGTCCCTCTCCCCTTCTGTTTTTCCTTTCCTTCCTCTTTCTTTCTCCCTTTCCTATCCCTCACTCATGTCTGTCTCGTCTGTAACATCTGAAAATAAAATATAATAAATAATAAAAACAAAGATCCACCAAATGGACCAATACGGCAATGCCACGATGATCCATTTGGCAAAGTAAATCCATTGGGTATCCTTGTTGGTCTTCAGACAACAATTCTGATGGCTAAAGAACCAAATGGGACAGGCAGGGGAAAAAAAAAGTACCGTATAAAGACTTGAAATGTCATGTCAGATTAGACCTCTGACCTCTCATTCAAGATCAATAGACTGATATGAAGGTCAATGCGATATTACAGTTTTTCTCAAACGCTAAAACACAAAAGCCAATCCTCTAAACCAAATGACCAGTTGTCTAAACACGTTTACTAAATCTAGCCATCATTTACCAATATCATAAACACATGTCACATGAAGACACAATTCACAGAACACAATCCTCCATTGTCATAAATCTAAACACATCTTTCCTTGATAAAACACAAGTTGCAAAAGAACTCTGCTCACATGCTTGCCACAGTCAGCAATATTTGAACACAATGAACACACCTGGCGTCATTCATTACACACAACGACTCAAAATTGAAGACACTTGTTGCTAATGCTGTGACCACATGTATAAAAGCAAGTTCAGAGTGCAGAGTATACTGAAGATTCCAAACAAACACAATGGATGAAGGCAGAGTCAGGGGAAGAGGAATTCGATGCAGAGGAGGGAGAAGAGCTGGCCCTGGAAGAAGAGGAGCAGGCCAACGAGGAAGAGGAGTTCAAATGGGAGGAGGAAGAGGAGCAGGCCAACGAGGAAGAGGAGGAGGCCAACATGGGAGAGGAGAAGGTCCAGGAGGGAGAGCAAGACCACCTCACACCATCATTACGGATGAGATGCAAGCAACAGTCATTGACCATGTCATTGTCCATGGCATGACAATGGCTGAAGCAGGACTAAGAGTCCGTCCAAACCTGAGTAGGTTCACCGTGGCCACCATTATCAGGGCATTCAGACAACACAACAGGTATTGTACTCGATTGCTTTCTTTGTCACAATACAGTTTTACAAACCTGTGAAAGTAGTCAATTGTTTTCAAATCAGTTGTGACTGTATTGGCACTGTATTGTAGTGTCAATTAGCAACACGTTTCTTTCTTTAGAGTTGAAAGAATGCCACATAGAGGTGGGAGGGTTGCCATATTTACAGCGGCACAAGAAACCCTCATTGTGGATATGGTTCGTGGGAACAACCTCATCAGACTCCAGGAGATCAGAGACAAAGTCATTGCCGATAATGTCAACTTTGAGAGCATTGACGATGTCAGCTTGGCCACAATAGACCGAGTTCTCCGGCGCCAAAAGACGCGGATGAAACAGGTCTATAGGGTTCCCTTTTAGTGCAACTCTGCGCGACACAAAAACCTACGTTACGAGTATGTGCAAGTAAGTATAAGATAAGATAACTCTTTATTGTCATTGCACAGTTATACATAGTACAGTAGTATAGTACAATGAAATTGGAAAAACTGTTCTACGTCGGCACTACATATAACACAACACGGCACGATATGACACATCACAACGCAACAAACAACACAACACAGTATATTAACTTAGTATAAAAAAGAAGAATAAGTGTATGTGTATTGCACACTGTTATTATTGCACATTAATTATTATTGCACCTTGTTATAAATATAAATATTATTGTTATCGTTTTAAACATTGTTACCTCCCCCCTAAAAAGTCCAGGGAGGTATCCAGTCAGGTCAACTATTTACATTGATCAGGGCTATTGCCCTGTTGTAAAAGCTGTCCTTGAGTCTATTTGTTCGGGACCTCAGCAGCCTGAACCTCCTGCCAGAGGGCAGCAGCTTAAACACCCGGTGTCCTGGGTGTGTGCAGTCCGGTAGGATGCTGCGTGCCCTCTTGAGACAGCGAGTGCTGTACAGGTCCTTCAGGGAGGGAAGAGGATGTCCAATGATTTTTTGGGCCATGTTGATGACCCTCTGGAGTGCCTTTCTGTGTGCTGTGGTGCAGCTGGAGAACCACACACCGATGCAATATGTCAGCACACTTTCAATGGAGCAGCGGTAGAAGACGGTCAGCAGCTCCTTCTTCAGGTCCATTTTTCTGAGGATTCTCAGAAAGTGGAGACGCTGTTGGGCCTTCTTTAAGACCGCAGAGGTGTTAGAGCTCCATTGGAGGTCTGTGTCTATGTGCACACCCAGAAACTTGAAACTGGAGACCCTTTCCACGCACTCCCCGTTGATGCTGACAGGCTGCAGCTCGGACTTCCTCCTTCTGAAGTCAACTACCAGTTCTTTTGTTTTGGTGGTATTGAGGTCCAGGTTGTTATCTGCACACCAATCTGACAGCCTCTGAACTTCAGCTCTGTATGCAGTCTCATCTCTCCCTGAGATGAGCCCCACCACAGTGGTATCATCTGCAAACTTGATGACTGTGTTGTCTGGGTGGGAACTAACACAGTCATGTGTGTACAGAGTGTACAGTAGGGGACTCAGTACACAGCCTTGTGGAGAGCCGATGTTGAGGCTGAGGGCTGAGGAAAGATGAGGCCCCACTCTAACTCTCTGTACACGGTCTGAGAGGAAGTCTTTGATTCAGCGGCAGGTGGTGGAAGGAAGTCCAATTTCCAGCAGTTTATCTATTAGTCTGTCCGGGAGTATCGTATTGAAAGCAGAGCTAAAGTCAACAAAGAGCAGCCTGGCGTAACGGCCCTGCACTTCCAGGTGAGAGATGGTGGTTTGGAGCGTTGTAGCAATGGCATCTTCAGTTGATCTGTTAGCTCTGTATGCAAACTGGAGCGGGTCGAGTGTGGGTGGCAGGCAGGACATGATGTGACGTCGGACCAGTTTCTCGAAGCACTTCATTAAAACAGGTGTTAGAGCAACTGGTCGGTAGTCGTTGAGGCTGCTAATGTTAGTACGCTTTGGCAGTGGGACAATTGTGGCTGACTTTAGGCACGGCGGGATGCAGGACTGGGACAGTGAAGTGTTGAAGATCTTAGTGAAGACCCCAGCCAGCTGGTCTGCACACTCTTTTAGGACCTTTGTGGTTACCCCATCTGGTCCGGTGGCCTTCCTGGGGTTCACTGCCCTCAGTGTGCGCCTCAACCCCTTATATTCCTGCACTATAAGGCTTGGGCTACTGCTGCTGTCCGATGTTTTTGCTGCTGCTGCCTCTGGTCCCTTCACCTCAAAGCGTGCGAAGAAGTGGTTCAGCTCCTCTGCAAGCTCCGCGTTACCCTCAGTCAACGTGGTATTGCCAGGTTTGTAGTTGGTTAAGTGCTGAACTCCCTGCCATACCTGTCGTGAGTTGTTGGTGGTGAAGTGGTCTTCAATCCTTCTCTTGTACGCTGCCTTGGCCTCTCTGATGCCTCTTTTCAACTCAGATCTGGCTGCACTGTACTGCATACCATCACCGGATCTAAAAGCGGCGTCACGTTGCTTCAGCAGGACCTGGACCTCTTTAGTCATCCAGGGTTTCTGGTTGGAATACACCCGGAGACGTTTGTCCACAGTGACACTGTTGACACAGAAGTTAATATATGAGAGCACTGATGTTGTGGCTCTTCAAGGTCCTGATGTTCGAACACGCTCCAGTCCGTGTTTTCCGTGTATACATCCATGTTCACAGTACAGTTAGTGGACATACTGTGTTGCTCACTGGCCTACATTACTTCTGGACAATACTGTGCTACCTGATTGACTGTTGTTCTGAACACCTGTGCACTTTCACATTTTCACAGAGGATATTACAGTTGGACGCGATGGCTAGACCTCATGAGTACCTCTTCCTGGATGAGGCTGGCTTCAACCTGCAGAAACGAAGGCAAAGAGCCCGTAACATCATTGGCCAAAGAGCCATCACTGAGGTCCTTGGCCAACGGGGGGGTAATATTACCCTTTGTGCGGCCATGGGTTCGGAGGGGCTTGTCCACCGGCATGCTGTCCTTGGGTCTTACAACACCCAACGTCTCCTCACCTTCCTAGAGGAGCTAAAAGACATCCTCCTGGACCGCCAACAACACCATCCTGGGCCCGCACATCACATTTATGTGATCATTTGGGACAATGTCGCTTCCACAGAACAAACCAAATCAGAGAGTGGTTCACCACCAACAGTGACCACTTTTTAAACGTCTGTCTGCCACCCTACTCCCCTTTCCTGAACCCTATAGAGGAGTTCTTCTCATCGTGGAGATGGAAGGTTTCTGACAGACAACCATACACAAGAGAGACCCTCCTAAGGGCAATGGAGCTGGCCTGTGTTGACATCCCAGCGGAGGCCTTCCAAGGATGGAATCGCCATTCCAGGGCGTTTTTCCCATGGTGCCTGGCAAGAGACAATATAGCCTGCGATGTGAATGAGGTGATGTGGCCCGACGCAGCTCAATGACATGATGCCGCACAGTGATTGTGGTGTGAATAACGTAAATAAAAAAACTTCACACCCTGATCATGTTTTCAAGAGTACTGTTGTGTGCAATAGATTCTGTTTTTGCATTGAGTTGTGTTACAGTAGTGTACATACATGCAGGATTTTTTTATAGATTTATACTCTTCATATGAAACTCAGAAATCTAAATGCCTAATCCTCTGCAGAGATCTACGACGATCCGTTACTGTATAGTTTCTAAAAATATGCATTGGCAGTTATGAAACAAAGAACCTTCTCACAAATTGAGCATTGTGTTTTCAATTGTTTTGCTGTAGTGTGTAATGATGTGTATAGTGTTTACATTTTTGAAAGCTTCGAGCTGCTCTTTTGGTGTGAAAGTTTGAGTTTTGCAGTGGGAAGGTGTGGTTGTGTTTATGTAGCTTTAGAAAAGGGTGTTGTGTTTAGACATTGGGGAACATGGTGGAAACATTTGTGAAATGTGTTTTAGCATTTGAGAAAAACTGTAATATCACTGCGGTAGGAATTAGAACAAAACTAATGGGAAAGGAGACCCCTTGGACATAAATCAGTGTGATGAGAACTATTGATAACAAAAGAAAGAAGCTTTGGAAAAAATATATCTGTCCCATCCGCTAACATGGAGGAGGCAGGGTTTATGACCTATACTGCAGCCAGATACCAGGGGGCAATAGAGACGTTTTGGCTTCATTTTTGGGGAGCTGTCGCCTTGTCCATGTTTTCTGCAGTCATTGGTACAAACAGACCAGTTTTACTGTAACAGGTGCACTTTCATGTGCAAATGATAGCATTTCAGATCGTTTGGCAAGTTGTTGTGTAAGGACAAGAGAGGCATTGTGGACAAAACAAGAAACCCCCCATAATCTTTAGTTAAAATATTATATTTGGTTAAAATGTTCTGATTGTTCAAATATGTTATTTTCTTTGGTTGTTGTAAAATAATGTGTGCCACAGTCTCCAATAAGACATGGTACGCGAAGGGTAGTTATTCCTCAGTTCCTAAAGATGAGCCCACAGATTGCAGAGAATGTGGGAAAGTT
This sequence comes from Aulonocara sp. 'chitande type north' Nkhata Bay, assembly GCF_057382095.1. Classification (NCBI taxonomy): domain Eukaryota; kingdom Metazoa; phylum Chordata; class Actinopteri; order Cichliformes; family Cichlidae; genus Aulonocara; species Aulonocara sp. 'chitande type north' Nkhata Bay. The sequence goes on from NC_141348.1 coordinate 25,405,689, forward strand.
GGCTGTTAATCCCCATTATGTGTCATTAGTATATATTCATTGGTAGCGATAGTCATGAAGCTAACAATTAGCAGCTAGAGCTAATTCTCTAATGCTTGTGGAAACCTTGCGGCGCTGTAGTGGACATATACTGACATATACAGTTGTCCTGAGACAACTGGGGAAGTACAGTCTTCCACAGGAGCTGCTGATCCAGTTCTACACTGCGGTCATTGAGTCTGTCCTGTGCTCCTCCATCACAGTCTGGTATGGAGCAGCCACTAAACAGGACAGGAGCAGACTGCAGCGGACTGTACGGGCAGCAGAAAGGATCATCAGCACGCCCCTGCCCTCCATCCAGGATCTGTACCTCTCAAGAACCAGGAAACGGGCAGGGAAAATCATCACAGACCCCTCACACCCTGGACACAGACTTTTTGATCTGCTGCCCTCTGGCAGACGGTACAGAAGCCTGCAGACCAGGACCACCCGACATAGGAACAGTTTCTTTCCCCTCGCCATCTCCCTTCTTAACAGTTGACCTGTCACACTGCTCCCACTGCCAGACTGCAGCTGCACCTTATGTACATTTTGTAGTATTCATTCCACCTCATTCATTTCTGTATTTTATGTATATAAGTTTAGATTCGTTATTTATAGTTGTGTTACGGGCCCCAAGAATGGTGCCACAATAACAAAGAAGAAATCCCTGCAAACACAGGTAAAGTTCAGGAGCAATGAAGACAGTGCACTCGGTTTGCCTCTCAGATTGCATCTCTTATTCAAGTTTCAATAAACATGAACAGCATTAACAATATCCACGTGTGCATGACTTTTTCAGTCCCAGTGTCCATATCTGTCCATTTCCCCAAAGTCACAAGTAGAAAAATAAATGAATTCACACTCTACACGTTCCACTATTTTACATGTACTTCATGCGATCGCTCAGTCTAAGCAAAACAAAAGTACACACCTGCTCTTACTTAAGCAGTTGGAAGCCACTGTAATCTACAATGAATTTACAGCAATATACGACTGTACAGATTCTGAATACTGGAATTGAGCAGAATTAGACACACATTTACAGCACACTGAGGATGAAATTCACTTTTGCATAACATGGACAACTTCTTTCTACTTCACATGTCATTAACACTCACATATTAAACAGCTATATACTTTTCAAACCTCAATGACACTTAACAATAAAACATCTTTGTATCATAAGCTTTATATAAAATAGTAAAGTGTGCGGGAGTACCAACCTTCATAATGAAAAGAAAATAAATCGATATGAATGACCTTCCTACAAGACAATGCTCTGGGCGCTAACGACCCACAATGCAAAACATTACCGCGCCGTTTCTGCTAGCGGCCTGCGCAGCCTGACACCGCTGTCTCACACTGATGCGAGTCGACTGCGCGGCAGTGCCCATAAGTGTTACAGGTACTGTTCTACTTCTTCACAAGTTAACATGGAGATAAAACATTGTTATGTACAAACAGTGGTAGTATTTCTTTACCAGGTACCAACCTGCAAACACAGGTAAAGTTCAGGAGCAATGAAGACAGTGCACTCGGTTTGCCTCTCAGATTGCATCTGACTCGTGGGCGGAAGTCCATCCCCCTAAAGCAACCGGGTTGCACCTGTCTTGGAATAATAGTTCCGCCTGGGGTGTTGCTCCATTTCTTTGTACCTTCTATACAGTTTATGTGACAAAATAATGCACTGGTTAGGTTGGTCATGTTGTCAAAGTCATTTTGGATATTAATAGCCACAGAAAATAACTGATAAACAAATTAAATAAATTAAATTAAATGATTAACACAAAAGTGGCCATGCATTTTGGGTGTGCCACAGTTGGTTTACACAGCTTTGTGTATGTATGTGTAATGTGTATATATAGACACGTGTGTGTGTGTGTGTGTGTGTGTGTGTGTGTGTGTGTGTGTGTGTGTGTGTGATTTACATTGCTGTGCTTGAGAGCCACCATCTTTTTTTTTTTCTTTTTTTTTTCCTTTTTTTTTTTTGCCTGTCCCATTTGGTTCTTTAGCCATCAGAATTGTTGTCTGAAGACCAACAAGGATACCCAATGGATTTACTTTGCCAAATGGATCATCGTGGCATTGCCGTATTGGTCCATTTGGTGGATCTTTGTTTTTATTATTTATTATATTTTATTTTCAGATGTTACAGACGGGACAGACATGAGTGAGGGATAGGAAAGGGAGAAAGAAAGAGGAAGGAAAGGAAAAACAGAAGGGGAGAGGGACAGTGAGAAAGGGGGGGGAGAAAAAAAAAAAATCTCCTGGATCACCTGTTGAGAGAAAAATAGAAAACAAGCAAAAAAAAACAAAGCAACATACTAAACACAACACCATCGCATTAATCTAGCTAAGTGTAAACAGCAGTAAATACTAAATATTCAATGTTGTTGTGCAGCACGCAGGACAGATGTGCTTCGAAGTAGCGGCCAAGAAAGGTGTAATTTGGGTCTACGAGCAGTGAACACCCGTGTGCATACCTGTGTGGATCAGATTGCTTGTATTCCAAAGGTTTCTCCATGTAACGATCTGCTAGGGAGTGTGGGGGGGCTGTCACTACCCGATCCGTACCGGAAACCCGATCGGTACCCCGCATGCGCAAATCTTACGTCACTTCCTGTATTTGCCAGCATTGCGACATTTAAATATATTTGAATGATACGTGTCAATACGGTTAGCGCTCAGTTAGCTCCTAGCATTTGTCGACAGCTCTTCCTCCTTTTCCACAGCCCGGGACATTTAAACAATGGATGTATACAAGCAAATTTATGCTTTTCTCCTTGTCACTACCCGATCCGTACCGGAAACCCGATCGGTACCCCGCATGCGCGAAAGGTTTCTACTTCCGGTCGTAGCGTTTTACGATAGTTATGGGTCAGAGTATCTGTTAAAATGTTAAGAATAACAAGTATATCTTAAAATGTTTGCAATAATGAAGCATTTCAGTACAATGTAGACAAAAACGAAAAATAAAAAGAAAGTTACGGATCAGGACTCTCCAATCCTTACTGCGCATGTGTAAAGTCTGACCGGCGCATGTGCAGATGTTTTCTTCTTCTTCTGTTCGTTTAATGGCAGTTTACTCCCCAGTGTACGAGGATACCGCCACCTGCTGACCGAGCGAATAAACCCTATTATAAACTGAATTATCATCATTACAAACGTGTGTTAAATCTGATTTAGCGATAGTCGAGTGTGTTTATGCTCGTCTGTGAGGAGAGGATTGATTAGAATAGTGATGATGACGTCAGCTATCACTGTCAATTGTCAGTAAACACTTCATCTGGCTGATGAATCTACACGTGAGATATTACAAAGTCTGCATTATTAACTCTGTAATTAGGCGCCATTCTCCTTATGTTACGGCGCTGTTGCTCAATCGGGGGACGCTCTTTGTTGAGGAGAAAAGCATGAATTTCTTTGTATACGGATTATCCATTGTTTAAATGTCCCGGTAGTCGAAAAGGAGGCAGAGCTGTTGAGAAATGCTAGGAGCTAACTGGGCGCTAACCCCATCATTCAAATATATTGAATGTCGCAATGTTGGCAAAGAGAGGAAGTGACGTAAGATTTGCGCATGCGGGGTACCGATCGGGTTTCCGGTACGGATCGGGTAGTGACACTGACTATGCTGTCTGTGTTGAGCGCTCAGTGGATCTGCGCTCGACAGTGCAGCCTAGGCGGAGTAGTCGAACACAGATTCACTGAGCGCTCAACACAGACAGCATCGTCAGAAGGAAAATTGATAAAATAAATTACAAATGTTGTATTGTTCGATACATATGCGTACCGAACCAAAAGCACTGTATCGAACGGTTCAATATCGATACGAATATCGTTGCACCCCTAATATATATATATATATATATATATATATATATATATATATATATATATATATATATATATATATATATATAAAACAAACAGGGGCTAAAAGAAGCTAAACTTTCATATGGTATGTCTCTGGCAACTTTAACATGATGTCCCAGGGACAACATCTACGCGATGTCCCAGGGACAACATTTACGCGATGTACCAGGACAAATTTGTAAATTTCTGGATTACTGTTAATCTCCATAGAATCAAGAACTCATGTCCAGTTTCACAGCTATGGACCAGTTAATTATGTTTCCAGGTGATAGTTTGATTCATAGATTCAGCACACAACCATAAGTCTAGGCCTTTTAGTCCAGATTCTCTTCACTTATGTTTGTAAAATGATCAGGGAAGCTACTGCAATTTTGCCTGACCCAACCCCCGGGCCACGAAACACCCAAAAAGTTGGGGAACGCTGGTCTAGAGAACACTGGTTAGCTAATAATGTCGTCAAGTAGCCTATAACAAACAGCAAGCCAAGTGAGGAACATATGTATAATGCTTACCGTAACACTGGTTAGCTAATGCTGTCGTCAAGTAGCCTATCACTAGCAAACAAACAGCAAGCCAAGTGAGGAACATATGTATAATGCTTACCGTTTATTAAAGGAAAGTATCCTAAATTGACTTCAAATTCGGCGGACAGGCGGGGGTTTCTCGCTTCTTCACTTGTATTTCGAAATACTCGAAGGCGGGTATTTCGAAGTCGCAAAGGAATGACATCACAAGAAGGTGATTGGTCACTTGCCATGTTGAACCTGGAACAACATTAATTATGATGATGTGGGAACAATGCTGACACGAGGAAATCAGATCGTCCAATCACAGTGGGTGAAAACTGGTGAATCACACTATCTTTGTTTATGTTATTTCATTCATGTTACTGTTAGGAGTATTAGCATTTGAATTTAAAGACTAACCATAAGGCAGTGCGCCTAAAAAGAGCTGTGTGAGACTGTACAAATGTGTAACGACGTGCTATGTCTATATATTTGCAGGCACAGTAAAGTAAAACTAATAAAGCTACACTGGTTGCAATTCCTTTCAATCCAAGTGTGCAACAGTTGACTTGAACTGTGGGAAAAAAACAATCAGATATAGTAGGGTGACCATATTTTGATTTCCAAAAAAGAGGACACTTAGCTCAGTCATGAAGAACTTGCTTAAAGAAACATATTTAACATATTTAAACGATGCCTTCTCTGTGGAGTTAATGAATTGTGAAAGAAAATATGTAATATAGGCTTTTACAAGACAACAAGTGCAAAAAAATAGCTTAAAAGCCTCTGGAATAACAAATAATGGTACAGAAATAATGCCTCATCTGCATAAGAAAAATCATATATATATGTATATATAGTATATATATATATGAAGTTCATGGCAGTTCAAGTACTTACTGTTTATGGCAATAGTAGATGGGTCACTGCCAGGAGACATAAAAAGAAAAGCATCAAGCTTTGCAACATAAGCACACCAACTTCAGCTCCAGCAGGTAAAATCTTTCTAACCATCTCCAACTACACAGTCCCTGTTAGTGTCTGCCCACAGGAGGAGCCTGTAGACACTTGGCTTGCAAAGTAGAAATTACACTAATGAAGCTTCACAGCTCAATATGACTGAGGCTGTCACTGTGATCAAGGATTTCCTCAGAGTCAGTTTTGGTGAAGGAAAGGTTGCTAACATCACCAAATCAGGCAGGTGACCATGAAAGTAAATACTAGGTTCTCTGACTAAATTCGCTATTGATATCATCAACGAAAATCTGCTGGAGAGAGAATTTATTAAAAACTAAATGTTAAAAGATTGCAACTCCCACTAAGTGTAATTCTGTCAGTCTACGGTAAAATACTGTAATTACATAAACATTTAATATTTTATAAAAACCAACATTAAATAGGGCTTGAGTTAAATATAGATACCAGGGGGCGATAGAGACAATTGGCTTCATTTTTGGGGAGCTGTCACGTCGTCCATGTTTTCTACAGTCACTGGTTTGTACCTTTTTATATATCAGTCTCCGTGTGCAGACAACAATATTACAATATGCAGTAAAACCACTCTATACCTATTTCAGACACATATGTTAAAAGAAAAGTTCTCCTGTCCGACACACCAGACAGCAACTAAACTTCTGGAGATGGCCGGTCTCAGACCACATGGAGAGTGAATTGTTCTTACACGCCCCAGACGGGAGAGTCAAACTCTTTGTACAGTGACTATTCCTCCATCATCATCAAAAGTGAGTCTGCGGCTTTACCACAAAGTACTGATATTATCTTAATGTGTGAAAGCAAAGCATGCTTTCAATATGTTGGTCAGACACAGATGTGATCCTAACTGCAGTTATTGTTTCAACTCTTCAGCTCCTCTTCCATGTAAACTCATCATTAATCCACCAGTGATCACAGAGACAGACTCAGTCACACTCAGCTGTGAGACTCCTTCATCTGTTTCTGTGCCTGAATGTTATTTACAGTAGCATGTTGACCATTGCAGTACAAATGTCTTTTTTTCTTTTCCATATTATTACATACTGATAAACCACCTTAATAACAGAAATTTTGTGCTGCAATATGTCAGTTTTTGTTGATCTAAAGGTTGGATTAAGAGCCACAGATTTAACAACCTTCATTCCTGGGGACAGAATTGATCAAGGTATTCTTCATCTACAGTAACCTAACCTCCATTACTGTACAATGTAAATGACTGTCACTCTTGTCCTATCATATCTTAAAAGAAAATCAATATTAATAAAGCTTTTTCACTTGTGAATTAGTTTTTAGTTAAATGCAGAAATTACTACTACAACTACTACTAATAATAATAATAACAACTGAGTTTTAAAAACTTTCATTACAAGTAAAATGTTTTCTACAGGAAGATGCAGTTTATTGTTTTGACAGGTTTGGTTAACTTTTTGCTGTCATCTGTGTGATTCTGAGAAGTCAATAATATAACTCTATTGATTTGTCTTAGATATTGATCACAAAATACCCACAGATTTATTCTGATAAGCATCACAGAGATGAGCTGCCCTTTGGGCCTTCTCCTGAAGTTACCTGCGTGGGTGTGTCCTACCATCCCTCCTACCTTAGGTGCCACCGTTTTCTTTTGTACAGCTGAGTCCCATCAGTAATTAAAGGTATTAAAGGCCAGAGAAAGGTGAGCTCTAGGGCCAGAAAAAGCAGATGGAATGGCTAAGGAAGTTATTAAAAGAGTAGACGCAGAGGTACAGATACCATTATCTAAATCGGAAGGAAAGTGTATAGTTTGGAGTGAAAGTAAGAAGTTATGGAAAATGGTGTGGGATAATGAAACTAGAGGGAGACAATTGTATAGGGTACAAAATACAGTAGAAGTAAAACAAATAGAGGACTGAATAGGAGGGAGGAGATTGTTATGAACAGGGCATTGTTACCTGAATGGCACTCTTTCTAGGATGGGGAAACATTTAAAGGGGCTGTGTAATTGGTGTGGTGTTATGGAAACAATTGAGCTTGTATTTATTAACTGCAGGAGGTATGGTAACTATAGGAGAATGATGAGGGTAGAAACTGGAATGAGGGGGGACTCAGGTTTGAAAAGGTGGTTGAATGGCTAGGATGTCATGAAAGGATAGAAGTGGTTCTTTGGTTTCTGAGAAGTATGGGATTATTTAAGAGGATTTAAAGAGCTAGATGCAGTCTAAGTAACACAAGAGGGTGGCAGTAATGCAACTCCTATGGAAGTGCAAGCTGCCGTTAAAATGGAAGATGAAGAAGAAGAAGAAGAAGAAGAGCAGCTCTAGGGCTCTGTTGATTTGCAGCTAGTGAGCTGTGTGTTCTGCTCCTACTCGTGGAGAAGAGTGTGTTTGGCAACTAATCCTCTTTACTTACTTTTCAGTTTACTGACCAACGCTTGAGTTTTGTTTTGTTTCTTTAAATGGTGATAACAGCTTGTCTGTCTCTTTTAATTGAGTTATTAATAGAAACTTTAATAAAACTCTTTAATTGAACCCCTTTTGCCTCCCTGTCTCCTTTTTCTGACCTGGACACTTTTTGTTACTTTCCCTAATCGCCTGGACCCTTTTAGGGGAACGTGACAAAGATTAACAATGACTAACACTGAGCAGTGCTGATTTTCTAACACTGGAAAATAACTAAACATGCTAGTAACTTTACAGTGTTAGAGAATCAACACTGCTAATGTTAGCCATTGTTAATCTTTAACACTGACTAGGTTACTGTTAGAAATATAACACTGTCAAAAATGTTCATTTAACACTCAAAAGAGTGTTAAATTAACATTTTAGCAGGTCTTTAGAGACAATTAGTTCAAAATTACTTTTGATTTTGTCTGGAAACACATGAGAGAGAGACAGCTCATTTATAGTACATAATTTAGCTTCCACCAACATATTTCTGAGGAAAAGACTGTTGCTCGCCTATTGAATAAATTCCTTCCTGTTAAGATCACCTCTGTGCTTGTGTCCAGATTTCCATTTAACTTAACAATATCATCATTATATGGGTTGAGGGTTTCAAAAAGTGTGCTACAGCAGGTCTATTTGTGTCTCTCTGAGTTTTTATTACAAAAAAGTATCCAGCATTTAGGAAACAGACAAAGAAAAAAAAATTAGTGTGCATTGTTGTTTATCTTTTGTCTTTTTCCTGTTTTACTTGGAAGGTTAGTTTTCTCATACTCCTTGCTTTCATTTGACTTCCAGCTTTTGTCTGTAATTAGCTTCTCTGCTCTCATTAGTTTCACTTTAGTTTGCTTTTACCCGTGTTCACTCGCCTATTTGTGTATATGGTCTTGTCTTGTCCTCTACAAAAGCCTTGCTTCACCCACAGCCTGTGCTAGCTTCCTTTAAAACAAACTTTCTTCTGATTGGCTGAACATCACAATGAGGAGATTTGAACAGCAGTTAGGTGGAGATACGTCTGTCCTCGAAGTCAAACCTCTTTACTTTATATGGTCTCATTTTAGACAAGTTATTTATAATTCTGTTTGTCCATTTATTCTCATATATTGAGGTTGTTGCTATGCCTTAGAAGAAAAAAATATGGCATAGGCATTCATGGTTTATAGTAATGAGACCCCTGCTGTATAGTTTATACGAACTCTAGCTGAAGCTATACTGTATGCTAAAATGCATTTTTACTTGAAAGGAAGTTTTGTCATGGCTGGTGAACAAACACAAAAACTATACTGATAATCAGGTGGAAATGGTATCCCCATCTGTGTCTAAAGATTTCTATAACCATTTTTACCAACATCTCAAAATTTCATTAATAATCCATTTACTAAAAAGCAAATTACTTTTGTTTTGACATACATGATAAAGCATGTATTCACTAATCGTTCTGCCATGGTAGAAATAAACATGTATGAGAAACACAAAAGTGATCAACAGACACTTTAACTGTTATGTGCCTATAAAAAGGTTTACTAAATATATTCTAGTTATATGTGTGAGGGTTTAAAAAGTGTATCTTTGCAGGTTCTCAGTATGTGACGTGTGTCTTACTGTGGCCAGTTAGTGTGACACTGTGAAAACTGTGGTTTTCCTGAAAACAAGTTCTAAAATTAACATTTAATGCACATGAGAGTCAGAGCAGTCAGACTGTTGTAGTCTGTTCTGCACCTTCACATTGTTCTTTTAATCATGGCTGATCTCCTGCTGCTAGTCGTTGTCATGTGTAAGTTAAACTTCTTATGATTCATTGTTCATGTCAGCTATTACTAAATATAGTCTCACCTATTATTACTGTTAGGTGTTAGCATGTTTACCTCTAACACAAGTTTACATTTTGAATCTTTTTATTGTTGATTCTATTTTGTATTTTCTTCTTTCCTTCTTCAGATTCCTTTCATGAAATTAAAGCACAAGGTCAGTCGTAGTTTCATGTCATCATGAATACTTTTTGTGCATATATAAAATATTCAACATAACATCTGTGTAAATGTAATTTCAGCCAGTCTTCCACCTATACTGAGCGTGAGTCCACCTGCGATCACAGAGACGGACTCAGTCACACTGAGCTGTCAGACTCCATCATCTGTTTCTGTGTCTCAGTGTGATTTCTACACTGCAAGCCAAAAACTGTCCAAAGGTTCCTCCTGTGTGCAGACACTGACAGCGACTGAGCTACTAAAGATCGCACATAAGAGTTTACCTGCTGCGGTTGAAGTGAGATGTTTTTACACTGTACACATTGATACTTTTAAACATACATCTCCTTACAGCGAGCCATCCACCATCAACATAAACAGTGAGTGACAAAAGTACATGAACAGTTTATAATATGTTTCAATTGTAATTATGGGGATGATTAGTTATTATCTGAGTACTTGCAATAATTATGAATCTAAATGTAATTATTATAAATCTACAATATAAATAATATAATATAGATGCGAATGTGCTTAATTAATCTAACATGTACCTGAATTTTTCAGATCTCCGTCCACCTAAACTGACAGTAAACCCACAGAAGATCACAGAGACAGACTCAGTCACAGTGAACTGTCAGACTCCATCATCTGTTTCTGTGTCTCAGTGCTATTTCATCATTGCAGGGAATGAAATTGCCAGAACAGCTCCTTGTCTGCAGACTCTGACAGGGTCTGAATTTCTGTCATGGACACGTCAACGTTCACCTGTAACAGTTGAAATGACCTGTTATTACATTTATATATATAAATCTCCAGTGAGTAACATGTCACCAATCACAATACAAAGTGAGTAAATGCTACTGCAACGAACGCAGTAATATGAGGTTTAAATGTGCATCAGATTAAAACTTTCAGAGTAGTTTTTTTAATTTTATTTTCAAATAAATGTAATGTTTTCTCTTTTAACTCAACAAATTTTTACATTTTTAGCTCCTCGGCCTGAACTGACAGTGAACCCAAAGAATATCACAGAAACAGACTCAGTCACAGTGAAATGTCAGACTCCATCATCTGTTTCTGTGACTCAGTGTTTTTTGTACTTTATGAGAGGAAGAAAATCTACATCCATCTCCTGTCAGCAGACACTGACAGCAACTGAGCTCCTCTCTATGACACAGCAGAGTTCACCTGCTGAGGTGGATGTGACATGTTTTTACATGTCACAGCATAAAGGGGGACAATACCAGTCTCCTCACAGTAACAGATATTCCATCAGCATACAAAGTAAGTGATCACGCTGTGAGTCAAGAGGAAAATTTTCATGTGCATCAGGAAAAAACCTCTCAGAACAGTTTCTATTATTAGATTTTATTTTAAATAAAATAAACATTTGCTTATTTAACTCAACAAATGTTTACATTTTTTAGATCCTCGGCCTGAACTGACAGTGAATCCCCAGATGATCACAGAGACAGACTCAGTCACAGTGAACTGTCAGACTCCATCATCTGTTCCTGTGTCTCAGTGTTATTTCATCATTTCAGGACATAAACCTGATAAAGCAGCTCCTTGTCTGCAGACTCTGACAGGGTCTGAATTTCTGTCATGGACACGTCAAAGTTCACCTCTTACAGCTGAAGTGACCTGTTATTACTTTTATATACAGAAATCTCCAGAGAGCAACATGTCACCCATCAACATACAACGTAAGTAAATTCTGCTGAAGTGCACTAATGTGAGGATGTTTGTCTACAGTATCAGTACAAAAAACAAAGCTGCTCTCAACTTAAGGGTTGTGGGAAGAAATTGTGTGAAATGTGTATTAAACTTGATCATTTTAAAAAGTAAAACTCTCAGATCAGTTTCACTTAATATATTTTATTTTTAGGTAAATGAAAGATTTGCTTATTTAACTAAAAAGAATCTTTACATTTTTTTAGCCCCTCGGCCTGAACTGACAGTGAATCCAATGATGATCACAGAAACAGACTCAGTCACAGTGAAATGTCAGACTCCATCATCTGTTCCTGTGTCTCAGTGTTTTTTGCACTTTATGGAAGGAAGAAAATCTACGTCCATCTCCTGTCAGCAGACACTGACAGGAACTGAGCTGCTCTCTATGGCAGAGCAGAGTTTACCTGTCGAGGTCAAAGTGACATGTTTTTACACATTAGAACATAAAGGAGGACCACATAAGTCTCTGCATAGTAACACGTCCTCCATCAGCATACAAAGTAAGTGATCATAACATGCGGCTCTACAGTATACCTCTGTACAGTATGTGCATAAAGTTTTAGCTTTTATAAACCAAAGAATGAAACTAAAAACTGATTTTTATAAAGTTTTTCATTTACATGTAACTGATGTTACATTCTTAAATGAACTGCAATTTGTTTGAATTTAAGAGTCAATTCAAAACAAATTTTCCACTGAGTAACATGTCAGAAATTACAGCTGTTATACAAAGTGAGTAAATACTAATGCAGTTAACTAATATGAGGATGTTTGGCAACGGTATCAGTAGAAAAAACAACTTCTCTCAACTTGTCGGTTGTTTGGTGTGAGGAAAATGTAAATGTGCATAACATACATATATTTCTCTTATTAGGTTTTATTTTCAAATAAATGAAACATTTCTTTAATTAACTTGAGAAATCTTTACATTTTTTTTAGCCCCTCGGCCTGAACTGACAGTGAATCCAATGATGATCACAGAAACAGACTCAGTCACAGTGAAATGTCAGACTCCATCATCTGTTTCTGTGACTCAGTGTTTTTTGTACTTCATGAGAAGAAGAAAATCTACGTCCATCTCCTGTCTGCAGACACTGACAGCAACTGAGCTCCTCTCTTTGGCACAGCAGAGTTCACCTGCTGAGGTGGTAGTGACATGTTTTTACATGTCACAGCATAAAGGGGGACAATACCAGTCTCCTCACAGTAACATATCCTTCATTAACATACAAAGTAAGTGATCACAATGCGCTGCTCTCTGTTATACCTCATTACAGGATGTGCATTTATTTCTACAAACCAAAAAGGGAAGCTAAAGCCTGATGTTTATAGGGTTCTGTTTACCTTTAATAATGTAATGCACCAGATATTAGGAGGTGATACATATTTCCATCCTTGAATAAACTGCCTATATCTTGAATTAATTTAACTCCATCCAGGGAGCAGAATTCTGAGTATTGATGGATGTATTTACAGTGCATTATGTGTTATGTACTGACATCAGATGACAGCAAAACAATATCATAGGGCTTCAGCTACCAATTATTTTAGTAATTGAGTAAGCTTCTATTTTAGAAATTATAAAGTTTATTGCATATAAGATATAAGATCTGTCAAAAAAATTGTATTTGTAAATTATATGTAAATTATATGTGTGTTTGTGTGTGTGTGTGTGTGTGTGTGTGTGTGTGTTTGTATTTATATAAAATGTATTTTAAGAAAGCTTTATCTTAAATTAAAAAATGTATAAATAGTTTAAAGTACAGTCAAAGGTCCAATAAAACAAAACAAGATATATGTGTAATCTAAACTACGGCACAAAACAGATGATACAATGGTCTAGATGTTAATAATTAATATTAATAATATTTCAGTGTCCAACCTAATAGCTCTCAGGTCAGTGGATCAGAGTTTAAATGCCCATTTATATTTTTATTAGGTTTTTAAAAAGTTTTTATTCCTATATTTTTAAATATTAATGCAGTTTAATTAGCACATTATCTGATATGATTTCACTTTCAGTGTGAAAAATGTTACAAGAGTCTTCAAGTTAATACGTTTTAGCCCCTGTTTGCTGCAGGTACCACTTCCATGTGAAATAAGACTGTTACCGTCAGCCTTCAGCAAGCTGTATGATTTAACCAGTCTGGTCTCAGACTCAGTTAACAGATCATCTGCATATTTTAATAGTACTTCTGGAGGCTTACTGCAGATTTCTTTCTGTGTTTAAAACAAATAGCAGTGGATGGAGCAGCTGCAGAGTTTGTTTTTCTTCACGCCAGAGTTTGTTGATCAGGTGCTTTGATGACGGACTCACGCTAAAGTAAAGGTTTTAATGGTGATTACAGGAACATCGCTGCTGTTTTGACATTAGAAACATTCTGTTTCACTCACCTTGACCTCACTGTCTCAGTAACGCCTCCACTTCTCGCGCATAAACAAACTCCGGCTGCATGTTAAACTGTGTCAGCATCATCATCACTGTTGCTATTGTGTTATCAGTGTGTGTGGGATCAATGTTGTCAAACCTTTTATTCACACACTGCTTCTAAATACTTTTGTATTGCAGGTCTTGTTCTAGTTGTGTTTACATCGTTTAATACATCGGAGCACTACAGAGCCGCGTGTTAAAGGAAGCATCGAAGCAAAGACTGTGTCGAGAGTTTTTTATAATCAAAGTATTCGAATCACTCAATCATTATTAAAGCCCTACAACATTGTTTAAGTGTTGTAGGACTAATTGTAAAACATTGACACTTTGCTGTTGTATAGCAGTATTGCAGTAGTGGAAGAAAATGCCTTTTGTGGTGAATCCACAAGAAACTTAAATAATGAAACAATCACTACACAATCTTCTTTTATTGCAGCTGAAAAAACACTTTGACCTTTTCTCCTCCCCTATCTATGGACTTTACAAGTCACACAATCAGGAGAAACACAATTATTGTTAAGATGTTTATAAGTAAATAAAAATGCTTAGGTCAATTGCTGTGGTGTTTTTTGACATCTAGAGATATTCATTTCAGTGGGGACGACTTCTTCTGTGACCACACCAAGGACATCTTCAGGTTAGCAAAATTTCCTTAAATTGAATATTCATCATACTAAGAGGATTTTGCTTTGCATATCAGTGAAGTTTCTTCTTTGCCTACATGCCATTCAACATACTTTGCTGTTCTCAGGACCGTAAAATAAGAGATTTGTTGGTTTTTAACCATAGACATTTCAGTAGACCCAATTTCTACAAAGCTCAGCACTACAGGGACGACTTCTTCTGTGACCACACCAAGGACATCTTCAGGTGAGCGAAATTTCCTTGCACTGTGTATTCATCATACTAGGAGGGTTTTGCTTTGCATATCAGTGAAGTTTGTTCTTTGCCTACATGTCACTCAGCATACTCTCAAGACCATAAAATAAGAAATTTGTTGGTTTTTAACAGTAGATGTCTTTCTTCTTTACTTTCACCAAAACTGGAAGTAAGACTGACACTTGTTTGTGGTCTATGCTTTTCCAGTACCTTCTGCTTATAAACTACCTGTAGTTGCAACTGGTTTTGGTGTAATCGTGGGCATCATCTCACTGGGAATGGCTCTTGTCTGTGTGAAAAGAAATGGTAAGGACAGTAACAATTCCTTATGTCATGTAAAGCCTCAAACCTTTTCTACAGTCTGAAGTATTTCTGATCACACTATATTATAAAAAGTTTATACACAAAATCGACCGACCAGCTCCACCGCCGTTCTGTTCATAAACCGACTGATTTCTTACCTCCGTATCTTTTACTTCTCTTACATACTTATACGCTTTATGACAATTTTCTTATTCCTCCTTAAGACTCAGCATTATGTTTCAGCTGCTCGGCGCCAACACTCTGTACCTCACTGCTTCAACACACCAGTGAATATATTAACTCGCCCAGCATAGGGTAAAAAGAATTGACGTGACAAGCAACAGACAAAAGTTTGCATATTTTTCAACGTGTATGTTTTTTCAGTTTTCATTAAAAAAAAAGAAAAATTGATTTAACCCTTGTATGGTGTTCGGGTCTGTGAGACCTGTGTTCAGTTTTTTTCAAAAGAAAAATTAAACAATTAATTATTTTTTCACGTGTAAATGTGTTGTGTCTTTCCACTCACTCCACTTGATTATAACTGATTTATTTATAACATTTTATATAAAAGAAAAACGAGAAGCACATTAATTCATAAATGTGATCTAACAAAGGTAAAGGGAAAAAATTAACCATGTTTGCTGTTCATATGGCTTGTAATTGGGATGAAGTAAACATCTGTTGAGTAATTTAACATAAAATTGTTTGATAGTGTTAATTTGGAAAGCCAAAACTCTAGCGGGTCCACCAGACCCATGAACACTGGCTGAGTAACAAAAATACGAACACCACACAAGGGTTAACACAGTTCAGTGGAGTGCATACATACTGGATAGAAACACGTATTCATTCAACTGCGTTAGTATATCATTGATATTTAACTCAATCTGCCCACCTCTATCACACACGCACGAGAATGCCCATTCCCATATAGATTTGAGTAGGTCTGGTATCAAGTATCATTCTGATTTATAAGTGAATAGACAGCAGCTGCCACAAAATGGCAGTTTTTTTGTTTGTTTTTTTTAAACCTGTTTGGATGGATGTAAACCGGTATGTGAGAAGCTTAATGACAGATTGCTGATGAAAGCAGATGAAAGCATGTAACAACACTGTCACATCCACAATGACTTAAATTAATTAAATATTTAATCAGCTTTGGTATTATGTGTGTAATAAATCCACGGCAGACCCAGCCACGTTTCCATGCTTTTCAGCATACACTTTACTAATGGTTGCTGTACTATATATATATATATATATATATATAATCTGCCCACCTATATATGGTAAATGGACTAGTTCTTATATAGCGCTTTTCCACTCTTCTGAGCACTCAAAGCGCTTTACACAACTTGTGCATTCACCCATTCACACCCATTCGCACAAGCACAACTGACATCCACACACATTCATACTCCGATGAATGCATCGGAGAGCAATTTCGGGTTAGTATCTTGCCCAAGGATATTTGGCATGCAGACTAGGGGAAGCCGGGAATCGAACCACCAACCTTCCGATCAGTAGATGACCTGCTCTACCACCTGAGCTACAGCCACCAGAGGCGCAAAACACCAGCTACTGGTAGACAGAACAATCAGCCGAGACTGCAAGACCAGACTGACCAACCTGTGCACTGCCTGGATTGATTACAAGAAGGCCTATGACTCAATGCCCCACAGCTGGATACTGGAATGCCTAGAATTGTACAAGATCAATGGGACCCTAAGAGCCTTCATCAGGAACTCAATGGGGATGTGGCGTACAACACTAGAGGCCAACTCCAAGCCCATAGCACAAGTTACCATCAAGTGCGGGATCTACCAAGGAGATGCTCTGTCCCCACTGCTGTTCTGCATAGGCCTGACATAAAGACAAGAAAGCTCCTTACCATGCATGGAGGGTTTCACCCCAAGTCCAGCACCCTGAGGCTGTACGCTAAGCGGAAGGAAGGGGGCCGGGGACTGGTGAGTGTCAGCACCACAGTCCAGGATGAGACAAGGAACATCCAAGAATACATTGGGAAGATGGCCCCAACTGACCGAGTGCTCAGTGAATACCTCAGGCAGCAGAAACCCAAGAAAGAGGAGGGAGATGAGGAACCATCATGGAAGGACAGGCCCCTGCACGGTATGTACCACCAGCAGATAGAGGAGGTGGCTGATATCCAGAAATCCTACCAGTGGCTGGACAAAGCTGGACTGAAAGACAGCACAGAGGCACTAATCATGGCAGCACAAGAACAAGCTCTGAGCACAACATCCATAGAGGCTGGGGTCTATCACACCAGGCAAGACCCCAGGTGCAGGCTGTGTAAAGATGCCCTAGAGACAATCCAGCACATAACAGCAGGGTGCAAGATGCTAGCAGGCAAGGCATACATGGAACGCCATAACCAAGTGGCCGGCATAGTGTACAGGAACATCTGTGCCGAGTATAACCTGGAAGTCCCGAGGTCAAAATGGGAGATGCCCCCAAGGGTGGTGGAGAATGACCGAGCTAAGATCCTGTGGGACTTCCAGATACAGACGGACAAAATGGTGGTGGCTAACCAACCGGACATAATGGTGGTAGACAAACAGAAGAAGACGGCCGTAGTGATCGATGTAGCGGTTCCGAATGACAGCAATATCAGGAAGAAGGAACACGAGAAGCTGGAGAAATACCAAGGGCTCAGAGAAGAGCTCGAGAGGATGTGGAGGGTGAAGGTAACGGTGGTCCCCGTGGTAATCGGAGCACTAGGTGCGGTGACTCCCAAGCTAGGCGAGTGGCTCCAGCAGATCCCGGGAATAACATCGGAGATCTCTGTCCAGAAGAGCGCAGTCCTGGGAACAGCTAAGATACTGCGCAGGACCCTCAAGCTCCCAGGCCTCTGGTAGAGGACCCGAGCTTGAAGGATAAACCGCCCGCAGGGGCGTGTTGGGTTTTTTTTTTTTTTATATATATATATATATATATATATATATATATATATACATATACATATATATACATATATATATATATATATATATATATATATATATATATATATATATATATATATATATATATATATATATGTATATATATATATATATATATATATATATATATATACATATATATATATATATATATATGTATATATATGTATATATATATGTATATATACATATATATGTATATATATATATGTATATATATATATATATATATATGTATATATACATACATACAGTGGGGCAAAAAAGTATTTAGTCAGCCACCGATTGTGCAAGTTCCCCCACTTAAAATGATGACAGAGGTCAGTAATTTGCACCAGAGGTACACTTCAACTGTGAGAGACAGAATGTGAAAAAAAAAATCCATGAATCCACATGGTAGGATTTGTAAAGAATTTATTCGTAAATCAGGGTGGAAAATAAGTATTTGGTCACCTCAAACAAGGAAAATCTCTGGCTCTCACAGACCTGTAACGTCTTCTGTAAGAAGCTTTTCTGTCCCCCACTCGTTACCTGTATGAATGGCACCTGTTTGAACTCATCATCTGTATAAAAGACACCTGTCCACAGCCTCAAACAGTCAGACTCCAAACTCCGCCATGGCCAAGACCAAAGAGCTTTCGAAGGACACCAGGAAAAGTATTGTAGACCTGCACCAGACTGGGAAGAGTGAATCTACAATAGGCAAGCAGCTTGGTGTGAAAAAATCAACTGTGGGAGCAATCATCAGAAAATGGAAGACATACAAGACCACTGATAATCTCCCTCGATCTGGGGCTCCACGCAAGATCTCATCCCGTGGGGTCAAAATGATCATGAGAACGGTGAGCAAAGATCCCAGAACCACACGGGGGGACCTGGTGAATGACCTGCAGAGAGCTGGGACCAAAGTAACAAAGGTCACCATCAGTAACACACTACAACGGCAGGGAATCAAACCCCGCAGTGCCAGACGTGTTCCGCTGCTGAAGCCAGTGCATGTCCAGGCCCGTCTGAAGTTTGCCAGAGAGCACATGGATGATACAGCAGAGGATTGGGAGAATGTCATGTGGTCAGATGAAACCAAAGTAGAACTTTTTGGTATAAACTCAACTCGTCGTGTTTGGAGGAAGAAGAATACTGAGTTGCATCCCAAGAACACCATACCTACTGTGAAGCATGGGGGTGGAAACATCATGCTATGGGGCTGTTTTTCTGCCAAGGGGACAGGACGACTGATCCGTGTTAAGGACAGAATGAATGGGGCCATGTATCGTGAGATTTTGAGCCAAAACCTCCTTCCATCAGTGAGAACTTTGAAGATGAAACGAGGCTGGGTCTTCCAACATGACAATGATCCAAAACACACCGCCCAGGCAACAAAGGAGTGGCTCCGTAAGAAGCATTTGAAAGTCCTGGAGTGGCCTAGCCAGTCTCCAGACCTCAACCCCATAGAAAATCTGTGGCGGGAGTTGAAAGTCCGTGTTGCTCGGCGACAGCCCCAAAACATCACTGCTCTCGAGAAGATCTGCATGGAGGAATGGGCCAAAATACCAGCTACTGTGTGTGCAAACCTGGTAAAGACCTATAGTAAACGTTTGACCTCTGTTATTGCCAACAAAGGTTATGTTACAAAGTATTGAGTTGTATTTTTGTTATTGACCAAATACTTATTTTCCACCCTGATTTACGAATAAATTCTTTACAAATCCTACCATGTGGATTCATGGATTTTTTTTTCACATTCTGTCTCTCACAGTTGAAGTGTACCTCTGGTGCAAATTACTGACCTCTGTCATCATTTTAGGTGGGGGAACTTGCACAATCGGTGGCTGACTAAATACTTTTTTGCCCCACTGTATATACATACATACATATATATACATACATACATATATATATAAAGACTTTAAAGCTGGCGAGGCATGATTGCATATGCCATCCAGGTGCGACTGCCTCCCTCACAGCCGTGCAGCAGACCACAATGTCCTTGAGTGTTGTTGTTTTTTTGTATGGTAGTTTTATATGCTGACTTTGTTTTGCCTTTTGTTGTAGGTAATTCTTCAAGCACAAAAAAAACTGACCGAGGAGGATGGGTACTTTTCTTTCTTATTTTTGTTGTAATAAAATTCCTTGTATCTACTAATAATTCATGTACTTAGTTGCAAGTCATTCATGACTTCTCCTCTTCTCCATTTCTTCTGTTATCAAACAAGATGTCTCCAAATGATTCTGAAGTCTACAGTATGACCAGTTTAGTCCCTGTTGATGACCCACCTAACGGTGAGTTGCTGCTTTTGTGCTCACAGGTTTCCTTTTTTAATTTTGGTCTGAGGTTTGTTACAGTTGTATAACAATTAAGATTATTTTGATGAGGAACCAAAATGATATAATTGAATGAACAAAGCATTTAAACAACAAAACCATCTTATTGTTTGAATATCAGAGGGGTATACTACAAACCAAGATCAACATAGCCAGAATTTATTTGCATTAGTGGACTTAAAAGATTCTAAAACCCCAGCTGGAGATAACAGGTGTCATGACAATGGTTATTGTCATCATGACAACCATTCACAAGATCATCACAAGCGCATGGAGCACTAAAATAAACATGTTAATCTATTTGTATTACTACTCAGTGTATTCTTGGTGCTGCTGTTTATGTAACAGCTGTATGGAAAAGCTCTAGAAGGTTAGACTGCATGACCCTAAACAATAAAGCAGACATGGGGATTACTGTAGTTTGTCACTAAATCAAAGTGACATTCATTTTATTTATCAAATAGATATGGTGACAGTCTACAAATGTAACTGATCACTTTTCTAATCTGTATTCTTGTCACGGTCCTGGATCAGTGCACCTGTGGTCTGATTTCATCAATGTTTATGATTAAATTCAAATTCAAATTTTATTTGTCACGTACACAGTCATACACAGTACGATATGCAGTGAAATGCTTAGACAACTGCTCGTGACCTAAAGAAAAAAAGAAAAGGCTATGAATAAGATAGGAAATAAATATGAAAATTAAAAAGGGTAAATTTAACTAGGAAGGAATAAAATAAAATATAAAAATTAAAGTTGAAAAATAAAATAACTGTACAACAAAATACACAACACACAGTATAGAACTATATAAGAATGTATGAAGAAATATAAATAGATATATACATACAATAACAGCAGCTGTACAAGTATTAACTGGAAATGAAGAATATAATGACCAGTGTTTATTACTAGTGTTTTGGTTTCTGTTTTTTATTCCTAGCGCTCTAGTCCTTCTTTGCTCTGTTAATTCTAGTTCTTAGGTTTAGTTCTGGTGCCCCTATGTTTAGTGTAGGTTTAGTTCTGTCCTTATGTTTGTCTTCTTGTTCCTCAGTCAGTCGTGTCTCTTGTCGCTCCTGTCTCTGTACTCTGTGTTCTTTCTGTTCAGTGTCTAGTCTGGGTCTCTGTGTCTGTCGAGTCAAGTCAAGTCATTTTTATTTATATAGCACATTTAAAAGACATCAAGTGTCAGCCAAAGTGCTGAACAGAGGGATAATATGATAAAAAGAATTAAAATAGATAAAATGAAAACACTATAGAAACATTGTAAGACATCTATATATGTTTGTAAAAAGTATATGTGTACATGGAAATATGCAACTACATATACAAAAATGTACACATTCACACACAAGCACACATACGTGAAGATAAAATACATGTATACGTGTATACACATGCAAACATCATCCAATGAGATAAATGACCAGAATAGTTAGAACAGAATAAAAGAGGTGTCTGAGAGATCCGGAAGCCTTAGAAAATAAGTAGGTCTTCAGTTTGATTTGAAGACTTCCAAAGATGAAGAGGATTTTATGAAAGGGAGAAGACTGTTCCAGAGTTTCGGGGCAGCAATGGAGAAAGCCCTGTCACCTCTAGATTTGAACTGGGAGCGTGGAACTAATAACAGCATCTTACTGGAGGAGCGCAGAGTTCGAGTGGGTAAGTGCAGGCTAAGAAGATCTGAAATGTAACCTGAAGCCAAACTATGGAGAGCTTTAAAAACAAATAATTATATCTTAAAATCAATTCTATATTTAACTGGCAGCCAATGTAGAGATGCGAGTATCAGAGTAATACTCTCTCTTTTTCTGTTACCCGTCAGGAGCTGTATTTTGAACAAGTTGCAGGCGGGACAGGCTGGAGTGACAGATGCCTAAGTAGAGAGAGTTACAATAGTCAAGACGTGATGATATGCAGGCATGGAAAAGGGTTTCCAGGTCTTTAGATGACAGGATATTTTTGAATTTAGAAATGCTCCTGAGTTGGAAAAAACTGCCACGAACAACTGAATTTATTTGTTTGTCCAGCTTGAGGGTA
The DNA here is from genome assembly GCF_057382095.1 of Aulonocara sp. 'chitande type north' Nkhata Bay. NCBI lineage: Eukaryota > Metazoa > Chordata > Actinopteri > Cichliformes > Cichlidae > Aulonocara > Aulonocara sp. 'chitande type north' Nkhata Bay. Next base: position 25,428,151 of record NC_141348.1, read on the forward strand.
GAATCAAATATGAAACCAAGATTTTTTACATGGGGTTGTACATTAGCTGATAATGGACCCAGATTGTTTCTTTATAAGACTAATAGAGTCCTGCTTACCGAAAATTATAATGTCGGTTTTGTCGTGATTTAGTTTGAGGAAGTTCAGAGACATCCAGCAATATATGTTGCTAAGACATACACTGAGACTTTCTGCAGTGTACCATTGGCACCTGGTTTTAGAGAGAGGTAGAACTGTGTATCATCTGCACAAGAGTGATAGGAGATCTGGTGTTTCTGAAAAATGGAGCCTAAAGGGAGCATGTATAAGGAGAATAAGACAGGGCCCAGAATAGAGCCCTGAGGTGTTCCACAAGTTAGTGAAGCTGGGGAAGAGTATTTGTTACCCAGCATCACAGAGTATGATCTGCTCTCCAGGTAAGAGGCAAACCATTTTAGAGCAGAGCCTTGAATCCCGACACATGTCTTTAGCCGGTTTAATAGGATTGTGCGGTCGACAGTGTCAAATGATACACTCAGGTCTAAAAGAATCAAAACTGTACTTTTTCCAGAGTCAACAGCTAAAAGCACATCATTGAACACCTTCAATAGAGCAGACTCTGTGCTGTTGAAGGCTCTGAAACCAGACTGATATTTATCCAGAATATTATGTGTGTCTAAGAATGAGGATAATTCGGAGGACAACGTTTTTGAGAACCTTAGACAAAAATGGCAGCTTAGAGATTGGTCTAAAATTGCCAAGAACTGACAGATCCAAACCAGTTTTTTTTAGAAGCGGCTGGACAACAGCTTGTTTAAACAAATGAGGAACAGTTCCATTTGAGATACTGCCATTTACAACAATGAGGATGTTAGGGCTGACTGTCTTCAGCACATCTCTGAGAAATGGTGTAGGTAACACATCCAAGGGGCACGTATTTGGTTTCATGTGCATTATTATATTAGTAAGATGGGATAATGAAACTGGTTTAAATTCGGAGAAAAAGAATGACCATATAGGTGGTTCAGAAAGGTCTTGGGATGAGAGCGGGATATGTGGTCTGATATTATCAATTTTTTCAGTAAAGAACTTTCGAAAATCCTTAGACGTGTGTGAGGCAGTCTCAGATATGGCTGAAGTGGTGGGATGCAGGACAGAGTTGATTGTGTTGAATAGAACTTTAGGATTACCAGAATTCTTAGTAATGATCTTGGAGAAATAATTTGCTCTTTCTACCTTGATGGTGCACTGATAGTTATTTAAACAATCTCTAAACACTCTGTAAGAAACGTGGAGCTTATCTTTCTTCCATGTACTTCCTGTTTTATTTTGACAGTCTGGTGTTCGGCCTCTGTTCCCCGTGTTGTCTGTGTAGTTAGTACCAGCTGTTTCCCTTCTGTCTGCCATTTCCTGGTTACTCCGTCATGTATTTTAGTCCTATGTCATCCCATGCTTGTTGTCACATCGTACCCTCTCTTTGTGCTGTGTTTCTCCCGTCATGTTTCAAGCCCATGTTCCTTAGTGTCTATTTTCCAGTACCAGTTTAGTTTAGGTTTTAGGTTTTGGTTTCTTTTTGTAAGTGTTAAATTCCATGAAGAGCAATAAAGCTGCGCCCTAAGCTTAACCCTCTGTTACTGAGTTCTGCATTTGGATCCTCCCTCCTGCCCGCTGCATGGCACTAACCATGACAATTCTAGAAGATGCAATTACAAGAGTGCCAAAGCAAATGTTTGGTAAAAGAATAGGACCAAGCATAAAAAAGGTTATATATTTTCTGCTTCACCATCTGAATATGAATACATGCCATGACAATATGGCATGCAATTTTCTCGGCTGTATTTACTGCTGTTTTTTACATGTTTATATATAAATTGTAGTAAAACTATATTGCATTTATAGGATACTATTAAAAAAAGAATTAGTGAAAATATGTCACTTCCAGCCAATTTTAAGCCAAAATTTCATACAAATACTGGTGTGGACCAGTGATGTGTTCAGCATAGGTTACCATAGCGATGTAGGTGTTAAAAGACATTAAAATCTCCTGTTTATATTCAACTTACCTTGCTAACCCAATAATTTTGCTTTATAGCACGGTCCTCAGACCTTTTCCTATTTCATACACATTATATTTTTATGCATAGACATACAAAGTGAAATAAAGGTAACTCTGGTTCTGTATTACTCACAGGGTCTAATCAACTCAAAAGACAAGAGTCTCAAACTGAGAGTGTAAGTGAGACAAGTGCATCCTCAGCATTTAATGTATTAAATACAGAGAAAATGCAGATGCAAATAACTTTTGCTCTATTTTTGTTCTAGTCTGCCACATACTACTTTTACTCCAGCATCCCCGAGGAGCCAGATGAAACACCTACAATGAAAACAGACCTGGCATACAGCACTCTACAGGCACGCTGAAACACATTAAAAAATATTTAACTGGCAAAAAACAGAAGATAAGACTGACACACTCAAGCCATATCGATAAGACAGGAAAATATTTTTCTTTCTTTCTTTCTTTCTTTCTTTCTTTCTTTCTTTCTTTCTTTCTTTCTTTCTTTCTTTCTTTCTTTCTTTCTTTCTTTCTTTCTTTCTTTTATTTATTTTGTAGGAATCTCACTTAGATAATATTTCTACTTAAGACATCATTTCCAAAAGATTAATAGAGAATTATTAAACCCAATTTAACATTTTGTATGTGCATGGCTTGCTTTCTGGTGTCAGCCCAGAGATTTGTATTACCAGTGCAGTATTATTCAAGTAGCATTTCTATGTTCTACATAATGTGTTCTGTAGAACATTATGGAGTCTTTTATATACTGTCATTAATGTGTCTCACAAGGGCAGTGCCAGCAAAAATGCTGGAGCTTTCTTTATGTTTATCTACCTTGTTAAGAATGATCTTAATAAGGGCACCACCTTTAAAAGAAGAAAAACCAATAAAGCAATTAGGCTATTTTTAACTGATTAACCATTAATTTGGAGATTCTAATAAGTTCTTAGTTTAATCAGTCTTATAAAATAGACTATCAGTTTGAAACCAGTTTATAATAATTACAATCACAGTTATATGTCAATAGTCAGTGAGGTTGAAGGATTTGAGAATTTTGCATAGCAAAGGTTGTCAGCATTCATTCCTATACAACATTAATAATGCCAACATTTATATTAAAGAAAAATTATTTAAAACAGCACTGAGGAAAACCAGACAAAGATCTAACTAAAGACTAAGAGAAGAAGAATATATGTGCATGTGAGAAAATTTCCTCATCATGTGCTTCAATGTTAATAAAAAATGTTAATAAAAAATGACAAAAAAATTGCTGCAAAAATTGCCTGCAACGTCTGCATGCATTACTGACAGTATTACGTTGCAGGGGAGATATGTAAACCTAAGAAGTTTCTAGTGAGCATGGAGGGTACAGCATGAAATATAGTCCTATACCACAAATGCCAGCTGCATTAAATATTTTCTGTATTATGTTCAAGATATTTTTGTAACAGGATATGTTTTGTTCTTCTGGACACAGTAGATACACACACACACACACACACACACACACACACACACACACACACACACACACACACACACACACACACACACAGACAGACAGACAGACAGACAGACAGACAGACAAAACAAAACTGTAAATTAACAAGTATTTTTCTTAAAGATCATTGGCTTTAAAACAAGAACAAATAAAGCCATGTTACACTGTGTCACGGTTCTGGGTCAGTTTCGAACCAGTATTTTGAGTTTTGATTGTTAGTTTATTTTTCGAATGATTATTGTGGTTTTGGGTGCGATGATTATTATTATTATTATTAGAGTTCCATGTTTCTGTTTATTTGGGTTTAAGATTTGTGTTCTCATGTTTTGTGTGGGTTTAGTTTCATGTGTCATTTTCTGTCTGTCTCTCTATGTCGAGTCTGCGTCTTAGTGTGATGGTTTCTTGTTCCTGTTTTATTGTGAAGGTCTGCGTCTCATGTGAGTGTGTTCAGTTTTACCTCTGTCTCGTCTTGTTGATTATTCCCAGCTGCGTATCCACCATGTTTCATCCGTGTGTTCCCTGCCGTCATCATCATGTACCATCGTCTTCCATCCTTTATGTTCAGGTTCGTGTTCTTGTTCGTGCTCAGTAGTTTAGTTGTCCCAGTATAGTTTAGTTCTCCATTTTGCCGTTTGCCTCTCTTTTTTGTGTTCTATAAATCACCTTCACACCTTCACGACTGCCTGCGTTTGGATCCTCCTTTTCCTTTTCCACACGGCTCTTCTCACTCGCCGTGACACACTGTCTTTCTGGTAATTTATGTGATTTCAGTAAAGTAAAGTAAAAAAAAAAAAATGGATGTACTTCAATACTAAAAAGGGAAACCGTCTCATTGTGCAAATTAATTTCTGTTCATGTTCTCTAAAAGCGTGACCGTGAAAAAAATTTGTTTAAAATTTTATTGTACACATACTGATGAAGTAAATTCTCTAGCCTCTATTTCTATACTTCATATATTTACATCAGCCCCAGCATGTTTGTTTTTTTGTGACAGATTCATTCTTTGTAAGGTTGTGCACAGAGATCGTTTTTTATTTGTTTTTTGAAAGTAAGGTTATAGCTTAGAAATTTTGATTCTTACAAGTGTCGTGTGTATGGTCAGCATATAGAAAGTACCGTATAAAGACTTAAATTGTCATGTCAGATTTGACCTCTGACCTCTCATTCAAGATCAATAGACTGATTCGAAGGTCAACGTGATATTAATGCAATAAAGAGCTATTAAGAACTATGTCCCTTACTGCAATGTTGTACTGAAAACATAAAGGGACTGATAACCCTTTTTCAAGGTCAAGCAAGATCAAACTATAAAGATAAAGACGCGTCAAAATCACATGACCAATTTAAGACTGAACATAAACTATTTTTTTGGACTGGCACAAATAATTTGTGTGACTTCTTATTTGATGCAGCACACCTGATTGTTCTGTAAATAGATTTAAATGGCTATATAAAAAACGCCTGAGGCCTTGGCTGCATTTTTAGGTAAATAGTACCATATAACTTTGTTGTTTGCAAAACTTGTGCATAAGTTTTAGAAATATACAATTTCTATTTGAATTTCAAGTTATGAAAATGATTCGTTAAACATGTTTGTGGGTTTTACAGTAAAAAAATATATAACTTTTCTATTCGGATTTTGATTTTTTGTCTAAATTTAGATCAATTGTGCTAATATTGTATGAAAAAATGAAAAAATAACTCAAATTTCAGATATTTGAGGTTTTGCTGAAAATAATGATACCAAACAAGGCAAGATAAACAGTTTTTAAAGGTAAAATCAAAAGTAGTTAAAAACGGCCAATTATACCCTGGACCCCAGAGGGTTAAAACTATGTTCCTTACTGCAATGTTGTACTGAAAACATAAAGGGAATGATATGAGAATTCTAAATATCACCTTATTTGACATCTGACCTCTTCTTCAAGGTCAAGCAAAGTCAAACTTTAATGAAATGTCTTTTATCTCTAAAACTATGCTTTAAATTCTGCTGCCTTTGTGTGTGTTGGCCACTTTTAGGAAATAATACTGGTATATTGGGATTCTAAATATCACATTATAGTTTGCATTTAAATATCATGTCAAATTTGACCTCTGACCTCACTTTCACATTTGACAGCTGCCTTTCTTTTACACTGACCCCCAAATGTGTTATATCTTTATAAAAGACAGTTTTGTTAAGAGAAAGAGGATAACTGTTAAGTATAATAAAATAAGTTTCAACAGGGCACTTGGCAAAAGTGTGGATTTTACACTTGATTTTATTCCAGTACAAAAAAATTTCAAGTACGTTAAAAAAGAACAAAAAAACAAAATGATTATGATAATGCCCAGAGAGGGGTCTGTCCGTCTTCTTGTTCTACATCACATCTATGGGATGAATAATAAACATAGGTCCAATATGTTTATTGTCTTCATCTTTTTCCTGAAGTCAACAGGCGCAGGATGTGAGTGGGCGTTAAGCCGTCTAGGAAAGGATCTCAAAACTGGATTATAGATGGCAGACAGCTGATGTCGTAAACCACCGCCTCTGTTCACTGCCACTGTGAACGATCATCTTTGAACAGAGGAAATCAAATGATAGGGTGGGGCTAGGTTTCACAGCGGGTTCACGCAAAACCTTGGCTAATTGTGACCTACACCCGTTTTCACAACTTGGCACGTGTGATTAGGTAGAAAATCAACAGGGGGTTCATGACCCCCTTGGGGGACACTCCCCTAGGACTTAAATCTGGGACTCTCCACCATTTGACCTTAGAACTCAAGAAGCTTCTCAGATAAGAGGTGAAATGTCCTCAAGGAACTTAAAGAAGTCCAGATGCTTTTCTTTCCAAGCTCTTTAGACTACCATGACCTAGATGACTGAGAACCTTCACAGACTTATTTCACACAAACACCACATGAGGCCACAACATGAAGTTGCTATTGGCAATGGAAACAGTGCCTATATGTATTTTTGTAGACTTTTGAATATGATATATTCTGATGCTGCCTGTGGTTTCCTGACAGTAAATATAACAAGTATGAAAACTACATTTACATATAACTCAGATAGGTGTAGTTTTCACAGTCACAGTATTCAGGTTCTTCATCATGGCTGGACATCTGCTGTTTGTCATCCTCATCTGTAAGTTCAACGTTTTATCATTTCTTTGTATTTGAAATGGTTTTGTATTTAACCCGATACCTTTTTAATGTCTGCTTTTAAACAATATTAAATGTTTATGTAATTACAGTATATTATATTAGCCTGACAGAAATACACTTAGTGGGAGAAGCAATCTTTTAACATTTTGTTTTTAATCAGTTCTTTCTCCAACAGATTTCTTTGATGATATCAAAGCACAAGGTCAGTCACTGAGTCTAGTATTATGTTTCTTGGTCATCATCATGGATATTATTTGTATTTCATTCACTTATGTTCGCCTCTAACTTTTCAGCCTTTAATCTGCCAAAAGTGATTCTGAGTAAATCCCTGATCACAGAGACAGACTCAGTCACACTGAGCTGTGAAGCTCCATCATCTATTTCTGTGTCTCAGTGTAATTTCTACATTGCAAGTCAAACAGTGTCTACAGGCTCCTCCTGTGTGCAGACACTAACAGGGACTATGCTGCTGAGGATGGCTCGAAAGACTTTACCTGCTGCGGTTGAAGTTAGATGTGCTTATGTTGCAAAGCGTGATGGGTCTTATTTAACATCTCTTGACAGTGAACCATCTACCATCGCCATAAATGGTACGTAACTTTTCTGACATATATATTGCAATTACAGTATATACATGAACCTGAATCATTTACATCTCGGTGCTGACTCTGATAATTACCTAACTTCAATTTTTCAGCCCTTCTTCCTCCTAAACTGAAAGTGAGACCACAGGTGATCACAGAGACAGACTCAGTCATACTGGACTGTGAGACTCCACCATCTGTTTCTATATCTGATTGTTATTTTCGCACTTCAGGACAACAACTTGCCAAGAAATTTTCTTGTTTGCAGAAACTGACTGGATCTGAAATGCTATCACTTGCACATCAAAGTGCACCTGTTACATTAAAAGTGACCTGTTTTTACCTTTTTATATATCAGTCTCCAATGAGTAATGTGTCTCCACTCACCATAAGATGTGAGTAAATATGACTGTAAAATATTACTTTTAGTTGCAGTATTACAATAAGCAGCAAAACCACCCTATACCTATTCCAGACACATATGTTATAATCTGTCTCTGCAGCTTTTCTCCAACCTACACTGACAGTGAGTAGATCAGCTATCACAGAGATGGATTCAGTCACACTGAACTGTGAGGCTCCATCTTCGGTTTCAGAGTGTTATTTCTACACTTCGAGTAAAGGAACTGTTAGAAAGTTGTCCTGTCTGACACAACAGACAGCAACTGAACTTCTGGAGATGGCCGGTGTCAGACCACCTGCAGAGATTAAAGTGAGTTGTTCTTACACGCCCCAGACGGGAGGGTCAAACTCTTTTTACAGTGACTCTTCCTCCATCATCATCAAAAGTGAGTGAGCGGCTTTACCACAAAGTACTGATTTTATCTTAATGTGTGAAAGCAAAGAATGCATGATGGTCAGGCACAGATGTGATCCTAACTGTATTCAATGTTTCAACTTTTCAGCTCCCCTTCCACCTAAACTCATCGTTAATCCACTGGTGATCACAGAGACAGAGTCAGTCACACTGAACTGTGAGACTCCTTCATCTGTTTCTGTGCCTGAATGTTATTTCTACACTTTGAGTGGAGGGACGGTGAAAGGGTTTTCCTGTCTAACAACACTGACAGCAACCACGCTGCTGGAGATGGCAAATCTCAGGACACCTGCTGAAATTAAAGTGATCTGTTTTTACACTGCACAACCTGGAGAGTTAAAGTCTCGGAACAGTAGCACATCGACCATTACAGTACAAAGTAAGTGACCTTCTTTTTCATCACATTATATACTGATACAGCATCCTAACAACAGAAATTTTGTGCTGTAATATTTCAGCTTTAAATGTGTTTTTAGGGGGAAATATAAAGAATGGAAAAAGAACCATGGATTTAGTAACCATCTTTCCGGGTGACAAAACTGGTATTCCTTATGTTTTTTTATGACACAACCTGGAGGGTCAGGCTCTCCATACAGTAACCTAACCTCCATTACTGTACAAAGTAAGTGTTTGCCACTCTTGTCCCATTATCATTTTGTACTACTTTTGTGTATTTACTACCGTTGCAGGAATGCCCATAACGCCAACTTCAGAGAAACATGTATCAGGTGATGAAACTGTAAACTGATTCTGAGACACTTTACGTAAAGCGATGACACATATGTAGATTTCAGTATGTTTTTTTGCATTTCAGACAGACAGCATCTGTATATACCCATTTCTTCAGATAACATACATCCAATGGATCCATCACCACAAGATGAAAAAACAGGTAGACTGGCTATGTTAACAAGCACAATCGGTCATATATTATACCTGCTGACACACATATCTCCCATTCTACTTTTAAATACTACATATTGTCAATCCTACTTATTTGTTTAATATGTGCATTGAAGGACATATCCTGATCAAAAATGACTCCAAGATTTCTCACAGTGTTACTAGAGGCCAAGGTAATGCTATCTAGAGTAAGAGTCTGGTTAGATACTATATTTCTAAGATTTTCAGGGCTGAGTACAATAACCTCAGTTTAATCTCAATTTAGAAGGAGAAAGTTAGAGGCCATCCAGATTTTTATGTCTTCAAGACCTTCCTGCAGTTTAACTGAATGGTGTGTGTTAACAAAAACTTTCATATGATAGCGTTCTTTGCTAATAAATGTTTCCATTGCAGGGACGCTGCTGATAACTGTAATTGTTGTGAGTTGTTCCGGAGTAGCTGTGGCCTTCATCGTCATGGGATTTTTACTTCTCTACACTCAAAGAAGAGCTGGTGAGAATCTGAGCTTTTTTGTTTTTTGGAGATACTGGATCTCTAGTGGATTTTTAATTAAAAATCAAGATATAATTTCTGCAGATTTTTAAGCTTAGTGAAAGAAGATTAACAAAAGTACTACATTATCTGTTAACATTTACATTCATTTTTATATCTAGGCCATCATTTGCAGACAAATCAAAGTTGGATTCTCCTTTATTTTATTTACTAGTAATATTTTTTTCCAAATTATGATAATTATAAATTTATGGCTCTGGAATAACATTACAGAAAATTATAGAATATAAAATTCTATTTATATGTGTAAACTGGGCACATATAACTAAGCTTCAATTATTTAAGGCAAATTACCTTCATATTTTATATACAGTAGGGAACAAAAGGGAACAAAAGTATATTAAAGTATAATATAAAAAGTTTCCTCATGAGCAACAAGTTTTTGCATGAACAAGATTTAAAGTACTTCAGCTTGGACATGACGGGATTTATCTGCTAGCAAACTGTATATTTCCCAAAATGTTCAAAAAGTGCTGTCTGTTTTTTCTGTTCATAGAGTGAAGAATACCAACAGAGGCACCTCAGAGAAATTATGGGTGTCATTTCAAAAGAATACAGTGTTGACAATGGGATTAATTATGAAGTTAAACATTTTATTACTGTTAGCTTTTGTGTGTTTTTTTTATAATTTACATTTCATTTAAAGTTTGATCCCCAAATGGTTTCATAGTGTTGACACAGAGATGCAAATTAACTATAAAGAAATAAATAGTGTGTTCAAACAAGATGATAAAACCAATAAAAAGTAAATTATCTATAAATAATAAAATAATAACTATTTTAGAGCTCACTGATGTTGGTTTTGTCCTTAAAAACAAAATAAACATATTGTAAGAACTCCAGCAAGAGAGAGAGAGTGTAAATTATTGGTCAGATTGTCTGTATACTTCTCTCATTATGTTTTTTTTCCTTTGTTTTTGTTTCGTTTGTGGCTGCTATGGACTGGATTGCACAGCCACATCTTTAATTTCAGTTAATATCATCAGTGTAGCATTTGCAGTTGTTTTAAGGTTTCTAATAACAAATAGTTTTTAGATGGTATTTTTGATGTTCTTATGTAGACTCACTCTTTCTCTCTGTAGGCATAAGAAATGAAACAGGAAGGGTAATGTGACATGTACTGTTGCACTAACTTTGAAGCCCTAGCCTAAAAATGACTCCCACAGAACCTAAAACACATTTAATGCAGTTCTTTTCAGCATTTGATGCTAATCTGAATAAACACACATACAGAATTAGACTGCTTAACTGGTAAGACAGAAATGAAACTGATATTGACGTCTGTCTTTTTAGTTTATTTCACTGGTTCTGAATCTGCACCAGTTGGTCTGTACTAAAATGAATAAATCTAAATATACAACATGATGGGGGGTTTACAGAGGAAGACTAAATGTGTTTTTGTGGTTATTGTATTTTGATGCTGTTCTGGTTTCCTGGCATGTATAAAGTGTCGACAAAATGTGTTTGTTAAAGTCAGGTAGATGTAGTGTTTGGAGGTATTCCTCTCAGTTGTAGTAATCTGCTGTTTGCCATCTTCCTCTCTATGCTGAACTCTTCTGTCATATACATTGTTTAATTGTTCATACTGCTACTTAACCTCAATTAAAACACGATGCCTTAATTAATTAACCTTCTAGCAATCGATATTATTATTAGTGGATTTATTTAATTTGTTGACTATTTGTTTCTCCGACAGATTCTTTTTGTGAGAAGTTACATTTGATGAATCTAATATGTGTTTTAATGGTTTTAATGGTTTTCTTTATTGACAACTGACATTGTTGGACACCAGCATCTGCCTCAGTATTTCAGTGCTATTTTGATACTGGAGAGAAATAAACTACTAAGGCTGGCATTAAAGTGTTTTGATGTACATGATATGAAAATGTAAAAGAAAAAGAAATAGCAAACAAACATGTAAACTGTTTTGTACAATTGACAAAGAGTTCATCTAAATATATTTGTCACGTTCCCCCGTGTGCTGTTTGGATGAGTGTGTTTTTTATATTCTAGAGTCTGAGTGTGTCAGAGGTCTCCGCCCGATTGGCCACATGTCAAATCTTTCACCTGAGCCGTTGGATTAGTTCCCATTGGGGTTTAAAAGCTTGGATCTTCTCAGACACTGCCAGATTGTTGCACTGCATGTTGTGAAGGAAGCCTGGATCCAAACTATTGCTTCTCTGTTGTTGCCTTGTTATCATTGTTCGCTTTACTTTTTCTTTGTCCAGAAACCCACCCCTGAGGAGAAACTGTGCGAGAGGATTTTGTCTGGAAACACACGAGGGAGAGTCAACCACTGAATTATTGATAATTCACCTTTTACCAACATGTTTCTGAGGAAAAGCCTGTTGCCAGCCTATTGAATAATTCCTTCTTTTTAATCTTACCACTGTGCTCTGTGCATGTGTCCAGGTTTCCATACAGCTTGACAATATTATAGTTTTATGAGTTGAGGGTTAAAAACAGTGTGCCAGAACAGGTCTATTTGAAGAGTGTCTTTCTGTGGCCACCTAATGTTTACATCAGAATAGTCAGAGTAGTTTTAGTTTGTACATTCACATCATTCATTTTAATATGGCTGCTGCTAGTGGTCTTTATGTGTCTCATCTTTTTATTGCCCACTAGTCTCTGTGTTTCTCTGAGTTTTGATTAAAGAAAATTATCCAGCGTTCAGAAAACAGACAAAGAAAAAAAGTTAGTGCATTGTTGTTTATCTTTTGTCTTTTTCCTGTTTTACTTGTGAGGTTAGTTTTGTTGCTTTGCTTTGATTTCCAGCTTTTATCTGTAATCATCTTCTCTGCTCTGCTCTCATTGGTTTCACCTCAGTTTATTTTTACCCGAGTTCACTGGGCCTATTTGTGTATCTAGTGTTGTCTTGTCTTGTGTTGTCTTCTACAAGAGCCTTGCTTCACCCACAATCTGTTCTAGCTTTCTTTAAAAACAAGTTTTTTCTGAATGGCTGAACATAGCAATGATGAGATTTGAACAGCAGGTAGGAGGAGCGTCTGTCTTTTAAGGCAAAACTCTTTTACTTTATATGGTCTCATTTTAGACAAGTTATTTATAATTCTATTGGTCCATTTATTCTCATGTATTGAGGTTGTTGCTATGCCTTGCAAGAAAAAAATATGGCATAGGTGTAGTGTTCTGTTGCAGAGTGTAGCAACTCTGATCAAACACCAAGCTAAACCTCTGTCAATGAATACACGAGTCCGAGTAGAGTTGACTTTTTACTCAGAATCTTCATTTGACAAGCGGTGAAAACTGTAGTTGAAAAGAAATACAGAATAGAAAAAATGATCGTTTACATAAATATTGCATCACGAAATAACTCAAAATGTGACCTTACACCTTCGTGTTAGCTTTAGCAACAGTAATGATCATCAAAACTGCCTTTTTTAACATGTACAAATCAACCTCCATGAATCACAAATAAAATGTAATTTTTCACAAATACCACTATTTATGCCTTTTTAACACCTTCATCGTGAAATATATACACTTACGGCGTTGCCTGAACAATGTTCCCAAGTGGATGGCTGTGGATAAGCCTCAGAGCAAGACCACATGTCACTCTCCCTCTTAGAGAACCAGGAAGAGGAATTAAACAGGAAATGAAGCAATACAGGTAACCCACCAGGAAGTGAGGTTATTAGCAAGTTCACCTTCAAAATTAAAGCTTCTTAACATTTTTAACTCTTTTTACTGTTCTTTCTAACTTAAATACATACAAAAGAATTACTTTAAGCAAACATTAAAGATAAATGAAATAAATGCCTTTGAGGCATCACACTCCCCGCCTGGCCTGTGTGAGGCCACTATGAACTTGAATGAGTCCAAACAACAGTCCTTAAATCAGTCCTTAGGCAGAAGAAGAACTACTTCTGCAACTGGCCTAAGGAAGGTTCTTGTGTCACCTTGGTTGGTCGTTTTTACTTCAACCTTTCTCACATGTCCATCCTTCCCAGGAAAGGTTGCTGTGACTATGGCCATGGGCCAGTAGTTGCGGATGGTCTGCTTGTCCCTGAGGAGGACCAGATCCCCAACTTGAAGGTTTCTGCGTGTCACTGTCCATTTTTGTCTTTGTTGTAAGGATGGTAAGTATTCTTTGCTCCAACGGGCCCAAAACTGGTTTGCGAGCGCTTGAACTTGCCTCCATTGTTTTGTGAAGAGGTCCTTGTCTGTGAAATCTCCTGGAGGAGGTGGAACTCCTGATTTCTGTGTGAGGAGCATGGCTGGTGAAAGAATGAAAGGTTGGTTTGGGTCTGTAGACACAGGTAGGAGTGGACGTGCATTGATGATAGCTGTAATTTCTGCCATTAGTGTTGACAGCACTTCATGGGTCAGGTGACTCTTTTGCTGCAAGAGCATTGAATCAAGGATTCTCCTGGCAACACCAATCATCCGTTCCCATGAGCCTCCCATGTGGGAAGCATGTGGAGGTCTGAAGTTCCAGCTACATCCTTGCTTGCGAGGTACCCCTGTACAGTATTACCCATCTCCAACTCCTTGCTAGCTCCAATGAAGTTGGTCCCACAATCAGACTGAAGTTCCTTTGCAGGGCCTCTGAGAGCGAAGAACCGCCTGAGAGCATTTATACAGCTAGATGTGTCCATAGACTCAATCAGCTCAATGTGGACGGCCCTTGAACTCAAACAACTAAACATCATGGCCCACCATTTGCTCTCTGCCACAGATGAGACTACTCTCCAAGGTTGGACTGAGTTTATGTAACGGGCTGTTTGTGGGCACCGCTTTGTTTGCTTGGAGGGCTGACAGTTCCTTGGCAAAGGCTGGCCTCTGTGCTGCTTGCAGAATGACATGTTTCGCTTGAGCTATTTCGTCCACAGTACGAGGTAAGCGGCATGTGTGCAATCCTATACACCTGCTGTTTTGGTTTGAATGTTTGTGAGATCTTGCCACATGGATAAGGAAAGCCACAGCTCACAGTAGAGAGGTAAAGGTGGAGAAACGGCGAAAGCGATCAGGGGTAAGTACAGGTTCCTTCAGATGAGTAGTGTAGGTGCGTACCTGTGGTCGAATCTCTGAGTCATTTCCCGGGTCGATGAGCTCAAACGTCTCACTGGTTTGTGTTGTTTCTGCAGATAACTGATGCAGGAATGAAGGTCCGGTGAACCAAGAACTCTGTGCCAGATGGGATGCAGGCAGAGATCTAGATGCATGGTCCGCAGGGTTTGCTTCCGTGCACACATAATGCCATTGTTCTGGTCTGGTAGATTGTCGGATACGTTGGACTCTGTTATGGACATATGTGTAGAAGCGTTTTGTAGTATTACAAATGTACCCGAGTACCACCTTACTGTCCGTGTAGAACCTGACAGCATCCAATTTCAGATCCAGCTCCTCTCGGATGAGATCCGCCATTTCTACTGCAAGGACGGCAGCGCAGAGTTCGAGCCTCGGGATTGTTGGTTCAGACTGGGGTGCTAATTTGGCTTTGCCCATAACAAATCCTACTTCCACTTTTCCATCCTCCTGGATAGCTCTCAAGTAAGCGATAGCCCCAATGGCCATAGTTGAGGCATCTGAGAATACAAACAACTCTGTGCGCACAGCTTTGGTGAGCGAGGTTGATGTGTATGCACATGGCACATGAAGCTCCTTTAGGACTTGAAGAGAATCTCTCCAGGTTTCCCATTTCTTCAGCTTGTCTTCTGTGAGAGGTGCATCCCAGTCAGTCAGTTCCGAACGAAGTTCCCTAAGAAGAGCTCGTCCCTGGATTGTGACAGGTGCCAGCATACCCATCGGATCAAAAATACTATTGACGGTGGAGAGGACTCCACGTCGAGTGAAAGGTTTGATAATAGTTGATGCAGAGAATGTAAATGTGTCTTTTCTGATCTCCCAAAGCAAACCCAGGCTGTGCTGCATGGGTGCTGTCTCCCCACTCAAATCCAGATCCTTGATGAGCGGGACACAATCTTCTGGCGGGAAAGCTCCAGTGACTGCTGGACTGTTCGACACAAACTTGTGCAAGCGGAGGTTTGATTCAGCAAGTGAAGCCTGAGTCTGTTGGAGAAGGTTGATTGCTTCTGCTTCAGATGGGAGAGACACCAAGCCATCATCCACATAAAAGTGCCTTTCCACAAATTTCATTGTGTCGGCACTGTACTTCTGGGCACCTTCAGCAATGGCTCTTCGCAGACCATAGATGGCCACAGCCGGAGATGGTGAGTTGCCAAAGACATGAACCCTCATGCGGTAGTCGATAACTGCCTTGGTGAGGTCGTTGTCCTCATACCACAAAAACCGGAGGTAGTTGCGGTGCCTTTCATGAACCAAAAAGCAGTGAAACATTTGTTGGATGTCGGCGAGGATAGCTACTCTCTCCCTCCGAAAGCGTAGAAGGACGCCCAAGAGAGAATTGTTGAGGTCGGGACCAGTCAGAAGCACGTCATTGAGGGAGACCCAGCAGTAATGAGCCCTGGAATCAAAAACCACCCTGATTTGGTTGGGCTTTTGTGGGTGGTATACCCCAAATGATGGAAGAAACCAGCACTCTTCATCTTCCCTCAAGGGTGGTGCCACCTCTGCGTGACCGTTGGCAATGATCTTCTCCATGAATGCCACATATTGCTTCTGCATCTCAGGTTTCTTCCTGAATTGGCGTTGCAAGGATTCAAACCTCTTAACCGCATGCTCTTTATTATTTGGCGAACGTTGCCGTGGCTCCTTGAACGGCAATGGAGCAACCCAACTACCAGTGTCATCTCTGTGGACATTTGTATCCATGATCTCTAGGAAGAGGATGTCTTCTATTGATGGAGCAGGTTTGTTATCATGTTCAGATTGGTTAAACACTGTGTGTCCTAGCATCCTCTCTGGCATTTTGTTAGACTTGCTGAAGCTTGGCTGTGTTTCTTTGACATGCATGAAACTTGCACAGGGCTGAAATATGGAATGGCGACCGCTGTCTACCACATGGGTCTTGAATGTGTCCACCGTTGGCTTATGCACATTACCTAGGCACACCTCCCCTATCACCACCCAGCCTAGATCGAGACGTTGTGCAAACGGAGCGTTGTGTGGCCCGTTAACTTGCTGCCTGACCTTGTGTGCTCTAAGCACGTCTCTCCCGAGCAGCAGGAGTATCTCTGCTTCTGGGTCTAGATCGGGGATGTGTTTGGCTATATGGTGGAGATGAGGATGATGCAAAACAGCACCTGGTGTTGGGATTTCAGCTCGATTGTTAGGGATTTCAGGGCACTCAAGGAGTGGTGGAAGAGGTACGAGCACGTTGCCGTTCAACGACTCTATCTGGAATCCTTCTGCCTTTCTGCCATACGTTTCGATGACACCGGAACATGTTCTGAGATGGTATAAGAGTGGTTCGTTCTCCACACCAAACAGCTCAAAGAACTCTGGCCTGGCTAAAGAGCGATTGCTGTGGTCGTCCAGAATTACATAAGCTTTAATGGCTTTGTGTTTTGAATGTTTGGGGTAGACCTTTGCAAGGCAGATCTTAGAGCAAGAACGACCCCACTGGCCGGGGCCACAAACCTCTGTGCAGCTGGTTCTAACATCAGTTACATTAGAGTCATCTTCTCCCTCCCCGCCGTTCTCTTGTGGTGGTGGAGGAGCCTTGGTGAGTTGAGGTTGTGGGCCAGGGTGCATAGCTGCATCATGATAGATGCTTTCACACTCTAAGCATTTCACGGAAGATTTGCAGTCTTTGGCAACATGTGAAGTTGAAGAACAACACTTGAAGCATATTCCTTTCTGTTTTAGAAAGGCCTTCCTGTCATCGATGGACTTGTTTCTGAATGTCCTGCATTTTTTAAGTGGGTGAGGTTTATTGTGCAATGGGCAGTTCTTGTTAGGGTCGTTGTTGATTGTAGAGACATCTGTTTTGTGAACTGCGATAGACTTGTTGGTGTTAAAGCTCTTCATAGGTAATCTTTCTGATTTTGTGGGGTTTGCGCCGTTGCTTTGACGAATAAAGCTGGGGTCATTTCGCTTCTTTGCCTCATGACAGACAAAGTTACAAAAGTAAATAAAGGGAGGGAAGCAGCCGTTATTCTCTTCTTTGTACCACGACCCAGATGACACCCACTTCTCCTGGAGCCCATATGGGAGCTTGTCTACTATGGGTCCAATACCTCTGGAGGTGTCTAGATATGACAGCCCAGTGAGGTATCCATCCTCATTGGCGCCTTGTATCTCCATAAGCAAATCCCCAAGTTCACGTAATCTGATGTGATCTTTGGCTGCAATTTTTGGAAAACTGTCAAGTCTCTGAAACAGTGACTGCTCGATCATCTCAGGGGCACCATAGCAGTCATTCAGCCTCTCCCATGCCTTGCGCAGAGCCAAACCAGCATTATTCACATGCACTGAGCGTATGCATCTTATTTGCTGTCCAGACTCTTTTCCTAACCATTTGGTCATGAGGTCTAATTCTTGTGTTTCTGTAAGTTGAACCTCAGCCACAGCATTAGTGAATGAGGACCGCCATGCACGGAAATTCTCTGGCTTATCATCAAATTGGTACAGTCCTGACGTAACGAGATCACGTCGCGCCAAATATTGTGCCAGAGGGTCTGGGGGTTGTGACACGCTCACTGGACGCATATGCCGGGGTGTTTGTGATTGAGCACCTATATACGTGCGAGGGTTTGTTCTTTCGACGTCGGTCTTCAATTCAGCTCTGGTCAGTTTAGACAGGTTTGTTGTGGGTGGATACGTCCCATTATCCACTTCAGGCTTGGGCTTGCTATTGCTATGTTGGAATTCCGCTAAGCTTACAGGTGGATGCCATGTTCTGAAACTGTCTTGTGATTCTGCATGGTCTACAGATTTAACAGGTGGGACAGATACTGGTGCGAAGGTAGACTGATTCTGATCATTTTGAGAGCAAACATATTCACTGGTACGTTGCAATCTAAGCCTGTCTTCTGACTCAGATTTCACATTTTCTACATTTCCATGCATTTCTGCTACATCTTCTAACACCTGTGCTTCAGCGATGGCTGCGTCTGCTTCACGATTTAATGTTAGCACTTCCAGCTCTGTATCAATTCTAGCGGCTTCCAACTGATTTTGAGCTTCTCTAGTTTTCCTTTCTGCTTCTCTAGCAGCCTTTTCCAATTTTAATTTAGCCTCCTGGCTAGCATATGATGCTCGTACCTTAGCAGCTTCTGCTTTAGCTCTGGCACGAGCCGCACTTACAGATGATGCTGATGTCACGTTGCTCCTGGTATTTAATACCGATGACTTGTTGCTTGCTGCCATCACGAACACGTAGGACCATCAAGTGCCGCCTTTTCACTGTAGTGTTTATATTGTGTTCTCAGTTTTGTCATTTAAGTGAATAAGAACCTCTTACATGTAAAACATCAAAACAAAATAAATAATGAAGGAACATGTATATTATTCTGTGTCAGTTACTGAAGGATATAAAAAAAAACAACAACAGCAATAGAATAATATTAAACACAAAGTGAACCCGTCTTCCTTCATTAAATAGGTTCTTTTAGATGTTAAGGAGGAATTGACTTAACCAGGCTGGCGGAGAATGAAGACAACCGGACACCTGCTGCAGATGGGGAATCAGTGAACTTTTATTGAGACAGAGACAACCTCTCAACACAGCTCACATCAAGAGATTCCCAATATTTGCTGTGAGGATGGGTAGATATTCTCTAAAACTTACAGGAGGGGGTTGTGAGGAAAGTGCTGCATTAGCAGAAAAAACAACTCCATAAAAGGAAATCGGCCTTGGGTGTTCTAGTCTCTTCGCTTGCAGATATCTTACACCTGCAGGATGAGGCGATCGCTTCTTATCGCTCTCAAGGCCAAAGTCGTGAGCACATTTTTATTACACAGTTGCACAGTAACTTTAAAGCTGAACAATATTTAAAGCTGAATAATGTTTGATCAGATTATATTTTCTTCAAATCCCCCTTTTGACCCATCTTAAATGGGTCAACACACAAAAATAAGTAACATTCAAAGGAACACAGAGACGTGTCGAAGCCTGGCTCGAAAAACTCCTCGGGTCTTATCATTTGTCTTTATCTGTCATTGCAGATGAGGAGAAAAGAGTCCAGGCACCACCCTGCCCAGGGGTCGGCTGCAAGCAGTCTCGGTTCCCGACGAAAGCAGTAACAGCTGTCCTGCAACCAAGGATACAACGAGTTAGTGCAACCAGGGTAGTGACACAAAATTAACAGTTCCTGTAAGTCAGCAACCAAAAAGCATAAGTAATGATAAAAATGTGGAGAGTACAGAGTATATTATAATAATGAGAGATATAAACGTGAAAATGTGAAAGAATAAATCAACCGTAAAATAAACCCAGAACGGTAACTGCTAAGGACATTCAAAAGTGAATATGTTAAAAAGTGAGGAAGGGGTGTGGAATAAAACAATTTATATCCAGTGGTGGGAGTACACATTCGCTCAGGCTTAAGTCCGGAGACCCTGAGAACATCGCTTAACCCTCACAACCCGACCAGACACAGTTCAACCAGATATATCCTTCAAGAGGAAGTGGGTGAGGGAAACAATTAATAACAAGCCTAATACAAAACACCACAGAGAAATAACCATTCTAGAAGCATTTAAACAAGAGAAAGACGATAATGTTCGTCACCCTCACGATCAGAATTTTCATCATCCGTTGGCGAGGAGGTGGGAAGTTGACCAGCTAATAAAGGCATCTGCCGGGCGAGATCCTTATCCTCAGGAGTGAGAGCTGTAACAATCAGTCTCTGGAAGAGGGATCGAATGCATGGAATACAACAGCAACAAAAACTGAGACATGTTTACTTAGCTTGAATGTCTTCTAATAGAGGATGATGGGGCACAGAAAGGTGGTCCAGTTCCCCCCACCTCGCCAAGGGCGTGTTCTAGGAGTTAAAGAGCAACAAAAAGTATCAGTGACACAACTTTAAATGAGCTTTCAGCAGTTAAAACTATTGCAATGTAAAATGTAAATCTTAAAAACTCAAGCCAATATAAAAGCAAAGTCATAAAAGATGTTAAAAATAGAAAAATAAAAATGTTTAGTTCAGTATGAAGAACACCCCCTTTTGTAACCAGCCGGCTTGTAGGTTGAGTTTTGGCTCCCTCAAGTGGTTGGTGATGCTGTTGCAGCTCCTTCTGACAGGTCCTTCTGCACCTCTCTCAAGGTTCTTCCTGGTTCGGTGGCAGCAGCGCACTGTGTGTAATGAAACCAGGTGTCACCTTTCCCTTCGAGCCTGACAGCGTGGGAGGTCCGCTCTGTTATGCGGTAAGGGCCTGTCCAGCGAGGCTCAGCCCACTTTCTCTTTGTGACTTTCAGGAGGACGTAGTCCGTTCCAGGTGTAGCCGCCTCTTTCAGCTCTTGCTGGTTTCTTTCAGCGACCTGTGAGGAATACTGGGCAACAAAACTGCGGAGCATGTTATAATATGTCCTCGGATCGAGGTCTGAATCAGCTTCATCCGACATTAACAGGCGAGAGGAGGGGCCAGGAAAAGGCCTGCCATGCTCCAACTCAAATGGAGTGTAACCAGAGGTTTGATTTACTGAGCATCTTATGGACATTAATGCAAGAGGCAATGCCTTAACCCAATCTAATTTGGTCTGTGCACAGATTTTAGCCAATTTAGTTTTTAGAGTTTGATTCATCCTTTCCACTTTCCCTTGGGATTGGGGGTGGTAAACTGAGCCAAACTTATGTTTCAAACCTAATGCGGCTTCAACCCTCTGCAGATCGTGGTTCCTGAAATGTGAACCATTGTCCGACCTTATGACCTCGGGAAACCCATGCTGTGGTATATAATGATTAATCAGACACTTCACCACAGTTCTACTGTTTTCACTTGCTGTCGGCCAGGCTTCTGGCCAACCTGAAAATGCATCCACAGCCACCAGCAGGTACCTGTAACTACCTACTCTGTCCACCATGTCTGTGTAATCAATGATTATTTCTTTCCCTGGGCAAAGTGGGATGGGGAAGTACCCTGCTATTGGCTTGAAGGCGGGCTTGATTCCAAATTGGTTGCACTCCTTACAGGTTTTAACCATGTATTTTGTCATGTCTTTTAGATAAGGGTGCCACCAGGCGGCTAAGTTCCTCATCATTTGTGCAGGTCCCACATGCCCCACTCCATGTGCCTCTTCCATTGCTGTCTGTCTGACCCCTGGCGGTAGAATGGGCCTTCCATCTGGGCCACGCCAGACATCTGTGTTTGTGGCCCCTCTTGTTACCCATAATGATTTTTCCTGGGGGCTGGCTTTGTCCTGTAACTCTCTGATTGTGGCTAGGCCTAGTTGTATGGGTGGTCTTTCTGGAGGGGGTGTGGCTTCTGGGTCCATTACCATAATCAGGGAGGGTAAGTAACCAGCTGTCTGCTTCGCTACTAAGTCGGCCTGTTTGTTACCTAATGCCACTAAATCCAATCCGGCACTGTGACCTTTGCATTTTACCACTGCCACCTTAACAGGTAACAACAGTGCTTCCGCTAATTCCCTCATTTCTATCTCATGTTTAATGGGCTTTCCGCTGGCTGTCAAAAAACCAGCTCTTAGCCACTGCTTGAGCTCCACATGCACTGCTCCCACAGCATAAGCTGAATCACTGTATATATTCACTTTCTGTCCCTTTCCCATCCTTAAGGCTTCAATCACCGCTCTCAGTTCAGCTCTCTGTGCAGACTGTTGTCCTGTCAACTGCTCTGCTTTCACTGTTTTCCATCTCATGTCTGTCTGTTCCACTATTGCCCATGCAGCCTTCAACATTCCACTTTCAGTTCTGAAACAACATCCATCTGTGAACCAATCTTTTTCTGCATCCATTAGAGGTTCTGCCTGCAAATCTGGCCTGATTTTCTCCTGTACCTGCACAACCTCTTCACACATATGTGGTTCCCCTGATCCCATGTGATCAGCCATGTTTATGCCTTCATGTGAGTAGGTGATGTGTGGTGCTTCCAAAATGGTACTGAGGCGTCTCTGCCTGAGTGAAGTGAGTGTGAAGGCCTGTGAAGAGACGTAGGCCACCACACTGTGTGATGTCAAAATTTTTAGTGGGTGGTTCATCACTATGTGTGCTGTTTTCTGAATGATTTTTGCAAGTCCAGAAACGTGTTGTGTGCACGGTGGGTGGCGTTTTTCAGTGTTGTCAAGCATTACGCTTACATATGTCAACACTTTTCTCTCTCCCCCTTTTTTCTGGAACAGGATACCATTGATATGGGTTCCAGTTCCAGAAACATCAAGATGAAAAGGCAAAGCATAATCTGGCACAGCAAGGTCAGAGGCGACAGAAAGCTGTTGTTTTAACTTTATAAACGCCTGTTCTGTTTCTGTAGTCCATGAGAGGGGAGCAGAGAGGTTTCTCATGCCTTGTTCATTTACCAAAGCGCGCAAAGGGGAAGTAAGGCCAACATAGTCTGGGACATAGGTCCTGCTGTAACCAGTCAGGCCCAAAAATGACAACATGTCTTTTACAGTTAGAGGTTTCGGATGGTGCAAAATGGAGTTCCTGTGTTCTGGGGACAAGGAAATACCGGACTGTGAGACCATGCGGCCTAGAAAAGAAACCTGTTTTCTTGCAATCTGTAGTTTGGTTTTGCTCACTTTAAAACCTGTGTTGGCCAGGTGGTGAAGTACCACTCTGGTGGCCTCCAAACAGATGTCAGCCGTGGGGGCCGACAGCAAAAGGTCATCCACATATTGTATTAACATACAGTCAGATGGTAGTGGGCTGGTTTGTAAAAGTTCTTTCAAACACTGATTAAACAGTCCTGGGGAGAGGGCAAATCCCTGTGGTAAGCGAGTGTAACGCCATTGTCGGCCTCTAAATGTAAATGAGAAAATGTCACGCAGTGACTCACGAAGTGGGAGGCAGAAAAAGGCATTAGCCAAGTCAATGCAGGTGAACCAGGCATGAGATGGTGGGAGGTTGGTCAAGGCAACATAAGGATTAGGCACAGGCAAAGTAGGAGTGCCAAGTAAGGCATTAATCCTTCTCAAATCATGTGCCATTCTGAACTTCCCCGTGCCTTTTTTCTCAATGGGTAGGATGGGCGTGTTCCAGTTAGAGCAGGAGGGCTCCAAGACACCGGCAGTGACCAAACCAGAAATTGTTTCTGCAATCCCAGCCTCAGCCTCCGGTTTGTGTGGGTACTGAGGCTGCCACAAAGGGGTAGCAGATGACAGTTGAAAAGAGACTGGCTCCACATCAACTAAACCTACATCTGTGGGTCCAAGGGACCACAAACAATCTGGAAGAGAGTCGAGTAAAGGCGCAGCATCACAGTGGTCTGTGTGTTCTCTGCCATGTGACCCGCTGACCACTCCATGTTGCAGTGTTGAGGAATTAAAGCAATCATTTAAAATTTGGTATGTCTTGGTAGATGGAGAAAACAAAACCTGTGGGAGTTTTGTAGGTGTCCAGTCAGTGGCCGCAAGGGAACGTTTAACCATTCCACCCAGCTCCTTAGCCTGGTGTCCAGGATGTAAGGCCAGTGACACATGGGGAGCTGCCTCATCAGACATCATGTACCACTGTAATTGATCTGTTGTTAAAGTAACCGCTGCTGCCACTCCCTCCGGTGCCGCAAAAATGCACGACATGTTCAAAGACCAAGCCCGCCCCTCACACTGCTCTTGGAACATGTGCTGGTACCAGGTGGTGTCATGCCTGTCATAAAACAGTGTAACATGAGGTGGGTCAGGGGGAGGGACATAAGGATGTAGGAGTGAGAGCCACGGCCGCCATTGCTGAAAAGCAGTCCAAACTCCTGGTTCAGCAGGTGTTTCAACTTCCAATAATGCCCAGTAGATGTCAGCAGAGTCCGCCAAACAGGAGGAGGGTTGCAGCAGAAACTGACCACCTCCCTCTGGCCCATTAGAACAGGGAAGCACAACCCCAGTAGGGAGAGTTACAGTTAGGCCTTGTGAAGAGCAGAGTATTGTGGCTCCTAATTTAATCAACAAGTCTCTTCCCAGTAAATTCACAGGCGCCTGTTTTGAACAAACATAGCTGTGTAACAAAGTCTGATCTCCAACCGTTGTGGGGAGGGGCACGGTGTAAGGCAGAGTTTTAGGTTCCCCAGATATGCCCACCACTGTAATCACTGTGTCAGTAAGTCTTTCACGAGCAACATCCTTAATGGTGGAGTACGTAGCTCCAGTGTCCACTAAAAAGCTGCTTCTTCTTCTATCTACAGTTATGGACAGCATAGGGTCCGCCGTTGTCCCTTCACCGTCCTGGGCAGTCTGTGGGGTGTCCTATAGCTGGGGACCACCCTCGTAGTACTCCCACCCCATCACAGGCATCTGTGGGGCCGGGGGCACTTCAACTAAAGCACCACGAGGTCCACCTCTGTGGCCAGGATGCTGATAGGGCCCACCACGGGCTCCCCTGCCTCTTCCAGCAGCCGGGTTCAAAGGGCACGCTTTAGCCCAGTGTCCAGGTTGTCCACACCGGAAACAAACATACATCTGGCCTCCCCTACCACCTCCCATCTGACCCCTTCCCCTGAAACCACCTCTGTTTCCTCCAAATGGGGAACCTCTCTGCCCATAAGGGGCCGGGGAGTGATAAGCACCATACTGGGGGGGCTGTGGATCAGTTGGCCATGGGTTCGGATACAAATCAGGGGCAACTGGACCAGGAGGGGGAGCCGCAGCGGCCACAAGCTGCTTTTTAGGCTTGTCACCTTTTCCACCCAGGTCGTTTTTAGCTTTCTGCAGCTGAACCTTCAACAGTTGCAACTGTAAATCTTCGACGCTCTCCGCTTTATCATCAGACTTAATCTGCACTTTGTTAAGATTAAAAATCAAATGTTTCTTCCAGATTGCAAAGTCACAGTCCTGCAAATCAGGATTATCCTCCATTTTCTGGCTTACTGACTCCGGAATGCCCCTCAGCACCGCCCTTCTAAACCACATGCTCTGTGAACAAGTCCTACTGGGGTGATGACCTGTATGGTTCACCCAGTCTTCAACAGCCTGATTTAGATAATGGGTGGGATTTTGCTTTCCCTCCCATTTAAATTTCTGTAAGGTGCCTTGATTTTTGGGTGGGAATTGTTTGCGCAGGGCCGGTCCAATAAACCTCAAGGCCTGCATTAGTGGCACCTCGTTCTCATGCGTGGTAGTACCCGCATTTTGTTCCAGGTCCGCTGCCTGAGATCGGGATGTGCACCTAGTTATAATAGCTCTAAAATCTCCCAGTGCGAGGTCCTGTCCAGCTGTGTATTTATCCAAACCAGCCAACCAGGCATTCCCTCCCTCCGTTATGTCAGGGAGTTTGTCCACTAGGGCCTGGACATCTCCGAATGAATAAGGTTGATACACTGGTCTATGTTGCGCTTTAGTCTGGACCAGGGGAAATATGCCTGGAGGCTGAGGCACAGGGCCCTTAGATCTAGTCTGATATCCTAAACTGGGAGGGGTAGAGGGGCGTGTATTGTTAAGGTCACTGAGTTCATCATCAGTATCCTCAGTTTCTTCCCCGCCTGGTGGGGTAGCAGTGTCAGCAAAAGCGTGGGCTAAACTCATCTGTGTTTCCGGATCCTG
Source organism: Aulonocara sp. 'chitande type north' Nkhata Bay (assembly GCF_057382095.1). NCBI lineage: Eukaryota > Metazoa > Chordata > Actinopteri > Cichliformes > Cichlidae > Aulonocara > Aulonocara sp. 'chitande type north' Nkhata Bay. The sequence goes on from NC_141348.1 coordinate 25,454,224, forward strand.
ACGGCCCACCAAAGACATGGTAACTGTGACATTTGGTGAAGTGCCAGGCTCAGTTTTTGCAGTAGCGGTCAGATCTCCCTTAACAGCGACAGGAGTGCTGGCAAAGGGGTTGGACCGGGAAAGAGGGGCTGACGCAACACGATTATTCACCTGGACCACTGACCTATGTTCGTTTAAGCAGCTGCGTAATGCTGCTTCTAGATCAGTTAATTGTTGTTCAGTGGGTTCCTGTCTGTTCATTCGAACCGCAAATGGTGCGCTCGCAAATGGGTCAGTTAGGCCCTCAGATCCGGTTCCAAAACAATGGGACATAGAAGAGGGGGCTCTACTACTAGCTGAGGATGTCGCCGACAGAGAGGAGCTTCCTGGGCAAAAATGCTTGGTATCTATGGGAGTTGGAGCTACGGGCGGTTCTTCTCCAATAGTCATTATTCCACCAGAGATATTAAGTACCGGATATATGCCTGCTGAGGGAGGAGTTGAGGCAGAATAGGGAGGTGGCTGAGACCTATTTTTCTTCATGTGTGGTTTTGCAGTTTCCCATAAACACACCCAGTGATTAAATTTAGCTTTGCGGCCTGCGTGCTTATCTGCTTCCTTTCTGTGTCTCACCCCGCTTATCACACCTGCACCTGCTGCTGCTGAGTTGGCTTCTTCCTCTTTCTCTTTTGCCTGCATAGCCTTATTCTGCCAAATTATTCCCCAGTTACCACTACTCCCCTCGTCCTTTCCCTTTTCTTTCATTAACCTTTCAGCTGTTTTCCTCAATGACTCTTTCTGCTTTTTTGCTTCTTTAGGCTGGTGTGTGGAGTTGATGACTGTCTCAACACATGTTAACTGTTCTCCCAATGTGCTAAGAATAACACCGGGACCCCAACCATCATCATTAGTTTGTCGATCTAATTCTCCATCCATTTTACTGTCAATGGAGGAGTGTTCTTTTATTGATTTTAAAGGAGAATTTGGGCCAGCTGGGTTTCTGCCTCTGTTAGGCACTAACAGCTGGGGCGCTGCTTTAAAGGTGAGTCAGCACTGAAATATCCCTTCAGGTGTTACCAAGCTTCTACCAAACCGGAGTCTGGCGGGTAACCTTGCCTAGAGCTTCCTGATAGGGGTGCTAGTTGGTTGTCACCTTGTTCACACGTCTCATTCACACTTCATACATTACCTGCAGTCACTCATTACCCTCCTTATGTATGTAATAAATGTGTAAAAAAAATTCTATGTGTGGTGTATTATTTTAACCAAAAGAGGAACCTAGTTCCTTTAATTGTGTAATCTGTGAACAACGGAGAACCAAACTGTCCTGCCCAGTGTTCCACAGCAAGCATTCAGCGTGTATTTATGTGTGTCCAATATCAAACAGAACATCAAAACATTTAAAACACTAAAATCATCGGGGTTTTAAGAAGAGATCCGTTTTCTCCTATTGATCAAAGGGACCCCTCCTTTGGACTCCAACCAGTACTTCTCCTTTTTAAGTTTTAGAGGATCTTTTCTAATAAAGTCCTCTGGGCCTTCCTAACCCTTCTGTAGTTTAGAGAATATTACTAAAAAATATTCTCAAGGCCTTTAACCTTTTAATTTGTTTAGAAAGGCGTTACTAATAAACCCTTTCAAGGTCCCAGACCTGCACTGAGGTATTTATCCGACACCGGAGAGCAACCCGTCGGCTGCAACCGTGGTCAGACCTCAGTTCACTCTTATCTTTATTCACTTATTCACTTATTTCTTATTCACTTATCTCTTATTCACTTGTCTGATTCTCAACAAGCCTTAAGTAAGCCAGACAATTTTGGTTATGAATTACTAGGAGTTTGGACACTAAGTATTTTTATAGTGTTCAATATAGCAGAAATAAAAGGTCTGCTTACCTTGTTTTTGTGTGCACACAGCTTTTGTCCAAACTCCGTTCACTCAGACCACTGCCGATGTCCTCCCATCCGGTCCAGTTGACCTGGAGCGGATCCTGTTCCGTGACGCCAATTGAAGGATAAAAAAAAAACAACAACAGCAATAGAATAATATTAAACACAAAGTGAACCCGTCTTCCTTCATTAAATAGGTTCTTTTAGATGTTAAGGAGGAATTGACTTAACCAGGCTGGCGGAGAATGAAGACAACCGGACACCTGCTGCAGATGGGGAATCAGTGAACTTTTATTGAGACAGAGACAACCTCTCAACACAGCTCACATCAAGAGATTCCCAATATTTGCTGTGAGGATGGGTAGATATTCTCTAAAACTTACAGGAGGGGGTTGTGAGGAAAGTGCTGCATTAGCAGAAAAAACAACTCCATAAAAGGAAATCGGCCTTGGGTGTTCTAGTCTCTTCGCTTGCAGATATCTTACACCTGCAGGATGAGGCGATCGCTTCTTATCGCTCTCAAGGCCAAAGTCGTGAGCACATTTTTATTACACAGTTGCACAGTAACTTTAAAGCTGAACAATATTTAAAGCTGAATAATGTTTGATCAGATTATATTTTCTTCATTACCCAACACTGTATCAGAGTTTATTTAAATTCATTAGAATTTAATGTTCAGCAAATGTTTACACATTTTAGCTTTTTGGCGTGAACTCACAGTGAATCTATGGGTGATCACTGAAAAAGACTGTAAACTGTCAGACTCCATTATTTGTTTCTGTGTCTGAATGCATTTTGTTTTCTATCATCGTCTCTTTTATCCAGATTGTTTCAAAGCTTTTACTTGTAGTATTAGTAAGCCAATACTACAAAAAAGAGGGGAACAAAGTAGTCTCTTGATATAGTGCAGTATGTCGATATATTTAGGTGTTATAAACTAACTAAAGAACTAATTTAACAAAATCTCAAAAATATGACGTGTATTGAGAGCTAATATGAAACTAATTTAGATAATACTTAATGTGCTTATTTTAAGTGACACAGTTGCAGGTTAAATGTAATAAAAAAATAAGAATTAGATGATTTAGTAGCCACACCTTTGTGAATTTCAGAGATATGGGCAGATCTAGAATGATCTCTTGCCACCCCTAGTGCCACCCTAGTTTTGCATATGACAGTGTTGTATATTAAAATAAGATAGAATAAACACTTTGAGCCTAGGTACAGTTCACACTGAAAATAAATTCTAAAACCAAATATATTGCATGGTGTTACCCCCTTCCACCATTAACAAATGGTTCAGCCCATAGCAGAGACAGGCTTTATTTCTTGTTTTCAGTAGCAACTGTTGTGGCAGATTTCTTTTCTGATGTATTGATCATATATTTTTAATCATATCATGTCTGTTAAATTCACACTATTTTAACACTGATGAGAGATAACAAGCTGATCTTCATTGCATGTGTGTTTGTGTTATTAGGCAGGTTTAATCAATGTCTGTGGAGCTGCATCTCCAGCAGAGCATGTTCTTAAAGCTGCCTTTCCTACACACTTCATTTTTTAACTAATGTGCTATGAATCCACTGGTCTTTGCATCACTTTTCATCACACAAAGTGACTTGGACAAGATGATAAACAGACTCACATGCTCAAGATGCTGTCTAATCTTCATAAGCTCTCTTGTGTTAGTAGGGTTAATACATGTTCTGCTTGTGTGTGTGATTTTATATGTTTCTTTTTGCAGTGTTTCAGACTCCTTCACAATTTTCCAACTTAAGCAGTCAGTTTTCTTTTTCCCAGGTTTGCTAACCCAAATTTTGATTTCCCACATTAAACAACAGCATTCTCGCCTACTCTCAGAGGCGGTCCTAGCCTGTTTGGCGCCCTGGGCGAACACTCCCTCTGGCGCCCCCCCCCCCCCCCTCCTCCCCCCTCACAAACACACACACACACACACACACACACACACACACACACACACAAAAACATATTAAGGATTGTACATTAACATAAAACTGTTGTACACACACATATGAAGAGAGAGAGAGTATGCATAGTATGCAAATAGCCACCAAACAGCCATCATAATTCGTCATACAATGGGAACAGGACAAATCAACAATTGACAAGGACTAATTAATATTAAAATCTGTAACATAATGTATTGTTTGGAGTTTAGTCTGTTACTGTTGCTATTTTTACCATTTCTTCTTGGAGCAACTGTAACCCACATACCGTATTTCCCGGACTACAAAGCGCACCTGAATATTAGCCGCACAAGCTAAAATCAGGGTAAAATCCTGTTTTGTACATACATTAGCCGCACCTGACTAAAGGCCGCAGGTATTTCAATGTTGACTTATCATATGTAAGAGAATATGCACAAAGCGAATTGTCAGGAAAGAGATGGCTGTTTGGAGACACACCCCTTTTATTAATATTTTGAAAAACAAGTTATGGGTACATATTTGCATAACTTTTTAGGTATATGTACAAGTAGCGGTAATTACAAGTAGGAAACATGTACTGTGCTTCATAAATGAGTAACAAATGTAGTACATAACAATAACCTACAGCACACCAGAAAAATAGATTCAGACTACCTTTTAGGCTCAGGTGCAGTGACACGGCTTTAACAAGAAGAAAAGTCAGTCATTCACCACCATCTTCCTGCGCACTAAGACCACCAAAGTCCTCTTCTCCAGTGTCGGAAACGAACAGGCTCAGAGTGGCTTCGTCATCCACTCTCAGCTTCTTTCCTTCGTTGTCACTTACAAAACCAAAGAAATCCTCGTTGTCAGTGTCAGAGTCGAACACCCTCTGAAGGGCCGTGGCGGTGTCCTCCTCTCCATCATGCAGCAGTCCAGCCCTTCGAAATCCGTTGGTGATCATGGATATTTTCACACTTTTCCACGCTGTCAGATTCCACCGGTGGAGTTGAGCATAACTTGCTTTTCGCCGCACATCATCCACGACTCCCGCTGAACGTGTAGCGCTACTTTGAAGTTTGTTTTTCGCGCTACTTGTACGGCACTATGTTGCCTTGCGGATGGACACGTGACCAACATACCACTCTTGAACCCCGATACTGTGTGTCTGATCACATGCCCTTCCGCCAGGCAACGTAGTGCCGTACAACAGCGGAACAAACAAAACAAATCGTCTTACGATATCACAAAAATCATGTACAATCCACAGAAAAGCCGCACCTGACTAAAAGCCGCAGGGTTCAAAGCTTGTGGAAAAAGTAGCGGCTTATAGCCCGACAATTACGGTAATTTCCTTAGGGATTAATAAAGTATTCTGATTCTGATTGTTTCAGGATGACCTGCCATTATCCAATGACACATCTGCATACCTGCATCTTTTGCTCGTTTCTCCTCTTCTTTTCTCTTTTTTCTAAACTGAGCACCTGATGGCATTGAACTTTTCTTGTCCGTCTTCCATTGGTTTTAATTTTGCACTCCAGTATGAACACCCATCCCTCAACCCGAGGATCACCACAACATAACCTAATAGACCAACACCTTAGTTCACAGATTCGCTTTGTCTAGGGTGCATTTCTGAGATTTCACACAACCCAGGATTCATATCATGAATACATAATGGGCTTGGATTTACAACATTATAATTGAAATGTGCTCTATTTGGAAGCAGCCGGGCCCCCTCCCCTTTCGACGGGTTGTGTGTGAGACTTTAAATCATCAAACTGTAAATTTTAAATTTTAAATTGTTATTGATCCCTTTACCACGAGTCCTAAAGTGTATATTTATTTTCTTACTCTTCTTATATATATTGTTTGTTTACTTGCACTGCTGTAACTGGAGCCTTGTCGTCTCTCTATATACTGGACTGTATGTAGCGGAGATGACAATAAAGTTTACTTTGACTTCAGCAGCGAGCAGGCGCACCGAGGGCTCTTGCGCTCACTTTTCGTGTATAGAATTTCGAAAAAACATTGGTGCAAATTATACGTCTGTATTATAATGTCTGGGTTGTCGTGTTTGTTGGTTTGTTTTTATTTTGTTTTACTTTGCGAGTTGGTCATTAGACGCTGCTCCAGCCAGTCAGAAAATCCCCCACCGCCCCGCCCTCTCCTCCCTGTGTCACAAGCAGCAGGGCGCAAACGAAGGGCGCCCTTACTCCCAGCAAATGGGCGATAGAAAACCGATTGGTGCTTATGTGAGAGATACACATATTGACGGGGCCGGGTTATGTTAAAAAGTATAAATTGTTATACTTTGGTGGTCATTGGTTCAAAGGTACCCCACACTTCTTTTTTTGTTTGCTTGTTTGTTCTGGTGTATTTTTCATTTGAACTGTTATTCTGCCAGAGTACTCATATTTACAAGATGACATTGAACGCCCCATTGGTGTGTCAGGAAAACTCTTTTGTACGTATGTTCCTTGAAGGGGATTGGAGTCGTTCTTTTTCCACCGCAGCGAAGGGCTAGGAGTTGGAGAGGAGCTGCTGTATGTTTTTGTTATTGATCTGATTGTGAAATAAAGCATATGCAGTGAGAAAGCAACTCTCGGAGTCATCCCAGCCTTAAAGCTGCAACATATCATGGCGAGCCAGCCAGGAGGAAGGTTTGAAGAACTTCCAGCACGAGAGTGAAGCAGAAGCCTGGTTAGCGCCATTAGCGGCTAACGTTAGCTACCGTACCACTGAAGAAAAACCTTTCTCCAAGCACCGGACCTGAAATCTGACGGGCTAAAGACAAGCTTGTGAGTACCCACAATGGAGGTAGAATCCCTATGAGATAAGATCACCGCCACACTCTGCCAGCTAAGTCGTGATCAGCTCATAGAAGTGGGTTATAATGTGAAAGGCTTTGCTACACCGCTAGATGAGCCTACAAAAGACACTTCCAGACGCCACCTGATGAAAGTTATAGAACATAAACTGGACGAGGTGGAAAACAGTTATACACCAGACGATGCTGTACAGTTTGTGAAGGAACTTTTATCATTTTTGGGCGAATATAAAGCTAAAGACAATGCGGCCGAGAGTGATTTTTCCCGCCCTTCAGACAAAAGAGACAAGTATGACGAGCTGCAGGAAGAAATTAGAGTGATAGGGCAGAAACTCAAGATGGCAGACGCTGCCCCGAGCCTCGGCCAGAACCTGCCGTCTTCTCAAGTACCAGAGGTGACAATTCACAGGGAGTTTCGCATCTGTGGCCAAATAGGTGAGGGAGGGCAGCGCGATCGGCTGTCCTATACCAACCTGCTGCATCAGATGGAAAATGGACTCCGCAAAGGCCACAGTGAGTCAGAAGTTATTGAAGCAGTGATAAGAGCCATCAATCCAGGTCTCAAACTGCGTGATATGCTTGAAATAAAGACTGATTTGACACTCACACAGTTAAAGACAATATTAAAAGGACATTACAGAGAAGATGATACATCTGATTTGTACCAAAAACTGATAAATATTTCCCAAGATCCAAAAGAGTCAGCTCAAGACTTTTTATTCAGAGCCATTGAGCTTAAAGATCGCCTCCTGTACGCATCCAAGGACAAAGAAGCAGAACACTACAGTCGGGACCTGGTAAAAAGGAAGTTTTTGAGATCAGTGGGTACTGGGCTGCAAAATGACAACAGCCCTTCTTGACAACCCAGATGTGACTGATGAAATGCTGATTGAGAAACTAAATGAAGCTGCCAATCTCGAGACAGAAAGACTGAACAAGTTAAAGAGGAGCAATACAAAACCACCAAGAATCAATGAGCTACATACTAGGGATGAACCACGCAGCAACTCACAGATCTCTGCCACCAAGGAAGACAAGAAAAATCATCCTCCACCCGAAATGCACGACCTGGTGAAAGAGCTGAGGAACAAGGTTGCAGAGGTGAGGCAGATGGTTCTTGCTTCCCTGAACGCTGGCAAGTCGCAGGCTACAAAAAGGACATCAGATGCTGCCGCGGACACCCGGAGGAAGAAAGGCTGCAGGACCTGCCAGAGCAATGGAGAGGGAGACAACTGCACCCACTGCTTTAAGTGTGGCCAGCCCGGCCACATCTCCAGAGGATGCCGAGCTCCACTTCAGCTGCAGGGAAACGCCAGAGGGCCACTGCCACGGGACCAGCAGTGACCCCACCGCCACATCAGGAGTCCCGCCGCTGTGGTTGCTGCCACCAGAGAGAGTCGGTCAGCACCCCACTCCAGAGGTGTGCAGGCTGCTCATCTGTCAGTTACTGTCGCGGAAGAGATCCAAGTCAAGACAGGGCGGAGTAAAGTTGTTTTACGCCCTAGTGAAGCTACTACCATTCGCTGTCGCACACGCATACAGGCTGACGAGGACACTGTAATGTTATTTTGTCCTGTTCTGAACCCCAGCCTGCCTGAGGGGCTTCATTTGCAGGAAGTATTGTTTAAAGTAAAAAGGGGCAACTCAGCCATGGTCCCAGTATCTGTCACAAATACCACATGCCATAATATTACTGTAGATCCGCGTGTGGTCCTGGGGCACATTGAGGGCGTAAAAGCAATATACCCAGCTGCCCTAAAACCTGTAGAAACTTCAACAACTAAAACAGCAGACGATGCAGGTGTTGAAGTCCCATTAGCCCCCACAGGTGAGACAAGTGGTGTTTGGGATCCCCCTGTAGTTCTAGACCATCTAACGAGTGGCCAACAGTCGGCGGTGAGGATGATGCTCAGGGAGGAATGCATAGCTTTTGCAAAAGACGAAAATGATGTAGGCTGCATTCCTAGCCTTCGGATGCACATCACTCTCAACGACCAAACACCAGTTCAAAAGACTTACAATAGTGTGCCTAAACCTCTGCATCAGGAAGTAAAAGCTTACCTGCAAGACTTGATCAATAGGGGGTGGGTCACAAAATCCAAGTCGCCTTATTCGTCACCGATAGTCTGTGTTAGAAAAAAATCCGGTGACCTCAGACTTTGTGTGGATTATCGAGAACTTAATCGCAAATCGGTGCCTGACAGACATCCTATTCCTAGGATACAGGACATGTTGGACAGCCTTACTGGTAGCTCCTGGTTTACAGTACTAGACCAGGGAAAGGCTTATCATCAAGGATTCCTAGACGAAGACAGTCAGCCACTCACTGCATTCATCACCCCCTGGGGTTTATACCAGTGGGTTAGAATCCCATTTGGACTCAGCTCCGCCCCAGCAGAGTTCCAGAGGAGCATGGAGGAGTGTCTTTGGGGTCTGCGTGATGATATCTGTCTACCGTACCTTGATGACAATTTGGTCCACAGTAAATCTTTTGAGGACCATGTTGAGCATGTAAGAGCCGTGCTACAAAGGTATCAGAGACATGGGGTCAAACTTACTGCTAAGAAATGTGAACTGTTCAAGCCTAAGGTCAGGTTTTTGGGTAGAGTGGTGTCAAAAGATGGCCATAGTATGGATCCAGCAGAGGTCACCTCCGTGATGTCACTTAAAGAGAAACACCCTAGTACAGTGGGGGAAGTGAGACAGATTTTGGGCTTCCTATCTTATTATAGAGCCTATATACAGGACTTTTCACGTATCGCCAAACCTTTGTATGAACTGCTAGCAGCCCAAACAAATGCTAAAAGTAGCCCACAGGACTTAAAAACACAGAACAAGAGAAGGAAGGATGAAAAACAAACAGGCTAAAGGACAGTTGCCTTCATCAGCCCCTGTGAAATGGACAGAGTCACACCATCAGGTTTTGTCTTACTTAGTCAATAAACTGGCCAGTCCTCCGATCCTAGGCTACCCTGATCTAAACCAACCATTTGTGCTTCATACTGATGCTTCTCAAGCAGGGTTAGGAGCAGTGCTCTACCAGCGCAGTAATGGCAAGGTAAGAGTCATAGCTTATGGATCTAGAACGTTAACGCCGCCAGAAAAAAATTACCATATGCATGCTGGCAAACTAGAGTTTTTAGCTCTCAAATGGGCTGTCTGTGAGCGCTTCAGAAATTATTTGCTGCATGCGCCATCTTTTGTGGTTTATACAGATAATAATCCACTCACCTATGTGTTAACGACAGCAAAGTTGAATGCATCAGGTCAGCGTTGGGTGGCTGAGCTCACAGATTTCAAGTTTACGATAAAATACAGGCCAGGAAAAACAAATGCAGATGCAGATTTTTTATCCAGGATGCCCCTCGATTTTGGGGACTATATGAACTGCTGTATACAGACGGTTAGCCAGGACGTGGTTGCAGCCTCACAGCAGGGCATATTAGTGCAGCAAACAGAAGCTCTAATGTTTAACGCTGTCTCCTTCCACACCCTTCAGCATCAAACACGAGCAGAGGAACTGCTGGACATGATTCAGCCCGTACCGAGAGAGGAAATCTGTGCAGCACAGCGGCAAGACCCCGTGATAGGTAAAATGTACGAGTCTGTAGTGCAAAACAAAAGGCCCACCACACAGGAAATTAAAACTGAGAGCACTGAGTTTAAAGCATTGGCTAGAGAGTGGAGCAAACTAAAAATCAGAGAGGATGGAACTATGTTCAGAGAGACTCGACACAAAAAACAACTAGTCCTCCCCTCAGTTTACCACCCACTAGTGCTCAATGAACTACACAAACAGATGGGTCACTTGGAATCAGAAAGGACCCTAAATTTAATTAGGGATCGTTTCTTCTGGCCTGAGATGCAAAGAGACATTGAACACTTTGTCAGTAATGTTTGTGAGTGTCTCAAACAGAGGAAGCCAAACAGACAGGCACGGGCACCTATGTTGAGCATAGAGACCACTCATCCATTTCAGTTGGTTTCAGTTGACTTTTTGCACCTGGAGCAATGCAAGGGGGGGTGTGAATACATACTTGTAGTTATGGACCACTACACCCGCTTCGCTCAGACAGTTCAGGCTCCTACCAGGACTATGTGGACAGATGGAGAAGGAGAATGGCTGAAGCTTACACTGTCGCCTCCAAAAATGCAGCTAAGTCAGCTGACCGAGGTAAAAGGCAGTACAACAAAAGTGTGCATGGTCCACCACTTCAAATAGGGAGTCGTGTCCTTGTTAGAAATGTTGTGGAGAGGGGTGGGCCAGGTAAAATCCGCTCCTATTGGGAAGACAACATCTACATTATTAAAAGACAAAAGGGAGAGGACAGTCCTGTGTTTGAGTTAGAGCCAGAGAATGGTAAAGGCAGGACAAGGATTTTGCACAGGAATATGTTGTTGCCTTGCGATTTTCTTCCGCTCCTAGCAGATAAGGAGGCAACTGTAACTAGTACTAAAACAAGGAAAAGACATTATAACAAACGGAAACAAACATGCATGACTCCAACACAAGTGGGGAGTGAGGAGGAGGAGGACACAGATGAGTTTTCTGATGCGGTTTTCACCTGGCCTTATCCTGAGCCTCAGTGTTCACCCACATTGGACCCCACAGCAGCAGACTTTATGCCACTAAGGGACAGGGGTGAGCCAGATGAGTTTCCTCACATGTCAGGAGATGGCCAGGGGGCCCCCAGCCAAACTGATGAGGGGAAGATGGACAATATGGAACCAGAGGATGTGGCTATTGTGGGTGCGGGGGAGGTGGACAGCAGCTCTGATGTCGAAGAGGCTTTGGAAACAGACCAGCCAAGTCCATACCCAAAGAGAGAAAGGAGGAGACCACAGACTTTGTGTGTGACTTCCCTAAACCTGCTGGTCTGGAAGTCCAGCAGTTCATCTAAACAAAAGGCACTTAGACTAAAACTGACATAGATATGTTTATCCTGCCATAAAACAAGAAAACAAGGTACGACCTCTCCCATGCTCCCAGGATGTGGGTGTGAATGCCAGAACACTCTGGGAGGCACAGAGTCTCCACAGACTACTATGGATCAAACCTCTATCAATCTACAACTAATTATAAAACTCTAAGCATATATGAGTAGATATTTCTAAGCATAAATGACAATCAACAATACAAATCTAACACTAGTGAATAAGGGCCTCTAAGAACACAATAGCAAAGCCACACAAATGACCAAAAAACACTTTAACTGTTCTGTACTAATACTGTGGTTGACTAAATATATTCTAGTTATATGTGTGAGGGTTTGAAAAGTGTATCATTGCAGTTTTACAGTATGTGACGTGTGTCTTACTGTGGCCAGTTAGTGTGACACTTTGAAAACTGTGGTTTTCCTGAAAACAAGTTCTAAAGTTAACATTTAATGTAGATGAGAGTCAGAGCAGTCAGACAGACTGTTGTAGTCTGTTCTGCACATTCACATCATCTTTTAATCATGGCTGATCTCCTGCTGCTAGTGTACCTGCTTCTCATGTGCAGTAGCGGTTTTTGATACGGGCGACACGGGCGGTTGCCCGGGGCGGCATTGTGGTGGGGGCGCCATCACGGGCATCAGCAAAAAAAAAAAAATTTGCTCGTACTCATGCTGCCCCAACATCATGCCAGCGCATAGTGGGAATGGCACAGGTTTTCTATCGCCCATTTGCTGGGAGTAAGGGGCGGGGCGGCGGGGGATTATCTGGCTGGCTGGAGCAGCATCTAATAACCAACTCTCAAAATAAAACAAAATAAAAACAAAACAAAAAACACGAAAACACCAGACATCATGATACAGACAGGAGTAAAGGGATCAATAACAATTTAAAATTTACAGTTTGATGATTTAAAGTCTCACACACAACCCGTCGAAAGGGGAGGGGGGCGGCTGCTTCCAAATAGAGCACATTTCATTCATAATGTTGTAAATCCAAGCCCATTATGTATTCATGATTTGAATCCTGGGTTGTGTGAAATCCCAGAAACAAACGCCAGAGGGAGTGCTCGCCCAGGGCGCCAAACGGGCTAGGACCGACACTGCTCATGTGTAAGTTAAACTTCTTATCAGGTTCATTCGATGTTCACGTCAGCTATTACTTAACATAGCCTCACTTATAATGACTGTTAGCATGTTTCTCTTGTTTACATCAGAATTTTAATAGTTTATATTTTTTTTGTTGAATTTATTTTGTTTTTTCTCCTTTTCTTCTTCAGATTCTTTTCATGAAATCAAAGCACAAGGTCAGTCTTATTTTTCATGTTTTAATCAATGTGTGGTATGTTTTTATTTTTATTTTTTGTAGCTTCTCTACAGTAACTCAGCTTTGCTCATCATGAATACTTTTTGTGCAACTATTAACTATTTAAAACCACAACTGTATGAAATTTCAGCCAGTGTTCCACCTGTACTGAGTGTGAATCCACCTCTGATCACAGAGACAGACTCAGTCACACTGAGCTGTCAGACTCCATCATCTGTTTCTGTGTCTCAGTGTGATTTCTACATTGCAAGCCAAAAACTGCTGACGATTGCACAGAAAAGTTTACCTGCTGAAGTTGAAGTGAGATGTTCTTACACTTTACAGGTTTATACTTTTAAACATGCATCTCCTGACAGCAAGTCATCCACCGTCACCATAAAGAGTGAGTGACGAAAGTACCATGAACAGTTTATAATATGTTTCACTAATGCTTATGAGGTTCATTTCACAGCTTATGCTTCCATTATAAAAATAAATTTAAAATTAATAATATAGATATAAATCTATTTAAATAATATAACATATACTCTATTTTTTCAGATCTTCATCCACCTAAACCGACAGTGAGCCTGCTGATGATCACAGACACAGACTCAGTCACAGTGAACTGTCAGACTCCATCATCTGTTCCTGTGTCTCAGTGTTATTTCATCATTTCAGGAGATAAAACTGTCAAATCAGCTCCTTGTCTGCAGACTCTGACAGGGTCTGAATTTCTGTCATGGACACGTCAAAGTTTACCTGCTACAGTTGAGATGACCTGTTATTACATTTTTAAACATAAATCTCCAGTGAGCAACATGTCAGGTTTCACCATACAAAGTGAGTAAATACTGCTGAAGTGCACTAATACAAGGATGTTTAGCTATGGTATCAATACAAAAAAAAAAAACAGGTTTCTATCAATTTGGGTTTTGAGGGAGGTATAAGAAAAAAATATTTGATCATTTAAAAACTAAAACTCTGAGAGAGGTTTCTATTATTAGATTGAAAGAAAGAAATTAAACATTTGTTCATTTAACTTGAGAAATGTTTACATTTTTAGCTCCTCGGCCTGAACTGACAGTGAATCCACAGATGATCATAGAAACAGAGTCACAGTGAACTGTCAGACACCTCACAGTAACATATCCTTCATCAGTATACAAACTAAGTGATCATTCTGCTTTTCTTGTTGTTTATTCTTTCAGGATCATATATTATGTTCCAAGTTCTGCCATTTTAGTGAATAAGAGCCTCTTACACACAAAAAAAATCAAAGGGATTATGGGATTATGAAGGAACATGTGTGTGTCAGAGTTTATTTAAATGCATTATATTTTAATATTTTTGTGTTTTCAAAGGTGTGTCATGGCACATCCCTATGAATTGTGTTACTGCAGCTAGTTTGTTTGATTCACACAAAATTAATGTGACATTCACTTATTTAGTTAAACAAATGTTTTACCTTTTTGCTGTGAACTGGCAGTGAATCTATGGGTGATCACCAAAAAGACTCAGTCACAGTCAACTGTCACACTCCTTCATTTGTTTCTGTGTCTGAATGCTTTTTGTTTTCTATCATCAGCTCTTTCATCCAGGTTGTTTGAAGTTTTTATTTATTTTTTAGATCCATCAAGTCTGACTATCTGTACATCGATTCTGAAAGGATCTGAAAGTACTTTGACCTCTGTTGCTTGTATCCTGATGAATTTAAGCAGAGATGCTACTACAGATGAGAGTTTTGCAAGTGAATAAAAGGGTCAATTGTTAATTGAAACAAGCATTTACCTGAATACACTTATCTTACCACTCATGTAGTTGCTTTTACATTATCAGCTTACACAGTAAGCAAGGTAAGCTGATACTACAAAAAAAAAGAGTGGAACAAATAATTCTCTTGTTATACTATTGTGTATTTAGGTGTTATAAACAAACTGATTTAACTAATTTAACACAATCTCAAAAATATACCTGTATTGGGAGCTGATACGAAACTAATTTAGAAAATACTTAATGTGCTTATTTTAAGTGACAGTTAAAAGCCAAATGTAAAAAAGGATGATTTTGTAGTCACAGCTTTGTGAATTTCAGAGATTCTGGTGAGTAAATGCAGATCTGTGTTTATGACCCAGCATTTTGTGTCACAACATCCTCACAATTTTCATTTGCCTTGTTGATAATTTGAACCTGTGACATGACCTCTCTTGAAGCAGAAAAAAGGATGTGGATGATCGGCGCAGTGCTGATAGTGGATGCCTTTCTGCTTGTGTTGCCTTTTCTGCTTAATCAGTGCTGGACTGGTAAGCATTTAAAAAGTCCAGTTAATACATTTTCACCTTTCATTTCAATTTGATTTCATATTCAGGTTTTATTATTTTATGGTAGTAAAACATGAACAAATGACTGCCTATCCAGCTTCCCTCATTTGTCTTGGACTTCTGAGGCTTCATGAATAATTACTTGTTATTGTTTTTTTAACATTCTGCAGAGAAATGCCGTTTTGGGAGGTAAGAAATGTTATTCTCACATATTAGCATATGTCTTGTGTATCAGTCTACACCTTAACATTGAAGTTCATTCTGTTTTTCTTGTTTTCCATTCAGACAAAAAAGCAAAGTCAATGGTAAATCAAAATGTATGTTACTAATTTTATTTTACTGCAATAATAATTCAGATGCTATCTCAGTAGTTTATATTTAGTCATTAAACACATTTTGTTGCGGTTTCAGTTTTAGATGATTGGAAATCTTTGGTGAGTCTCAACAATTGAAGACTTTTATTTTCAAAACTTCATCTACTCTAGAGATATTCCTTCCTGCAGTGATTATTCTGTGTTGAATAAAGCTGCCGTAATACCTGAAGTAAATTCTTATTAAATGATTTTACAGGGTGGTAATAGTGACACGTACAGTACTGTCACCTATGACTGCAACACTGGTGAGTTTCATTTTCCTTTATTCCTGTTGTTAAATACTCTGATTTTCAAATTTCACTGAAATTGCCACTGCCTTTATCTGATGTCAGTTTGTCTGTTTCCACTCTTTCTCTAGTTTGAAAAAGAAAACAGATCTCCTGTATTTGGGTCGTGTTTCCAGCTGTCCTATAAGAAACATAGAAAAAAAAAAACACAAATAGAATAAAGAATACATGAGAATGTGTCAGCTTTGACTTAATAACGTTTAATTTAAAGATGATATTTTTACCTCTCTTTAATCTCCATCTTTTCATTGTTGGAAGTTATTTAAAACAGGCCTTGGTTAAACTCCTCAGTTCAGCCACAGCCTATTTTAGCACATTTAAGACAAACTTTCTTCTGAACATCACAATAACACGGTTTGAACAGCAGTTAGGAGGAGCTACTGTGCACATAGTCAAAGCTTTTTGAGTTTCACAGGTGATCTCTCTTTAGCTTTGCTACCTGTCAGTCTGTTTGTATACTTATACTAATAATATACTTGACAAAAGCACAAATAAAAGTTGGAACTTTTAACATGGAGGTAAGTGTATTAAATCATTATATAATATCCACAAAAAGATTACCAATCATGCAAAAGTAGGGTCCATTCCATACTAAGATCTGTGGGTACAAAATGTATGAAGGAACTTAAACCGAGCTTTGACAAATGTCATATGAGATCACATCTCAGACTGATCAGCATGAAATGCTTACTTGTCACTTTAGTAAAAATGCTTAGTTACACTCCTGATAAGTGGTTTGAACAATTCTGTGTGGTGACATCCAGGGGCGGAGCATGGGGGTGGCTTACTGGGCTTAAGCCCGGGTCTTTTTGTCAGAAGCCCGGGGTCTTTTGGAGTGTAATTTTTTCATAGTTAGATGCCTGGCTGACAACTGTATAAAACAAAAAGTGCAAGCAATATTCGAAGCACATAGTGCACACTGTGGGAATTTACGACTGTGCGTGAATCCCCCCTGATATTGGTATGATCCGAGCTCAGGCACTAAGCGACTGAGCGAGGGGGCGGGGCAGCTGCTGCCTGTGAGTGCGTTGTTGGAGAGACGGAGCCAGCCATACTAAGGAGAGCTTAAGTTTGACCAGGTACCAAAGCAAATCATTCGTACCATACAAATAATGTAAATATGACGGTGTATCATGAAAGATTGATATCAAACTGATCACTTGACCAATATTACGTTACTTGCTCTTCAAGTGAATCAACAAATGGCGAAATGAAAAGCCGAACAAATGCTATTTTTTTTAGAGAGTCTTAGCTTACGTGTGTTTATTTCATATTTTCAGTTCTTACCCTCCCCGACTAAATCGGTTTCAGTCATGTACTGAAATATAAGAATGGACATTAGAGGCTTCTTTCAAAGAAAAAACTCAGGTAAATGTTATTTTATATATTATGCTTTGTATGTTGTTCAGTATATTTCTATGCAAAACGAGGGATTTCAGTACACAGCAGGATATTCACATTTGTAACCAGATATTTACATACACTTTAGGGAGAAAACATTTTTACTGTACAACATCAATTTAGAGTAAACTTTTGTTTTAGATAAATATTGAAACATCTTTTGAATTAGTTAAATGTCAGAATAAAGAGTGATACTGTTTACCAAAAGTATCACCGTATCATAGGTACTCATGTATCTCGTACCTAGTGTTTCTTTTTAGGTTTGCTATTTTTCAAATTCTACATTTAAGTTATGCAGGCTTTTTTGCACAACAAGGCTAAATAATTATATAAACTTTTCTCAATCTAAATAGTGTACTTTGCTTAGAATTAAAAAAAAAACAAGTGTAGTGCAGGTATATGATGATTTTTAGTGCTACTATCATCTAGTTCTGATTCTGGTTCTGTCTTGGTTAAGTCCTCAGTAGTCCTGATTTTGAACTGTTGTAGTCCTGTTTTAATTCAGGATCAGTTCTGGGTCTGGTTGAATTGGGGTTTAGTCCTCGTGTCTTGATACAGCCCCGACTTTGTTCTGCCTTGCTGCTTAATTAAAAAACTAGTTTAAGGTGTCCTGCACATGTGATATATATTTTTCCCTATATGAAGTCATTCTTTTTTGAACAAAACTCAAAACAGAGCCAATTAATCTTTCAGTCATTTCTAACTCCCCCCCCCCAAAAAAAAAGAATCCCACATGCATGCATACTACCCTTTAGGGCTAAGCCCCGGGTGTTTCAAATGTCTGGCTCCGCCTCTGGTGGCATCTACAGAAAGACAAGCAGACCCCTAAAAATAAAATAAGATAAAATAAAATAAAGCTTTAACAAAACAAACAGGACAGATTAAAGCATACTCAGCTCAGAAACACATGGCTACATCCTGATTTCAAAAAGTTAAAAGCATTTCTTTTAAAAAATCTGAGCTGATTTAAAAGCCTTGAGCACTGTGGAATTTGGTTAAATGCCAACATATACAGCAGGATGAAAAAATGAAAGTGAATCAGCTGGTTAAAATTTGTCAATTAAGTGATTTCTCAGACATTAATCTGAATGTGTTGTAAGGACTGCATCTGGTCCACTTACCTGTAATCTACCTATAGCACTCTACCCAAATCCCAACCCAGAGGTTTAGCTACAATGTGCATGCACAATGAATCTGCTAACACCTGCATCCATCTCACATGACAAACTCCAGCCCATGAGGTTCTCAGAGGTTTTTTCTCTTCAGCACCCTCTGCAGCACAGTTCTACCGATGTCCCCAAAGGACTGAGTATCATATATTTGGTGATGGTGAACATTGTGTTCAGATATAATCTGTAAAATCTTGTAGTCCATGATGTTTCAGTTGATTTATAGTGGTATTTTCCAATACCACACATGGAGTGTTATGACATGCATAGGTTCTTTCTCTTCAGCACCCTCTGCTGGTCATAGTGGGATTACTCAAAAGCATATATTTTAGTGGAGTTTTTTTATGTTCCTGTTGGTGGACGAAACAGGAAGCTGGCTGCTTGTTAGCCTGCAGATATGTTGTGCGTTGGCTTAGATGCCTTTTAAAACCTTTAAGCCTTGGAAAGTTATTGCTTGTGAGTATTAGTGAGACAACATGTTTACAAGTTTAGTTAGTACATTTCTATCACAGATTTGTTTAGAAACAAGTTATTTCATCTGTTATGTTCATTCTTGGGAAGCTAAACTTGCTAAGTTGTATTGTCATCACTACTGAGTCGCTGTTGTTATGCATACTATATAACAGTATAGTTTGAAGTGTAAGTTAAGGGGAAGACATCTGGTAAGTGATGAGCCAGTGGGTACCAGTCTGCTTTCAATACTCTATTTTATAATACATATTGCATAATACATACAGTAGATCCCCAAATTATGTGAATCATTTGGGATGTTACAAACCAAAACAGTGAGCTAATTTTTAAAATAATCAACTTCTAGGTTTTTGTTTTAGTTAAATTTAAATGTAACTTGAATGTGTTTCACACTTTAAAAAATGCTGAACTGATTAAAGGCCAAAATTGTTTAGTCCTTCTACTCATGGTGTTTGCAGTGCGTTAAATGTCACACACTGACATTGAGAGTTTCAAAAAGTGTGTCACAGCAGGTCCACTTAATGTTTACTTCTGTCTTTCTGAGAATAAAGTTCTGAAAATGACATTTTGGCTACATTCCACACATACTCAGGTGTTTTTGAAAACTGAGATTTTCCGTTTTCGTTTTTTAAAAAACTCCCGTCCACACATAAAAGCCAAAAATGAAGGGAAAAGGAACATGCCAAAGCAACAGGTGGCAATATATTCCTAACCGTGTAGAAATGTTGGCCAATCAGAAGTCTAGAAGCCTGAGTGGGAAAGCGTGAACAAAGATGGCGCATAGAAACAGAACTGAGTCCTATGTTTGGAGGGACAATAACTGTGTGTGTATATGTAAGCATTTAAACACTGCAGAGAGTAAAATTAACAGCAACGGTATTTGGTCTAACGGTGTGTTCACACCGAACGCGACCAGAGCGTCAGGTTTACATGTAAAGTCAAATCGGAAGCAGATTTGCAGCAGTTTTTGTGTTGCATTTTGTGCAACTCCAGCGTCAATTCGCGCCGCGACAACCAATCACGGTGTGTTCACACCGAACGCGATAGATGTGAACAAAGCGTCAGGTTTACATGTAAAGTCAATGGTAAAGCACGATGACACGCGATTGCATTCCCGTGAAAATTCGGAAGCAGATTTGCGTCGCAAAAACGCGAGAAACGCGCGTCAGTGTACCGCGTCTGGCGCGTTTGACTCGCGAATAAAACCACGCACGTCAGTTTTTGTATCGCGTCAACCGCTCGAGTTGGAAAAATCTGAACTCCAGTGTCAAATCGCACCGTGACAACCAATCAGGAGCCTGGTGACGTGGCTCTCAAAGGGGCAGATCCAGCCAAAGCCCTTCATACTTCATTCAATATGGAGGAAAGGCTAATCAACGCCGTAGCAGCTGTATGACACCAGCTGCTTTCTGTACCGAGACAGGAATATAAAGGACCGAGCTTGGAGGAAGATATGTGAAGAGATCGGGCAACCTGGTAAGTTCATTCATTTCTCTTGTGAAATTTGTCACTGACCTGGGGAAGTCGCACAAAAGCTAGCAAGCCATCGCTATTTTCCCACTGATGTACAAATACCGTTCTGCTTTTATGCTTGTTGTCATATAGGAATATATTTTATTGTTTATTAATAAACAGCACACAGTGGTCCCGTTGTTCATCCGTCACTGCCTCGCTTTTTCGCAGATTTTTTATTGCAGTACAGCATTGCATTCTGCAGCCTGATTGACAAATCTCCTCCATGTCGTGTCTCCTGCACAAATTTATCATTTTTTATAATATGGTTTTTTATAACCATCACGTCCAATAGAAAAACAGCACAAAAACACCCATAACTATGACCTTCATTCAGAAATAGACACCTGCACCGCGAGGGAAAAAGGCACACGAAAGTGGCAGGCAGATGAAGACAAAACGCTGCATAATAATACTTTTACGTTTTGCAATCTACAAAGGTTTGTACTTTCAGAATCAACTTGTGAGAACTGTGAGTAATGTTCATGTGTGTGGGGAAAAAAAGTGTATGAAGTGTGTGGCGAGGGGCTAGTTATTCTGAGAACCCCTGCTGCAATAAATGAGGGACCACTGTATATAATTTCACTATGATTATTGTATTCAACCTGTTAACATTTAATATCATCTCGATAGAACCAACTGATTCTGCAGCAGAGCATCCCCTGTTGCTTCTCCTGGCTCCCCAGTCCCTGAGCTCCTGCTGCTGCACCCACAGGTGTGCAATTGTAGCATCAGATGTACAGCAAGCACTGATAGCTTTGTACTCGGTGGGATTCCCTTGTGATCACCTTTACTAAATATCTACAACCAATCTGATTATATCCTGTTTTGTTTTTTTCAATGTTGAAAATGAAAATCTAGTAGCAGCCTTCTCATGTCTTTGTGTTTTGTGCTGTGTTTTACAGGCCCACAGAGGAGGACAGCTCCGAGGCAGATGAGGGACGGGTCCCAGGACGGTCCATCGGTGGTGGAGCTGGCCATCCTTTTTTTTTTTTTTAATGGTCCATTTGATTCATCTTTTATTGTTTATTTTATTTTCACTTGCTGAATACAGGACAGACTTGACTGGAGGAAAGAAGGGGAGAAAGAAAGAGGGAAAGAGAAACAGCTGAGAAGAGGGACGGGGGAGAAGGGCAAAAAACAAAAACCAACAGAATGGGCAGGAAAAAAAATGCATCTATCGATCAGCTGGATCACCTGTTGAGAAAGAAAAAAGAAAACAAGCAGAAGAGAACAAGAGTAATAGAATAAACAACATCACAATGATATATGGGAATATGACAGTAAATACTAAATATTAAACATTATTGTGCAGCACATAAGATCAACAGAACACAGTGTGCTTTGAGGTAGGAGCCAAAAAGGGTGTAGGGTGAAAAAGGGTGAACGGATAATTGGAGGTGAGCTTCCCTCCCTCCAAGACATCTACAGGAAGCGGTGCCTGAGGAAAGCGGGGAGGATCATCAAGGACTCCAGTCACCCCAGCCATAAACTGTTCAGACTACTTCCATCAGGAAGGAGGTTCTGCAGCATCCGGTCCCGTACCAGCAGACTGAGAGACAGCTTCTTCCACCAGGCCATCAGACTGCTGAACACTTCATAGACACCTCAGGTTCACTACTGGAACTTTAACATTATGCACTCCATACTGTACAGTAATGCCACTGTTTTGCACATGTCTCACTCTGTATATTTTATTTTATTTATTTTAAATATTCTACTTATTGTTTACTCTATTTAATTTGTAAAATATGTGTACACACACACACACACGTAGAAAAATATTTAGTATACACATCCAGAAATGCATATACTATTATATATTGTACATATATTTATTAGTTTCAGATGTAGCCATTCTTGTATTTTGCTTGTTTACATTATTGTATTTTGCACAACTCTGTTGCTTGTGAAGCTCGCACACAAGAATTTCACTCACATGTGCTGTACCAATGTACCTGCACATGTGATGTGACAATAAAAGTGATTTGATTTGATTTGATCTGTGGGTGTGATCACCCGTGTGTACACCTGTGAGCATGGACGCGCTTGTTTTTTTAAAAGGTTCCTTCATGTAATGACCTGCTAGAGGGTGTGGGGGGGCCACAGCCCCGTCCTCCAGGGCATGAAGCAGGTATGGAGGAGATCAAAACTCCAGACATCCAGAGGCCCCCAGAACACAAGAGACCAAGGAAGACCAACAGAGGGGCAGCCGCGCCACTGTCCCAGAAAGAGCTGAGGAGAATCCCAGATGAGGGCTCACTCAGCAGCCGCGTAGCAGAAGCCAGGGGGAGTTGCAGTGGCGCGCCCGTGAGCTCCACCGGCAGTCAGCTGTGCCTGAGTGACCGAGCCCCAGGCCGAGCTGGCCATCCTGGTGTCCCTGAAGAGGCCACACCAGTCTCCAATGGAGCATTTCCTCCTCAGCCTTGTTCCTGCTCTGGAGAGCAGCTGGGTCCTTTTTATTCCTGTCTCTCTGTAAATACTTATATTTTATATATTTATGTTTAATGTTTTTGTGTGTGAGAATTTTTATATTATTTCAAATAAATGTTTATAATGACTAATGTCTCAGTTCTACTACACAGCAAATGTTGGCACACGAATTTATTTCATATTATACTAATGACAAAATATACTAATACAGTGGGATGCAAAAGTTTGGGCAACCTAATTAATAGCCATTATTTTCCTGTATAAATCGTTGGTTGTTACAATAAAAAATGTCAGTTAAATATATCATATAGGAGACACACACAATGATATTTGAGAAGTGAAAAGAAGTTTACTGGATTTACAAAAAGTGTGCAATAATTGTTTAAACAAAATGAAGCAGGTGCATAAATTTGGGCACCACAAAAAAGAAATGGAATAAATATTTAGTGTATATCAATGTGTGTGTCTCCTATATGATATATGGGTGCCTTTGTCTGGACGTGCTTCCCATCCAGAGCTCCACAGCAGAGAGGGAAGTTCCAGCGCTCCTGGAATCCCTCTGTGATGGACCGCCAGTCTCCAGGTGAAGGCACAGCCATGAAGTCGTCCACTAGACAGTCCCAGATGGCCGTCGCTACCTGGGGGTGATCTGGCACACCGTGGACACACCGACTCTGAAACTGTACGCGATGGTCCTGAAGGAGTCCCCGGTGACAAGGAACCTGGACAAAATTGTTCAAAATTAGTATTATGTGTGCTGCAGTTACAAAATACATTATTCAAAATCCAAAATTTTGTGATGTCAGATTTAAATTACAAAACATAAATCTTACCTAAAACATTTTGTAATTATAGGGATAATTACATAATATATATTAGATATAATATAAAACAGTCTGAGGGGATATATTCAACTATACCAGAAGTAAACCAGGTCTAAATAAAAAAGGAGTGAGTATCACTACAAAGATTAACCCACAGTGGTCCTCATACCACAGTTTGATATCAGCAAACACCGAGAGCATACACTGATATGACAACACAGCCATGCTATCATTGCAAACACTGATAACAGCATAAATCGAATTAAATCGGGACTTGATGAGACCTTTTGAGTATCATTAGAAATATTATACACAGTCGTCTCCATACCACAGTTTGCTATCAGTAAACACCGACGGCATTCACTGTTAGTATACCACATCCATGTTAGCAGTCTATAAATGATAGTTTAGCATATATTAGCACAGGTATCAATAAAGGACTACCGTATTAAACACTTTTACTAACCTCAGCCAGATGGACTGGCGCTCTGCAGGTGGGCTTGAGCGCCTGTTGTTGGTTATGGGCTCAAAATGTGGTCATAAATATTTTGTACTTGTAAAAAAGATTTGTATGTGTAAAACAGATTTGTGTGTGCGTAAAAAAGATTTGTGTGTGCGTAAAAAAGATTTGTATGTGTAAAACAGATTTGTGTGTGCGTAAAAAAGATTTGTGTGTGCGTAAAAAAGATTTGTATGTGTAAAACAGATTTGTGTGTGCGTAAAAAAGATTTGTGTGTGCGTAAAAAAGATTTGTATGTGTAAAAAAGATTTGTGTGTGCGTAAAAAAGATTTGTATGTGTAAAAAAGATTTGTGTGTGCGTAAAAAAGATTTGTATGTGTAAAAAAGATTTGTGTGTGCGTAAAAAAGATTTGTATGTGTAAAAAAGATTTGTGTGTGGACTTAGAAAAAAAACCCCTGCAAGTTACAAGTACGGATTTTTGACCCTATTTTTCTTCCCTTCATCTGATTGGTCAATGTCATGTCAATCACAAATGTAACAATCCAATCAGAGAGCAGATGGGTTTGGCTGTCGGAGGGGCGCTTTTTTACACACACAAATCTTTTTTACGCACACACAAATCTTTTTTACACATACAAATCTTTTTTACACATACAAATCTTTTTTACGCACACACAAATTCTTTTTACACATGCAAATCTTTTTTACACATACAAATCTTTTTTACGCACACACAAATTCTTTTTACACATACAAATCTTTTTTACGCACACACAAATCTTTTTTACACATACAAATCTTTTTTACAAGTACAAAGTATTTATGACCACATTTTGAGCCCATAGTTGGTGACTAAGCGGGCGATTCTGGGACCGACGCGGGACAGCAGGTCCTCAAACTGGGTGAGTGAAAGACGGTGGTACCGCTGAAATCATCCATGCGCAACTCCTGGAGCAAGTGGTGAAACTCACCAAACTGCTGATGAACCTAGGTACGGCAAGGACGTCCTTAACGCCGCTGTTCTGCTCTCCACAGTAAATATAGAACGGAGACTCTCTCTTCAAGTGCTAGCTCGACAGCTGCCATCTTGCAAAGATACCATCTGGCACAACTTCCTCCCACATTTCCAGTTCACGTGCGTCAAAATTGCATATTTTGATGCGCGATTGATTTGTGTTGGACACGCGTCGAGGTGTGAATGTGCACGCGTCAAATTAGGGGCGTCTGGTGCGTTTTTGTTCGCGTCTATGTGAACACACCGTAAGAGTTTAGGAAACAGAGAAACATGGACCAAAAATTACTGTGAAGAAATGCAAAACAAGTCCATAGAATAACCACATAAAAGTGGAAAACAGAAACCAATGTAAAGAAATACAAAAAGGCCTGTAAACAAGTCAGCTGCTTTCAGTTTGAGTTTCCAGCTACTGCACAGAAGAGATTGAAGCCCTTTTATACAAGAGTGCATGGGGCCCACAATTTTATAAAGTCTTATGACTGTGAATGTTAAAAAGTCAGATTGGGACATTAAATATTGACCTGTATGTGTCTGTAGTTATCAGCTGTTTCAAAATATCTTGCTCAAATGCTTGCAGAAAGGACCATAATTTTTTTTTCATTTTTCACTAATAAACAGTAAGACACATTTGATTTCATGGAAATAAACAAACAGCTTAACAATGGAAGAACTTGTGTGTTATTAAACTATTGTAGCACTTTCTGTTACAGCTCAGTAATAATGAGGTAAAAGTGGGGTAAGATGGTAGAACCAAGAAGGCAATAATATAGAAATTTGGGAATTGGGAATTTGGGAATTTTCGAGTAATATAATGTTAATGGTTACAGGTGAGTAATAATATACTGATTTGACTGGATAATACTGACCAAAAATCAGCTAATAACCTCACGATAATGAGGTAATAGTGGCTGATGTTTTAGCATTATAGGATAGTATTACCATATTATAAAGCTTGAATTGATTTTATCTTAAGTTCTCAGCATTCTGCTTTGCTTAAAATAAGAAGTGATGTAATTGTGTGGTGGTTGGGATCCCCTCACAAATACCTTCACACTACTTACTTCTGTAACTACTATGCAGGAGAAAATGTCTTTATGAAGATGAAGGAGTCATGTGACCTTGTGGTGGATTTTTGTATGATATGTATAACTATGTAACTATATACACTATATGTCTATGTGCACTGAACATATATATTTTAACTTTCATGTAGAGTCTTAAGCACAAGACATTTTACTTCACCGAGGTTTATTAAGGTGGTACAGTAACAGGGCAGTTAATGTAAGAGGAGAGTTCTCCTGAATAATTTACTCTAACTAACCTTCCCTAATACACACTCAACGTCTTTAATGCAGCACAACCAAAAACAGTAACACTGTAAACGATATAGACACACACACACACATACTATATCTGCCACTTGCTGTGTAAGATTTAGTAATTAGGATTAATGTGTGATGTTTGACCGTGTCATGACCTTTTGTGATAAGCTAGAGCAAGGAGTAGTCAGAGTCCTGACTGGCCTTTGGCCAAGACCTTGGCCTCTACCTGACCCCTGCAGCTGTGTTTGGACGGGTGGGAAAGTTACCCAGCAGCAGGGGGCGTGGATACTGGTCCCTATATATTAGGGGACCAGAGGACACCCCAGCACTCTTCCCCCCTCTGCTGTTACTCTCTGTCCGACTCTGCGTTGCTCTACTCTCTGTGCTTAAGGCTGTACACTAGTGATGTGTCGGTCACGAACGAAATGGCTCTTAGAGCCGGATCTTTGACGTGAACGACGCGAGCTGCCTCCTTATCGCAAGCCGTGTTTTTCTTTTTCTTTCTTTCACCCCTCTCTCTCACACTTTTTTTCCGCTTCACTCTGCACGCGAGCCTTGTGTTTTGCGCTGGGCAGAGGGGGGAGGGGCGGTAGTTACACTTGCAGTAGCACAGGGACAGAGCGGGAGGGAGAGAGAAAGAGAGCCAGGGACAACAACGTCACATCAGAAAGGTATAGTAATCATCCACAACTATTTTCAGTTGCAGATGATAAAGGATTCAGAAAGTTTATTCATGCAGGCCCATATGACAGAGAATATGCATCTTCTTTTTGTTTTCATATTGTAATTTATATTTAATTGTGTTGTGGTTTGCAGTGTTTTGTGTTGTTTCACTTTAAATTTGTTTAAAAGGAAAAAGCTAAAAATTTAAATAGTCAAAAGTTGAAATGTGAATAGTTGGTTTTTTGTATTATATGATTTATTTATTACATTTTATGTGGAGTGAATAAATAAAAGTATATTTACGGTGGCCCCAAGAGACAAAACACGTAAAAACTCCAAAACACGTAAAAACTCAGAAGCACGTAAAAACTCAGAAGTATGTAAAAACTCCAAAACACGTACAAAACACAACAGAAGTGCTCCAGAATGCTACGCCCAGCGTTGAGCTTTTGTTACCTAGAGGCTACACAAGCCAGCAAGTACCAACGACCGGATTTGGTGTGTGGTAGAAACAGGTAAATTAACTTTTTTTTTTAAATTATTTGAATATATATGAGTGCTTGTGTAGAAATACACAAACAATTGTTTGTGTATTTATCACTTAAATTACACAATTGAAAGCATATGTGTATTAATACACATATGCTTTCAATTGTGTAATATGTTTAAACATATATAAATAAAACCACTTTTTTTACATTAGTAATTCCTTTTGTGCATAATTTTATATTATTCTTAATAATAAATTAATTAAAGCAACAAAACAACCTGAAGAGCCGGTTCGGATCCGAAAGAGTCGGCTCTTTTTAGTGAGCCGAGCCGAAAGAGCCAGTTCTCTAAAAAGAGCCGGAAATCCCATCATTACTGTACACCCCAGGGATTTGCTTTGCTTGATTTCTGCTATGTAATTCTCTTGCTAAATGTCTGTATGTATTTTTCCTGCTGTTCATATGATTCAGTGTATTAAACTCTGTTCCAAGAATTCTACTCTTTTACAGAGCATCTTTTTGAGTGTCTTGATTTTAATTGGATCTAAAAGGGTTGGATCTCCACATCCTTGGTGGAAGAAGGTTATCAGGATGGCTTCAAAATTTGCGACCACAACCTGTACTGCTGTACTAACTTTGAGCCCTGAACCATACTGACCCAGCAGGAAAACACCTTTAACGGACTTGTTGTGAGTACTTTTGCTAATCTGGCTAAAAACACACAGACAATATTATATTGCAGTATCGTAACACTCATGTTGAACTGAGACTGACATTTATATTTTTAGTTTATTTCACTGGTTCTGATATTTTGCAGCAGTTGGTCTGCACTGATGAAATGCAATCTAAAAATACAACATGCTGTGGGTTTATAGAGGACTATGTGAATGTGTTTCTGTGGCCAGTCAGAAGCTGTTATTTTATATTGATGCTGCTTTGGTTTCCTGACATGTGTGTGACGTGTCAAAGACGAGTGTTTGTTAAAGTCAGGTAGATGTAGTCTCTGGAGGCATTTCTGCCAGTTCAGTTGTGACTCGATTTCATCATGACTGGACATCTATCGTTTGTCATCCTTCTCTGTAAGTTAAACTTTCTCTCATATATATTGTTTAAATGTGAATACTGCTACTTACACTTAATAGAAATGTAAAGTTGAATTTTTAATCTTTCTAATGTAATATTACTATTGGAACTATTTAATTTATTAACTAATTGTTTCTCCAACAGATTCTTTCTGTGAGATCAAAGGTCAGTCTATGAATTTGATATTGCTTTTGACAGTCACTTTTATCGATATTTAACATAATTCATACACATACAGTTCGCTCCAGAAATAGGTGCGCAGAGACAACAGGGGCTCAAAAGCAATTGGACAACAATTTAAATTAATAACTCAAAATAAGATGTTAATTTCTAATACTTGGTACTCTTTGCTGTCCATAACGGCCTGTAGTCGAACTCATGGACATCAGCAGATACTGGGTTTCCTCCTTTTTAATGCTCTGCCAGGCCTTTTTTGCAGCAGCCTTCAGTTGTTGTTCGTTTGTGGGTCTTTCTGTCCAAAGTTTAGTCTCCAGCAAGTGAAATGCATTCTCAGTTGGACAAAGGTCAGGTGACTGACTCGGCCATTCAAGAATAATCCACTTCTGTGCTTTAATAAACTCCTGGGTTGCTCTGGGTGTATGTTATTGTCCATCTGTATTATGAAATGCCGCCCAATTAATTTTACTGCATATAGCTGGATTTAAGCAGACATTATGTCTCTGAACACCCCAGAAATCATCTGCTGCTTCTGTCCTGTGTCACATCGTCAATAAACACTAGTGTCTCAGTTCCACTTGCAGCCATGCACGCCAAGCCAACCCACTGCCTCTGCCTGTCTTTTACAGATGATATGATATGCTTTGGATCATGAGCTAGCCTTCCTATTCTTGAAGCTTGTTAGCGGCTGGCGCCTTACAGTGAACTTCTCTCTATTTATTTTCATACATTCTTCTCTTTATGTTAGACTTGGACATCGATACACCTTCCTCCTGGAGAGTGTTTTTTCACTTGGTTGGCTGTTGTGAAGGGATTTCTCATCACCATGGAAATTTTTCTGTGATCATCTACCACCGTTGTCCTCCA
Organism: Aulonocara sp. 'chitande type north' Nkhata Bay; assembly: GCF_057382095.1. Classification (NCBI taxonomy): domain Eukaryota; kingdom Metazoa; phylum Chordata; class Actinopteri; order Cichliformes; family Cichlidae; genus Aulonocara; species Aulonocara sp. 'chitande type north' Nkhata Bay. The sequence goes on from NC_141348.1 coordinate 25,483,958, forward strand.
TGAATAGCCAGGTCTTTTTGTGTTGCTGAGTTTACCAGTGCTTTCTCACTTTCTTGGGATGTACTAAACTAAATTTTACAACTCACAATAATGTAGCAATTTCTCAGATGGGTTTTTTTTTCCTGCACAGCTTAAGGATGGCTTGTTTTACCCACATGGTGAGCTGCTTTAACCGCATTTTGTCTGTTCACAGCAAAATCTTCCAAATGCAAGCACCACACCTCAAATCAACTGCAGGCCTTTTATCTATTTAGTTGATAAGGACATAACGGGGGAATTACCCACACCTGCCCATGAAATAGCCTTTGAGTCAATTGTCCGGTTACTTTTAGTTTCTTTAAAAAGAGGGTGGCACATGTTAAGGAGCTGAAACTCTGAAATGCTTCATCCTTTTGGAATCTGCATATCCTCAAATACCCAACACACCTACAGATTTTGTGCAGACTCAGCTCTATGCCCATTATATAACTAAATTGGAATAAACTGGTAAAAATCAACGATTGTGTCCAAATATAAATGGGCCTAAATGTATGTTATTCTCTTACTTTACAGCTCTTCCTGAACCTAAACTGACAGTGAGCAGATCAGAGATCACAGAAACAGATTCAGTCACACTGAAATGCGAGGCTCCATCCTCTGTTCCTATGTCTCAGTGTTCTTTCTACTCTTCCACTGGAGCAACTGTTAAAGAATTGCCCTGCTTAACGACACTGACAGCAACCGAACTGCTGAAGATGGCAAATCTCAAATCACCTGCTACTGTTAAACTGAACTGTTTTTACACAACGCAGCCTGGAGCACCAAACTCTCCATACAGTAACTTTTCCAGCATCATCATTCAAAGTCAGTGGCTTTAGCACTGATTACTGATGGCATCTTAATGCAGCCTCAACACAAGTAACACATACTTTTAGCATGTTGCTCATGTTCACAGATATAATCCTAATGTTAATTAATGCTTCAATTCTTCAGCTCCTCTTCCACCTAAACTCATCGTTAATCCACTGGTGATCACAGAGACAGACTCAGTCACACTCAACTGTGAGACTCCCCCATCTGTTTCTGTGCCTGAATGTGATTTCTACACTTTGAGTGGAGGAATAGTCAACAGGTTTTCCTGTCTAACGACACTGACAGCAACCAAACTGCTGGAGTTGGCACATCTCAGATCACCTGCTGAAATTAAACTGAAATGTTCTTACACTGCACGGTCTGGAGAGTTAACATCTCCATACAGTAACATGTCCACCATTAAAGTACAAAGTAAGTGATTTTCTATTCTACCCTATTATATATTGGACATATACAATAATACATTATATAATACAATATACAACACATTATATATTGTATAATTTTAGGGTCTACCTTAAAATATAAAGTGCCTTAAGGCAACTGTTTTTGTAATTTGGTGCTCTATAAATAAAATTGGAATTGAAATATTCATACAATATCATAACAGCAGATGTTGTGTATCGTAACATTTCAGTTTTAAATGTGACTTCAGTGGAAAATCCAAAGGATGCAAGCACGACAGATTTAACAACCATCATTCCTGATAAAACATCATCATCATAAAACATAATGTGTTTTAAGTTTGTCCACTATTCTAATTTAAAAAACATTAGTGTCACATACAGTAAATATTATTTAATTACACAACAGTAACTGTTCTAATTAAATCTTTGTTTTACAAAACCAAATTTACAGAAGTTCTGATTCTGTATCAAGATGTAAATAAAAAGAAAATGCAAGGATGTAGAAATGGACTTTCTATTCCACCTCATTCACAGTATGCTAATCACAGATGTTTCCTGCTGTAATATTCCAGTCTTAAATTGTGTTTAGGGACAACTTCAAAGGATGGAAGAACCAAAGATTTAACCACTGTCAGACCTGGTAAAAAAAACACCTGGACACAAAGTTCACACACGTATCTATCATGAACATATGTCATTGTTACAGTGTGCCTGCAATATCATTTTCTAGTTTGTCCACTACTGTTCCACATGTTATGTAATCACATAAAATAACAGGTATAAACCTATCTGTTTTCAAATTTACAAAAAAATATAAATAAATCCAGAATGCAATGATTTTTTTAATCTTATCCACCTGTATTTTATTCACAACCAAATGAATACAGTACAAAGTGAATGACTTTCTTTTCTTTCATTTATACATTTATGCAGTATCCTCATCACAGATATTTTGTGCTATAACATTTCACTTTTAAATGTTTATTTAGGAGCAAATCTCAAGGATAAAAGAACCACAGATTTCACAACCTTCAATCCTGGTACAGTATCATCTGGGGAGACAGTTGATAAAGGTATCCTTCATTAAAATATTTTACTGGGACAGCGTGACATTTCTTTTTTCTTTTTTTTTTTTGGTATTTTTGTTATCTTTGTTGTTGTTGGTTTTTTTTGTTTGTTTCAAGTTTGTCCACTACTCTGTTTTTAAAATACTGGTGCCACATAAATGTTATCTAATTACAAAACAGTGACAGATCTGAATTTATCTTTGTTTTATGACTCAGAATCCAAAAAAGTTATAATGCTGCGTAAGCTTTAGATAAAAACTAAATGCAAAGATTTAGTTTAGATTTAGGCCATGTAAAACCAGAGTCATGATAAACATTATATAGGCAGCGTTTTTTCCTCAATAGTTTCATCACGTTTACTGTCTAAGGACAGCGCTAGCAAGCACTCTCTGCTTATGAGCAAAACAAACAAACAAACAAACAGAGGGCGTTTTAGGAGTGTTTTAGGAGTGATGGCTAGAGAGAGAGAGAGAGAGAGAGCAGGAAAGAGCAGATAGAGAGAGAAAACGAGTTTTGAGATGTGAGAGATTTGTAACGTTTAGCGTGTTTGGAGTGTGTAATTAATGTGTTGTCTTGTGTAGTTAGTGTGTAGTGTTTTGTGTTGTGTGTCAGAACAATGAGGCGACTGCTGTCTCCAGGTAGAAAAAGGAGTGATACACCTGCTGCTGTCAGACCTGCAGGTATCAGGCTGTGATGTTCTCCTTTATAGTGGACAGAAATTATTGTTTTGGAGTGGTACAAATAATTTGTGTGGCATCTTATTGAATGCAGAACAGCTGATTGTTCTGTAAATAGTTTGAAATGGTTATTTAAAAAAATCAAGGTAAAAGGTAAATGGATGCAAATAACTTTATTGTTTGCAAAACTTGTGCATAGGATTTTAAAATTGACAAGTTATGAAATATGATTCATTAAACATATGTGTGGTTGCTACAGTTAAAAATATAACTTTTTCTACTCTGATTTTATGTTTTGTGTCTGATTTTAGATCAATTGTGTTAATACAGTATGTCAAAATGAAAACAGGACTGCAAATTTAGACACGTGAGGTTGTGCTGAAAAGAATGAGACCAAATAGTTTTTAAAGGTGAAATGTAGAGTTCAAATCAAAAGTAGTTAAAAATGGCCAAGTATACCCTGGACCCCAGAGGGTTAAACATTTTTTTTAAAGTAAAGCAATAGTTACTTTTCAAGTAATTAATTACTTTTAGAATATTGTAACTCAGTTACTTTTTTGAAGAAGTAACTAGTAACTATAATTAATTACTTTTCAAAGTAACTTGCCCACCACTGCATAGGATACATGTTATATAATCTCATAAAAATAACAGGTATAAGTCTATCTTTGTTTTCAAACTCCAAATTTACAAATAAAAATACATCTCTATGTGATGGTATGTTATTTTGAAAAAACAAATCTCAAAATGTAACCAACATTTTAAATTATCATCTTAGAAATGGTTACTCCATTATCTATGGTAAACAATTTGTTAATGGTTGGTTTCACTGTCTCAGTCTTAGTTTTGTGCAACTGAAAAAGTAAGATTTTCTTGTTTATGACCTCTTGTGCTGCAAAACAGATTTACTGATATGGAAACTGGTGGTTTCAACTGGTTGTGGAGTTGCTGTGGGTGTTGTCTTACTGGGATGTGTACTTGTGAGGAATCTGAAAAGAACTGGTGAGAAATGCTGTAAATTTTTATTTATCTTTTAATGATCTTCAAATACACTTTTTATTTAAATTGAGAATTAGACAAAATTATTTTAAATGCAAATTGTATCAAGGTTTTTCCACTTTTATTTTTACAAAAAAAATTCTAGTTCATTTTCAGGATTTGCATAGACATTTGCATAGAAATAATAAATAAATAAATAAATATATGTGAGCATTTTATCTGCTTCATTTATTTTCTCAATTTAATATAGCTATGATATCATGTGCAGTCGAGTCAGATGGAAAATTGGATTGGGCATGGAAGCTCATAGTTTTGCGTGTTGTAGCATTATAATTCCAAAGTAAATATCTCAAGCCTAAATTACATCTCATGTCATGTGACTTAAAACTTAAGCTTCTGTGTCTACTGATCAGAACTGGTTTGTTTAGTTTTACTTTAGTATTTCTTTTCTCCAATATTTCCTTATGGATCATGAAAGTTGTTTGATCAGCAATTACTTTTATGTTTTCTTTTTTTTTTAATAGTTCCAGTAAATTCTGTTACCAGCAGGTAAGACATGCTTTAACCTTTTCTGCAACTGTTTCCAATGGTTTCTGTATTATGTCCATGAAAATCACTGTCTGGTTGTTTTTTCTTGTAGCTCACAAGCCCACTGCACTGGTATTGTAAACGCTAAGTGACTTTGAGCTCTTTGCAATTCTTATCTATAGTATATACTATGTATATGTTTATACTATTTTTTTTTACTTTCAATTGTAGATGGCTTAATGAACACAACGCATCTTGGAGAAGTGGTAATTAAAAACAAAAGCTCTGAGAAACATTCTGAGTTAGTGGCTCTGAAAAGTATCTGGACACTTCGAGCTGTGGCAGATGGGTACTTTTTGAAGTAATTTTAAAAAAAAAATCCTTTAACCCCTTTCAAAATACTGAAATTCACGTAGTGTCAATGGAATGACATGTTTGCACTATTAATAGGCTTTGTGGCTAGAGAAATTTTAAACTGTGAGCAGTCACATGTATTTTCAGATAACATTTATGAGTAGGGATGGGAATCACTTCTTGCAGAGAACTGGTTGTACCTTTGAATTGTTACTCTGCTTGCCTGTAAATTTGATTAAAGGTGCCACTTATAATATAATCAGCTGATTTCAGTCCATGTGTCAGAGGTGGACGATAGTGACAAAGTCTACAATTCAGATTTGGACCTTACTTTTATTTTTGCTGAACAAATGGACAAGGGTGCGATGGTAAAATGCATACTCCATCAAGAATAGAAACAACTGCATTATAGTGCAAATAGAACTTCGGCTCTTTGCAAGTATGCTAATGATAAGCTAGCCAAGAATCCATAGTGACATTAAATCTGAGTGGATGCCAAGTGCAGCAGCAGTGAGACCCTGAACTTCAACAGGTAAAAAAAGCAATGATGAACAGTAAGGCTGGACATCATTTCTACCACCTGTTCATGTTTCTAAAGGAGAATCACTGCTGAAGTCTCTTTGTGCTGGGTTTTGTGTTGTCAGCAGTGTTGCGTTCATACCGATTCATTAACCTCCTAGGACCTGGCGTCCACATATGTGGACATCACATTTTGGGTTATTTAGACCAAAATACTCAATTTTGCTCTACAAGGGCCTGATATCCACTTACAAGGACATTATACTGCTACTGTTCTATCAAAATTTGGTCTGTCCAGTGTCCTCCCTCGCCACCTGATCCAACTCACCACACAGCAAAATCTCCAGTGTTAAATTAAAACACTAGAGAGTGTCTATATGGGTCCACACCTCTGAGTGTTAAATACAACACTGTTGAGTGTTAAATTAACACTTTTGACAGTGTTATATGTTTAAAAGTAACCTAGTCAGTTTTGAAGATTAACAAAGACTAACCCTGAGCAGTGCTGATTTTCTAACACTGGAATATTTCTAACATTTTGAGTTATTTTCCAGTGTTAGAAAATCAGCACTGCTCAGGGTTAGCCATTGTTAATCTTCAAAACTGACTAGGTTACTTTTAAACATATAACACTGTCAAAAGTGTTAATTTAACACTCAACAGTGTTGTATTTAACACTCAGAGGTGTGGACCCATATAGACACTCTCTAGTGTTAATTTAACACTGGAGATTTTGTTGTACACCAGGTGGTGATCAGTCGACCGCTCAGCCCCTCTCTTTACCCGAGTGTCCAAAACATATGGCCTAAGGCCTGTTGATACGATTACAAAATCGATCATCGACCTGTGGCCTAGAGTGTCCTGGTGCCGCGTGCACTTATGGACACTCTTATGTAGGGCTGCACGATTAATCGTTAGAAAATCGCGATCTCGATTCATACTTATGTGCAATCTTATTTCCAAATGACAACGATTAAAAAAAAAAAAAAAAGACGACGACGATTGTACCGCATTTTGATTCGGGATGTAATCTGCATGAAAACAAGCACTCACTCTTCCTGCTCAACAAATGACAAGGGCGGAGCCTTATACCACGTGATACAGAAGCTGTGCCGTGTGATGCTAAAATTAGCAGGGAAAAAACAACGGAGAGCACGTCAGGGATGACGAGAAAGTGACAGGAGAAAATCCGTTCCGGTCAACCACCCAAACATCAATAACGGGAACCTTATACAGCGCTTCCCTATACCCGTCGAACTCCCGCAGGCACAAAGAAATTACGGAGGCTATCACTTATCACCTGACCAAAGATATGGCTCCCATCAACACTGTGCAAAACGAGGGATTTAGGAAAATGATCAACACCCTAGACAAACGCTACACAGTGCCGTCCCGCAACTATTTTTCTATTGTTGCACTACCTGCTCTATACACGCAGTGTCGAGCAATGGTGGAGACGGAATTTCAAGCAGTACAACATTTTGCGGCAACAACAAAATGTGAGACATTTGTTGTTTTTATGTTTGTTTATTGTTTTTATGTTCAGTCTCAACTGTTACGAAGTTGATGTGCATTTAATAAGTGCAATAAATATTTATACTGGAAAAGAAAATCGTGAGAGAATCGTGATCTCAATTCTAAGCAAAAAAATCGTGATTCTCATTTTATGCAAAATCGTGCAGCCCTACTCTTATGTTTTGACATGGTGTTCATTATGGCCAAACTGTTGTTTGCACAAAAGCCCAATAACAAAACACCGCTCGGGTTCAGATCCGGGAGGCCGTCCCTCCCAATCACGCCCTTCCAGGTCTCCCAGTAGGACAACAGAGTCCCCAGGAGGAGCACCCTCCAGTGCCACACCTAGGGACTCCAAGAAGGCTGGGTACTCTAAACTGCCGCTTGGCATAAATGTTACCTTCCCTGACCCGAAGGCAAAGGGAACAAACTCTCTCCTCCTCTAGGAGAAACCCCATCATACCAGCACCAAGCCAAGGGGATACCAAGATACCCACCCCAGCCCACCGCCTCTCACCAGGGGCAACTCCAGACTGAGACAGAGTCCAGCCCCTTTCCAGGAGACTGGTTCCAGAGCCCAGGCCATGCGTTGAGGTGAGCCTGACTATATCTAGCCGGTACCTCTCAACCTCACGGACTAGCTCAGGCTCCTTCCCCACCAGATAGGTGACATTCCATGTCCCAATTGCTAGTCTTGGTAGCCGGGGATCGGTGTGCCAGGTCCTTCGCCGCCGCCCGGCTCACATTGCACCCGACCCCTACGGTGCCTCCTGCGGGTGGTGGGCCTGCAGGAAGATGGGCCCATGTCCCTTTTTTGGGCTGTGCCCGGCCGGGCCCCATGGACTAAGGCCCGGCCACCAGATGCTCGCCCTCAGGCACCCTTCCCAGACCTGGCTCCAGGGCGGGGCCCCGGTAACCCTATCCCGGGCAGGGTGAACTGTTCATAGGGGTCTTCTGAATCGCTCTTTGTCTGGTCCCTCACCCAGGACCAATTTCCCATGGGAGACCCTACCAGGGGGCAAAAGCCCCCAGACAACATAGCCCCTGGGATCCCTGGGACACACAAACCCCTCCACCACGATAAGATAGCGATTCGCAGAGGGGATGTAAAGAATAGTTTAATTAATTGTTCTCTCCTTGGAGTAGTTAAAAAAGTACAGCATTGCTTTTAAGAAAACTGTTCAGTGTAATAGTTTTGTTTTGGTTTTTTGAGTCATGACCCCAGCACTAATCATAACAAGGAGGGGAAATACCTCCAGTATGCACAAACAGAGATCAGTGATGTATACTCAGTAATTATTAGAGTCAATCCATAGAAGATCATTTTTGGCATTGTTTGGGTTATTATGTTACATGTTTGATTTGTATAAGATGTTATGAGGGAAATATATTCTGCATGTCAATGTGTCAGGTAGGATGAACCTTGTACGGCACATGTGTGGTAGGACTGTTTTGGCAGTCAGATGGGCACATGTTTATTTATAATTTTGATAAACGCATCATATAATAATTTCCATACCAGCTCTACAACAGTGATGTGGAGGTGATTCTATTCCAGTTATAGTTCCATAAATCACGAGAGAAAGCTTGATCACAGAAATGGTTAAAAGTTCAGTTAAACACTGTTTGTGGTCTTGATTTTGGAGCTTCAATTGTCTAACTGCAGCTACCACACAGTGGCCACTGATATCATTTCCAAACCAGAGTCTCAGTTAAAAATAAATAATTTTCTGGGCATTTAAGATTTGGGTGAGTTTTAGCTGTAAATTAGTGTTAAGTCAAATTGTTGAATGTTGTCATTGTGTTTCTTAAATTTGTAAAGTCTTAGTTCAAACTATAGGATCAAAGGCATTCCTTTGTCTGACCCCTCCCCAGCCTCTCGAGGTTCTGGGAGGAGGCTGTAGTGTTTTATCACAGACACATCCCATGTGAAGATTCTGTCTGTTGTTTGGTAAACTTCCTGCCCTTTTATGTCTTCACCTGTGTTGTGTATGGTGTACCAATACAGGAATTGAACCATATATTGGGTGTGGGGAGATTACCCCCTTATGACCAAGGATGTTGTGATCAAGAGGACACACACACGCACGCACACACACACGCACATAGACACACATACACACACACACATATACACAGTGCCTTGTCTTAGAACCATTGGAGGGGGGGTTTTCGGTGGGAGGTGCTTGTGTTTTACCGTGTAAACTGTAACTGTCATGGGAATAAAAGGCTACGAGGAGAGCTGCTCTTGGAAGGAGTTGATCTGGAGACAGGTGAGGAGCATTTAGTTTCACAGCCTGGTTCTGACCAAGCCTTTCCTCGCTAGCGAGTAAAAGACCGGTTGAAGATGTTCTGTCTTGTTTTTCGTTCTTCATGAGGAATAAGTCTCTAAACTAGTGGGGCCTGTGGAAACACAGACTCAACAATTAGTTTTGTAGACATAGACTTAAACTCCCTGAGGAACAGAAGGCAACCAGTTAAAATCTCCAGCCGGGAGAATTTCATTAAGTTCCATATGAAACATCACAGAAGTTTGGTGTTGAAGTGTCCAAATTCTTTATGGGGCCAATTTCCAGTATGTGTATTATAAGGGTATCGGGTTAAATGTATTGTTACAAATAATTTTTTTCACGATTCCAATTTTCCCATCATCTCTTCAATAATTATCCTCTCACTTCTGCCTTATTTTGTTTTTTCAAACTAGTCCCCTCCAGGAAACGAGCAATCATACTCTATATTCACCTCAGTACCTGCTGCTGATCCAGGTGAGCTTCTTTGTATCCTTATTTGTAAGAATGTAAACGATACAATTTAATGGCAATTCTATAAAACCTCAAAAACCTTTTTCTATAACATGCTTTGCATTAAAGATTTTCCTTTTCAGTTGCAGATTCTACTCAAGAAGATGGACAGCAACTTCAAAAAAATGAAGTAAGTCTGTCACAAGCGGAGATAGCAAAAGTATGGACATTCTTAAGCAGAAGTGTTAAAGAAATTAACATTGGAGACAGTGGAGAAAAAAAAGAAAACAAGATGTACATTTGTAAAAATTTTGTGAGATCTCGTGTTACCTCTGTGAGGTCCCACAAGTCCATGCACTTCCAGGTCAGTACTGAGACCTTGGAATCAACCATAGCGATGGAAGACAAACACTTGCGGGTTCTTAGTGTAAGCAGGCAGAGTCGTCACAAGGAGTATACTGACCTGGCAGTTTTGGTTGAATTCATTAACAGTGTTGGGACTAACGCGTTATTAAGTAACGCGTTACAGTAACTACGTTATTATTGTGGTAACGAGCACGGTAACTAGTTAACATGCCAAAACCGGGAACGCGTTACTCGTTACTGGGATTTAGATAGGCTCGTTATTCGTTACTTCGTGTGGTGGCTGTCGCGGAGCTTCCACAGATTCAATAACATTAGCAAGTGGTGGAAGCCAGCAGGTGGATGAAGGAAAAGGGAGGCAAGAGGAGGAGAGACCCAAAGCGGCCGCTGGTCCGAGTGTCAGGTGAACTGAACTTCAGGTAAGAAGTTATGACCTGCAGTCCATCTGGGTCAGATATGAACCAAGTTTAGGTGGAGTTTATTTTCGTTATGCCGACTTTTTCGTACTGCATGCTAGCTAGCATGACGAAGTTTCTATACAGCTGGGTGGTGCTATGTTACTGATGTTGAACTTTATTTTGTTCATAAGGTTAATTATTAGAGCTGCCAACCGTCCTGTACAAAATGGAATCGTCTCGTATTCAGAGAAAATATTACGCGTTTCGTATTGAGATGAAAAGGAACAGTTTGTCCCGGACTTCAGCTACAATGAAAAAGGCACAAAGCTGGAGTTATTCTGTGTTTACGCTGCACAGCTGCCTCTTCTTCTCTCATCCTCTCCCCTCCCTCTCCTGTTTCTACTTCAATCATGAAACTGATCAATGATCAGCTGATCGGCTTTTCTCTCTTGCTTGTTTATCGCCCACTTTGCGCCAGAAAGAGGAAACCAGCGGATGTCGCGGTAAACAACAGCAGCACTTTTAAGCTTGATCAGCTGTTGTTAGAATTTATTTAATATTAATTTCTAGTATCAGCTGATGTTTGCTGGAGCCACAGCTGTAAAGCTGCTGGCCATGATATCGGTTTGAATATGTGGTGAGAGGGAAACATGAAGATGAAACCAGGAGATGTCCTTACTGAATCATCAGAGCTGTGATGGAGAAACAGGTTTACCTTTTAGGTGACATGAATGAGTCGAAGGGAAGTTATGAATTGTTTCTGAGCGACCAGGATCCTTTTCTAAGTAGCTGACAGCTGTGCAGGGGCGGGTCTAGCAAAGTGTTGCCAGGGGTCCATGTAGGGCAGTAAAAGGGAAAGGGGGGGCACAAGGAAACACTTTCTTTTTCTCATTTAAAATGTCTCACTTTTAAAAAAAAGAATTATCTGAGTCTTGCAACAAACAATTGATAGATTTATACATATATACCATCAGAACAGTGTACATCGCTGTCACAACAGCGTTTATTTTCATTCAAAGGCTTTATGAGTTTTCCTATAATGGTGGGCCGGTCTCTAGTCAAAATGCCCAGGACGATTTTTTTGTCCCAGTCCAGCTCTGTATGCAGCTCATCTGCAGTCTGGTGTTGCCTACATCTTCCTATTCAGAAGGCAGAATTTCCAAGTTCTGAGTACAATCGAAAGCACCACGACTGCAGTTTTTGTGTTGGATGTAAAAGGCGCACATGACGCTGTGACGTAGGCTAGAATCATGGCAGCAGTCAATGACGGTCCAGGCGTGGGATTTCTCTCGTGGAAATATGCACATTATCTTTTCCTTTCTATTGGTAGGTGGCACAGTGCACTTGTGGCAAGTAAGCAAGCTAGAAGACTGGCACTCTTGCTGGGTATCCAGTTACGGAAGGAACACATTAACAAGAGAATTCTGAGTTAAACCAAAGTTACTTTCCCTAGTAACTAGTTACTCTGAAAGTAACGAGTAACTTGAAGTAACTGAGTTACTTTTGATAGAAGTAACTAGTAATGTAACTAAGTTACTAATTTAAAGTAACTTACCCAACACTGTTCATTAACTACCACCTGAAGTACTTTGAAGCTCCAATATCAAGTACAATAAATGCAGGAGGGGGAAGCATTTCTCAATCTCTCGCAAAACTTTTGCAGGATCTTGCAAAAGTACATCTTTTTCTTTTTTTCTCCCATGTCCCTTGCAAGGCTCTGTACATTTGAAATTATCTGCCTCATAAAAATATTATACCCTTATCCTCACTCCTCTTCTATAGCTAGCTAGATGCTGAAGTACCATGATCACAATTTGTGCCCATCTGCACTTGTCCCGGTGTTTTGCCATAAAAAGCACTGGCCCACTTTAATTCCTATGGCGCTATAAATAATGCAAAAATACAGTAAATGTAGTAATGTGAAATAATAACTCCCCTCAAATGTCCTAAAACAAAAGTAACAAGCCTGTTTTGAAAATGTAAGAAGCAGAAAGTGTTAGTTGTGTTAAAATGTTAGGAGTAAAAGTGAAAAGATGTTAGAAAAATAAATGCTTAAGTAAAATACAGATACCTTACAAGTATTTGTACTTTGTTACTTCCCACCTCTAGTCACAAGGGTAACATTAAATCTGCTGGTCATATAAGTTAATAGATAATACAGTTTATTTTCTCCCCCCCCAGTCTGACATATACCATTTGTACTCAACCATCCCCAAGGAGCCAGCTACATCAGCCCTGAAGAGTATGGTGTATAGCACTGTGAACCCTATGTACACCTCTGTGAACTCCGTGTAAACTGCAAATGAAAATTGTTTTAACTTAACTGCATTAAGACAGTTTGATAGCCTAAATGTTAAATTCCTGATTAAATTAAAATGTTTTTAAAAAGTATTGTTTTCTAATGTGTCTATTTTATGCTTAACACATTTTTTGTAATGTTTTTTTTATATATATATATATTTTGTTTTTCCTCCAGGACTGTATATACAGTAAATAGCATCACATTTATATTCAATGTCTGCAATTCAGCTACACAAACTCACCCACACAAAAAAGTATCTTAATGTGTAAATGATGGAAAATATTTATTTGCATTTATTCATCAGCTTTCCTAAACATGTAGTTACGAGTATGTGGTCACCTTGACAAATGGCTGAACACATCAATGCCACATTCTTCAAACACACTGCTCTTTTTCATGCACCTTGTACTTTTCTTAAATATAATTTGCTTAAAAAAACAGAATAAAGCCATTTAATATTTTCCAATGTCTCACTACTATTTTACATGATCCATTACAGACATCAAAGCAAATTTAGTAAAACAAATAAATTTTACTAAATAAATTGTTTTAACAAATCATTACTTTTTGTAATGATTTACTGCCTAAAACAAAGACCACTCTGCATTCTTTTCTCATTTCACAAAAGTGCATTTTACATTCTGCAGACAATAGCTTTCATATTTTTCCTGACACAACAAATAATCAAACATTTAATGTCTTCCTGTGCACAAAGGCTTGTCTTAGACTTTGAGTAAAGCACTCTCACTTGTTGAGAGGCATTCTACGTTTCTTTCTTCTAATAAATTCAGCACATATGTAGAGCAATTTTGCAAACTCTATTTGGTATGCTCTGCTGTGCGCTGATCAAAGTCACCAAGCACTCCTGTTATTCTCATTTTCTTTTGTTCTCTGCATTAATGGATGTGTCTCAGTGCTAAAGATTTTGTCTTTGCAGAGTACTGCCTGTATTAGAGGTATGAGCAAATTCATGTTTTTATGTGTCTATAAGCTTCTTCTCATTGAATTAGTCCTTACTGATTTCCACTGCAGCTGCTATTGGTCACCTGCTGATGGTCGCTGTTATCAGAGGCAGCAGAGCTGCTGCTAGGGGACCGGAGAAGCGTGTTGCTGAACCGCACTCCATGGCATTTTCCTGTAAGGTACACAATCAATTGTCATATTGCAGTACACATGCTCTTTAGTAAACTTACCAGCTGTATTTGGCTATGAGAGTACTGAATATAACTTTAGATAACTTTTTTAATAATGTTAACTTGACCCATATAATGTTATTTATATGTAAAAACAAAGTGAAATAACTATTCAGTGACATGGATGAGAACGATCCCCCTTGGAATTGCAATGTACAAGTGAAAAATACAGATGTGGACAATCAGGATTTAAAAAAAAACCAAAGAAACCAACCCTCTAAAATTGTGGGATGAGTTAACAATTCATAGCTGAAAATTTTAAATATAAGATTTTAAATATGTACATTTTTATTAACAGATTAGTTTTTAGACATTTAATGCTAGAAGAGGATATGCCATCATCACTCCACATTGTGTTTGGACTGGCCTTTCATATACCGGTACTACTGTAGCCCACATCTTAAAAGAAGCAAGCCAGTGGGTTAAAAATCAAGTACCAGCTCCCTATTACTACTACCACTTTAACTACTATCTCTAAAGATAACTTACTATTATATTATTATAACAATATTATGTTATTCTTACAGAAAGAAAACAGTTTCAGTGATGTTATATGGAATTATATTACCATTATCACATTTTCATAGAGTAGCACATAACCTTATTTGTGTTTCCTTTACTGTCAGCTTTCACTGTATCGATGTTGACCCGGATACATACAGATAGTGTGTGCAGATCAGCACTTTCACATACCTCAGGGTGGAAAGGATGACATGATTCAGGCTTTTTTCGGTCCTTCTGATACTTCAGTCTCTCACATTTTAGTGACTCGTTGTGTTCAAAGGAGTCAAGGGTGTAAGAATAAATCAACAAGATATGGTTCTAAGTTTGAAACCCAACTAGCATGCATTAAACCTCACTTACCCTAAACCACAACTTCAAATTTAACCCTAAGTGTAATCATCTCAATAGTAAACCCCTCAAGATGAAATTCATAATGATCACTTTTTCTCACAGCCAGCTAAACATATTTAGGAAACAATTTTTGTTTAAAAAACAAACAAACCTTTCAGCTATTTTGTTTCAGTTCATGAAATGTCTCTGCTTCATATAGAAAGGATATATATGATCTCAATGGGATCCATTGTCACTGGAGGAGCACTGCTGCAGTCACACTTATTATCCACAACAACCATGAACAGGTTGCTGCTGGGAATCTGCTGTATGACAAAAGATCTGCAGCACAAACACAAAGTCTAATTTTAAAAAAAAGTTTAATGTTGGTTAAATGTAATCAAATGATACTATTAGATTATTATTTCATGATTAATAGACAGTTCACTTTGCAGCACCTGATGCAGCCGTCGCACTCAATGTTTCCGGTTGTTTCTTTGATGGTGCGTTCAGACACAAATGCAGGGTATTCTGTATCACATGGTACCATCATGGTTTTACCCCGAGATCTCTGAGCTGAACGTGAAACAGAGCAGGTTTAACTGAAACACAGAGGCTTTACAAAATCAGCATTAAGCAGAAGAGGTTTTCTTTCTGCCGCTCATACTTTCCAAATATTCTCCCTCTCTCAGATCTCAAATGCCTATAAATCATCACGAAGTTACGGTTACCTTTAACTGAGAGATCAATATTCCACCAGCTGTACAGGTTAAATTCTAGCAGGAAACTAAGAGAAAAGCAGAAACATAAAACATAATCAGTGTTTGTGATGAAAGTTATAAGAACAGAGTAAACCATACTAAACAAATATTTTATCAAAAATTCTTACATGACAAGTTCAGTCAGAAGCCATTTAACTACAGAAAATGGCTAAAAGACAAAGAAAAGATAAGGTCAGCTTTTTTATTTGCTTTGTTTTGTATTGATTGTTGTAAATGCTGTAGTTCATTTTCCACTTGTTCAACATGCATCAGCCACATGCAAATGATAACCACAAACTGAAATATGTTCGATGGCCAGTGGTTTAGTTTGAGGACATATGCAGCTGTAGATGTTGTGAACCACAGATTATAAATATCCTTTGACTTCTCTTCCTCTAAACGCTGTCTGTTGCACACTTACATCTGACAAAGTGCGTGCACTGTCACTGCTCCCAGCATACTCTCTGCAAAGGGCCTGGTAGTCATAAAGAGTGATCCTGAAACACACACAGCACAGTGAAGGTCTTAATAAACATCCGATCTCATCATCATCATCATCGTTTATTTATATAGCACTTCGAAAACACACCTGGTAGACCAAAGTGCTGTACAATAAAAATATAAATATAGTAATAAAATAGCAAAAACCAAACATAGCAATAAAATTAATAAAAATGTCAGTTACCCACAGAGTTAAAAGCCAGGGAGTAAAAATAGTTTTTTTTTAATCTGGACTTAAAAACTGGCACTGATGTAGCCTGTCTAATATGGAAAGGAAGAGTTTTTCAAAGCATCGAAGCCGAAATAGAGAACGCACAGGCTCCTCTAAGTTTCAGCCGTGACTTAGGGACTGAAAGCAACAGCTGCTCAGCTGACCGAAGCGAACAAATGGGGACATGGGGCTTCAACAAAACAGACAACACAAAAAGTCCAGTTTGAGAGATAAGATTTTAACCACAAAAGTGCCGAACCAGAAATTCCCGCACAGTGCTGTAAGCGGGAGATCAGCAAATCGTGATCCACTGTGTCGAATGCAGCGGTCTTGTCCAACAAGACAAGCACTGCATATTTACCACGCTCTGTCGTTATCAGAATGTCATTCATAACTTTTACGAGGGCTGTCTCCATACTGTAAAAGGGCTTACAGCCGGACTGAAAGATTTCACACAATTGAGAGTCATTCAAATAGTCCATCAACTGAGTATAAACAATCATTTCCAGGATCTTACTCAGAAAGGGAAGCTTAGAGATGGGTCTAAAATTTGACATGACTGAGCTGTCTAACCCTGGTTTCTTAAGTAAAGGATGTATGACTGCATGCTTAAATTCGTAAGGTACTTGACCAGACAAAATACTAGTATTGTATAGTATACTAGTATGTTCAGAATGTGTGGTCCGATGGTAGGAAATACCTTTTTGAAAAAGCGGGGAGGAACAACATCATTTGGAGAGCCACACGGCTTAGATTTCAACACAGTTTCACTAAAACAGGTAAAACAATTGGTAGAAAAGCAAGAACCATGCATGCCAGATCAGCAATAGTCTCAACATAGCAACCTTGTCCACAAAATAATTAAGAAACTTGTTGCACATAACCTGAGAAGAGTGCAAAAGAACATAGCCTTCTGTATTAAGTACATAATTTATAGTGTTATAGAATACACGAGGGTTATGCGAGCTGGCAGCAATAAGTTGAGAAAAATAGGAGTGTTTGGCAGCCTTTGCTGTTCTCTGATAGACGTTCACAACAGTGAAGGAGAGTGGCCCAGTTCGCACGAACAGAGTTCAAAACTGGTGTGGCGTGTTGAAGGGGATAGCTGCTTAAAGTCAAGATGTGCCTTATTCTCATATATAACAACATGCTTTTTAGCCTTTGAGTTTAATTTATTAGGTTAAAGCTCAACCAGTTGTTTAACTGTGTCTCAAACCTTTTGAAGGATCCCATTTGTAGCAGTTTGTTCATAACAGCACCTTCCACCTCTCCAAAGAAAAGCCCTGTCTGAGAGAGAAATGATGTCAAAGCACACCAGAAAGCATGAAAAAAAGGATTTTAATTTGTTTAATTGAGTTTTATTTAAGCAGCATTAAGCATTCACAAAGAAACATGAGATGCAAGCTGGCTTTTTAGGGCATCAGCATGTAAATAGCGTCTACCACAGTGAGGTGGTAACCACTGAGACCTGGTCAGCTAAATGTTGTGTAGCCGGAGCTATTTGTTCTTGGTCTGCAGTTGAAGGTTATGTGAATGCTCTGATGCACACAATGTAGAGCACTTATATTACCAGATGTTACTTAATGTCTTTGGGATTTTCTAAAGTGGTAAATGCATAGTTCACTCTTCCACTTTGATATTTCCTTTTGACACTAATGCATTTCAAGACTCAATGGAAAGCCGTTAAAGGAAGAACTGAATGAATAAATATCATAAAGAAAATTTCTATGCCTAAATATGTAATAGAAAAAGTTGCTAGTTTTTTAAATTTATATCTAAATTTGTGCTTTTCACAGAAATGTTAACCCTGGACAAAGGAAGGTCAAAATCTAAAAAGATGAGTATTTTATTAAAAAGAAACACATTCTTCAAGGCAAAACTGGTCCTTTGATGTAGTTTAGTTGCACACAGTACCTGAGACTGTTCTTCTGTAACAAGAATAAATCCATTGTTGTCAATGAGATAACAGTTGATGTCCTGTTTGAAATGTGGATATAAAGATCATAGTCATATTTTCTTCTAATACCTTTCAGCACTCCTCAAGTCAGAATAAAGAAGCTCTCTTACCTCATTATCGCAGCTAATGCTACATTTTCCATCCAGAGCTGTACACTGAGCATATAAAGGACAGGTTAGTTTCATGCATAATCATGAGGCTCACTTTTGTATGAAAAACTGTTGTGACACTTGGTGTGTTGTTACCTGTCTGCAGGCAGTCCAGAACTTCTTCTGAAAGTATTCAAGCTTCATTTGGATCCCTACAGCTGAGAGCAAGACCAAGCAAAAGTGAGCTTGGACATAAGTGCAGCTAGAAACTAAAGATATGACAGAATATTCAAAGTCATTACCAGCAACAATTGGAGATTTCCTGTCATCGAGGAGCTGAATTGCTGTGCTGGCCAAAACCACACTTTTATTTTCTAAAGCTGGAGGAGAAAAGGAGATAAATACAGCTCAAGTTATAGTTTCTGTTCACTAGATGGCACCCTTTACCCGGCAACCGCACAATAAACCTAGTAATGGAGTTCAGTCTGGTCTTTTTTGCAGCCAGATGACTATAATAATTCGGAAATGGGTTCTGTGACAGAACATTTCAGGTTATGATGGCAAAGCCTGGCTGGATGCAGTCATTATTAACAGGGGAAAGGCGGGGCAAATGTCCCGGAGAAGGAAACTGAGATCTCTACCCTCCAGATAGTAGACAGCACGTGAGCCACATTAACGGCAGGAAAGCTGTGAGGGAGATGAGCATCCCACCAGTAAAAACCACAGTCCATAACAGAGAGAGAGACGTAGAAAGACAAGTTAATGCCTACAGCAACCAAATGAATTTGCAAAATGTACAGTGTGCAATGCTGCATTGAGATGAACTTGTATATTAGAAGATACAGGAAAATTTACCAGCATTGTGGAGATAAATTCATGTTTTGTACATTTTTGTACAGGCTCATAGAGCTGATATTTCACACTCCATAATGTTCTGCATACCTGTGCTGAAGGGGATGGAGTAGACAAATGTGCCGGGAACCTGCTCTGCTGCTCTCTTGTACCACAGAGGGAAGTGATCAGCATTAAACACACCCTCCTTGTCCTCTGCTGTCAGGAAATCTCTGAGGAAGCATGCAGAGTGAAACTGAGGTGAAGAGCAAAGGATTTGATTCATCAAGTACAATCACAGCCTCACCTCACGCTGAATGGTTAGAGAAATGTTGAGCGGTGGCACTCACCTGTTGGAGAGCTGATCAACGGGTACAAACAGGTTGGTTCTCGAAAGACCCGTACGTGTTCCCAGAAAAGCAATCTCCACTCCTTTGTCTGAGTTTCTGTTGATCGATTTTAAAGCAGTGAGTGCATGCCACAAAAATATACCTGCGCTTTGATTTTACACACTTTCCCTGAACATTTGTGACTGATTTAATGCAGCATGTAATTTAAATTTCTCTTTGAACACAGTATTTGACAAACTGGGTATTTTTACATAAGAGTTAACTTAACACGGATGTTCTTATTAAGTTCATACTTGATTGCTTTTTAGTTATCCATGTAATTATTCACATATGACTTCTGATGCACTTAGTTTGATATTTTATTGGCAAAATTATTTATTTGTGACAAAAAATATTCAGCAGCTTTATCAAAAGGAAATTATCATCAGTTGCAAACATGCATACACATCTTACACATTATTCTAGAATTCAAAGTGTTGCATCATATCCTGTAACAGTGTAATAGTTGATGAAGAATTAGCTTCAGCTATATCAGCCAAAAACTGAATTATACAGATGTATTAATTTGAGTCTTACAAGGCATATCTTTTTAAGGTATGTATAATTTGAACAAAAGATGTTATTTAGAATTAAATAATTTCATAATGTGTCAGAGATTTATAAATACTAGTAATAATTAACTTCATATTTGGGTAAATGCTTCTAAAGTATTAAAGTGATCAAACCTCAGCTACATCGAAGCACCTCTGTGCATATGGCACTAACACAAACAGCACTTCTGACTTTGCTGGTAAAAGATGGCGACTGGATAATTGCTGCACTCCTACTTGCAACATGGAAAGTTTTGCAATCCATCATATCAGCATAGTCAATTAAAACTTAATTTAGAGTCGTGTACACATGCCACCAGATGGCTGTTTTTAACTCCCTGAGGCAACCACAAATTTTCTTAAATGCACAGTAATATATACCCCTGTGACTGCTTAAATGAACACTAAAATCAAATAAATCATATTGTTTTATAATTTAAAAAAAAAGAAACATATTGCATATCATATTTTTGAGGTTTGGGGGGGCTTTTTTTTAACTTCTACAATCTAATCTTATTTTAATGTTCTTTTATTCAACATGTGTGTTGAGCATAATCTTTATGTGTTTAAATGTATTCAATTATGTGGAATGCAATGTTTTTTTTAATCTATGTTTTTAAAAGCAGACCCCAGGAAGACAATCTGTGCCTTCCTAATAAATAAACAAAACAAAAGATGTCAGTATTTACCCAGCAAACCTGCTGGGCTTCTGTAGGAACCCTTCACCCTTCATTTACAGTGACATTTAAGAGTGCAGATGAATTACAAGCAATCTTGTGATAGTTTGGTATATAATGATAATCATATTATTAATGCTTTATTCACAACTATATCTCAGGAATAGGTACCTAAAGTTTCTTACTCTGACTTGTTGAGAGCCAATCCAGTCCAATAGGCCTCGAGCGGAGCAGTGACCACAGCATCAAATAAAACCTCCTGGATCAGCTCTCTGTCACCTGTAACATCAGAGGATAACATGGGTCTGATTAACTGTATATCCATCTCATTCAACATGTTTTTGTCTTGATCACACTTGATAGGATAATTACATTTCAGAAATTATAGGCTGCTTGTACTATGACTTGCTTATGTGTCACTTTATGTCTTACATTTGAGGTGCGGTCTGCGGCCCGTCATGAAGAGTTTAATAGCTTGAATCTGGGTCAGGTGACGATGTTCATGCTCCTCCTCTATGTTGCAGTAGGTCCTGCATCCAAAAGAGCCACACTGTCAGACCACAGGCCTCAGGATCCCTGGTGATCACAAAGGGGTAACCTACATAACGCATGAATGCCCACTCCCATAACCCCTGTGTTACCATTCGTCTGCCAGGGCGACATCTGGCTGTTCCAGATCACGGAGCCCTGAAAAACACAAGTCAGTAACGCTTCAGCAATGCCGGTCTGCAATGACTGAAACACAGAGTAAATTTACATGTGCAAGGATTTTTATCATTAGAGAAATTTGGTTATGTGTTCCTGATGTAAACGTCTTACTTTGTTGTGTTGGTACAAAAACTCATGTATAAATGGATATAAATAACCAGGTTTTATATATTTCCTGTAAATGCCACATTCTCAGGATACTCACTACAGGATACTAACCAAGTAAGATCTTCCTCACAAGCCATTTCTTCATGTATTTGTGAAGTATTCAGACTTAAAAGTGTAAATCAAAGAGTGGAGTACCTGCTTCGAGCGACACATTTCCTCTGAAGAAGTACTTTCCGTGACCTCTTGAGAGAGCTACTCCGACACTAGAGGCACGCACCGAGAAGAACATTAGCCTGAGTCAGTCAACGTTTGAGTAGAAGTGAGACATAAACTGACGGAAAGTCAGTTTATTATGAATGTAATAAAACTTTTCTTCCACCTGAATGGAGTTCCTTTGATGTCAGTGTAGTAATAATCATTGTGCATCTTTAGCACACGCCTCTGAAAGAATAACAGATTCATTCCCTCAGTTCAGAGACAACAAAGAGAACATTCTCATTTGTTATGGAGACACTAAGCGTCTTTATCTGCAGCCTCACCCCTCTATCCACAGTCTTCTTCACCTCCATAGAGAAGGTCCCTGTCCTCCTGTTCACCATAGCATTGCGTAACTAGAAGATAAAGCAGAGAGGGCAAGGCTGGGTCACTGATCATACTACCAGCCGGATTTCAATGCAATTGCACTGTGTTGCAGAAAACTGAGCAATCCCACCATGGCAATTCGTATGCTAATTTGATCTAATAGAAGCCTTTGCCATTACCGAACAAAGTAATAAATGTGTAATTACAGTGTGTAATGAAGTCACTGATTTGCTTAATATTGCAGATCCAAACACATTTAGTGGTTCATATTCTACTAAACATAAAGGCTTAAAACGATATGAATTTTGGCACATACTATGCCATCTTTGTCTTCCCATTCCACCTCCGAGAGATCCACACTGCTGTAGTTGGGCTTCCTCCTCTTCTGACCCTCCTGATACTGCATAGAGGAACACAGCATGCACAACTTAGTGACCTTTTTAGTGTAATATTATTTTATTTGAACTAATAGCTTAACTTAGGTTCAAACATGTCATCTTATCTAGCCTTATTCATCTGTTAAACATACACATAAGACATCATTTTCAAATGCATGAGCCAGATATTAAGGAAATAGATCAATTTAGAAATCATTATTTTTCACTGTAATCTGTCTTTCATGTTGCACTTTCAGAATTAAGACCTACTCTTATTTATCAAGTGCAGTTATTGAGGTTTTGCTGAGTAATTATTTAACAAATCGACTGTGAAATGAACACTGTCAGGTAAATTAAAAATAATTAATATGATTGATAGAAAATCCACGCTCAAACAACTCTACATCGATGCATTAAACTTTAACATGTCAAACTTTGCTACTGAATGTAGTCCCGATCCACATGAAACAACAAGTCAATGACTACGACCACAGCACAGTTTTAGCCACAAAGAGACACAAAGAACCAACACAGACCAACACACACACGCACACACAGTTGCACAGAGAGGAATAGCACTAACACTGGCACACACAGATCCACTAGCACAGCCATAGCTCCCGAGGAACCAACGGTGCCAGGGCGAGCGGCTGTGATCTCTGCCAGCGAGTGTTAAGTTACCTCTGGGAAATCTCAGGCCAGCCAGCCCTATGAATGGCCTTTATCCCTGCATGCATACATCAAAGGAAAAGGTGGGGATTACAGACTATACGAGCCCATGTAGCCTCCTAACCAGATAACACATTTGTCTCTGCGTACCCTCGTGGGAGGTTCATATTTTTGGTTATGCATACAATAGCATGGACAAAAGAAAAAAAGGAAAAATAGGGTCAAGTCAGGGAATGCTGTGAGAATGTTCAGGTGTAAAAATAATGCTAAGAAAGTGAGTTACCAAAGGCCTGAGGTCCGGATGTATCAGGATGTAGCCATTGTTTGTGATGGCAAATACATATCCATGGATCCCTAACTAGAGACAGAAAATGAGATACTTAAGGCAGAATGAAAATATGCATATGAATACATTAATCTAGCCCAAGACAGCTGATTGTACCATATGTTTGGGGATGAGCTTCATCAGCTCCTGCAGAGGGATGTCTGTTCCTACCACCCCCAACAGAATACCCTGGTTCTTCTGCATGAAAAGATTCAAAACACATACACAACTTTAGATAAAAACGGCGTTTAATATTCAGTCACCCAGCAGTGGGAGGATATCATTGCTCTAGTAAAAGGTGTTTAAAGTATGAAAAAGTAAGTTTAGTCTTTGCTTTGCATAATTTAAATGAAAGAGAAGGGGCATTTCACCTTGTCAGTTTGGTAATTCAGTCCACCAGGGGTGTTTTTAAGGTATATACAGAAGATAAAGTCAGAAAGAAAAATACTAAGGTCTGGTGCTCGCACTCTGATTTCAATTTCTCTTTATTGTTCATTTTTTTCAAAAGTTTAGATACAAAAGTGTCTTTTTGTCAGAATTTTTACACCAAAGAAGCCATAGTTTGACAAATTTCTTGTATTCATATAGATTTAAAGTGGACCTATTATGTTCATCAGCCCTACATTTATATGCCTGAAACCAATTAGAATAGCTTTTTCAAAATTTCCATATTAAAAACAATCTTTAGTTATCAATACCAGAGCTTTACAAAGCCTATAAGTTTATCCATGACCCTAAAACAAGCAGTTTGAGCACCCCTTGATCATTTTTAAAACAACTTTCTTCTGACTGGCTGTTCTTTAAAAAAGAAGATTTGAACATCAGGGGAGTTTTTGCGCCCACATCCACATATAGTGATTGATCTCACCCACAGAGACGCGACACACAGCCGTTATGTGAAATTTAATCATCAAAACACCTAGTAACTAGCTAATAAATGCTATAATTGACTCACAGTTTCATTCTTTGTGCTGAAGACAGGCATGGCCACTGTAGTTGTCAAAGTTGGGCCCGATTTGTCGTTCAACTGAAAAAAAAAAAAGACACAGAAAAAAGCAAAAGAGGACTTTATTATTTATAATAATAAAGCAAGGGAAGAAAAATTGTATTGAAAAAAACACTCTCTCCCCTAGATAGGCTCTGATAATCAAACATAATTAAAATAACTTTTCGTTTTTTAATTAAAAGCTCTGAAACTGACAGGAGCCAACAATGCATTCATCCACAGAACATAAAACTTTCATTAAACTTTCTTCACCATCACATTTGATACATTTTAAGACAAGTTACATACAAAGTATGCTGCCTATGTTTATGTTGACACATTTTGTTTATCATCAGTACCTAAAGTCCTGCAAAATTATATTAATGATATAGATTATGTAAAAACAATAAATCTGAACCACCCAATAAAGTAGTTAATTGGTAATAACGATACAGCCTAAGTTACATATAAGTGTGTTATTAATGTATTTATTAAATGTGTAAAAATTGATCCCATAACACAAGACTGATGTGAAAGGCAGGGGCGGAATTTATTCCCTTCACATAATATATAACTGTAGCATCCAAACATGTAAAATGAACTGAGACTGGTTAAAGCCTTTAACTTGTCAGACCTGAACCATGTGCGGCTCATGTGCTCAGGAGGATGAAGGCTGACATCAGCGCATGAGCACCATTAAAATAGGTCTGCCTTTCCCTCACATTGTGAAATGGTACAGCTGAGCATGCCTGTGTCCGTGTTTGTGCATGAGCGTGGTTGATGTTCAGGTTGTGTGTGTGTGTGTGTGTGTGTGTGTGTGTGTGTGTGTGTGTGTGTGTGTGTGTGTGTGTGTGTGTGCGTGTATATATGAAGCCAACGAGCTGTGAACTGCTGTGTGTACAAGCTGGCTTGACAAAATGAAGAATGGAGGCTCCTTAAATTCATCACAGCACACAATGGAAGAGAAAACTGGCCTGCTTTAGTCCTTACAACCATACGCACACAGGTACAGCAATGGACACCTCCATCGCTCTCGCTCTCTACCTTCTTTCCTTCTTTCCTTCTTTCTTGGTCTCTCCTCCAGTGTCAGTTTTATTATGGGCTTTAGGAGATAAAGTGCAATGATCCACAGAATGATGAATGGTGTGTCTGAGGCTGAGATACAAGAGCACACACTGCAGAGGACAATCTCCCAACCCTTTCTGTATGTGTGTGTAAATGTATATGTGCGTGTGAGAGGGAGAGTGTGTGTGTTTTAGTGTGTGCATGCTTATTGCCTCCATATTGGAAAGAAAGACAATAAATGCTCCTCTGCTGTTTGTGCCCCTCAGAGCAACCCCCCGACTGAAGCATGATGTCGAAAGGCGAGAAACAATGGGCAGGTATTTAACCTCTCAAGTCACTTCTGCTTCATATAATATGACTTGTACTTTATATCCTGCCCATGATGCCTTTTCTGGTCCTACTTCAGAACCAGATCCACAGCACAAGGCCAGTTCTTGCACAAGAAAACGAAAACTTTGCTGACGTACCTTGTGGGCCAGGGAAAGCTGATGGGGAAGAAGAGATACACAAGGATTGAATCATCAGTGAAATAAAATCTGCATATTCTGCATCGACTTTGTGGACACAGATGCACACTGGGGGGAAAAATCCATGCAGATTAATGAAGCTCATAATGAGGAATCATTCCAGCAGCATGAGGAGTAATGATGAGAGAGCAGACCCACACATGTGAATACTCATTGTACAGTACAAGAGATGGACAACACAGCATGAAAACCTCATATCATGTAGAACAGCAACAGGATACAGCATTTAAATGTCTCTGAAACAGACAGTTCGACAAATCTGTTGCTTTATTTCTGATGCTCAGGTATTTTATGAACAACGCTTTCACACCAGAAAACTATTGTATACTTGAATAATGAACCAGTAATATTAATTAATGTACAATACTTAAGATATACTTACAGCACTGTCCACGTAAGCCTCAGTCCACACTGTGTCGTGCTCATGATCGATAACCTTTGGGCGGCTCATGACATGAAGATATCTCATGACGTTCTCCTGAACATCAGCTAAGGTTGAGATCTGACTAAAATATCCTGCAATGACACACACACACACACACACACACACACACACGCACACACACACACACACACACACACACACACACACACACACACACACACACACACATACATTAACCCACAATCACAGCAAACACACTTCTGCAAGAGGAAGGATGTGATCCATAAACTCATTAAAGAACAGCCCAACATGTGGAGTATTTAACACATCAAACGCAAAATTTACATCTAGTGGTTGGAACAACAGTTCCTTTACTGAGGTAAAGTTAAAAAAAAAATACAAGTGAAAACTCCAAGTTTGCCAAACGCATCAATGAACAATCATTCATAAAATGGATCTACAGGAATTTTCATCTTAAGTACAGACAAAACGATGTAGAAAATCACAGCTTACTAAGCGGAGCATCTATGTGTAAACTATGCCGTTAGGGAGGGTCCTTCACACTCCCGTATCTAATGTATTCATATGTGTTATTCTTTTAAACTTAATTATTAACATTTTGCATAAGTGCATTAGAGACTTCCTGATGCTTTTTTTAATCAACTATCATGACCATAGTATTAAATTCCTGCTTATTACACAGAAACCACCACAGGTGTTTCCTGGTAGTCATTACTATTCTTTAAGTGTGTTTTAAAAGTCTATTACCTGGCTATTAATATGTTATTAAGTAGAAACAAGCTGGTTTGCATTTTACAGCTATGTTTTCTGCTTATTATGCAGAAACTACCCAAGATATTTCCAGGTAATAGCCTCACAAACACACAAGTTTGCTTTAATGGGATATTCGTATGTTATTAAATAGAAACAGGCAGTTTTGCATTTTGCAGCTCTGTTTCCTGCTTATTACACAGAAACTACCCTGGCTAATTGAGTGGTTATAACTTAGAAATGACCACCTTATCTCTTTCTTGTTACCCTACAATTACCACTTTATCACAGAGCTATATGTCCACATTGTTACCCCAGTTTTGGGGCCCTTATTATCCTGTTACATAAATTTCAGAGTACTATTACTCAACTCTAACCACTGTTGCTACCATGCTGGTACTTGGATATTATGTAGTTATTACTTTAGTAATTGCATAGTAATAACTTAGAAATTACTATATTATTACGCTCTTGTTTCCGCTTTGTTACCCTACTATTTCCCCTTTATTACCGAGCTGTGATAGAAAGTGGTACCGAGTTTCCTGATGGTTATGTGGGAGTGTTTGAGTTATATGTGCGTCCAAGCCTGAGATAAACTTTGCAGTTTTTCCCTCTGCCCCACTTCATTCACTGCAGCAGCAACACATTCCTCCCACACAGCGTGTTTGGCTTTGTTTGTCAACCCTTTACCATTCGTTTAATTTCTAACAATTTAGCCCTACTCTTTTAGTGTGAGGCTAAATCCAACCTTTGCTAACATGATCTAGGTAAGAGGAGAGATAAGTTTAAAAGATATTACAGATCGCTGGTGTGTAAACTCCTCAGCATCCTTAGACAAATCAAATGTAAGGACACCACTGGGGATGGTCTTCAGTCTAAGTCCATTTATGAATGCAAAAAATAATATTTTAAATTTAAACTTTACATTAAAACTTTTTAAACTATTATATGTTTTTGCATGTTTTTATTCACACAATTAATAAATTCTATTAGATTTATTAAGGTGATGTGGTGCACTAAAAAAAAAGAATTCTGAATCCTAAAGCTAATACAATTTCAACATGCTGCACATTTAAATCAGCTCATAATACCCACCGTGTGTAGTTTTTAATGACTTAACAACCCAACATATATCCATCAATCCATCCATTATTTCAATAGCTACTTATAAAATTCAGGGTCGTGGGGAGGCTGAACCCAGCTGTCACATTTCAACATTTCCAGGAAAAATGACCCAGCTTTGAACTCACTGTCTTCACTGATGTCAACAGAAATGTCAGCAAAGTATAAGATTGCACAAAACAGTATCTCTCAAATATTTTGTGTATATATTCCATGTTATTTGACTATTATTGGTGTGTTTTAAAACTTCTACTGATTATATTAAAATTAAGTCTAAAATAGCTTTTAATTCAAATATGGTTCCAAACCAAAAGAAAGTACCTCAAAACTGTGTTAAAGTACACTACTGCCCTCCTGCTGATGTCTCTGCTGGATTGCACAGAGCCAGTGTTTCTGTTTAAACTGAGTGTCACCTCCTGCTGTTGCTGACAATGTTTTATATCAGACATGTTGGGTTATAACGCAGCAGTGGCCTGTATGGGAAGGAGGTTTGTGGCTTGTCATTCCACAATCCCTCTGTGATCTGTTTTCCTGGCTGTGACTTTCCCTTCCAGAGGGCACTCATCTGGAGCGTTGACGCGAGGGAGCCATCAGTAGTGAGCAGCCAAGAGGAAGACACTGACAGGAAGAGGGATTAGAGCAAATTGACCTCTGACCCTCCCGAGTGCCACTTCATTGCCTCTTGGCAGAAAGAGTCTGAGCAAGCACATGCATATGCGTGCACACACACACAAAACACACAAAGCTACACATACATGTCCAAACCACACAGACCCCAAAAATCCTTAATCTATCATATTATTGCACACAAGCGCAGCATCAGACCCTGTTTGACACTCTGATACGAAGCTGTCTTGGAAAGTGTTTATCAAAAGGTCTCCAACCTTTGTTGGCACAAGCCATCCATTTAAGGTTATCAGCAAATGCAGACTCTCGTCCAATCAGGTAAGGGAATAACCGGACCTGTTTAAAGGACACATAGATGACAAGAGTTTTTGAGAAAGAAGGATTAAAAAACATGCAAAGTGATGTATCTCCTCAGTGCTTCATCTTCCTGTCCTGATTCTATCTGGTTCTGGAGAAGGAGGAAGCTATATGTTCTTTTAAATTCTCAGGAGGAAAGTGTGTCTTTGCACTTTTCTTTTTTAGGCCAATCCTTTTTAGTTTATTTTAATTTTTTCATCTTTTTTTGAGTTTATGTATTCAAATTAAATTAATTTTCCTTTGTTATTGTTTGGGCATGGGGGCATGTACAACTGTCCTTCTGAAGAACGCTGCGTGACACTTTGCCAGACCTGTACGGCTCATTGGCTCCAGATGCTTTGCTAAGCAGAAAGCATATAGAAAACACTGAAAAGCTGCCATATAGCAGCCCTCAGGGTGTATTTGCGGGGTGGGTGGGTAGGAT
This sequence comes from Aulonocara sp. 'chitande type north' Nkhata Bay, assembly GCF_057382095.1. Lineage (NCBI taxonomy): Eukaryota > Metazoa > Chordata > Actinopteri > Cichliformes > Cichlidae > Aulonocara > Aulonocara sp. 'chitande type north' Nkhata Bay. The sequence goes on from NC_141348.1 coordinate 25,513,706, forward strand.
GAAGGGGGGGTGCCCTGCCAAACACTGCCCGGTGCTCTGCCAAAAGCCCCACACATATGCTTCACAGGACTGAACAAAAGCCCTTTAGCTGTTGTTTTTATGGCTCTGTGAGCTGCACAGCAGTTCATTTCATTTTAACTGCATTTAGGTCTTACTGAGAAAGACCAACAAAAGATTTTAAACCCAGTATTGAATCCACGAAGAAGTGTGGGGAGAGCACAGCAGAGGGGTAAGAGTCCTTTGAGCCTGAGCTGCTTGTACATGCAGTGCCCTTGAAAATAATTAATTTCCCATGCTTTATTCCCTGAGCTGTAATTCATCAACACACTGAAAAACATCATATTGACAACGATTTTTACACGAGTGATAATGAATTAAGAAACCAATTCCTCAAAACATCAGACCGGAGCTCCGGCTGGGATAATGTAAAATGTACATTTGATGCAAGAAAACTGCAGTGCAAGCAAAAAACTGTGATGCTTACAATTTAAAATTAGACAGAAAAGACAGTGTGATGGAGACGAATAGAAGGGGAGAGAGACAGCGGTTAAGACTCACTTTTCTTTCTGGCCAGTTGTATTTTTCAAAAACATCGTCATACATCTCAGTTGCCCCATCAGTGACGAGCATTATGGCCTGACTGCACACGCTGCCACGACCAGTCTGATTGAACTAAAGTACAAGGGGGAAAATGCATGAGAGTAACATAGCATAACAGAAAAATCAAACAATATCTATGATGTTATTTACACATGAAATAAATAGAACTAGCATTATGTTGAAGTAAATAAACCTGAAAAATGTGGCACACTTGACTCAGATGCAAGAAGATGCAGTGCAGTAATTAAGTGGCTTATTGACTTGTAGCAGTGTAAATGTGAAGAACCACAGGAGTGTGAAGAGACAAGATCACAGGACAAATCCTGCTGAGCACACCTGTTCTTAACATATAATATGCATCTTTTCATTTCTGTTGTCATTGGAGGACAACAAACAGAGACTGTGGCTGTATGTGTGAGGTCAGCATGACTCAGTGTCAGGAAAAACAAGGAAAAGGATGAAACCCTTGGCAGGTGCAGGTATTAAAAATTAGTTAGAAACATACAGCAAACTCTTCTGATTGGGTAACTTTGGGTAAGGTTTCATCTAATATTAGAAAACGGAAAGAATGAAAGCAGTGACTAATGTGATCATCCACCACATCTGAATGTTAAAAAATGGTTTTAGTTCATTGTGTGTTTTGCTGACAGGAGATCTTTTAAACTGTCAAAAGTAAAACATGAGAGTGGCGACAGTGAATCAGTATAAACATTATCAGGAACACCAATTTTTTACTTTGATTAGTTAGACCTGTGCCTTTTCTGACAAATGCCAGCAGAAAGCTCAGTTGAGATGTTGCGGGATGCCTTTCCAGCTGTGGTTGTTCCTCATTTCAGGCTGTTGACTTGCTCTTGTTTTCTGACAAGCATCCATTCTTTCTTATAAATTCTAAACTCTTGCTGTTAAAGAGTTAAATCCATATTATTTTTTTCAGAAAATATATTATAAATTAGTATTGGCAGAATGTTTTTTGTGTTTGCTGTTTTATGGTACTTTTATATCACTAGCTTTGTAAAGCAGCTTTACTCTCATCCATCTCACCAGGCCTCGGTATAAATGCTGCAGAGCTTGTCAAGTGCAAAGAGTTTCTCTGTGATTCGGTCTATGATAGGATGCATTGTGACTTTATTCACTGTGCAGCGGTGTAACAGTGAATTTCGATGGTAAGCTACGGGCTACCTGATTACCATATTCATTGCAGAGCTTTAATTAATCTGACAAATGCAGAGGTAAAAGCTGCGCTCCCTCAGCTTCAGCAGCACTGCCAAAGCTTGCCTGAAAACAGGGAGATAAAAGCAGTGCGGCGTGGCTCCTGGCCTTATCTTCTTTGTGTTCCAATCACACGTTATTAATCATTGACGTTAATTAGAGCCATTAATCACAGTTCAGAATAGATGTGTCTGTGTTTGGAGGGTGGAACGGGGATTGCAATGGAGCATTTCGATGGGCGGCACACCTCCCAAATGCTCGAATATATTTGACTAGAGTGTGCTACTTTTTATGATTAGCTCTGTGTTGTACTTGGAGCACATTCTGACAGTGAAAACAAATGTGGCTTGTAAAATGAAAGTTTCCCTTGTGTTCGGGTCAAATGGAGCACTTGAATTAAATGAGAACGAAGAAGCATTTGTCTTATGTGGGCACGTGCAAAAATTCATTATTTTTATGTCAAATTAATCAATAAATGAATTAAACTTTTTATAATAAAATTACAAATGCTAATAATCCAACATTAAAATGCAATCAGAAAATCAGAAGCTGTTTCACCTCCTTTGTAATAAGTTAATTTATTAGAGTATAGACTGAGAGGATGTTTGAAAGATTTGTCATTAAATGTCAGTCACAGTTTTTTTTTTACTGGAACTTACATCACTCAGGATCATGAAAGCTTCAGTCAGAGCTTCACCAAGCAGTCCGATCCCTTTGGCAAACAGCTTGTCCAGATGTTCACGGAAATGCTGACACATAACCACAAAAGTGGAAGAAGAAGTTTTTCAACTTTAGCTGCGTGAATTCGACCTGCTGCGAGACATATATTCATTAGTTTTAATAGGGACTCACGTCTTTATTGGTTCTGTCGGCCCGGACCAGCGTACCATTCAAACAAGGCTCCACATAGTGGATCTCCTGATTATACTGTGGGAGTATAACAACCATTTAAACAGAAGAGATTTAAATAACCAATCTTTGTTTTTCATGGATGACTGCGCTCCAGTTATGCCGAATACAAGAACATTGTAGAAACATCTAAAAATGTGTTCATTAAAGTAACAGAGAGGGCCTGAGATTACACAGGAATATGAGAATCATTAATTTAAAGGAGTAAATACTTTGTTTCGACTTTAACTTACAGCAATTATGTTGAAGAAGTCATCATCTCCCAGTGTGTCTAATATGGAGGAAACAGTCTGTCTGGCAATGGTAAGCCTCAGCCCCTTCATACTTCCACTAACATCAACTAAGATCACAACATCCTTGGGAGACGTAGCGGCCTGAATGTACCTGTGAGACAGAGTTCACTTAAAGCAGGGGCGTCAAATATTTTAATTTATGGACCTTGTCTAGTTCAATTTAATCCAAAGGGACTAGGAAAAACCATCTATTATAAACAAAGTGTCTTTTTTTTCTTTTTAGTGCAAAAAAAAGTAAAGGTACATTTTGGAAAAGTGTCAGTTGTGAGTGTGAGTGTCTTTAAAAATTGAATGCAATTAGTGTCTTCGATTTCCCACATCTAGTCCGTCTGCTGTAATTGCATTCATTGTGCATTACAAATAATAGCGGTTGAGCTACAAAGGCACAAAACCTTCACATGTAATTGCAGCTAAAAAAACCTTTCAGATGATGCCAAGATCTAAAAATTAACTTTTGAAATGTCTTCCTTTGTTTATGTAATTTTGACCTCCTCACACCAGGGATAGTAGGAATATATATAAGATGACTTACACACTTCCTTGGACAAATAGACTAATGACTTCTAGAATCTAGAAGCTGTGTGATGTACAAAACTTCTCAGGTACATGCAGGCTTACCACTTCCGATTTCTGCAGTCGAAGCCAATGACGCCATGCTCATCTGGATGCCACTTAACTCCTGGGGGGCAGATTCAGACAAATCAGAATTGGCAGAATTTTAAAGTAATAAAATAACATTGCTTCACAGAGGGCAAACACAAGCACACTGACAAGATATATTAACATGTAACAGTAATCAAAATATAAGTTCTTCATCTGTCAAGCCCTTCAGTAAGACACAGCATACTACATTGTTCCAGTTACAGATCATAAAGAGTCACACTATAGTGCGCTGGGTAATAAGCTACATATTGGGAGGTTTGTTAAATACGGTGTTCACCTTGCATGAATCTACATAAAAGACTGATAATGCACTATATTTTTAAAGCCACCAGATTTGTGAGGGGAAAAAAAACAAAGCTCTCCCACTATCAAATTTAGCCTGTGGGTGAATTTCTCTGAGCCACTGAGTGCTACTGTTGCCAAAAAACTATTAAAAAGACATTACAAGCCGCATTGTTGCAGTGGGCAACATGTTCCCTCGTTATGATGAACACACTCAGTGTGGCTTATCTTGAGTCAGTCCCACATTAACCATCCTGATGCAGTAGACTCACGAGGCTCATCAAATCTGGTTTAATCTAAGGATAAAAACACTCACCACAAAATAGCTGTTGAGACCTATTTATTTAAAGTTTAAAAGCTGCAGTGCTTGAAAAACCAATGACACTAAAAGACTCGACATCTCTGCAAAAACTGAAAGCTCTAAAAGGATATCTGGGTCTGAATTAATTAAATTTTAATTTGATATTTGTGAAGATATGAAAAGACATGAAAAACACACAGATGTTTGGCCATGAACAACGGCCACACACAAATATATTTGTCTTCTCAGTTAGTTTCTTTAACAGAAACCAAAAACACAACAAAAAATGAACAATCAGGCTGAAAATATTAAAAGTTAATATCTGTTTATGTAAATTTCTTTCCTCATTTAATGCAACGTGTTCCCAAAACAAAGAGCAGTATTGTGGAGTGAGTAATAAAAACATGAATACATATATTAGCAAAAGACTGATGAGAAACATTTGGCCTTTAAAGATTCCCCGTTATACATTAATCACATAAAGCCTACATCTGTTAACAATCTCAAAAGCCATTTCTCATCACTGCAGCTTCTCTACAGTGAACAGGCAGCCTGTTTTACATCAGCGTAACCGTCTGAATAACATCGTCTGGATCTAAGAGATGTTACTGAGTGTGGCTGCAGACCAACTCTGGCAAATTCAGATTAATTGCAGTCTGTATATATGCATCCTCTCTGATGGTCTGTAAAATTACAACATTAGCCAAATTACCCCTTTAGTAATTCAAAATCATTTGTTCTGATCAGTTTTTTTTTCACTGACAGTTGAGAGCTCCCATGGGATGCTCTCTCTCTCTCTCTCTCTCTCTCTCTCTCTCTCTCTCACACACACACACACACACACACACACACACACACACACACACATGCAGACTGACAGACAGATTGGCAGCACTCACCAGGGTACTGTCTGAAGAAACCTTTGGCACTCCCAAAGTACTGCCAGATAAGCGTTGGATCTCTTTCATAATTATCTACAAACACTTTATTCAGGGCCTCAGACCAGTAAACCCCGTTCACTATATCAGGATCTGTAAATGGCGGCCACAGGGACACACACACAGGCATGGTGAAAGAAAGGAGAAAAAGAGAGAAAAGTAAATTAAATGGTGATAATGGTAACCATTCTGGTCACCATTACCGAGTGCATGGTTGACCTTTGTCCCTTATTGACCCCCCTGAAAGAGATACAATGCCTGTGACTAAATCATCCCTCCCTTCCTCCTGCTGGCTGACTCCCCTTTTGTGCTGTAAACAGAGAGTTATGGGGAGTCCATTAATGCTGAACAAAAGCCACACAGGCAATACACGGGAAGAGGTGAGAACAAGAAGCGACAGAGCAGCTACCATATGGGCAGCATCTTTCCAGAGCAGACTGCTGCTGCTTTCTTGTTATGTCTGGGCTCATATCGATCACCTATCTCCACTTCGCCCAGCCTGTCACACTGATACAGCTTCAGCTACCATTTCTCACTTTCACCACTTACTTTCCTCCCTCCCTCTCTCCTCCCCATTCATCAGCTTCCTGTAGGTGAATATCACTCACATAATCCTGAATTTAAGGCAGCCGCAGAGAAGAGGAATACACACCTTTGTTGTACATGTTGGTGGGCACCTGGACAACACTGAGGCTGAGGTTGACTGAGAGGTTATTGAAATGGTAATTGGGCTCCAGGAGGAACTCTCCTCCTAGCTCCACATTATTGCCCTCCTCATCCACTTCATTGATCAGCACAGCATTGAAGTATTCATACTGCAAAAAGAGCAGACACAACAGATATTAGACATACAGATATGTTAACCAAAGCCCGCAAAAACAAAGACAGAACAGTTACTGCACACACACGACAATAATAACAATATTTATGTTCATATTTAAAATATGTAGTGGGGGAAATAATTATTTTATCCACTGCTGAATTTGTAAGTTTGTTCACAAAGTAATGAAGAGTCTAGAAGTTTTATGGTAGTTTCATTTTAATCATGAGAGACAGAAAATCAACCACAAATCCAGAAAAAATGCATTGTATAAAAGTTAGAATTTGATTTGCATGTCATTTAGTTAAATACGTACCTGATCCCCGTCGAGCCAATCAGAAATTTGGCTGACACCGATTAGCTATTTGCCCATGTGGCACACAGATTACAATCAACCAATTACAGATACACCTGATCTCAACTCATTATGTATATAAAGCAAACTTGTACACAGAATTTCAACCTCTTGACCACTATGGGCAAGACCAAAGAGCTGTCAAAGGATGTCAGAGACAAGCTTGTAGACCTCTACAAACTAGCTACAAGACTATCAGCAAAAAACTTGGTGAGAAGGTGACAGCAGCTGGTGTGATTATTTAGAAATGGAAAAGATCTAACATGACCATAAATCGCCTTCTGTCTTGTGCTCCATGTAAGATTTTGCCTCATGGGGTGAGGATGATCATGAGAAAGATGGTGGATCAGCCCAAACTGCAAGGAGCTCATTAATGACCTGAAGGTAAATGAGACCACATTTACCAAGAACACAATTGCTAGCACACTAGGAAGTAATGGATCAAAATCTTGCATCACCTGTAAGGTTTTCCTGCTCAAAAAAAAAAAAATGTTCAGGCCCATATTAAGTTTGCCAGTGGACACTTAATTTGTGTCAGAGAAGACTTGGGAGAAAAAGCTATGATCAGATTCGGCTTAATTCAGTTTAGTTTTATTTATACAGCGCCTAATCACAACAACAGTCACCTCAAGACACTTTATAATGTAAGGTGGAAATGCTGCAATAGAAAACAGAAAATCCCAACAATCATATAACACCCTATGAGCAAGTGCTTTGGTGACAGTAGGAAGGAAAAACTCCCTTTTAACAGGAAGAAACCTCCAGCAGAACCAGGCTCAGGGTGGGGCGGGGCCATCTGCTGCGACCGGTTGGGGGTGAGGGGAGGCAGACAGGACAAAAGACATGCTGTGGAAGAGAACCAGAGTTTAATAATAACTACTGACTAAATGCAGAAAGGTGTATATACACAGGATTCAGGATCACCTGGTCCAGCCCTAACTATATGCTTTAGCAAAAAGGAAAGTTTTAAGCCTAATCTTAAAATTAGAGAGGGTGTCTGTGTCCTGAATCCAAACTGAAAGATGATTCTATAGAAGAGAGGCCTGAAAACTGAAGGCTCTCCCTCCCATTCTACTTTTAAAAATTCTAGGAACAACAAGTAGGCCTGCAGTGTGAGAGCGAAGTGCTCTAATGGAAGAATATGGTACCATAAGGTCATTAAGATAAGATGGGGGCTGATTATTTAAGACCTTGTATGTGAGGAGCAGGATTTTGAATTCTGGATTTAACAGGGAGCCAATGAAGGGAAGCCAATACAGGAGAAATCTGATCTCTCTTTCTAGTCCCTGTCAGCACTCTTGCTCCAGCATTTTGGATTAATTGAAGGCTTTTCCAGGGGTTTTTAGGACATCCTGATAATAATGAATTACAGTCATCCAACCTAGACGTAATAGATGCACAAAGTAGTTTTTTTAGCGTCACTCTGAGACAGAATGTTTCTAATTTTAGAGATGTTGCGCAAATGGAAGAAAGCAGTCCTACACATTTGTTTCATATGTACATTGAAGGATATATCCTGGTCAAGAACGACTCCAGGATTCCTCACAGTGTTACTGGAGGCCAGTGTTATGCCATCCAGAGTAAGAATCTGATGAAATCCAAATCTAGCTCTTTGGCATCAACTCAACCTGCCATGTTTGGAGGAAAGAGAAATGCTTTGGATCTATTTTCTGCTAAGGGTACCAAACTGACGGACCAACGGATAATATCTTGAATGAGAACTCTTTTAGCCAAAACACTGAATCACGGATGGGTCTTCCAGCATCTTATCCAGAAAAATTAGGCATCTTAGACCCTAAACCCCAACCAAAATGACCTTTACAAATGTTAACACTCATGTGTGCTCTGTCTACATCTGCAGGTTCCAAACCATGAAACCAAAAGAAGAATTAAACAATGGACACAAATGGCATCAAAAACAGACCTTTCTAAAGCAGATTACAGTTAGCACAGTTGTTGTTTTTTTCTTTATATATATTTCTCAGTTTGTCAAAAAAATTGGCACTGGATGTGCAAACAAGGACTATGAGTAGAAAGTGAAACCCAACAATTTTTCTGTCCTGTCCTTCACTGCCTGCTGCTGCAGTAGAAAGACTACCGCATCCCGTGTGAGCGGCCTCTCTGTGGCCTCTAGTCCTCATTGTCTGCACTAAGAAAGAGAGTGTGAGAGATGGGGGAGGCAGGGAGGGAGGTGAGATGGGTGATGGACTCTCAACCATCCCTCCTAGGAAGAGGGGGAGCAAGTGGGCATCGTCATCAAGCAGCCTCTGACAGCTCATACCACGCCTGAGCAGCTCTCTGACGAGCTGTGGTGGTGGTGGGGCGGGAGGAGGCGGGGCGGCTGTGGAGGAGGAGAGAAACGTGCATCCTCAGCAGAATTGAGTGCTGTAGAGAGGCACGTTAACCACCAGGGTTATTACTGTAGAGCAGGCCATGGGACACTGCAGCTCTCCGAGACGGCCCGCTGACTCTTACACCACTGCAGTTAGCTGTAGGCCTTACTGCAGAGATCTGCCCTCCATTACAAACAGCTAGGCCTTACTGTATAAGCAGGCTCGACAGCTGCAGCTATCAGGTCTCACTAAACTTTGCTGGATTTAACAGCCCTTAATCTCCACACTATCTTATCATATCGAAGTTAAAACTTGTTAGTTTCAAAGCTTTTGCTTTGTGTGATGTGATGAGTCAGATTGTTCATGGGGGAAGTGCTGCTTACAACATGAAGTCAAACAATGAAACACTGTGATAAATTCATTTATAGTAAGTATTTATAGTATAGCATCTTTAGAGATACACATCACAAAATGGTTCACAATGAAATGCCAGAACAGAAAAACAAAAGCATGACTAGAGAATTAGCATAATTGTATATGAGTGTGATTATACAAACTTAAATCTTTGTGGTGTCTATAAAGACCTTTGTTGTTGTTGTTGTTTAAATGAAGTGATTCAGATTCAAACATAGTTTTTTAAACCAGTTTTTTAAAACATCTGAAGTAGAAATAAAGGAATTCTCACAAAGCCTTAAAAGTATTTTTAAAAACATGCACAAAGTCAGACTTTATGTTGTTTTAATGTTTAGAGAAATTTAGAGCCTGTATGAAACAATTTTATTGATGTGTCTTGTTATGCATTTGTATTAGGAGACAGAATAATTCTAAAGGAATGATCTTATGAACAACAACTTTATATTGCTCATATTTTAATATTTAATACTTTCTTTTAGGCCTACTGAAAGGAACACTGACACCCCCCCCCCCCCCCCCCCCCCAAAAAAAAAAAAAAAAGAAACTAAATAAGGCTCTACTGTACAAATGTTTCGTTTACACCATCAGACTGGATCCACACACCCTTGAATTGCACTCAGGTCAGCACAAAACATCCGAGTGTCCTGAGACAAAGCAGCTGAGATAAGAGCAGCCAGCTTATCTCACTGTGGTCAGTGAAATGGTGCGTGAAAAATGTGTGGTGTCAGAGGAGGCGAGGTTGGCTGAATGATGCCAAGAGGAGTACTATAATGACATCACATCATTACCGCAGGTGGATATTGAATTTTCCTTATTATTTTTTATGGCCTTTAAGCTGAAATGGCTGTGTGATAGGCCTGTGTGATAACTGTCAAGGGCTTGGATGAGAACTTTTCTTATCTAAGAGTGTGCAACAATTTATGTGTACCAATGCAGCCACGGGAGGATCACGAAAAACTGAAAAATAAAAAACAAAAAAATGAAATAAGATCTTCAGATATTTCAGGAAATAATGTTTTTGACAAAAATATAAAGAATGTAATATTTGTGTTTCTTTGAAGGGACTCATAAATACATAAATGCATAAAAGATATAGTTTGGTTTGTGGATTATTGCTTTGAGTCTGATAAATCTTCACATTTCCTACAGATCTTATTTCTTAAATATAAAATAGAGGAGGTTGGGGGTATTTAAGTATAAGCCAAACCGTTTCAAATAGGTTAAAGACAAAAATACTTCTTTATTTCACTGGTCATATATTTCTTTTAAGGTAGCATCTCTCCCTCTTGTCCCTCTTGTTCTGTGGATGTGAACAGCAAAGAAATGGACAGGAGAACAAGGTGACAGAATGTATTCATATGATGTAAATGCTTCTATTAACTGTAAAGTGCTCCAGTTATTTCAGTGTTTTGTTGCTCGAGTGGTTTTCCAATCTGCAGCCATGGAAGTGAAACAATGCGCCACGCAAAAGAGTTTCATTTATCTCTGTCCAGTGGACGGAGAGAGAGCGAGGGAGAGCGGTAACAAACGCCAGAAATACTGCATCCCCTCTGCAGAGACCAGGGAAGCTCTCAGCGCGCACTGAGAGCCGCTAAATAATGTCCCCAACAAAGCCCGAGCGCATGAGCAGATCCTGTGAAGTATAATTAAATTTAGAATGACTTGTCTCCCTTCCCTTTTCTTTCTGGTTAACCTACAGACCGCCCTCTAATAGACTACCTTACCTGAGGGGGAAAATTGGTGGTTCTACAAAATATAATACCATGCACAACAACCCGAAGCCCATACTTGTGCTCGCAGAGGGTGAGATAGATCTTAATCTCCACTGTGTTCTAGTTAGTGTTAATTACAGTATGTAAAAGCTTAAAGGCTCTGCAGCCTAATTAAAAAAAAAAAACATGGTTATGAGTTATGGCAGTATTGGCGCCGCAGCCTTCACTGTGTGAGGCTTGACTTATCAAAGAAACATTATGTATCAAACCGCTGGCAGGACGTCAGAGTGAAGGGCGCTGCCAACGCAATTAAAGACTTTTAGGGCCTATTACCCTTCTCTCACCTTGCAGCCGCTCCTCCCCTCACCAACTAAAAGATGATTCATCGTGATCTATGACAGTGACACGCCACTTTAAAAAAAATCACGTCTTTCCTTTCCTTTTCTTTTGCAGCCTCACCTGCAGGTCGGGATTTTCCTCATGCTGATGATGCGCTTCTTCGGCCGCCTCCACGAGTCGCTGAGAGGAGAGAAGTGTTGCTTAATAAGAGCAAAACTTTTTTTAAAAATGCATGTTTAAAATATACAAACTCTTCCGTTCATACATGGTGACTGTACAGAAACTGTTAAGACACTGCGTAAAACTTGGCGTAGCTTCGAGACTCCCACAAATTTCCCCCGAGGCGTTAACACTCTGCTGCTTTTTTTTTCTGTTTCTCAGACTTGCTGTTTGGACATTGCTCTGCTCCTCGATAATTTCCAAAGCGCAGCGAATGACATTTCACCAAAGAGGAACGTGATCGAGGACCGTAGCACTGCTTTAAATTAAATCTTAGAATGAAATCGGCAGCATGTGAAGATTTCTGTCAGCGCTCTCCAGAACTTACGAAAATGATATGTTCTCAAAATTCAGTCGATTAATTCTTGACTGTCCTCGCAGCATTTTAAAGGGGAAAATGTACATAAAATATAGGCAACTGCTGCAGAGAGCAGGAGCGGAATGATTGATGGAGGCAGGTTGGAACGGGATTTTGATGCCTTTCACCAAAGCAGAGCTAACTTCTGGAATAGATTGATTCAGAGAAATATGCTTGACTCCGGGTTTCCCGGGAAACCGCAGGTAAGCAGGTAATTAACATCCGTCACGCGTGTCAAAACAAACTGCTATATAAACACAACTGCGGCTTTTTCCGCCGACTCCTGAGGATAAATTCAATTGACCCCAAAGCGAGTTCTAGTGGTGTCAGCAGTTGTCGAATAAAAGCAGCAGGAAATAGGTTAAATCTATTTTATTTTATTATTTTTTTATTTTTTGTGGTAGGCTTGTGTATGAATGTCTTTTTTGTCACCCTTAACACTTGAGAACAGCGTCGATTTTCAATTTGGAGCAAAGCGACGACGCAGTCAGACTGAGATAAACCTGAAACTGATTTTGTTTTTGCACGTGTCCGTTTATTTATATATTTAATGTGTATTATTCAGCCGCACTTCAAACTGATTCCAGCCGGGGGTTTTTTTTATTAAATTAAATCTGTGTATCCGGTGTCATTTGTGGCCCGAGTTGCCATGAATTATCGCGCACATGGGACAAGGCGCAGGGAGATAAACGTTATCATTTCCCAGCAGTTCGTGCGAGGCGTAGCATTAAAATGGTTACAAGCTCGTGTGCGCTGAGGTCGCAGACAGGCTGCTGCTGTGAGGCTTGACTTCACCTCAGGCCCAGACTGTAACAGACTACATTCACGACTACACTTCAGATCCACGTAATCTCTCAAAGTTTCTCAGATCGGTGACTACTCTTTTTATTTTCTTCCTGGTATTCACGAAGTTACGTATTATTGTTACCAAAAAAAAATGCACATAAAAAAAGCAAAGCCAGCAAAAGTCATTGTGGTCACTGTTACTGAGGATAACTCCTGCAAATTTTCATACTCCCTTTATGAGAAACAAAATAAGCATAAATTGTTGACTTGATCAGACTCCAGATTGTTTCTCAAAGCTAAACTCGCACTGACACAGTTAGAGCTGCTTTTAATTGTCAGGTGCGTCAGAAAACATTAAACATTGAAGCTCAAGTTAAGTAAATGAGAAGGGAAGAATTTGAAAAAAAAACAAAAAAACAAAAAAAACCCAAAAACCTTATTTCAGCAAAAAAAAAAAAAGGAAAGGAAAAAGACTGATTTAACCCCTATCCCATACAGGCCCTTACCCTGACAAATTGAAATGAATATATTGTACTATAAATGTATTTTTCTGATAAATAAAAATTCAGTAACACGGCCTACCCTTGTTGCTTCGGCTTTTCTCCGGAACATTTCCTCCATCTTCACAGCCAAGTTCTTGACCACTTTCATACCATCAATCTCTTCCACTCTGACTGACTTTTCGAATTCTTTATATTTCTGAAAATAACCAGAAGAATCATAAAGTGTGGTGCTGACAGGGGCAACAGCTGTGTGTCCTGTAACATGGAGAGCATAGTTTAAACGTAATGAGATCTCAAGACTGATTAACCCATTCCTTAGATCTTACTCAGCATGACAGGGAAAGAAACAGATAATTAACATCTTCTGTGTGTATATTTGTATGCATATTTAAGCCTTATTGTTTCACTGTATCCACTATAGAAATGAGTAAATTGTTAAACAAGGTTTAAAAGCTTTCACAGGTTGGCTGACGGGCTGCATGCAGCTAGTCTCAGGTGAACATAAAATCCATGCTGGGACACAAAATGACTGATGGTCTTTATCTGGTCTCAGTTACTGGCTGCACATGCCGCATCTTCCTCGCTGATTGGCTGGAGAAGGCCATGTTGGGTGGCCGGGGAGGGGGTGGAGCTGGATCTGAAGGCTATGCATGGCAAGAGGGTAATTGAAATGGAGTCAAAGCACAGAAGAAAGATAATAACGTGTCAAGCTTGGGCGACTCTGGGTAATGAACTACACCTCACATAATGCTGATTCTGCTGGATGCACAGGACCTCCAGTGATACAGAACAAAGCCCGTCACAGCTCGAAGGAATATAGCATTACATAATCCCACACCTGCCTGCCACACACACACACACACACACACACACACACACACACACACACACACACACACACACATGCCAAGTAAAAACAAAAAGCTTGATCCTCCCACACTCTCCAGTCAGCCACTTCATGCACACATCCAGCAATTGTATCTAAAAATAAACACAAGCCACTAAAAGCTCGTAGCACGTCCAATATTACATGTTACGGGGACAGGATATACAAAAAACACACACAAACCAGTACATGAGGCGACAAATTACCTACTGAAAGGAAGAGTGTGGACTTTCAGTGGAGCAGAACAGTTCATTTCACGCCTGTCCTCCTCGCCCCAGCACCCTGAGTCCCCAGTCCCACCCCAGACCCCCACCTTCCTACCTCCCACCCCTCCAAGTCATCAAGTGGAGGTTAAGCCCCATCCATCAAAAACACTCATCACTATTATTGATTAGAGTAATGACCAATGCTTGAGTGCTGGGAGCCGGAAGAGCCAGTCTTTTCCCCCTTCTTTGTGAAATCGGGTAAATCACCATAAAAAGCATCTAATGATCAGCCTTAATGACCAGCCCCTAACGACCCGTCAGTTCCCTCACAGCTCACTGCTTTGTGCTGACTGGTTCAGTACAGCTCTCTCCAGATATGCCTCCATGAACCGCAACATAAGCAAAGTGCTTACATACAGACAAAGAAAAAAAAGTATATATTTGCAGGGCATCATGAAAAAGTCTTTTTTGTTCCAATTTGATAAAAAGAAAAATAGAAGGGGAGCTTTATATACAGCTGTGTTTCACTTTCAACCACACATCTTAGCTTAAATTCAAAAGAAGTCACCTCAGAACAAGAAGATCCTAGGCTGGGACCCTGAAGACGTCTTCTAATTGCAGTTTGAACACTCTCTCCATGCTTGCGTGGACTTCCTCTGGGAAGTCCGCCTTCTTCCCACCCTCCAAGACAGGCGGGATTCTTAATCCTGCTGCTGCCCTTGACTGAGGTGGTGCCCTCAGAGCTGGAGTTGACACCTGGACGTGGCGCTGTGATTGCCCACAGCTCCTAAAATAGCAATGTGGATCAATGCATTAGTATTAGCAAGAGTCATGCACAGATTCATGTACTTAACAAGAGGAAAGTAAAGGTTATAAACAGCAGACAGGGAAGATGACAGTGTTCTGACAAGAAAAATGGAAACACTGTAATACAGTCCTCTATACCAGTTTTGTAATTAAAGCCTCACATAAATTTAAAGATTTCCCTATTTTTATTGCCACACATATGAAAGGATAACTCAAATATGACACCACCACAAAGAACAGCTTTACGATACAGTGAAAAAGAACCTGAATATTTAACTGTAGCTATACAGCACTGCCGAGCTCCTGCACTGCACCGCATTACATCACACTTAAGTGAGAAGGTCAGGAGAAGGAGTATGCACACTCAAAAACTTACTCAGTAAAAGTTGCTTTTCAGTTTAGAGACACGCGGCATGCTTACAGCATTCATCTCTTCAAGCTAAGCTGAAATTGCTTGTACAACCTTTCAACATACAAAGTTTTTTTTAAACTTTTTTCACTTCAAAATTAGATGATTCCGCAGTTTGAAGTTAGACTAAATACGTGGGAGAATCTACAAGATTTCCAGAGACACAGCCATTAAAACAGAGAATGTCCACTTTGACTTGTTAGCAGCAATAAAACATGACTGCATGTTATTTTCCCAAACGCTGGGATTCATAACTGTCATCCTAACATTCATGCAGGGTCTTTACCTAACATCATAAAGCACTTGGTGACTGTTGTAATTTGGTGCTTTATAAATACAATTGAAAAACCCTCACTTGGGTTACTGCAAATAATTTGGTGTTTTTTTCTTTTAAATCTTTTTACCTGAACCCTGTAAAAAAATAATAATTCGAAGTCTTTGCACACAGTGCTATAAGCCTGCACAGCTATTCTGTATTCATGCACAGCTCCTACAGCTGTTTGCTTTGCAGTCCCTGGTTTGGTCACTTTTGAGGGAAACCTGCAGTTTACCATTCATCCCGAATGAACACTGACCACCTTTTTACACCTCAGGCCTGTGACTACAGCGCACACCTCTGCCATCATGTGGTCAGAAAGTTAAATCTACTGCATTGGACCGTCGCTCATTCTCCCGAGGTTTCACTTGTTCATCTTGTCACTCCCCTACACCCTCTATCAAACTCCACCACACTTATTTAATTTGTCCCCTTGTCACAATCATATCCAGAGGTTGAAACTCTTGACTCCAGAGAGTTAACTGGAGACATGAGATGAGAGAGGAATCAGAGCCATGGTTAATGGGCCGTATCATGAACAAATACACACACACACACACACAAATGTGTGCATGCGCACAAAAACACATGCACACACATATACACAGAGTGCTCTACCAAGCACACCTGAGTCTCCTCCAGAATAACGCATCAGCATTCAGCTGAGACACGGAAATGTCTCTGCAGTCATTAGATAGCACTACAGCATACAATGGATGTAACTGCATGGCATTCAGACAAAGGAAAAATCCATCCATGTTAAAAAATAACATAAAGGAAATCTACCTTTTGCAGTAGCTGGGAACCAGAATATTTAGCAGATATTGATTTAATTTCTCCCCCAAATGCAGAGGCCCAAAGCTTTACGCTAAGAAAAAAGACAGAAAACGACAAGGCAATTTATCCAACAGTTCTCTACATAAAAGAGAAGAAGCAAAATTTAACAAGACAAGACAATAGAGTAGAGAGTATTTTGAGTATTTAAAATATAAAATCCTTTTGATCTATCATTTTAAGCTTCCTTTATGAAATGATCAGTGAGATTATTGAAGAAGATTATCATAAACCTTCACTTTCCTGATAAAAGTTTATAATCTGATGATCTAAACTACAGTTATTGAACCCTCTTATATTAAACTGTAAATAACGTCTACGTGGCATCAAAATTTTGCACTGTGAATATTAAATTAACATCATTTCAGCTGACAAACTTGCCTTTTTATTCCTAAATGGGAAGTAGATTTATTTAATGATATGCTAATTTTAAAAAGCCCATGAAACACTGAATACATGTTTTCAAAAATAATGTGTTGCAGGTCAACTGTCTCCATGTGCAAAACAAACTTTGGTAAAAAGATAATCCTTCTAGCGCTTCCCAAATGGTTTCTCAAATATCCAAAGGGGGAGATTTTTTTTTCCTTTGCACAGTTTTTATTTGTTTTCAAAATCTGTCCATTTCACATTAAATTGCACCTTAAATGAACTTGCTAGGAGAAAAAAAGTATTTTTAAAATATTTTACAGATAGATGCACAGCACTAACTTCCATATAAGTGAGCGTTAACTGCAGTGGAAACTAGATTTATTTACACCTTACACATTATTTTAGATTTTACAGTCTTTCATTTAGACATTTTCAGAACAAATGAAGCTTGGTAAAAACTTATTTCATTAAATTATACAGCATTGAAATAGGTGTCTACAATCTGCTACAAATAGGCCTACAAATAGTTATAACAAAGAAAATGTAAATCACTTGCAGCTAAACAGTTATGTGGGCATTAAATTATTAGATTACACTTGTATAGGACTGGGTGGGGATTCCAGCTATAACACTTCACACTTATGTGTGTTATTATAATGAAGACTGTGTCTTCTTTATTGCAACTCTTAAAAAATAAAATGATAAAAAAATTTCCCTTTAAGAAAAAGATGCTGTAGTCCATCATATTAAAATGTCTTGTTTTATGAAAAATGAATAGGAGCGTCATGCTTACATTTATGACAGCAAATGCAGGTATAACTGTAGATAAACAGGTAGCATTCACTGCAAAGAACGTTTAGGTCTGCAGTTTAGTTTCCAGATATATCTAAATTCCTCAACCTTATTTTAATTTTTACAACGTTTTTTGACATACATCCAAGAGGCAAGCGGTATTTTATGAGATGCAAAATACGTTTGTTACTAGATACATTTATTTAAATCTAGAACATAATGCATGATTTGAAACGCGGACGTTGTGGTAGTTTAATTATCTGTAAGTCACAAATCGACACGTTCAATGCGAATCAAAGTTGCACAGCAGTTTCTCACTCACACTGACAGAGGGATCCCTTGCTGGGACCCTACCACCTCTACCACATTCAAGCCGACGAAGATCCAGAGCAGAAGAAAGCTGGTGCTGCACACGTGGGAGAACAGGATCCTCCAGTTTCCCTCCATCTCCAACTCTCTTTATAAAATGTGGGTACAGTAAAATCCAGTCCCGGCACCGTGCTGGACCGCTCGACCCCAGTGCACCTTCTCAAACCCGCGCTTCTGCCAGCACGTATCCTACTGTACACCGCTGTATGGACGAGAGAGAGAGAGAGAGAGAGAGAGAGAGAGAGAGAGAGAGAGAGAGAGAGTATTACACCCCAGCTTGTCTCTCCAACCTCTCTGCTCCATTGCCTTATCTGAAAATGGGGGGAAAGCCCTTACTCGGCTCTCCGGTGCAGGAATCGCGATTTCTGTGTGTGAGAAAGCCTGAAAAGCTCGGAGAGGCAGGAGATCACTTATATCTAGCAAGACTTCATGCGTTTTCATTTCCACCTCAGCAGAGCAGCACACAGGTGTATGAGACTCTGAGCTGCAGAAGCACAATGCTTTACTTCTGTACTTGTCTTCTGTCAGGTCGAAGGAAACTGGCACTGAATTGTCCTAAAGTTGTAGCATTAACGCTGACGCAGCAGTATAACTGTACACGGCCGCTGGACCGTGCTGCCTCCAGTGTCCAATCTTTTGCCGGTATAAAGGTAATCAGGTGGTGCAAAACGTACTTCCTCTTTTTAAACACATATAAATGGTTAAATATGAATTCTGCTTGGCGTTTGAAGGGGGCATTGTTCACATAAATTGTGGCTCTGCGGGTAATAATGAGACTGCAGATGTGATGAAAGCTTCCGCACTGGCTGCACAACAAAGGAAGAAGAAAACATTCAGTTATTTGGTTTAGCGAAGATGCGGGTAGTCAACCAGAATGAAAGAGAAGAAACACTAATGGGTAACCGTGGAGGGGGGGGGAAAGAAGCTCGTCTATGATTGGATGAAATCCTGCCGAATGAATCAATCATGGTCACTCAGTGCAACTTTATTTTAAAAACGTCAGTCCCGCGAATTATTTGGGGAGTTGTGAATAAGCTCCTCTCTTGTGGAAACAGTGAAGGTGCAACTAAATGGCTTGCAATAAAAGTGTTGGATTGTGCGCAGTTTTCACTCTCTGGTATTCAGTCAGGCCGAAAGATGTCCCCATCGTCCTGCACCTTAAAGGCTGATTAGGAGGCGATAATGATGTCAAGGCAGCAGGCGGGTTGATGCAGCACGCCTCCCCTCCTCCTCCCCCCCCCCTCCGTGCCACCATCACCTCACCGGGAATCCTGTTTCGACTTGAAGCTTTTATTAGTTTAGTAATTGCATCATACATCAAAGTTGTGAGGAGCCTCTGCTGCCTGCGACGTGTCGATAAGGCGCCCGCATGTTGGATGACGGACAGTATCATCCAATGTCTTCTCTCTGACCGCCCGCTCTGTTCAGCGGCTCCCAGAAAGCTTTAATTAAGTAAATAAAAGCAACTCGCTCTTATTATCCTTAAGGTCCTTTGCTTTTATCGAGCTAGTTCAAGACGCTTACTGTAGCTCAAGGTGTGCTGTCCTTGTGCAAGCAGTGGCATGGTTTGAGGTTTTCATGTATTAGGATACAGAATTCATTGACTACATTTCTTATGATCTCCACCCACAGAATGCAGCTTGGGTATATTTCAATATATCTTGTTCTCGTCGCTGCAGTGTTTTATGTAAAGCAGCCTATAGAGAACCCGAGTTATTCCAGGGTCTCTTTTTAAGCATAAATCTGTGTTTTCAGGTAAAAATTTATTTACTGATCTGTAAATTTTACTGCCCCTATCAGCTGAAAGTAGAGTCTGATTAGCTTAAGTCATAATTCAGCTAATCAGGTGCTGAGTTTGATTTACAGCAGCATGAGATCAAATATGATCAATTGAGGTTTGTCTAAGCAACTCTGTTTATAGTGTATCAGAAAAAAACGTGATTCTAGGGGAAAGCAATCTATTTCCTTGATCATTCTCTGATCCCTGACACTTTTCCTCCTGAACTCCAGCTTGATTGCTTTTACTTCCAGTCTATATTGGTCCTCATGGACCCTCTGGTCCCACCCCAGAAAACGTTCACCAAAAGACAGACTTCCAAGCAGTAAAACGTAGTCAAGGTGTAGTCATAATAATATTGTGAGGGGGATGGATTTGGTCCATGCCCTTTGACCTCTATTGTCATGATATGGATCTATGTTGCCTGATATCTGAACAAGTTGCCTAAATGCAGGCTTGTTTTTTTGTTCTTGTTTTTTTTTAAACAGACTTAGTTTAGTTTAGAGTGGCTTGAACTTGATTCTTCTGTAGTTGAAAAGACCCTGGAGTATTTGTGCTTTGTTGACCTCTTGGACTGTCTGGGCTCTTCTGAAGTCTGTTCATTTACTGTCCAGCCTTGAGCTAAAGGTATACCTGAGACTACATGCTTGTTAGGGCAGTTGGTGTTTATATGCATTACTTTTAGGTAGGTGTGTAAATGTTGAACTGGGCTGAATGATAACCATTAAGAAAGTAATGGTTGAGACACCTTCATGAATGGGGAAAAACAGAGGGCTGCAAACACTGAATACACTCAAGAACAAAAAGGCCAGGTTAGACTCTGTAAAAAACAAACAAACAAACAAACAAACAACTAAAATAATCCTCAAGTCCACAATTCTGTTTGGAGATATGATACCATGATTGACTGGCACCAGAAAGATGGGAAGAGAAAATTAAGGAGAAGGAGAGAATCAGCTATCTAAAGCATGCCAAATATCTGATGAACATGATGGAGACCATGTTATCACACAGGCATGTACGGCTACCAGTGGAACTAAGCTATTAGTGTTTGTTGATGATGTGACTTGAGATACAAGTACAGAGGCTGAAGTGTGCAGGCCTATACTCTGTTTAGATTCAGCCAAATAATGTTAAACAGACCAGACAGCACTTGGATAGTGAGTTTCTTAAGACAAAAAAATGGGATGTTCTTTATTAGCAAAGTAAGTCACCTGATCTCAGCTGCTTATTATCTCAGATAACAAGCAGCAACTAAACGTGGCTGCAGTAAAGATCTGGCAAAGCATCTCAAGAGAGGAAACACAGCAACTGACATCAAAGTATTAAAATTAAATATTACAAATATTATCTTTGAAATTAAGTTAGATCATCAAATTACCGTTGTGCCTCTGAAAATGAACATAGAGTAAATGGTTAACTGAAAGCAGTGTGAGTATCTGTATTTACCAGAGGTGTGGACTCGAGTCACATGACTTGGACTCGAGTCAGACTCGAGTCATTAATTTTATGACTTTAGACTTGACTTGAAAAAATGTTCTAAGACTTGTGACTTGACTTGGACTTTTACACCAATGACTTGGGACTTGAATTGAACTTGAACCGGTTTACTTGAAAAGACTTGATATTTTACCCCAAATATAAAATTTAACATGCATATTATATAGAGATTGAAAATGTGACGTCATTCAGGGGTAAAACCGCAAAGGATTCTGGGAACTCGTGGCAAGAGGTACTAGCGCACGCAGGCTTTCAATTGAAATCAGTTATACAGCGATAAAAAGAAACACAAAAATGTCAAGAAGCTGTTGTATTATTAACTGCAATAGCCGGTCGCATGACAGCCACGGGAAGCCGACGGGTAAAGAGATCGGTTGTTATCGGATTACGTCGTTGAAGAGAAAGTGTTCGAGCCATGTTTCCGAAGTAACAAAGAGGCGACGGATGGCCTGGATTGCAGCCATTCAAAGACCAAATATAACGTCCCAGAACACTCCAGCTCACAGGTTAGTCTGCTCCAAGCATTTACACAAAGGTCAGTCTGCTGTTGTAGTTAATGCGTCATTTTCATAACATAATTGGTGATATAGGTTACAAGCAAGTCTGGCGCTGAACAGAAATTGTCGCGCTATGCTCCTTTATTTATTGTGCATAAATAGTGAATTGTCCTGACACAATATTGCGTTTCGCTTCTGTTATTATGGTACATTGACAAGAACATATACTTTTATTCACAGGATAAAACAGTTGTTTTGTATCACTAATTGCCCAGTGCGATTACAGCATACAGTATTATTGTCACTGCTACATTTCTGTGATGCTACCAGAAATTATTTCCACTACTAATTAATTACCGTTGAGCTCAAAGGTCCTATTAATAAACGGTTAAGGAATGTGTATTTATGAAGACGATTTGTGAGACTGGTAAACTTATGATACGTACGATGGTCTTTCGTTCTACACGGTGCATTTCAAGGTCCTGCACCCATCCGTCGGTAAACTGTACCTGGGCTTGTTGCAGTGACCTGAAGTTACTAAACTTCATGAGTGTGTGCACTCACTCCAAGAGCCGTATAATTATAAATATGCATATAAATATGCTAAGATGAGATAGCTGACTTCATCTAACTAGCAAATGTTGTCCAGGCTACGTTGGTGATGCAGTTTTTTTTAATATGTATGATATTTTTGTCATGCGATTTTAAAGCCGGTCCTACAACCGCATCCAAGAATAACATGCAGCTTATCTCAGAACTGTCGGTGAAAATTATTCTTGCAGCTAGGTTTAATTGAGCTGCATTTTAAAGAGGTGCAATTTCACAATTTGTGTATATTTTCTAAGTTCACTATTTTGTCATGTGTTGAGAAAAACACAGATTTTAAAATTACATGGTCTAATATTTACATTTAGCATATAACTGCAACATGCTTTTTTTCGTTTTTTTTTTTTTTTAAAGACTCGAAAGGACTTGAAATTCAAAATTTCAGACTTGTGACTTGACTCGGACTTTTACACCAGTGACTTGAGACTCGACTCTGACTTGCCTGACATTACTTGAGACTTGACTTGAGACTTGAGGATAAAGACTTGAGACTTACTTGAGACTTGCAAAACAATGACTTGGTCCCACCTCTGGTATTTACTGTCCTCAACTAAAAGTAAATATTTCCAAATTTATTTCGCAAAATTTATAATATATATATTTATTTATCGTACATTGTTTTGTTAAACACAGATCTACCCACCAAAGTCATGTTATACCATGCATAAATACAATATTACATGCAAGCTAAATAACAGCTGTTAATTTTACTGTGTGCATACTTTATTAGCAGGGTAACAATAGCATCAAGGTAAAAACAGAAAAGTCAGAAAAGTCAAACAAGGGCACTGAAGGAACATGGAGTGAGGAGTAGTGACACAGTAACACACTGTGTAGCACAAAGTGCTCTCTAGTTACACAAGTAAGATTAGTACAATAGCTTTCCTAAGAGCTGTCAACAACAAGAGCTGTCAACAACAACATAGTCTTTATGAGCAGATAGATTTACCCAGGAGATGTTCTGGATGTGTTCAAATCTGTCAAAAATATTTTGGGGAAGTAATTTGGAACAACAACATTTCAATATCAAAGTGCTTTCAGTGATCTGAAAACAGTTTTAACATTCTCATGAAGGTATGAAAAGTAAAGTTTTCCTGGATGAGACAATTTCCAAGAATTCAAGTAAATGTTAACCGACAACAGTACGGCCTCTGATAGTGGGATGGGCTTCTTTTTTTACCACTTAGGTAAGATTTTGTTTCAAAATGAAAGAGAAGTGCTATCATCTGAATTAAAAAAAGAAAAAAAAATCTTTTCATCAGTGCTCTGGAACCCACGACCCAAACAGTTGTAATCTGTGTCTTGACTTGATTGAAAATAAGCCTCTTAAAGGGTTAAACATCGGACACCTCTTGGCATGTTCTCTTGATAATCTTGAGGATTAACCTCACCTTGCAACCCCAGCAGCTGCGGATAACTTAATTCAGGCCACTTCCAATGGTCATTCAGTCTTATGTATTCAGTAAAGGCCATGACTGAGTGAACTGTTCTGGCTTGCTGTGCCATATGTTATTAAGTCTAACATATAAATACAGATCACATTTCATCATCAAAAATTGGTTGTGTTTTTTTCTTTACTTTTTAATCACTGCTGTGAATTTGTGTAACACATTAATTAGTAATCCAGCTAGCAGTGAAATAGTAATATAATAGTAATATTACACTTGTAACGTGTTGTTATAAATAAATATAGATCAAATAAAAATATTTATTTTTACTTGATGATTAGGTTCAAACCTAACCTTTGCACTTGTTAAAGTGTTTGCATCTTGTTGTTGTTTGTCTGAGCTCTGGGTTTAGGTGGAACTTTAATACAGAGTTATTAATAGCACATCACCGTAATCCTGAGTCCAAACAGCCCGTTACATGAGTTTGTAGCTAAAACGTAACCGGTTACTTCATCGCTTGTTTAATCGAATCTCTCTTTAAGAACTAGTCTTAAGCCAGCCTTCAGAATAAACTTTGTTGCACACAGAGAGACAAAATTGTTCACATCAAACTAATTCCACATAATATAATTAATGCAATGATATATTTACCATTGTCATTATCCTACACAACAAGCACTTCATGGCTTTGTCACCCTGAAGTAAATATTTTATTCATATAGACTATAAAAATACTCAATATATATGTTTTGCTTTCTGACAGAAATCTGTTATTAGTAATATAGTTTCAAAATTAAGTTTGTTGAAGACATTTTTATGCCAACATTCAAGAGAAAAATATTTTAAATCCTCGGACCATTTTGTATAACCCTTCCTTCCCCAACTCACTCAAATCCTAAAGATAAAACTACTCTTGAAGAAAAAAGGATAATTTAATCACATTTGAACTAATTTGTTACACTATTACTGTCATTTTATTGATCTAAAAAATAATTTCCAAGAAAGATGATCATGTTTCTTACGCTGCTGTATTCAAAATTAGCAACTTAGAGAGTTTAATTATGCCTATGCTTTTTCTATACAGAGCAGTAGCACTAAAAGATGCATATTTGAAAAAGTTACAGTTTGATTTTTTTAAAAATATATATATGTCCTCATCTCAAGAAGTCACTAGGATGAGTGAGAAAATGTTTCTCCCACAGAAAACGCAACGTCTAGATGAACAGAATCAACTTTTTGGGGCACACAGTCTTAATTACAGTAGTTAGCACATGTTGTGAAACACCTCTCTCTAAGCATTTCACAGACAACTAAATCAGCAGTCTGATTTAGTTGTCCTCTGTGAGGGGGAGCAGTCACAAATAATCTTATATTATTGTATTTTTATTTTTGTTGTATTGTCTTGCTTTTCTTCTGTACTTGCTCAGTGGGTTGAGCGCAGCAACAAGCACTGCCTGTTTAAATCCTTTTACAATTAAGAAAAGGGTGGGGGATCAAGGACCATCATTTTGGAGGAATTACTCTTTGGTAAGTCCAGATCTGGAGGATTTATTCTTAGACTCGAGTCGTCTAATCTCCACTGTCACACTCGAGTAGTGAGATATTGAACTCTGAGCACCTCCAGGGAAGAAAAGACGACCATACCACTTTTTTTCCTATAGTTTTGCATCCATGCAGCACTCTGGATCTTTGCAAAATGCTTCTTTTTACCTGGGTCCGCAGGGGGAACCCTCTCTTCCACGGGCTGGCTTCATCATTCTGTCCATCATTATGGCCATTTTTACTGGTCCGGCCATCACCCTCAACGCTACAGTGATTATTGTATCCCTCCTGTACAAGCAGCTGAGGCAGCCGCTCAACTATGCTCTAATGAACATGGCTGTGGCTGATCTGGGCACAGCCATGACCGGAGGAGTGCTTTCTGTGGTCAACAACGCCCAAGGGTACTTTTCCCTGGGCAGAACAGGCTGTGTGATGGAAGGTTTTGCTGTGTCCTTGTTTGGTAAGTTCAAAGAATACCACATGGAGTACAGTGTCATTAAAAGTACTTTCACCTCCACTAGCGTCCGTGAAAATTCAAATTCAAATTTTATTTTATTTACTTATTTATTTATTTTAGGTATCACATCTCTGTGCACCGTTGCTCTGATCGCAGTGGAGAGGATGTTTGTGGTGTGTAAGCCACTGGGACAAATTACCTTCCAAAAGAAGCATGCAGTTGGAGGTGTTATATTATCTTGGCTGTGGTCCCTGACATGGAACCTGCCTCCATTGTTTGGATGGGGAAGGTATGAGTTGGAGGGTGTTGGGACATCCTGTGCGCCAGACTGGCACAACAGAGACCCTCAAAATGTCTCCTACATCGTGGTTTACTTTGCGGTGTGCTTTGCTGTTCCTTTTGCCATCATCCTGGTATCCTACACCAAGCTAATGTGGACGTTACACCGGGTGAGCTATTATAGATCAGCGTTGTAAAAATAACACGCATACTTTTAAGTTATGGTGTTAAAGTCATCTGCGGGATTTGTAGCGCAATGGAAGTATGTGTTTGAATTTACATTATAACTCTGATCACTAGTAAAATCTCTTATTTTTAAATTTATCATATTTAACTGACAGCTTTAGGCTACACATACTACTCACAATAAAGACAATATACTATAAGAAGCAGAGGTGTGGACTCGAGTCACATGACTTGGACTCGAGTCAGACTCGAGTCATTAATTTTATGACTTTAGACTTGACTTGAAAAAATGTTCTAAGACTTGTGACTTGACTTGGACTTTTACACCAATGACTTGGGACTTGAATTGGACTTGAACCGGTTTACTTGAAAAGACTTGATATTTTACCCCAAATATAAAATTTAACATGCATATTATATAGAGATTGAAAATGTGACGTCATTCACGGGTAGAACCGCAAAGGATTCTGGGAACTCGTGGCAAGCGGTACTAGCGCACGCAGGCTTTCAATTAAAATCAGTTATACAGCGATAAAAAGAAACACAAAAATGTCAAGAAGCTGTTGTATTATTAACTGCAATAGCATGACAGCCACGGGAAGCCGACGGGTAAAGAGATCGGTTGTTATCGGATTACGTCATTGAGGAGAAATTGTTCGAGCCATGTTTCCGAAGTAACAAAGACGCGACGGATGGCCTGGATTGCAGCCATTCAAAGATCAAATTTAACATCCCAGAACACTCCAGCTCACAGGTTAGTCTGCTCCAAGCATTTCCACAAAGGTCAGTCTGCTGTTGTAGTTAATGCGTCATTTTTCTTAACATAACTGGTGATATAGGTTACAAGCAAGTCTGGCGCTGAACAGAAATGGTCGCGCTATGCTCCTTTATTTATTGTGCATAAATAGTGAATTGTCCTGACACAATATTGCGTTTCGCTTCTGTTATTATGGTACATTGACAAAAACATATACTTTTATTCACAGGATAAAACAGGTTTTTTGTATCACTAATTGCCCAGTACGATTACAGCATACAGTACTATTGTCACTGCTACATTTCTGTGATGCTACCAGAAATTATTTCCACTACTAATTAATTACCGTTGAGCTCAAAGGTCCTATTAATAAACGGTTAACGAATGTGTATTTATGATGACGATTTGTGAGACTGGTAAACTTATGATACGTACGATGCATGGTCTTTCGTTCTACACGGTGCATTTCAAGGTCCTGTACCCATCCGTCGGTAAACTGTACCTGGGCTTGTTGCAGTGACCTGAAGTTACTAAACTTCATGAGTGTATGCACTCACTCCAAGAAGCGTATAATTATAAATATGCATATAAATATGCTACGATGAGATAGCTGACTTCATCTAACTAGCAAATGTTGTCCAGGCTACGTTGGTGATGCAGTTTTTTTTTTAAATGATATTTTTTTTAAAAATATCATTTATTTATGTATGGTATTTTTGTCATGCGATTTTAAAGCCGGTCCTACAACCGCATCCAAGAATAACATGCAGCTTATCTCAGAACTGTCGGTGAAAATTATTCTTGGAGCTAGGTTTAATTGAGCTGCATTTTAAAGAGGTGCAATTTCACAATTTGTGTATATTTTCTAAGTTCACTATTTTGTATGTGTTGAGAAAAACACAGATTTAAAAATTACATGGTCTAATATTTACATTTAGCATATAACTGCAACATGCTTTTTTTCGTTTTTTTTAACGACTCGAAAGGACTTGAAATTCAAAATTTCAGACTTGTGACTTGACTCGGACTTTTACACCAGTGACTTGAGACTCGACTCTGACTTGCCTGACATTACTTGAGACTTGACTTGAGACTTGAGGATAAAGA
This sequence comes from Aulonocara sp. 'chitande type north' Nkhata Bay, assembly GCF_057382095.1. NCBI lineage: Eukaryota > Metazoa > Chordata > Actinopteri > Cichliformes > Cichlidae > Aulonocara > Aulonocara sp. 'chitande type north' Nkhata Bay. The sequence goes on from NC_141348.1 coordinate 25,541,824, forward strand.
CATGAGACTTACTTGAGACTTGCAAAACAATGACTTGGTCCCACCTCTGATAAGAAGTGTGTAAACTTTATGATACTGTGTTTTATTTTTCTGTTTTTTAAAGGTTAAATCAGTTCTTACCAGCTTTTTTAAAATTCTAATCCTGTTCAGTAAAGTGTTTAGTGTCTAGCTGGGGCTTCTTGTCACTTTCAGTTCAGTCTTGAATCTTACTGCAGAGATGTTTCCTCTCTAAATGTCTTTAGTGACCCTATCAGTAACACACCATTTTACAGGTATCAAAGATGGCTTGTGTGGAAGGTGGCGCAGTGGCTAAAGGGGAGATGAAGGTGGCGTCCATGGTGATCCTGATGGTCCTGACATTTCTGATCAGCTGGATGCCGTATGCCACCCTGGCCATGCTTGTGGTGTACAACCCAGATGTGAAGATTCATCCTCTGGTGGGCACAGTGCCTGTTTATCTGGCCAAGAGCAGCACTGTGTACAATCCCATCATCTATATCTACCTCAATAAGCAGGTAATAATTGTATTCAGCCAGATATGGTAAACACATTGAGGGGAACTAGTGAATCAACTCTTTTTTCCGTCACATGAGCACCACCCAGTGGGGATAAAATGTATTACACAGCTATTCAGGAAATACAGGAATAAATACAACACTGTTTCTGTTGGTATTATATAACTTACAGATTTGATATATTTTACGTTGAATATTCCAGTTTTAATGAGAAAATTTTAAATTTGTCTACAGTAAATAAACCATTTCACCCCAGTTTAAAACGAGCAAAGGGTTTAGAGTCTATTTTTGTTTATTTTTAATTTTACAGTTACCTTCACATATGATCAATTCTCCCATAAAGCCAGTAAAACATATTTTCAATAGACACAATAGACACACAGGAGGGGTTGTAGTTACAGACATGTATGTTTTTTCTTAAATGCATATTTCTGTGCTTACAAAAGCCTTATTATATGTTTATACTCTCTTTTTAAAGCATATGTGTAGGGTTGGCAATGAGTTACATTTTAAAAGTTATTTTTATTTTGTCACACTTTAATATCACTGTTAGTGTGTGTTTTGTTGTATATGATATAACCTACAATCTAAAAGCCTATCTAATGTACATAGTTTCTACTGTATATGCTGATAAATCAGAAATGTTATTATTGACTTACAATAATAGACTGTGATATATGTTTCCTTTAGTTCCGTAAATACGCTGTACCCTTCCTGATGTGCGGGAAAGAGCCATGGGAGGACGATGAGGCATCGGAGGCGACAACAACTGTGGAGATAAACAAAGTGTCTCCTTCCTGAAATGTGCAAATGCAACATGCTTGTAAAAATTCATTTTGCAGACGTCTTCTGTCACATTACACAAACGTCAGTGAAGTTATGCGTTTGAATTATTTGTTTTTATTTGCGAGGCGACACTCACAGCAACTGTCTGTCTGCTAAAAAGTGTAGAATGCAAAGAGATTAGAACAGCATTTCAGCATAAGTTTATTCAATGATGATCAATAGAAAATAAAATATCAGTATCGATTCAAAGAAAATCAAGGCCAAAATAAAATAAAATAAAAAATACAAAAAATGTATTGATACAAAACCTAGAGGGTTATAGTAAAGCATTTGCTACTAAGAGAAAAGATGTTTACTCAATAAAAACATTAAGGAGCAGATATCAAGACTTTCAAGTAGAGAACATTACCATGGGTCTTTCCATATTGTACATATATTACATTATCTTCTATTTTAATACAGCTTTCTGAACATTAATAGTAGTAATAGTAATTATAATCATAACAAGATGAAGAAAACTAATAGAAACGTTCAAATCAACATGTGTTTCTCTGTAAACTGGTACTTGATCATTTTATTTTATTTTTTCTCCTACCTGCAAAACAGAGGAACAGTGCACCTTGAAAAATGTTTTTAATACTCTTTCATTCCCAGCATTATGAGGTGAGGTGTAAATGACAAATATAGATTCCACTAAACCATACACACAGTCACAAAAAGTACAAAATTGTCTCACCTTAATACACAAATCTGTTTAGAAAAGGGAGAAACAAAAAGCACTATACAGTTACTTGTGCAAAGACAAACAGCTATGTGCTAATATTTAAATACCATTGGTAGACTGAACCAAATCATTATATTCTTTTTTTCTTTTTTCAGGAATCCCTGACATGAGGTAAAAGTAAGTTCTTTTAATCTTTAGTTTAACACAACTTTTAAAAGTGTTTACAAAATAATGCATATCTTCAGTTCATCAGTACTGTAATTGCTACGAATAGTACAATGTGCCTTTTATGTGCATTGGTCCTTTTTATGACAGTTATCAACAAAAGGACTACAACACTTTTTTTTTTTTTTTTACTCACAAACAATTCAAAGAGCCCTTTCAATGTGCACACAAAATGGAAAACCTACATTTTCATGACAGTATTCGGTTGAATTAGAGTACAGTATGCACTCGCCTACAACAGCAGGTCACATTAACCCTTAAACGCTCTATGGTAACGCCTGAAATAGCCCACCTCAATTTATTTAGTCCAGTATCTTTATGCAAGAGAAAAACGGATGATGAATGGTTAAAAGATATTTTGTTGCCTTGTGTTTTTAAACTTGTGGGCTCCAGCTACTCCTTTATTTAAACGTACCCAGTGTGGGGTTTGCCATTCATTTTCATACAGTCACACTAAAATCCACGTTCAGCCCTAGTTAATCTCAACGAATCCACTGTGGGATACTGGGACAAACAGATAAGCTGTGACAATGATATGTCTTCACCAATGCCTAACGAGGTATACTATACGCAGGAACCAGGGAGGCTGAGAAAGAAAGGTTGGGGGTGTGGGGGTTAGTATTGCTTTGCCTCTCTGCAGCATCCTGACACCAGGACACCCTCAGTACTTTCACCTAGAACACATGTTGGGGCTGTTTCCGGCCCTTGGATGTGTGCATGTGTCTTTTGCCACCTAAGCCCTCTCCACATACAGCATGAAGGCTAAGATGTGATAGCTAAGATTCGGTACAAAGGTCTAACGAAACCCTGCCATGACCAACAAAGAGTGAAATTCCCAGCATGAGCTTTGAAAGTGTTAATTTATCCCTGTTATTACCATCTATCAGTTTTCGTTCTTTCAGCAGCAAAAAGGCATTTCAGTAGGGGCTGACAAAAACCTAGGTTTGACTCCGAAGCCAACTGAAAAAAGCAGCATTGTTAATGCACTACGCATTTTAAAATACTGTGCACAAAATATGCAAACAAATGTGTTCGTCACATCTGTGAGAAATTTCAGCACTGGATCCTTGAGGCTTGCCTTCTAAAAATGCTCCATTGTCGGTTTGATGAAGTAACAAGTGTACTCCTATGCTAAGGAAACAAAGCATATCTTGTGCGGTAGTGTCGCCACATAAGCAGAACCTCTAAAGAATGCTGTCGTCATAGGCAAAATAAAAGGTGCATATTGGCAAAAAAAAAAAAGCAAATAAATATCCGAACAGTTTACCTAATAAAATAATGCAAGTCTGCTTTTATAGTATAACATGAGTCACAAGGGTCCATATTGCTGATCTTTTAAATGATACATAATTACAAAATATAGAATATCTCTTTACAAAGTTTCTTTTGTTATATAATACAATTTACAGCATATCAACTATGAAATATTAATCAGGCTATTCTAAAGTGTTAAAATAACCTGCCTGCTAGTGCATTTATCACAAATGCTTTAGTTGCTTGAAAAGTACATATCTCAAGTTGAATGATGCTATAAGTAGGACTGTTAGTTCCTGCATAATCTGGTGCAACTCAGCTCTCTATCTCACTATTTCACTCAGCTCTAGCGATCTTTAAACGATCTGCGCTAACGACGAAGGGGTCGAGTTATTCTAAAAACTATGTGAGGAGATATGCCTTTCTATGCTTGCATTGAAAACTTGCATGATATGCCAAACCTTAAAAAAGTGACTGAGGTAATGACATCGAACATCTGATTGTCATCACCCTTAGAGACCCACCCTCTAGAGCATCTCACACCTTTGCCAGTTGGTCCATCTCTTTCACTGGCATCAGCATTATTGTCTTTGACTGGCTGCAGGCAGAACCTGTATATTACCATCAGGTCAAAGCCTTTGGAAGGAAGATCCAGTCTGTCCCTCTGTGCTCAACAGGAATGGTAACTGGCTCTGTGCTGTGACCTCCACGGCTGGCAGGTGGAGAACAATTAAACGAACAGGACTTGTGTGTCTCTCATCCCTATGCCTTTTCTCTTCACTTTAAAGGCACTTCTTTGGGTCAGAGCCAACAGATGCATTTCTTTTAAATTTTCGCAAATCTATAAGGGTCCTAATGTGCAGAATCCTCCAGCCTCTGCTATAAAGTTGTGATGCAGATCATCTCGTCTGCCAGGTCCTCCTCGTAAGGACCTCTGGGTTCTGTCTCTGGCTCTTCATCACTGTAGCTGGCTGTGGTGTCCGGCAGTTCATAATCCCTTGGAGTCAGAAGGGGAAACACATTTACCCCATTGATACCCGGGGACATTCCTCCATTCAGCAGGTGGCTGGCTGCACTCTCCATCTCATCTATCGTCATCTCACATGCATCTGCTATCTCGTGCTTTGTGGCAGCGACAAACTTGGGATCCTTGGCATATCTCCCAAGTCCTTCTGATATCAAAACCTGTTCGGAGGAATTTGAAGAAAAATATCTCAGTGTGGATTTTTTTAGGACTGTGTTTTGTGTTTTGTTCAGATGACACAATAAATCTGAAAATGTGCTTGTGAGATCAAAGCCCAGGTCATGCAAAATTTCCAGTAACTATTCCACCAAACAGCCTTAAACTCACCGCTTCCACAAGGCTTGTTGCACTGCCTCTTTTCTGGTGGTACTGGTTATGGTACTCCGGAGGAACCTGCAGGTGCACAGGTGAGTACGTTCTCTGGGAGAACTCGGGATCGTCTGTGTACCAGGAGCTCTTGCGCACAGACACTTGGCTACCAACAACACTCTCCCTGTGTGGGTGTTCCACACGTATGAGAGGGGTGTAGTATGGTGACTGGTCTTTACTGGCCGGTGTGGCAGGGGGTGTGGCCCAAGAACGGGTGGAGCGGGTTGGGGAGAGGCGATGGGCTCTGCTAGAGTCCAGCCCTGCTACAGCCATAACCTGATGGGTGAAGAAGGAGGATTTTGACGGTGGAACACAAAAGTGACTTGAAGTATAGTTAAACTGTGCCACCCACTTGGGAAGCAGTTCTGTTTGCTGCTATTTCATAGCTGTGTAGTATCTCGATTCAACAGTTTTCTGTGATATTTAGCAATTCATTTAAGAAAGCTGATGCAATCTGCAACTTACTAACAAATGTCACTCCACCCAAGGCCAAAAATGTAACTTAAAGAATGTCTGTGTTACCTGGTGCTGCATAAGGTGCAGTGGTAGAGCAGTACGCTGATGTGGAAGCTCATCATGGCTACTTTGTCTGCGCAGACACTCAAAGTTGAAGGATGGCCTTCTATTACCTGAATTAATCCAGAGTAGAGCAGTGAGCATTAACTTAGAAACAATGAGAGAAATTCAAACATACGAGTAATACAATACAATAAAACGAACAAAAAGCAAAGTTTGTGTACATGTACAACCTTTAAAAGAAAACTACAGCTTTGTGAGGTTTGTCCACAAGCACACAAAAAACCCCACACAGCTATTTTATGTTGCTCATCTATTAAAATCACCTTAACTGGATAGAGGATTAACATTTGCCACTTTAATAATTTCAGATATTAAGAAAATCTATGCTCTGATCAATGTACTAATGTACAATGTAATAACAAGCTATGAAGAAATGAAAAGCAAAGAGGGGTGTGCCTCACGTAAAAGCTTTCTACAATATTTAACATTGACACATGGCACCAGGTCAAGGAGGACGACAATCACAGGCTGTTTTTATAGGATGAACAATTTTAATATTTTAGCCACCTTACTTTTTTGGAACCAGAGCCCACATGAAAGGGAAGGATCTGACCAAAAACCAAGGACACTATTACTGTAGCGACAATCACACAATAAGAATACCCTAAAGCATACCCTTCTTTCCTGTCTGCTTACTCTATATCAAACCATAACTGACTAAATGAACATCAGGCCGTGTTAAAGTCATTACTGAGAGTGTAGACTGATTGAGAAAGATTTTTTGAGCATAATGCTTATTTTTCTAATTGACTCCTTTTTGCCCCCTACTGGCCATTAGAAAGAATGCATTCAAATATCAGCCTCCACTTTCAGAGAAGAAAGCCATGTCTATCTTTTATATATAAATGATGGTCATAATATACCTTGAGGTGTTGCAGGAAGCAATCTTCTCTTTGGTGACCTCCGTGAGTCGCGGTAGAGAGGCTGCTCATCATCATCGTAGTAACTGTCAGGATGATGGTAGCCTTTGGGAGTCTCATACTCCGTGTCGCTGTTCTGATACCTGGTGAACATTACATTATGGGATCCATTATCCAAAACACCTTTGGAATAAATTTCTAGCCAAGTCAGAATGAAATTGCAACTGCAAACTGCAAAACTGTGAAAAGACTGTTACCTGTCCCCTGACAGCATACTGTCATCTTCATAAAACTCCTCCCCGCTGTAATACTCCCCGGAGAAATGGTCTTCATCAAACTCCTCCTCCCTTCGGATGGTGGGATGGCGACCATCCCCTCTGTGGGACCTGTGAAAGAGCCAGGGCAGAGGGGTTAGAGCGTGCACACTGTTACTGTCGTTATGGGGGTTACTGCTATACTGCCATGCACTGCCATGCAGACACAAGCCTACAGGGGGCAGCAATTCAAGAGACCACCCTTTTACAACCAAACCAAGACAAACAGAAGTCGTGGGTTATCTCTGCCATGTAAACACCCCATCCACTTTGACATTCACTACTTTAATTAAAACACATCTCTTTCTAGTAAGTCATGACGTTAACTATATGCAGTGTTGCGGGAAATGTGCACTAAACAGAAGAAGTGGACACAAGTAGTGATTTTCACTCACTTCATTTCAAACATTCTCATACACTCCCCTGTCTTCAAGCATCTGGGTAGTCCTTTAAAGCAAGCGCATCACTTTTACACATGCATTAAGCATGCTGCTCTCAGCACAATGCTGACCACTCACATTCATTTCTCTATTATTTATCCAACAATGCATAAACACAACTGTGCCATAACAACTAGGAAAGCAAAATGACTGGCCAGCATGTAATGTGAAACACTGACTTAGCAAGGATGCAACAATTTCCAAAACCAAGTCAAAATGAAACAAAAGTCCTTCTTTTGCTGTTGAGACACATTGCTGGAACCAAACCTAGAAAAACAACATACCTAACATAGGTCTCATAGTAGCGCCTTCTGTCCAAGAAAGCACAGAGATGGCCAAGAGAAAGAATTTAGTTAGGAAGGAGAAAGGGAGAAGGAGAGAACACAGGAAACTGGGTGAAGAAAGTGTGACATATATATCATACAGTATATGAAGCATATACAGCATTCTCATATATATGTACAAGGAGAACAGAGAGTGACGGCGATGACTCCACTGTCGGCTGACAATTCCATTATCTATCTTTAAGATAAGAAACAATCTGAGAATCATTTCTTTTTCATAAAGAGGAAGCAATGAAATTGTCCCCCAAACTTCTTGGGCACTAAGGAAAAACAGGCCCAATACTGGAGAATGTAGTTTAAACAGAAGATGGGAAATCAGAAGAAAAATGTGCTACTGGTCACAAATTAAGTGTCAGTACAAGAGTAGGCTTATGATGCATGGTGGAATGAAGTTTCCAGTAGAGGCTAATGTAATGGAAAAGTCTGATAAGAATCTGCCTGTGGAAAAACACAGTAGCAGTATTGTCCATCGATGTCTGACAACAGCAAGCACTCACACAGTGAATAACCACAGTGATGTTTTTAAAAATAAATCCTCTTATGTGTTGTTGTACACCATAAGAAGTCTCTTCGTGACTATCACTGGGCAGAAATGAAGACAAGGACACCTCTTAATATGTGTTAGTGCTATATGTTCTTCCATAATTATCAAATTCATTGTAACATACACTTGTAATTACATTCATACAAACGTGGTATCTGACTTTTCTACAAAGATTTTCTTACAGATGAGTTAGTTCAGACAGTATTGAAATTCCTGCTGCAACAGTCCATGTTGAGCACGTCTTGATGTGACGTAATATTTTACATGTTTAGTCCACATGTAATTGCAACATTTGACGCGTAATGGGAGTAAGTACACACTGCCAAATAAAATGTGCCAGAGACAAAGGATACAACAACAGGGTGTGAATGGAGCTTCAGGTTTATATAAATTTATATAAATCCACTTTCACTCTATATTGTTTGATCTAATTCTGCAACATGACATAATGATCACTGTGTGGATACCTTTGACCCTGGGGTGTCCGTGGCTTGTCGTAATCATAATAGGAGCTGCGTAGACCTGGATAGCCATTGGGAGGTGCGTGTTCGTAGTAGCGATGGTGTCCTCCGTTGGGAAGACTGGACACGTTGGCATTGTTGAGGTTTATGTTGGTAGATTTGGGAGACTTTCCGTAGGAGTTGTGGTGGCGGTGGTGATGATGGTGGTGGTGGTGATGATGGTGGTTGGGATGGGACATTGCATTGGCTCTAGACAGGCGTCCTACTGGCTGCTCCATGTGGGCGTAGTGAGGTGGAGGCTGCACTTGCAGAGGGCGCTGAGTGGCATTGGTTTGATGCCCATTGGATCGCCGATGACCACCATTCATGAGATGGTTACCAAAGAGTCCACCATTACGCTGTGAAGGAACACTCACAGTAAAACCACCAGCATTTCTCCTTCTTACAAGACAAATGCTATTGATGTTAAGTCTGAGGGCTGATATTGTTTAAGAAAAATATATGTGCAAAAGTAAGTTAGGAAGCTGGTACATGGCATGATGTGCGAGCAAAACAAAACACTGTTTAGATTGTTGGAACTGAAATGGAGAAGAAACATAATAAAGCAAAATGAACTCATTAGAAGAAAAAAAACTTACATATTGCAGATATAAAATCTGAAGCTAATGCTTCTGCTACAGATTTAGCTGCTAAATGCTTCCTACTCCATTTCCATCTACAGCTAGCTTTTTCACACGTACCTTTCCATGAACAAGAATTAATATTTACAAGCACAAACATTTCCCTTTGTGTAAATTTGAATCAGTTACCCTATAAATTTCCTCGTCTTCCTCTGGAATAAAGTCTATTAGTTCGTCATCCTGCAGATCACATGATATCGCCCGGCGAATTTCAGGCCCAATATCATGCAGCGTACGAAGGCCAGCCTGGAACCATGACAACAACAAGGCTAAGAGCTATGGTTGTGACCTTCATCTTAAAACTCACAGTGCGAACTCTGACATCATACAGGCACAACCACCACACATACTGAACATACACGCACCTGTGCTGTACAACACCTGACACTTACAGTACTTTCAGACTGTGAGAGATGAGAACACAGAGACAGGCAGATGTGCTCTCCTGAATGTAGCCTTCGGTAGATTCCAGATATGCTTCTGTCACATACTGGGAATACTTTGAGTACTGCAGGAAGTAATTTAATATGAATAAAAAAATGTGATTCATGGCTATTTCTTGAGTTAAATATAGAAAAATGTATGTTCAATCACCCATATGTTGTGTTTAGTATTCGATTTTCACTGCAATGATTGCAATTTGTCAAATAAAACTTGACAGAAAGAGAAATCAACAACTCAAAGAATTTGATTGCTGCAGTTGCCTTCCTATCACCAAGAACGGGAGATTATGTTGACTGTGTGGTGCCTAAAATGACTGGATTCCAATTTCTTAAACATCTTATTAATTTGGAAAAAGAGAGCAATTTACATTTCAGGTGAAAGCATTGCATGTAATTATATAATTGATTCGTTTTACTTTTTTATTTATCTTCATTTTTATTCTGCTATTAACTTACCTTCCCATTTTTATGTTTTTTCTTTAAATTAAATCATTTTTGTATGTACTCATTACTGCACTACTTTACTTTACTTTTACACTTCCAAATTACTTAACCTTACTCCAAAAAAGTATTTATTCGTATATTTCGCTTTTACTTTTGCTGATGTTGTTTTGTAGCCCTTTCAGTCCCTTTTTTTCCCTCTGAAATATTTTCCACTAGTTGGATGAAAAAAATAAAATGTAAATAATGTAAAAATATAATTTTCTTCTCACTCTTTTCTTTGTAGATCTATATAATAGCAGAATACATAGAAAAAGTTAAATATAAAGAAACTAGTTGGTCATGTTTTTGTCTGACAGTGATATATGGGACTATACTGACGCCATATATCATACGATATAAGGTAACAGAAACTGCAACAAGCTTTGCATGTGAAATTCATGAGTCGTGGACTGTGATGCACAGAAAATACATGCAATGGTGGCTGAAGACAGTGATGTGCACTTAACATCAACATCTAGCTATTTTTTTGAGACACAGAAGACACAAGTACTAAATTCACACAAGAGAAACATAAATCACAGAATCATACTGTACACCAAGATCATGAACGTCCTGCTGGATCACAAACCATAACATCAGCACTCTTGATGAGTTTTGAATGAAATGCACAGAGATGTATATCAGATTTAACAAAGTTCATTCATTCATCCATTTTAACAAAGGTCTCAACAGCCCGTCTCACGTTGTCAGAAACACACTTGAGTGTCGTAAGACTCACCTGTAAAGCAATGGCTGTGTTGTTCTGGGAAGGGTGTGCACCCACCAGGCCTTCCTCTTTACGTTTCTTGAATTTCCTAAAGTAGTCCTGTATCAGGAAGGTGGCATAGAACTTCCCCACGGTTACCTCATCATCTGAGTGAACAGACCACACAAATGCTTCCTATGTCAGCAACACACAGTACCCTGGGAGAGAGAGGGAAAGACTCTTCTCTTCCCTCGTCTATGGGTGGTGGGGGTTCACCACCTTAGAACTTAAGAATAGCGAGGCACTTTTTAACCTCCACCAACCAAATGATTTCTAACCAAATGTTATAAATCCATTTTGATGGTGTATATACTTTACCTCATTATGTACCAAATAGGATCATTTGCTGTGTATCAGAAAGGACAGAGAATGAACATATCCCAACATGTCTTCATGTGTGTATTTCTGTGAGATTACATGTATGTAAGTATGTCTGACTTGTGGATGATTTAATTGGAGGAATTTGTGTTCAAACACCTGCAACATTAAAAGGACTGATAAAACTTTAAATGATTACTATTGCTCTGCAGAAAGTCTTTTCTTCTTCAAGAGAAGATCAACAAGAGCATTTGAGCTCATTGGAAATTAATGAACAATTTTAATTCTGTTCAGTTAATCATGACAGGAAAACAGAAAGGCTTTTCAATTTTTAAATGTGTATCAAAAACAATTTTTCCATTTAGGCCACTTGATTAATTTGTTCAAATTTTTCTTAAATTTTCTTTTCTAAATCTTTCTTGGATGTCAAAGGATGCTATTGAATGTTTTTTAACTGCTTTAGCACATGCAAGCAAGCAAAACTACAGTATGCATCATACATGTCGGTGTGTAATTTCATATGCTTGTGCTCATGTATGCCCCTACATAATATTATGTATGCTTTTTTTTCTAAATACTGTACTCAAAGCTTGTGTTCTTGCATGTATATTCTGCCATTTTTTGAATTTAAAAAGCATGTACGAGTGTGTGAGAATCATTCTGAAGCAGGGGTCTGAATCACTTTGAACAAGCACGCTGGGGACAGAGATCAGAGAGAGAGGCAACACTAGTTCCATGCCACCACCCTAAAACAGAACTGCTTCAGAATATTCTGAAGTGTTTTCAAAGTTTTGGACACAGAGATACAAAAGTATGAGAAGAAAAAAAGCTCAGGCAGTAAAAAAAAAAAAGACAGAAGAGAGAGAGTAGAGACAAGAAACAGATAAAGAAGGAAGGACAGAGATGTTGGAGAGAAAGACGAAGCATGCTCTTGCACAGTGGTCTATAAGGCCATGCAAGCCCAAAGCCCAGCAGATAGTCAGTGGCCTCCATCAGCATCCAGGGCAGGCGGGAGGGAGCAGTGTGTACTGAATACACACAGACTAAAAAAGACATACTGCTGAGGGGACAACAGGGAGAAGATGAACAAAGCAGAAACAGCACAATATAGCCTTATTTATATGTGATACTGTCTCAGTGTGAGCGTGAGTGTTAGGTTTATTTAAGGACTTGGTTACAAAATACCTGTTTGGAGTAATTATATGTGAACAGCATGGAAGCATATGGTTTGTGTGTGTGTGTTTTCTGCAGGCTGCTTTAGGCTGATTTGTGTGTCAAACAGAGGACATGAAGGTGTCTGTGATGTTAATTCCACTAACCACCAGCAGGAGGCACCACTTGATCCAGCAGCTTCATGCTGGTTCTCTTCCAAATTTTCTTGATGACAGCTCGCAGCTCTTCATTGGCCTGCTCTAGATTACCTGCACCACAGGGAAACAAGCATCCCTGAGAACCCAGCCCTCCACTTTACAGCCATTTAAACTGAAGTTGAGAACAATTAATGCAGTGTGTGCGTGAGCTGAATTTTGGGGGAATATTTTTCTTTGTTCTCTTAGCAGCAATTTAATGAAATGTCATTCATGTTTGATTTATACCTTCTGTTTTTATCTTTAGGGCTGTCCGCACCAGTGCAAACAAAGTGGCATTAAACATAACAGTACCATCACTGTTCAGAGGCATGTTCATGGCTACCAGCCTCTGAAAGAAGAGAACAAGCCTTTAATATTGTTGTAAAATAATCATCATTTCTACCTGAAATTATTAATCAAAATGACAGGAGAGAAGAGAAGAGGAGAGGAGAGGAGAGGAGAGGAGACCTTGCAAGCCACTCTGTGAGGACACAGCTTGCCAAAACCCAGTGGAGGCTGGATGCGACGAAGAAGGGTTACAACATCCAGATGTTTAATTCTGCCTCTATATGAGAAAAATACATAGAAAGTAATGGACATAGTTAAAAAATGAACATGAACATGAATATTCAGATGAGGAATAAAGCACATACTTTGCCTCAGGGTCATACTCTGACCAAATTCTTTTGAATTCATCAAGGTGGTGAGGACCAAGAATGGACCAATCACGTGTCAGATAGTCAAAGTTGTCCATAATGACGGCCACAAACAAATTAATAATCTACGAAAATAAAAGAAAAAGGTCTTAATATATTTACAAAGTATTTTTTTCAAAATAACAGACATACAGTATACATAGGGTTCTAGGAACACATTGTATTTTATAGAAAGGACATTTTTATTTTGACACTATTGTGCTATGATGCACATAACTTGGACCTGTTGTTTTATGTTATGATGATTTTAAAGATTATTCATTTTTGCCCCATTTCATATTAGCTCTAGGTGTAAGAATGATCAAATGTTATATGTATAGTAATATGTTACACATATTAAACCTGCGATGTGAAAACTGATATCTTTAAGAAACAGAACTCCCACTACTGATGCTGCAAATGATAAGGTAGTGCAATACACACCACGCAAGTATAACTGATAAGAAATGAATCCTTAGATAAACACAGTTTCATTTTTGTGTACCAAGAAAGCACAGAGCATGTAGAAAGTGATGAAGTAAACTATTGCAAATCCACTGCCACACGTCATCTCCTCCCCGGGGTTGTAGTCAGACTCTGGGTCGCACAGTTTCCCTGGCATACAGGCCAACATGATCTCTTGCCACGCTTCACCTGTGGCACACCTGGAGAAAACGCAGGCATGGCGCACACAAATTAATCACCTAGAAAACAAATTTGATTTTCCTGATGGCCTGACATCAGTTATCCACAGACCTGAAGAGAAGCAGCACGGCCTGTGGGAAGGTCTGGAAGTTGTTGTTTCTGTTAATGTGAGTGCCATCAACCATTGCAATCTTTCCAAACACCTGTTAGAGAAACATTGCCAAATGAATACAACTGCACTCTTACTGTTGTGGTTAAAAATTTGTGGAAAAAGTATTTTCTGTCCAGTTTACCAACCTGCATGCCAATGACAGCGTAGATGAAGAACAGCATGGCTATCAGAAGAGCAACATATGGCAGAGCCTTAAGGCAAAAAACAGGGGAAAAGTAGAAAAAGATTCATATGAGCAACTTCCATTTTTCCCTTAGACATTGATTAAACATTTGTGCTGCATCTCACCTGAAAGGATTTAATAAAAGTCCAAAGCAGGGTGCGAATACCCTCTCCTCTGCTGAGAAGTTTGACCAGCCGCATGACTCGAAACAGACGAAAAAAAGTGATGGAGATTCGAGCGCTGTCCTCTGTGTTCTGTGGAGGAAACATTCAGTGTTATGCAGCAGAAGAGCAACAGAGCACGTTTATAGTGAACACAGAGCACCCGGCTGTGCTTTATGGGATGATGAAGTCTTATCCAAGACGTCTGTACCAGCTACATATGAGCTGAGAAAGCAGCACTGCATCTTTTCATAGTGAAAAACTGAAACTGGATCTTTAAATCAAAGCAGAGTTTTGCTTTTATTTGAGCAGAGATTTTCTGGTTTGACCGCTATGCCTTTCAGATATGATTGCAGCTCTCAAAAACAAATGTAAAGACTTCAAAAAACACAATCTAGAGAAGTCTGTTAGGCAGTCTGCGGCAGCTGATATGTGTCTGTTTCTGCCTGTGTATAAAGCACTGTCAGGTTCCCTGTCACTGTAAAGACCTACAGGGAAGGAAGCAAGGAGGCAAGCATGCTGGAGAAAACCTTGCCATACTTGACAGGACACATCTGCACAAGCATGGCACCCTCAGTCCAGAGTCACTGCATGCGGAGTCACAGTGGGACCAACCCGAACGGGTCGGCCAGGAGGTTCACAGGTCAGAGCTGGGTGACCTGATCCCAGGGGTCATCCATGGGTCACTACCCCACCCAAGAATGGTGGCAGAGACCATGTAGCAGTGTCAACAATACAAACGTGAAGAGCGGCTTAAAAACCGCTCCCACCTAACAGGATACAAACGTCACGTTTGAGAGACACACTCTCCTTCGAAATAACTCCAAACAAAAGGAAAAATTAAAAGCAAATGTTTTGAGGATTTATGCGAAGGAGCTAACAAAAGCAAAATGAGGAAAAGAAGAAAAGAAATATAATGAGAAAGGAAACCTGAACGTGAAAACGTAATAGTACATAACATGGACTTGAAATAAGCAACAGATCATAGAAAGTGTAACTGACAACAGAAGACTAAACAGAGAAATGCAAATCCAAACATGGCATGGCCCTGACAGAGTTAAAGGTGTGGGGGGTGGAGCATCTTACCCCCATCTCATCCAACTGAGGAGTCTCCGTTGGCTTTAAAATCAAAGACCTGTATTAATGACTTGTACAGAGGCCACAGGTCTAACACACAATGGGCCAAAAACGTGGAACAACACATTTGATAGTTTTTGTTTTGTTTTGTTTTTAAAATCACACGACACCAGCACACGTCAGCAAAGACGCAGACAGAACACAGTCACTACTCTTCTCACTGACAGGACAAACTGTCTTATAGTTTCACTGTGACAAAGACACACATGTATTTACCATTAAATCTTATCTTAACACTTTAAAAGACTGCCAAACAACAAGTTCACATTACTTAACATTTCTATGTGGGGTTGACTGACATACAACATAAAATTACTTAAATACGAATCAACATTTAAGACTGACACGCAACTTTATCACTCCCCCGGTGTAATAGTTTTTATTGATGAGACTAAATGATGATGAGATCCTCTTAGACGATGTTAATGAGTTGTTACGTCTAACTGACAAATGCAATGAATCGATGTTGCTATAAAAGCATCATGTGCTGTTCTTACAGAGTCCTGCTGTATCTCGACATATACCCTGCAGGCTTCAGATTCAGACAGGTACACATCAACATATGACTGCACAAAAATCATATATTGTGCGCTTGAAGCATTATCTATGGCACAAATAGACACAAGAGAGTACAAGTAGGATGTTCACAATCCAATAGTTTGTCATTTTAAGTGACTGAAAATTTGCTGACCAAAAGAGCTTGAGTATGATCAATTATGTACACACAGTCGCTCGCACAGATTCATACCCATACACAACTTTTGTTTGCAATTCATGTCAATTGACAAATAAATCATTTGATATCATCAGCTGTAATCAGCGAGCATTTATCCCCAAACAAAATCCAGATGCAAAACTTTTAAAAAAAGAAAAGAAACATCAGTCATAGTGATGGTGGTTAGGCTGAGCCTGTATCATGATAATGTGATTTTACAGCAAAAAAAAGCATTTAGCTCCATGTGGAAAATATCAGAAAGGCTCAGCACTGACAACATAAGATAATCAGACAGATGTGGCTTGAGTCAATATTTTGCAAACTGTCGTTATGAGGTGCAGCATGAGCAGAAATGATTAAAAAAAATAGAATTAGCCTGAGGAGGTTCTTTAGGTAATCCTGGCCACAGCGCCGATGGAGCATGCGTTCAGCATTGCCACGTTGCTGGGGAAGCACTGCACGCACACGCAAGACCTTTGAATGATGTGAACTCATAGCAATGCAGCAACTCATGCATGTCAGTAGTGCCCTGCAACAAAACTGCCATAGCAGGGCGCTCTCACAGTCCGGTGCAGAAGGATATGAATAAACATCAGAGAAGGAAAAGAGAGAGAGAGAAAGACACAGACAAAGAGGCAGGAGGAGGGAAACAGCAATAGAGACCAAGACTGGGACAGAAAAGAAAACCAGAGAGACTGAGCCATACTGAAACAGGGAGAAGAAGAAGAAAGGCAGAAAGGTAGAAAGAAGGAAAAAGTAGAGAGTTGCTGTGGGAGTGTTCATGCACCTGACTGGAGTCTACACACCTGCGCTACATATGAGCTCCATTCTGAGCTTTAAGAGCTCACTACAGGAAGACAGAACAAAACACAGAGACAATCACTCACAGAGACACAAACACAAGATCATCAAAGAACCTCAGACTCAGCTGCATTAAACCACCATCATTGTAAGTGTACAAAATCACACTAAATTCGTGCCTACTGAACTCCTGGGAAATTTTCAGACCTTACCTGAATTTTTACTTTGATGTGAACACTACAACTGAGGCCTAACTTTTAGTATCGTTTCCTTTTAGGTCACTCTGTGACTTGATCTGTTCCCTGATTGATGCATTACAGCAGCTACATGTGAAGCCACAGTGGCCTCTACACAACTTTAAGGACATTAAATGGTGACATTAGGAAACACAAGTAAACCTTTGTTAGGAATTCCCAAACACGCTGAGCTTCATAGGTTCATCGGTTTAATTCCCAACATTATTGCCCTTAATGTTGTGTAGAATTTCCAAGCTCTGAGCACCAGGGCCATTCTGTCTGGAAGTAAAGAGGAGTGTAGCAAGCGAACAAGGACAAACTGCACAAGGCTCTATGGAAAAAACTGACCGGAGGGGAATGGAGCGGGTGGCCAAGCGCCATCTGCGAGAGGCGGGACATGGAAAGGATGTTAGGGGGATGAGGTGAGTGTCTGACACCCCAGCATGCATTTGGAGAGGTCACGGTAGTCTGGTAAGAATCTGAGCAATGACACGAGTCATGACTGACACAGCAAGCAAGTAGAAAAAAAAATATTACTGACTCAAAACACATCCTCATAACAGATCTCCTGTTATGAATAAATGCAAAACTAGAATATCTGAACATTTACATGCAGTGCAAATAAGAAAGAAATGCCATGAAAAAGCATGTCATAGAACCACAATGTGAAATAAACATCACGTCTCCAACACACACACACTAACACACTCCTCTGCATACACTCGCACATACAACCGAAAGCACACGCTGAACACACATTAAACACACATGCATAACAATAAAAAACCTGAAAACACACCACTGTGTCTTATGCTTCAAACAAAGTTAATGTTTTGTTGTGCACTCATGCAGACACACATTTTGGAACACAAACTAAGAAGACATGAAAAATTACTCCAGAAAAACAGCACTGCAGCTCAGACATGAGAGCACTCAGGAGGCGGGAGGAGGGTCAGTTTGGGTGATAAGCCTTTGGTATGCTACCCCTATAGTAAGCACCATATTCACCATAGTTATTATCTGGAAATGCAACATTTGGGTGTTTGTTGGAACTTTCTTTTACTATTTTTGTCCTAGCTAAGCTCAAAGCAAAAAAAGCACAAAAGCAGACGTCCAGTCTTTGTTTTTAGACGTTTCTTTTATCAAGGGAAAGCTATAAAGAGAAGCAATCATCTACTATTTTAATGAGCTTCGATATTAATTTTTTAAAGTACTGCGAAATTACAAAAATCTCTTTGTCTTTGTCATTAGTCCATAGCAAAGGGGTCCCAAAGATAAAGTTGTCATCAACAAAAGGTTACACACAAACAACATTTTTTCATTGCCATACTTGCCTCTACAAGTTTCTATGGAAACAAAATAAACAAGAGTAAGAGTTAGACAACTACATCAGAAACCATCCTGCTCTGGACCAAATTCTGGCCACAGTTCACAAAGAAATGTGAGGTTTTGACATTGCTATGTCCAAGAATAAACAGAATAATCAACACGTTCATCAACAAGTTTGTCGCGATGTCCTGTCAAAAACTGCAACAAAAGTTACAGCAGCACAGACAGAAGCAGAACTCCAACAGGAGAGATCTGAGTTAGGTCAATTTAGCATGAAAGAAAAGCTTCATGAAAATCAAACTGAAGTTTTACAAACAAAGCCAACAGCCAGCTTTAAATCATACTTTTTAAATTCTTTTATTAGGGATGCATTTTCAACATTTCTATTATATTTTATAGCGGAAGCTAGATAAGATTCACAGTAAATTTAAGCTAATAACACTAAAACTTGCCAGGTGGCTTTCTTATAAGGCTTCAGTTCAACTTACAAATCAGAAAGAAGAAGTACTTACATTAACTTCTGTGATAGCGATATCGACGACACTACCGACAACAATTAAGGCATCAAATGTGTTCCAAGCATCAGCAAAATAGTGCTGTTAGTGCACGAAGGTACATGTAAGGGGAAATGATGGGGATGAAAGTGAGAGACCAAGGGAAGGGATAGGGGAAGACAATCAGACAAGAGTGGAAATTTAAAGGAAGTCGTTGTAATGAAATGGAAGGGTTGGAGAGAGAAAGAAAGGAGGAAAAAGTTAGACAAAGCAGCAGAAATCAGAGTCCTGCCCCTAAAACCTGCTGTGGAGGTGGTCTGAAAGGAAAGAAGTCAAAGAGCAGCGGGGTGCTTCAAGCTGAGCTTACTTACATCAATCTCACTGAGAACAATGTCTACTATGCTGCCAATCACAACCAGGGCGTCGAACACATTCCAGGCATCCCCAAAATATCCCTGAGTGAGGTTGAGCGTGTGGTGGGGCGAGTCAAATGTGATATCAGCACAAGAACAAGAAGGCTTTACTCTCACACTGAAATTTAAATCAACGAACTGCTTATTTAAGGACACACGGAAACCCCTGCTAGCTACTTAACCTGAAGGGCTCGTGATTATACAGACTGTGACTGATTGCAGAACACTAAATTTGCACAAATTCCATGCTAACAATAAAATTACACATGAACACTCTGTGACTAAAAAATTGATTAAAAAAAAATGATTATTTTTAGCTTAAAAATGGAAGCACGGCACCCCACACGTGTTTGTCTTACTAGCATCCTGTCCTTCTTCTCAACACAGAGCTGTCAGCAGGCAGGGACGCCAAAGGGGAAATGGAAACAAATATTTACATGTCCACATGCTGCTTCTTTAATAAACATAACTGAACATTTTACAAATCGCAGTTTTAGAAACATGCTGAAGAGATGGATACCACTCGTTGCTTTACCTAACAGTCATACTGAAATGTTATTTTCTGCAAGCTCGTACACTCAAAAAAATGAAATTGGGTGGTTGTTACATGTACAAGATTCAAACTTGTAATTTGCACTAAATAATTTCATGTTTCTATGGTGAACGTAATTAAATCATGTAGCATCTGTATGAAATTCAGCAACTTAATTTGTTCTTGTTGAGATGACATCATACAATCTAGTAAGAGTGGTTAGTTGCCTGGACTCACGAAATTCACAAGATCGCATTAAATGTCAAACTGCAGGGAAATCGCTGGAGTTTTAAGAGGCAGACAACTACACCCACACCACGTGTATGCTATAGCTATTTATTGTGGTTTAACCTGTCAAGGACAAAAACATACAGAAAATTCTGCATCAAGCCTTGTAATCATAGCTTTCCTAGTTTTGTTAAGCCTGGATTGACAGCATAGTGTGATGGTTAGTGCTGTTGCCTCACAGCAAGAAGGGCCTGGGTTCAAATCCACAATCTGGCTGGTTTGCAGTGTGTAATTAGGGTTAAGTTAATTGGTGATTCTAGATTACCCATGAATGTAAGTGCAAATGGTTGTTTGTCTCTATGAAATAATCAACCCCCATATTGGTTCATTAAGAAAGACTAGCAGTAATTGCCTTGATTAACAAAGTAGTTGTTCAAACAACAAGATTTCATTATTTTTTCCTAAAGTTTTTAACTTGTGTAAAAAGAATTAAAACAAATTTCACTTTACATACTTAAATGAATCACTTCAAGTCAATGTAAGTATACTACGTTGATCCAGAGTAATCAGATTACATTAAACCATCAAATGCCAAATGTGTTGGTTTGACATGGTCAAAAATGGGTTATTGTACTTGGTTAAATCACGTGGAAAAAGGTGCTGTGATTAAATTGTGTTCATCGAACAACAGATTTTTTTGAGTGTATAAAGAAACTGAATATAACCATAGACTGTACATAAAAGCTGGATAACCATCATTATGAACGGGTTTGTGATGTTCTGTAAAGTAATGGTTTAGTATTCTGGATGCTACCACCAAATCTCTTTCTATAGCAGGCTGCAAACATGTTTATTTCTGCTGTAAGGCTGGACATGTGAACCGAGGTGTCTAAGGGGACTGACCTACCATTCAAAGTCAGCTCTTGGGTTTGCCAGTTGTGTATGGCACATTTTGCCCCCTTCATATTTTTTATGATTAGCTAAGCTAACTGACTACTAGTTAGTGTATATACATCTGAGCGGTATTGTCCTTCTAACTCATCTCATAATGTTGAAAAGTTACTCTAATAAGCAAAAGCATTTCACAGCAAATGCATCCGTTTAATAGCTGGACTTAATTTGATGCTTCATGTCAGCTCACCCTGGGTTTGAAAGCGATGAGTTTGAGAACCATTTCCACAGTGAATACAGCAGTGAAGACCATATTGAGAATATCCATCACGTAGTTAAAGAGTGCAGACTGGCCGTAGTGCTGCAGACAGAGATGGAGATGTTCGGTTAACATAAAGATTCAACGTATTCAATATACAATGGGAAAGTAATGCGATGTGTCTGAACAAACAGTCTGTTTGCATTTTTTATGTTTTTCTGTGACTCTAGTACTTTTGCATGCACTTATGTTCAGCACATTGCTTCTTATAATTCTGTCAAGAAAAAATAGCAAAACCTGAGCAACTGAAAATGACATTTTACAGGCTGACACATCCATACTAATGAAAAGACTTACAGCAACTTACGAGATACTCTAATGATTTAAGTCTGCACATTTACAGTCTTGTGGACTCCATGCAGTAGTGGGAAAAAACTAAAAACACCTTTATTGCTTCCATTAGCATTCAGAGGGTAAGGAGCAGCCATATTCTGGGGTTGGTTAAATGATTATCAGCAAGTACCTCTATAAAATAACAGAGGCTTTGGCAGTTTGCCGGTTTGAAGCATTCAGGTGTGTGTTAACGCAATGCCACAATCTTTAACAGACGTCCCAGAAAATTCAAACCAAGGTCACTCATGTGGCACAAGTGTATGCTTCAACAAAAGTTTCTCCAAGTAGAAAAATCCATAACTTCAAAGACTCTTTGATGACTGGTTGTCTGGCAGGTAAATACTTGACTTCTTACCTGTACAGCCAGGCAGAGTGTGTTGAGCATGATGAGCACAAACATGATGTACTCAAACCCAGTGGAGTTCACCACATACCAGAACTTGTACTGGTATGGGTTCTTTGGGATGTATCTCCTCAGAGGACGGGCTTTAAGAGCGTATTCCACGCACTGACGCTGCACACAAATACACAAAATATTTAACATCATCATTTAAGAACAATCTTAACGTTCCCTTTTAAATGAGACACAATATTAAAAATGTAAAGGAGGTCATCAGCATTAGAACGTCATCTGTCTTGCTACTTTGTTGATGTTTTGTTTTTCTTGACACAAAGTGAGAGGAACCCCAGAGAAAAGCCTTCAAAATTAATCGTCATACTTTACACATAATGTTTTGTGCTTCTAATGACTCTGACCTGGTTCTTGTCAAGTTCACAGTTTTTATACTCCTTCTCTCCCTGTTCCTGAAATGTGACGATCACAAAACCTACAAAGATGTTCATCATGAAAAAGGCAATGATGATGATGTAGATGATGAAGAAGATGGAAATCTCCACACGGTAGTTGTAAATGGGACCAAGGTTTTCCCTGTTGGAGTCAATGGCCTTGTACAATAACCTAAAGAAAGATGAGAACAAGCCAACACGTGATTCAGATTCACAAATTCAGGCTTTCTCCGTACATTATCTAAAACGTAATCAGCTCAGTGATGATATCTTTCAATCTTACGCAGGCCAGCCTTCAAAGGTGGACACAGTGAACAGAGCCATCATGGCCATGAGGACGTTGTCAAAGTTAAAGTCACTGTTGTGCCACACCCGTTTGTGGACAGTTGGCTGGTTCACGTCTCCATCTTTGTACAGGATGTAGGTGCCCCTGTGACAAAACATGTTGCATGGAGGTTTAAGTCCAACATGTGATGTTAAACCAGGACATCTGCAGTTCAGGAGCAAGATGGGATGAAACTCACTTGCACTCTTCTGGGCTGGACTTAGCTTCATCTGTGCAGCGATAGAATTTTCCCTGGAAAAAGGAAAAGGAAACGTTTTTGCTGTTATTACACATTTTGAACTTCTTTGGATTGATGTGTATTATTGATGTTTTTCAAACTCAGAGATGCTCACCTTGAACAGCTGCACGCCTATACAGGCAAACATGAACTGAAGCAGCGTGGTGACGATCATGATGTTACCGATAGTTCTGATGGCCACAAACACACACTGCACAACGTGCTGTAAGACACAGATAAAAATGTTTAAAGCTAAGGTTTCAGATAGTGGCTATTGTAGACATGCTAGAAAAGGTCTCGAGTAGCACCCACCTTCAGGCCTTTGGCTCTATTGATGGCCCTCAGGGGTCGAAGTACTCGAAGGACCCTGAGAATCTTCACCACAGAGATGGCAGAAGACCTGAGTGTAAACAAATAATAATAACAGTTTGTAAAAAAGAAGAATCAGAGAAATATGAGCTTTTTTAGGGGTCAAGAACCACTTCAGGAGGAGTAACTGCTGCACTCTGCTTGTATGGCCTGCTTCAACCAAAAGATCAAAAATGACATAAAGTGCTCAGATGATTGAACTTCTTTTCACCTCTATATTATTGCTCAAAGGGGATTTTAGTTTATTTCCTAACTTTCTTCCTTTAACTATTTTTCTTATGAATGAAACCTTTTTGTTTGTGCAAAAAGCTTAATGCAAATATGTTCTGGTTTTTCTGTACTCACTGAATGCCAAAGGAAACGAGGGAGACTCCCACCACCAGCAGGTCCAGAAGGTTGAAGTAATTCCTGCAGAATGCTCCTTTATGAAGAAAAGCTCCATATGTCGTCATCTAAGGAGAGGACAGAGGAAGTTAAAAGAGCAAATGACCAAAAAAAAACAAAAAAACATGTAGCATCCAGAAACAAATACAGTGTTGCACTCCTCACACTCCAACAGAAACAAACAAACACACTGAGCTAACAGTTTAAATAGGAAAAACTCATTCTCAGCACTCATTCCCATTATCTCACAGTCAAACACACACGCCCGCACACGTCTCCACACTCTTATAGATCACTCTGATTTGGGGTGGCGAGTTCAGAGCAGTGAAACAGGAGGCTAAAATCTACCATCGCCACCCCCACGGCCCTTAGCTACATGAATGTAGTAGTAAGTCATTCATTTCGCAATCTACTATGGGAGGCAATAAAACATGCATTTTGTTGCCATGACATCAGGGATATTTACTACCTGCAAGAGCTCTAGTTATAGAGATTGGAAAATAGAAATGGCCTTACTGTCACATTCATGTGGACCGTCGGCTTAAAGCACATTCCATTATGTTCTTTAATAGTTCAGCGTAAGGGGAAGCAGCTCCCAATTAAAACTCCAGAGATCAGCAGGCAGAGAAGAAAAACCAGCCAAAATAACTCTTCTTCAAATAATAAAAGTAAAGGATTCCTTCCAAGAGTGCATGTAAATGTGGAGACCTGCAGACAAGGACTGGATGAAGTTGCTCACTAAGAGCAGTGGACGATTTAGAGTCAAACAGCACTGGGTTGGCAAGTGTTTGCCCACTCCCACTGAAAAAAGAAAGAAAAAAGCTGCAGAGAAAACTCCACATTTCTATGCACTCAGTCGGGGAAAGCAGACTGAACCATGCTCGGCAGGAGCATGGTTGATTTTGCCCCCTCTTTTATGGGTAATCTGAGGAGCAGTCAGTACGAGAGGCATGGAGTTAGCTTTGACTGGAGTTGATTTTCGACTTTCAATCACCGCCACTCTGAAGATGACCTCAAACTCAACTTCAGCCAATGCTCTGATATGTCTGAGCAGCCCGTTAAAAAATTGTGTTGCATCGCACGGGAGGGGGTTGCATTACGTATTACATATCTGCATCATCAAAATCATTTCAGCAATGACTGCCCGAATGAAGTGACACCCATGTGAGTATAATGTAAATGTTCATGATGTTTCCTTCCCCTAACAGTTCTTTCATCAGTGCAATTTGAGCAAATCTTGTGTGTGTTCGTGTGTTCAAAATAGTGACTAACAATTCCAAAATTCGCTTCATCTTCTTCTTCTTTTTTTTTTTGCTGTTTTTTTTTTTGCTTTTTAAAAGAGGTGCCATGAAGAAAAAAGTAAATAAGAGAAAGGAAACAAACAAGCCAGGTTGTACTGAGTGGCGGGTGACACACAAGGAGAGAATGCAGCAAGGCTCTCGTTGTCATTTAAGGGGTTACCTTCAATACGATCTCAAATGTAAACATACTAGTGAAGACATAATCTGCATAGCCTAGGACCTGGAAGGCAACGAGACGTTTGGAATGTTATTGGGGTGTGGTTAGTTACAGCACGCACAGGGGACACAGGGAATTTACCTTCAAAACGATCTCAACAGTAAAGATAGCCGTGAAAGCATAGTCAAAGTAACCAAGTATCTGCAAGAAGCAACGTAGATGTTTAACAAAGACAGTTCATTGTGCAGCGTCATACATTACATGTTAACAAGATGAAAGGGGAAAAAAATGAAAGCATTTTCTGGAAAGGATTTGTTAGAGTGAAGAACTCACAGCAAAGTTACTTACTGACCTTACAGCTGTTTTTGCCTGTTTTAGCTCATAAAAAACGAGTCTGCACCTTGAAGCAGACAAGGAGCTTCAATCTGCTTTTAAATGGAAGTGCAAATCGAGGAACAGAAACCAGGAACTAGTCTGATGGACTACTGTGTTTCTTATTTTCTTGTAAAGCACATGCATGCCCAACTAATTAATCAAAAGCTCTACTAAATGTACTGCAATCACATGCAAAACAATAAAAGACAAACAATACTATAAAAGGACAATGTGAACTTGAAGTGTCTTAGATTTAAAAGGCTGCCATTAACGACTTGATCTCTATATCTTGGAAAGGACCAGAAGGAACAGAGCGATCAGATGTCCGCTTTCAATATAGACACTAGATTTTCAAGTACTTATCCCGGTGTCCTGACAGGACAATTACACTGAATATATGTTTTAGAAAATAAACTGTATCTAATGCTTTCTTGTCTAGGTTAAAGAGAGAATAAATCACATGGCTCAAGATAAAGAAATTGTGAAGTGCAGAAATAACAGACATGAATTTAATACATACCATTTTCACTGCAGTAAAAAGAGTATTGAATGTCATCCTATTACTGATTACTATGGAAAATAAGTGATTTATATTAAAAGTAAAATGCATCTTTTGTTTTGTTACTTTTTTATGTTTTTACAAAAGTGTATAAACTCATGTAGAGTATGCTTTGCAAAATCATCCATATAAAGTACAAAGATCAGCTATAGCAGGGATGCCAAGCACAAGGCTCAGGTGACAAAGACTCCAATCCAGCTCACTGGGGGACACAAATTTCGAATTTCTAACCGTATTTTCAAAGGTTTTACAGCTTTTTCTACTGATAAAAAGCTCGCCTACCGCCATTCATACTGCACTTACGTCAAGTAATAGATAAACAGAAAAATTCTTGTTTTTCACTATCTATAGAATTGTGCATTTTTTATAGTGGGTCCACAGTCTTAACAAATTGGAAAAAATTACATTTTCTGGGAATGACCAAAAACCTTTTTTCATGATTGCAGAACAGGCCATGAGCTCCCAGAACTTTATCTCTACATGTCAATTTTGACTAATTTAAGCCCAAAGAGTTGTGCTGACAGACTTCCTATGTGGCCCACAATGTAAAAAGAGTCTGAGATCCCTGATTGTAGTAATTACAATAAATGGGCTAAAACATGCAAAACCAAGAGTACGGTCATTTATAGAAGCATCACAAACTGTTACGCAAAGGCAAACATGAGAAAAGTTATTTTTAAATTATTTTACTTCATTTATGTGACTTTATTAATCTGTTCATTTGAAGTTCAAAAATTTTATGACAGGGTTTATAAACTTACAATATTGCGAGCTGAGAAGTTTCGGATTGGATCCTCAGCAGCGAGGGAGACGGAGCTGAGCATGATGAACACCAGGATGAGGTTGGTGAAAATGTGATGATTAATGAGTCTGTGGCAAAACACACGAACCCTGAAGAAAAACAACAACAAAAACACAGCAGACATCAGTGTGATATGAATAGCGACCTGTTTGTGTCTGCACAAACATAATTTCAGCTTACGGGTTTGTGTTGCTGAAGATGAAGAAGGCACTTCCCTCTGGGATAGGAGTGATCTTCTCCTTCTTTACCAGGTCGGAGATGACCGGCCGAGGCCCCGATGGGACTTCAGGATCCTCCTCCTCCGCTGCAGTGTCGTCATTGTCCTCCTCCTCCTCCTTAAACGAAAGCAGGAAATATGTAATGTGTAACACGCGTAACTTTTCAAACTGTAAACATGTTTTCTGACTTAATAAAATTAAAAAAAGAATACCTTGTCATCTTTATCATCATCTTTTTTGTCCCTGTAATGAACACAGATATTTTTATAAATGCAGACTGGAGTTTGACCAATTATCCAAGCAAATATTTGAAGTAATTCGTTGTCAGAGAGAGACATATTGGACGGTCACCCTTTTTTGTCTCCTTCATCTGTGTTGAGAGATTCTGCATCTGCCAAGTTGTCCACAGCGATAGCCAAGAAGACATTCAAGAGGATATCTGAGTAAAGTGTTAAGTCGAGAACAACTCTCCCACTACGAATAAAGTAAAATTCTAGTGACTAATCAATAACACATGTCTGCAGTGGATACAAAGAATTATTGTTTTCTTTGTAACAGCTACACCTTTGTCAGTGTGAGCGAGGATACAGTTTCCACAGATGAATAGGATGATGAAGTAAAAGCACACAATCATTCCAGAGGAGGACGGGCCACCATACGCCATGATCCCATCATACATTACAGCATTCCAGTCTTCTCCAGTCAGAATCTGAATAGTTCACAATATTTATTATGTGAGAAACACAACAACTGAAAAACATCAAGCATAATAAGTGGCAGCTGCTTTATACGATGCAGGGTGGCTACAATGAACATGTTAGAGCTGCAGTAAATTTGCAGTGATTGTGGGTATGATGTGGATGTTGAAACAAGTTTACTGGCATTCATATGCATTTTGACGTTGTGGTCTTATGCCGAATTGTTTTAGGAATTGACACTCACGGCCACTTTTTTAGGTACACCTTGGTATTTCCCTTAGCCTTCAGAACTGCTTTAATTCTTCATGACACAGGTTCAACACGGTGCCACAAATAGTCCTCAGAGATTTGGTGCCATACTGACATGACAGCATCACAGCGTTGCTGCTGATTGATCGGCTGCATGATGTAAATCTCCCATTCCACCACATCCCAGGTGTTAAACTGGATTCAGATCTGCCAAATGCCAAATTCAGACCCCATCATCTGAATTTCACAGCAGAATTCAAGACTAATGAGATCAGGCAACATTTTCCCAGTCTTCTATTATTCAATTTTGGTGACCCAGTGTGAACTGCCTCTGTTTCCTATTCTTAGCTGCTGTAGCTCATCTGCTCATTTGACCTTTGATATCAACAAGGCATTTTTGCCAGAGAACTGCTGGTGACTGGATAACTTCTTCTGTTCAGACCATTCTCTGTAAATAATAAAGATGGTTGTGTTGTAAAATCCCGGCAGATCAGCACTTTCTGAAATACTCAGAGCATCCTATCTGGAACCAACCACTATGCCACATTCAAAGTCACTTAAATCACCTTTCTTCTCCATTCTGATG
Organism: Aulonocara sp. 'chitande type north' Nkhata Bay; assembly: GCF_057382095.1. Classification (NCBI taxonomy): domain Eukaryota; kingdom Metazoa; phylum Chordata; class Actinopteri; order Cichliformes; family Cichlidae; genus Aulonocara; species Aulonocara sp. 'chitande type north' Nkhata Bay. Next base: position 25,570,613 of record NC_141348.1, read on the forward strand.
GTTCAGTTTGAGTTTCAGCAGGTTGTCTTGATCACGCCTACTTACCCTAATGTCGTGAGTTGTTGCCACATGATTACATATTTGTATTAACCAGCAGTTGAACATGTATTCCTAATAGTGGCTACCTAAAAGTAGTAATAGTAGTAATATTTCAGGCTGTGCTTTTCCTGACTAAAATCCAATCTCCAGTCCAGCCCCTCCTGCATGTATGCCCTGGTTGTACATCACCTCTCTCCAGAGGTTTACTAGCAGCACTTCAATTCTGTGTTTTTGCTAACCTGTGTCTCCTCATGTGTGGTGTCTGTCTGCTCATTCATCTGTGGTACAATTCTCCCGTCTACAGTGTCTCACTTTAGTCCGCTGTGCTCAATCTGCCACAACCTTTCAGCCTGCCGCTCACAAACCATGCCATATAAAGAGATCAAAATGTTCTTTTGAAAAACTTCTCTCAAGAGTTCAGCCTTCAGGCACACTCACGATCCTTAAATGTTTAGTTGTTTTTATAAATCTGTTCTACAACTTCTTGTTACTTCTGAACTGACATATACACCAAAATCTCTAAAATGGGCAAATACTGACTCATATAATGGCTTGTTCACAGAATCTGTTTAGTCTGCCACAAATTCTTCTACATCTGTATGAAACACACCCTTCACCAATTTTATTTACATTTTCAGCCTATTTCACTTGCTGCGTATTTGTATTTAACAGTCAGATTTTACTGTATGACATTATCTGAACTCTGTTAATACCTGAAACACAGTGAGGAGGGCCTGGGGAAAGTTGTCGAAGGTGCTCCTTTTTGTCTGGGTTTCGTCAAAGTTGAATTTTCCACCAAACACCTGCATGCCGAGCAAGGAGAAGATGATGATGAAGAGGAAGAGCAGCAGAAGCAGGGAAGCAATGGACTTCATGGAGTTGAGCAGCGATGCCACCAGGTTACTCAGAGACTGCCAGTGTCTAAACAGAAGGTCGACCAAGAGAGAGGAGGACGGACGGGATTTTAATCGAACTCCACAGGCACGAGACTGTGAACACACGAGCACGAACGCACAGCATGTTGACAGTCTTACCGTGTGACCTTGAAAATCCTCAGCAGGCGCACGCAGCGGAACACAGAGATACCGAGTGGAGACATGATTTCCAGCTCCACCAGAATGGTTTCAGTGATTCCTCCGCACACAACAAAGCAGTCAAAGCGGTTGAAGAGTGACACAAAATAAGCCTGCAGCCCAAGACTGTACATCTTTACCAACATTTCACATGTGAACAGGGCCAGCAGCACCTTGTTGGCCACATCTGAAAAGCAGAGGAAAAGATATTAAATCAGATGAATAAATAGTGAAAGAGAGTGATGCATTATGTATTGGAGGGGTTTTCTGTCTTTTAATGCAACATATAGTAGTCAAACCTCTGGTTGCACAAATATTTTATATTACACCTTCTTGCAGCTTCTTGTAGCTTTTTCTTTGTGTGCACTTCATTTAATTATTACTCTTTTTTACTTCAACCTCATTTCTATTTTTTATTTCTATTTCTTTATTTTTTTATCACAGTTAGACAAAATCTTGCTATGAATCTACACAATTCACATTAATGAAACACATTATTTGCATAAAAATCATGACATTTAAAACAATTTAGCCTTAGTCATCCACAAAATACATACAGTAATAGAGAAGATGGGAAAAAAATCAAATTAGTAAAAATATTCTGATATTTCATGAGAACATCATGACAACATGTTACATTAAGTAATCCTTTAAAAAACACTAATTAATAGAAGATAACCCATTTAAACAAATTCATTCATTTTATTTCAAAATGAGACGTTTGTAATTCGTACCTTGCACCTGTGTCAGCCACAAAGGCTGGTTGTAATGTTCTGATGATATGGTCAGGGTGTTGAGGAACACAAGGATGATGACCAGCCAATAGAAAGGCACTGACTTGACAGCCAAACGGCACTTCCTGCGGCAGAATCTGTTCCATCGGCGCCAGCGCCGACTGCAATGGCAAAGGACACTTTCAGCACATAGAGGCTCAGTTTGCACATAAAGAACACAAGACGCAGTCACACAGATTATGAAGTCAAAACAATGGAACAAACTCATCACTGCAGTGTTTTTAAGAAAATCTCGAAAGTGTGTGCCTCGAAAGTGTGTGTAATAAGAAGAACGCAGTGAAGTATGGGTGAATGCCCACAGGGGACTGCATCAATGCGTTTCTGCAAGTCATACAGTACAGTAAATGAGCTGAAAAGTACTGTGTAAGCCTATTCTCTAAAAATACCTTATAGCACATGCTGACTATATAAAAGTTGTTGATTTATCATTCCCTGTAACATCTCATTAAAAATACAGTAAAAAAGAAGCCAAGCAAAATAAAAATCAGTGTGATTGAATGCAGGCAAAAACCATATATTAACAGCTACATGCACTATGTAGACACGCCTACCTACAAATATACTGACCTGAACTTTGACTTTGAAATCTTTTGACTGAAAAGAAGAACAAGTGAAAGTTGATGAATGCATCTTGTAACAGAAATGAGTTGTTAGCATGTAGTTAACTGACATCAACCCCAAAAAAGTGCAGCTGCAATGTTTGCAGCATGAAGTTTACCAGTTTTTTTAAACACATATGACGAGATAAAGCAGGCACTGACACAGCAAAATGGCTGTGCTGACTGAAATTAGTGACACCGAAAGAAATCCTGTGTACAGGTTCATGGTGCAAAGTTCTCACCACAGAGGTCCGCAGCATGGCGTCTTTTCATCCTCCCCGTTCTGATTCTCGGTGTTCACAGACTCTGTTTCACTGGCTGGAACGCTTGCTGTGGCATCAAATAAGGGAGCATATTTAAAATATATATATAAACAAAATCTATGCACTTTGCAATGGTAGAAGATTCTTCAGAAAGGCACAACGCATGCTTCCCATCAGGAGCAAGTGTAAAGAATGTTCCCATTGTATCAACAAGAACGTAGATGCACAAGAAACATATAAACAAAGAGAATTCAGAAACTCTTTTCAGGTGAACGAGAACTGTATGACAGTGATTTTAATCTCCAAAGCCACAGTGCAATCACAAAGCTACCTCAATGAAAGGAACGTGCTAAGTTCCACAGCTCTGCATCACTGTCATCATCAGTATCATTTACCAAGTGCTGAGAGTGAGCTGACGTGGGTCAGGCGAGTGGACAGCTGCTACGTGAGAGCTGTCTGATGCAGACAACGAGGAGCGGAGAGAAGACGGGAGCCGAGAGAGGAAGACAGAGCTCTTTAAACTGTCTCTGAAATGCTACACTCAAACTACTGCCAGCACTTTGGAAAGACTGTGTGTGTGCAGACTGATGATGATTAACTGTGTGAAATGTCTCGGTGCTTTAACTCATGTGAGCGAGCGTGGTGTGCTCTCCTGCTTAGCTTACGCAGACGTGCCGGCTTTGATTCCTAAGTGGTCGGACAGCTCTCAGCTCTGAAAATAGTGCTGACTGCTGGAGTAGTCATCTGGGTTTAACCCTGTTTCCTACATTCATACTGAGCTCCTGCATTTGAAGTGGAACACGGGAGGGAAACAGGGTGTGGTTGCTATCAAGCACAGCTGTACGGCTCTTCCATATCGGACTAGTTTAATAGGTAAGAGACAAGGGGTTTTTATTCAGGACGAGGACATAAGGAGAAACGTAAGAAGGCTGTGATGTTTGGACACAACAGGTAAAAAACAATTGTAAAGCACAATGTGATGGTATATTTTGTCAGGTTTCACACACACACCCACAAAGCAACAGACTTATTAATCTATCCTGGTCAGTAATATGACACTGACTGGTAATATTGCAGTAATGACAATGTACATTTCAGTCTAGTCTTAATAGTTTGAGAAAATATGAGCTAAATTTTCTGTATCAGATCAGTTTGATCTTAAAACACTAACACACACACACACACACACACACACACACAAAAGCTAAAGAACACTGGAGGGAAACCACAGGATTTACCATGAGTGTCGGACGACTGGCTGAACCACCCAAACCTTCCTTTCTTCTTCTCAGTAAGGTCAGCCAGAGTCACCCCTTCATGTGTAATGCATGCAAGCCAATGCATTCAGACACAACGGCACAGCAGAGGGACATGGAGGGGAGGGGGGCGAGAATGGGCTGCTATCAAAATGGGTCAGAGCAGACAAGCACCACAGGACAACAACAGTTTTCAAAATATCAATATTCAACCACGACAAGAGCAGCAGGAGCCACACCGCAGACACTGAGGAGGGCAGAAGAACGACACAGAGAGCTGTTAGTCAAAGGAAGCGTCTGGAGGTGGCAGCGCCCTGTACTAACATGTGACCATGCGAATTAAAGCATTTACCTTTGAACATGTTAGTAGGGGTTCATGTTTCGTGGACACACACTATAAAGCCAGCATGGATGTTTTAGAAAAGCAGTATGGACTCCCTTCTTCTAACACGGCACAATTAACGGCGATTTTCCTGCTTTCTGGTAAACTTACAGAGCACCGCTGTTCTGAAAAATTGGAGCAATAGACTGGTGGAAGAGGCAGGAATATACACAAGGAGTACATAACAGACGTGGGGAAATCATAATGAGTTGACAAAAGGCAAAAAATAGAAAACCCAAGCTCAAACTCTAGGATGAAGCAGTTGCAGGTTTTCTTTTCTGTATCATGTGTGCCGCTTATATAAAGAGGATTTGGATCACTTTTTTTCTACTGCTTGAGTAACATGTTTCTTTTTTTTTCCTTTCCTTTCCTTCCTTTCCTTCCTTTCACTGGTGCTTACAGAGTGCTCCACTTCCATCACCGACATACATGGAGGCTGGAAACAAAACTAGTCTGATCATTTCGTTTCAAACACCTTTCACATATCCACATATGGATGTCAATACTGGCCTCTGTGTCGATATTTGTGCATCTACGCATTTGTCAGTATGTGTACTCTGCTTCTCTATAACCAAAAGGTAGACTATTCAGAAGCACAGTGGATCATCACTAAATCCCAGGAGTCCTTCTGAAATCACTATAGTCCTGTTTTGTTTTGTTTTTCTTTAACTGTGGTGATCAGCTGGCACAATTGATCAACTTGCCTTGTCTAGCTCCATTATAGCATCCATTTTTGCAAATTTGCATGAGAAAACTGAATATTTCAGGGCTCAATCAGACCTAATTAAGATTTCCATGATGCTGGTTTCAAATCTCTGGTGGCTTTCTTCCTGCTTGATTCAAGCAGAATTATTGGGCTAAAAGCAAAGAGGACTTAAATGATGTGTTAGATTATTAAGATTTTTTTCTAATTAATACCCCCTCTATCTGTTCTCAATATGTCTCAGCGTAATTGACCAGTTATCTGGGGCAATATGAAAAATGGAGCACTTTAGACCCAATAAGTCAGGACACAGCACCAATTCTGATTTAAGCAATGTCACGTTCTTTCTCCAGAGTGATTTTTGGTTTGAAGATACTGCTTTTAACCAAGAAAAAAGAAACTCTCTCAAACCAGTAATGATGTACACTACTTGATATTTATCCTTGACATGGCAAGAGTAGCTTCAACCAGTTATTTGCATTGAAGCTCTCTTGTGATGGTAGCGTAGCGTTAACGGCCGGAAAAAGGAAGCGGGTCAGACGGCGCTTACGGTTACGCTTGCTCTCCTCATCTGCCTCGTCCTCATTGTCAGGGTCAATGTCCTCAGCCTGAGTGATCCAGTCCAGGTAACCCTTCAGATCCTCCTCCAGCTGTTGCTTTTCACGCAGCTTCTGGAAGTCTCCGCGAGCTTTGGCCTTTTCCCTCTCCTTGGAGAACTCTCTGTATTTGGAGAAAGAACCCCCAAAACAAAACAAAACAAAACAAACAAAAAAAAACAAACAAACAGAAACACCAACAAATACACAGTAATGCACGAATTAAACACAAACATGGGACGTTTCACAGCAAACAAGAAACAAATTGTTTCACACAAAATGGAAAGCAACAAACATGTTGTTCTGTTCTAGATCATTTTCCCGACAAAATAAAGACATTCTGTGTATGAGTTTCTGTATATCCTCTTTTCTACATTCTTTAGTCACAGCCTTTTAATTTCTTGTGTGTTTTTCAGAAATGTAGCCACTGGAGGGAGATGTACGCCTTTAAGAGACGACACAGAGCTATATTTAGAGCCCGGCAGTACAGTAGTGTATCTGTCAGGTGGGCATCTTCATCTTACAGAAAAGGCAATTCAGGTAGACAGATTGTTTCAAGAGAACTGCAGCATTTGCACAGTATCCAAACTTATAGTTTATATAAGACAATGAACTTGAAAACAACGAGATTCGACTGTATCTACCCACAGTGCATTGTGAGATAGTCTTATTAGAATAACCTGTATTTAAGCTGGTATACTAAAAAATTAAGATGAATGAAAAAGTCACATGTGTGACAAAAAAGTGAAGACGTCCAGTGTCAAGAAGCCAGCAACAGGTAAAGCTGTATCAAGGTAACTGGTGCTGACAGGTCATGCCAGTCTAAAGACGCCAACATGCACTGTAGGAATGCTTGACTCGATTGTCATGTTAATCTTGTTTTCTTTAAAAAAAAAAACACAGGTTTTCTTCGCTGGTCAACCAGCCAGAGTTAGTTGTACTGTAATACCCCACCCCCCACTCCACAGAGCAGGGAAAGCAAACTGGGGTTTGAGAGAGCTTAGGCGTGCAGAGGGAGTGAAGGGCGAGGAATAAGATTAATTTCTTTCACAGGAGGTTGGGTGAGCTGTCGAGGGGGTGGGGGAAGAAACGCTCACTTTGCAGTTGCCGTGGAAAGGATGTAATAGTTTGACATCAACAGAGGTCAGAGAGGAGCGCTTAAGAAACAAAATAGACTCTAATGTAGACTGGCCACTTACTGCTTTATTACTTGTAATGATTTTTGCATTTCTGGCGCACAATTTCCCAAATACACATACTAATTCAATTTCAAGTCAACTCTATTTTATTTATGTAGCGCCAAATCACAGCACCAGTTGCGTCAAGGTGCCTTATATGTTTATAGGTAATAAAGTGAAAACCCCAATAATCAACGGCCCTCTTTGAGCAAGCACTAGGTGACAGTGGGAAAGAAAAACTTCCACTTAACAGGAAGACACCTCCAGGATCAGGGAGGAGCAGCCATCTGCTGCAATCACCTGGGGATGATGTTGTGAGTGTCAAGGAGCACAGCAAACCCAAAGTGCATGCACTTTGCACACTACAGACCAAACCCACCGCAAAAGTTGCCTCTTACCCACTTAGCACACCTAATACAAGGTTTAACACGAAAAAGGATCCCAGTATAATCAGACTGACAAAATAAATCCACGGTGTTTCCCATCCAATGGCGTCATTGACCTACAGAAGCCAAAAGTAGCCCGTCAACAAACATGGACACATACAAAGACAGAAACCTTCTGCCTCAAAGGAGCAGAAAGTCTCTGTTTTGAAAGAGAAGATGGTGCTTACCCGCTCAACACACCCAAAACCAGGTTAAGAACGAAAAAGGAGCCGAAGATCACAAGACTGACAAAGTACACCCATGGAAGTTCAAAGCCCATGGCATCGTTCATCTGCAGGAGTGGATCGGTCACCGCAGAGAAAGGAGAGCAGGGGGAAAAGGAAGGAAGGATGCACAGACAGAAAAAGGGTGTTAAACTGTTAGAAAGGAGGAAGAGAGAGCAAGTCTTAGGAGTGCTGATGACTGTCAGGACAGTATCGTTTTATTTGATGAGTTGTTGATTGAATTCAATCATTTAGCCAATCAATCATATCAGAGTGGTAAGAGCCGCCCCAGGAAATTATCAGCAGCTTCATCATCAGACTGTCAGTCGCATTGGTGTTGTGTGTTTGATTTGAGCAGACATTAAAGCTGAAAGAATGTGACAGTCACAGGTTATTGAACTGGGTGCACAGAGCGAGAGACTCACCCAGTACAGCACATCAGTCCAGCCCTCCATGGTGATACACTGAAACACCGTCAGCATGGCAAACAGAAAGTTGTCAAAGTTGGTGATGCCACCGTTGGGACCTTGCCAGCCTTCCCTGCACTCCGTGCCGTTGATGGGGCACTGGCGCCCATGCCCTGAGATCGCACATGGAGCTGGCTCCTCTTCTGCTATCATATCTACAGAAAGAGAGTTTTAAATAATCTGACACTTAACATAAGTGCTGCAAATAAAGTTGCTTTTTAGACTGCCTAGTCTTAACTGCAGGATTTCCTACTATAAACAGTGTTATGACTAAGAGCACTCTGATTCACTGCATCTTATACCAAATACTCTCTTTAGCAGCTGTCTTATTCTTCTCATTTACAGTTGTTCAGCAGTAGAAAAGTCTACTTTAGACTTTTAAATAACTTTGACAATAACATATCTATATATCTTAGAGACGAACCACTTTTCAATTTACAGTTTCACAATATACAAACATATTATACAAAACATTATTGGAACGATTAACTAACATTTGTGGTTAGGTTTTATGTTTCAGTGAGTTCCATCAAAGAGGTATTTCCATCTCTGAAGATTTAGTTCACAAACTATTAAAATGATTATATTTCTGTGAAATATTGCTCCATCTCACAACCCCTCACATGGACTTGTTCCCCTTGGGAAATTCCTGACGTTTGAAGTAAACTACTTAGAGAATAACTTCTGTCACGTAATCCAATATATCAGTCATGCAGTACATACTTTTATGTTTTTGTCTAAGTTAAGAGTTATATTTCAGTTTAAGGAGAAAACAAGCCAGTCGAGATTGAGTTTGGCATGCCTGATTTGATTTGACTTGCCACATTAATTTATGAAAATTCATCATCCCTCTCAGAGCTAACTGTCAGTGTTCATAGAGCACTACATATTGTTTTGTTTGCCATTAGAGGTTATATGAAATAAATAACATAATTTGAGTTCTAACTGGAAAAAGCATGTCTGGGACTCATCTTTGTCTGCTTCATTTTGTCAAATATGAGGCATAATCATAAACTTCTCTAACGATACCCATAAAAACAATCAAACTAGCTTACTATATCACCTTTAATCTTGGCCAGTCTTCCCTGACCAGCGCAGGAACTGTTTGAGGAATGCTTCTATAGGTCGATTGCTACCTAAGATCCATTATAACTACTTGTACTTTGCGTCTGCAATGAATGCTGAATTTTCTCCAGTGTGTCAAAATCCTGAACTTTAAACTCGAACAGTATGAAGCAGCGCTGAGCTAAATGTGACTAAAAAAGTCTTTTAACAAGCTGTGCGCTGGCACACAATGACGTGCACCACAGTTCAGGTCGTTTCAGCTGCCTCGCTCTGAGACACCTCAGGATGCTACAGTAGAACTCTGGGTTGGCAGTCTGGCCCAGGGGGGACAAATTGACAGTGCACAACCCCGTGAATGACGAAAAAATGGCGCACACGTTCCTGACCAATGTGCCGCCTTGAGGCTTGGACACTGTAGACTGTTTTACTGAAAACTGCTGCGTGATGTCTGCATCATAGCAACAGACCCTGCTCTCTTCAGCATGAAAGTTGTGTCAGTTTGACACAGAGCAAGAAGGGAGGTCAGGTATGGTTTTTGATAGTCACTGACAGAGGCAAAGAAGATTATGACCACACCCAATAAGTAATTAAAGCACAGAAACTATTACTGTATCTGATAAAGCTATTACCTGTCCTGATAAAAATCCCTTGTACTCATTTGTCTGGGTAAGCAAATCACCAGACTAAGCATTATCCTGATTATACCTTTAATCTGTTGTTGTTAATGGAAAATCACAGCTGACATACAATAACCTCAACTCCTTGTTACTTTATTTAAAAAAAACAATTTGATTTTATATATAAAAGTCAAAGTGCTCACCTGTACTGGGGAAATAGCAGGTTGCATGCATTTTACCAATGAACAGCTCCAGGCCGATAATAGCATAGATGATAATGACAAACAAGACCAGGAGGGCAATGTGCAGGAGAGGGACCATGGCTTTAATGATGGAGTTCAACACCACCTGTAAACCTAAGCAAAGAAAAACAAACACTTTACACAAAGCCCGGCCGTATTTTGTAGTACCAAATGGAAAACACAAACTACAAATTCTACCAGTCTTTGTACCTGTTCTTAACACAAAAATTAGATTCCTGGCTCCAGATGGTGAAGTGGCTAATTCTGTTTGCTCTTGATCTTACTTAGCTTAAATTGCATAAATACATAAAACGTAATCACAACTGTATAATCATTTCACAGACTGCTAACATAAACAAACGGAAGTATTTATGGTTTTCAAGTATATAAATATAAATAACAATGTAGAAAGAATGTAGATACTCCTTTCAGTATATACAGTGGGGCAAAAAAGTATTTAGTCAGCCACCGATTCTGCAAGTTCCCCCACTTAAAATGATGACAGAGGTCAGTAATTTGCACCAGAGGTACACTTCAACTGTGAGAGACAGAATGTGAAAAAAAAATCCATGAATCCACATGGTAGGATTTGTAAAGAATTTATTCGTAAATTAGGGTGGAAAATAAGTATTTGGTCACCTCAAACAAGGAAAATCTCTGGCTCTCACAGACCTGTAACGTCTTCTGTAAGAAGCTTTTCTGTCCCCCACTCGTTACCTGTATGAATGGCACCTGTTTGAACTCATCATCTGTATAAAAGACACCTGTCCACAGCCTCAAACAGTCAGACTCCAAACTCCGCCATGGCCAAGACCAAAGAGCTTTCGAAGCACACCAGGAAAAGTATTGTAGACCTGCACCAGACTGGGAAGAGTGAATCTACAATAGGCAAGCAGCTTGGTGTGAAAAAATCAACTGTGGGAGCAATCATCAGAAAATGGAAGACATACAAGACCACTGATAATCTCCCTCGATTGATTGATTGATTGATTGAATCTTTATTTTGAACATGTTGAAAAAGTATAAAAAAAATAGAATTAAAAGAGACAAATGAACAAAGCAAACAAAAGGAAAACGAGCAACCACAACTCCAAATAACGTCCATGTTCAAAAAGGAGCAGGAAGAAGCATAAGCTTATTTAATCCCACCCCTTTTCCACTATCTAGTATCAATAGACTACAGAAATACCTCCTTGCAATTACATTATATGTTATGTGTAATTTTTTTTTTTTTTTAATTTATTTTTTTTAAATATATACACATATATGTTTCTATCTATCCATACATACGTATATACACACATACGCACATATACACATTTTCAATAACCCCATTAACACCTCAAGGATACACAGCCTACAATTATATATATATATATCCATACCAACAAACCCGTGCATGCACACACACATGAAAATATTAGACAAGAACACCCTATCAAATCTCTACCTTTTCCCTGTACCCTGTAAAAACCATATCCTTAAACCGCTTTTTAAACTGCGCCATGCTTGGACATTGCTTCATATCTTTACTTAGTCTGTTCCACAGCTTCACTCCACACACAGAGATGCAAAAACTTTTTAATGTTGTACGGATACGAGGATCGTTCGATCTGGGGCTCCACGCAAGATCTCATCCCGTGGGGTCAAAATGATCATGAGAACGGTGAGCAAAGATCCCAGAACCACACGGGGGGACCTGGTGAATGACCTGCAGAGAGCTGGGACCAAAGTAACAAAGGTCACCATCAGTAACACACTACAACGGCAGGGAATCAAATCCCGCAGTGCCAGACGTGTTCCGCTGCTGAAGCCAGTGCATGTCCAGGCCCGTCTGAAGTTTGCCAGAGAGCACATGGATGATACGGCAGAGGATTGGGAGAATGTCATGTGGTCAGATGAAACCAAAGTAGAACTTTTTGGTATAAACTCAACTCGTCGTGTTTGGAGGAAGAAGAATACTGAGTTGCATCCCAAGAACACCATACCTACTGTGAAGCATGGGGGTGGAAACATCATGCTATGGGGCTGTTTTTCTGCCAAGGGGACAGGACGACTGATCCGTGTTAAGGACAGAATGAATGGGGCCATGTATCGTGAGATTTTGAGCCAAAACCTCCTTCCATCAGTGAGAACTTTGAAGATGAAACGAGGCTGGGTCTTCCAACATGACAATGATCCAAAACACACCGCCCGGGCAACAAAGGAGTGGCTCCGTAAGAAGCATTTGAAAGTCCTGGAGTGGCCTAGCCAGTCTCCAGACCTCAACCCCATAGAAAATCTGTGGCGGGAGTTGAAAGTCCGTGTTGCTCGGCGACAGCCCCAAAACATCACTGCTCTCGAGAAGATCTGCATGGAGGAATGGGCCAAAATACCAGCTACTGTGTGTGCAAACCTGGTAAAGACCTATAGTAAACGTTTGACCTCTGTTATTGCCAACAAAGGTTATGTTACAAAGTATTGAGTTGTATTTTTGTTATTGACCAAATACTTATTTTCCACCCTGATTTACGAATAAATTCTTTACAAATCCTACCATGTGAATTCATGGATTTTTTTTTCACATTCTGTCTCTCACAGTTGAAGTGTACCTCTGGTGCAAATTACTGACCTCTGTCATCATTTTAGGTGGGGGAACTTGCACAATCGGTGGCTGACTAAATACTTTTTTGCCCCACTGTATTTCAGAACATCTTTGCCTCGTATATTTCATAAGCATGTCGTGTTTTTTTCTGTAAGTTTGTTTATTATTATGGAACTGAGAGCACATGGCCCTTGGTTGCTGATGTAGATGCTTAAAGAAAATAGTCCTCAGGGACTGCACATGGACCATCTGGACTTGCCGTGTTTAACCCTTAGCCCTGCATTTTTCTATTAAAAAAAGACTCATTTTATTGTACGACAGATGCAAAAATTATGTACATTTAATAAATATGGGTTGCCAACGTGCGGAGCTTAAAAGTTCTCTTACTGGGTACTCCTGAGACCAGCCGCAGGGGGCGCAGCACACGGAAGGCTCGAAGGGCTTTAACATCAAATCCACCTGGCTTACCCCCGTGCCCATGCATTGATGCATGGTTATCTCCTTCAACTTCTCCCTTTTCTTCTTTGGTCAAAAACTCCAATGCAACACTAAAGAGTCTGTTGGAAAACAAAGAAAAATCCTTACATTAGTCACCTCTGCATTTGAGGTACATAATGAACAGTGCTGACAATCTTTAACAAATAGTAGATAAAGATTAAAGATCATTTTCGAGAAAAAGCATGGCAAACCTTTGACAGTTCAATAATTAATGTAGGAAATAAAGAACAGATTAAGCAGCATTAGATGTACTGATTCTTATATAGCATTTTTCTACTTGAGCACAGAGTAGCCAGTTTTCATTCAATTCTACTATTTTCACTCGTCAATAATTTATTGTAATTAAGAAACAAACCTTCACGAGCATGAGTAAAACTAAGATGTAACAAGTATGTTGTTGAATGTACGAGGCGCTAAAATGGGGTTAATAAACCTTCAGATTCTGACAAAATGTGAGAATATATTAAAAGTCTTACTTTCTCATAGTTCATAAGCTCCTATTCACATCAGTAATGTCACTAAGTCAATTTAAGGTCTCCAACAAACACTTTTGACATTAAAAATTTTGCCTGGCTGAAAGCTTTTCACTTTGCCGTTATTCCCTCAAAGTATCATTTAGCTGTGAAACTATTATGTAGTGGCATCAGTTTACTTTACAGCCACCCACAAGCCATACTGAAATCTCCAGGATACAATTTGATAAAAAGCAGTCTGAAACCTTTATTAACCACAATCCGCTGTAAATATCATTTTAGACAAAGTAGGCTATTTACATATGTTCCCAGCATGTGTCACAGTCAAGGTCCATGGAACAAATGTGGATCTCCAAAAGATTTGGCCCCTCCTTACTGTATGCGTGGTCTGGGCAGAAATGCTCGCATCTTGCAAACAGCAAACATTACACAAGCACATATCCACAACGTCTGCAAGCTAAAAAGCCAGCATACAAAAATATGTATTTAACGTATTATTTTTTAATCTACCCGCCACCAAAGATCAAATTACAGATTTTCAGAGAAACAAAAGTTTTTCTGTCTTTGTTGAGCAACGGAACCAAATAAATATATGAACAAAGTTCTGTAACTTTCACAAATACTAAGACTTATAGAAAAATGTGCAATATTATTTACATGCAGAGGTATTTTGTTTTACTAAATAGATCAGATATCACTAGATTGAAAGATGGATATTTATAAAATACACTTTATGGACAAAAGTACTGGGCCATCTGTATATGACACTTCCTGGGACATCCTAACCCATGGTATGAAGATCCCAGTACACAGTTTTTGTGCTGATGTTAATGGCAGAGGAGGTTTGGAGCTCTGCAGTTCCTGAGTCAGCAGATCATTGGTGACCTTTACACATATGCCTTCACATGCTCTCTACCATGCTTTATGTGGTCTCACACTTTGTGGCTAAGTTGCTGTGGTCCCTACTCCATTTCACAATAAAATATTAATGTCTGAACTTTCACTTTTCCCAAATTTAGGCATAAAGGGACATTTTTTTAAAGGTCATGTCTGGCCAGCCAGATTAAGCCCAGAATATAACATCCACTGACATCTGGTGCACGGTGGATCTGTATACAAGAGATAACTGTACCATAGGAAGTGGCCCCTTCCGTGGTCGTAAAGTAAAATCAGCAGTGAACAAATCCCTCCCCAAGAAAGAGGACCCTTCATTACACTCAGATAGACATTCCTCATCTAGCCAAGAGGGAAAATCATCTCAACACATTACATCAAAGCTGCGGACTAAAAGCAGGGAATAGAGCTGCCGATAGGCGCTGGAAGGAGTTCTGATGGCTTTTAAGCACAGTCTGCTCCGGCTTATGTTATACTGAGTCACAGCTGTAAGACTGACCGCCTGCCACTGGGGGGTTTATTAGTCATCCAGTCATGCTTAAAAGAAAACCCTCCTTCACATATTGACACCTTTTTGCGAAACATATTTCATAAAGTAAATCAGAAGGATTTTGAACATCAGATTATTTGAAGCAGGTGTTTTCACAGTGTCTCCAGTCAATATTCAAAGGGTCACTCCAATAGGTTTACAGGTTTAAGCCTATTTGCACCAAATCACAGTTTAACTCTTCCTCCTAGAAACGTGTTCCTTTGCAAAATAGTTTTCCAGTTATGTTTAAGTCCAGCACAATCACTGGCTAGATTATAAAAATGTTTTTAACAAATTCACTGAAACACTTATGAACTCGGTCAGAGTTGGCTCAAAGCTTCAAGCACGGCGGACCTTTTAATAAACCAGACCACAATCTTTTCAAAACCTTATCCAAGTACAGCCAGTGAAGAGAAATATCTCTAAAAATGTTTAATAATGCACATCCCAACACTGCAGTAGATATTTTACAGCAAGAATATCAGTGTAGTATATTAAATATGTTGCCAAAAATGTGTCCACTCTTTGCAACATAGTAAAAACTTTGCTTTAATGCATAATAAATCACAAGGACTTCTGTAGCTTATGCAACTTTCTGAGTTTTCTCTTTGGCTTTTAAACTGCACAAAAAATGTATTTATATTAATGTATTATTTAAGATTGACTGCATATAGTGTAAGAAATATTTACCTTATCTGAGCCAGTATGTTCATAAGACAAACCTTGGTTTAGTATGTGTAAAAAAAAGCTGTGGTACATGAAACCAAAATGGAAAAGTAAAAGAAAGACATTCATTAGCGATTAAAAACTGTCATGTGATCATTTTCTACAGCTTAGTTACCATTAATGATTCCTTCCCATCCAAGACTTTATCCAATGTAATCTAAAATTCTGATCAGTGCATCTTTAGAAATCCATTTTGTAGATTTCAAGACAGTACAATGGCTCAGTGGTTTGCACTGTTCCCTCATAGCAAGCAAGTCCTGGGTTCAAGCTTGTGTACCATAGTACACTTGCAAAAAAGTCTGACTTCCTGGTAAAATAAATGTTAAAATGTAGGTTTAAACCCAACAATATAGTTCTTCAAGTTAAAACAAAACACTATTTTTGGATTATTTTTTTCTCTATGGGGAGTGTGTTTGCCTGTCATGAAGTCCCTACACACTACTATAGAATAAATAGTGGACACACAAACATCCTGATGACTGAACTGTGACGATTTTCATCAGATCCTCGCAAAATTATTTCAAATATGTCATTTCAAATTTTAGAAGCTGCAGTCACATTTAATAGTTGGGACAGCCGTCTTTGCATTTGAGTGGATGGCAGATCAACCCTGCATGCAGCATACAGACAGCGATCTGACCCAGCTACCCACTGGACTGTGTGTATTAGAGGAGAGAAAGAGGGAGGAGAGAGGAGAAAAAAAGAGATAAGGCTGAGATAAGGATGAAGATAACACGGGGAGAGTGTGCAAGAGATAGGAATGAGGGCAGAGAGAGGTGGGGAGGTGTAAAGCATGAACCATTTGAGATATGAAAATGGAAGGGGGCAGTAATAAGAACAAGCTGCAGAGACAAAGGAGAGCAGCGTGAGAGAAAGACAGTCAGTGAGAGGAGAGGGAAAGATGGGAGGGAGTGTTGGAGAAGAGATGAAGTATGGAGAGATGGTGACTCACTCCAGTGGTGGTAAAGCTCTGATTTATTCTCTCTGTCTTTTCTGGGTCATATACTGTGGGTGTATGAGGGTCTCTGTTAGCCACTTGGAGCAGAGGCTTAAGCAACTTTAGCTTTAATACTGACTTCTCTTACAAACACTGTAAACTGCAAATGTCACAAGTCAAAAAAAATCCTAAAAGGAGACTAAAAATAGCTAAACCTTGTGACCTGGCCTGCAAACCAGCACATAGAACGAGCAAATATAATACATAAATATTAACAAATTTAACAATCGCAACTAGTTGTGTCAATAAATGAAATAACAAAAAAAAAAAAACTGAACCTAAGATTTTAGATTTCAAACCCCACCATCTGGCCAAAGTTCAGGTAGTGGGTTGCAAAATAATAATTATAGTAAACTAGAACTAACATAAATAACAGTTTTGGTATCTGGTTGACAAAAACTAAGTGGTAACATTTCTGTTAAAAACTGTCAGCCAACCAATTCTCCTGGTGTGAATTTTGGTTATGATCATTTCCCTTTCAATCAATGACTTACAAACTGAAATATTTTCATAACAACCATAGTCATACCAAACGTGAAATAGACACACATGCAGAAGCTGCATTACTGCATGCAGAAATTGCAGTACCAGCACGGGCAGATAATATATTTAAAGTTAAAAGTCGGTAGTGAGTAAAAAACATAAAGTATATTCCAGAGTTTTTAATTTCCGGAACTGATTAAACTAGTTGGCTCCCAGTCCACCCATGGACAGGGTGGACCAGCATGCCTATTACACGCTTTGTCCTGATATCCTGATGGACTGCATCAACTACATCGCTTGCAGAGGATCTCATTATGGTAGTGCCAGCATTCTGTCAAGGTTTAGCAAAGAATCCACCATTGTCCTTTTACCATTTACATACAGAGCATTTATCATTTAACTTGAAAACTTACCCAATCACCACAATGACGAAATCCAGCATGTTCCAACCGTTTCTCACATACGCATTCTGGTGCATCACCAAGCCATAAGCGATAATCTTCAGAAAGGTCTCAATTGTGAAAATGATGAGGAAGGCATACTCAACTGTTTCCTGCAGATACACAAAAAGGCAAAGAAAGAAAAAAAAAAACGAAAACATGAGCAAGGTATTAATACAGACAGTGTTTTGGAGATTCAACACACACAGGTACAGGAATAGGTGCAAAAGACACAGTGCCTATGAAAGGATAAATTAAGCTCTATTTTACTGGTGAGCAACAAGAAAACGACTTTTTGTCGAAGCAAAAATATTTATAAATATTTTACAATTAAATGTAAAAAATTAAGTTGTTTTAACTACTTAAAAATACAGTAAATCTATAATTTACAAGAACAATGTGCCTCCAAAGCAATATTCTCGTCAACTTTCATTGATCAGTAGGCACTGAACTGATACATCAGGACACAAAAATAACCCAGGTTTGCAGAAATGACAATACACAATACAGTTACACTATAGGAAACAATATACAAACAGACCAGATTGCTGTGCAGTTTGTCACAACCCCACATTGATTTTACTGACATTTAAAAAGCAAAAGGCCAAAAAAGGTAAACACTCATTCATAGCGTACTTCCAAAGCACTGAACAATGATGTTCCACCCTAAGATCAGAAATACTGACACGGTGCACAAGAAAAGACAGAAACGAAAGATAAGGACATCAATGTTAGTGTAAATTGTCTTTTTTCTTTTTAGATGTATCTTCTAAATTTTGATTACTGGTTTGCAAACATTTCAACGCTCGATGACAGAGTGTGTCATTGCCTGCAGGACAACCTTCCTCAACACTGCCTGAATGTCTTTGATGGACTTCCTATTAAAGGGAACTTTGTGTACAACAACAGCTATTAGAAAAATATCAGAGAGAGAAGAGTCAGAAAGCCAAGAAAAAGTGACCTCCAAAGGGAAACTGAAACTCCTGATTTGCCTGCAACATAGATATGTAGACATCAAGTTTCACAGCTTCTAAGTGTTGGTAATACTAGTCAGTGTATGAAGTGGACATTGTGTGGCTGCCTGTTCACAGCCATTCAGTGACCAAACACAGTGATTAACTTTTCTTGTAACAACTTGGACAACTTTTGTATGTGGAATCAACATAAATCCCATGGAAATGGCATCTCCTGTGTAAGCTTCACCTATAATCCTGAAAACATTTCAGTGCCTGGAATGTATCTTTGAATATGCAAAATTAAAATAAAATTGTGACCACTGTGTACCACTAAAAAAGGGCAAATCTACAAAAGAGCCAGTAAGAGCCATGCTAAAATGGTTAAAACCAATTGACTAGTTTGGAATGAAAGGCATGAATGTATCAGAGAGCTATAGAGGTTAAAAAAAGGGACAAACACTCTCTGAACAAAATCTGTGTTTTTAGAGGGTATATACAGATTAGAACGAGTGATGTAACTCAGCAGTGCGCCTTTCTCCAGTTGTTTCAAAGGCAGAGAGAACACAGGAACATTAAGCCATCAGGTTGAGGTCAACTGGGAGTGGATCTGACAACAGAGGCGGGCAAAGGTAGTATGTGCATTTAAGACAGTGAGATGTTTGTGAAAATGGGGGTGAACACACTAAAAGGTGACATAGCACCATTTAGAAGAGTCCTCGCACCTTTTGCTAAGATGTGAAATCAGAAAGAAGCTCTTTGCATTTTTCAAGCTTGGCAGGTCAGCATAAACTGCACAAAGGCTGGCATTCAAAATATCTGCCAATCAGTACAGCAAGCACTAAATGTATCACAGGCAGGAATTTAACCTTAAACACACTGCGGAAAAATGCATGCATGCACACATACTGTAATATACATAATAACCTCGTCTGCCTGAGGGAGTCTTTAATCCCTTTTCTGTGCTCCTTTTCACGATAAATGCAGGGGTACTGTGGGCTGCAGGGCTCGTTTTCCCAACAGTTTACTGCAGATTGTGAGAAGCACTTAGCCCAGAATAAGAGACATGGGTGTCTTTGTTACTGAAGTAAAAGGTTGAGTTAAGCTTACGGCCGCTGCCTCTATGACAGAGCACGCTGAGGCCACAGGGAGCAGAGAGAACAGAACGATTCATGTGAGGATGGAAGGAAAGTGACAGAGAGACAACTGAACAATTTTAGAGGCAGCAAACAGAGAGGCGGTCTCTTGCATTTTTCTGTTGTTGGTTAGCAAAAACATATAAATAAAAGTCAAATCATATGCTTTAAAGCAGCCAACACACTTATGCATATATGTGTGTGTGTGTGTGTGTGTGTGTGTGTGTGTGTGTGTGTGTGTGTGTGTGTGTGTGTGTATATATATATATATATATATATATATGGATAGATATAGATAGATCACTAGCAATTTAGCAATGACTGTGAAAGCATGTTAAATATAATAGCAAATGATAACCGTTCCCTTTCAATTAACCAGCAATTTATTCATTCATCAGCAACGGTGGCAGAAATAGAAAGAGGGAGAGAGACAATAAGAGAAAGAGAGCAAGGAAAGAGGCCTTTGGGGATGACCATAAATATCTCTGACTCATCTTATTGTGCTGTAAAGACACTTACTGTAGCATGTTTCCTCGTCTAATACAGTTTATGAACGATATATGTAGTTAATAGTTTACATCACTGCCATCCTCTTAGGTATATCACGACACATAAAGCACATGTGCTTACACATGCTTACTTTGCATATTTAGACTCAAAAATGCACCGTAACGGCAAAAGCAATAAACTTAGAGTAGGATACTACACGATATAACACAAGTTCTTCCTCAAGCCCCACAGCAACAACCCCAACTGGCCTTTCTCTGCCACAGGGTAAGTGTTCGTGTCTACAGGCACAGCTCACTTCATCTCACAGAGCTCACTTCACCATATGACATATGATGCTAACCCACTGAACCATGCATTCTTCTACATAACACGCCATATGACTGAGCCAGGCGGACAGCAGTAATGTGAACCTATTAACAGTTCAGATTGGCCTGTCCGCAATGCTCATGAGCTGCAATTTAGCTTTCTCTAGACTTCACACAGAAATGACAAAATTCTAGATTTACAAAATTAAAGACATAAAGCTTGTTGTGTAATTTTGTCTATGCTGTTAAAACACTGTGGCTTAATATTTAAATCTGAAATTGCTCTTGAATGAATACATAGTTTTAACAAAGCAGCCTAGCAACCAATCAACATGCATCATTTTGCAAGAAGATAGATAGAAATACCCCTCTAACTTCTGTCTCTGGTTTAAACAGACAGAGCTTATAGACCATTAGCTTGGTTTCGAGACTGCACAGAAGGTGAAATATTAATAACAGTAATCTTTATATACCCTAGAAACCTGCCATACTACCCCTAAAAGTAGGGCTGGGCCATATCATACCATTCATGGTAATACCGGTATAATGTTGGCCAACGACAAGAAAATGAAATATTGCGATAGAATATGGGTAAAACGCGCATGGCCAGTGGCTTTGTTTTCATACGCACATGGCGAAAAAGGCACGGCGGTGACGGAGAATGACAAGG
Organism: Aulonocara sp. 'chitande type north' Nkhata Bay; assembly: GCF_057382095.1. Lineage (NCBI taxonomy): Eukaryota > Metazoa > Chordata > Actinopteri > Cichliformes > Cichlidae > Aulonocara > Aulonocara sp. 'chitande type north' Nkhata Bay. The sequence goes on from NC_141348.1 coordinate 25,591,734, forward strand.
GCGAAAGCGAATCGTTGAATGAAACGGATGAACCAGAATTGGTTTGTAAAAATGCTGCAACTTCAGTGGTGTAGAACTGGTTTAGCTTTCGTCCGTCAGATACACAACAAAGCACTATTTTTGGTAGAGCATGCTAGCGGGCCGTCATTATTACCGTGTTTTTTGGTAAATACGGCACACTTAAAATCAAACCTTTGATTTTTCTGAAAATCGACAGTGCCCCTTATAATCCCGTGTGCCTTATGTTTGGATTCTGGTTGTGTTTACTGACCTCGAAACGATTTTATGTACACGGCGCTCAAAAATCTGTCAAATGTTTTAGTACGACTTTGCTAAGCTACGAAGCCGCACCGCTTGATGGATTGTCGGAGCATTACGGCTATCGTAGGCAGGAGCCTCGCGGAGTGATACATACGGTGCTTCAACGTAATATTACCATACTGTGTGTGTATAAGCTCTTTTTAAGTTTTGTGGATATTATACATGGTTATGCTGAGGATATGTCGGCCAATTTCCACTGGAAATGCCTTTTGGTTAAACTGTCAGCAAGGAATTTGCATTTGCACTGTTACGTTTTTATACAACTTTGAGCTTGTTTAAGTGAAAATACATTGATGGGGTTTTTTTTTTTTGCAATAATAAAATTGTGGAGTTGTAAAGTATTTTGTCTAGTGTCAATTATATCGTCAGTTATATCGTTATCGCAAATTTTCAAATCTATATCGTGATAAATAAAAGCCAAGTTTGTTAGCTTATCAATTTTCAACTTACATATCATGCCATGTGAGCAGTTCAGAAATGTTTTAATTTATCTTTAATATGCAGATAAGTACCAATCTCTTACTCTCATTAAAAATATAAACTTTCTCGTTCACAAAATCTTTCCTGTTGTTGATGTTTCCTGATGTTCCTTCAAAAATAGGTATAACCACCACAAAAAAGGTAATTACAGAATGTCAAGCTAAAAGATACACCAATCGCTCAGCCCTTTTTCAGCATGTCCGTTCAACTGGTCGATCTCACATAAGTCTCATTATGAGCTGGTCCGTTTCATGCATCCACAACCAGTGTTGGTCAAGTTACTTAAAAAAGTAATCAGTAACTAATTACTGATTACTTCCTACAAAAAGTAATCCCGTTACTTCACTGATTACTTATTTTCAAAAGTAATTAATTACTTAGTTACTTAGTTACATGGTTACTTTTTAAAAACACGATTTACAGCCTGAATAGGTGATAAAGCGATAGATCTTTCAGCCTAAGTCTACTTTTTCTACATAATCCATCATACAAAATGTAATCAAATGGAAACGTCTCTTTTTAAAACTTTAAACTTTAAATCTTTTAACTTTATGCATCAAGCAAAAACTTAATTATATGCAACATTCTCTGACTGGAAGAAATTAGTTTAACATTTAAACCTATTTTCTGCACATTCCAGCACATAAAATAAAATATTTTTTTGTGTTTACACTCTTTCAAATAGATGCAAGTAAAACACAGCAGAAAATAAATAAAGTCAAAGACTAGCGGTCCAGTTGCTCTATTTTCACCTGTAAAGCAGGAGTGGGGTAGGCGGAGGTTTACCCTGGTGCAGGTGTGCCGCAGCGGTCAGTTGAAGAATCCGCGAGTTTCTCTGTGAATTTCCCATTACGTCGTAGCTACTCGGTGCTTGCTTGGAAGTTTAGGGGGTTTTTTTGCTGTAAAAAGCAGTTTTCTTCCCACGCACAACGGACACTAATATTTTTGTCACTTTTTATGGAATCAAACTCAAAGTAAGGTCAGTACTTCCACGCTTTAAACGCTGCACGCTCATACTCTCTCCCCACTCGATATATTATCCATTGTTGATCTGCACACAGCTGTTGTCACGAACGTCGCACTCGCTTACGTCACTGTCATGAGACATTCTCGCAAAAAAAATCACGGTTTTAGTAACGCAGTAACGCAGCGTTCCTACGGGAAAGTAATGGTAATCTAATTACCATTTTTGCAATAGTAATCCCTTACATTACTCATTACTTGAAAAAGGTAATCAGATTACAGTAACGCGTTTCACGTTACTGCCCATCTCTGTCCACAACACAACACAGCGCAGCAGCACAGACAAAAAAAAAAATTGCACGCTGACTCACGCGCAGCCACACAGTAACATGTTTTGAGCTTGGAACCCTTCACCGTGAGTAACAACACAAACTTCACTAAAGTAAAGTACACGGAGACCACCACAAAAATATTCATAACAACAAATCAGATCAGACTGTTACACTTCACCTACCTAGCTTAACATGAACATTTAAAGAAGCTAACAAAGGACAAGCAGCTAAAGTGATCCAGAGTTCAGAGCTAGCCAGGCACGGGCCAGCAGCCTCAGTATGAGCCTTGGTATGAGCAACAGATCAAAACAATTAAAGGAAAAATTACAGAGATGACCGAAACACAGAAAACAGTTATTGTCCTGTTATCTGGTGACATTATAAACATTATGGAAAATACTTAAGTACCTATTGTCACAACCTGAGACCTCATGGTTAATCTTGGGTTTGACCAGAAGACAGTTAATTTCTTAATGCACTACATGACCACAGCAACTTCTGGTGCAGACCTAACCTACTCTGGAGCAGGTTAGAGATGAACAGGCACAAAATCTCAGCCTACTAACTGATCAGTTATTCAGATTCTTAAACTGAAAAATAAAAGCTGAAAATGTTTTACCCGCATCTAAATATTAACTAAATGAAATAAGAATCGCAATTCATCAGATTCCCCTATGTCTTAATCATAGAGCTGTTATACTAAGAAGTCTGCCCACTTACACAGTCAGCATTTTTGCCAGTTTTCTGTCCCGACTTTAAATAGACTAGATTTTTTTATTATAGTCTTTTACAGTCTTACTGACCAAAGCACTTAAAGTGCTCACACATTTATACAGAGCTTTTAATACCTTTATTCTAACGCACTGATATTCTTCAACCTCATTGGTGTTAGACTGTATTATGTGTTTAATTGCTTCATATTGTTGTAATGCTGCAGTTTTACTTTTCTTCTAAAATGTTTGCCAACACCACCCCATTGGCTTCATACTGCAGCGTTCGGCAGGAGAGTCAAGACCGCTGAGGAGGAACACACAAACCACATCATCAAGACGAAGGCTAATAAGTTAGGAGTCAGGAACATAAGACTGGAATAAAAATATATCAAAAATAAATCAGGAATCTCCACAAAGATGATGACATAAACCAGGGTTAAACTTTTTTATTGCATTAAACTTTAAACCTCTAGATGTGTTGAAAATGGTCACAATTAGACTGAAAATATGTGCAGGTTCCTCTGACATAACATGTGCAGTGCACATTTAATTTGCTGTTTGCTCTGTTTTCATAAGTACCTGATTGTCTCTACTGTATACGTACCTGTAGGAATATCTGAGTATGAGACAGCGAGCCCACAGATGGAAATCAGAGTATAAATATGCATGTTTGAGTCCATGTTTGAGTGTATGTCATATGTAGAACAATATAGGGTATACACACTCCGTCCAAATATAAATTCCACAGTTACCAGCTATGGGACAGTTTGAGAGCAGATATCTCTCGAATCTTAAAGAAACATTACAGTGTCATTACGGATCTGATTCTGCACTGAGTAGACATACACTCTCACTCTCCCGCTATCGCCCTCCCCCACGCCCTCTACATCTCTCTTTCCTTCCCCTGTCTGTATAGATCAGTCAGTGCCATCCAGCCAAGCCAGGGGGGGGGTGAGGGCAGCCAATATTTAGTGCTTTTTCACCGCCTACTCCTGCAGGTTTTCACAGTAAATATCTGTGCTTGAGTGTGCAGTCTATATTGGGATGGCTGTTCAAGTGTTTATCAGGTACATCTTTTAATAAGACAGTAATCAGATTACCGGTTAGTCATATGTTTAGTAAACTGGAATATTTGTAATATGGTATTCATATACTTTTCTCAGATATTGTAGCATTTTCAGTAATTCTTAACTACTGATTACAAATACAAGAATAACAAAAGCAGGAATGCAACAAATTGAAATCTGGCAACTACTCTAAGAAATACCATAATGCACTGCGCATCTGCCCTGTGCTCTCTTTTGTATTTGTTCATGTGTTTGTATGTACAGCACATAAATGTGTCTTTTTGTGTAGCTTATGTGTGCGTATCTGAAGTACTGTGGGGGCGGGCAGGAGTTGCGTGTGAGATGTGGATGTCACTCAGCCAAGGAAAACACTACTGTACAGGTCATCTTACCCACACTGCTAAAATGAATGTCTCAACAAAGAAAAAAAGGAAACATAATAATATATACACATATTTGTTGCATAAGAGATAAGTGATAGCTTTTCCCTAAAGCTACATAGTCGACACACAGCTGAGCAGCGATGTAGCTGCTGAATAAAACTGTTGTCATTTCCTCATTTGAAAATGCTGCTGTTGTCAGAGATCAGGTAGTTTGTCTCGCCACAGTTACAGCTCAGTGGAGGGGAAAAAACAGGATTGAGTTTTTACACTACAGTAGTTATCTACAATACCACATGACCTGTACAGAGCAACAATGCTTCTGACAGGAAACAACACAAAACAACCTAGGAAAACATGGGAGATGCAAACTTGACAAAGAGGTACACAGATGCATATACAGTGTATACACTGCCAGAACTATAGCACTCACTGAATGAGACCCAGGTCAAAGTAATCAACAACAGGTGGACACAATCAGGGGAGGTCAGACAGGAAGCAAAACTAACACATCAGAGGAAGGAAAACTATCTTTCAAAATAAAACAGAAAAAATGCCAAAAGACATGGCACATAAACTACTGACACATAACACGTGAACACAGAGAAACCAAGACATGAACAAGGAAATAAGACAAAGGATAATGCAAATGGAAACCAGAACTAAGACTTACATTATACTATAGACAAGGCCCCAAAACAGGAATCCAACATTCACAAAAATCATCACCAAAATCTAAACTTCATATATTAGAACAACCAAATATAAAGAGTCCAAAACTGACAAACATACATGTAAAATTTTTACGACAAAATCCAGGGACGACAACATATTTTATATGAAAATGTTGTTTTAACTGAAATAAAACCACAAACACTCATTTTCAACAGAGAGGTCATGAAGGTTTTCTTGGATCTCATGAATCTTATGAAGGGTTGGTATAAAGTTTGTCAGTGTAACATGCAAATAGAAATTCAAATACATCACATTATATTTCTAATCATCATCTATCATCAACAGCAAATCAACAAACGCTTAGGACAGCAAACAAAAAATGGCAACTTCTCTTTTTCCTCATGCAATCTTGATGAAAATATTTTTATAAGAAATGATTCCGCGTCTATAGAAAAAAAAAACAGAATTTCTTCCTAAAACAGTTTTCCCCTTTAAGAAGGCCTGTTTGATGCACAGCCTTTGCACATGCTCGGCTGTTGTACATTATCATGGCTGCACAGTCACACAGCATTTGCACAAAGCTAGCATAGCTCTGCCTCTCTCCATCTCTACCTCAATTACACACACACAAACACACACACAGACAAACACACTCTCGCACTTAGGCACATGTGCAAAACTACACATTCAAGATAACAAGCAGGGACAGAGCTAGTGTGAGCCACAAATGAGCAGCTACGTTAAGTGACTAAACACATACTTCTACAATCATCTCTATGGGAGTCCACGGTCCAGGCGTTACTGCTTGTGCCAGCCATTACACACACACACATACGCACACAAAGAGAAAAAACCAACTGCTTCATTTACATTTACACTCTTCTATAACACAACATGCCACTAAAGCACTGACATGTGAACCTTGGCAGCACTTCCTATACAATACTTGTCATCTGCTCCCTCAGCTCCCTCCAAAAGCTTAGGGATAGTGGGACCTTTTACACCTCCAAGCCCACGTTGGCACTTTTTGTGTTAAATTATAATTGTGAACAGCATATGGTCTATAAAGACACATGGTGACCATAACTTTTTTTTTAAATTGGCCACTTCATTCTTTTGCTGAGACATACCATAAAGACCACTGCGTATATAAAGTGGAAATAGTGTATATTGTATATTTTTGCTGATAATAACAAAGGCAAGCTGTACACATCATAAACCACCAGTACTACTGAAGTGGAGTTTGAACCTAAGTGCAATGATTATGTTCAACACACTAATGAAAGTGTTGGTGTAAAATATTCAAAACATTATCTCTAAAATCTCCAGCCGTGTAAAAACATTTTTAAAAGTGAGACTGACAATAATCCAGACATGTTCAAATTATAATTAGTTGTGAAAACTTTGCTGTGCTGTGCCTCAGATTTGACAGGAAGCACTGAATGCCTCTCAGTGGTTCGTTGTCACTCTGAAAAACTTGATGATTGTGCTCAGTCAGCAGGCATTTGGCTTTGGGTCACAAGTTTGGCACCTTGATAGTTGTTGGTACGTATTTACATCAGAACTGATGATGACGCTGATAGTTGCTCATTTTCTAGTACACAATAGGCACATTTCATGCCTAGGACAGAGTCCCATGCATGTTAACTTCACATGTAATAGCCTCTCTTCTTTTAGTTCCTGTAAACATGTTGCTCATTGTGTGACATATCTATGTGATTTTAGTAGAGTTGGCATTGCACTGTGTTGTAACTGACTGAATGTAAGCTTAGGGGGATACATGGTGGTGGATTTGTGTGATTAGTTATTCTGTAGTATATTTGAAGCCATATATGGCATCAGTTTATACCATTACCATTATACCATATCAAACTTATACCATTTATTTGTATTTTAAAAATTGTGGCACAGTAAATTGTAACAGCATCCAAAGGGAAACTGGTCAGAATTGATCATTCTCTGCTGGCATCCAAATGACCTCGTTGTTGGTTGAAGACTGACTCTTTACATGTTAGTGTCCTTTTGTCCCCAGTAAAATAAATAGCTCTGCAGCTCCAGAGTTACGCAATTACAGGGATATGGGCACAGACACTACCTGATACCAGACGCAATTCACTGCATGTTGCCTGACAAAGGATAAGATGTATGAATCATATTCACCGTGAAAAGGTCATTGTTTTGCTCAGCTACCTTCAGCAGGAGCTGCCTGTGGTGTTGAGACTCAGATAGATAAGTCAGAAATGACCTTAAAGCAAAGGCAGGAGGGTCACAGACTATTTGTCTGTCCCTTGGACAAGGTGGGTGTGGAGGAGACGCAGTCACGTGTAGGGTGGGTTACGTGTACATTTCTTATTACTGAAGTGAAATGACTAAACAAAGAAGAGCAGTCAGAGAGCAAACTAAGCAAGAGATTAATGAAAATATGACTATAAGGTCCTGACAAGGGTTTGTGGTCTCACGGTGCATGTGTGTATTTGTGTGCTGGCTACATCCTGTTACTCACTTGTGCCTCCTGGTGGTAGCTAGACCCCAATCTTATGCCCTCTGTTCCGCCTGAGGAGAAAATTGCTTTCTATTTATAATGAGCTGCTGCATTTAACCAAGCCTTACTAACAAGATGGGCAGACTCAGGCTATAAAGGCCTCTGTGACTTTGCAGCAATGTAATGTTCCAAGTCAAGCAGCTCTGCAGCACCTACATACTGTGCACACAGTGTAAAATGCACAGACTGAGTATTTTATCTTGTGATTTCAACAGAACATGCAGGGACTGTCCTGAATATAGTTTACACATCCACACATCTACACAGCAGCGTATTGCATGCTGGTTTTAGTGTCTCTGTGCTTTGTAAGTGAATTAAAACCTGCATGCTATCGCAGCTTTCGGATATCATTTGTTCCGTGCTTTACACATCAGCCTCTGAGCACAGCAACTCAGGTTTCATATCAGTCCACCTGTGAGGCTGCAGAGCAGAGTAGTGTGAAATGGCAATCTTCACTCCAGCCTTACCTGCTGGCTGCTACAACAAAACCAGCTCAGCGTTTTTCTCTCTAGTGCTCCTCCTGTGACTACAGCGTGAGTTCTGTAGAACAACCAAGGCCAAGCTGGCACACCTGCCCTATAAAGATTTCTATTGTTCGAGCGATGCTGAAAAGGAAAAGATTGCATTATTTGCCCTCTAGTATTTGATTATATGCTGCCTCTGCAGAATTAAACCAAAAGCCTGTGCAAGCAAGAGGAAGCTGTGTGTAGCACTGGGCAATAATCAGTGTAACCGCTGTAAGCAAAAAAAAAAAACCTATATAGTGTACTAAAAAAGCCTCTGTATGAATTCAATACAGAGTAGGTTAGAGTTATACGTCTAAAAAGTTAAAGCTCTAACTGTAAAAATTAGTGAAAGCACACCAATACATGATAAATCTATTCATATCTACTCATCAGCCCATCGTCTCATCTCTGCTTAATGGCCTTGTTCATGAAGCATGAGAGCCACATAAATGTACTATTCAGTCCTGGATCCTGACAGGCACTGAGGTTTTTCGTTAATTCTTAATGGGTGCATTCATAAATCCAATTTGACACTCCTATGTAAACCACTAGAAGACGGTGAGCAAGTTCAGACAACAAACATAAAGAAGTAAGACACATACAATAAATGCTATGTGGCAAATAGTATCCCTCCTAATAAGTGAAGGTATTTGGTAACCATTTAACTCAACATTTAAAAGGTTCCCAGACTTTGCTGCCAAACTAATTCATATCTGAACAGACATATATGTAAATTCAGACACTTTGAACTGATTAAAATGCCACCATGATGCTCACAGTGCATTAAGGTGCATTTGTAAAAAGATCTAAGCTATAGACACTATACAAAGTTACTGGTACAAAATAAGCAAGCAGCCACACAGTCCATTAACAGTTTGAAGCTAGACACATATTAGTAAGTGGCATCTGTCCCTGAAAGCTGTTTGGTTCAACAGCCATCTAATGCACAATGAAGCTCTCATTCATTTGCATGTAGTTTATCTCAATGCTCAAATAAAACTCAAATGTATGGTCTGTCATTAAAGCATTTTCCTACTACAGATATTCTATGATATAAAGGCAGACAAACACACACAAATTAAATCACAAAAAGCCTTTTGTATCATTATTCACAATGCAAAAGAATGACAATAGTTTTCAAATAAAATATGTTTTCATATTCAGAGAAGAGGAACTAAGTATTACTTATTTCTAGACTCTTTTTCTGTATTTTCTTTTACAACAGTTTCATCTAGTTGTCACCATTACGATTCTAATAGACCACTTTTGGATTTCACTCCAAGCTGAACTTGACAGCATATGGTAGATAATACTGTATCAGGCACTGTAACGTCCCAGATGGCCCACTTTTCTCTGATGTAGCAGTGCTGTGTAAACAAACACCCCGAGGTCACCCTCCAGGAGGTCAAACTGGGACGCAGCACACCTTTCTAAAGTAGACCAACTCACTTTTAACCAGAGCTGTAGCTTATCTTTCACAGCACGTTCAGCAACATAACAGTCAGAGGAGTCATTTAGAGCAAGCCAATAACCTTTCACTCACATGTTTCTGCTCATAAATAGAGCTTTCAAATCCTTTCATGTCTTCATACTCACTCGACACGCCACTCAAAACACACTAAACACTATCAAACTCTGTTCATGCGAGCATCGCAGATTCTATGCATCTGTTTGGCCTTTGAAGAATCCACTTATCCTCAGCTGTGGAACAATGCTTACAACAACTACGCCCCCCATAATTCATCATACAGACATAAATGCACAAGGTGCAAAGAGTGGTGCAATGACGATAAAATTCTAAAAATAGAACGCTGAATAAAACCTGAAAACGATGACATGATAAAGCACCGTGAGAATGGGTGTCTAAGTATTTCTCTCCTAAGCACGGCAGATGCTAAATAATAAAGCTACTGTATACACAGAAAACACTGTCTCTATGCAGTGTCCTGCTGTTACTGCAAAACCTCTGGTATCTTCATCTCAGAAGAATGATATTATCAATCTATATACTTAAAGAGGATTATAAAGCAACAACACGTTTGATAATGTGTCGTGAAACAGCTTAATGATAATATAATCTGATGAAAGCTAACCAGACAAGAAGAGTACAGCATACACTGCACTCGACAATCTTCCTTCAGTTTCATCACAAATACAGCAAAAATAATATTTTTTATATTCCTTACTAATTATCCAATCATTAAGAAGACAGTAAGAAGTTGACATTCTTAGTTGATATTGTTACTATGTGGAGCAATGTGTATGTAGCAGACACCAACAGATACAAACTACTCACCAGGTCATGGTTAGTGGAGTTGGAATCGTCTTCAGGGAAAGGGATATAAACAGCTAAGGCCATACAGTTGGCAAAAATAGCAATTAATATAAAGATATCAAATGGCCTGAGAGAGGAAGTTAAGGAAAATGATGACAGAGAGATGAAGCAATAAATTATATGGATAAAAACTGCACATTTGAACTTCTGTATTTTTTTGAAATCGTGTATCTAACAAAATACTTACTGAAATACTTCACTTATACAGTAGAATACAGAGCTTTGTTTCATGAATCTTAGCTCTCATTTATTTTTATTTGTTTTTATGTATTTGTCATTTAATGTTTTGATTTGGTTTTTATAATAATGCAAATTTTACCCCTTTTTCAAGTTTATATAATTTGCACTGATGACGCCACACATGCGTACACATGCATATAACGTGACTGAAAAAGGCAAAAAAGTTGAAAAAACTGGTAAAAATATCTATGATGGAAAATAATGGAAAAGAAAGAAAAACGCTTGCATCTAAAAAACAACTGCAATCCCAACAGAGGGTTTATGACAAGCTACACTGATCTAATGAAATGCTGAACCGTGCCAGATTTTTATGACTAAAATTTTTAAAACAGTGGGAAAAGCATTCACCTCCATTATGTCCTCCATTACAGTAAGCACTGACATATTTTACTCTAGCTTTCCATTTTCATTTTCAAATCCTGAAAGGTTAAATTTAAGCTTCTTGTCATTCAAAAATGTAATAAAAAAGGAAAAACGACCCTATTCCAACAACATTTGAGAAAGAAATGCCATTTGTGCCGTGCTGTTGCACGTAGTCCATGCAGAGCAATTTGGGACACCTGATATGGCTACAGCTGCATTTCCTAAAGTGTACTGGTAGTCAATCCCCAGAGACTTTTTTTTCAACAAACATGAAAAGAGGGCTTATGAATATATCTCTGTGATTCATGTTGAGCAATCTACTTTATAACATCTGACGGCTTTTGTGATAGAAGCATCTGTTCCAGCAAAAACACCACCACAGCTGTGCTGTGCCAGGGTTCAGTTGCTTCGTCTATAAAGCTCACCCGTAATGACATGGTAATGTTCACTCTGTCTTTATTGGAGAGACATGCTTCAAATAGCACATAAGCTACATTGCGCCTACCTAAAATACATATATATATATATTTATCAGCATTTAAGATAATATAGAAACTTCTTTTCCTGTGACTTTAAGTGTATTCGTTTTCCATCAGAATCAATAAACTAGAAAAACTGAATTCAAAGCTTTACTAAACACAAAAATGCTCCAAAATAAGCAGACAATATGTAAACCATGAGAAATTTAATCTGTTTACCATTTAGTTAACCTAAGTCTACATTTAGTGGCAGTCATCAATAATCATTACTTAATTATCGTAGCTAAGATCCAAGAGTTGTAGACACCAAAAATGATCAGTTTTCATTGATCAGGAAAAAGATCAGCAGAAATTTGTTTCCCTATCAAGGGTCATAAAAAATTTAAAGCTGCCTGTCGCAGTTTCTCACACATACAAACATATTTTCAAACATTTTTGTGTTTCTGTGCTACAGTGACCCAAAATCCTGCACTATCCTGTTCATATGAAGAGAAACAAAGACTTTGCTACTTTGCAGCCATACTGCTTCTATCTGAGATGTTATTTTACAATTTCAATGATCATCAAATTATTTAGAGTTCTGAATGATACATCCAATTATTAATGGCTATTAGATAACTCGATGTAATACGTAATTACATGTGTTACATAAAGCTCTAAACACCAAAATTTCACAGTTTCCTCCTTTGCCCATATCTACTCTTTTATCAGCCTTTATCTTTTGTCCAATCTAAACACAAGCATGCACATGCACCATTTTAAAGGATACTTCCACTCCACCAGGCTGATGCAGGCCCTGCGTATAGGGTTGTTGAGGTTGAGACAGAACAGAGCCCTCGGTGGCCTACTGTTGGCGTTACTGCCCTGTTTCTTGCTTTTGGCATACTGCTGCCGCTTCTTCTGTGCCAACGCACCTACCGGGATGGTAGAGGATGTTGGGGCAGGTGGAGCGGGGGGAGCAGGTGGTGCCGTGGGAGCCGGTGCTGGGGCTGAGGCCGGGGCTGGACCCGGAGCAGGGGCGGTCGTTGAGGTGGGAGGGGCTTCTGGGGCGGTAGGGGCTGGGTCTGGGGCAGGCCCGTTGGCGCTCATGGTGCGGGCGTGGCTCTGTGAGGAGCATCCAGCAGCATGGATCTGCCAGGGTAGACCGGGAGACTATAGGAGGGCAGAGTAGTCTGACCAATGAGGTGGCAAGTCACCAGGGTGTCCGACTCTGATGCTGCTGGCATAATTTGCCTCTGAAAAAAATGTGAGAAAGACAGTTTGTTTTTTGTAACAACACAAAGCTCATTACACTGAACCTACCTCAATTGCTGCAAAGGCATCCAGTATGAACAAGTAAAGATTTTAAGGTTCTTTTTCTGGATACAAAACTGTGAATGGCTTTACTTCCTCATATCCATGTTCGCCCTGGGACCTGGAGTCCTGACAGTCTGTTCAACATACATTCAAAGCTCCATTACATTGGACCCTAGATGCTTGAATACACCCTGGACAAAGTGAATGATTTATTTCTGAATGTTGTGAATTATTTTTTTTTGTTGCTATTGTTTTAAAACATTATTGATCGATAGCATTTCCATTAATTCTACTATTTTTATGTTGTTCTCGTCTTCATTTCTCTAATTTTCCCTGCTGTGTAAATAAAACTGGCTTTGCCATGCCTTAACTTTGTTTATATTCAGTACTGACAGTTAGGAATAACCTCTAATCTTTCCGACTAATAATAGTGCTAAATCAGCATACAGTTCTTTCCCTGTCATCTGCTGTGTACTAAACATATATACAACACAGGAGGTGCTCCCAATGGAATTGCAAACAATTGGAGTTTAATGATGTAAAAAAAAAAAAGAGCATTAACCATATCGATACATGCCTATAATTAATGTTTGCAACATTATAAGGTCTTATAATTTATGATAGGAATGATAATTAATCTAACAGAGATACCAAAGCACATTCTCAGTGAAACTCTAACCCATTTTTTATTTTCCTCTCTGATAAGCAATCCTGGTTCCACAGTCCTGTGAGTAACTCAAACAGAGAAATTACCTGATCACCTTCAACAAATATAGCAGGCTTTGATTGGCTTTGATGTAACGATCAAAGTCTGGGATTAGTAAATTGCCCCAAATTGTCTAAAAATAACCATATTTCACAAGGGGGGGGGGGAATAAAAGCAACATGCCACAATTCAGAACTGCCACTCTCAGGCATCACTTGGTCACATCAGCTGTGTAAGTCCTTGAACTGCGAGCAGGCCCGCAGAGGAAGAAACACAAAAAGGTCACACTGCAGTGATGCTCCAAGAAGAACTAATCTTCTTATTGCACACACACACACACACAAAATGTGATATGTGTATTATTGTAATGCATGGCTCTACACCTCGCTGCAGCGAGACTGGCTGCTTTACGTCTCTTTTTGCACTACGCTCCTGCCATCATGTAGCCAAGGCTAGTGTGCAAGCTCAAAATGAGAACAATGCGTATTAAATGCATAATTTTTCTAGATATTAATTTCACTGCTGCATCGACGTCGTCGACCGTGCGACCGTGATGGAAACAGATACTGACATTTCCATGAGCAATTCGTGACAAAATAACCATCATCGAGCGTCCTCGTGTTTCTCCTTGGACACCACCAAGGTAAGACATGGTCACCCCCCGCCCCCCCCCAAAAAAACCAAAAAAAAAAACCCAAAACACAGCGATGTGAAATGACAGGCTGGACTCCGGGCGCTCATAGTGAAAATTGAGCAGCGCACAGCCGTCAGATGGTCCCCGCTGCCCATCAGAAACAGCTGGCAACGTTATTACAACAAACCTCAATCAGCGGTGCTCTCACACTCGGGGCTAATACAGTGGACGGTCCACATGACCAGAAAAGGTATCAGCCTGGTATCAGCCCTGGAGAGCTCTATTCATGTCAATTTACCAGTGGCCGCTATTGTTTATGACAAGGCGACAGATCTGTGAATCTACAGAACAGGACAGCATCGAGAGGAAAGTGGCCTTTAATATCTGCTGTCCTCTGACAATAATAAAATATACATTAAAAAAAAAAAAAACATCATTGCCTGCATGCAGGAAAACGCGGCTATGCTAAGAGGCTAACTTCAGTTTGTGGAGCAGAACCCGCACCACGCTGTGAGCTACCTTTTCTGAAGACTTTATAATTCAGTCGCGGTCCTCTCCGATGGATAGCCGAGTCCGGAGCTTCGGAGGGCGAAAAACGCAGGTCCCGTCTCTAACGGCGCTCTAAAATTCATCAGCTCCGGGAGTGGGAGAGACACGGAGAGGCTGTGCATTAATTAGGCTCTTCCATGGTGATTGTGGAGAGCTGGAGACAGGAGAGTGCGCACCAGACAACAGAGCATCCTCGTCTGCTGCCTGCTTATCGTCACGGAGCCAGTCAACAGTGAAACCAGTGTCCAGCTGAGAGCGAGCTCTCCTCCTCCTGCTTCCGACTCATGGTTCTGCACACTACAGATCGTTGCTGGGTCAAGCGGGCTATCCAGTGACAGCGCCTCTTTAATAAATAATAAATAAATAACAAAGCGACACCTTTCAGTTTTCCTTCCGGATATTGTTGCAGAACATAAACTTATCTTTAAACTAATTACAACCTGTTAACTCCCTCGGAAGGCTGTCTTATGAGAATGTACCACCAAATATGTCTAAAATCCATTTGAAACCCCGAAAATTAAAATGAATAAATAAATAGCAGGACATCAGTCATAAACTGGGTCAGTCATATAATTTACTCGATTAAAACTTGCTGGTGCTCAATAAACTCCTACCCCATGTATGTATACTCCCCTTTCAAGAGTTGAGATCCAATTGAAAAATGACTTGACTTCCGAATATTTAAGCGCTACGCTCATATAAAAAAAAAAAAGCATATTAAACCTGAAACTTTAAAATGCCGTCCCTAAAATATATTATAATCAAATCGGAAAGTCAGCTTTGTATAGACAAGATTCTGCAGTGAAAAGCAGTGCATGGGCTCAGGAAATTTGAAAACCACTGCCAGAAACATAG
Source organism: Aulonocara sp. 'chitande type north' Nkhata Bay (assembly GCF_057382095.1). Classification (NCBI taxonomy): domain Eukaryota; kingdom Metazoa; phylum Chordata; class Actinopteri; order Cichliformes; family Cichlidae; genus Aulonocara; species Aulonocara sp. 'chitande type north' Nkhata Bay. Next base: position 25,607,170 of record NC_141348.1, read on the forward strand.
CTTACTGTTCCATCAACAATGGAAGTTTAAACTCTACCATGCTAAAAAAAAAGAAAAAAAAGAAAAAAAAGTGGCAAATATAAACAACATTCATAAATTCTACCACCTTTACATTTAAGATGGACTGAGGCGAGGCGGAAAAACTTTCCTCTGAGCTGACAAACCAAAAATGTGAAATTCCTTTTTGAAAACAAGTCTCACTTGAGTTTCTATAAGCCAGTATTTAAGCAGATACATGGCTGTGTTAGTGTACATGGCAGAGAAAACTTGCACATGCTTAATGACTCTATCAATGCTGAACTACTTATACAAGTTTATGCTGCCATTTTTAGCAGGAAAGGTCTTGCCTATATCAGCAAAGCAATGCTGAACTAGATTCTGCACATACAGTATTCAAAAGTATTCGGCCCCCCATGAACTTTCCCACATTTTGTCACATTACAGCCACAAACATGAATCAATTTTATTGCAATTCCACGTGAAAGACCAATACAAAGTGGCGTACACGTGAGAAGTGGAACGAAAATCATACATGATTCCAAACATTTTTTACAAATAAATAACTGCAAAGTGGGGTGGTGCATAATTATTCAGCCCCCTGAGTCAATACTTTGTAGAACCACCTTTTGCTGCAATTACAGCTGCCAGTCTTTCAGGGTGTGTCTCTGCCAGCTTTGCACATCTAGAGACTGAACTTCTTGCCCATTCTTCTTTGCAAAACAGCTCCAGCTCAGTCAGATTAGATGGACAGCGTTTGTGAACAGCAGTTTTCAGATCTTGCCACAGATTCTCGATTGGATTTAGATCTGGACTTTGACTGGGCCAGTCTAACACATGGATATGTTTTGTTTTAAACCATTGCATTGTTGCCCTGGCTTTATGTTTAGGGTCGTTGTCCTGCTGGAAGGTGAACCTCTGCCCCAGTCTCAAGTCTTTTGCAGACTCCAAGAGGTTTTCTTCCAAGATTGTCCTGTATTTGGCTCCATCCATCAACTCTGACCAGCTTCCCTGTCCCTGCTGAAGAGAAGCACCCCCAGACCCTGATGCTGCCACCACCATATTTGACAGTGAGGATGGTGTGTTCAGAGTGATGTGCAGTGTTAGTTTTCCACACATAGCGTTTTGCATTTTGGCCAAAAAGTTCCATTTTGGTCTCATCTGACCAGAGCACCTTCTTCCACATGTTTGCTGCGTCCCCCACATGGCTTGTGGCAAACTGCAAACAGGACTTCTTATGGTTTTCTGTTAACAATGGCTTTCTTCTTGCCACTCTTCCATAAAGGCCAACTTTGTGCAGTGCACGACTAATAGTTGTCCTATGGACAGATTCCCCCACCTGAGCTGTAGATCTCTGCAGCTCGTCCAGAGTCACCATGGGCCTCTTGGCTGCATTTCTGATCAGCGCTCTCCTTGTTCGGCCTGTGAGTTTAGGTGGACAGCCTTGTCTTGGTAGGTTTACAGTTGTGCCATACTCCTTCCATTTCTGAATGATCGCTTGAACAGTGCTCTGTGGGATGTTCAAGGCTTAGGAAATCTTTTTGTAGCCTAAGCCTGCTTTAAATTTCTCAATAACTTTATCCCTGACCTGTCTGGTGTGTTCTTTGGACTTCATGGTGTTGTTGCTCCCAATATTCTCTTAGACAACCTCTGAGGCCGTCACAGAGCAGCTGTATTTGTACTGACATTAGATTACACACAGGTGCACTCTATTTAGTCATTAGCACTCATCAGGCAATGTCTATGGGCAACTGACTGCACTCAGACCAAAGGGGGCTGAATAATTACGCACACCCCACTTTGCAGTTATTTATTTGTAAAAATGTTTGGAATCATGTATGATTTTCGTTCCACTTCTCACGTGTACACCACTTTGTGTTGGTCTTTCACGTGGAATTGCAATAAAATTGATTCATGTTTGTGGCTGTAATGTGACAAAATGTGGGAAAGTTCAAGGGGGCCGAATACTTTTGTAAGCCACTGTATTAGAACAGTGTGATTCCATACATAGGTTGAGAGTGAAATCTCTAGTCCATCAGTTCATTAAGATATGACAAAGGGGGGTCTGAAATGATAAGAAGCAAAAATCCTATATTAATCAAGAACTGCAAAACATTTTGCTTTTAAAACTAAAGCAGCTGTTCCAACAGCTCACAGTGTGAAAGAACAGCTAATGCAACACAACATCCCCCCTTTTTTGGGAAACAAGTTGCTGGCATCAGATTTTGGGTGTTTTAATTATGTGTGTGTGTTTCAGAATAAAAAAATTAAACATATATATAAAAATAACAGTTACTGGTGACTGAAGTTCATGCTTATCGCATCTTATTAAAAGAAGAAGTGAAGTAAAACAGTGGAAAACAACTTTTTTGTATAATGTTGCAATAATTCATTTTTTCCATCATCACTTAAATTATAATAACTATTCATTATCATAAACATTCAGGCCTTTAACCATCCTCTGTGATTTGTTTCCATAGTTATTTAAGCACAGAACTAATTAACCTGCTTGCTTTGTAACCACAAAGTACCCTATCGTGGCTTCTAAAACAATCCAGCACTAAAAGCATAGCAGTGGGACACAAAGGGGGTCAGTTCTTGCTCAGAAGTGGGTGTTAAGCAGGATCTCAATGATTTACATTCTTTGATAAAATCTGTGATCCCTTCATCTCCCAAAACCAAAAGGTTTGCATTTATCACTTCACAGATGTGATGAATGTGATATAGCTCACATGGAATAGCCTTATAACAAATGTACCTTAGTTGCATATATAAATACATACTGCACTGTTAACGTGCTGCTATATAATATTTCAAAGGGAATGTTTACTCTGGCAACCATAGGGGGTTTGTTATGGAGGGTGCCAATTAAATTTAATGAACTGCATCTACTTATATAAGGTAATCATTCAAAGCGATGCTCACTATTTGATTTAAAAATATTTTCTGTGGTGTATCCGTCTATACAAATATAAATGATTGCTGTTATTTGTTTTCACAGACCTCCTGTCAGCGAGTGTGATTCCTTTTCATTGACAGTATGTTGCATGTTTTCATGATGAGAAAGTAAGTCAACACCACCTAGCCTGATCTAGTTGTAACACCTACCTCTCTCCCATTACAGCTGTTGAGCAAATAACCGAATGTTCCAGATGTATGCAAACATACAAAACACTTTCCTTTCAGCCATGTGTGCTATGTAACAAGGGGATGAGTCATACCTTATTTTGCTTTGCTACAGATTTTTTTCTCTGAGTGAGATTAAAAATCGTTATCAGAAACATTTGAGCAAATGCATTACTTAAAAATATTGTTACTGACATTAGCAAGATTCTTTCCGTTATGCATTATGAGTCCAATTCACTACCTTCTGTTGTTTTGTAAAAAAAGATATATACCTCCTATACAGGTCTACTATCATCATTAAAATCGTTAAGTAAAGACTGCATCTGGCATACACAACAGTATCACAAAACACTTGTATCTGTTATACATAGAAGACCATTTAACAACTTTTGTCTTCATTTTAATTTCAGAGACTATATACAGGTTCCTTTGCAGTAGCTATGAATAAGTCAAATGAGACATGGTAGTGGTAATGTAATATAAAAGTGTAGGTATCTCAGTTCAACCACATTCACTGTTCACCAAATTTCCTTCAGTAACATCCCACAGACAACATGAAAATGGAGTCTGAAATAATTCCTACATTCCCTTGTTGTTATTTGCACAAACAGCTCAGTATGGTATTACAAAGTCCTACCTGCTAACAGCTGAGGGAGGCCTCCGTCTCACCTACATGTTCCAGTGGACAACAAAGAGCAGAAAAACCCCTCTTCGTCCCCGCTGGAGTAGTCAGTGAGTTAACTGCAGCAGCAGTTGGTGAGGGGTAAAATACACCTGGGTGAGGAGGCAGGGACGGGGTACTGTATCAGCTTACCTGTCTGCTAAGGATAATGGTTCCTTCTAGAATCATCTTGAATTATTTACATATAGAAGAGTAGTGTGTGTGTGTGTGTGTGTGTGTGTGTGTGTGTGTGTGTGTGTGTGTGTGTGTGTGTGTGTGTGTGTGTGTGTGTGTCTTGGTAATTAAATCCAAAACTGTTCTGAGGACAAATGTTTGTTTAAAAGTCACTTTATTCATCATACATTGTTGATAATGTAATCATAGTATGGACAAATACGTGACACATTAAAGGAAAAAAGTTCCATAGAAAGGACAAAGGGGATGATACAGTTGGTTTACTCCAATTTATAGACAAAAAGATCATTAACTGGTATTTAGGCATGTGAAAATTTGGAAAATATAATAATACTATGCTTTTTTTCTTCTTGATGTGAGTTAGATAATAATATTTATACCTTTCTCTTATCTATACTTTAAAAAAGAAGTTGGAAAGAACAGCTTACCTTAGCATAAAAAACAGAGACTGGCAGGGGAATTGCTTGGATAGAAGCCAACGTCTATTTGAAATGCTGACTAATCAACATTATATCTTGTTTGTTTATTACATAAATGTATCATTGTGAAGTATAGTGAAAATACTTCAAGGAATCGCTGCATCCAGCCAAGAAATAGCAATCTGTAAAACAATGTGTCATATTTATATTCTGCTTTTTTGTACTGATTAAAAAAGTGGGGTTGTATTTGTTTCTCACGAGTTAAGTTTTTCATTTGTGAGAAATTAGTCTGTGTGCAAAGCTCACACAGACTAACTGTCACGGTCGTGGGTCGGTGACCCAGTGTTTTGAGTTTCTTGTGTCTCTGAGTTTTTGTGTTATGATCTTAGTTCTCTTTGTTGCCCCAGTTTATTCTTTAGTCTAGTGTCTTAGTTTGGCTTTCTTGTATTCTCTTTAGTTTTCTGAGTATTTAGTAGCTGCCCTCTGTGTCTCCTTGTTATTGTTCTCTGTGTTTCTTAGTTGCTCTGTCTCCCCTAGTCAAGTCTGCGTCTATGTTACATTTCCTGTTTTACTTTGAAGGTCTGTGTCCTACGTGAATGTATTGAGTTTCGCTTCCCTTGGGTCTCGTTATGTCCGATTTCTCCCAGCTCTGTCAGTCCCCTCGTTATTTCCAGTGTATTTAAGCCCTGTGTTTCTCTGTGTCAGTGTCGTGATCTCTCTCAAGCTGTGTGTGTTTTGTTAAATTCTTCCCAGTTTAGGTTTTGTGGAGTTTTGTGTTCAGCAATAAAAGCTGCCATTTTGAGTTCAGTCCTGTTTCCAGTGAGTTTGCGTTTGGGTCCAATTCCTGCCTGCATACAGCCGAATCATGACACTAACTGCTTCCCATGTTTTAACAAAAATAACAATCAGTGGTTTACAACATTGTATGTTAACAGCTGGCAGTGGGGGCTTTATTTGACTTTATTTGTGTAATGATTTAGTACTAACCAAACTCTACCCATACAAAGCATTCTTCTTCTTTTTCGCCTCATGTCCAGAACCTGGCTTCGCTGCAGAGACGACCGTATGGTAGTGAAGATAGTGGAAATAATAGTTAAATGTTGTAGGGTTCACTCACCTGGAAAAGCACTGAGCATGTAACAGCACGTCCATGTTTTTAGTGAGACTGTGTTCAAATTTGTCTCCTTCAAAATCACTGAAAATGGAATAAAAACACAGACGGAGGTTGCAGTGGCCCCCATGGACCACTGCACCACCAAACTTTCCCAACCAAAATGAACTTTTAAAAGATTTTACGCCTTTAATACTTTCCATGCGTCACGCGAGAAAATTAGTTTAACTTCAACCATTTTTTATTACACTGCCAGACAAAGGGACAGTGACGTTTTAATCTCCCTGTCGATATTTTTTCAACAGGTCCCTGCTGAGATGTTTTGTCTTTAGTGTTTCATCCATGTACAGGAAAAGCAGCAAAATAAAATTACCTGCAGAACATGCCTCATGTTCTCATTGTTGCTGGACTGAATATGTAGTGTATGGGCGATCTCTGAAGGTAGTTTTTCAATTGCAATTCATGGTGTAAAAGCTCTTATTTTTCTATTTAAATTTCAATGCACTTAGCTTTTACTCTATGTCTTTTATGTCTCGCATTGAATTAGTTAAATTAGTTATACCATATATACCTTAAGGTGGCCTTTGCTAGTGCTCATAAGCTGCCTTATTGGTATTTTCTTTCTGTTCCAGTTTAATCCTGGCCGCAGTAAAAATTCCCAGTAAAAGAAAATTTGGGAATTTTGAAAGTATTTTAAATTTCACCACATACGTCTGAAAACCTGGCGATTGCTACAGCACGTTCATGTGCACTGATGCAACAATCAGTGCTTTTGTGATGTTTATGAGCGCTGTGTGCACATTTGTGTGTAAGAGAGGGAGTGTGTTGGTGGAGCTGCTTGAAGGAGAGCAGTAGTGATGGAGCCTGAAAGCCCTGCAGCGCAGCTGTTCTCCCAACGCATCGTCAAATTCGCTGCTGAGCCCACAACACACCCTCAGCCTTAACCCCTGCTCACACACTCTCCTCTATGAATCTTCGTCCCTCTTTGTTCTTTTTTCTTCATCCACTTTGTCTGCTTAGCTAAAGCTCTTCACTCAAACCTTTATATTTCTTTAAATTGCTCACTGAATACTATTTGCTTCAGCTGTCTCAATAAACTATAGCACCAATGTGATATGGATATACTTTGACATCTCTTTGATTTCCACCTTTTTTTTTAGCATATATAATCTCAGCCCAACCCAGACCTGCACTCACAGGGTGGTCACCAAATCCTGTCCTGAGCATTTGAATGACTGAGTGCTCTGTTGATAATTCAATCGCAAATGCCATGCTTTTGTATCATGCACTGTCAGTGGGTGGGACCTTTGAGTGACAGGCAGCATTCTGATAGAAGGGCAAGCACCATGTCATCATGGTGACTGCAGAATGTTTTAAGGAAATGGAGTGATAAGAGCAGAGTGGAAAAGGCTCAAGCCTGAAGGAACGACTGGTATTAAAGAGAAGCACCAACATTTTGTGTGCGCAATATGTGTACATATATATATATATATATATATGAATGTGAGAATAATTTGTGTGCAAGTGTACTCATGTTCATATGTCAGCATGCCTGAGTACATATGCACATTATGTTGGGCTGTATACGTGTGTACATCTGTGTCTTCTGTCTATGCCATTAAGCATTCAAAGCCAACGATGATGAATCTCTTTTTTTGCTTTGTGCTCGTGCAACCACACACATGTTGTGTGTTATTTAAAGGCATTGTTTCAAAAGTGGTGGCTTTGCTCCTCTTTTTCTGCCAGAGAGATTAAAAATAGAAACATTTATGATCTCTGAATGTACTTTCCCTCCAGGAAGAGTGCAACTGTGGGTGTCAGACATTGGCTGAACATCACCACGTGGTGTTGTCTTCCCATGCCACCATTGGCTGGCACCTGTGGGGCCCTGTGAAGCAAAGCTTTTCTGACAGGACCCAGGAGCCCAGAGGAGTTGCTGGAAACTGAGAGAAGGACAACGTCGGTGGAACCAGGATAGCAGTAGGAGGCTCAACTGATGGCATCAGCTTGGCTATGAATGCACAGGTGCTGAGACCTGACTCCGAAGCTACAGAAGAGCGAAGGAATCCATAGAGATCATCTGATGACTGTAAAGATCAAGTGAAAACTGAAACAGGGACAGTCGAGGGGCTGATCAATTGTAGTAGTTACACTCTCAGCTCACACTTCAGTTTGTTTGGATCTTGTTGGAGTTACTAAATACTTGTTTGGTTTCTCTGCGAAGTGACCAAATAATTCATCTTTGAATAAATATGTTATTCTTCTAATGATTCCCCCACTATAACACCCCTGGCTGTTATAGTATAACAATAGTATAGAGGAACATTTTTTTTGGTTACATTCATACAACATTTATGGGGAGACAGTGTCCTCTGGTGTCTAATGTTTAGAATACTCTTGGCTGTGACGAAAGGACTTTCAAAATGGAGTACTGGAAAATAATGACTGTTCATATAGCATTTGTCACACTATGCCTTGCTGATGCCTACACACACATACACACACATTTTCAACTAAGAAAATTAAATAAAATTGCTCAAGATATTGTGTTAATTATAAACTTAGTTTCTGATATCTGCATATTGCATACTGTACACACGAAAACATTCAGAAATAAAGATGGACAGTCTTTCCATATTTCTATCCTTTTTGTAATACTGCATGATTCAAGTTACAAACGGGTTCAAAGTGAAACTCAGTTAATGAGTAATGAAGTCTGATTGGCAGTTTAATACAAAATCCTGTCGAGTGATTTCAGCTTTTATGAGCTGCTGTCCGGTGGTTCTTTCAGCTGATGCCACAGAGACCGTTAAATGACCACATGATCCCGCATGCATGCGTCATTTTCCCGTCTCATCCCTGTGGTGCGTTCACGGTTCAGACGTGACGTTAGCCAGCGCTGCAGAGATGGGGTGAGCGTAATCTGAGTAACTTTAGAAATTACTGTATTGGCAGTTACACTGTTTCTCTTTCGAAGTTACTCAGATGCATTGGGAGCCATCATTTCTAAATCTGAGCTGTTTTTACAGGTCAGCATATGACAAACTGTTTCTGTATAGTATGACCCGCACTTCCGTGCTAGCTTAGGGTACAGTGATTGCATTTCCAAGGAATTTTTAAGGTAAAGACTGCTCAGTAAGTGTCATTTGATCAAAACAGAAATTGAAAGCTTACATAGGCTGTTTATTTTGCATTTGTTTATTATATCTGTATGTGTAATGTGTTGCTGAAGTTTTCTGCTTGATAAATATTCTAAAACATTTTACAAAAGCAAATTTATGATAATGATAAATGATAATACTGGGAGAGACATAACAGAGAGACGTGGCTCTCAATTCTGAAATGACATTTATGAGAGAAAGATGGTGAAACTGTAGCTACCAGGAGAGATGCTTTTTAATCTTATTTCTGTGCAAAGCGAGCAAACATTTAGACAGTCTGTATCAGGGTCCATTTGACGTTTGAAATGAAAGTTAATTTAGAAAACGCTTCAAATTAATTATAATTTATTATAAGTGCCGACATATGTTTTGATATGGATGCTAAGTAAAATGATTTTCTTCTAGAAGGAGTCATCCTTTTGAATTTAAGCTTACCGTGTTGTTAATATCTAATAATAATAGTTATATTAAGTTCCAGTCTTAATAGCAAATGTAACATGGGCTTATATGTTGTAAAATGTTGTTGGTCTACCCCCTGCACCCTGCCCCCTACACCTGAACTTCAGGTCCCCCTACCAAAATGTCGCAGACAAAAGAGTGCACCGAGTATTGATTTGTCTCCAAGATGCTATTGGTTCATACATCAGATACAGCACGTACCCATGTAGAAATAGACCAATGTGATATCAAAGATTTTCCTCTAGATGGCAGGACAACCCTCCCCATAATTACAGGTCTGTCAGATGCTGTTCGCAAAGACTGTAGATCAGGGGCGATTTTAGCCCATTTTGGGGGGTATGAATAAAAGAATCAAAGCACCCCCAAAGATTTCTTACTCTTTTTTTTTCTTCTTTTTTTTTTTTTACAATATTTGCTGTTTGTGTGACACACTACTAAAAATATAAAAAAGCATTCAGTATTTGGTTGTGACGTAACATTTTAACAACAAAAGTATAGATATCCCCCCCCCCCTCCCAAAATGGTTTGTTCCAGCTCGCCTCTCCCCTACTCTGGCTCCAGCGCCCTTTGGTGGCTGAGACAGCGGAGCCTGGCTTAAAACAGGACATATTAGCTGCATTTAACCTTCAGTTACTCTTTATATAGTTAGGTAGGAGTCAGACCATGTTTCTTTTTAGCTGAAAAACATTACACCAGGTACCCTGCAGTGTTGGAAACGTGTTTTCCAACAATGTTTGCTACCCTACAGTCCGTCCTGCTCTGTAGTAAAATCAGCCACATTTGACCATCGACATGTTGCTCCCATCGAAATTTATACAGCCTATTTAAAATCTAAAACTTTAAATTGTCTGTAGCTTACTGTTGTTGATACTGTCCTGTTTGAAATGGAATGAGAGAAGTTGGTTATTTTGTCATATGTGCATGTGCCCATATTAAACCCAGGAACAACATTCAGGTAAAACTGTAAGAGCAAATGATCCGTCAATCAAGAATAATGTTGGATCAGTGTTTCAATATTTATATCTTTTATTAGATGTACATGTGGTTTGGTTATTTGCCTTTTGGTTGAAAGTACACTGAGAGAGGACTTTTTTTTTTTTATTAGTGATCTTAATAATATATTTTTTTCATATTGATGTAATTTTTTCATCTAATTGAATACAATCTATATGTGTATGATTGTCAGTCCAAAGAAGGAGAGAGGAAAGAGGGGAACGTGAGGAGAAAGTACAAGGTCAGGAAGAACCAGGTAAGAAAACAGACCGGGAACAGTGACAGGCACAACAGAAACTGTTAAACTGCTTGAGAGAGTTGATCACCAAAAAGTGATAGACAGATTTGCCAACCTCAAGGTGAGGCGACACAGGTTAAAATAAAATAAAAAATCTGCAGAGCCATAGTAGTATCTGTAGTAAAGGTCTTTTCATACATAGTATACATTGTACCACAGGCAAAGTTGCCTCCATTTTGATAATTGTTTTTATCAATATTTTGTACATTTCAAGGACTCTATTTTCATTTATCTGTATTGTATTATACATACACATTAAAAGTGAATCTCAGGGACAGGGAGGAACAGGGGTTTAAATGCACCAAGGAGACAGTCAGAGGGAACTTGGGACAACTGGAGACATGTCAGGATGCAGGGACTGACAGAGAAGGGGAAGAAGTCTCATCGTGACGAGTAAAGTTTATCTTGCCTGTAGTACAGTTGTGGGAAACTTCCAAGTAAGTGTTACATCCTGTGGACAGGAGAACAAGGACTTGGTGGTGGAATGAAGAAGTACAGGAAAGTGTTCAAAGAAAGAGGCATAAGACCTGTTGAACAAGTTTAAGAAAGAGGACTTTTTGACCAGGTTTAGCACAGTTTTGGGGAGTGAGAGGAATGGAGAACAAGTATACTGATTTTCAAGAACGAGGGTGATGTGCAGAACGTTAGTAACTACAGGAGGATAGAGCTGATTAGGCATACCATAAATTGTGGGAAAGAGCTGTTGAAGGTAAGTTAAGAAAAGAGGTGACAATCAGCAAGCAGCAGAGTGGCTTTAAGAGCATTACATAGGTGATGTTTGCTTTGAGTGTTGATGGAGAAGTACAGAGAAGGTCTTTGTGGATCTAGAGAAAGCATTTGATAGAAGACCAAGAGAGGAACTGTGGTACTACCACCCTATCCCTAGCCTCCTCTTTTGTCACACCAACTCTATAACCCTTCTTCACCACATCCATGAATCTTCTCTTTGGTCTTCCTCTTTTCCCAAAATTAGCTTTCTGAACAACACAATAAGTCAGGTTGTTATAATAATACAAATGTTTGGTTTAATGCTTCAAGAGTTTTGATCTTGTTTTTGTTTTTTTATCACCACATGCAGCCTTTATACAGTGCACAAAGTATCAAAACCTCCAGTAAATCCTTCAGCAGGATCTTCCTCTTCAAGAAGAAAAAGGGATTTGTAGTTTTCACAATGGGTCACCACACCATGTAGCTCCACGAGAGTTTTTACACTGGATTCCCTTCTCACAACTCCAAATGAATTGGTGCCTCCTCCCAGGAACAAACTGTAAGAGAAATATGTAAATCTCTACACTGTGGAGCTACACGGATCTTCCTCTTTTACCACAGTAAAATAAAAACGATGAAGTGGATGAGCTGGTAGATCTGTAAACAGAGGTGAGGAACCTTGACCTGAAGGTAGCTGAGAGTCCTCCATTGTATTATCAGAGTCTGGCAGAGGTGGAGAGGAATAACGGTAAGGTTAAATTGCTTTTGGGTGGATAGAGTTTGAGAATGAAGCTGTAGGGCTGGAGGGAGGTGTCAGAATTTGCAGATGAAAATTTAGCTGGCTCCCCGCAGTTCCTCCAGTGGTCTATCAGAGTTTTCCTGCAGATGATACAGTTAATCCCCATCATTCTTTTCAGCATCATTAATATCTGGATGGCTAGCTGGAAAGTGAAAAGGTGTAAGCTTCTGTCTTGATGTAACCACCTTCAAAGATGTTTCCTTATTAATGCTTTAGCAGGTGCTGAAGATGTATGATGATCAGAGATGGTAACGCGTTACTGTAATCTGATTACTTTTTTCAAGTAACGAGTAAAGTAAGGGATTACTATTGCAAAAACGGTAATTAGATTACCGTTACTTTCCCGTAGGAACGCTGCGTTACTGCGTTACTAAAACCGTGATTTTTTGCGAGAATGTTTCACGACAGTGACGTAAGCGAGTGCGCCGTTAGTGACAACAGCTGTGTGCAGATCATATCGATTGTGGGAGAGCGTATGAGCATGCAGCGTTTAAAGCGTGGAAGTACTGACCTTACTTTGAGTTTGATTCCATAAAAAGTGACAAAAACATTAGTGTCCATCGTGGGAAGAAAACTGCTTTTTACAGCGAAAAAAACCCCTAAACTTCCAAGCAAGCACCGAGTGCGCAACGACGTAATGGGAAACTCACAGAGAAACTCGCGGATTCTTCAACTGACCGCGGCACACCTGCACCAGGGTAAACCTCCGCCTACCGCAGTCCTGCTTTACAGGTGAAAATAGAGCAACAGGACCGCTGAGTCTTTGACTTTATTTATTTTCTGCTGTGTTTTACTTGCATCTATTTGAAAGAGTGAGTGTAAACACAAAAAATATTTTATTTTATGTCCTGGAATGTGCAGAAAATAGGTTTAAATGTTAAACTAATTTATTCAAGTCAGAGAATGTTGCATATAATTACATTTTTGCTTGATGCATAAAGTTAAAAGATTAAAACTGATAAAACAAGTTAAAAAAAGAGACTTTTCCATTTGATTACATTTTGTATGATGGATTATGTAGAAAAAGTAGAATTGGGCTGAAAGATCTATCGCTTTATCACCTCTTAAGGTTGTAAATCGTGTTTTTAAAAAGTAACTAAGTAACTAAGTAATTAATTACTTTTGAAAATAAGTAATCAGTAAAGTAATGGGATTACTTTTTTGGGGAAGTAATCAGTAATTAGTTACTGATTACTTTTTTCAAGTAACTTGACCAACACTGATGATGATTCTGTAGGAAAAAAATGTTTTGTCACCATTACTGTCTAATTTCAATTGTGACATCTTTAGAAGAGTGAAGTGATATTTCCACCAACTTCCTCCACCTTCCTGACTCAAGCATCCACCAGCATGATTAACATAGTCTTGAACACCTTGCAGTCTGATGAAACACTCCAGAGCAAAGTACTCTGAGGCAGTCTCCTCGACAGACTCACATCTTTGGCTTGGATGGAAGCCATCGGCCTGGGGAAGTGTTTTTGAATATAAAATAAGAAACATTTTTAGCACTATGAATGTAATGTATACTTTATTAATCTGCGTAGGGAAATTACTTCTCTGCATTTAACCAATTCACTCAGTGAAGCAGTGGGCAGGCACCAATCCAGCGCCCGGGGAGCAGTGTGTAGGGACGGTACCTTGCTCAGGGGTACCTCAGGGTAGCCGTTCAGTGGATTCTTCTGATCACTCTACCTACTGAGCTATCCCTGCCATCTTCCTTCCAAAGAGCTCTAAGTTGCTAGTGAAGGTACACAATCTCGGATGTTAACAGACACAGTTATGTCCTCTTTTTCTTTATCCACAAATCGCTTAACCACTCCAAATGAGGTAAGTTTTAACACTACCCAATCACAAAAGACCTCTTCCCAGAGTCTCACCCACCAGGTACAGACAGAATCCCCCTTGGACATGTTTCCCCATCTTCCACTCATTGGACAAGACTCTGAGCACCACTCATCTAGAAGAGACTCTGTTGGTAGCAACTAGATATGGCAGAGAAATATCACAGCCTTCCCGAGGTAAAGTTTCTCAGTACATCATCAGTCGTGTCACAAACCAAGGACGAGGAAGGCATCATTTTGATTTTTAGGCGCTCCTCTTCCTTGTTAATGTATTTATTCACACTCTAAGACAAGAGTTTTTTGTTTTGTTTTTCTTAACCTTATCACACTGATAGACTGCATGCACTCACCCATAACTAAATAGGCAGGACATGTGGTTAAACACAGCTCTATGATTTGTAGGAGGGATAGAATTGAACTGTAACACAGACACATTTTTTTAAAATTACCCTCTGGGATCTTTCACAACCTTTTGTGACCTTAGCTGTCAAAACATAGTCTGGTAAAAGGTATATAGTTTTGGTGTATGCCGTTGTATTTTAGCAGTAACGCCCAGTGCACGTCACTGGGTTCCTCCTCCTTTGTGTCTGTCAGCGTGTGTGTGTGTGTATGTGTGTGTGTCCCTGTGCATCCATGTGTGTACATGCCTGGTAGGTTAAATCCAGTTTCTCCTCGTTTCTATCTCTCTTTCTGCCTGCCTCTATAACTCACACACTCACACTAGCTTTGCTCTTTGGCAACACACACACACACACACACGCACACACACATATTAAAACCACACAAATTCAACAGAGGATTGTAGTTGGTCCATTTTTCTGGTGCTTTAAAACTCAATATATCGCCTTCATGGAGGATTACCACAAACCTGACCAGCAGACAGTGCAAGCACTGAGGAACATCGCCAACCGCCTCCGAATCAACTCGATCAAGGCAACAACTGGAGCGGGCAGCGGGTAAGTTGCATTTACTGATTCTTGCACACGAGCTTTGCTGTAAGATTGTAAATGAACTGCACATATAAACATAAGAAATGTGTGCATAACATAATGCAAAACCTAGTTTTCCTTTGCATCGTGCACTCATCAACAGAAATAGTCACACCCAATGAACTATGCATGAACAGATTAGGATGTAAGGAACAATGTGTTCTGCTTTTGTTCTCCTCCTTTGACAAATTTAGATTTGGCTGAAATAATTTTAGCATTTTATTTCAGAAAATGTAAATATCTACATTGTGTTATTTCCGTGTAATTATACTTTATTTATAGCATATTAGAGATACACAATTGTTTAAAAAAAATTCCAAATCTTTGATGTGCAAGCAGAAATGAATGAAAAACATGAACAGATCAGGGTGACATCAACAGAATTTAGGTTATTTGATTTTTTTTTACATTTACTTTGGTTACAAGATAATAATTGTCTATAATCATCTATTTTACTAGATATACCCCTATGAACAATTCAACAGAGCAGACTACCCTGTATAGTATAATGGTGGGTGAACTGTACGTAGCAATAGACTCGAGTACTGTGTGGCCGCTGCAATCATGCGATCCTCTTCAATGGAAATTTCAATGAAAAGCTGCCTGTAATCTTTAATATAATTTCTCCTTCGAGCTCTTATTGATTATGAATGTCTAATTTTGAATAGCAAGAAAATTATTTTATCGGAGCCTAACTCCACATTGCACAATTCTGCAGTGTTAAGCCTACAGTGATATGAAAAGAAAAACACTGAGCACCGAGAAATATTACTTGACTTAAAATATTCCAAGACTTATTAGAATTAATGACTTATTGATCTTGAATGCTTGGAAAGATGGAAAGGATAGCAACGAGCTGAACACAGCAAAATACTTGCCTTCAGACTCCATGGAGCTGGAATTTGTGATTTCTTTGTGACAGAAGTTGGCGGTTTAATATAATGCATTAATGCCAATTATTTATAGATGCAACATATTTTAATGCTACAATTAATTTTGGGCAGCATATACTAACAGTTTACGGGTCTCTGTGTGATTGTCTTTGCAAAAGCAATTTGAAGTGGTGGTTTTTTTTTTGTTTTTTTTTTTTTGTTTTGTTTTTTTGAAGTGGTGTTTTTGACTTTTTTGTGTTGCACTCTTTTGAATAGAATCTTCATTTGGCATCTCAAGCTGAAATTTTAGCTAATTAAGTGTGCTTTGTGATAGCTTTACCTAGAGTGATACTGCAGCCTTTTGGGACAGTACCATAAATGTATAGCTATAGTGGATTTTATGCAAATACAGTAGGCTACTAATAATAAACATATTAAAGTTTAACCTGTATTTTCTGTGTTTTTGAGTTTGCTGTTTATTTGGATTCATTTTAATAGCACCCTCTCATACACTGTGCAGATATCCCACGTCATGCTGCAGTGTGGCAGAAATCATGTCTGTGCTTTTCTTCCACACTATGAAGTACCGCCCTGAAGACCCAAGAAACTTCAACAACGACCGCTTTATCCTGTCTAAGGTAAGAGTCAGTAAGCTCCGCTGGTCTGAATATGAGAGCCTCTGTTCCTTTTGTAATTGTAATGCCTTGCTTCTTTTCATGTCTATCTCAGGGTCATGCTGCTCCTGCGTTGTACTCCATATGGGTTGAAACAGGTTTTCTCAAGGAGAGCGAATTGCTCAGTTTATGCCAGGTTGACTCTACCCTGGAGGGGCACCCAACCCCCGTAAGCCGCCACATACTGTACCTATAACACACCTCAGGACTCAAAGAGCACAAACTCTACTCAGAGTTTATTGATTTATTTGATCTGTGTACATTTCAGAAACAACAATTTGTGGATGTCGCCACTGGATCGCTGGGGCAGGGTCTTGGTGTGGCCTGTGGAATGGCTTACACTGGGAAATATTTTGACAAATCCAGGTAATTCCTTGTCCACACGCAATACACAAAACACCTATGGGAAAAAAAGGTGTTTTTGCAGCTTTACATGAAAATATCAACTCAGTTGTTTAAATTATTGACACAGCGTTGCATCGTATTTTTTTTTGTAGTGCTTTGAATTAGGATTTTCTGTCATTCTGTGGGTGTATACTGCAGCTACATGATCTGCTCTAACAATTCTTCTGCTCTAATAATCACAGGCGCAGCAGTCACGCCTGAGATATTTTTACCACCCAAGCAGATTTCATTTTGGAGTAAAATCCAGATATTATGCCGTAGACTGTTTATTTGTTTTAAGTTGCCACAAAAGTGGAACGCTGTCATATTTTAATATTCCTTTGTATAAGCAGCTACTTTGATGACATTTGATTCATCTGCTAATATTTCAGACCGTGTGTGATTAATAGGTGAATAACAGTACAAAAAATGGTCTTAGTTAAACACTATTTGGCTCTTATGGCAAAGTAAGTTACAAAGGTAGGTGTGAAATTAAGTAGTCACATCTCAGCCCTCAGGAAGCTTAAACACGTCACAGCTGATTACCCATCCAGGTGTCAGATAATGGCGATAAAACAAGCCTGACTGGAAAGGCGTTTTCCTCAGATATGACTTTTTTTTTCTCACATCCACAACACATCACCCTCATCTACACAAACATAAAACACAAATACAGTATGCACAGTATAATCATGTAATCTTGGCTTGTTCTCCAGTTACCGTGTCTTCTGTCTGCTGGGGGATGGTGAGATGTCAGAGGGGGCTGTCTGGGAGGCCATGTCATTTGCCTCCTACTACCAGCTTGACAACCTGGTGGCCATTATGGACATCAACCGTCTTGGCCAGAGTGACCCTGCACCCTTGCAGCATCACGTAGAAAAATATCAGAAGCGTTGTGAAGCCTTTGGGTAAAATTGCATATGAGAAATCCATACTGATTTAGAGGCTGGTTAGCATCCGTTTATGGTATAAGCTCTGAAGGAAGACTGTATTTTCCTATATTTTCTGTATTTCACATATTTACGTATTTCTTATTTCCTATATTTCACATAAATATGTGTGAGACATACCGAAAGCCTTTTCATGTGTGTGTCTATAGCTGGCATGCTATCATTGTCGACGGACACAGCGTAGAGGAGCTTTGCAAGGCTCTGAGCCAGCCATGCCACCAACCCACTGCCATCATAGCCAAAACCATTAAGGGCAAAGGCATTCCAGGTAAATATTGTCTTTCATCTTTGCACCCTTTGCACTCATTTTAAAATAAATGATATTCAAAAGTACACTGCAGTTTTGCAGTTTGAATGGCACCTACCGAGTAATGTATGTGTGCATATGAATTAAATGAACATAAGAGCATTTTTTTGTGTTTTCAGCTGCAGAGGATAAGCTGGGTTGGCACGCCAAAACTCTGCCCAAAGACATGGCTGACATGGTCATGAAGGATCTGCAGAGCCGTATCATGAGTAGCAGCAAGCACCTGTACCCACCTGCTCCTATTGAGGACTCCCCACCTGTCAGCCTAAGAAACATCAGGATGCCAAGCGCACCCAGCTACAAGGCTGGAGAAAAGGTCTGTAAAGTGGACATGAATACAAATACTTTATTCTCCAGGTAGCAATGAATGAATGAATGAATCCCAAACAACCGTGTCTACAAAAAAGTTGGAATGTTGTATGAAATGTAAATAAGTTTAGATCAGACATTTGCAAATCATACAAACTCTGTGGTTAACTGAAAATATTACAAAGAAATGCACAGAAACTGTGAAGTTTGAGCCAAGTATGGGGTGGCTGTAGCTCAGGAAGTAGAGCAGGCCATCTACTAATCGGAAGATTGGTGGTTTGATCCCTGCATGCTCCAGTCTGCATGCCAAATATCCTTGGGCAAGATACTAACCGATGCATCCATCAGAGTAGGAATGTTAGATGGAAAGCACTTAAGCATAGAAAAAGGTGCTTGTATGATAGGTGTGACTAAAGCATGTCTTATAAAGTGCTTTGAGGGCTCTGGGAGAGTAGTAAAGCACTATATAAGAATCAGTCCATTTAACATTTAATTATGGAAACTAATTCAGTGCAGGGACAACAAAAGGGGAGGTTAGACATGATCACCACTCTGTGGGAATCTACATAAGCAAAAGGATATGTTAGAGCATAAATTTAAGTATAAATAAAAGAATAAATATGTGTAAGATGTGTATGATCAATCAAGACAAGAATTCAAAAGCAATCATACTTGAACTTGTGCGTCTATGAAGTAGCAATTAAAACCAATTGGTATATAAATATATCATGTTTGATTGTAGCAAATGTTTTGAATTTGCATTTACTCAAAGCAAACACAATAGATTTTTCACAAAAGCGAAAGCCTGATTCATTAAAAATGAAAGCATAGACAATGTTAACCAAACCAACTTTTGTTCATATAAGAACAGTAAAATGTGGTTTGTGTTCATCATTGAGAGTCCTGGTTTTAAACAGTGTTGCCTAAAGTCCATATTATTCACACCCCCTTCAAAAGCTTGTGGTTTCAACTGCCTCCCAATATACAAAGCACAGGTTTCCTGCAGCCCCTTCTGCAGGTGGTCTGCCCACAGGAGGGTGGACCCATGTGGCTGATCCAGGCCCCATGGACTAAGGCCTGGGAACCAGGTGCTCGGCAAGCCTGGCTTTTGGGGAACGGGGCTCATCTGTGTCTAGATTTTTCTACACAGAGGTGCTCTTGATCTGGTCCATCACCCAGAACTAAACTGCCTTGGAAGACCCAACCAGGGCAAAATGCCTCGAAAACATAGCTCCTGGGATCACTTAGGCATGCAAAACACTCCACAGAAGTAAAGAGCCAATTTGGGATATATATTAAAATAAAGGGAAAAAAAACAAATAAAACAAATTGTCACAAATTAACTATCACAATTTTCACAGTTAATACATTAACATGAATTCAGTTATTAAAAATTGTTGATCGGAATACTTTTAATTGAATTCAGTACAACAGTACAGTTCAGTACAACTAAAGAGGAGGTTAGGCCTGATCACCACAGGCGTTTAAAGGATTTGTAAATCATTGTGTTCTGTTTTTCCTTTTGCAGCATCCAACCTTTGCAGGTTGTAAAAAGATTGATGAATTTGGCCTCCTTTTCTCTGCAGATTGCCACACGGAAGGCTTACGGAATGGCACTGGCCAAGCTGGGACGCTACAATGAACGTGTTGTGGCCCTTGATGGAGATACCAATAACCTCACCTACTCAGAGATCTTTAAGAATGAGCATCCCAACCGTTTTGTTGAGTGCTACATTGCTCAGCAAAACATGGTATGATCTTTGGTCAAATTTACGCCTTTTTCTTGATAAAAAATATTTCTTCAAAAACAGATGTGAATCCTATCATTCTGTCACTTTTAGTTTAATGCTATAATTTCATTTTAGATGTAACAGAGTTGCTTTTTAATAGCGATTCTTCTCCGTAAACTGCTCTTCGTTTGCTGTCTGCACAACCTAGCTTGCCATAGCTGCTGAGCTGAGCTTATGTTATTAAATTATAGATGGCTTGTCTGTACCTGCCCTGTAATATAAGGATAGTCACATAAAAAACTCAAGTTCCTCCTTTTACATCAATGTGGCAGCTGCTGACACCAGTGGTTAGAAAACCCCTTTATTTTGCTTCGGTCAACATTTTATCAGATCCTAATTTGAAGAGAGACAATCGAATTCTAATTTCTTGTCTTTTCATGTCCCCAGCAGCAGCCTGCTTCAATGTAGGTCAGGCATTTCCATGATGATAAGCAGTTATGACAAGTGTATTCAGAAGTAAAATATTAATCACTACAGAGGGTGGGACCATCTGGCTGAATGCATGAGAAAAGTCAAAAGTTCAAGGGTACAATCGAGATGAAATTAAAAAAATATGCAAGACTCACCTACACTGAAAAAAAGGAAATTGGTTGGTTGTTGCATTTACAAAAGTCTAACTTGTAATTTGAGCAAAATAATTTCATGTTTCTATGGTGAATGTAATTAAAACATGTTGGATCTGTTTGAAATTCAACAACTTCATTTGTTCTTGTTGAGATGACATGTCAAGGACAAACAG
The DNA here is from genome assembly GCF_057382095.1 of Aulonocara sp. 'chitande type north' Nkhata Bay. Taxonomy (NCBI): domain Eukaryota; kingdom Metazoa; phylum Chordata; class Actinopteri; order Cichliformes; family Cichlidae; genus Aulonocara; species Aulonocara sp. 'chitande type north' Nkhata Bay. The sequence continues at coordinate 25,627,952 of NC_141348.1, forward strand.
AAAATTCTGTTTCAAGCCTTGTAATCATAGCTTTCCTACTTTTGTTAAGCCTGGAAGGACAGCTTTGTGGTGTGGTGGTTAGCACTGTTACTTCTTTTAACTCAGTTGTTTAATTGTCTGCCAAAGCAAAACAATTGTGTGCAACCAATGTCCACAATTGAATTAAGTAAATCCAACATGTTCTGTTTTTCAGTGTACAAAAACTTAATTAGTTACAAACAAAAACAAATGGAGTTTCGTTGAATTCATTTATGTAGCGTCAGATGTTACTTTTGAGAAAGAAGAGAAGATGTGGGACTGTGGAAAGGTTTGGAGACAGGACAAAGGAAATTATTTGTAAGAGGAGGTATGCCACTGATCCTGTCCATATGGTAAAATAAGCTTCAGAGATTTTTGCAAAACTTTCTGCTTACTGTGGTCTTTAGTTCAAAGAGGCTTTCAAATATGGTTTGCACTACAGATATTTTACCCTCTGGGTGATCTTTTTGTGGTGACGTTCTTGCAGCCTGTGTCTCTTTAGTTTGGCACATGAAGGTTTCCTCGCTCGCAAAGGTACTAAGAAATAATGATTTCATTTCCCAGGTCAGCGTTGCGATGGGATGTGCTGCCCGAGAGAGGAATGTGGTATTTGCCAGCACTCTTGCTTCCTTTTTCACTCGCGCCTATGACCAGCTTCGTATGGCAGCGATCTCAGAAAGCAACATCAATCTGTGCGGCTCTCACTGCGGTCTGTCCACCGGTCAGTAGACTGCTGCCAATGAGCAATTCACATAAAAACCCTTCTCATACATGTCACCAAACTCACACCTTCACAAATTCACCCTCATCCCCTCTTACACTGAATCCAACCACTTCAGAGCACCCAGTTCCTCAGAATATATCCACAGCCTCCTTAATAAATGCACAAGTGTATACAAAGAAGTCTGTGTCAGTTTGTGAGTTGTTTCAATCCTTTCTATTTTTCCCCTCTAATGCTGTGTTTTCCTTGCCATTTACCCTCCTTGACCTTACAGCTATTACTCAAACTTCCCCCTTTTCTCCTTTCGTGTCTGCCCTGGAAGCTGTCAACAGGGAACCAAGTGTCCCTCTGTTAGTGCAGGTACACTGCATGCAGCCGAACTTTATGCTTGTGCACCTGCATGCTTCAGCTCACCTAACAAGTAGATAACTTTTGAAGATTTCCTCAGTGTTGAATGCATAAAATCAACTATAAATGTGTATGTTGCAGGAGAGGAGGGCCCTGCCCTGATGGGTCTGGAGGACGTAGCTATGTTCAGGGCCCTTCCCACAGCAACCATTTTCTATCCCTGTGATGGTGTGTCTACAGAGAAGGCTGTGGAACTGGCTGCAACCACAAAGGTACTTAAACAAAAATGGCAGCGTTACAGCTCCCCTACATGATCATCTATTGCAGTAATGATCTTTTCATTTTCCTTTTCATTTAGGGTGTTTGCTACATCCGAACCAGCCGCCAAGACTGTGCTATCATCTACAACAGCAATGAGGACTTCCATGTTGGACAGGCAAAGGTGAGACACTATTTGTGCTTCTCTTAAGACAGTGAGAGATAAACACATGAGGCAGAAATGGCAGATTATTGTTCCAAAATAATCACTCGAAACACTACAGCTTATAGAGGGTACATTTCCTTCTCTTTGACAGGTGGTGTACCAAAGCAAGGACGACCAGGTCACTGTGGTGGCAGCTGGAGTGACTTTGCACGAGGCCCTTGCTGCAGCTGAACATCTAAAGAAAGGTCCGCAAGATATGTGCTGACACATCCAGAACAATTACAAGAAAAACATTGTAATCCGCTGCTAGCTGGTCAGATTTATATCTCTATTTTTTTTTAGAATGTATCTGTTAGACCATTGCTGTTCCTTAGAATAGGTTTTGAATGGTTCTGTGTTCAGTTTGTCATTTAAATGTTAGCCTGATCTTAGTTTTTGTGTTTCTTGCACAAACTATGCTTTCTTTATCAGGTTGGCAGAACTGCTATATTATCCTATATTCAATCGCTGTGGTTCGGTTAACCGTATGATGTATCTTTATGCATTGTATTTTTCATCTTCCAGAGAGGATCTCTGTCCGAGTGATTGACCCCTTCACACTCAAACCTTTGGATGTCAAAACGATCATCGACCACACACGTGCTACCAGGGGAAGGATCCTCACTGTCGAGGACCACTACTACGAAGGTAGGTTTATATAGAAGTTGCTTGGATTTTGCATATTGCATGCCTATCGCCAACCAAGCAGCAACAAGCTCAGTAGCATAATGCGGCTGCGCCTCGTCATTGGCGCATATCCTTGGGAGTGTTGTGGTGGCATGTTTCCATTGGTTCACTGATGTAGACGGGTTGTGCTGGCAATTGCTTATTGGCTGAGGGCTGAGACCGCCTGTCGCGTGCCTTCATTGCAGGCAAGGTATTGGTACTGTGGTGCATTTTGTAAGTGCGACAGCCATGGAGGCAGAGTGCTGTCAGATTTCCTTAGCTAAGCGGGTGCCCATGGGGCTGACTGTGACCTAGATAACACAGACAGCTCTGGCCTGTGCCTACTAAGAGAAAGGGGATGGGTGATGGCATGGATGAGGCTGGACAAAGGAAATCTAACAACTGTAATTTGTCTGATGTTGTGCATCTCATTCATTGTACATCTGGAACAGTTGTGGTGCAACGTTCAAGGGGATCATTTTTACACTTAGCTGTAATGATTTTTTTGTTATCCCTTTATGTAATGTGTGCACAGAGGCTCAGTGTTTTTGGATACTGTAATGGGAGCCAAATATGCTTGAACTTCCCGCTCCATGTTTTTATTCTTGGACACAATTGGGCAGTACTTCAAAATTACAAATACAGTACTTGCTACATTATTACATCTATAAGAAATAATGTAAAACAATATCATTCAAAGGCATAATTTTTCTATATAGCTACCTTTATTTCATTTTTTTATTTACTTCTGAATTTAGGACTTTACACACACAGCCTGAGATGACCATGTTAGAAATGTCCCATCCTTAAGACATCACATTAACCAGACAGTTAAAAATGCATTTAAGTGGATTTGTCTTTCACATTTGTCTTTTATATATTCCTTTGCTGTTTTTCTACAGGTGGTCTTGGCGAAGCAGTGTCTTCAGCAATGGTCAATGAGTCTGGCTTCAGTCTGCACCGTCTCGCTGTGTCCCACATTCCTCGCAGTGGAAAACCCCACGAGCTGCTGAAGATCTACGGTATCGACCGTGATGCTATTTCTCAGGCCATTCGCAAGATGGTCAGCAGCTCTACCAATGCCAAGTAACTTTCTCCCTGCAACCACCTACCTATCCAATTACACCCCTGAAGATAAGGCTAGTAGTCAAGTATGTTTTCGATTCCCATGGCACCCAACTCTTTGATTTTGTTCACAGTGAATACCCCTAAGTGTGTAGGCTACTAAAGTAATGTGATTTTGTGCTGTACACATTAAAGTAGAGTTCCACGTTTGCCTTCCTTTTTGTGTATTTATCACCAAAAACTGAGACACACAAATTCATGCAACATGCATATCCTCACTGATAATACCAGCGTTGTTATAGACCCATTTCAATGACAGAGATGTGGACATAACTGACATTTTCATTGGTTGATGCTCACTATTAAAAAATAATAATAATAATCCGGTATTACATGTCTGCTGTGTGATGCTCTAATGTGTTCTTAATGCTCTTGGATTCATTCAACTGACAGTGGTTTTATATTGTTTTGCTATAGCTTGTAATACTGAGTGGGGCATAGTTTTCAAGTCGGTGTTTATCATAGAGTGTGTGTGTCAGACAGAAACTTAGTGAGTTGTTGTTGTGAAAGACAATAGGAAACAAAGTGAAAGAAATGTGTACATGTCATAAAGAGCAGTCATGCAGAGCCAGAATTTAAACATTCAGATGATTTCACTTTCATTTTTGTAGTTCTTAAATTTATTTCTATTCACCATTGTCTTTTGTTATTGAAATTTCAGTTACCGTAAACCAACACACCTCAGTGTTCATTTGTGCTCTAGCACTGCTTTTGGACCTCAACAGCAGTGTAATCTTTACACAACGTCGAGCAAAGAAGAGCCACCCGGTGCTGATAGGGGGTATAGTGGGCTGTGATGTTGAATAGCTAGTTACGTCCAGCGTGTCAGCCTAAGAACACTTTCTTTGTTACTTGAAATTTTGTATGTACCATACTTTCATGTAATAAAGCCCTCTGCATTTGACTTTGACCATTTACAATAGTTTCTATTCGCCTTTGTGTTGACGTGTGTTATTTAAGCACTGCTCATAAACAGCAATCTGCAACTATAATGGGAAAGTATCTATGAAATTTATGAACAGCCATCAGCTTCAGCATGCATTGGTATGAGACAGGCCCATCTTATGAAAGTCAGATGAACTTCAGTGTATTGGTATAACATACATTCACAAGATTGCAGAGACATTTATAGTGGAAAAAAAGAGGAAACTACAGTGTTTGTTTCTACAGTGACATAAAACGTCGCCATCTCGTCATCTTAAATACCACTTAAATAGCTTCCTGTAAATCCCCCCACTGTAATTTTAAAATCACTACCACCAGGTTCTCGTTCTCTCTCTCAGCTTCCTGTTCAAGGCAAGGCAAGGCAAGGCAAGTTTATTTGTATAGCACAATTCAACAACAAGGTGATTCAAAGTGCTTTACAGAGACATTAGAAACAAGAACAAATAAAAAGCATGATTTAAAATTGAATAAAACAAGCAAATAAACTAACTAACTAATTAACAAACAAACAAACAACAGTATATAAAATCAAAACAGATAAAATCAGAACAGTAGATAAAATCAGTAGTTAAATGTAAGTTTTGAAATTTAAGCTTAAAGTGTGGATTTGGTGCTTTATTCAAATGCAGCTGAGAACAGGTGAGTCTTCAACCTGGATTTAAATAAACTGAGTGTTTCAGCTGATCTGAGGCTTTCTGGGAGTTTGTTCCAGATATAAGGAGCATAAAAGCTGAATGCAGCTTCTCCGTGTCTGGTTCTGACTCTGGGAACTGATAAAAGACCGGATCCAGATGACCTGAGGGATCTGGATGGTTCATACTGGGTCAGGAGGTCATTGATGTATTTTGGTCCTAAACCATTCAGAGCTTTATAGGCCAGCATCAGAACTTTAAAGTCTATCCTCTGACGGACAGGCAGCCAGTGTAAGGACCTCAGAGCTGGACTGATGTGGTCCACTTTTTTGGTCTTAGTGAGGACTCGAGCAGCAGAGTTCTGAATGAGCTGTAGTTGTCTGACTGATTTTTTAGGTAGACCTGTAAAGATGCTGTTACAGTAGTCAAGCCTACTAAAGATGAATGCATGGACTAGTTTTTCCAGGTCCTGTTGAGACATCAGATCCTTTATCCTTGATATATTCTTGAGGTGATAGTAAGCTGACTTTGTTATTGTCTTAATGTGTTTTTCTAAGTTTAGGTCTGCATCCATCACTACACCCAAATTTCTCGCCTGGTTTGTGGTTTTTAGATGTATAGATTGAAGTTCTCTGGTGACCTGTAATCGTTTTTCTTTGGCGCCAAAGACTATTACCTCAGTTTTGTTTTTGTTTAGCTGGAGAAAATTGTGGCACAACCAGTCATTGATTTCCTCAATGCAAAGAGCCTGTACAGGGCCTCGGTCTCCTGGTGACATTGTGATATATATTTGTGTGTCATCTGCATAGCTGTGATAGTTTATTTTGTTGTTGTTTATAATCTGTGCCAGTGGGAGCATGTAGATGTTAAACAGAAGGGGTTCCAAGATGGAACCTTGGGGAACTCCACATGTGATACTTGTCTGCTCAGATGTGAAGTTACCTATTGATACAAAGTATTTCCTGTTTTCTACGTATGTTTTGAACCAGTTTAGTACAGTTCCTGAAAGACCTGTCCAGTTCTCCAGTCGTTTGAGTAATATGTTGTGGTCAACTGTATCAAATGCTGCACTGAGATCCAGTAAAACTAGGACTGACATTTTTCCACTGTCTGTATTCAGACATATGTCATTAAACACTTTTGTCAGAGCGGTTTCAGTGCTGTGGTTCTGTCTAAAACCTGACTGGAAGGCATCGTAGCAATTATTCTGTTTTAAGAAGTAACTGAGCTGTTGGGAAACTGCTTTTTCAATGATCTTACTTAAAAACGGGAGATTTGAGATCGGCCTGTAGTTGTTCATTTGTGTCTTGTCAAGATTGTCCTTTTTCAGTATAGGTTTGATTACAGCAGTTTTTAGTGATTCTGGAAACACACCTGATAATAAAGAAAAGTTGACGATCTGTAACAGGTCTGACTCTAAAGTCTTTGAGACCTTTTTGAAAAAACTTGTTGGCAGGACATCTAAACAGCAGGAGGAGGAGTTCAGTTGACCTAAGATGTCCTCCAGGTCTTTGCTGTTAATAGGTTGAAACTGTTTCATGGTGTTTAAACAGTTTTTTGGTGGACACAGTACATATCCTGGATCTGCTGTTGATGTACCAATTGCTTGTCTAATTTTTTGGATTTTTTCAGTGAAGAATTTGGCAAAGTCATTGCAGGCCATGGTCGAATGAAGTTCAGCTGCCACTGACACAGGAGGGTTTGTTAGCCTGTCAACTGTCAAAACAAACAAATGCATTTTTTGGGTCATACAATTCCCAACTTTCAGAAATATTTTAAAACATTGAATGAATTCTGAAGAAGTGCTCCTAAAACTTGTACTAGCATGCCCCCTACAGGAGCGAATAAAGAAAAAGAAATAATGACATCCACCACCACACAATTCATATCAGTCATAATCGATTAAGAAAAAGAGTTTAAAGTTTAGTTAAATGAAGATCAGTGCCATAATATAAGAAAACCCGTGTTTGCTTGTAGATCGAGCATTTTGACTGAACATATTTCCTCTCCATATTTCCCACTGGCCTTCTACACTCTTCACCCTAAACTTTGATAAGCACTGCTCTTTATACAGTCTGTGTTCTACAGGAATGTGCAAAAATAGTTTGTAAAGAGGACAAACCTCAGAGAGCTGTATTTCCGTTTTGCTCCTCTAAGAGCAAACGTTATGATTCCACATCCATACGATAGTGTGTAAACTGAAATACACAATATTTAACCACAGTTAAAACAGTATATCCCCTGAGTATCTGAATATTCCATGTATTCTATAAAGTCTTATATTTAAAGTATTGTGGTCTTACCATGATATGAGTGGAGGTGCAACAAAGCAACAAATAGTGCAACAGCAAATCCCCAGTAGGTATCTAAGGAGAGTTTGATGGTAATGTTTAGCTTTTATACAAAACCTAAATATGGATGTAAAATTAGGATTCTGACTTTGATATAGCAGCAGGAAGTACCTCCTTTGTTGTAGGGCGCACCTTTACATCTTTTAGTATGGGCAGGCAGGCCTGAGCAGGGTAGAAAAGTCAACACAGACATTGTGACAAGCAAAACCTGCAGTGCATTATGTAAAATTACATTTTTCTTTTTGGAAAAAAAATTTCGCTTAAAATTTTTTTGTGAATTTTATAAAAAAATTCTACTTACCAGTAAACATGCCCAGAATCTCAAACGCTATGGTGCAAAATATACCAAGACATACTGGAACTGAGAGTGCTGAAAGTGAAAGCAAAAATAATAAATGGGTCGTTAATCAATCTTGGCTCAGCCAGGGGTTAATTACTTTGAACAGCGGCTTAAAAAGTGTAACTTACTTCGAAATGGCCTATAGAAAGCCATTCCACATCCCAGTCCAAAGCAGATTGAATAGAAATGGTAATATTTATCTGAAATGTTCAGAATAATAGGTTTCAAATGAATATTCTACATAAAGGAACATTTCTGCCAAATCTGCTGATAATAAATAAACATAATAGATATACATACAGTGTTGATAAAAGTCAAAAATTAAATTCCTTTTGTACTCCTGAAAAAGAAATGATCAGTAGCTTGATGGATAAAAAATACAACATACTGCTGCTTGATAGGAAATAAGAAAAAAAAGCATGTGAGAGAAAGTGAAAGCAGCAATAGACACACTGTGTAGACACATTGTTATATTTATAACACAATGTGTCTACACAGAGCAAGAGCTACAATCGTAGATAGAAAACCTCAGCGAAAGGCAGAAACGCAGGTGTACACACCATTTCAGCTCAGCTGCTCCTGAAGTCCCCAGGCAGGTGTAGCTGAACAAAACAAACAGCATTCAGTAGACAACTTCCTCAAACTGCTGCCAAGGACTGTCAGTACCAAGAATTACCACTGAATGGAAGTCCCGCTGACACAGTTTTTCTTTCACATTCACGTGTGTCAAAGGTTAAAAACAATAAGACAGTGCTCTGTCACCTTGTGAAGTACTAGATTTGAATCAGGTCCTCAGTTGTTTGGCATTCAAATTTTTACACAAAAAAACCGACACTCTTTGCACTCTTTGATCACATGACCACAACTTGGTGTCAGTCAACGTAGTTCATGAGCAGATTTATGACAGATACCTTTTGACCATTTAACAAGACTTCTAAAAGTACTTAATTGCCAGCTACTTTTATAATAAACGTTTTCCATTCTCTAATAAAGAAGAACATAAACAAAATATTAAATATTTTTTGTGATTTTTTAAAATATATTTATATTCATTAGCCCCCTTTTTTAGTTACAGATAGTTGCAGATTTGTCAGCTGCACATCCATGACCCAAATCTCCCATTGTATCACATCCCAAGGGTGCTCTATTGGATTGATATCTGATGACTGTGGAGGTCATTTGAGTACAGTGAACATGTACAAGAAACCAGTTTGAGATCATTTGAAGACAGTTATCCAGCTGGAAACAGTCAATAGAAGATAGCCACAGTGTAAACAGATGGACATGGCTAACAGCAGAATTCAGGTAGACTGTGGCATTTAAATGATGCTCAGTTAGTACTAAGAACCCCAAAGTGTTCCAAAGAAAATATCTCTCACACCATTGCGCCATCAGCATTAGCATGACCAGCTGATACAAGGCAAGATGGATCCATGCTTTCATCTTATAACAAATTCTGTCCCTACCATCAGAATGTTTCAGCAGAAATGAAGACTTATCAGATCATGCAATGTTTTTTTCCCCCACAATCGTCTATTGTCCAATTTCCTGTTCTTAGCTGCCACTTGTATGGAACCCGCTGTGGTCTTCTGATACTGTAGCTAATGTTCTTCAACGTTGCACGAGTTGTGCATTTAGAGATGCTGTTCTGCACATCTTAGTTGTGGTGAATTGCCATTTGAGTTACTGTTGCCTTCCTATGAGCTTGAAGCAGACATCAACCATGCTCACAGGATATTTTCTCTGTAAATCCTAAAGATGGTTGTCTGCAATAATCTCAGTCGAGCAGCAGTAAAATACTCAAACCAGCCTGCCTGACACCATCAATCATAAAACTTAAATGAAAGTCACCTAACTCACCTTTCTTCCACATTCTGATGCTCAGTTTGAACTTCAGCAGATAATATTGGCCATGTCTACATGCCTGGATGCATTAAATTGCTGCCATGTGATTGGCTGATTTGATATTTGCGCTTACGAGCAGTTGAACAGGTGTACCTAATAAATAAAGTGACTGAAGATCATATTTCTATAATTAACTAATCTACTGTTCATTCGACAAGTGAGTATAACAAAAATACCCATAAACTCTAATAAAGATCCTAATAAATATGCAATGTAATTATAGTTGCAGTTTCACAGTTGATTCTCTAGATGGCGTTTCAATAAACTGTGGGGTCATGTCTCGGCAGACGCAATGCATTCTGGTACTTGAAGTCAACGCGGCTTCAGAAGCAAGGAGTCCTTGAGGTAGCGCGCCTCACTGAAAACTACATTTCCCTTCGTAGTCACGCTGATTTGAATGCCGTGTAGGGGGAGCGTTTTTTTCTAATCGATGAGCTCAACTGAAGTTTCCTCTGTCAGCTTCAAGAAGAGGCAGAAAAATATCGAGAATGAGCAAACTGTTGTCCAGTTTGAGCTCCGTCGAGGTCCGCAGTGAGTGAAAGGCCGGGAAGCTAAACACAGTTTAAGCCCAACAATGCGCCCCAAACAAAGAAGGCAGTGATTTGCGGTCTTGGTGGTTTGCTCCGCTGCTCCCGCTAGTTAGGGCTGGGTCCCGTTACGGTTGGGAGTCGGCGGCTCGCCAAGATGTCTATGGAGGAGCAGGAATATCCTGAGGCGGTACTGGTGACAGAAGCCGGGCCGCAGTGGCTCCAAGTCGAAGTGGAGCGTCTGACCCGGGAGCTTCGCGAAACGACCCAGGAGAAGATCCAGGCGGCTGAGTATGGGCTGGCGGTGCTGGAGGAGAAACAGCAGCTCAAGCAGCGATTTGATGAGTTGGAGACGGACTACGAGACGGTCCGACAGGAACTGGATCAGCTGAAGGAGGTAACCCGAGGTCACCGCCACGCAGCCAGATATAAGTCCTGGCATCAGTCAGTATGTGAAGGCGAGGAGAGCAACTTAGTGCATGTTATAATAGCAGCACGGTGGGAATTTAGAGTGACATCGGGGATCAAACTGGAAGCAGTCGGTAGTGGGGTTTGCTTCCCCTGAGCCCCAGCCATGTCTATTTATATCCCTCCTGCCTCCTCAAATATTATATGAAGTTTGAAATATGCATAACCACCTCCAAGCAGAAATATTGCAGTGTTACCTAATGTTGCCTCGCCTTAAAGGATGAAAACTGTCATTAGTTTTGATTACTTGCCTTTACTTGCTCCAAAGGCTGAGGCCTTGAAATCAGACTGTAGCTGCAGTGGCTTATGTCACATTTAAGCCTGTTTGGCCAATTTGCTTTTAACCTGTTTAAAAATAAGTTTTTCCAGTGGTGAAATCATTAAAAAAAAGTTAACAGCCCTGAATAGCTGCGTTTCTTTTCATCTCCTAATAGCTTGTCTGTTGAGACATTATTAACCCACAGTGTCAGCCAACCCCAAGGCCCTTCAGTCTCACAGTAGAGGAATAACCTCTACAGCTAAATATGACAGGTGAAGGCATCTATCAATCTAGTAAACATTAAGCTGAACAAAGATAACTTGGCAACACTTTTTCACAGCAACTCATGAGATGCACCGCCAGCCACTGAGATCCTAACATGTGGGAAAATCTGTCTGTATTTCATTAGAGAATAAAGAAGTGTGTGTGTGTTGGGGGTGGTCGGGAACTTCCCTTCAGTTCAGTCTTAAGACTGTTGTCACATCCAGTCTATCAGTCAGTAGAGGAAGTGCATCCTAAAGCATTTCCACATTGCTGTCTGTCAGCTGTATGTCTAAATGTCCAATTTCTATTATTAGTGTCCTTCAGTGGTTGTGTTCACATGAAATGGCGATAGGTCATTGTGTGTAGGCTGGGCTTAAATGGGTCGCAGTCTTATTAATACCTTTATACTGGAAATCTAGTCTAATATCATGAAATGTAAATTAAAAAGGAGGATGTGAGATTTTTGCCACTACCAGTAATTTTCTGGTTTATAGATTATAGTTGCATCACGAAGTGACTAATTGTTGGGGACATTTACTTAGTATCTCATGATTGTGACAGTTTCTCCTTACTACAGTACATCGCTGAGAGTGATGTAAGGTAAAGGAATCATCCATCCTCGTCCTCTATCAGCCTCCTATTGATTCACATCATCATGACTGACCATGACTATGATCCTAGTTACACAGATCTGTTTGTCTGACTGAGAATTGGCCAGAAAAAGACATCTAGCTCTACAGTGAGGTCCATTTGCTCTCACATCCCCACTTAGTAACTGTTGACTTAATGTGTGTTTAGCTGTTTAGTTCGTAACTGTGCAGATATGGCATCAAATTATTCATCAATTTACTGCTATTCTGAAAATTAGTTCACCTGCTTAGTAAAACCATTCAACTGACATTTTGCAAAAAGACTGTTCCTAGTAGCTGGTTAAACATTGAAAGTAAAACACATGCTGCAGCTTTGGGAATATTGCTAGCCATTTATCCAATCTGTTTTAAAGTAGATAAATATTTATTTTATAATATCAAAGCAATATCTATACAGATTTGTGTTTGATGATTATTTGAACAGTGTTTTTTTTTTAATTGCAGAAAAACACTGACCTGTCAAAATGTCAATAAAATTAAAATTTCTGACACATTTTGAAATGTACATTTGAGTTCTTCTGTAATCCTCAAGGGACTGAACTGTTTTACCAAGTGGGAGTCATGTATGAAGCCAGAGTATTTTATTTTATACTGGATACTTTTTTTAAGATTCTATATTTTAAAATAATATTCTATCATTTATTTATGACAGATATGCTGCAGTGCTCTATTTTTATTAGTCATGGTTTCATGTATTACTGGGCTTCAAGCATTTACAAATACACTTGAAGGCAGTTAGTTTTTTGTTTATGGCCTATGTGCTTTAATTATTGTCACATCCACTTTTTTTTAGTCTATCTTTGTGATTATTATGCAGATTGTACTGTTCTGTTACAGTATAATTGTTGTCTCTGCTAGTTTCAGTATCATGTTTGATGTTTTTTGTGCTAATGAATGTCTACATCCATAAAGGCGCTGACATCATCGTCATTAAATAGAGAAATAAATTCATGTTAGGAAACATTTTATCATTAAAAAATCAGTTTGGCCAAAATTGTTGTATGAATAAGTTTCAAATGTAATCTGTGTTTGCAGCAAAACTCTTCATAAAAACCAAAGAAATAAACGCAGTGAATGTAGCATGTAAAAATGCATCGCCAATTTAACTACAATTTTATTTAGAGTGATGACTAAGAACTGATACTCGTGTATATTTCCTTATCTGTGGTTTCATTTCTTCTCTTGAGATGGAGAATTTTACTTAGGTCATTGTTATTAGAAAGAGCTGTCCAGTACCCCATACACACACATTTGTGATATTTTCTGAAATGGTAGATCTTTATTTAACTGAAGTCTCTAACTAGTTATGTTGGCCATGCTCGTGGTTGTGTGCATGTGTCTTAAAGCAGGTTTGTAACAAATCCTTAATCAAACATGTTTGTTCTATTGTTTTTTCTGTCTGTCTTTAGGCCTTTGGACATGCTTACTCAACCCACAGAAAGGTGGCAGCAGATGGGGAGAGCAGGGAAGAGTCTTTGATACTGGAGTCTGCCAGTAAGGAGGCTCTCTACCAGCAGAAGGTCCTGGAGTTACAGAATGAGCTCCGACAGTCCAAAGCTTCCCTCACCAGTGCACAAGCTGAAAATGACCGCCTGTCATCCATTGCCCTGGAAATGAGAGAGGTAGGTATTGAGAGTGCTGCAATATGAATTTCTTCTCACAATTTACACTCAAATGCTCACTTTAACTCCTGTTGAGCATTTTCTTATCATAGTATATGGTCGGCCAAAGTTTGAATCGGCGTCTTTTATGTGTCATCATCGGAGATCTGCTATTTGCAGCACGATTGGGAAATCAATGAAAGCTTGTAATGCTAACTGAAGTTGACTTGTAGACTACGAAAAGTTGCCAGTGTTGGTTGTGAGAGAGCTGCTTCTTATCATGCGGGAGGGCCAGTTTGCACTGAGCCCAGCAGGAAAGATGATGTAATGGTCCGCAGTGAGTGACACAAAGGATGTCCTCCACCGCGGCTCTCTGTAGAATGAATTGGTAAGTGGACCATGTCCTCCTTCCGTCATTGCACATGGCTGCCAAAGACTTGTGGCATGTGAAGCACTCTTGCCCTTATTTTAACTTATTTGCTGAACTATTGCAAGCGTGTAGTTTGTGGTTTACACTGCATTTGCTAATGGTGAACATAGGTTTAAATGAAAGGTCATCCAGTTATTCTCCCGTTGTCCCCGTTCTTGTGTGCAGAATTCAGAGCTGGCAGAGCTGCAGCGCAGTCAGCTGCGAGACGACATCAGAGAGTACAAGGTTCGGGAGGCTCGACTGCTGCAGGACTACAGTGAGTTGGAGGAGGAGAACATCTCACTTCAGAAACAAGTGTCTGTGTTGAAACAGAACCAGGTGAGACTGGCCATAAAACTCAAGTTTTGTAGTGGGTGGAAATCATTCAGAAATAGCTGTGTTGTTCATGTTTTTATGAGTCAGACTAACCATATTATCATTTTGGTTCTAATATCACTACACAGTCATTATGTCATTTCCTTACAATTTAAAAATATGAGCACGCACCAAATTTTACATTCAAAAAATGGGTCTGTGTATAATATTTTGGCCAACCACGATGCACTCATGCCTGTTTCACAAATTATAACAAATGCTGCCTACTGGTGTAAAAGTATTAGCTGTGTTATTTATATTTTTGGCTGTCTCTACAGGTGGAATTTGAAGGTCTAAAGCATGAGATCCGCCGCCTGGAGGAAGACAGCCAGTGTCTGCACAGCCAGCTGGAGGAAGCAATGCGCCTGAGAGAAATTGCCGAGCGGCAGCTGACGGAAGCTTTAGAGACCATCAAGACAGAGCGTGAGCAGAAGGCCTCGCTGCGCAAAGAGCTTTCCCACTATATGACCATCGGCGGCTCTGTGTACAGTAGCTCTTTCAATATTTCCATCGATAACCCCAAACTCCACGAGGATCCTTCGGCCATCAATGAACCGGACAATGATGATCTAATAAGAGGCTTTGAGAACGGCTTGGTTAAATTGAGTGAAAGTGATGAAGACAATAGAACTGCAGTGAACAAGAGAGGAGAGGGCTTCAAACCAGTCCCTAGCTTGGTGGACGACCTGCTGAGTGAGCTCAACATATCAGAGATACAGAAACTGAAACAACAGCTGGTGCAGGTATGAGATCCATCAGATGCACTTGGATCAAGAGCCATCATTATCTGACTGCAGCATACCTGATGCCATGATTTCACATTCAGTAAAAAGCTCAAGTTCTACTGTAGATGTCATAGAAAGGCTGCCATGCTATTTTCGCTAGATGATTATCGTGGCCAAAAGAATTTAAGATCTTATCACAGGAGTTTTGAGAAAACAGGAAATGCTGTCAGTCTAATGCATCCCTAACTTTATCTGTCGCTGTGTATTCTGTGGATCTAGAGCGTAAAAAGGGAAACTGGGCTAAACCAGCATGGACAAATGTCACCCATGTGTGCAGTAACTCAGTTTGTATACCACAGAACACCACAAACTGTGTGGGGTTTATACAAATGTACTAGAAAATTAGAGAACTAACTAAGTAGCTGAACTAAATCTGTAATGTAGTGATACTAAATTACTAGTAATCATCAGGATTGGCAGGTCACACTGAGATAGGTATTATTGGGTACACCTTTAACTGAGTCACTCAAAAGTTCCTGAAAGGTTGTTAAGAAACTTTAATTGCACTCTGTCACCTGGCCAAAAAGGCCGTTCCTGTTTTGTTCTTTCTCTTTTTTTTTTTCTATAAAGTTGCCTAGCTGACTAATGAACTCTTTGTCTGTATTTCTGTAGGTTGAGAGGGAAAAAGTTGCCCTGATCAACTCTCTGCAGGAGAGCCAGAAGCAGCTGGAACAGGCCTATGGGACTGTGTCCGAGCAAAAGGAAACGGTCAACAGGTTGACTGAAAATCTAAGTGCAATGAGGAAACTTCAGGCCAGTAAGGAGCGGCAGTCTGCCCTCGACAGTGAGAAAGACAGGGACAGCCATGACGACGGAGACTACTATGAACTGGACATTAACGGGCCTGAGATTCTGCAGTGTAAATACACCGTTGCAGTGTCTGAAGCTGGAGAACTGAGGCAAGAGCTGAAAACACTAAGGGTGCAATACGAGGAGTGTCGAACCCAATATGAAGATGAGCGAGCGCGGCTGGAGAGCGACGTCCAGGACTTGAGGTCAAAGCTGTCGTCCTTGGAGAAAATTAGCCAAGCAGATAAAGCAGCGATGTCACGTCTGGAGAGGGAGCTCCGTCTGGCCAGCGAAGCTGCAGGAGAGTCGCTTGGCAGCCTTAATGTGGCGCAGGATGAGCTCGTAGCCTTCAGTGAAGAGCTGGCCAATCTCTACAACCACGTGTGCATGTGCAACAATGAAACCCCTAACCGCGTCATGCTCGACTATTACAAGGAAGGTAAGGCCATCGTAAGAAAGGGGCAAGAAGCAAAGGATCACCAGTCAGTACTTCTCACTAACGGGTTAATCGGTGAGACTGAATCTGGAAAGTCAGACTCCGCCAGCGCAGCAGTTACTGCAGCTCCAGCACACGAGCACCGGCCGGAACCCATGAACATCTATAACCTTGTTGCTATTATCAGGGACCAGATCCGCCACCTGCAGCAAGCGGTGGACCGCACCACAGAGCTGTCACGTCAGAGACTTGCCAACCTGGAGCTGAGCGCAGTGGCTGACAAAGACAAAGAAGCGTGCATGGAGGAGATTCTCAAACTGAAATCCCTGCTTAGTACCAAAAGGGAGCAGATTGCCACTCTCAGAGCTGTTCTCAAGGCCAACAAACAGGTGGGAGGATGGTTTGTGTATGTGTCAGGGGAACGATGTTTATTAATGCACACATAGAATAGAATAGCGATGCAAAAACCACAGAATTTAAAAACTGCAGAACTTTACATTAATCTTTTTATGTTGTTCCCTTCAGACAGCTGAGGTTGCTCTGGCCAACCTCAAGAGTAAGTATGACAGTGAGAAGACCATGGTGACCGAGACTATGATGAAGCTCCGTAATGAGCTCAAGGCTTTGAAAGAGGACGCAGCTACGTTCTCATCTCTCCGGGCCATGTTTGCTACAAGGTACGACACATACTTTCAATGTAAATCAGCCATTATGTACATAAATTGGGCAAATATAATTTAAAAATAAATAAATAAATCAGGTGGCTCAGACCAAACGAATCCTTCTCGGTTACAGGAGACATTAAAAAGAACATTGATATAGATTTGTAATATTTCTGCTTTTTCACTCGAGAGAAAATATTTTGCGTTTCTGTGTATTTCTCTGAGAAAGATGCAAAGCATTGTGGGAGCAGTCTGATGTAATACTTGTGCAGTCAGTTAGCGTGGTAATCATACTCCCATCTGGAAAATGCAGTCTGGGGAATCATGACAGCCGCAGTAGTTTGAGGCAAATTGCTCCACCTGCTGGCAGTAAAGTTTACTCTCTTCTCTTCTCTTCTCTTCTCTTCTCTTCTCTTCTCTTCTCTTCTCTTCTCTTCTCTTCTCTTCTCTTCTCTTCTCTTCTCTTCTCTTCTCTTCTCTTCTCAGGTGTGATGAGTATGTTACACAGCTGGATGACATGCAGAGGCAGCTGGCTGCTGCTGAGGATGAAAAGAAGACGCTGAACTCTTTGTTACGTATGGCCATTCAGCAAAAACTCGCATTAACTCAGCGCCTAGAGGATTTGGAGTTTGACCACGAACAAGCACGCCGCAACAGCGCCACAACAGTGGGAGGCAAGGCCAAAACGAAGGGCAAGGGAGCCTCTTCCAGCCGCAGTGTAAGTCACGAGCTGTAATGCAGAACGACCTCTAAGGCACAAAATTTCAGTGAAGGCCAGCTCTTCTAGATGTTTTCAAAATGTAAAAAAAATAATAATTTGGGTCAGAATAACTCTTTCTTTTACTGGTAGGTCTCGATATTCAGCATTGAGTTATTTGTTTGTTTTGACGAAGTATAAGCAGGTGTAATGTGGAAAGAGGAAGAACTTGTCCCCTGTAGTAGCCTAAAAGTCTATTGGTGATTCATGTCTGAACCCTGCATGCAAAGCACACCCAACACCTTTGTTGTGCATCTCACTTAATGCAGGAGAAACTGAAATTAATTTTATTTTTTTTCTCTTTTGTCTTTGCAGTAAACTCATGAAGCCAAGTGTCCTTAACGAGCTCCGTCAGGTTATGCACGTCGGTGGCCAGTTGTCTGCTCTCCTGGTTTCTCCACTCTCAATCACACGCCATATCGTGTCACTACTAAGACGAGAATATATCAAACAGTATTAGCCAAGAGCCTTGTTTTAGAGTGCCAGAACAGCTATTTAAAATGGCATCAAATTCTATGAAAACTGCAGAAAATAACACACCAGCTACCCGGTGCAGTCCATCAGTCTTCCAAAATATGAACCACTATGATTACTCAACCGGTGGAATAGTCACAATGGGTGTTTGGTTGGTTACTTAACGCCTGACTGACTTAGCACTTTTCTGTTTCACGTATTTGCTCCAAGCTTATTCCACTTTCTAAAATGATGCTAACTGTTTCAAGTATTGTGTAATGTTTGTACTCTGTGTGCATGCTTGTCTTCCAACATACCTTTAACCTTATTTATTTCATAGCAACAAAGTCACAGATTGCTTTTAAAGCCAGAAGTAAGTCTCTGATTTTGATGTCTGTTGGCCTTAGATTTAGTATTTGACACATACTGACAGCCAGAATTCTTGACAACCGTGTCTTCTGTCGTGCTGTATTGTCATAACTCTATGATCCTGGAAATATGAAGCTTCAAATACGGGATCTTAACTACATTGTGTATCACTATGTTCCTAACAGATAAAGCAGAGCGGTTACAAATTAAAAGTATGCTCGTTATGTCTGGAAAAAGAATAAAAATGCAAATCTTATTTAAGGATTTATAAGTTAAGGTCAGATGTATAGTATTCATAAACTCTATTCATGATAAAGAATTTTTAAAGTTACTGTTTTAATACAATTTTTTTTGTAAAGCTTTTCAAATAAGTCTGCAGTGCCATTGTGTGTTTTTTTTTCTTTATACAAGTGCCACATTCAGACATGACAACAAAAGAGAACCCTAAGTGTTTGTGCTATATAATAATATTTTACATCTTGTTGCTCACATTATTGGTCCTAATTGATTGCAGTTTTTGCTATAACTGTAATTGTATTTATTTGTCTCAGTTCATTCAGACTACAGGATTTGAAATCCTTTTTATTTCATAAGGGAGTGTGCATTTAGCTGGCAGGTTGAGGCTTAAAAAAAGTACTGAAATGGAAAAAAAAAAAACACAAGCAAAAATCCTAATTGTAAGATCCTGTCACTGCTTCCTGCTACAGTATGTCTGGTGAAGAAATAAATCTAACTTTTACAATTCTGATGGTTTTTTATTTTTATCTTTTTAACTCATGTCTTTATATTTTTCAAGGAAACATCTGCAAACATACATGTAAATATAAGTATATAAGGCAAAATGAGCTCTCATGCAATTGAGGCTTCAGTGAACAGCAGAAGAATAAACTGAAGGGCCAGGTGTAGCTCTCAGGTCCTGTGTCAGGTCTCTGCTGGATTTTTCCCAAATTCCTAAGGACATGACTTCAAGATACTGTTCATCTGCTGTAAATAGTTTTTCCTCACTTTGCCCAGCGTCCTCAGATCTAATAAGCTAATAGCTCTGTGGGAATCACATGTTGGTGCAAAATGGTATTTTGTGGTTGTCAAACTATGTTATCTTCTGCATTTTTCTTATATTTATTAAAAGAAATGGAAAAAAAACGTGTTTTTCCAGCTAGTAGCAAAGTACCTGAAAATACTATTTAAAATTGGTTATTTGACATGTTAGTGTAAACACAATGCTGCTTCCTCCCTTGAGTTCGGATACCCATTTTATGCTTGAATGACTCATTGGTCAGTGATGGACTATATCACATCTAACATTAGCAACATTATTTACGCTATTAACATTAAGTGAAACTAGGTGGTTTTACATAGAGCTCTCATTTTGCACTTATGTGTATAGACATAAAAAATATACATCAATTATGATACAAATAGATCCAAATAAAGTTGTTACAGTTCTAATTAGTTACAGCAAAAGCTGCATTGTATAAAGTCTTTGCGCTGAAAAAGGTTCTTTTTCCTTAATGGGAGACGTTGACGTAAGCCCATCCCTGCCGGCGGCATGACGTCAGCGGGCGTGTCCAACAGAGGGCACAGGGGGACTCTGCAATGGGAGGTTTGTGTATTTCTTTACCTAAAATAACAAATAACGCTTATTCTACATTATCTAGCCCTCAGTTTTGCTATAATATGACCCGATTAGCTTGGAGTGACCAATATTACGACAGCAGTGGCAAGCTGAAGTTTGCGCTTTGCCAAAGATAATGTAACGTCTCATTCCAAGTCATGTTCGGGACTTTGAAGTTTCTTAACTTCGCCACGCCTCATACTCCACTCTTGCTAAAGTTTCGAGAGAGAAAAAATAACTGGCTTTAACGTTTCTTTTCTATGAGTAAACCACTGCCTACTTACGTACCCTTCCAAAGAAAAATGCTAGCCTGTTGACAAACAACTGCCCATATAACGAATGGCTTTAACGCCTCCGTTTACACCGACAGACAGTTTTTGTGAGCAGCTCACAGAGGACAGCACCTTCCTCAAACATGACCCGAGACTGGACACAGAAGTCGTGGATAAACTCATCCTGCAGCTCAACAGAATCTACCCGCAGATCCTCACTGACAAGGAGGCAACCAAAGTGAGTCCTCCTCAGCAGCCTTTTACTGTCTCTGTCGCATACTGACAGTGGTGCAACGGAATAACATTCAAGTAAAACAATGTTAAAAAAATCGAAGTTGTACTGCTCTAGAAATACACTGCGGTGTTTATTAGTGTAGTTGCAAGTGCATAATAAAACCAGTCAAACAGCAACAGAATGGCCATGAGCTCACAAGCTGTATAAACTATGCTGTTATTACTAGTTTGATCACTTGCATGCAGCATTTGGTTTCGCTATAGCTGTTTATGGTAGCTGCTATGGTTTATGCAGTGGTTGCTAGGGGTGTAGCAATCTAGAAACCCAGACCAAAACCACTATTGAAACATCTGCATACCTGTATCACAGTTTCATCTTTCCTTACTGTGATATATACGTGGAGGTGTTAATGTCTGGTTAAAGCTGCTGTGTTCAAAGATCATTAAAGTGTGCGCTGATTGGAAATACATCACAATAACGGATGTTTTTTGTTCATGTTCAGTAATAGGAAAGTTGTCAGGTCTGTGGTTTAAAAAGAAGAAGAAAAAGTGGGTTTGGAGAGTTGTTATAATTGTAGTGATTGCAGATTTTCAGAACCTCATTCTGAAAATGGAACCATAGTCAACAGGATAGCAGGAGTAAAGAAAGAAAAGCGTGAAGCTGCATAAAATTAAAATGCTCAAGCATCGTCAGGTGCCTTTAACATTGTATTTCAGCAGGCACGCTTACATAAACTAGTTTAAATTCCAGTAATAAATGTATTTATTTATGTCCCATCGCTTCAAGTGAAAATATTCCTATACAGACACCTGGAAAGCATTCACGGTTCTGAAAATCTTGAGGTTAAAACACCATAGTGAATGATTTCAGTGTAAGATTAACAAATAATATCTGTTGTTAACTGTTGTCCAGTTCCGAAACTTGGATGTACCCACAAGTGTTCGACTGGGTGAGCTCTTGACACACCTACAAGGGAAAGGAGAGGAAGCATGCAGGGAATTTTACAGGGCGCTTCACTTGCATGTTGAGGAGGTCTACTACAGTTTGCCTACAAGGCTTCACCTCAGAGGTTCGTCTCTGAAATGGCTTATACTCATATCATACCACTTTCATACATATCAGTTTTTTTTGGAGGTTATGGGGAGTAATTGTGGTTATATATGTAGGCATATTTTACATTTTATTCCATCCTGCTTCCAGATTCCTTGGATCCGCTCAAACTTCCACGGGTCATCAAACAGAGACATGCTTTTAATGACAGAGGTAAGATTTGGAGGGAGAGTAAAGAATTAGTGCCAGCATGTGTGCCATGTAATATACAGTGTAATTTATTTATGTATATAACTAAGAAACAAAACTATAAAACATAAACAGTGATGCTGCTTTTAAGCTATGAGGGCTTTACACATGTTTAAAAAATAACTTTCAAAACTGTGACAAAACTATTCAAGGCAAAACTTGTATCTAATTATTTAGCACTGACATGATGCCTAATTTTTTATGTGCTTCCTGTTTTGCAGGTCCCCTCTTCTTTATGGGCTGTTTCACTTTTGTAGTGGGAATGGCTTTCTTCTATTACTACAGTGGTAAACTTTTTTTCTCCCAAATTTTTCACATGACTTCATTTTATATTGTCAGGATTATATAAATGCTCATTTTAATAGTGTGAAAACAATTTTCACTTTTCCAGAGGTAATTTTTATTTCTTTCTTATTGTGTAGAAGCTAAAGTGACTGGAGGAAGCCGGGCACTTGGGATGGCTGCTCTTGGACTGAAAAGAAAAGCTCAAGAAGTTCTTATATGGTACACTGAGGAAAGCCTCATAAAGTAAAGGGAGTCTTCTTCAGTTGTTCTGCTCTTGCTGCTTTTACCAAAGCACAACACACTATATATTTTCAAGGGTTTTAAGGTAATCATGTACACAGTGCAAATGATATATACGCTTATTTTGCTTGTTTGCATTTGGTACTTCGCAATTGAAAGTATCCCATTTAAATGGTTTTGAGGGATTAATACAGTTGAGGTTAAAACTGGTGTAGGGAAATGAAATGGAGGATTTGTGCTGTGGAATGCTTCCACAAAACTAGTTTAAAACTTTTTTTCCCTAACATCCAACTTTATTACTTTTTTCAAACTGAGAAATTTGAAAACTAAATAATGGGGTGGTTCTTGACTTTAATCTATGATTTGTTAAGAACAATTTTTTTTTTTTTTTTTTTTTAAGAACTAGTTTTAAGCTCTTCAGTTAGGTCAAGAACAGCCCCTGGCTGCCATCTTGTGGTTAAAAGAGGAGCTACATCACTAAATTTACGTCTGTTTCATAAGAACTTCCCCAAATTCCGCCTCTCACAATACAAAAAGGATATTAAACGTGTGAACAATCCAGTGCCACATGGGGCAAGCCAAATCCATAAAAGTAATGCTTTAAATGTCTTTATAGCGAATGTTACAATCACGTGACTGCATCTACCAATGCGGGGACGGCTTCCTACCGCAGTGCAGTGTGGGTAGAGTTGCAACCAATTGAAAACATAAATATCGAATGTAACTGAAAACAGAGAAGACATAAATAGTGAACCACTCGTTTGAAGAAAACCACAAATGTTCGACCTTTTCAATTAGACTAAAGTTTGGAAGTGACACCGTGAGTGAAACCAAGCTGTGTCCTCGCGGGTATATATGACGACGTCCTGCTTTAGGGAGGTTGTGTTGTATGAAAGGAGAGAAGGTTAGCACTCCCCTTGACAAGGATGGAATTGGCCCTAGTGGCCTGCAACACACATACGGTTAAGGCATTGCCACCTACTTCGTGGCATCTCTAACCATGTTTTTTTTTTTAAATTGTTTTTAACCGTTCCTTGACCTTCCCCGTTACTGTTTAGCTGACTCTGTGTCACTTACCGCGCCCTGTTTTTCCACCGAGCAGCTGAAGAACGGAAATCTATCATACTCTTTGCTTCCGCTGTTTCGAGCAGGACGTTAATGTTTGTTAATGTCCTCGTTTGGCTTACCACTGAATGCACTGAAAACCCAGCGTCAAACTTCTCACTGAAGTAGTTACATTTAGTTTGCTACAGTTATAAATCCATATTGTATCATATAGTATGGATATTTTTGTCTTGTTGTTCATACTGTGCCTCTCCTGCCTATTTTAAATACTGTCTAGCAATAAATTAACTTGCACCAAATGTTGAAACAAATACAACTTCATAGTATTTTCTGTAAAAACGCACACAAGATATACTAGTAATGGTGCTTAAACCTTCTTCATGGTTTGAAGGTTAATTCTCAGGATGTCAGATGCTAATATTGTGGCAAATTGTAGTTTAAATTATTTTTGTGTTTGTGCCTTGTAATCAACAACCTCTAAACATAAAAATTTGACTTGTGGTGAAAATTAGTTAACATAAAGCCAGTTTGTCATGATTTGTGTGTCCTGTGCCTTACATGTGGGGATGCTATTTTGTAAAACTGACTTGTCTTCGCACAATAAACCAGTAACAACAACAAAAACACTCAACTTGATGGTTATGTAGTTTTATTTTGTATAACAAATTGTTTAAAAATAGGCAGTGTGTAACAGGAGATTATTAAAGGATAAAGACAGTGATCCTTAAAAATGCATTTAAAAAAGTCTAAAAGTAACCATATAATTCACAATAAACAAACAGAAAAACAAACAAATTCGTAAAGCAAGGAAAAAAGTTTAACCTGTTAACATCCACCAGGTCACCGGTAATCCATCATGAGTTAGGGTTTGGTTTTATTTCAACCACCGTTGATGAGGTGTAATACATTTCTTTTTGGTTCATTTGGGGTTTCCCATTCAGGTGAAAATTCTATAAAAATGGTAAATGGCCTGTATTTATATAGCGCTTTACTAGTCCTTAAGGACCCCAAAGCGCTTTACACATCCAGTCACCCACCCATTCACACACTGGTGATGGCAAGCTACATTGTAGCCACAGCCACCACTGGGGCGCACTGACAGAGGCGAGGCTGCCGGACACTGGCGCCACCGGGCCCTCTGACCACCACCAGTAGGCAACGGGTGAAGTGTCGTCCCCAAGGACACAACGACTGAGACTGTCCAAGCCGGGGCTCGAACCAGCAACCTTCCGATTGCAAGGCGACCTCCCAACTTTTGAGCCACGACCAAGAAACGTGGTGGACATTAACCAAACCAAAAACTCTTAACCATAGGTGGGTCAACAATGAGCTGGTGTATGCTAGGAGGTTGAAATTTTCTTTAGACAGATTTTGCATAGCTCTTTAAAAAATAAAGCAGTTAAGGCCCACTGTAAACATTATTAGAATGGTAAAGCTGTTACACATATAACACCTCTTACAGCAGCAAGACAGAATGAATCATGATGCACTCACCATTGTTAATTTTCTTTGGATTCTGTGGTAGTAACTGTGGCATACTAACCTGTTTAAGAACTTCAAAATAAAAGCAGGTGGTCTTCTTTAGCTGTTGTTTGGGAAACCTTCACAGTGATTGTGACTATTGCTCCTGATGTTTGTTTTCTGCATACAGACAATTACTTATTTGCATCAGTAACCTGAGCATTATAAGATCTGAGGTAACAGACTAGTTAATAGCCACATGAAATAAGAACTGATCAACACATGTAGGGGAGACTGGGGATAGTTGTAATGTGGGTCAGTTGTAACACTTCCAATTTCTCCAATCAGGGCTAAGTTTCAAATGATGTGACTCATCCTGTCACGGTCCCCGTGTCTCTCTGGTTGGCCCACGCTGGCTACAGGTTTTGTTGTTGTTAGTTTTAGTTTTTTGTCTCTCCTCCTCCTCTCTGCCTGGGTGGAGCTCATTACGGGCTCTCACTCTTGGCCCACGCACCCCTGTGGATGGTGTCCACCTGCGGCTGATCTGGCTGATTTCCCCAGCTGCTATTTAAGGCAGTGGCACAGAGCAGCTCACCGCTGGAACGTCGAACCACCTGAATTCTGGACCGAATCACCGGACCTGTCCAAGTGGGGCAGTGTGTGGAGTGTTGGAGCGAGTGCGGCTGAAGAGGAGTGCGTGTGTGCGGAGGAGCGGTGGCGGTGACTGAGTGGAAGAGGAAGCGTGTGTGTGGATTCCCCCCCCCTTCTCTCCCTGGAGCCCTGGACCCCCTCCCAACTCACTGTACATATATTTTGCACTAAGGTGATCCCTATTGTAAATAAATCCCCTTTTGTTTCCTTGAAAGAACTGTCTGCGCGTGGGTCCGTTCAGTAGCCATGACACATCCTGTGCATGCCCAATTCAGTTCTGCTATCACATGTGAAAAATCAGCACATTTTGTCAAACACAGACAGTTTAACATGAAAAAAAGTAATTTGTATGCCAAAAAGTAAGTTTTTCTATTTTATTTCAATTTGTAATAGCATTATCTGCTTTGCAGTTAAACTCATCAAACTTAAATTATGTTATTTGTATGTCTATGGGGATATATTCTGTGTAGGTCTTTAGTGCTAATGTTTTAGCCATTGGCTGTAATGTTAGCTAGTTCATGGCTATAGGAGTCTGGGTCAGTTGTAACAGCAACAGTCTGGGTTAGTTGTAACAATAATGCAGATGTTGCAACTTACCACACTATTACTTTAACTTATATTAAACAAGTTGGGGCAACGACATCAGCAGAGAGAGGTTCACTGGTCGCTTTAGTATATGCGGTTAATGCCATTGGCAACACAATTCCTCCACTGTTTGTGTTCCAACACATACATTATGCAGACCTCTGTGTCAGAGATGGACCAGTAGGAAGTACTGGTAGTGGAAATAAGTCAGGATGGGTGCAAGAAACAGATTTCCTCATCTTTCTGAAGCACTTTGCAAACCACACCAAGGTAAGCCATGATAAAAAGTAATGGAATTGCGATGCTGGTGAACAACTACATTTTTTCAGCTTCATTGTTATGTTCAAAATTGGTGCAAGAGTTGTAGGTTATAATGCCCACTGAGCCAATGAGGCCAAACTCAAGGAAGACCAACCAAAATGAATGAAATATTCAGTTGCAGAAAATTCCATAATTTGTCTTTTTTGGGGGGTTGGAATATGTTCAAAAGCTAGATTTCTGCATTCTGTCACACACACACACAGCTACATAAATGGCTCTAAGTGCATTCATGTGTTGAATAAACAAAGATTACATGTTAATGTTTTGTTAGTACCCTTATTTCATTGTGTTACATTTTACCCCAGGATATGTTACAACTAACCCAGACGATGGGGTTAATTGTAACATTTCACTATTCGTGTTTGAAGCCATACCATGCAATGGGTAATTGTGCTGCAGAGAAAATAGCTGCACTATTTAATAGCAGAGACATGTAAATACTTTGCATTACATTTTGAATCCACTACCTTCAACGAGCTCCAATTTACAGACAGAAATGTCAAAAATTTTACAACTATCCCCGGTCTCCCCTACATGACTGGCCATGGTCTGAGGAACTCCTTTTACTCAGAAACACACACACAGGAGACAATATAATGTAACTTGATTCTCTGAGTTCACTGGTTCTCCTGAGAATTACAGAAAAGCAAATACACCTGCATGCCAGCCAGTTTGGTGAATAAATATCTTGTCTTGTCTCTCCCTGTCTGGATGTCCTGCCTTTACTAAATTGATCAGTAGGGATTGAAAACTATTTAAAACACAATCAACCGCTCGAGCTGGGCTGCTGGACACCGAAGGCCGTAATGAAGACGTTGATAACCACTATGATAAAGACGAAAGCTGTGGTCACATTCTCCAAGATGTCCAATCTGTAGTGATTTCTTTCATCATTTAGATTCCACTTAACTAAACAGAAGAAGAAAAACATAATCGTGAGTATAGAGGAATGGAAACATTAGTCATCATTACTGTATGTGCACAGTCACTAGGAACTACCTCATTTCCTCACATGGGGGCAATACCGTTTTCTGTCACATCAATACTGAAAGATAAGATATGAATTAGCCGACAGCTGCTGCCCTCAGATGTATAATTAGTTCTTTCCTTCAGTGAGACACTACATAACAAGGCAATGTTTATGGGTCTGTTTATAATCAAGTGATACATGCTATCTAAATGCACCAAATCTTCACGTCAACCTTGGCTGAATGAAACCACCCGTGCTCTCAGACACGACGTGCAGAGAGAAAATGGAAAAAGCATCCTGCATGACCGCTTAACAAAATATCAGAAAACTGATAAAGCTGCAAAATCTGCTTTCCTATCCAGTGTAATTTCTACCAGTAGTCACAAGCCCAGATTTCTTTTTAATATTTTTATTCTGTGGTTAACCCCTGTGCCACTGTTCCTAGTGTAGCTTCCTTTGCACTGTGAAAACTTTTTGAAACATTTCACTGAAAAAATCTCTGCTTTAAGGTCCCTGCATTCACAGGCAGTGTTAGACCTAGATTCACTTTCTAAATGCTCAGCTGTTTTTCAGCAGTTTGAGCCAGTGAATTTTTCTGCGTTAGCCTCCTAGGACCTGGCGTCCACATATGGGGACATCACATTTTGGGTTATTTAGACCAAAATACTCAATTTTTCTCTACAAGGGCCTGATATCCACTTACGAGGACATTATACTGCCACTGTTCTATCGAAATTCTTCTTTAAACGAATATCCTCATATGTGGCTCTCATTTTTCTTAGAAACAAAAATCAGGTAAAAAAAAAAAATCGGGTAATTCTTTGTTTTTACATTACTGTACTGAGAGTGCGCTTTTAAGAGTTTTTAATGATCTTTTAACAGTCGACTCAGGTTGTTCTATTGTTTTTGTCCTTTTAGATTTGACTGCCACCTTTGACACAGTTGATGATAAAATTCTTTTATCAAGACTTGAACACGTTGTTGTTCTTTTTCTGTTACTATTGGGCAATACTCCTCTTCCTCTGCGTTGTGTTGTGGTGTGCCACAGGGGTCTGTTTTGGGTCCAATTCTGTTCTCCCTATACATGGGGTCTATTTTTAGGAAATACAACATCCCCTTTCATTGTTATGCTGATGACATCCAAATTTACTTTCCCTTGAATCTGGATGTCTCTGTCCCCCTGCAGGCTTTGCTAAACTGTCTACATGATGTTAAAGACTGGTTAACTCAGAATTTTCTCACACTAAATGAAAATAAGACTGAAGTTATGGTTTTTGGAAGTCATGTCCTTTTTGATAAGCTAACTGACTAAGCTAACTACCCTTGGTCCTCTTGCTTCTCATCTTTCTCAAACTGTAAGGAATCTCGGAGTGTTTTCAGGTAGCTCTTTTAAATTAGAGAAGCAAGTGTCCGCAACAGACTACTGCAATTCTCTCTATTTGGGTCTTCAACACTCATCTCTCCATCGCTTGCAGTTAGTCCAAAATGCTGCTGCCCGTCTTTTAACAGGTGTTAAAATGAATGAACACATCACTCCAGTTTTAGCAAATTTACGCTGGCTTCCTGTCAAATATCGTATTAATTTTAAAATTCTTTTACTTACTTTTAAAGTTGAGAATTTTGCTGAGAATTTTGGTTAAAAGGCTTAACAATCTTCCTTCACGTTATAGTACATGCTTTAAACTTAGACTTCACATAGCTGACAATGAATATTTGCCATTTTTGCAATCGATAAGAGAATCGATAAAGAATCGACTCGTTAAACAGAATCGAAACTGGAATCGGAATCGTGAAAATCTTATCAATACCCATCCCTAGACAGCGACTAGAAAAAAACAACTTTTAAATTGCATTTATGAACACATTTATGAATAATACCTATTTATCACTTTATAAATTAAAGTAGTAAAGATAATAACATTATGGTTTACACTGAATTAAAAAAAATTCTATAGGCTCATGTTTTGATTTTTTTAAAGGTTTCAAGCCAAAAATACCAAGAAAATTGTAACAAAGTTAAGCAAATGGAAATCTGGCAACAACCTCCAGACTTACCTATGAAAATGAGCAGAACTCCGACTAGGATTTGCAGAGTGAGAGAGATGCTAATGAGAATAATGAGGGGCACGTAAAAGGTGAAGCTTGGTCCTTGCTGCATCACTGCCTTCAGCTGGGAGGCATTAGCCATGAGCAGAGCTACATCCAACATGCTTTCTGCTGCACTCTTCTTATTGGCATAGTGGTTCATATTCAGGGATCTCTGTAGCCGCCTCTCATGGCCCCACCGCGGGGTCTGAACACAAACACAAACCCCAACATAAGTATAACAAAGACAGTGAATATTACACACAATCACATTTAACAGCTCTACTCTCGATAAAGCTCAAAACATTAATACATTCAGGTAAGTTACCGGTTTAGTAATTATTAAATTAAATCACAATAAACACACTTGAATGTAGTACTTGTTTTGCACAATTTAACTAAAAAGCACAGCGATCTTGTTCTGTTGCATAAACTGGGGTATTTACAAGGTTACTTTAATATACAGAAGAGGGAGAAGTCCTCTGCTGCTGCCATCATAATGGAATTTATTTCAAAATGTAACTGGCTGACTTTACAGTTTTGGTTTCCCTAGAACAACATGTCATGATTAAGAATGACTTTCTTTTGTATTCAGCTTTCGTCGGCTCCGAACTATAAATGACAAAAATAATGCAGCAGAAACAGGATATTTTTTGACTAAGCTTCACGTAAGACAAACAGCCCAGAGTTTGTTTATCGCCTGCTTTAGTCAACACATGACTTCTCAAATCTCACTGAATGTCTTTAGCAATATGGTGCATTGTCCATGTCTGGGTGTTGTTTCAACATGTCACATGCTGAACCTGAGAAGCGATGTGGACGATATTAATGGAAGTGAAAGTATTTTTTTAAACTGAACAGCAACTCTCATCAAGTAGAAGGAGAAGGAGTTCGATTTGGGCCAAATGTCATAAATAACACACATCCTCTTATTTCTTTTTTTTCCCAAGTGACCAGGTCACAAAAACCCCAAAATGACCTCTATCCAAACACAGGGGAAAGTGAGTGAAGACGCTTATTAACATCTCATGAATAAGTATTTGTTAGAGCATACATTTGACATCATACAGGGTGAAATCACCACACTTATCCCACTATCAGGGTTACATGTTTGATTACTGCGAGATACTCAAGATTATTTATTCAATACTGAACAGAAAGCACTAAAAGAGAAAAAAAAAGTAGTAGTTATCTTCAGTTTCTATTCCAAGTTAACTGGAACTAACAAAAAAAAAAAAATTAAAACTTTTCGTCACAGGAAACTATGGTCACTGGTGAAACCCCAGTTTCTCCTAATGAGATTCTCATACAAATTGCTCAAAGTTTCAGCTGGGTGGAAGTTTAATTGCCCAACAACACCAACCGTGTGCACCGGTTGGCAACATTATAGGCTGAGGTCTGACTCTGACTGCAGCCATGAAAGCCTGCCAGGCCACAGAGGGAGAAAAAGATACTTATGAGGTAGAATTGAGAGTCACCAGCTTTCACTCACTATATACTTAAACTCCTAACTGGTGCTCTCTCTCTCTGAGCTACTTTTTCTTTGTTTAGTCTTTGCTATTTTTAGCTGAAGTTTTCTAGATAGTTCACCACATGTGATAATCATCTTCCTTCAAGGGATACAAGTAGGCTGGCAACTAATTACAGTCCTATTTCCAAAACGGTTAGAACACCTATCGTAAATATAAAACTGCAAAGAACTTTTGGGGATTCCATCCATTAAATATCATTAATGGATGAAACCACGGTTACGGCCGACCGTGGTTCAGGGGGTCGGGAAGCTCATCTTGTAACCGGAAGGTTACCGGTTTGATCCCTTGCTCTGTCTGTCTTGGTCGTTGTGTCCTTGGGCAAGACACTTCACCTACTGGTGTTGGCCAGATGGTGTGATTTGGCAGCCTCACTTCTGTCAGTCTGCCCCAAGGCAGCTGTGGCTACAACTGTAGCTTACCTCCACCAGTGTGTGAATGAATAGTGGAATTGTAAAGCGCTTTGAGGGTCTCGAAAAGCGCTATATAAATGCAATCCATTATTGTTATTAATATCATCAAAGCATCTGCATATTTTAGTCTCTGTTTGACACTTGCAGTACTATCTGACAAACAGTTGAATGGCCCTGATCTTCAGATGAAACTGCACTAGCAGCATTCTTGCTAATTTCAAACACATTCCAGCAGCGTGGGTTTATAGTATATATATATATATATGTATGTATATGTGTATGTATATATATATATATATATATGTGTATGTGTGTGTATGTATGTGTGTATATATATATATGTATATGTATATATATATATATATATATATATATATATTAAATATATATAAAATTGTAGGTTGTGTATCCTTCAGGTGTTAATGGGGTTATTGAAAATGTGTATATGTGCGTATGTGTGTATATACGTAGGTATGGATAGATATATGTGTATATATTAAAAAAAAAAAAAATTACACATAACATATAATGTAATTACAAGGAGGTATTTCTGTAGTCTATTGATACTAGATAGTGGAAAAGGGGTGGGATTAAATAAGCTTATGCTTCTTCCTGCTCCTTTTTGAACATGGACGTTATTTGGAGTTGTGGTTGCTCGTTTTCCTTTTGTTTGCTTTGTTCATTTGTCTCTTTTAATTCTATTTTTTTTTTTTATACTTTTTCAACATGTTCAAAATAAAGATTCAATCAATCAATCAATAGTAAAGGAATTATGTCCTGACCCCACATTACTCAAAAAAACAAAAAGAGTCAAACAACAAACTGTTGGGTAAAAAGGGCAATGGGAACATACTTTGCTTTCTAGTGCAACAACTGATTTCCTCGATTCAAACATTGTCAGAGAGTAAGGCCACACCAATTTACAATTTTTAAGATCAATACTGATATATAGTGATGTAAAAATCCAATATATGCTCGCTGGCTGGTGAGTGATGACTTCTGATTAACAACTCATTAGCCAATGAGCAACCTTTTTAACTCATTCTGACCCAACTCGAGGGACTGACCTCACAAACTCAGCAGGGAAGTCTTTACAGAGGTCAAGAGAGAGAGAGCTGTTTCTATAGGACAGGAAGTGTTTTTACAACCACAGCTTTAACCATCTTCAGATAGAATTTTTTGAGGTACTTCTGAATTGGCTTTTGGTTTTCTATCAACATCTACCAACAACTGTGCTGCAACAAGAGCTATGACAACACAGTGGTAAACAGAATGAGCAAAAAAAAATTCCTCTGTTTCAATTTTTTGGACTCAGGGCTGCATTATTTATGTGATCACATCATCTATCAGCAGTATTATTTTATTTTACATATCAAAAGAAAGCCTATTACTAGTAAAGATTAGAAATCATAACACTAACATTAATGGGGCAATCTGGATGATCAGCTTGTAATACTGCGTTTAGTCTTTGACTGTTGCTCATGTGTGATGTGGTTTTCATTGTGTAGCTAACCAAAGGCCACCATAACCCAAACTACTATGGGAATGAGTGACCTTTGGCTGCCATTCCTGTTTTATATAATGTCTGTGGTTAATATTAAATCAAGCTGAATGTACTACGCAGTCTAAGGAGCACAGGAACTCTGAGGTGAGAACTTGGTGTATGTCTCTCACACTGACTTGATCATTATTACTTTTAATTATTACTGACATATCGGGAATGCAACTAATGCGACTCAAATTATGACTAATCAAATTCATAACTAATAGCTATTTAATAGTGGTAGTAACAAACTGATTATAAGATTCACTTAATCAAGTAACCTAATAATTTTGATACAACTCAAATGAGCCTGTCAATCATTAATGACTGGGTTTCTCTGCCTTGGGTTTGGATTACCCATTGCATACTTCAGAGTCTTTCCTGTGGACTACTATCGCAGAATAAGCAGTGTACCCCACAACACTTTATTGTAGCTTTCCACTGCACTCATCTGCTAAGGTCAGCATGCAGTGTATTCTCATGCAAGTGACACCTTGGACGTTTTGATAAAACACAAAATGTCATTGTTACTTTAATGTCATAGATAACTCTAAACATCTCATATAAATAAAGCTCCTACTGATCTCAGACTACGGACACAAAGGCATGTCAAAGGTGTACTATTTGAACAAACCACTTAGTTACATGTTATCACTGATTTTGGGTGAGCTGGTCCACCTGATCCACCTGATCCTCCACAGAACAATGCTTAAACTCCGTCCTCATGTATCATGAAGTAAACTGAGCCTTTGGACAACAGCAGATGAGCTCTCTCTCACACCACAAAACCAAGTGGAAAATGTCAGAAAATGTTCAAATTAGCCTTGGAATTTGAGGCAAATTAAAGCAAACCCCAGCTAACTGGCTACAGTTAGCTCACTACATGTCTAATACTTTGAATGACACAAGTTCAGTCACTCTGGTCTACATCAAGCGACATTATGAGGAGGAGTGAACAGATGAGAGAAATGGGGGGGAAAAAACCCCGTGTAAACCGGGAATATCCCACACTGCCACAAACTGGGAATTATTTCTGTGGGAATGTGCGCTTGGCTGAGCCTGAGCAGGATGTTAGTGGGGGCTTAATATTGCTAAACAAGAATTTGTTGGCAGTCCTTACCTCTGCCTCGCCGTTTTTGTCCGCATCGCCGGTCAGTTCGAAGTTTTCAGTAGCCATTATTGTCAATGTTTGTCGAAGAGGATGTTCATGTAGCTCCGCCGTGGGTCTCTGGGAAGCCGCGGCTGTAGTCGGTCCTTACAGGCTTGTACAATGAATATGTGAGGAAGAAGGACGAATAGCTTCAGACTACCGCCCCTAAAACATGAGGGCGGCTGTCCTCAGAAAAGCGGGGGACTGATAGCAGAACTGCGAGGAGGGCTGGGTATCACTATACTATATATATGGGGTTAGTACGACACACTTATAGTAACAAATACACATAAATGGAATTTTATTTGGATAATTGTCACACTTATTCGCTGACAGACGGTTGAAGAATGACTTTACTGCCATCTAGTGTGGTAACACTGTATTGCCCTTAAAACAAAAACCAGAATTGGAATAAATGAACTGACTCTTTTTTGCACTCACATTGTATTTATATCCAAGGCTGTCCACTGAGAGGAGCTCACTCTCTTTTGAACCAAAACAAAAGTAAAAAAGTGTAAATGATGTGCAAACTGCCAATAAAATGTAAGGATAAATAACGTAATCTGGTACAATAGTTTGAGGTGTTGGAGAGCATTGTATACCTGGGCTGTCAGTCTGTGGGGCACAGAACCTGTGAGAGACCAGTCGTATATGTGGAGCACAACAAGTTGAATTCATATGATTATATAAGGAAAAGAGACAAAGAATTTATTTAAAAAATTAGCGTTTGACATGTGAACTATTTTTATTTTTTGGTTTTTGAATGTGCTACACTGTCTTAGATATAACTTTACCTGTAGTCGACCAAAGTAAAAAAAAAAAGAAAAAGAAATATATATATATATATATATATATATATATATATATATATATATATATATATATATATATATATGTATATATATATGTATATGTATGTATGTAAAACTCCAGGAATAAACAGTTCCTAAACCACCCACTACATGATGTCATAGCATCATATATTTGTCACCAGTGGATGATGATTACGTTTTACAAGATTGCTTTCTACTACAAGTCAAGTATCAAATTAAGTACGAAAAAGCAAGTCAGATCTTTCAGCTGAAATGTCG
The DNA here is from genome assembly GCF_057382095.1 of Aulonocara sp. 'chitande type north' Nkhata Bay. Taxonomy (NCBI): domain Eukaryota; kingdom Metazoa; phylum Chordata; class Actinopteri; order Cichliformes; family Cichlidae; genus Aulonocara; species Aulonocara sp. 'chitande type north' Nkhata Bay. Next base: position 25,663,080 of record NC_141348.1, read on the forward strand.
AACATACTTTAGGTGATGTGTGAGTGCTACATAAGGCACAGTGAGGATGACAGGACTGTTTAATAATTGTTTTTATGGGCCTTTAGAGCGCCTGTAACCACCCACCAACTGATTCCCATTGCTCCCTGCGTTACCCTGGTGATCTTTGTCTCACAAAGTCGACACTATATAAAAAAAGAAAATGTTAAACTCAACTTTCCTGTTGACAGGTGTGGAGAATGTAAAAATACTTTCACAGTATAGTCTTAGAAAGAAAGAAAGAAAGAAAGAAAGAAAGAAAGAAAGAAAGAAAGAAAGAAAGAAAGAAAGAAAGAAAGAAAGAAAGAAAGAAAGAAACCTTGATACTATACTGTGTGCTAGATTGTTGGGCTCTAAATGAGGGGAATGGCAGTTTCCACATTTTATGGCCAAAAGGGAGGGTAAGTGATAATATTGCAAATATTTTGATTCTGTTGCTTAAAATCAAATTGTTTTCTTCAGTTTGAGACTCCTAGCTTTAGGATTTAAGAGATGTATGTCAATTTTACCTTTTTAGTTATTTATTTATTTATTTTTTACCTCTTTACTTTTAATCAGTGTCCTTTGTAGGGACCTCGCATTTTGTGTTCAAATTATAGGAAGCAGAGGGCAGCCTGAGGCAGAAACGATTTTCCTCACAATCGTGGACAAGGAGTCAGACCTAGAGCTGTCAGGAGATGAGAAGCACAAGCATCAGCTTAAAGTTTGACAGTATTAGTATTTATAGTATTTATTCTAAAAGTGCATTACACCGTACCTTTCCTGTCTTTATCAATTCAATTTAGATGATACAGAAATTGGGTGAAAAAATGACAATGCTGCCCACATACACCAAGACAGTTGGTCCTCTGATTACATCACACAGAAAATAGGAAACCAGATTTTAGAGTAGAAAAAATGTCACAAGCCAAACGGAGGTGCTTCATCTCCGAATATGGCCTTAAAACTGCAAACATTCATCAGCATATCTGTGTTCACAGCATGACTCGGATAACATTAGATCCATATTTAGTGGTTCCTAGTTATTGCCAAACCAATAAATCAGGACAGATTCTTCAAGATTAGTCCATCACAGAAACAAATGAGGGGGAAAAGATAGCAGTTGAGAAACCAAACCTCAGAGCTCCACATCTTCAGAGCCCTGCCTTACACAATACTTGGTATCCATAATTGATATTGGGGTCATCATTTTGCCCCAGATCAGGTGTCTCAAAAACTGGTTATGTCCTCCTCTGAGCTTCCACTTGTTTTATTTTGGTCAATTATTTCTTTGTTGTAACAATGCTTTTTGGAAATAAATCTCATAGTGTTAGAAAGCCTGTTTATTTCCCCTTAAATGGTGCCACACTTGTAAGGAAAATGCATTTGTGGATTGAGCAGCGAGTTGAGTGTGTGGGCTGGGCCCTTATAAACTTGTCAAATCTTCCCTGCCAATGCCAAACAGCTTATCCAATACTGACTTCTGTTTTGAGCTTCTGGTAAGTAAGTAAGTAAAATTTTATTTATATAGCACATTTCTAGATAAAAAGATCACAAAGTGCTTCACAAAGTATAAAACAAAAAGTCAGTACCCCAGGTGCTGACAACATTTTTTCCACTAATTTTGCTGATACCAAATGCCCTGATTAAAATTATAAATATATTATATTATTTTTAAAATAAAGATAATAACATATTTCGTACATCTTTCAGATCACCATAAAAAGTGTTTAAATACTTTAAAGATATGTGATGTAGACTGTTATCAGATCTTCGTAGTTTATTAATATAATGAAAATAATATTTGTCACAGAGATAATATGAAAATATGTTAAATATGTATTAATATATGCTACCTTTCTGACTTAATTCCAACTTAATTTTTATAATTTGTTTGTTTTTGTTTTACGATATGGATACAAAGACCCCGTTTAACCCTGTTTAATAAATGTTTAATAAATCCTGTAAGCACAAATAAAATGTCTAAGGGGACTAAAACCTATGATAGCTCTTCGAGAAATACACCAGATGTTCTCATGTGTCGGTCTGTCTGCACGTCATCCATCCGGATGAGTCTACTGTTAAGACAGGGTCCGGTGCGTGTTATCCGGTAACCCACAGCGTGCCTCTTGGTTGGTAGGCTTTCAGTCATCTTCCCATTGGAGGCTTAGCGCGTCACGATGAGGGCGGACAGCAGTGTGGACCACACAGCCTGTGTCCGGGGAGGGTAAAGGTGCCGCCTAAAAGCGTGCCGAGTTATTGGATACGTGTTGTTGCTAGGGGCGTGGGTTGTGCCGTGAAATGTTCTAGTTTCCCCAAACCTGAAAGAGATGAAATTGAAGAAGAAAACAGCATTATCATCTGGAACGACAGATGCGCTGAGAGCTGTGTGCTCCGACGACGTGGGGCAAGCTGTGCCGCAGTGAGCATAATCTGATAAGCGCTTGTGTCCATCCTGCACTCGGCTTCAGGACGACGCAGGAGAGGAAAAAGTATATGCGGAGTGTGAGGATAGATGGAATTATGCTGAGGTCACACTTCTCGGAGCTGATTCACACTTTCACCCGGAACACCTGCTGTATATTTGCATCCACCGGAGTCCGTCTCGATGACTGACGCGCACTTGCTTGTCCCGTGATGTGTCTTTGGAGGAGCCGGTGCGTGCCACGGTCTAAACATCCCCGCCTGTCCACTGTAGGCCTATAGAACAGCTATTTGTCTGCGGAACAAATCACAGTTTTATAGTAGGCGCAGGATCTTATGCAATGTGGTCGAAACGGATTTCGTGAGCTCATAGGTTAAACTGACAGCGACACCAGGCTTAGGTCGCCTTGCTCTGTGCTGTACTGCAGCAAGGTGGACCACCGGGGCGTGAGGTGGCAAGGAGCAATGCACGCATCCTCCCCGCTGGACATTTTTTGGGGGATGTTTTGTGTCCCGAACAAACAAAAAACCCAAGGCCATACACCCTAAACTGGCGAACTGCGTCACCGTGTTGGAGTGTTGCAGGTAAGCAGCGAACTCTTCCACCGCTACGAGAGAGCGGCTCATCATCCTCCAGAAACAATGTCGCCGGTGAGTGTTTAACAGCGTAACCGGGATGGATTCGGTGGATTCAAGCAAAGATCCGCCACTGGGATCCACGTTTTCCTCAGCACCTAATCTGGACTCGGACATTAATGCAAATGCTTGCAGGCCTGTGTATGAGAATGGTACAGACCACAATGTCAACATACAAAACACAGCCCTGCGTGGAGCAAGTGACCCCAGCTCATACCCCTCCACAGACTACCAGGTGCCGGTCCGCCACAGGTTTATTCGGCGGAGCCAGTGGTTGTCAGACTCCGAAGAGCCGCCGGTGGACACACCGGAGTTCGCCAACAGCAGCCCGGCACTCAACATCGACCTGCGAACCATCGTTGACAGGAGTCGGGCGCGGGTTCTGCACGCGACCCGCCTCCAGGAGACCTCGAGCACGGAGAGCCAGGTGGGCCTGAAAGACATGGCCACAGAGAGCGTGAACGCGGACGAGGAGAAGGGAGGCAGGAGCGAAAGCGAGCCCAAGGCAGAGGTCGTGCCCTCCGATGTCACAGGTAAAGCAGGAAGTGACGAAAACGAAGAGGAGCCCGGAATGAAGGCTGTGGCCACCTCGCCCGGAGGGCGCTTCCTCAAGTTTGACATCGAGCTGGGGAGAGGGTCTTTCAAAACTGTCTATAAAGGTCTCGACACCGACACCTGGGTCGAAGTGGCCTGGTGTGAGCTTCAGGTGGGTTCGCTAATCACTGAGGTCCAACATCAATCAGCCAACACAAATTAGCTGACTACAAGAGCTCTACAGCATCATTGATTGTTTTTCATTCGCTCATTTGAAGGTTAAAAATAAAAAGCAAGACAATAATAAAGATCTTTATATTACACATAAATACCCATATACATGCCAGTCATGTACCAAACTCTCAGGCAGGGTCAGTGGATGCTGTGTTACATTGTTGTCTTTGGTTCTTTCCCTCATTAGCTCAGCCAGGTCACAGCCATGGTTCTGTATATAGCTGGGATTGATTAAACAAGCTGAAGTTACAAGCATTTACAATACATATGACAGGATTTATGTGTGAACACACGCACACATATATATGTATTACAAGAAACTTCACTTTTTCACTTTTTTAAAATTCAGCAATCAGTTTACAAGCTTTTATTTTTATAATTCTTAGCCTAGATGTAGATGTTGCTATTTCCAAACCAAGTTGAAGTAACAGCACATTTCTGATTCAGTAGATTACAAAGATGTCATTTAAAGGAAATCTGCATCCTCCTTGTCCCCTGCGCACATTATTGACTCTTAAGTGAATTGAATTTCATCTGTACCTACTCAGCCATGTCAGCAGATGAACTGAAATGGCACTTTAATTAGTCAGATTTGCTTATAGGCTATATTTTAGCAAGGGGTGATGCAGTGTTTCATATGAGTGACAGCTTGCTGTATCACTAATCTGTGTATGTGGTAATCTAATGATTAGTTTAGATGCTGCCCATGTGATATACAGATTAGTCTGCAGACAGACCTGTAGACAGTGGCTGCCCTTTAAGGGCTCAAATTGTGCTAAGCTTTTTCAGTCTGCAGATTTATGAGCAGGCATAAGAATAGAATTTTAAAAATTAAGTATTAAGACATTCTGCATCAAAACACAAGCAGAAGCGTCTTTGTTTTTCCCAGCAGATCTTTTTCATTAAACTTAAATAGCTACTACTTCTTGGTGTATGCTTAGTCACTGAATTGGCTTTCACGTTACACGCGGACTTAGACGTTGGGGCCAGTGCACAAAATGATGAGTCACCATCTCATCGTAATCTTAGAAACCTTTCGTGTGCTTTAACTGATCATAATTACAATTATTTCATATAAGATGAAAAACATTTCACCTCATACTCTTGCAGAAAGTGTAGGAAGGCATCTCAGCAAGTCTGGCCCAACGAATCACTGAATTTCTCCCTAATGAAAAAATCACAGCCTAGCTCTGTAAGGTTCATAGAATTAAGTGGTAGTTACATTGTGCTTCTATTTGCATTCAGTAGATGAAAATGAAGTTCTGATGTAGCCCATTCAGCGTGTCTTCATCTCATTTGAAGAGTGAGAACGGCGATTGTCCAAGGCTGTACCACAATGCGTCACTACTGTTTAAGATTAACTTTATTACTTTATTGCATTTGGTTTTCTGATCCTCATCAGTACACCTATCCATATCTTCAGTGCTCATTCTTGTCTGTTAGAAGAGAATCCAACCACTGGGCATATTTTTAAGCACTTAAACACATAATTAACTGGATTTCACAGCAGAGTGTGCTTTTTGAATGTGTGTCACGTTTGATGAGCTCTACAGTAAGTGTATTTGTGCATTATGCGTGTGTGTTTGCATCTGCGTGGTGTCTGAGCAGGTTCTTAGGGGAGATCTAGTGATGATTCAACCATTCTGTCCCTCGAGATGAGGCCTTGCCCTTCGGAGTGTCTCTGTCTGTGTAACTCACTCACAAAAAAAGCTGCTGTAACTCAGATGCCCTGTGTGGTTTGTACACTGTGTGCGTACGGAGGTAGAACTAAGAATGAGACAGCAGAAAACATAGATGCTCATAGAAATCAGAAATGAATTGTATTTGAAGTGGAGCTTTTTTCCTGGTGTTGAGCAAACCAGGCTGCCAGTTTTGCTACTTACTTGCCTGCAAAAATGCGATCAAACGTTTGCTGACTGAGTTGTTTACCCGAAATTAGCAAATCGCCTAACACAATTTAGTAAAATGCCAAAGCACTTTACCACACTGAGAAGTGTCTCACAGTTGTACATTTTGTCTGATGGCTTAGTAATAAATATCAAACAGCGATTTATACCCTTGTGCTGTTACCACACAGATGTGTCTGGAGAGTGAGTCTTGCTGATGCAGCCTTCTGCACCATGAGAGTAGAAACGGGAAAGGCTGGGTTCATCTAAGGACAGTTTATAGTATACGAAGTATTTGATACACAGTAAACCAAGAGTTCTGTATGTTTATATTATTTCCAGATTTGTGTCCACAACATTCTATTTTATTTCTAATATTATTTATTATTTAGTTTTTCATTGTGCACAATTATGTCTCAGTAAAGACAATCCTGGTGCCACACCCTGCTGAGATCTTATCCCTCAAAGCGTCTTCTAATAATTTGTATGAAAATTGCTTTTAAAAAAGGACAATGAAGATATGGGGATGAGGCAAACTGTAATATATTTGTACACCATAAGAATCAGAGTTATGAAAGAAAGTCGGATCTGTATCCTTCACAGTGTTGCATGTAATATAAGACACCTCAGACTGAGCACTGTATAGATCACTATGAGCTTTGCAGGAAATCTGATTCTCAGGTATTTGTCGATAATCAATAGCATGAAATGTACATCAGGTTATTGTGGACCCCCTGGCCTTTGAAACATCAACTGCACCCGAATGGTTTCTGCTGAAACGTGTCTATGGAGACGGCTCTAAAGAAACCCTGGAGGTCATGCAGTTTTTGGCGTTGTCATAGTCTTTGAGTTGGATGTGTTGTGCTGACAAGAGAGAAACTGAAATGCGGAGGGTGTTTGCTGTCAGCTGTTTTACTATTTATACAACAGTTCAGGGAAGAAAGGGGACAAAATATTGATCCATTATACACAAACCCACTCAGGCTTGTATAAGTAAAGATGTAGAATTCAAAATTTGTGCAATTTAATTCCTAAATCAAGGATTTTCATTATGCTTTGTGGCTTTGTGATTGAAAGGAAAATAAAAAGAAATCCTAGCTCGCTGTTATAAAGTCTTAATGGAATTTTTTTTTGTTCCATTATTTACCAGAGGCATGTTTGACATTTATGATTAAAAATGTGATTAAAGCTCACGTTTATCTGCCATGACAGATGTGTCTGTCTCTGTATCACAGCAACAGATTAAACAAGACTTCTACTCATCTGTCTTTTGAAAATGTGATTTCACGAATGCTGTAGTGCTTTGTGTTTTCTACACAGTGGTAATAAAGAGAGTAATTGGTTCAGACCCCCATGTATACCCACTCAAAATGCCAAAGCTGCTTTCACTATAAACATGAGCCACAGGCAGCAGAGTCCCATCATAAAGCAATGGGAATATTCAAAGGAATCATATTTGTTCCATTACCATCTCTAACTGAGAAGAATGCATATCTGTCCTAAATGAGAAACAGGTGCAGCGACTTATTGAAACATTTGCAAACAGAAGTGGAAATACATTATAGAAGGCAAACACAGAGGCTGTACAAAACTAATGAGCTTGAAAGTCAGTGTTTGGTATGTTCACCTTTATTCTGCAGCACCGTCTGAACTATATTAGGCAAGTGTTCTTGTATTTTCTTTAAGCAGTCTTCAGGTATAGCTCTCCAGGCTTCTTGAAGGACATTCAAAGCTCTTCTTTGGATGTTTCTGCCTTTTGTTCTGTTCTGTCAACACGATCCCACACTGCTTCAATATATGCATTTCTATATATGTGTTTGCTTTCAAAGAAATAGTTGTCATGTTGAAACTAAAGCTGTTTCTAATCAGATGCATTCCAGGTGATATTGCATGATGGAGAAAATCTGATGGTACAGAAATTCCATCAGTTTTGACAGGATCGCCAACCCCACTGGCTGAAATGCAGCCCCAAACCATAACAGAGCCTCCACTGTGTTTCACAGATGGCTCTCCTTCTTCATCATCATTCATCAGTTCTTGTGTAATTTGGCATACCTCAGCCTTTTCTCCTGGCCTCTCCTCTCCATTTCCTGGCCTTCCACTGAGGCCATTTTTGCTCAGGAATCTGTGAACAGTCCATGAATCAAATGAAGATGCATCTCTCAGGGCCTGTGTCAGGTCTTTGCTGCCTTTTTTCCCATTTCTTAAAGACAGGACTTTCAGACATTGTTCATCTGTTGCAGATAGGTTTTGAGACCTGCAACTTCTTTTATTCTCCACTTGTCAGTGAAGTAAAGTAAAGAAAACACTGCACAACATGCTGAGATACGCAAAGTTTTCACCTAATAGAAAAGATACTATTTTTTGTCTGTCAAACTGTGTTACCTTTGGCAATCTTTTTAGTTATTTATTTTGTAGATTTGACTAAAGAAATGGGCCCAAAATAGGTATTTCAGTCCCAGGCTGCTAGTAAAGTGCCTAAAGACACGAGTTAAAATTGTTTTTTTGCTAAGTTGTCTTCTATGTGTAGACCCATTACCAGTTAGTCCCCTGAGTTGCCTTTTTATGATTAAATGCTTCATAGGTCAGTGTTACATGGCTTAACAAACAAACAAGCAAACATTCCTATGAAAAAAGGACTGGGCTGAAAATCCCTCAGAAAACGTGGAGAACTATTATTTGAGACCACTTTGAAAAGATAGAAGTCTGGCTTGTTGGAAGCAAAATATAAAGAAATGAGGTGGGTAGAGAAACACAGAGAGACTAATACTGTTTCTTTATACTCTATAGAAGTAGATGCATAAATAATAGTAAAAAAAACAAAAAAACATTTTCTTTCTTCATTTTTCCAGGAACGGAAACTGTCCAAAGCAGAGAGACAGAGATTCAAAGAGGAAGCAGAAATGCTAAAGGCTCTCCAGCATCCCAACATTGTGCGATTTTATGACTTCTGGGAATCACCCGTCAAAGGGAAAAAGTGTATTGTTCTGGTGACAGAGCTGATGACCTCAGGAACACTAAAAACGTGAGCGGCAAAAGAAAAATATTTCCTGTCATAACCTTTGTTTGTCTTTTTTGCTATATTTTAATTTGCTCCCCAAAGCTGTTGAATGGCATAATTTTAGTCATTCTATGGCTGAAATCCAACCAAAAGCTGAAAGATATATTTATGTGAATAAGGGGGTGGATTTTCTTCGTAAAGAGTAATTAGCAAAATAAATGAATACCAAATAGAGGGTAGGACAGAATAGAAAAAGATTTTCAGGCAGTCACAATTAGGAAATTGGTTTGAGAAAAGAACAATCATTAGAGAAGGCTATAACAATTAGCAAGAGAAGAACAGCTAACTGGATATATTTTATAAATGCAGAGGTTACTTGGGGATAGATCTCTAAATGTGATTTCAGCAACTATCATTCAGCATGTTTGAAAAGCCAGTTTTTACTTGTTGTCAACTGGAAATTCTCTATCACCACAATAATATATACATTCTTTATCTTCCAACAGGTATCTGAAGCGCTTTAAGGTCATGAAGCCTAAAGTTCTTAGAAGCTGGTGCAGACAAATTCTCAAAGGCCTCCACTTCCTCCACACTAGAACTCCTCCGATCATCCACAGAGACCTTAAGTGTGACAACATCTTCATCACTGGTCCTACGGGCTCTGTCAAAATCGGAGACCTGGGCCTGGCGACTCTAAAGAGAGCCTCTTTTGCTAAAAGTGTTATTGGTTAGTTACCATGCAGTTGGAAAAAATGCTGTTTTAATGATTTGGGAATTTTCACAGTGCAGAAAGAAACTAAACGCAGTGCAGACACTGTTAGACACCGTTAGGGGTCGAGATTATTTTACCTGATGCATCAAAGTCAAACATTCGCTCTAGTTTTGCTTTTAATTCTTGGCTCTGTTTTTATCTTTGGCAAAATATTTCACTGCACTCACCAATCCCACACTAAAATGTGTCAGCGGGTTATTTGTTGCTGCAGGTAGTGTTCAGTACCAAAAATGACACTGACGATCACTGTGGGAGTAAACGAAAACAGTAAATCTGTGTACTGCATAACCAAAATAAGGGAACTTGTTCCTTCTAAGTGTGGGATTTTGTGCCTGTTATGTTTTTTATGTAACAAAACAAAAAATTCTGTGAAGTGTAGAATTACATTAAAAGCTCAACATCTATGTGTCACTGGATCCGACCAGCTGTGACACAATGAGTGTTTTGAATCATTGGCCACTTTTAAAAAAACATTAACCCTACTTGGTGTAGAGTTACCGAGACTGTTTGGGCTTATTATTAGCTTTTTGACCACCTTAAAGTTGCTATATTTTACTGTCATGTTTAGAAAATTCTTCATGATTTATCAGGCCTGATCAGTTTCTGCTGTTGATGCCACTGGAGTTCAATTAAACCATCAGTAAGTTTGCAATTTATCATCTTCTCTTGCATTAATTTTCCAGGCACTCCAGAGTTCATGGCTCCAGAGATGTATGAGGAGCACTATGACGAGGCCGTGGATGTCTACGCCTTTGGGATGTGTATGCTGGAGATGGCAACATCTGAATATCCCTACTCTGAATGTCAAAATGCTGCTCAGATCTACCGCAAAGTGACCAGCGTGAGTTCACGTTCAAATCCTGCCACTGCTATAATAACTTTCAATCTATGATTACAACAAAGCCAAGCTATATCTCAATTTTTTGGTTCTTATTTAGAATGAAGGGTTCATTATAAGCCTGCCACAATATCCGATTTGTTCTGCACATTTGCAGTGATCAAAAGACAGTCAAATTTACATGTAGGTTTGCTTATTTTGTTGGAGTTTTTTTGCCTGCACAGATGCACTGTTGTATTCTTGTGGTGTTCCAGGTCAAACTTGGAAGAAAAAAATAAAGCATCTAGCTGGTTCTGCAGCGCTTGGAACACAGGACCCTGAGAGCATGGGCAAACCTCGGACTAATTTAGTTAAATTACTGTTATAACAGACAACAGTATCTACCTAATGTAGCTAATGCTGACACTTTTAATTTGGCAGATGAGAACGGTCCTATTTCTTTTGAAAACCTTTATTCCCAGGGCTCATATGTCTGAAAGACAATGTGTTTAACAGACTCTGTATTTAAGGATTTTATACAATGCAGACAGAAGTTTCTTCTGTTATTTCTCCAAGTACTTCTGTTTAAAATCTGTCATTTGGTAAGCTAAGACATGGATTACATTTTTTTAGGGGGTGAAACCTGCCAGCTACAGCAAAGTCCGCGACCCAGAAATTAAGGAAATAATCGGGGAGTGCATCTGTCACAGATGGGAAGAAAGGTAATTGGACCAGAACCTCTATCTCTAGCTTATGACGCATTGTTGTGTGGGTAGAGATTGACTCTTATATTAGCACTGCGTTGTTTTGTTTCTCCTCCTGCAAAGAGACGTCAATACCACTATTTGACTCTGACATAGTTTGTGCTCCTCTGTGTTTTACTGTGCCAGTGACATGTAGTGCAGGTCTGTAGTGTTTGTGTATTTCTTGCAGGTACTCCATCAAGGACCTCCTGAATCACGCCTTCTTTGCAGAGGACACGGGTGTGAGGGTGGAGCTCAATGAAGAAGATGATGGGAAAAAAGCATCCATCGCTCTAAAGCTGTGGGTCGAAGATCCTAAAAAACTGAAGGGAAAATACAAAGACACTGGTGCCATTGAGTTTACCTTTGATTTGGTGCATGAGGTCCCAGAAGTTGTTGCCCAAGAAATGGTAAGGAAATTTTTTTTCAAAAAGCACTGTTTCTCAGTGCTTTGCCAGTTCATGTTTCTTATTGGTGTCTGTTAAAATGTTGCCTCGCAACAAACACCTGGGTTTGAATCCATCATCTGGCCGGAGCCTTTCTGTCTAGAGTTTGTATGTTCTCCCTGTGTCTGGGTACTCTGGCTTCTTCCTACAGCCAGTCAGTGAGATTAGGTTTATGGACTGATAGAGGGGAAATGAATTTAAACTCTAACCATAACAAAAGTAGTTTTGTTTTTTTTGTGGTTTGCTATTTCAATTCAGTTTCTGTTATTTCCTGTTATGAGGTAGTTGGGCTATCAGCATAATGATATACAAAGTGTCTAATAATGTTATGGAAGTCATTACATTGGAACACATCTTCTGATGTAGGTCTGATGTAAGGAGTGCGTTACTGGTTTGCAGTACTGCGAAGTGCTTCAGATACCACAGGACTATGTCTACATAGACACTAGAGCAGGGGTGTCAAACATAAGGCACGGGGGAAAGAATCAGCTCGGCAAAGACAGTCGGGCCCACTAGAGAGCTTTGGGAAAAGGAGGGCATATATTTTCGATTTTCAATTGTATTTTAATCAATTTTAGAGTTTTTCCTGTTGGTAAAGAGCTCCATCTGGGCATTTATATTACATAACAGTAATTATTAATTGTTTAGTTAAAAGTCTTTACATGCACTTGGTGTAAAAAGTGAGTTTGACGCTCCTGAACTAGGGCAACTGATCACTTGACCTTTCGCTCTTCATGCAAACTTCTGTTAATGCAGGATGGGTAGTTCTGAGCTGCAGTGAGTATCTTGCCTGTGCCTCCATAGGTGGATTCAGGTTTCTTTCTGGATTGTGATGTGAAGATCGTTGGGAAGTCCATCAGAGATCGTGTAGCTCTAATCAAATGGAGGAGGGAGCGGACTGTCTCACCAAATGGAAACAGCGAGACACCCGTGAAGAAAACTCAGCAGAACCTCCTACAGGTTCCCAGTACAGGGATGCCACAGGGAGCTGCATTAGCTACTACAGATTATGAAGACCAAGAGTCAGAGCAGCAGACTCTGATCTGCACCGTCCCCGCTGCCACATCTACCACATGTAAGAAACTGGAATTAGAATATTATGTGAATGTGTGCATTAACACAAAACCTGAAGTTAAAACCAGTGTTGATTTTAAGAGCCAATTTTGACCAGTTTTAATTTTATTAAGAATTTAAACATCTAAGCTCTTTTAGTTTTAGTTGATTCAATATCGCAAGAGCATCACAAACTAAATCTGAAGTGATTCAGTTCACTAAAATATAAAGTGTAAAAGTTTGTCATGTTTTTACCAGTGAGAGTTGCTCCACGTGGTTTACAAAGCATTTTATTTTCCATGACATCAAATATGAAATGCTGCTGCTTTTCCTGCTAAGAGATATTTTGTTGTGTTATCGTGAGAAAGCATAGCTGAGCCTGCCCTCCCTGCGTGTTTTTCAGATTAAATGTGTGTATCTAACCTTACTGCACAAGGAGATTACTTCTGATTGGATCCTACCTATCTACACAACGTAATTAGCTCTGTTTGGATCTCGTATTTCCAGAACGTCTTCATCTCGCTCATATGAAATGTGCTGACAAAAGTATCAACACATGTCATGATAGTTTTTCTCCTTGTGCATTTGTTATCATCTTGGTCAACAGAATCAAACACTGGTTAAAACACACGACACAGACTGTTGCTAAAATAGTTTCAGTGAACCTAAGCGAGAATCAGACATATGGCTGCTGCAGTGTCTGAGTGATGCCAAATTACGTGACATCATTTAGCATTTGAATTTTATTAAGATTCTACTCCACTGTCTCCCACACCCCATCTCTCTTTTTGAGTGTCTGTCCTTCCTGCATATGGACAAAAAGCATCACGGTGAATCATAATCTTTTACATGCTCTCTTATTACAGCTGGCAGTGGAGTGAGCTCCACCATGCAATTAGATGAGCAAAACAATCAGCAGAATGGCCCCTACCCAACGTTTCAAGAACCTGTTACCACAACTCAGATTATCTACAGTCCTCCTGCACAGACTGACCCTCAGCTGCACCAGGGGCCTTACCAGCAGTCCACTGCACAGTCCGTGCAGTTACACCAAGGAGCGTACCAGCAAACCGCAGGCCAGCTGCACCCTGGGACCTTTCAACAACCTGCATCACAACTGCACCAGGGGCCTTATCAGTGTCAAACAGTGAGTAAAAGCATTTCATGTTATTTTCATTTTCTCTTTCTGATATCCTTAATGATATTTTTCTGAAATAACGAAAATGTTATTTTCTTTTTCGGAATGATACGTCATCAGCGTCACTACAGTGATCCCTTTGTTTGCCATGAGAACCTGCTCATCACTGAAAGTACTATGTGTCTTAGGCGTGGCAGTGCCTCAATGGTTGAGATGGTACAGTGTAGGATGCAATCGCTAACTAAGACAACTCCACTCCCCTGCTTGTGTCCGTTACAGGAAGTGTCTCCGGCAAATAGCACAGAGAGTCGAGTGCACGATACAAACTGCCTGTATGCTAACTCTGCCCAGAAGCCGTCATTGTTATCGCCTTTCTTGCTCCCCCATCAACACTCTCATCATGACTCAGCAAGTCATTTCGATTCACCTCACCTTCCCCTTAATTTACAACCTCCTGCAGAGCTGCCTCCATGTGTCCCACGCAGCCCAGGGCCTCACCATCACTGCAAAGCTTGCATGTCTCTCCTCTGCAAGGACAGGACAAAAGGAGGTGGATCACTGGGACACACACACAAACGCACTGACACCACATCCACCCAGTTTGCTCCAGTCTCCAAGCCAAGCTCGCCCACATCTCTTCATCAGCCAAGGTCTCCTCCCTCTCTGCCCACTACCACATCATCAAATTGTCAGCCCGTCGTGGCAGCTTCTCCTTCACATCTTTCTCCACCTTCACAAAATGTGTTCCCACGGAGTTTGTATGAAGGTGGAGATCTCACGCTCCTCAACTACTGTCTCCATCACATTGTCAGTCGCAGGACCAGCTCCCCCACCCTCTCTGATAGAGGTGTTAATCATCCACTACACAACCAAACTGGGGTTTGTTGTTCTTCAGTACGTGAGCATAAAGACAAGAGCCAGAGCCTGGATGCTCCGTTCTACTGTTCTCCAAATGTGGTTAGGAACCTGCAGTTATCATCACATCACAGCAAAGACAGAGCCAATTCTCTGGTGGGTTAGAGAAGAAGACTTTGCATAGCCTGAAATGCCATAGCAGCAGCCTGCTGTATCTTTCCTGATCCTGCAAGTTGCCTCTCTCCCCTGCCCAGTATGTTAGCAGCCTGTTTTTGCTCCTGCTTAATCAACATTAAGTGCTGAATTACTCGCTCAAAGTGCTTCTCTTAACATGTTGGATGGGCAATGATAGATAAATGCTGCCGCTTCCCATTTCCATTTTAATTGCCCTTGATGAACAATTCCAGCTGCTAAAAAACACCCCTCTCCATTTTCTTGCAAGTGACCACAAATGCTTTGACAAACTAAAGTGTGAGCCACATTTGTTGTATTAAATACAAGCACATATTATACAGTTCTACTATCCCTAAAGAAGGTCTCCCATTATGTGTTTCTGACAGACAGCTCCTGCTCCAGCTACGCCAGCCACTGCTGCTAACCAGAGCAGACAGTGCTTTCCAGCTGCAGGCCCAACTCTACAGACACAGAACACTGCCCAGCCCAACCAGGAGCAGGTACTGCATACATCTGACTCTAAAATACCCTGGCAACATCTGTAGTGAGACCCAAAAATCTGAATTATGAAGCGACGGTTTGAAAGTCGCTCATTGGAGCCCACCCAGCTGCCTGTCCTAGCGTGCTTGACTCGCAGGGTCTCGTCATTTGACATGTAATATAAAAAATACAATTTCAACTTTTAAATCATAAACTGAAACATGCAATATAATGGAAGTTAATCTGCCATTTGATTTAGTGGTGCTGGCCATTTTAAGTCAAGTAGGTCTAGTGCTGTGTGTGAGGTGGGTGAAAAGTGTATCTGATTTTCCCTTTAATAGCCAATGTGCACTGTACTGTATATCTGTGTTTATGTGTGTGATGTGAATAGCTGTTCATGTGGTTTGTGTCTCCTTCACATTTATCTCTCCTCACTGTAGTACCATCTCCAACCAGCTGCTATCCTGCCAAAGGTAGAGCAGCATGCAGAATAACTGAATCACAAGTCTGCCCGCCCTGCAGCTCACTTGTAATAAAGTGAAGCTGTTAAACTGTTTAATTATTAGTTTGAATTCTCAGTTTCAGATTCATACTGTAAAAAAAACTAAATAAGTAAAAAAAGAAAAGAAGAAAGACAAAACCCCAAACATGTCATTTCCTTCCTTAGCTGTTATCTGCAGAGCAGCCTGCTTCCCACCTGAGTCATCCTGACACCGCTACCAGTTTTCCACAGTTAGTCTCCAGTGCTCCTTCCCCACTTCTACCCCTGCAGATCAGCATGCAGGTGTGTTGTGTTAGAGAAGACAACAACAAATCTTCCTATAAAATGATATAATAGGTGGCAGGGTAGAGTAATAAATAAGGGCCCTGTGTGAATGTTATTTCTATTGGTTATCTTTGTTCATTTTATATCATTTTCCCTTTTTCTTTCCCAGTTTTCCTCACCATATGCAGTTATTCAAACAGGGGGCCACAAGCCTTCCCCCGTCTCGCCAGCTCCTCTGCCATCTGTCTACAGCAGCAGTGAATCCACTATGTCTAGCACCTATTACTCACGTTCACCCCACCGTCCCTCTCTGCCTCTGATTCCTCATTCTGCCATGCCATCTATGTCTACTCTTGGCACTCCTCTGTCCACACCTCAGCATGTAGCCAGTGTGGCATTCCCCCTCCCATTTTTTGCCATGGCCGTGTCCTCAGCAGTGCCACAGCAGCAGGGCAGCCCCTCCACATCTCAACCAAACCTAAGTTTCCATTCCACCCATCCCTTACCTCTCTCTCAGGTACAACCCACCCCATACCCTGCCCCCAATCCTGAGCACGGTCTGGCTGAGCAGCCTGTCCAGGTGAATATTTCACTCAGTTCTCACTGTAATGGTTGGTTGGATCATAGGAAATCTGTAATGCTAAGGTGGAATGGGTGTGATGCTTGCTGGGCATGGGTTTAGCGACTCGAAGACACAGAGTACTTGAACTAACTGATGAACAATTCTTTAAATGTGCTTGTTTTCTTTCAGATACAGTCACTCACTCCGCATGGCACTCTGGGAGACTTTCAGCATTTGGGTGCGGTTCACTCAGTTTTGCCTGCTGTTCAGACTTCTCTCTGGGGAAGGGGAACAGATTCAGAAACTAGTGGAGCTGGCCTTGACTTAGCAGGAGCTTCTACAATTTCAGCCCCAGTCCCAGCCCCAGCGTCAATCCCAATCCCAGCTAATGTTGTTACTCAACCTCCAGCACAAATTCTGGCTGTGGTGGGAGCACAAAACCAACTTCAAGTCCCAGTATCAGCTCAGGCCGCAGCTATGCCTCAAACCACAACCCTTCTTAAATCCCCCACTTCAATCCCAATACAAGTTCCAACAGCAATTCAAGCTGCAGTCTCAGCCCCAGCTCAACCACTAGTATCAGCATCGGGTCCCATTTTGGAGCAAACAGAAGTCTCCTCTGTGAGCATACTTTCATCCAAACCCGAAATGTCAGTCCCAGGCTTGGTTTCAGGCCCAAACACCCTGCCAGCACCAGTTCAGTCTGCAGCTCCTGTTCCCGCTCCAGCTTCTGTCACAACTTCAGTCCCAGCTCCAGTTCTGCAGCCTCCTGGCACCCAGACAACAGTCTCAATACCCGAGTGTTCCAGCCTGCCTGCAACTCAGCAAACTGCAGACATGGCATCTGCATCCAGCACCCCTCATCAAGAGCCCTGTGCAGAGGTAGTGATGAATCCAATGTCTGTGAATATTTGAGAACAATACCAGTTTATACACTTATGTAAATTCTATAAGCTTTACCTGTGCTTGATTAAAATTGTCTCTGCAAATGACAAATAAAGTCATGTGAAAAAGAAAGTTCTTCACAGAACTCTTTGGAGATCCATGAAAAAGTAAGTACACCAGCCAGGTGCTTCTAAAGAAAACTTGATTAACTGATCATCAGCACTTGTGAAAGCAGAGGTTTAGGCAGTTAGGTGTGGGGGTAACTCAACGCCACAGTCTTACCAGTTTTTAACGTCTCTGAAAATTCAGCCCAAGATCAGACCTTACGATGCTCCAAGAAACTGTGGGGGGGGAAAAAAACGCTTCTCAGACTCCAGAGGCTTTATTAACCATGTCAGGTGTTAAAGTTCATGAAAGAACATGGCTCCACAGCTTAGGTTCGTTTAGATTACAATACGCCAGCACATCAGTGCAATTCATAGCAGCTGTGTCAAGCATGGTTGAGGAGGGTGATTATTTGTGCTTGTTTTGCAGCTACAAAACCAGAGCATTCATTGAGTTGACCACGGACTCCACTGTATATTAAAGTAATCTAGAGTCACATTTGAGGCCGTATGCCTGACAGCTCAAGACTGGCTGAAATTGATCCCAAATGCAGCAGCAATTCTACAACAGAATGGCTGAAAGAGACAAGATGTGTCACTGGTCCAAAGTGCAGACCTCAACCTGACTGAAATGCTGTGGCAGGACCTGAAGAGAGCCGTGCATAAATGAATGCCAGCAAACCTCAGCAAGGGATACAGAAACCAATTACTTCACATTATTACTACTTCCACAAATGATGGCTCATACTGTAGCTCTGTAAAAACTTTCTTTTTCACATGACTGTATTAAAGTATCCGCTGGTCAGAAAGAACGTTCAAACTGCAGGATTCATTTCAAATTACATTAACATAAATTTTATACATCAGTCCCATCATGACACCAGCTTCTGAATCTTAGTTTAACATGCTGAGAAGTAACAACACACATTAACCATATTACATTATACATTAACCACAGTAAGGCTTAGTCCCCCAGTGATCCATTATAGGTCCTTCATCGAGGTCCTCTTACACTCCCATTTTTCTATTTTCAGGAGGTGCTTCAGGAAAAACCAATATCTTTACCCAGTTATGAATTTGACAGGTGTGTATCTGTTATTTTTTTTTAAAAATATATTTTATGTCTTTTCAGATTCTGTAGTTTTTACAATTTTGTGTGAGGAAAATGTGCCACTTGGCCGTGAATTGCTAAACTGTCTTAAAATGTTCTTTTTCGTTTTAGTCTCAAGTCTGATATACCATCTGGTAAGGAAACAAGTGATGGCTATGAAAGCTTTGCTAGTGTGGGAAAGGGAGATGGGAAACCGAGGAAACATCACCGCAAGTCTGCCCGCACCCGTTCCAGGCAGGAAAAGACCAGCAAACCAAAGCTGAGCATGCTCAATGTGAGTCTTGGTGACATTCGTGGTGTCAGAATGTACAGTTTCTTGAAATCTTTTATTTTTCAGTTTGTAAAGTGTAAGCACTGCTCCCACAGGTTTGCAACACTGGTGATAAAATGGTCGAATGCCAGCTGGAGACTCACAACCACAAAATGGTGACATTTAAATTTGATCTGGATGGAGACGCTCCCGAGGAAATCGCTACTTACATGGTTAATCCAGACTTGTACAATCTAGACTTTGTGTTTAATCATTTCTTAATATTTACATTATTGTTTAACATCTTAACAACTGCATATCTACAGGTAGAGAATGGCTTCATCTTGATGTTAGAGAAGGAAATCTTTATTGACCAGCTGAAGGATATTGTGGATAAAGCTGAAGACATGCTGAATGAAGACATGGAGGGTGAAAGGGACACAGCTTTGAGTTGCAGTCCTTTACAAGTCCAGCCATTTGAAGCATTAGTAGGAGAGGTAAGAAACAAATACACTCATTGCTTGAAATTAGCAATTAGCAGACTGACTTAGCTTTCATCTGTACATTTCTTTGTAGAGTCAGCAGCCTGGAGGATCTCAACCAGTCTATCAGCAAAATGGTATAACACTTTTCTTAGAAAAACATTTACCCATATGCATGTCTGGTAAATCCTTTTTCCTCGTCACTATAACTTTTTTTTTTTTTTAAATTCTTCCCAGTTCTTCATACAGGAAAGAGATGGTTCATAATCTGCCCTGTAGAGGAGATACCTACATCCAGTCAGGAGACCCCCTCTGACGGGACCACTACGCAGTCACCTGGGAGCTCAGCCGCTATGCACCCTGCTGACAGCACCACTGCAAAGCCCTCCAGAGGTGACTGCAAATTTTCCAATAATATCCAGCAGCTTCAAGGAGCAAGAGCACCACCTTGTTGCAGTACAATGACAGGCATCCTGCAGCTCAGATGGGCAAAAACTGATTTCACAATAAATAAAGTAGACCTTTTTTTAAAATAAATAAATAAATATCACAATTCTGTGTAATTTTGATTCTACCTTTTTAAAAACCTTTTGCAGAAGAGGGTTCATCTTCCACAATGTCTGGGGGAAGTGGAGGTTTCTCTTACGACGTGTACGGATTCTGCAGTCCTCCAATAATGTCCAACACAGACCCGCTCCTCCTGGCCACCCTGTCACCTCCTGTGTCTGCACCTCCGACTCTCCAGTCAGTGCCATCAGTGGAGCCAGCAGGCAGTTCAATGCAACACAGCATGCAAGCCCAGACAGCCAGAACACAAACATCATCCCCGCATGCTGCTTTCCCTGTGGAAGATTCGCAGGGATCCCCTCTCGGCTCCATCTCACCAATCCATGCATCTCAGAAGTTGCCTGATATGACATGCCCGGTTTCTATTGCTGACGACGTGCCCTGCTGCCCTCTGGTCATGCCCCTCTCTCTCGATGTGAGCACTTCACAGGTTGGATCTCCGCTTACTCTTCCGCTCCAGGAGCCAGGATCAGTCAAAGAGGCACCGGCTGTCTCCTACGCCCCTGCTGCACGGAGCGAGCGACCACAGCAACCTGTGGTGCTGCATCAGCCTTTTGCCACTGTTGGAGGGACCAAAGTGTCCTCACTACCACAGAGTCCAGCACCATCCCAGCATGGTGCAGGTCCCAGTGAGTCCGATGGTGAAGGAAGACTGGCTCGTAGCGGCTTTGTGGACAGCACCATTAAAACCCTGGATGAGAAACTACGGAATTTGCTCTACCAGGAGTATGCTCCCATGTATCCATCAGGCAGCGCTGCAGAGACACCAGGGTCTGGCACAGAGTACATCCAGTCTCCTCCTGGTCCAGACAGCGCCACAGGAGGCTCAGGAAACAGCACCCCAGGGCCAATAGGGGAGGGACGCTACAGAGGAGGTGAACAGCTGGTAAGTATGTTTTGTACTGTGTTGTACTGTATCCAAATAATATTAATTTAACTGTTTAATATATTTTAGTGTTTTAATGGAGTTCAAGAAAAGGAGCACAGCTAAACTGATCTAAGAGAGAATGACAAATATTATTTAGCTGTTCCTCATCAAGTATTTTAAAGGACAACGAGTAATAGTTTGTATCCTCTGCCCTCTATAAGCCTCAAATTCCAGAGAGAATGGACAGTTTGAGCGCACTGAGTGATTCAGCTGTGTGTGGTACGTCAAACATCGCAACATAATCGGCATCATTATCTCCTAAGTAAAATGAGATGCGAGTTAATTCCTGCAGTGCTACAGTTTTAGTATTGTGGATATTTTCCTTCCAGCATCCCTGTCAAGAAGACACGTTCCTCACTCTGCTTCATGCTCTGGAGCAAGAGGTCGATTTAAGGTATGTTCTAGAGTATGTTCACACATTTAAAGTGAAGGTAGAGCTGTGTATTCAGCACCATTTTCTTCTTTCACACCATTCATGATGTCATACGAATTCTTCTTCTGTGCTTTTGGCAGATCACTCCTGTTGCCCCTGAAGTGGCCAACAGACGAGATGTGAAGCAAAGGAGCTGGAGCAGCGCTGCCTCACCGGCGCACCCTGTGGGATACATTAGGGACCATGGTCAGTTTGATGCCATGGCTACCTCCACCACAATTGGCCGTTTCTCTGTGGTGAGCACTGAAGATGACATTACACAGAGGACACGTTGTAGCCGTTACTCTGCACCGCCTGATTTCTATCTGGACACGCCTCCTTCTAACGCCAAGCGGGGCTCTTTACCTCGTGCAATGACATCCGTCCCTGTGGATGTCACGGTCCACGCTCGCTTCCTCTCCTCAGATTCAGGGGCAGAGAGCAGCCCTGCAAAGCTGACTCCTGCCACCCCGTTGCAACACTCCCGCTCTGAGCGCAGAGGAAGTGACCTCATGAAAAGGGCAGTGGCCTTTCTCCGTCGTTCTGGTCGCAGCAGCAGCGTGCAGAGCTCTGACTCACCGAGCAGGCATGGTGGGGTGCACGGCTCTGCCTATGGCAGCAGCGATAATGACTCCGAGATGGAGGATTCAGACATAAAGAGAGAACTACAAAGACTCAGGGAGAAGTAAGCATCGCTTTTGGTTTGCTTTCTGTCATGCAGCATGTTTGTATATGAAGATATTTTGTCATTTAGCTTGTAAGTCATTATTATTTTTCTCTCCTGGGTTTCCTCAGACATCTGAAGGAAATCTCTGAGCTGCAGGCCCATCAGCGAGGGGAAGTGGAGCTCCTGTATCGAAGACTTGGTAAAGTTCCTCCTCCTGGCCTGGGAGTTGCTGCACCACATGCCAGCCGTAGAAAGAGGTCCAGCAAGCACAGGCTGAAGCCAGGCAAACTTCTCAGCCCTCTGGTTCAACAGTTTAGAAATGTCACAACCAAAACTGGTGACTCTAGCAGATCCAGTGAGTGGCTTTGCAGAAATCCAAGTACTAAAAGTTAAGAATATGTACTGAAAGACTATTTATCGATGTTATCCTCTTGCATTTGTGTGTCTTTAGGTGCTGCTGCAGGTACGGGTGACAACACAGTTAGTTTAAATGGGTCTCCAGCTAAAGGGTCTTTCCCCACTCACAGCAGGGCCCGGTCATGCACCAGCCACCTTCCCAGCTCAACCTCGGAGCCTGTGCAGACTCAGCAGCCCTGCTCCCTTAAAGGCTCTTTATCTTCTGATAATATTTATGCTGGACTACACGGAGATGGAACTGGCACACAAGTGCCACCGGGGCAAGGTACCACACACCCTGATTCAACAGTATTAATAAAAGAGTATTAATAAAACCATTATTTGTGTTGTTGCTTTGTTTAATAATGTTGGCAATGGAGTGTTTATTCTTCTTACCCTGTTGTCTTTTCCCCTTGATTATGCTCCTCTACAGGCTGGTCTAATTACCCTCAACCATCTGAGAGAGTGACCTATAAATCGAGTAGCAAGCCACGAGCTAGATTTCTCAGTGGGCCTGTGTCTTTATCTATCTGTTTGTATCTCTTCTCTTCCTGCATAGCTTCATATTTTCTGGTTTCCATATTTTCAGTAAAACTCCTTTTAGTTCACAGGGTTTTTTATGTGCTATTTTTTTCCCTGCCTCATTGTTATTAGTTGGTATTTTATTGTATTATTTCATTTCAGAGATGATTTTATTTTATTCAGCAGTTTACACAAATTCCCTGAAAGAGAAGCTGAGAATTTTACCCAATAGCTATCAGTCATGTTTAAAAACTGTTTTTATTTATTTATTATTCAACGTATTTTTATAAGTATTGAGTTTTACCTCACGTTTCACGTGTCTCACTAATTCTTCTGCTCTCTGTCTGTGTGCAATAAGCACTTATCAACTTTGTATTCCTAGGAAATAGACTCTTGCATGTCTCATGCATCCCAAACTACAATAGATTTTCTCGTCATGCTTCTTTCTAACCCTGTATTACCTGTTTGTTATCTGTCACTTTGATATCCTGCACTTTGTAATGCCTTAAACATGGGTCATCTGCATGATTTGCTAACTATACGGATTGTCTCATTTAAGGGGAATGATTGCCTTGTTTATCCATTTGTTAGTGTGACTTTATTCCCTTGTTTTGCAGTGCTCTGTAGCTTTGTTTTGCACCGTTCCCCGTTATTGACCATTATAACCTGCTGATGAAAGCAGCGATTTGCATTAATCTTTTTTTGTTCTGTAGGGGCGACACTGAAGCGACTTTGTCTTGGTAAAGAGCGTGGTAGCAGTATGTAAAATTACAGTCTCATTAAGAATTTGTTTTTCTATAAGTCAAGTTGTTTGTTTCATGTTGTAATCAGGGTATTAAACCAGGTGTTTATATGTGTGTGTGTCTTTTTTAGGGTCTGGAGCTTCAGCAGGGGCTTCCAATCAGTCACAGCAGCTGCCTGGGGGTGTCACACCTCCTCCACATCAGCCGGTGATAGGATTGGCCCAAGCTCAAGCCAATAACAGCAACAACAAAACAGGCACATACAGTAGCACATCTGCGAGTGCCCATGATAGCAACCTGCCTGAAGACTTACAACGACTAATGGATGACTGGGCCCAGGAGGTTCTGATTGTCACCCACCGGCCTCGCACTAACTCTTTGAGTATAACTCGACCCCAGCTTTGGGATCAGGATCCACTTCAAACAAGTGAACAGCTTGCTAGGGCTTCAGATGTGAGTGCTATGGTTATTATCTATTCTATAAAAGAGATATTGCAAATATACAGTGTTTAGATCATGAGGCCTGAAGTGTATAAAACTACTCTAATGGCTATAACTTCAAAATGCCTTAATGTTGTAGGGACTCATTAATTAGAAGAGTTCATTACAGAATACAGTAATACGCTTTCATTTTATCATGACTTGTACTCTGACTTGATTATTGTATTTCATTTCCTAATGCATGCTGGGGCATTCGTTAAGATTACTAGAGGTTATTGCCATGCTAGTATTGCAGTACTGTATCCTGCATGTCTACATGTTAGTGTAGCTATTATTGTTTTAATATGCAAAAGAGCTATGTTTACTATTTGCTTTTAACTATGTAACCCTTTTAGTTATCGCCATGGACAGCTTCAGGACCAGAGGCCTGTAGTCTGCCACTGTCCTGGCCTGATGCCCCTGGGTCAACAATGATCGCTACCCCGCCGGCGGGGGCACATCCCTCTTATCAGCATCACTCTCCTGCTCCATTCAGGGCCTTGCCCTCACCTCTCTCTATTAGCCAGTGGCCTGGGTTTTTCTTTCCCCTTCCTCCAGGAGTCTTTGCCTTTCCTGCTGTGGCCTCAGCTCAGGATACCCACAGCTCCATTCCAGCACCATCATATCAGCCAACTGACCCCAAGGCGAGGACTCTCTAATCTCTGTAGCATTGTGTCTTCCAACTCCGTTACCAAAAATATATCTCATTGTAGTTCTAGTCAATCTGTACATAATAGTGTAAATATATATAACCAGCACGTATGTAATCATATGTACATACTCATCCTTAGTCTTTTTGTTATTTGTGTCATTTTGCATCAACATACCTCATGTCCGTATTACAATGCATAATCCTTGAGTGCAGTCCACTTGTAATTAGCTGAATCGTGCATTAAAGTGCAGATTTCTTTTTCTGTATGTGCATTGAATGTACATACTGTATTTCTCATTCATATTGTGTTTTCAGTTAAACAGCTGATGTTTGTGTTGCTCATCTCACTCATATATATATAAGCTGCCGAGTGTATATATGAATTATCGTCAGTCTGTAAATAGCTCCTGTGTTTGTACAGTTACCATTAGATAATCTGTAGGTTGGTGCTGCAGTTACGTGTCTTAATGCAACACCTTATTTGCCACCATCATGCCATCACTGTGAAGACTTGACATCCTGGTCACTAAGGCCAGTCGCTTTACTCTCTCTCAGTCCAAGGATAGGTTTCATTCTTCATCGATGAAATGCTTCCAGCACAAGCGCTTGAAACATCCTTAAGAGATTTGAATGAACTTGAACTTTATCTTCAGGTGGAAAAAAAAAACACCTGTGAGAGTGCCTTGAAATGCAGTTTCTGTTTTTTGAAGAAAAGCATTTAGATTCAAAGCATACTCTAGATATATTCTATATAAGCTTTCACCTTCACAGGTAAATTATGTGATTTGAATAATGAATGTGGATTAAAACATGTTTAATTTAGCAACAAAACACAGCTAAACACTACAATCCGGTGTTGCGGTACATTAAATATCAGAGATTGTAAAAAGATTAATGAATATCCAAAGCTGCATTAGGTTAGCATATACTTGTGTAAGTTTCCTTATTCACTGAAGTCATGTTCTTGTGGGATTGCTTTAGCACCTGCACAGCAGCCTGCATGACCACACGGATGTTCTCTGAATCCCCACTGAGTGGTGTTCTGTGTTTAGAGTGGATGTTGTTCAGAGAAAGCGATTGAAATCATACATAAGGAGGGCTGAAGGACTCAACACACGAGTCAAAATCATAATCATCCCATACCTCTACTAATGCAATCTGTAGCTTTACATATTGTTGCCTTGTGGTTTTTAAGAGATTACTGCGTGGATGGTTTTCGTTTGATAAATGCTGTTGATGTAATAATATTAGGGGGGCATATGATGAATGTGAATTACCGAAAAGCCACAACTGTTTGATGTTTGCGTAATAGGCATAGGTTTTCAAAATTGTATATTAGATGCTGGCCTTTTAGCTCATGCTTATACGTATTAAGGCTAAAATGATTCAAGGATTTCCAAAAAATATAGTGCTTTCACTATTTTAGTCAAAAACAATACTTTAATACATCTCTTGCATAAATCATTTACTCCCTTACAAGAGTTCTGGGGTTGCATAAGTCATTTTGTGTATTTTTGAGTGCAAATGGCACAGTCATCTTAAGAAAACACTTGCTTTTATAAATGTGGTCCCTTGTTTCCCCGTGTAAAACTACACAGTCAGTATGGTAAGCCAAGCAGTTCTGTAAAGGCACAATAAACACTTTTGGGGAACCAAAACAGAAATGTTCTATATTTGCAGAATTAGAGGACGCTAGATTTCCCATAATGCAACACGCTAGCATCTTTACATCATCAGGGTTGTTATCTTTCAACATTTAAAAAAATAATTTCAAATTCACAAAACACATTACGCAGACTGAGTATAACACATCATAAACTGAACCTTAAATGTAAAATCATTGGCATGACCCTTTAAAATTGTTTCACTTTTGCACATTAGAGAGTAATTGAAAATGGATTATTTGTCTATAAGGTAGATCTTTAATAATGACCTAGATATTTTTTTTAATCTCCTATGCAGTAGTTTTCTTTGTGCTTTCCACTGTAACTTCTGTCTTTAAATCTAATGCTTGCAATGACAGCTAGATGTATGATTGCTTTTGCCTGCTATATCACCTGTTTTCCCAGCAGTTTCCTGACCTTGTCAGATTGATACCTTCTCAAAAAAAAGCTGTACATACTTGAAGACATAAATAAATTCATTTTTGCTTGACACCACACAATATTAGTCACATACTGCTTTCATTAGTAGTCACAAGCCAAATTGTCTCTGGGTCTTTACTCTTCTCCACTCTGATTCGCCAAAACAGTATTGCTTATTACAAATGAAAAGACAGTTTTGCAAATGCAGTTCTGGGAAAGTTATCACTCTATATTTCACCAAACAGAGGCTAAAATCTATGTTAAAATCCACATTTCACCACTGGTATTTGTATTTCACTGATAATAGGAGATTTCTGAGGTGTTTACTTAAAGTTTTTGTGTATTAGTATCTTTCTGTCAGGCATAATACACTTGACACTGCAGTTTGAAGCTCATCCTGATCTTGATTGTGGCTCAAAGAGTTGGCAGTTCGTCTTGTAACCGGAAGGTTGCCGGTTTGAGCCCCGGCTCGGACAGTCTCAGTCGTTGTGTCCTTGGGCAAGACACTTCACCTACCGCCTCTGTCAGTCTGCCCCAAGGCAGCTGTGGCTACAACTGTAGCTTGCCTCCACCAGTGTGTGAATGAATAATGGAATTGTAAAGCGCTTTGAGGGCCCCAAAAAGCGCTATATAAATGCAATCCGTTATTATTATTATTGTCCAAGGAAATCTAAAAAGTAGAACTCCAGAATTACACAAATTGTCAAGGTGTCTTGGAAGCATTTCTAAATAACTGGAGATTCCAAGATTGCTAGTTTAAACAGTTGTGTATATACACAAGTCAATCTGGATGTGTCACCACATTGCCAAGGTCTTAAAGAAGGCCAGCAGCCACCCTCAGATGTGAGGAAATTAGTGATGTTCAGGAACAACACTGGATCTACCAATGTTCAAGTACGCTACCAACTGGAAACTGGTTTCATCATCGACCAAGACATGTTGACCAAGAAAGAAACCCCTGCTCCAAATTCCACAGATTTAATATTGATTGAAACCTGCAGCTGCCCACATGGGCAAGCAAACTGGCTTCTAGAAAAAATGTTTTGGACAGATGGAGAAAAGATTGAGCTACTTGGCCACAATGACAAGAGGTATGTTTGGAGGAGTAAAGGTGAGGCTAAGAAACCTGAAAACTCTGTACCCGCAGTCAAGCATGGTGGTGGTAGTGTCGTGGTCTGGAGCTGTTTTGTTGCTAGTGGTACTGCAACACTGCACAAGGTGGATGAAATAATGAAGCAGGAGCAGGAGGACTCCACATATGTTGACTTGGAGGTGATTTGGACACAGCTGGGTGTTCCAACAGAATGCTAATCTGAAGCACACGCCAATTACAGTTTTGGATAAAGAAAGCAAACATCTGCAATGGCCAAAGCTTCAGCCTTAATCCTATGTGGACAACACTTAAAAGCTGGCTCTATGCAAAGAAACTAATTTAAATGAACTCAGTTATGCCAATTATGCCAAGAAGAGTGGTTAAATATCCAGCCAAATTATGCCAGAAGCTTGTTAATTGCTACCAAAAGCATTTGGCTTGGGTTCAATTTGCGAAACGACTTTAAACCAAATATTAATGATGGTGTATGTATAGATTTGACACTGTGTGGATTAGATAAAATTTAAAATAAATTTAAAAAATAATCCAATTCATGCTTTTTAAAGTCGTTAAAGATGAATGCTGTATTCAACCTTGGAAAAAGAACTTTTCAAGTAAATCATTAAAAGCCCCAAATAACCATGATATTCATGCCAGTGATGAATGCTTTATCTAATGCTTGCAATGAAACCTTCAAGGCTGTTTTTCCCAGCACCTTTCAGATGGTTTCAGAATGGCACAGTCTCAACTACATACTTTAAGTCATAAATATATATTTTGCCCTAAACAAAACATTATTAGTTACAGTCACTAGTAATGGAAAGACAAATTATTGCCAAGACAGGAAACAGAATTTCCTGTCACTAATGAAAAGACAGCCGTGGGACCAAAGTCCTGGTAAAGTGCAAAGGTTTGACCCTCAATGTAAACATGAACTCCCACAGAAACTGCTGGACTTCTGGTAAATTACTGATTTACTTATGCGAGTGGGTGTTTTTGTCACAGACAGTTGTTGAAACTGGAGATAGGGAAAACAGAGTTTGAACTTTAAAAAAATAGGTACACAATAACGCTGTCCTTGTTTGAGTTCAAAAGAGTGTTTTGGCTGTTTTGCTGGCATTTTGGTTGGAGGCGTCATGGGGAGAACCGTGGTGCAAATCACCTTCATCATATTCCTGCTGGTTTTGGCTTCCACACAGCCAAACAAGGTAAGTTCAGTACACATAAAGGGCAGCAACAGTATTTCAATGTAACAAAATCCTTAAAAAGTGCTATTTATACTTCACAGATAACAAGAGATTTATGAGGTACATTGATTTTTATCTCTCTTGGCGTCTTTCAGTCAGGTGAAATACACTGAACTTTGCAGGGTGAAGGTCCTTTTGACTTCTTCCTCCAGGGTTACTTCATGTTGGTCCTATTACATGATAATAATTTAACATAAGGACTGGAATAAGCTTAAGCCTTTAAGTAACAGATAGAAGATAATGTAATCACCTGAAGTGAAGAAATCCTGAATGTGTGCATGTTTACTGTATCCTTTGTCTAGAGTCAGAGTATAAAGTAGTCTATTAGCTCATTTTAATGTTTAAAGATATACATTTAATAACAGTGATGGTTAGTGCTAGATTAAGCGATTTATCATCATCCACAAAAACAAAACAAAACAAAACAAAACAAAAATCAACACATAGCACAGTGTAAAACTCTGTTTCCATGTATTTACTGCATCCTGGTGAACTGTTGGCATTTATCAGGTTGCAATAAATATTTGATAATTTATTGCACCCAGCAGCTGCAGTGTGTCAGCTGGTGATTCTATTAATTCATTTATTTCCATGTGTTGATGTTTTTCAGCACATAACCAGTCACATTTATGGTGTGGATGTGTATCTATTTCCCTCATGGCGATGATATCATCCAAAAACAAATTATTTTTCTGCTAAATTTGACCTTTGGTCAGCTGCTAAGCTCAGTTAACCATTATGTTTTCGGTGAAATGTGCCCCCTGTGTTTGCTCAGGATGACTGGGACATCTACAGCTTTCACATCAACTCCACAGTGACCAGTCGTTATGCCACCACTGTCATCACAAGCCGTGTGGCCAATCGTATGAACGAGTCAAAGGAAATTGAATTTCATGTTCAGATTCCCAAGAATGCCTTCATCAGTAAATTTCGAATGTGTGTGAAGTTAAAATAATGTGTAACCATCCAGAGATATTTGCAAATAATGAATTCTACAGTGAAGAATAAATGACAGGATACTCAGTAGTGTGTGCATTTACACAAGGGCTTTTCTTGGTCCTTTTCAGGTTTATCGATGGCCAGGTTTATGATGGTGTTGTGAAAGCTAAGGAGCAAGCTCAGCAGCAGTACACTGAAGCTGTGTCCCGTGGTGAAAGTGCTGGACTTGTCAGGTATTAACTAAATGATTAAATGATAGGTATTGTACAAATACACTGAGTGTTCCTTTGGATAAAGAAGAAGAAAAAGAAAATATTTCTGTCATTCAAAATTAGTTTGGTCTGTTCTTGTGTTTTCTCTTCTTTCTTCATTTCTCTAAAATAATGTTAATGCGAATAGGAAAATATATTTAGTTAATCTTATTCTCTGCTCAGGTCCAAACTACAGCCATAATCGCAATTTAGTGAGATCATTTTTTTCTGCTTTAGTTCTGTAGGGAGGACACTGGAGGAATTTAAGACCTCTGTAACTGTGGCTGCTCACAAAAAGGTCACTTTTGAACTCACATATGAGGAATTAATGAAACGCACACATGGCAAGTACGAGCTGCAAATTCATGCTCGACCCACACAGCCTGTCAGTGACTTCAAGGTGACTGTCTTATTGGTATCTATTAGTGGAAAATGCTGAGATAACATCACACATGATGAGATCTTTTATTTTTATTATATTGTATTTATTACCAGGTGGATGTGTACATTCACGAGGAAGCTGGCATCAGTTTCATCAATGTGAAAGGAGGCCTGAGCACCAAAGACCTCGCTAATGCCATCACCAAAACACATGCAGATAAACAGGTACTGAAATCTTTTTTGTTGCAGAACAGTAAAAAAAACACGAGCTTTCTAACAAGAGACAGTTTGAGGTACTAACAGGTTGTTATTCATTTGCAGTAAGAGGGAGCTTGATCTCAGTGTAAAATGAATGACTATAAAATGAGTAAAATGCACAAATAACCATTATGGTAACAATGATATTTCTTCCAACATTATGGCTCATTTCTCATCCTTGTACACAACACAAATGCTAGCAAAGTTCTGATGTCTGGCGTAATGTAGATGGCAGCACATCGTGCTTCCAAATCGTAAAAATCCTACAGCAGTTTATTAACTAGAGATCACTTGGAAGAACTGAACATGATTTACAGAATTTACATGAGATACAGAATTGGATTAATAATTATTTGGCGATTAGATTCTGATGAACCATCATAGTATAATGAGGTCCCAGCAATGATAGGCATAAGGGCAGGATCCCCATGGATTCTAGATGCCAGTGAAGGTGAAGGTGAAGATGGAGACATGGATGCGCCTCTGAATGATCAGTCGGAGGTGGACATGGTGATGAGACAGGCTGGATGAATGAATGGCAGAAGAGAACTGAGATTTTAAAACACACCAAACAAAGTCTGATTGGCTCATAAAAGGTTTGGAAGAAAATGATTGGACTAGAAAAATGCTGTCAGCACCAGTGTTTGGGTCATTACTCAAGAAAAATCAACTATCACACAATACTTAACAAAAAAACAGTAATGTAGAACATTACTTTCTTACTTGCAGGAGAAGGTAATTTGTTACATTACTTGTTACATTACTTGTTAAATTACGTTATCATCACTCCATAAAATGACCTGAAACAGTTACATAATTACCAGAAAACAACAGAAACCTGAGGCTACAGTCCCACACACAAACACAGATCCCTATCATATTGCGGATGAAGACAGTCTTGCTTTTAGTGTTTACAGATGAACACAAAGCAGAGAAAAAACAGCCCAAAGAGACTAGAAAAGAGGCTGGTTTCTAAATCTTCTTAATATGTTTTTTTCTGTACATGGCTAAGTTTTAACCCACATTTGTCTTTGCAGCAGTGAAGTGTTTTTGGTTTTCTGAAGTATTCACGATGCAGTGGTTCAAATACATATTGTCATGGTCCGGAGTCTGTGACTCCGTGTTTATGTTAAGTTTATTATTATTCTGTGGTTTTGGTTATCTTGGGTTTTTGTACTCTTCTGTTTCACATTTCATGTTCCTATGTCGGTGTCCTCCAGTCTGTGTTTAGTTGGTGTGTGTCGTGTTCAGTCGGTGTGTTTCCTGTTTTACTTTGAAGGTCTCTGTCTGATGTCAGTGTGTTCTGTTTACGTTTCCCCTGCCTCGTCAGCAGTTATGTCTCCCAAGTGTGTTTCCCTCCTGTTTCCCATGCCCTGATTACTGGTGTGTGTAAGTGTGTGTTCCCTCGTCCTCGTTGCTGGGTCGTCTGCTTCTCTCCGTCCGTCTTCCTGTGTATTTTCCTGTGCCTCCCTGCATATCTCTTTCCGGTTAGTTTCAGTTAGTTTTTCCAGTTTAGGTTTTCTTAGTTTCATGTTTCACCCTCGCCATCTCTGTTGTATCCACTGTTGGTAAATAAAGTCACTTGCACCACTGCTGCCGCATCTTGGGTCCTTATAATTCACAAATTCACAATTCAAAAACATAATTTCAGTAGTTTACTAATCATTTAATTCTGTTTGCATTTACATTTTCAGCAGACCATGTATACAGAAAATAAAATCACTGACATCTCTCTCTTTCAAGTTCCTAAACTCTGTGATTCACTCTGTTTCCAGGCGTGGGTGTATTTCTATCCAACAGTCGACCAACAGAAAATGTGTGACAGCTGTGGAGATCAGGGTATGAATGGAGATTTGGTTATAGTTTACGACGTTAACAGGGATAATGGACTGGGACACATCAAGGTAAACCCTGGTCTTTTAGCAACACAAACCGTATGACTTGGGCTAAAAAGCTTCTTGAATAATCCTATAACCAATCAAGTTTTGTTTTTTGTTTTTTTTTCATAACGCCGCCTTAGAAATCTGACGGATACTTTGTTCATCATTTTGCACCATCTGATCTTCCACGGATACCAAAAAATGTCGTCTTTGTTATTGATCAAAGTGGCTCAATGGGGGGCAGAAAAATTGAGCAGGTAAAGTATTTGAAGGGTCAGTTTCTGATATTATTTTACATTTTTAATGAAAAGAAAAACAATATGTAGCCATGAATTATGTTTTCTTACCCAGACTAGGACCGCATTAATCCACATTCTGAATGATCTGGCAGAAGATGATCACTTTGGTCTGATCACTTTTGATGGCATAATTTCTTACTGGAAGCGAGAACTCGTTCAGGCCAACAGCAAAAACCTGGAAAGTGCCAAAAACTTTGCACGCAATATTCAAGACAGAGGATGTGAGAAGTTGCAGTAAATACACATTTTGGAATATCAACAGTTGGGAGGAGAATAGCAGTACTGAAAATGCATTTGTTGTTGTTGCATTTCAGCCACAAACATAAATGAAGCAGTGCTGCAAGGAGCACGTATGCTGAATGCACATAACAGAGAAGGTTCAGCATCTATCCTTATACTTCTCACAGATGGAGACCCAACCTCAGGTTGTAATAAAACACATCTGTAAACAAATGTACACAAATATTTCATGAAACCGAGATCTTTATGAGCTTATTGTGGTTAAAAGTCCTGATTTATTATGACTTATGAGACTACATTGTTTCTGAGCTGAACTGGGTATGTCTCGTCTCTTTTCAGGGGTGACAAATCTGGAGAAAATCCAGTCAAATGTAAGACAGGCTATTGCAGGCAAATTCCCACTGTACTGTCTCGGTTTCGGTTTTGATGTTGATTTTAATTTCCTTGAGAAAATGTCGCTGCAAAATAACGGTGTGGCACGGCGGATTTATGAAGACTCTGATGCTGATTTACAGCTGAAGGTATTTAAATTATGCATGCTCTTCTTTTATGTGATTTGAAACCCCTGAGAATTGAAAGAAAAAAAAGCATGATTTGTATCACTTCCACACTGTATGTCAACAGGGTTTCTATGAAGAGGTGGCCACACCTCTACTGACAGATGTGACAATGATCTATGTGGGTGCGACCAATCTAACCCAGACTAACTTCAGTCAGTATTATAATGGTTCTGAGATTGTGGTGGCCGGTGAGATCACAGATAATAACATTGAAACCTTCACCCCTCAAGTTGTGGCTATTTCAGTAAGAATCAATCCACAGGACTCATCAGCAGAACTCTTCTCAAAACCTTTTTTGTGATAGACTGACGTTACAATTAATTTATTACAGAGTAATAGAAGAATAATGTTCTCTAACCCAAATGAAACCGTGGAATCCACTGGAACAGTGTCTGATGACCGTATCCAGAGGGTTTGGGCGTACCTCACAGTTAAACAGCTTCTGGACAAAGAGTGAGTTTGACTTACAACATCTTTCCACTTTTTTTCTTTTCAGGTGATGAGCTTATTTTAAAGGGTAGTTGTTGATTGGCACAGCAAAGCTGAGATTTCGGGTAAGGCTCATCATAATTTACCTGAGCCTGAAGAAGAAATGGTTTGTTCAGTCCAAGGCCCAAAAGATTCTGTTTTACACACCTTTATATATTTGTTAGGAAAATACTGCACACTTTCCAGTTTTAATGGTGATATGAGATGGTAACAATCTTACCACCATATTCTATTTAATTTATTTGTGTACTTTTTAACCGGTTGACTCTGGACTAAAGGCTGGTTTCCAAAGTAAATTTATTTCTTTAACTCTGGGGTGTCACAGCTGTTGCGATACAGCTGCAAATCCTTCTTGAAGGAAGTAGTATATTAATTTATCCATGTTCATAATTCAAACAGCCTTTCAGGTTTGTAACCCTATATCAATATTTTCAAAACACTGGATTATCTTTGGACATGGAAACATTTTTTTTTAATTACTTAATTACATTTGATTTCTGTGTCAAACCCCTTATTCGTTTAATCCTTTGTGACACAGGCTTCAGTTATCTGAAACTGAGAAAGAGAAAGTGAAGAAGGAGGCTTTGGAGCTGTCACTGAGGTACAGTTTTGTGACCCCTCTCACATCCATGGTGGTTACAAAGCCTCCCGGAGAGAACACAGATGTGCTTCATAAACCCAAGGAAGGTGAAACACCACAGAGAAGGCATTTCACTGGAGGTTATTAAAAGATTATTAAAATTCAAGTATTTAATTTGGATCAATTCACTTAATTATTTGTTGTTTCTCTGTCACATAAAAGAGAACCATTGAGTATTTATAATTTAACTACTAGAAAATGTAGAAAAATTGAAAACTAAACAGTTATGTAATAATATAAATTATTAATTTTTATTATTACTTGTAATAATAGAAATTATTACAAGTAAAGTTTCTATTTAGTGTTTTGTTGGTGATTAAATATGAGAATAGTGATGCCTTGCCTGAAATCATACAATATTTGCCAGAACTTTGCAATATTCTTGTCTGAATTTTTTGTAGTTCCTGTTAACCGCATGACCAGGATCCAACATGTTCCTGTTCAAGGTATAAAGCGTATTTTTACATTGTATTGCATGGATGGTATATTGAAAATACAAGAAGTTTTTTTTTTTGTTCTTTTTTACACGATTTGGTTTTTATTATTATTATTTTTCCTTTTGAGCTTTTAGTGATGTATTGTCTGAAGCCATACAGTATTCACCAGACTTTTGTGATATTCTTGTATGTAACTAATGTTGTCTGAATTTTTTTGTAGGTACTGGTATGGCCAAGTTCAAACATGCTCCTGTTAACCCCCCCAGGCATCAGGCCCCTGTTCGTGTTTTAAAGAAAAACACTCGTGGTATAGTATTGCATGGATGACATACTGAAAATACAAGACGTGTCTTTCATATGAATAGGATTTGTATGACTTTTTTTCCTTTTTATGTTTTAGAGGTCCAAACTATGTCTGGCTCCTTCAATTAAAATCCACTCCTTACTTCTTTCATTTCTCTTTTTTGTGTGTGCACATCTTAATTTTCAGCTATATAGAGCAGTTACAAGATGTTATCAAATAATAGAAATCATTAGAATCACATTAAGTGTGTTTTTTGTTTGAGGTTGAATATGAAAACAGTGATGTCTGAAGTTATACAAAATTCACCAGAGCTTTACAAAATTCTTGTGCGTAACTAATGTTGTCTGAATTTTTTTGTAGTTACACTCAGGAGTGGACTTCTAGACACTTCTAGTGATTTTCCACTGGCACCTAAAGGTATAGTATTGCATGGATGGCATACTTTCTTTTTTCTTTTGATAGAATTAAAGATTTTACAGGGGATTTTATACATGGCATCTCCAGGTTAAACTCATGATACTTCCCCAACTGATGACTTAAAGCAGGCTTGGCCAACTCCAGGCTTTGAGGGCCGGTGTCCTGCAGGTTTTAGATCTCACCCTGGGTCTACACACCTGAACTTCAAGACATGTTGAGGACTTAAATCAGCTGTGTCAGATCAAGGACACATCTAAACCCTGCAAGACACCAGCCCTTGAGGCCTGGATTTGGACACCACTGACTTAAACAAAGGAAATTGTTTTTGTTAATGTAAATATTTGCCATAGAACAAAGTGTGTATTTATTGCTTGATGTTTAATATAAGAACATACATGTTTTGTCCAAAGTCATACAATATCCATCAGAGCTTTGCAATATTACTGTGCGTAACTATTGTCTAAATTTGTTTGTAGGTCCTGTTCCCCGTGTCCATGTGGTCCCGTTCTTCTCTATAGCTGCCAATGTCCCACAGGCAACTGATGGTATTGTATTTTATTGATAGTATAAAGATAGATCCTCAGAGAGGATTTTGTAAATGGCATCTACAGGTTAAAATGTAAACAAAAACATATCATCACGATACTTCCTCACATGATTACTTAAACAAAGAAAATTATTTGTATTTAGTCTATTTTCTAAAACTGTGTATCTGTGGCATGAGGTGTTGTTCTTTTATAGATTTATAAAAATTAATTTCCATGTTTAAAAAAACCTGAATTTGTTTTTTCAATGTTTACTACCCAAAAGAAGTAAAGTGACTAATATGTGAAAACAGTAAAGTTGGTGTTGAATGTTAAGCTTTTTATTTTGAGGAACAGAGTTTCTATATACTGACTCAGTGTGTCTATGTGTATCTAGTTCCTCTTCTTCACAGGTTTTTAATAAACACTGAGAATCAGACTGTTCCATTGTGCTTTGATGTCAGTGGCTCACTACAACTTAAACTACTTCACCATCCCAGTGAGGGTCAGTAGTGTTAACTTTTCCTAATTTAATGAACCCTGATATATTTTTTCTTTTCATGCATAATAAAATCTTACTATTCTAATTTCTCATTAGCATTTTAATATAATCCCCAATTTGTGAAGTGTGTTAAGAGCTGCATTTCTCTTTTGTTCCAGAGCTGTTTGTGAATGGTGAGCTTGATTCAGTTGTGAATGGAGGCTTCAACAGTATTTTTATACACTTCCAAACTGACCATCATGTTGAGATTGACTCCAGGGGCGTGACTGTACGAGAAGGACAGACTGTGGCACATCACACTGGACAGGATACCATCACAGCTGGGAGGTAATCTTGCAATATAATGGTACAAACTCATGTTCTCAGTATTGTATACAGATATGTAACTTCACTTTTTCCAAGAAGTATAGGAGATGACGAATCCTAAATTAGCTTACATGTTTCAGACTGAATATGTCTGTGAAGGTTCTCAGTCATCCAGGTCATCGTAGTCAAAGGAGCTTGCAAAGAAAAGCGTCTGGACTTCTTTAAGTTGCTTGAAGACGTTTCACCTCTCATCCGAGAAGCTTCTTCAGTTCTAAGGTCAAATAGTGGAGAGTCCCAGATATAAACCTAGTGGGAGTATCCCCCCACAGAGGGACAAAAGGACCCCCTGATGATCCTCTAATCGCCTGAGCCAAGGTGGGAAACTGGGTGTGGGTCCCAATCAGCCAGAGTTTCGGGTGTGTTCATTGTGAAACCTGGCCCCACCTTATCATGCGAATTCCTGAGGTCACATGGCCCAGGATGTGAGTGGGCGTTAAGGCGTCTGGGAAGGGATCTCAAAACTGGATTATAGATGGCAGAGAGTTGGTGTCGTAAACCCCCGCCTCTGTTCAAAGATGGTCGCTCACAGTGGACATAGATGGCTTCTTTCACTCCTCTTTCAAACCATCTGTCCTCTCTGTCCAAAATGTGAACATTGGCATCCTCGAAAGAGTGTCCTTTATCCTTAAGATGCAGATGGACTGCTGAGTCTTGTCCTGTGGAGGTGGCTCTTCTGTGTTGTGCCATGCGCTTGTGAAGTGGCTGTTTGGTCTCTCCAATGTAGAGGTCTGGGCATTCCTCGCTGCACTGTACAGCATACACCACATTGTTAAGTTTGTGTTTTGGCGTTTTGTCTTTCGGGTGAACCAGTTTCTGTCTGAGCGTGTTACTGGGTCTGAAATACACCGGGATGTCATGCTTGGAGAAAACTCTCCTGAGTTTCTCTGATACACCGGCTACATAGGGGATGACAATGTTGTTGCGTCTGTCCTTCTTATCCTCCCTCGCTGGTGTCTGGTCTTCTTTTCTTACTGAACAAGAGTTTTCAGACTTTTCAGACTGAACAAGAGAATAAACACGCAACAAATGGAGTTATCACAGATTTTTATTTGTACCGATTAAACATATGAAATGTTTTTAGTGAGATCTAGTTTGGTAAGCAGACCCTTCAACAAGGTTAGTAGTTTATAAATGCAGAGCAAATTGGCTGCACAACATTATTCTTATAATGCTTTTTAAAACTCATGCTTACATTAAAGGTTCTGTACACCCACAAAAGTGGAACAATTTTTTTTGTCAGTGACAGAAACTCTTCTCATCTTCAGAATTACAAGATTCGTCTTTGTTGGTGTTCGTGTTTGTACATCTTGGTCACTTTCTCCTTAGCTTTGTTTTGGGAAACAATTTTCATCTTTCATTTCATTATAATCCATAAAATTGTGGCCCTTTGTAATGCCTTTAATAGTTTTGGAAGTGTAATCTGAACACAAGGCTGTCAGGAGCCCACTGCAGCATTTGGCAGGCATCACAGCAGTGCCTGCTAATTGCAGAAAAAAAGATTTAAAAAAGGTGGTAAATTTTTAAAACAATATTATTCCTATTGCTACTTATCTAAGCAAATTACGATTTAGGACGTTATGATAAATATGAAACGATTGAGAGTAACTATTTTTTTCTTTGGCGATATAGCATCAAATTATGTCACCTGTTAATTTCTGAAATTTTGTTTTAAAGCCTGGAATTTAGTTGGAAAGACGAGATGTGATAAGGAGGGGTAGGCCTGACTGGGAAACCACACACTTACTGGCAAATGACTTTTAACTGATAACTCATTAGCCAATGATAAATGGACCAGTTTTTACACAGCACTTTTCTACTCTAATGCAGCACACAAAACTATACAACTTGCCTCATTCAACGATATGATGCTGTGCATCTTTGAACGTGTTGCCTGTGGAAAAATAGGCCTATAGTATGTCTTGACTGGTGTAACTAAAGGGATCTTGTGAGACTAGCAAACCTTTCAAGTTTCAAGATGAATTTGCTCTTAGGCATGATAGTCAGCCTGTGCACCCTCTCATATTACAGAAGTTTCATTATTATTGTATTATGTGCAGAACAAAAATCTGCCAAAATATGTGAAATGCTCAGAAACTTTACAGAGCTTTAAAAAGTTCAAATAAACTCCATATCCTTGCAGTGTGACAGTGGTTGTGCACAACAAGAAAATACATGTTACAGCTGGAAAGATGCGCCTGGTGATCTTAGTTCATGAGAAGAATGGCAACAAATTCCTTTGGCCAGTTTTAAAAAAGCATCGCTCGGCCAACGACTCTGAAGGACTTTTAGGTGAGTGGAAGGTTTTTGTGTATGTGTGAATATTCACTGCATGAGCTGGAAAATTGTGTATATACAGTAGTTAAGAAAAACCCGTTTACAACCAGCAGTGGTGTTTTCTGTAAAAATATCTTGATGCTGTGTCTGTTTTAGTATCTGATTCTAAATGTCAGGTCCTATTTTATTGTTTTACTCCCTTTTTTCCAGCTGTAAAGCCTGCAGTGTATGAGGTGGTGCAGCAAGTTCCTGTCACAAAACTAAAGATTAAAAACCAAGAGATAGATGTTACAAGGTATGTTTTTTGTAATGTTTTCAGTTTCTTCATTCAAAACAGAAAGCCGTTTAAGATTCCACCTATAATCTTTTTTTCTCCTTTTGTAGTGACAACGCTACTGATTACAGCATCGACCCTCCTGTCACAAAGAACTGCTGGCTTATGTCTGCTGACTCTGCCCTGCAGAGGCCACTGGCAGATTTTTCCGTGGCACAACTTTAAGTGTGAACTGTGCTGAATTACAAACATGAAGAAATAAAAAGTATCAGTTTAAAAAAAGAGCATTTTGAAACTTATTCAGTGTTGGTCTCAGAATGTATGTCTATGTAATGGGAAAGGCTTTAGGACCCAGGGCATCAAAGGAAGGTAATAAAAGAGGAAGTAGCAGAAAGTGTCTTCTTCTGTTTAGATGTGTAGTTGTTGAAAATTGTGGTTTTGGGATGTTACAATGTTTTGAAGTCCATGCTGAGTAGATCGCGTTGTCATTCAAGCACTTTGCGATAATACTGCCCTTCAGTATGATTCAAGTAATGAGTGAAAGGACATTAATCATGTTGTGCAGCAAGCATAGTCAGTTGGAGGATGGGCTGCACATGTGATTGTGCCACTGTTTTTCTTCTCTCTAGTTTGTTTTAGAGTGAGGGTCGTATTTTAAAACTGATTCTTTTTTCCTTGGTTTTGTCTTTATGTAAACTGGACCTGCTGCAATATTAATTAAGAAATGTCCAAACACCTCACAGCAATGTGCCACCAATTATTTCCTTAGCAAAGCACTTAGTGGATGTAATAAGTGTCCCCATGGGATCGCATTTATTTAGGGTGGATTTGGTTAAAGAAAAGCACCCATAATTTTTCTGCTGGCTAGATTGAGTTATTAGGTGATGCTACATTGCTGGCAGGTTGCACCATTAAAAGTACTCTGTAAATCATTAGTGGCCTTTCACTGTGATAGTCACATTTTATTGCAAATCCTTTTTAGTCATAAAATTGTATAAAGGTTTGGTGATACTGACCTCTTATCCGGTTTATTCTGGACTCTGGTGGTCCCTGCATGATATTCTGACTGGGAGTTTGTATGACAAGGTTTACAGAAGGTCTTTAATCCTCCACAGTCTACTTACCATATCTTGTCTACACATTCCCTCAAATTGTTTTCGTTTAGTTTTGAGCCTTTGTTAAGGCCAGATCCCATCCAGGAATGTTCCAGAATTTCTTCAACCACAAACATTTGTGGCCACATGTATTCATTGGGTAAGTCCAATGAATACATGTGGCCAAATAAAATGGTAAGGGCATGTGCAATGCTAACAAGGTTGTAAAGCACTTACACCTTTGATGATGACTCCAACACTGTCCAGGTCATCTATGGTTTCTTCATGTTCACGTTTCATGGCCAAGATGGCCAGGATTAAATTCATTAAAGGCTTGCCTAATTTGTTTGAAGATGAAAGTTTGTTTCCCTCGCACCAGGATCATTTTGGTTTTTTGGGCAATGTCATTTGTCAAACTTAAATCAACCAAAGGTGGTCTGTATTTTTACACATTACAGACATCATAAAAACATTAGTGTCATGATGCTCAGTCGTTTTGTATTTTTGCAAGGTAAACACAGCAAAACCATCAGGATGAACAGTACTTACGTACTGTTATTCAAAACCTCCACATTTAATAACAGATTAATACGTTAGCTTGTTAAATATTTCCTGGACTCCAACATTTCTTCTTGGAGAGTTTTGAAGACACCACCAAAGAACCGCATGGCTATTTATTGATAGACCTCACACCAACCTGCCCAGAGTGGGGATATTGCCTGAAAAGCAGCTTTGTCTTTTTATTTTACGAGGAAAAGTAACCAAAGAAACCAAGGAAATAGCCATTACTTTTTCCAAAGACACTGATAGAAAAAGTTTGGACTCTGGATTAGAGCCTGGTACTGACAGTTTTTGATGATGTCTTTTTTTTTTATCTATCTGCTCATCTCTGGTCTGGGCCGCTCCTTATTGATGCATCTCTCTCAGGCTCGTATTAATCTTGGGGGTGACAGTCAAAATCAATACTGCCCAGTCAGAGGTTGTCAAAGTGACTCTGGTTGTTAGCAGTTTAGAAACTTCACGACTTTTAACCGGTAGAGCTTCAGTTCTGGGGCAGAATTTAAAGCCCATTGTTCTTCCAGAGTTTTTTCAGCTGTTTTATGGACTCTGCAAACATATATCCAAAGCTGCACTGGTACCATTGTAAATGCCCTGTTGTTTGTGTTGGGTGTCTGGCTGAGCAGCAAAATGTTGCAGGGCCTCATGGGCACAATGGTGAAAAGTTAAATATTGTTTACACACACACACACACACACACACACACACACACACACACACACACACACACACACACACACACACAAAAGCAGTTATGAAAATAACGTGTGCCCAAAACTTCCTGTTAAAAGGGAGTTTTTCCTTCCCACTATGATCCCCTATCATATGATTTTTGGGGTTTTCTCAGTATCTATTATTGTAGGATCTACTGTATAATATAAAGCGCCTTGAGGCAACTGTTGTTGTGATTTGGCGCTATATAAATAAGATTGAATTGAATTAAATGTGATAACATTTATAATTGTAATAGATTTTATTACCTCCCATAGCAAATCACTTGGTAGGTGCCGGTCATAAATGACATTTTTGACAAAAATTTACATCACATCTCTCTTTTTTTCATGCTTTCCCAGACGTCTCCAGTACATACATGCCAGCCCTCCCGATTTTTCCGGGAGAATCCCGAATTTCAGTGCTCCTCCCAAAAATCTCCCGGAGCCACCATTCTCCCGAATTTCTCCCGATTTTCCACCCGGACAACAAAATTGAAAAACCATATCGCAGAATTCATAGCGTGGCCCAGCCAGTTCCAGTTTCCAACAATGGCGGCAGCTACTTAGTTTTAATATTACTCTTTCTGGGTCGCAAAATAAACTTTTATTATATTTTCAGGCAGGGCCGTCTTTAGCCCAAAATGAATCAAAGCACCCCCAAAGATTTCTTACTTTTTTGACAACATTTGCTGTTTGTGTGACACACTACCGAAAATATAAAAAACATACAGCACTTGGTTGAGACATAATAGTTTGGGGGTATATATATATATATATCTATATCTATCTATATATATCTATCTATATATATATATATATATATATATATATATATATATATATATATATATATATACGGCAGCAGTGATCAGTGAGATGCTTGGCTACAAGTTGAACAGCCACAAGGGGCAGTACCCTCCATGGAGAAGGAGGCTAGAGGACAAGATCAAAGTAGCACGGAGGGAGGTTAGCCAACTAACGGAGTTGCAGAAAGGTGCGACAAAGAAGGTGCATAAGAAATACAGCAAGCTGTCCATACCTGAGGCCTTGGAAACTGCCAAGCAAAGACTCACAGCCTTGGCCAGCCGCTTGAGGAGGTACACCAGAGAGATAGAAGGCAGGAGAATAAACCAGCTGTTCTCCACAGAACCAGTAAAGGTGTACTCTCAGTGGCAAGGGAACAATAAGAGAACAGCACCACCAAGGCTGGAGACGGAGCAATACTGGAAGGGCATATGGGAGAAGGACGCAACCCATAACGGCAATTCTCAGTGGCTAGAGGATCTGAGGGCAGACCACAGCGACCTCCCTGAACAGGGTCCAGTAACCATCACAGTGGCAGATATCCAAGAAAGGGTCTCCAGTATGAAGAGTTGGACAGCACCAGGGCCCGAC
Organism: Aulonocara sp. 'chitande type north' Nkhata Bay; assembly: GCF_057382095.1. NCBI lineage: Eukaryota > Metazoa > Chordata > Actinopteri > Cichliformes > Cichlidae > Aulonocara > Aulonocara sp. 'chitande type north' Nkhata Bay. Next base: position 25,707,016 of record NC_141348.1, read on the forward strand.
ATGGTTCACGCCTACTGGCTAAAGAAGCTGACTGCACTCCACGAGCGTCTGGCAGCACAAATGAACCAGCTGCTAGTTAACGAGAGACACCCGGAATGGCTAACCGAAGGTCGGACGGTCCTGATCCCCAAGGACCCCAAGAAGGGACCGGTCCCCTCCAACTGCCGACCAATAACCTGCCTCAGTACTACATGGAAGCTCCTGTCAGGCATCATATCGGCTAAGATGAACAGGCACATGGGTCAATACATGAGCGGGACACAGAAAGGAATTGGCAAGAATACCAGAGGCGCAAAACACCAGCTACTGGTAGACAGAACAGTCACCTCAGTGAGATCATTAACAAGACTGGCTACGGATACCGACTACGGAACGGAGCAGTTGTCAGCCACCTCCTGTACATGGATGACATCAAGCTGTATGCCAAGAGTGAACGAGACATTGATTCACTGATCCACACTACCAGGCTATACAGCAATGACATTGGAATGTCATTCGGACTGGAGAAGTGTAGTCGGATGGTAACAAAGAGAGGGAAGGTAGTCAGAACTGAGGGGATTGAACTACCAGAAGGCAACATTGCAGACATAGAGGACAGTTACAAGTACCTGGGGATCCCGCAGGCGAATGGGAACCATGAAGAGGCCGCTAGAAAAGCTGCAACCACCAAGTACCTGCAGAGGGTCAGGCAAGTCCTGAGGAGTCAGCTGAATGGTAAGAACAAGATCCGGGCCATCAACACGTACGCCCTGCCCGTGATCAGGTACCCTGCTGGGGTAATAGGCTGGCCAAAGGAGGAGATAGAAGCCACTGACATAAAGACAAGAAAGCTCCTTACCATGCATGGAGGGTTTCACCCCAAGTCCAGCACCCTGAGGCTGTACGCTAAGCGGAAGGAAGGGGGCCGGGGACTGGTGAGTGTCAGCACCACAGTCCAGGATGAGACAACGAACATCCAAGAATACATTGGGAAGATGGCCCCAACTGACCGAGTGCTCAGTGAATACCTCAGGCAGCAGAAACCCAAGAAAGAGGAGGGAGACGAGGAACCATCATGGAAGGACAGGCCCCTGCACGGTATGTATCACCGGCAGGTAGAGGAGGTGGCTGATATCCAGAAATCCTACCAGTGGCTGGACAAAGCTGGACTGAAAGACAGCACAGAGGCACTAATCATGGCAGCACAAGAACAAGCTCTGAGCACAAGATCCATAGAGGCTGGGGTCTATCACACCAGGCAAGACCCCAGGTGCAGGCTGTGTAAAGATGCCCCAGAGACAATCCAGCACATAACAGCAGGGTGCAAGATGCTAGCAGGCAAGGCATACATGGAACGCCATAACCAAGTGGCCGGCATAGTGTACAGGAACATCTGTGCCGAGTATAATCTGGAAGTCCCGAGGTCAAAATGGGAGATGCCCCCAAGGGTGGTGGAGAATGACCGAGCTAAGATCCTGTGGGACTTCCAGATACAGACGGACAAAATGGTGGTGGCTAACCAACCGGACATAGTGGTGGTAGACAAACAGAAGAAGACGGCCGTAGTGATCGATGTAGCGGTTCCGAATGACAGCAATATCAGGAAGAAGGAACACGAGAAGCTGGAGAAATACCAAGGGCTCAGAGAAGAGCTCGAGAGGATGTGGAGGGTGAAGGTAACGGTGGTCCCCGTGGTAATCGGAGCACTAGGTGCGGTGACTCCCAAGCTAGGCGAGTGGCTCCAGCAGATCCCGGGAATAACATCGGAGATCTCTGTCCAGAAGAGCGCAGTCCTGGGAACAGCTAAGATACTGCGCAGGACCCTCAAGCTCCCAGGCCTCTGGTAGAGGAGCTTGAAGGATAAAACCGCCCGCAGGGGCGTGCTGGGTGTATATATATATATATATATATACCCCCCCCCAAAAGAAAAAAAAAATCTGCTCGGTTCATCAAGACATCACATATTTTAAAAAAGCTAGGCTCATTACAACCAGGGGGAACACCGCACTCCCGGCACATTGTGCCTCGACCTCCTGGTCGACGAGCCGGTGGCCTCTGAAGGGTGCGCCCAAAACATTTGCGAGATCTTGCAGAAGTTTTGTGAGCACTCGCAAAAGTTCATCTTAATTTTTTTTTCTGTCCCTTGTGTGGCTCCGTACTCCAGTCCTTGTCACATTCATACTGTTTTAAAAAAACTGTTCATACTTGCAAATAAACTTTTTTTGTTCTGAGACAATAATATTACTCAAATTCACCAATAGTGAAAAGCTAGATTGTTACTATATATCTTTCACTTTGATTTGTCAGAGTGCTATTGCTTATCACAAATGAAAAAGACAGCTGTGGGATCAAAGTTTGGCCTCGTTTGGCTCAAGTGCACAGGTTTGACCCTCAATGTAAACATTAAAGGTCTAATAAAGTGCTGGGTAAGCAGTAAATTACTGTTTACGGGGAATGTTTGTGTGAGGGGATGTTTGTGTAAGCGAGTGAGTTTGCCCTTTAAAAAAACTTTGTGCATAATAACAGTGTCCTTGTTTAAGGTTAAAAGAGCGTATCAGCTGCTTTGCTGGTATTTTGGTTAGAGGCATCATGGGGAGAACTGTGGTGAAAATCACACTCATAGGACTCCTTTTTGCTTTGGCTTCCACGCTGCCAAACAAGGTAAGTTCAGTAGACCCAAAGGACCAAAAGAGCACTTCAAGGGAACAGAATAGAAGATAATGTAATATCCTTTGAAGTGAAGAAATACTGACTGTGTGCACATGTTTACTTTATCCTTTGTCTGAGATCAGGGTAAAAAGTGGTCTATTAATTTATTTTAATGTTTAGAGCTTGGCATTTAATAAAGGTGTTGGTCAGTGCTAGGTTAAGGATAAATTGGCCTTTCTGATTATTTGATTAAGTGATTTATTCATATACATGTGGGTTTTTTTATAACTTGTAATACTGTCATGTTATTTGGACATTGGAAAGACCTGGAGAGAGTTAGGTTTTCTGTGAAATGTGCCCCCTGTGTTTGCTCAGGATGACTGGGACATCTACAGCTTTCACTTCAACTCCACAGTGACCAGTCGTTATGCCACCACTGTCATCACAAGCCGTGTGGCCAATCGTATGAACGAGTCAAAGGAAATTGAATTCCATGTTCGGATTCCCAAGAATGCCTTCATCAGTAAATTTCGAATGTGTGTGAAGTTAAAAGGATCTGTAACGATCCAGAGACATTTGCAAATAAAGAATTCTACACTAAAGAACAAAGTACAGGATACTCAGTAGTGTGTATTCACACAAGATCTTTTCTTGGTCCTCTTCAGGTTTATTGATGGCCAGGTTTATGATGGTGTTGTGAAAGCTAAGGAGCAAGCTCAGCAGCAGTACACTGAAGCTGTGTCCCGTGGTGAAAGTGCTGGACTTGTCAGGTATTAACTAAATGATTAAATTATACATATTGTACAAATACACTGAGTGCTCTTTTGGATAAAAAAGAAGCAAAATTGTCACGGCCGAGGCCGCCTCAAAAGTGAAAGGACTCAAATGCTGGACGCCGAACAGCACGTAAGTAGTTTTAGAGACGACGTTTATTTACTCAGTAAGTGTTCATAAACTGGAAAGTGAGGTTAACAAGTGCGAAGTGCCACAACTGAATTAAAGGGGTCAATCTGGTCTTGGTCAGTGGAAACAGCCGTTCCAGGGATTGGGCTGGAGGGAGAGTCACACACTGGGTCCAGGGAAAGGGTCAGAGTCACTGTAAATAGAGTACAGACGTTCAGGTATGGTTCAGGAGAAATATGGATAAGCTGTTTGTTCTGAATCTTCCTTCGTACTGCGTACTTGCCGCGGGTGGTCGGTGGTGACGTGCAGGGGTGAGTGGTCCGGGTGTGTGGTCCGAAATTCCTGGCGTAGAGGCAGGGAGGCAGGCAGGTGGTTCGGGTGAACAGCCCATGGGACTGTCAGGTGGTCCAGCGTCTGGGTTGGAGCTCTTCGGCAGAGATTAGTGTTTGGCAGCTTGGTGTGGTAGGGTTAGCTGAGAAGTCCCCGGCTAAATTACCCACAGGTGTGAGCAATCAGCAGAACACTGAGGCCCCTCCCAGGGGTGGAGATGCCGGCTCGGAGGGAGACACAGTGGCACACACCTGGACCATGACACAAAATACGCCCAAAAGGTTGATTCTGTTCATTTGGACGTAACATTTTCAGTGGGAGAAATATTTCGTCACTTATCCGCAATCTTATAAACAGTACATTTGCACAATAAAACTAGCCCACTGAATGAACAATGGGCTGTGAGGTCAGTTCCTTGATCATTAATATGCAAATTGTCATGACCATTGATCCACAACCACTGATCAAGGCCCATGAGTACCATTCACAGAGAGTTGGGAAATGGCTGCAATCACAGCATTGTAAGATGGCGAAAGATGTACCCTTAGGCCCTCGCCTCAATTCAGAGATGGTCTTTCCCTTTTCACGTGAATGGCCTCCTTGACTCCTCACTCAAACCAGCTTTTCTCCTTGTCCAGAATTTTTACATCCTCACCTTCTGCTTTGTGCCATTCGCTTCGCCAGAAGTTGTTTAGTTTCCCCGATGTATAAATCATGGCAATCCTCATGGCACTTAGCAGTGTACACTATAATCACTAGGTTTGACTCTCATCATCCACTGGAGCACAAACTGGGTGTTATCGGGATGCTACAACACAGAGCAAACACTATCCCCACAGATACAGCAGCCAGGGAAGCAGAAGAGCATCACATCAAGAAGGCCCTGAGTAAATGTGGCTATCCCAGCTGGACATTTGCTAAAGCTGGGAAGGCGCCTAAAGAAAGCTCCAGCTGATCCAGGAGAGAAGGACAACTGCTGCCTAAGTGAAAACCGTTGGTGATCCCGTGTGTGTCAGGAGTATCAGAATAGTTAAAACACATTTTTTCTAAACATCCCATCTTTGTGGCTTTTAAACCCCAAAGCACGCTGCACCAAAAATTGGTCCACCCCAAGGATCAAGTTCCCTGGGGGGCTAAGGTTACATCTTTTGCCATCTTACAATGGTGTAATTGCAGCCATTCCCCAACTCTCTGTGAATGGTACTCATGGCCATTGATCAGTGGTCTTTGATCCATGGACTTTGATCAGTGGTTGTTAATCAATGGTCATGACAATTTAATATTAATGATCAAGGAACTGTCATTCAAAATTAGCTTGTTCTGTTCTGGTTTCTCTTCTTTCTTTTTTTTCTAAAATAATGTTAATTGTGAATAGGAAAACATAATTTGAGTTAATCTTATTCCCTTTTCAAGTTCAAACTACAGCCATAATTACAATTTAGTAAAATGATTATTGTTTCTGCTTTAGTTCTGTAGGGAGGACACTGGAGGAATTTAAGACCTCTGTAACTGTGGCTGCTCACAAAAAGGTCACTTTTGAACTCACATATGAGGAACTGATGAAACGCACACATGGCAAATACGAGCTGCAAATTCATGCTCGACCCATGCAGCCTGTCAGAGACTTCAAGGTGACTGTCTTTTTGGTATCTATTAGTGGAAAATGCTGAGATAACAGCACACATGATGAGATCTTTTATTTTACTTTATTGTATTTATTACCAGGTGGATGTGTACATTCATGAAGAAGCCGGCATCAGTTTCATCGATGTGAAAGGAGGCCTGAGCACCAACGCCCTCGCTAATGCCATCACCAAAACACATGCAGATAAACAGGTACTGAAATCTTTTTGTTGTAGAACAGTAAAACAATTATCAGCTTTCTAATAGACAGTGTGAGGTACTAACAGATCATTATTAATTTGCAGTAAGACGCAGCTTAATCTCAGAGTGTAAAATGTATGATTATAAAATGATCAAAATGCACAAATAACCATTACGGTAATGATGATATTTCTTCCAAAATTATAGCTCATTTCTCATCATTGTACAGAAGAATTGGGTTGAAAGCAGGGGTATTCAGCTAACATTTCTTTAAGCAAAGATCCGGATTATCATAATGTGAAATTATTTCGTTTGCGATTTTAGACTGTCAAATCAAATGAAATCAGTACAATTGCAAAACCTTTTGACAAATAATTTGAAAAATAATTCCAAAATGATTATTGGTCACACAGCATAGAACTGAACATTGCTTAAAATTCTCATACACCTGTGGAGGTGCACACTGATGATTAGTTTGATTATGTTCACTTTGGACAAAACTGCCTTGCTTTTGTGTGTGGAGCCAAACATTGTCAGGATACATAAGGCTACTTTCCTTAAACCTGAAAAAGTTGTCCCAGGAACCATTTGAATCCAGAGAGTGGAAAGATCAGTTCTTACAAACTGCTCTTTCAGGCAGTTTATAATTGCCTAAAGCGCAGGTAAAACTGCATGTGTTGTATCTTTTCTTCTTATACTATCCTTTCAACTTACTACATCTCAACTATTGGCACTGTAGAGACCAGTGTTTATCACCTGGAATCCACAGAGTTGATTGGCTGAGTAGTAATGGGATGGCTAAACTCACATCCAATGCTTTTTCAAAACCTGGACCATGGTCCACCTGTTAATGACATCTGGTTTAATGTTTTGATCCTTGAATACATTCTCATTCCATTTTCTTCTAAAGGTTGGGCTTCTCCAACACTCTTTGTATGTAAAGTCATGTTGCGTTAATTTGAGACAAAGTAGTAATTCTGACAATGTTTCATTTAGGATTTTTAACAATACAAATATCAGCCCAAAAAGGAAAACAGAAAATAAAATCACTGACATCTCTCTCTACCAAGTTCCTAAACTCTGATTCACTCTGTTTCCAGGCGTGGGTGTATTTCTATCCAACAGTCGACCAACAGAAAATGTGTGACAGCTGTGGAGATCAGGGTATGAATGGAGATTTGGTTATTGTTTATGACGTTAACAGGGATAATGGACTGGGACACATCAAGGTAAACCCTGGTCTTTTAGCAACACAAACCGTATGACTTGGGCTAAAAAGCTTCTTGAATAATCCTATAACCAATCAAGTTTTGTTTTTTGTTTTTTTTCATAACGCCGCCTTAGAAATCTGACGGGTACTTTGTTCATCATTTTGCACCATCTGATCTTCCACGGATACCAAAAAATGTCGTCTTTGTTATTGATCAAAGTGGCTCAATGGGGGGCAGAAAAATTGAGCAGGTAAAGTATTTGAAGGGTCAGTTTCTGATATTATTTTACATTTTTAATGAAAAGAAAAACAATATGTAGCCATGAATTATGTTTTCTTACCCAGACTAGGACCGCATTAATCCACATTCTGAATGATCTGGCAGAAGATGATCACTTTGGTCTGATCACTTTTGATGACAGAATTTCTTACTGGAAGCGAGAACTCGTTCAGGCCAACAGCAAAAACCTGGAAAGTGCCAAAAACTTTGCACGCAATATTCAAGACAGAGGATGTGAGAAGTTGCAGTAAATACACATTTTGGAATATCAACAGTTGGGAGGAGAATAGCAGTACTGAAAATGCATTTGTTGTTGTTGCATTTCAGCCACAGACATAAATGAAGCAGTGCTGCAAGGAGCACGTATGCTGAATGCACATAACAGAGAAGGTTCAGCATCTATCCTTATACTTCTCACAGATGGAGACCCAACCTCAGGTTGTAATAAAACACATCTGTAAACAAATGTACACAAATATTTCATGAAACCGAGATCTTTATGAGCTTATTGTGGTTAAAAGTCCTGATTTATTATGAATTATGAGACTACATTGTTTCTGAGCTGAACTGGGTATGTCTCGTCTCTTTTCAGGGGTGACAAATCTGGAGAAAATCCAGTCAAATGTAAGACAGGCTATTGCAGGCAAATTCCCACTGTACTGTCTCGGTTTCGGTTTTGATGTTAATTTCAATTTCCTTGAGAAAATGTCGCTGCAAAATAACGGTGTGGCACGACGGATTTATGAAGACTCTGATGCTGATTTACAGCTGAAGGTATTTAAATTATGCATGCTCTTCTTTTATGTGATTTGAAACCCCTGAGAATTGAAAGAAGAAAAAAGCATGATTTGTATCACTTCCACACTGTATGTCAACAGGGTTTCTATGAAGAGGTGGCCACACCTCTACTGACAGATGTGACAATGATCTATGTGGGTGCGACCAATCTAACCCAGACTAAGTTCAGTCAGTATTATAATGGTTCTGAGATTGTGGTGACCGGACAGATCACAGATAATAATATTGAAACCTTCACCCCTCAAGTTGTGGCCATTTCGGTAAGAATCAATCCACAGGACTCATCAGGAGTACTCTTCTTAAACCGTTTTCCCTGTTGACTGACATTACATTGCATTTAAATTATTACAGAGTAATAGAAGAATAATATTCTCTAATCCAAATGAAACCGTGGAATCCACTCAAACAGTGTCTGATGACCGTATCCAGAGGGTTTGGGCGTACCTCACAGTTAAACAGCTTCTGGACAAAGAGTGAGTTTGACTTACAGCATCTTTCCTTGTATGACTCTGAAATGTGTTATCAGCTGTTATGTCTTTAAAATTTCTACCTCTACATCAGTGTCTTCAAAACACTATAAAATAAAAAAAAAATATAAAACTGTATTTATTTTATACTTTTCTTTGTTTATTTTTCTGATATTTTAAGCATATATAATCATTGAATGCTGTTTAGGATCACATTATATATACATTATAAGAAAAGTCTGGATATATTGAATGGATGTCTGAATATATAGAATTAAATGTAAACATACAGACTGAAACTTGAATGTATAGAATGAAATTTGAATATACAAGGTGTCAGAAAGACAGGTGAACTGCAGTAACACAATATGTTTTAAGTTTGTTAGATCAGGGCAGCAGGTTGAAATTAAGTCCCAAAATTCCAAGTAGAAGTCTGTTAAAGGGACATCAGATAATATGCCTGCAGTAATAAACTGTGTTCTCTTCAGTGTTGAATAGTTTGACATCAACATCTCCATTTCTTACCTTTCTATTAAATAGTCATGTACATCTCCCACATAAAATTATATTAGTACAATTATGTTTGTTCATCATCACTCATCTCCTTAAATTTCAAAAACAATGTTTTTCACATCTTTTTAAAGGCAGAGTTTTTACACTTAATCATACAAGTATGTTTCTCAGAAGCTAAGGATTTGGACAATATAGACAGCAAAGCTGTCTATGGTCTGGTAATGGATCTCTATGATTTGGCAAGACTGTATTTTGCCTGTAACAAACAATAGATTGTGTGTTTTTTTATGAACTTTGCTGAATTGACTTTCAGTGAAGAAAATCTCTTAGATACATATTTTAGGACATGGATTCAGCTTAAAACCTGTAATGTGTGAAGTTACATACAAAACCATTTTACACTTTGTCACACAGGCTTCAATTATCTGGACCTGAGAAAGAGAAAGTGAAGAAGGAAGCTATGGAGCTGTCACTGAAGTACAGTTTTGTGACCCCTCTCACATCTATGGTGGTCACAAAGCCTCCAGGAGAAAACACAGATGTGCTTCATAAACCAAAGGAAGGTGAAACATCACGGAGATGGCAGTCGCCAGGAGGTCAACCCAATTTAGCACACTTTACTCCTGCTAGTGGGGGTTCTAGTGGGCGGGTTCATTCTGGTGAGCAAATCAAACCAATACAACAACATTCATCAGTTCAGCTGAGGAGACGATTGCTTACAGTACAGAGATGTTCTGTGAATGAAAGAAAGGGAGTATGAAATAGACTGAGTCAAATAGATGTGAGTCAGACAGAAGCAGGATGTAAGATGCAAGCTGAGGCAGCTTAAATTGGGTGGTACAAGTGGCTAGGTTAGTGTACAGGAACACCTGCCGCATAGGATTAGAAATCCCCATGGGAGACACCACTAAAGGTGTGTGTGTGTGTGTGTGTGTGTGTGTGTGTGAGTGAGTGAGCTATTTAAAGATTTAGTTAAGAACTTTAGTGTCAGGGCATGGATGTTAGTAAAAGCATTAATTAAACTCAATTATAAATGAATTAGTTATCCTTATTTATTATTATGTCCCCTGCATTGCCTCTAGCAATATTAACTTTATGTAATGTGTGTAAATGTTTTTTACAGCTGCTGATTTACATTATGGGTTTAGCTCCTACGATGACGTGCTCTATGTAGATGCAGGTACTGTATTGCATACATGGAATACTTTTTTTGTTCTAAGACAGTCAAAGATTTTTTATTGTCATGCAATGTCAACCAGAGATCTGAAATTTTCTGCTATGTAACTAGTGCTGTTTAAATTATTTGCAGGTTATTTAAAGGCTACCCATATCCCAATTGAAGTAACTGACGGTACTGTATTGCATAGATGGAATACTTTTTTTTTCTAAGAAAATCAAAGACTTTAAAGAGGGGACTTTGGAAAAAAAAATCCTCAAAAAAAAAAGAAAAGGGGAAAAACAATTTTTGGATAAAATGGTCTTTAGTGCTATGCATGATAAAGTCTCTTACACTTTTATTGGAAAACTTGTATTTATAGGTGAAAATTTAAAAAAATCTATATCACCATGACACTTTCTTAACTTAAGGCAAGTTTTCTAACATTCTATGACTGCATGGGAAACTTTTTTTTTTTTAATATAAAAATTGATTCATTTTCAGAATTGTGAAATAGACAAAGTATGTAAAATTAAAGAAGTGTTTTATGTTTACTTTTCCAAAACTCTGAAAAAAAAATTCAAAAATGCCCAATGCATTAAAAGAGTTGAGTAGGTGTTGATTGCACAGGTCTTTATTTTCAGATTCCAGTCTAACTTTTTGTCTCTATACCTCCAGCTCCTCTTCTCCACAGGTTTTTGCTCAACTCAACTGGGAATCAGACTGTTCCACTTTGCTTTGACTTCAGTGGAGCTATAATCCTTAAACTATTTCACCACCCCAGCAGAGGTCAGTAGTAGTCTTTCTTGTGAGTATTTTCATATTTCTCCCCTAGTGGTTAAACAGCAGCATTTCTCTTTTGTTCTAGACCTGTCTGTTAATGGTGAGCTAGATTCAATTGCAACTGGAGGTTTCAGCAAAATTTTTATACACCTCAAAACTCATCAGCATGTTGAGGTTGATGCTGAATCACAGAGAGTCACTGTACGAGATGGACAGACGGTGACATATCAAGCTGCTGGACAGGATCCCTCAACAGTTGGCAGGTGATTTTGCAATATACAGTGGGGCAAAAAAGTATTTAGTCAGCCACCGATTGTGCAAGTTCCCCCACTTAAAATGATGACAGAGGTCAGTAATTTGCACCAGAGGTACACTTCAACTGTGAGAGACAGAATGTGAAAAAAAAAATCCATGAATTCACATGGTAGGATTTGTAAAGAATTTATCCGTAAATCAGGGTGGAAAATAAGTATTTGGTCACCTCAAACAAGGAAAATCTCTGGCTCTCACAGACCTGTAACGTCTTCTGTAAGACGCTTTTCTGTCCCCCACTCGTTACCTGTATGAATGGCACCTGTTTGAACTCATCATCTGTATAAAAGACACCTGTCCACAGCCTCAAACAGTCAGACTCCAAACTCCGCCATGGCCAAGACCAAAGAGCTTTCGAAGGACACCAGGAAAAGTATTGTAGACCTGCACCAGACTGGGAAGAGTGAATCTACAATAGGCAAGCAGCTTGGTGTGAAAAAATCAACTGTGGGAGCAATCATCAGAAAATGGAAGACATACAAGACCACTGATAATCTCCCACGATCTGGGGCTCCACGCAAGATCTCATCCCGTGGGGTCAAAATGATGATGAGAACGGTGAGCAAAGATCCCAGAAGCACACGGGGGGACCTGGTGAATGACCTGCAGAGAGCTGGGACCAAAGTAACAAAGGTCACCATCAGTAACACACTACAACGGCAGGGAATCAAATCCCGCAGTGCCAGACGTGTTCCGCTGCTGAAGCCAGTGCATGTCCAGGCCCGTCTGAAGTTTGCCAGAGAGCACATGGATGATACAGCAGAGGATTGGGAGAATGTCATGTGGTCAGATGAAACCAAAGTAGAACTTTTTGGTATAAACTCAACTCGTCGTGTTTGGAGGAAGAAGAATACTGAGTTGCATCCCAAGAACACCATACCTACTGTGAAGCATGGGGGTGGAAACATCATGCTATGGGGCTGTTTTTCTGCCAAGGGGACAGGACGACTGATCCGTGTTAAGGACAGAATGAATGGGGCCATGTATCGTGAGATTTTGAGCCAAAACCTCCTTCCATCAGTGAGAACTTTGAAGATGAAACGAGGCTGGGTCTTCCAACATGACAATGATCCAAAACACACCGCCCGGGCAACAAAGGAGTGGCTCCGTAAGAAGCATTTGAAAGTCCTGGAGTGGCCTAGCCAGTCTCCAGACCTCAACCCCATAGAAAATCTGTGGCGGGAGTTGAAAGTCCGTGTTGCTCGGCGACAGCCCCAAAACATCACTGCTCTCGAGAAGATCTGCATGGAGGAATGGGCCAAAACACCAGCTACTGTTTGTGCAAACCTGGTAAAGACCTATAGTAAACGTTTGACCTCTGTTATTGCCAACAAAGGTTATGTTACAAAGTATTGAGTTGTATTTTTGTTATTGACCAAATTCTTATTTTCCACCCTGATTTACGAATAAATTCTTTACAAATCCTACCATGTGGATTCATGGATTTAGTTTTCACATTCTGTCTCTCACAGTTGAAGTGTACCTCTGGTGCAAATTACTGACCTCTGTCATCATTTTAGGTGGGGGAACTTGCACAATCAGTGGCTGACTAAATACTTTTTTGCTCCACTGTAATGGTCAAAACGTATGTTCTCACAGTATTGTTTACAGATGTGTGCCCTTATTCAGTTCTTTTCCCAGGATTTACATGAGGCAATCAGTATATACATCTCTGATGTCAGTTATATATATGACAAAACATTTGCTGGGAAATGAAACCTTAAAAGGGCAGTTTGGGCCGTTTATTATTTTGATTCTACACTTTTTTGTACGGAGTATTTTGTGAGATTTGGCCAAATCTCACTAATTTAAACATGTCTGCCATAAAATTAAAATAAAAGGTTAATTTCTATCACAACTACAAACACATCAGTAGCAGTGTATAAGCTTTGTAGCACAATATTTACTTTATATTTTTTAAAAGGCTCAAATTATGTCATTTGCTTTAACCATCCAACACACAAGCTCTCAAGCTGAGATACCCAGAGAAACCAAGAACATGGTGGTGAGAGGTCTCACTCTTTAGTAACAGGAAAGAAAAAGAATCCAACAAAATAATTTCTGGATGCAACAGCAACTCTTCAATATTGGAATATTGTAAGGCAAATATACCAGGACAAAAAAGGTTTTGGATGGGAAAAGCTAGGAACACCTTGCAGAAAGGCCAAAAAATTAATTCTGTTCATCCAATTCAATTCAATTTATACAGCAATAATAGATTCTTTTCATCATCAGCGTTTTCAGTGGCAGAAATTTGTCACTCATCCAAGTGACCTTTCCAGTCTCAGTTGACTGCAAGTTTCCCAAACCTTATAAACAGTACATTTGCACAATGACTGAAACTAGCACTGAATGAACAATGGGCTGTGAGGTCAGTTTCTTGGCCATTGATATGCAAATTGTCCTGACCATTGATCAACAACCACTGATCGAAGCATCATCTTAAAATGGCCTGCGGAGACAAATGGGATAAGCTTCTTTAGCCATACAACATATGATATCCTTCCATCACCTGTCCCATCCTGTCCCCACTGTTCAGTTCCAGTCAGTCTCAAGCACGTATTAGCTGTGTCCCAATTCAGGAATCGCATCTTTCGAAGGATTCAGCCTCCGCTGTCTACGTAAGCTGGGTCCTTCGAAGGCTGAGAAGGCCAGAAGTCTGAGGCTGTTAAATGGGATTGTCTAGCCTTAGTCGCACTGCTCAGGTTGCCCAGCAACCATGCTTCTAGCCGCTAGAAACGTTTTATAGAGGATGGTTTGACAGAATGAAGGCAAAAAAAATCATCTTTTTCTTGTTTCATGAGGTTTTTTTTATTTGTTAAGTATCTGAGGCTGAGACCACAGGACTTTAAAAACATGATTGTTGGGCTTCATTTCTATACCAAACAATAATTTTAAGATTAGGTAATAAATAACAATTAGTAACAATTAGTAATAACAACTAATGTTGTTCATGAGACTTGTGCCATCTCATTTTGGTCATGTAAATATGATATGGTCAATATTAAATTTATTGTATTAAATTAAAAACATACAGCACTGAACTTGAACTGTGTTTCAAATACTGAGCTTTAATAAAGATTCAAGTTGCATTTATTTATTCCTATCACTTTATATCTTCATCTCAAACACAGTACATCTTTTATAGTGTAAATATAGATGTATTGTATATAAGAGAGATAAATATTGTTTTGTAAATATGTTGGCATTATTAAATTTGTCTGAATGCTTACATATATGGGTAAAAAGAAAATCTATGAGCTGGGATAACTGTCTGTTTGTGATAAAATGAAAAATGAAAATGTAGACTAATATATTAAATATTCCCTAATATAAACATGTTTTACTGCCTTCATAGTTTTTAACTTGAAGGCCTTGAATACTTTTTCTGACTCTAAAAACAGTTGAATGATAAACTCATTTTAACATTACCTAATAAGACTGATAATTAGGACAGACAATTGGTTATTTTAAACATTTCTAGCAGTCCTTCACAAAGAGGGAACACTCTCTCTCAGCTGGTGCTGGCTCTTCCTCCTCCTCTTTGGGGTCCTTAGGGACTAAGTAAAGAACTATACAAATACAGGCCATTTACCATTTACCTCTTCCTCAGACTCTGCTTAGTTTGTCCTGGTGGGTCATCAGGGGTGCAAAACCTCACAGATGATCTGCAGCAGCGGGTTCCTTAGTCTGTCCTCACTCTGGCGACTTGCAGTTCTCAAACATGGAAATCAAATGTGCAATAAGCTGTAGGATTCAAACACACTTGTAACTTATGCTTATTCTTTTATTTAACAATCAGAGAGAAAGAAAAAGAGAGAGAAGGGAAAAGTGCAGGACAGACAGAAAGGTGAAAGTCTCAGGTGGCAAACACTACTAAAAACAGCAACAGAGAATGAGTATTTTCTGTTTGTTATATAAGGAGTACTAAATAAGATAAGATACCTTTATTAGTCCCACAAGGGGAAATTTCATGTTAAGGCTGCCGGCCCAGTCGGTACATTGGCCACATGTTTGGCTCCTATGACTAAAGCACCTTTTTTTTAGCTTAACAAGTGAACCGTTGGCACTAACATCACTAATGTCACGTGACGTTGCCACCATGTGGCCAACAGTAATGTTTTAATGTTTTAATGTTCTTTGTTATTAAAACTAGAGATGGACCGATCCGATATTACGTATCGGTATCGGTCCGATACTGACCTAAATTACTGGATCGGATATCGGAGAAAAATAAAAAATGTAATCCGATCCATTAAATATCACGAAAGCACCTCACAAAACTTGCAACACGCCGTAACTCACCTCAGAACGTTAGCACGTCGGAGCAGTATGCATCACGTGATAGAGCGGCTGTGGCATGCGGGACCTGTCGGTGGTCTGGATAGCATGTGGAGCTTCGCTAGCAACCCGGCATTTCATCTCTGACAAAGTTATCCCCGAGAGAAGTAAAGAAAGTGTGTAAGTCCATCTCTGAATGTAAAGCATTCCTGCGTTAAGCTTAACAAGCGACTGCCTCTTCTTGCTGCTACTTCAATCATGAAACTGCTTAATGATCAGCTGATCGGCTTTTCTGTCGCGAGTCGGTCTCTCTTGTTTGTTTTTGGCCCACTTTGCACCAGAAAGAGGAAACCAGTGGATAAACAACAGCAGCACGTTTAAGCTTGATCAGCTGTTGTTAGAATTTATTTAATATTACTTTCTACTCGAGGATCTTTTTCTATGTAGCTGACGGCTGGTAACTGTGCAGGGGCGGATCTAGCAAAGTTTAGCCAGGGGGGCCGATAGGACATTAACAGGGAAAAGGGGGCACAAAGACATACTTTTCTTTCTTATTCTCATTTAAAATGTCTAGCTTTTAATAAATAATTATCTGACACCCAAAGTTTTAATTTGATGCAAAATGAATAGAAGTCCATTACTGTATATAGTAACTATTAAGTCTAATATATATACCCTAGTAAGCTATAGTACATTTTCCTTTGGGAAGGTACCACCTGTGCAGTCTGCAATTTTGTTGAAGAAAGATGTTGAATCTATTTAATATTTCTTGAAAAATAATTGATTTCTGTGCATTTTTTTTCACACTGCATCAAATTAAGGTTGATTACGTCGATTAAGCATCATGAGGTGGAGCATGAGGGGTGGTTCCCCATTTTTTATTTATTTATTTTTGTTGTTGCTGGGAGTTGGAACCCTATTAGTTAGGTTGCTTAATATTTACGCTAAGTACTCTTTAAAATGCCAGAATAGGGAGGATGGTGTAGGTTTAAGTTTATTAGATTGATCAGTATTGCTGAACTATGAAATTTTTTTTTTTGCATACAGGTATAACAGAATAGCTTTAGTGTAGTTGTTGTTTTAAACTTGAGTATGAACTTATACAAAATGCAGCAAGATATTTTAAAAAACAGTTTTGTTGATTAAAAAACACTATATCGGATTCATATTGGTATCGGCAGATATCCAAATTTATGATATCGGTATCGGACATAAAAAAGTGGTATCGTGCCATCTCTAATTAAAACATTTGCATCGCCACATAAATAAGTGATATAAAATTCAATACTTAATTTTAAATATGTACTCTTCGGCTGCCCCCCTTCAGCCATTGGCCATTTTTTTCAAAAAAAACCAAACAAAAACTATCCACCGCTGTGCTATGAATCCTGGGATATGCTGGGCCTGACCACTTGACCCATCCTTCAAATCGGGGGAATAGGAGGACACATTTGTGGGCCGCATTTGGAGCAGCCCTCGAATTGGGACAGCCTTCGTCACCTGGCTGGGACATAATCGGCCTTCAAATGCGGCCTCCGAAGGATGCAGCCCCTGTATTGGGACACAGCTACTGATTGCTTGTAATACCAGTCTGACACATAGAAGATACAACTTGACACACCACCAGGTATCGAGATGCCTGGCAGCTGCACTAGAGCACATGCACATCCAGATTTCCCAGAGGCTTGGAGGACAGGCCTGTAGGACAATCATCAAAACACTGTCAGGGATGCATGCATGTATGCAGATCTATACAGAAACACCCAAGTGAAGATACATAAGTGACGATTATCAATCTTCGATCGAGTAGCAGGAAATCCAAAGGTGTGTGCTGATATTTTGGGATTGTAATATTTATAAAGTTTTCATTAATTTCATGAATTTTTTTTTTACAACCAATGCTTGAATCAAAGGCCCTGCACACTCATGGTGAACCACAAAAAGTGACTTGACTTATTTTCAATGACACTAGCTTTTGTCAAGCTTAGAAAAGTTTCTATTACCGTATCATTGCCTTGTTGTACCTTCCAGGTAGAAGCAAGTTTGTTGGATTACATGGAGTTGTGACATTGTGAAATGTCTATTACAGCCCTCAGTCGGACAGTAGTCAGCCAAGACTAGTGAAATGATCTGTAAAGGTTTTTAAAATCTTCAAAGAGCTTTAAAATATTCATATAAAGTCCATATTTTTCCAGTGTGACAGTGATTGTGCGCGACACTGAAATTCACATTGCATCTGATGACATTCTCCTGGTCATCTCACAACATGAGAAAAATGGCCAAAGACTCCTTTGGCCTGTTTTAAGACAGCAACCCTCAACCAACGACATCGAAGGACTTTTAGGTGAGTGAAACGACATGCATGCACATACTTTGTTCATTGCTTAAGAAATAAATGAATTTGTCAGTGTCATGTTAAGAATATTAACAAAGTTTGCACTGAGCATAAGTGGTTTCTGTAAAAGTACCTTGTTGCTGTGTCTGTTTTAGTATCTGGTTTTCAGTGTCAGTTCTTGTTTCATTGTTTTACTCCCTTTTTCCAGCTGTAAAGCCAGCAGTGTATGAGGTGGTGCAGCAAGTTCCTGTCACAAAACTAAAGATTAAAAACCAAGAGATAGATGTTACAAGGTAAATTTTTTGTAATGTTTACAGTTTATTCATTCAAAACATAAAACTGTTTAAGATTCCACCAAGACATGAGCTTGTTTTGCTTTTGTAGTGACAACGCTACTGACTACAGTGTCGACCCTCCTGTCACAAAGAACTGCTGGCTTATGTCTGCTGATTCTGCCCTGCAGAGGCCACTGGCAGGTTTTTTCGTGGCACAACTTTAAGTGTGAACTATGCTGAATTACTAGAAAATATTTGGTTTAAAAGTAGAGAAAACATTTTCTTACTGTGGAAAATGTCCTTCCACCTGTTCAAATGAACAAATAAAGTATCCCAGATTGCAAAATGGCTCATGTCTACATAATTTTATTAAAGAAAGAAAGAAAATAAAGAAATATGGATTTGGAGATTGTGGTGCCAAAATAATACATCTAACCATGTGAATTCTAATGAAACGATTACACAGAAAAAATCCACTGTGTTACTTCAGTGAAGTTTCTAATCTGACCCAAATCTAATAAATGACAATAGATAGAGTAAGAGGTTAGAGATTAAGAGATTACTATTAAGAGATTAATAGGCATTTATTCTACACTTTGTTGTTAAACAGAAAGTTAAAACTAATTAGATTATTTTAGTTAAATGAAATATGCTTTGCTGGGTGATTTGTCTGAAAGAGAGTTATACTGTAGAAAAGGGTTGTGCAAACTCAGGGGCTACACTGTGCTGGAAAGTATGACAATGTGGTCGGGTTCGCCATTCATTGTTTACAAAGGAATTTCAGTGTTAATACTTACATTTACTTTTAGTGGTAACAGTGTGGTTGATCAACCTTTTTTGCCAGTGCATCAAAGTCTGGCGTTAGTTTTGTTGTGGCAATTCTCAGAACAGATCGGAGGTGTTCATCACTCAAATGGGACCTGTGGGGTTCTTTTGTTGGTGTTCATCACACTAAAAGACTGTTCACAAACACACACACGTAGCGCCAAAAACATCAGCATCCTCCGTGTCAGCTTCTGGATTTTTGTAGATTTTGTTGGTCTTAATAAAGTATAAAACTCATCCAGTTTAAGAAAGTTGAACTTCTCCTAAGGCAATGTCACATTGGAGATCAATCAGTTCCAATTGCAACTCTGCCTAATGCATCACCTGGTGGAATGTCAGTCAAATGAATGTAGTCATAATTATTATATTATTTGATTTGGGCAATTCTGTAGCAATCTTTGGCAGGCCAGACTAAAAAGACCAAAAGGCCAGATGTGTCCTGCAGGCCGTAGTTTGCCCACCTCTGCTGTAGAACGTTTGCATATCAATCACAAATTCAAATCATTTTAAATCTTGGTTAAATATCATTAACAGAGAAATCGTCTTACAACACTTATTAGCTGCTGGCCTCATATCGTTTGCCTCATACTGCAAATACAAAATATTAAAGCATACTTGATTCAAGGATGTCCAACAAGTATGACTGTTTTAGTCAAAACAGTACTTATATTTCTTGAGAAAACACCCTTAAATAAACTGATCAGTGCAGTTTGTGAACTTAAGCAAACAGTTGCATTTATATACTGTTTGTGTGTCCTCATTTCCCAAAGTTTAAATCTTGTTAAACCTTTACGTTTAACAAGATTTTTTTGTCAGTTCACCAAAACTCTTTAAAACTTGTCCTTTATACACTTTAGGGATTTTTCAAAGGATTTCAGGGTCAAACACATAAAGACATGTATTTCAAACTTCAGTTTATGATATATTTCTAAAATGTGAAAGAAATACAGATGCCTACATTTCATATAATGCAACGCATGATCATCTTTGAGATTATCAGTGTTACTTTTTTCAAACGTTAAAAGCCATTTCTATAGCCACAGGATACATTACACAACAGATTTGACAGACTTTACCTGAATAAAAACAGTAAAATGACCTATCAATATTGTCAAACACTGCTGTAAATCAGTGTTTTATTTACAGTGTATCGGTAAATAGTTAAAACAATGAGGTTTAAAATTGCAGAAAAATATTGTTGTTTGTTAGGTTTTATTAATTTTGTGCTAAAAGTACATGTAATGCATTTTTACTCGAATAAAATGATACATCAGTCAAAGTCAATATAATGTTGTAAAACTATTAACTGGGCTTATAATTACAACTATCTCTTTGAAAGTTTTGACTATATCACCTGTAATATGGGTTTTTACTTTTTGATGTAAATTCACATTAAAGCTGGGAGTTCTTCATCAAAGGACCCGATCCACAAACTCCAACATGATGGAAAGCGAACTCCATCCAATGCTGTTTTTTGGTTTTTTTTACACAGCAAAAAAGCTTCAGTAAGCCTCCAGAAGTTGTATTAAAATATTCAGATGAACTGTTAACTTAGTCTGATACCAGACTGCTGAAGGGAACAGGGGTGAGTCTAAAGGAGGACACTGGGTGTACCAGATCATATTAATTCAGATATTGTGTTAATTAATGTCCTAAGACCCGAACTCTTTCGTGGCATGCATTTTAATTTCTCTTTGCTATTTGGGCTTTATCATGTTCGACAGAGTACTTGTCACGGCCCGGCAGACCAGCCTGAGGAATATTCAGCAGCAAATGGGCTTTGTTGTTGTTTTGCTTTCTCTCTTGTTCTCTCTCCTTCGTTCTCTCTCTCCCACTGTCGCCTGGGCAGAACTCATTATGGGTTTCTGCCTTTGGCCTACACACCTGTAGGATGATAAACACCGGCGTGTCATTAACCTGCCACTACTTAAAGGGAAGAAGCGAGGCTACTCATTGCTGAATCATTGTTTGACTTGTGTCAGTGAAACCCCGGCTTTGAGACTGCTTGCATCACTCTCTTGGATTGTGCATTTGTTCTAATTTGCCTTCTCGTTGTGTTTAGACACCCTGGACCTGTTCCTATTCCTTGTGGATACTTGAGTGTGAATGAGAGCAGAGTGGCTCGCAAAACGTTGTGTGTGACAGAACAGAAGTGAGAGTGTTTTCCCCATTCCTGTCCCTTGGATCCCCTGGAGACCCAACTCTTGCACTATTGTACATAGCACCTTATTCATTGTTGTACATATCATCTGGCATTTGTAAATGAATTCCTCTTTCTTTCTTTAAGCAACGGAGTCCCGCGCTTGAGTCCCCTAGTTTACCGTAACAAAGATATATATAGTCACAACACAATATATATATATATATATTTACTTATTTGATATTATTTGATTTGGTTTGAGATTGGACTGTAATTATTTTATTTAAGAAAATGTTTTCTTTATGAAAAAAAAACAACAACAAAAAACTGTGCACATCACAAGGACTTTGTTGCCACAAAGTCCTTGTGATGTGCACTGGTTTGACCCTCAGTGTCAACAATAAAGTTTACCGAAACTGCTGGATTTCTGGTAAATAACTGCTTTGGGGGAGTATCTTGCGTGGGTGGGAGGTGAAAGAAGAGGGAGAGAAAGTTTGCCCGTTAAAAAAAATTATGTACACAATAATCTTGTCCTTGTTTGACTTCAAAATACAGTTTCATCTGTGTTTGTGCTCTGCTAGGAGGCATCATGGGGAGAACTGTGGTGCAGTTCACTCTCATTGGGCTGCAGCTGGCTTTGGCTTCCACACTGCCAAACAGGGTCAAAATACATAAATGGCCATAGCACCACTTTAAGGATCCATAATTAAAAATTAAATATAAAGAGTTAAATAAATAGTTTAAAAGCCAAAAACAAAAGAAAACAAAACAAACTTTTTATGTACCTCTGCAATTCATATTTCACAAATAATGAGATATCTGAGGTGTGTGATTGAATATTTTGCGTCTCAGCATCTTTCTGTCAGTTCAACACCAAACTCTGTGGGGGTTGAAGGTTCTCATGACTATTCTCAGGATTATATCATGTTGTTCATGTGTGGTGTTTGTGTACAAGTCAGCTGACACATTAACACTGGCAGTTGTGCATTAGTTTGGAGATAAAAAGAAGGATTGGGGTAAGATGAAGTATTCTGCTAAGCAATATGAAATAATGTAATGTCCCATGAAGTGAAGAATTTCTAACTGTATGTGTTTGTATGTCTTCATTATCCTTTCTGTGCATCCACAATCACAGATCTCATTTTAATTGTTCAGGCTTGTTATTTGATGATGGTGTTGATTGGTTAAAGTAAATTTGGCTTGTTTGGTTGTTTGAACTATGGAAACATGTGTTGGATGTTTCTAATAACTCCCCTTATGATGCATAAAAAGTTGGTCTTCAGCAAATAAATGTAAGTGAGTGTCATGCTCTTTTGCGTGTGTGCCATGAAGACTAGATGAAAAATAATTTGAAGGTTTTTGCAGTGAGACCAATGAAATTCCACTGAAACCAGTCAATGAGATTGGTTAAGCCTGTCGTTTTTTCTCAGGATGACTGGGACATCTACAGCTTTCACATAAAATCCGCAGTGACCAGTTGCTATGCCACCACTGTCATCACAAGTCGTCCCCTTCATAAATTTGTAATCTGATGGCAATCTCTGCAATCCTGGTGTTAAAGTCCACCCATATGGAAAAGAAATAGTAAAAACTTACATGTGATTACTAAATCATATAAGGCTTACATGATTTACTCATGAAAGTGGCCACTTTCTCATTACTTTCATACATTGTTTTAGTAAGTATCCAAAACATACAAGTTTCATTATATAATTTTTCAAGGGATCTTATATCTGTTTTCACTCTTATATGCTTTTCAAGTTTCACACAAGACAGATACAAACTTTACAAGATTTATATATATCTTTTCCATATGGGCACAATATCGACTTCATCCATAAGTTCCTATACATTTAATGTGTATTAGTAAGTTTTGACACTATTTTGAGTTAAAGCATATGAAGGCTGGTAGATGCTTGTATTTTTTCAGCAGATGCTTCATCTGTGGTCATGTATCTTTCACTAGAGCAATGATAGTCTCCCAGTGTAATGGAACATGTCTTCATTGTGTATTTTATATTCCTTTTCTTTGTACAGTTTTACAAAAAAGAGAGAGAGAGAGAGAATTTATTTTCATCATTAAATCCTGCCAAACACAACAAGCAGCCTGTTTCTTGTTCTTGTAGGATGAAGTGCTGGGAATAAAGAATGTTAAGCTAGCTGAAATTACGTTGCCTGCAACAAACTTTAGTGAGGACAGCATATTGTTCTTTTAAAGATATAAGTTTGTTTACACATCCAAGGAGGCTCCCGAGATGTCATCCCGGTTGATATGGTGCACATCAGCTGGCATAGAGCTGCCTCTAGAGAAAAGAGGTTAAAAATATTTAACCAGCTTAAAAAACTACAGGCAGATGCCATTTTATTACAAGAGACTCATAGACCTGTCACAGCTACAAATTAACTTAAAACACCTACATTTCCTAATGTGTTCTCAGCCTGCTAGAACTCTAGACATAGTAAATAGTACTCAATACAGTTATAGATCCAGAGGGTAAATTTCTAATCATTAAATTATCAATACTTAACAAAAAAAAAAATGTATTTTAAGTATATATGGCCATAATGTTGATGACCCCTCATTCTTCCACACTTTTTTTTACTGCAACATTTCAGACACTGAGATGCATCCTACAGCTGTCAGCTATCATGCTCCTGTATCTTTAATACTAATACATAAGAAGAACATTCCGCCAAGTAAAAACTGGAGATTTAATGCCTCATTGCTCAAAGACGAAGAATTTATTAATTTTTTTTTTTTTTTTTTTTTAAAGGGGTAGACTTTACATTTAGACTATAATGACCTGCTTCGAACATCGGCATCTGTTCTCTGGTAAGCAGGGAAAGCTGTGATGATAGATAAAAAAATTTATCTCTCATTCCATAAGAAGAAAGGAGAACACAAAAATAGTCTGGAATTTGAAAAAAACACAAAATCCTTAGAAGAAGCCTACGTGTCCGGCTAGGAACAGGAAATACGTAGCAAAATACATAAAACAAAACTAGAATTAAATGAAATTATTCATTAAAAAAAACCCACAATTCTCAGTAAAAATTTTTTGAACATGGTAATGACTTCTACCTAACCAGTTAAAAATAAAGAAAGAACTCTATGTGATGTTAAATACTTATCTGGGCACACAGTATATTAGCCTGAAAGAATAGAAAATATTTTTAGGGATTTGTATAAAACGTTCTATTCACCTTTATATTCATAAACACATCTAAAAATGAAACTGATCCACTTCTTGACAATGTAACCCTTCCAAAGTTACCAGACAGTCAAGCAATTGCACTGGATTCACCGCTAACATCTAGTGATTTCAGGAAGCGCTGAAAAGTATGCCCAATTATAAGGCTCCAGGTTCAGATGGATTTCCAGCAGAATTCTGTAAAGAATTCAGGACAATTCTGGCACCAGTATTCTACAGAATGTTGCAGAAAATGACAAACTACCACCAAATATGAATTTTGCTGACATTAGTCTCCTGCTAAGACCAGGCAAAGACCCTATATTTCATTATTAATGTAGATTTCAAAATAATCCGCAAAGTTCTCTCAAAGAGAAGACAAAAATAATACATCCTAAGCTAACTGGTTTCATGAAAGGGAGGTACTCATAAACAAAAATACGTAGATTACGTAATTTAATAGACTATTAATGTAGTAAAAGCACTGAAACCACAATATTGTCTCTAGATGTAGAAACAGCGTTTGACAGAGTTAACTGGAAATTTTGCCACTTTCCACAAATCTGGTTTTGGAAATTCTTTCATAAACTGGTAAAAAAAATATTATTATAATTGCTGCTGCTGCTGCTGCTGCTGCGATTGCTTCTGTGGTTTCCCTACTGTGTAGTAGTGATGGGATTTCCGGATCTTTTTAGAGATTCGGCTCTTTCTAGTGATGGTAAATTTGATTCTTTTTACTGAATCGAGTGTTAATGAGTCCCTCACCAAAGTGAATCGGATTTTTTAGTCATTTGATTCACTGAGTCAGTTGACCAGAGAGTGCAAAAATTTTACATTTTCACTCAAACTTAATTTGTTTCCCTTTTCATGTAAATCCCACTGCTAAGATGAATGATTTTATAGAGAAAAAAGAGCAAAAACATTTCTAAAATTAAGCAACTTCCTATCAAAATTGCTTAATAAACATTTATTTTGTTTATTTGTATTGTATTAGTATTTTCCTTAAGTGTGTCAAATATATATTTTCTCATCTAAATGTCCACTGCGCTGTGAGGCAGGGGGCGGTAATGCGCCTTAACATTGGTGGCCAACCAAGAAGAAGAAGAAGCTGTGAGCCAGGAGGGAGGGGGTGAGTGAGTGATTCGTTCGCTCGCTCTTTGATTCAGCACAGGAGGGAGGGGTGAGCGAGTCTTGAGTTATTCGCTTATGATTCAGCACAGGAAGCGAGGGGGTGAGTAGCTCAAATGTGTTGTTAGCATGTTAGCAGCGCGATGCTACTCTGAACTAGGGCTGGGTATCGTCACTGATTTCTAGAATCGATTCAATTCCGATTCACAAGGCCCCGAATCGATTCGATCCACGATTCGATTTAATTCGATTCGATTTAAATCTGGGAAATTTTGACAGTCAGAAATATTATAATTCAGATCAGTACATTTACATATTTTTGTATCAATAAAAAGGAAGCTGACACACGCAAGACTTTATCACAGGTGTGAGCATCACAGCAGAGGCCTTTGTGTCAAAGTAGGATAAAACACAGAAAAACATGAAGGTGGTTTTCCTGGCCTGGGATTTTATAAAAATATTCTGCAGTACATCAAAAACGAAAGAAAACCATTAATCAACATATGAACATCACCTCTGAAGTTACAGCGGTTTTATTACAGACACAGCGTTTTGCATTTTGAATAATTTTAAAAAGTTTAAATTTGTTCAGTATTGAACAGCAGAAATGAGGTTTTCTTTTCGGAAGAATGTAAAAGGGAAAAAACAGCGGCCGACAGCCTGTAAACAACAGTAGACTTGTGCGTAACAAGCAAGCGAATAATGAAGAAAGGGAAACTGTTCTTGAAGTACAGAGAGAGAGCTGTGCATCGCAGTGGAAGCAAAACAGTAAAAGTCTGAGTGAATTCATGACGATGTTTATGTGAAGCGTTTGGATCTTCTTTTGCTGCTGGTTCGGTCAATATTGTTTGGAGAGAGATCAAACTAACAGCTTTAGAATCGGCGCATAAAGGGCGTGCACACAATGCGCAGACCCGCCGACAGATCAGAGTCAGCGAGCTGTCGGCTTTCAGCCCCGACCGTGAGAAAGGCGACATCTAACTGATTCTGATCCGCGGGTCGCGCTGTGTGTTTAAGTCTTTGTGCAGAATCCGTGTTCCTGCTCTCATTTACTGTCTTAACTGTTTGGTGGTTCTTGAAATTTTGTGAGATTTCACCTGAGATTCTGGCATTTTGGGCAAAATAAATTTATATTAAAAAATCGATTCAGGATTTTAATGAATCGATTTTACGTTATCCAAGCCAGAATCGATTTTAATCGATGAATCGATTATAAGAACCCACCCCTACTCTGAACCGAGGAGCTATTTTCTTGATGTGAGCTTCTACTCAGGGTTTTTTCTTCCAGTTCAGAGCAGAAATGCTTTTGTTACGAAACTGACTGTTGTTTTCCCCCCACAATTTTAATATAAGCTAGATATATTTCTACTAATGGAATTAGTTTGCTAACAGCAACAGGGATGAGTCAGTGAGTCAGTTGGGCTTGTGAATCATGATTCACAAGTCAGTAAAGTGATTCTCGAGTATTGAACGATTCGTTCACGAATCGAACATCACTAGCTCTTTCGGTTCAGCTCACTAAAAAGAGCTGGCTCTTTCGGCTCTGAACCGGCTCTTCAGGTTGTTTTGTTGCTTTAATTAATTTATTATTAACAATAATATAAAATTATGCACAAAAGGAATTACTAACGTTAAAAAAAGTGATTTTATTTATATATGTTTATATATAAATATATGCGGTGGCCCCTAGAGACAAAACACGTACAAACTCCAAAACACATTTCTAGCATGAACTGAACTTCCAAAGCAGAGCTACTAGATCACTTAAATTACACAATTGAAAGCATGTGTGTATTGTTTGTGTAATTATACACAGGCACTCATATATATTCAAATAATTTAAAAAAAAAAGTTCATTTACCTGTTACTACCACACACCAAATCCGGTCGTTGGTACTTGCTGGCTTGTGTAGCCACAAGATAACAAAACCTCAACACTGCACCTAGCATCCTGGAGCACTTCTGTTGTCTTTTGTACGTGTTTTGAGTTTTTATGTGCTTCTGAGTTTTTACGTGCTTCGGAGTTTGTACGTGTTTTGGAGTTTGTATGCTTCAGAGTTCGTACGTGATTTGAAGTTTGTATGTGCCTTGTCTCTAGGGGCCACCGTAAACAGTGAATTTTGAGATTAAACTGACTTTTAAAATGTTTTTATACAAAGAGGAAAGAGAAGGCGCATTTCCACCGAGAGGAGCAGGGTTTGCAACAGCATGTTCATCATAAAGTCTGCAACCTGGACAGAAATATTATATCAACTGTTTTTTAATAGTTATTCAACTGTATTCTAAGCACCAGCTGTCTGTTAGAATGTGATTTTTTTTCTCTCTCTGTTGGCAGAGGCATAAAAAATGCGCAGGAAAATCTGACGTGCATGGCAAACTTCACCGACGATATTTAGGGAGGAATAAACACACATCAAACATAAATGAACCATTTGCCTGTCTCCATAATTGAGAGCATTTTCTCTTCTTATGTCAACACTCTCTCTCTCTCTCTTTTTTTTTTTTTGCTTTTTCGGTCATGTTATGTTTACCTGTCAAAGGCTTGTTACAAACTATGAAACACATCGTTCAGACTTCTGGATGTTAGAAGAAAACTAATACTGCTCATGAAGGAGACTAAAGGCAGGAAGGTGTCCTTTAAAACTAAACATGTTAATAGGACCTCCCTATTTATATCATAGTTTATGATATAGCACGTGTATTTCAGTAATAGCCTGCTGATTTCAGTGTGGTGAACAGTCGCACAGCTCACGTAGGCATTATCTGTGATACTCCTTAACTATAATTTATCCAAGCTAACTTCAGTTAACCATTCAGACAGTTCTTTTGCAATGACAAACATAAACACCCATGCTGCCGGTAGGTTTCCTCAGTGCCAGCTGTTAACATTATAGCTGCTTATGCAGTAACCATGGTAACCACGGACTCTGAGCGGCTGGATCGACGGAGGTCAGACAACAATTTTACATACAGTGGGGCAAAAAAGTATTTAGTCAGCCACCGATTGTGCAAGTTCCCCCACTTAAAATGATGACAGAGGTCAGTAATTTGCACCAGAGGTACACTTCAACTGTGAGAGACAGAATGTGAAAAAAAAATCCATGAATTCACATGGTAGGATTTGTAAAGAATTCATTCGTAAATCAGGGTGGAAAATAAGTATTTGGTCACCTCAAACAAGGAAAATCTCTGGCTCTCACAGACCTGTAATGTCTTCTGTAAGAAGCTTTTCTGTCCCCCACTCGTTACCTGTATGAATGGCACCTGTTTGAACTCATCATCTGTATAAAAGACACCTGTCCACAGCCTCAAACAGTCAGACTCCAAACTCCGCCATGGCCAAGACCAAAGAGCTTTCGAAGGACACCAGGAAAAGTATTGTAGACCTGCACCAGACTGGGAAGAGTGAATCTACAATAGGCAAGCAGCTTGGTGTGAAGAAATCAACTGTGGGAGCAATCATCAGAAAATGGAAGACATACAAGACCACAGATAATCTCCCACGATCTGGGGCTCCACGCAAGATCTCATCCCGTGGGGTCAAAATGATCATGAGAACGGTGAGCAAAGATCCCAGAACCACCTGCAGAGAGCTGGGACCAAAGTAACAAAGGTCACCATCAGTAACACACTACAACGGCAGGGAATCAAATCCCGCAGTGCCAGACGTGTTCCACTGCTGAAGCCAGTGCATGTCCAGGCCCGTCTGAAGTTTGCCAGAGAGCACATGGATGATACAGCAGAGGATTGGGAGAATATCATGTGGTCAGATGAAACCAAAGTAGAACTTTTTGGTATAAACTCAACTCGTCGTGTTTGGAGGAAGAAGAATACTGAGTTGCATCCCAAGAACACCATACCTACTGTGAAGCATGGGGGTGGAAACATCATGCTATGGGGCTGTTTTTCTGCCAAGGGGACAGGACGACTGATCCGTGTTAAGGACAGAATGAATGGGGCCATGTATCGTGAGATTTTGAGCCAAAACCTCCTTCCATCAGTGAGAACTTTGAAGATGAAACGAGGCTGGGTCTTCCAACATGACAATGATCCAAAACACACCGCCCGGGCAACAAAGGAGTGGCTCCGTAAGAAGCATTTGAAAGTCCTGGAGTGGCCTAGCCAGTCTCCAGACCTCAACCCCATAGAAAATCTGTGGCGGGAGTTGAAAGTCCGTGTTGCTCGGCGACAGCCCCAAAACATCACTGCTCTCGAGAAGATCTGCATGGAGGAATGGGCCAAAATACCAGCTACTGTGTGTGCAAACCTGGTAAAGACCTATAGTAAACGTTTGACCTCTGTTATTGCCAACAAAGGTTATGTTACAAAGTATTGAGTTGTATTTTTGTTATTGACCAAATACTTATTTTCCACCCTGATTTACGAATAAATTCTTTACAAATCCTACCATGTGGATTCATGGATTTATTTTTCACATTCTGTCTCTCACAGTTGACGTGTACCTCTGGTGCAAATTACTGACCTCTGTCATCATTTTAAGTGGGGAACTTGCACAATCGGTGGCTGACTAAATACTTTTTTGCCCCACTGTATATGATCTTAAAACAGGACACAGCCACTATACGTGCTGGCCTCATATCAAATGTGAAGGCAGACTGAGTCTATGTTTGACGTTTGTTTATATCTAATCTTCCTTTTCAAACATTTAAACAGCAGCGAGTCTGCAGCTGTGCAGAGGGAATACAAACTCAAATTGTCGGAACAGGTTTGCTCGGTTCTTGGATTCATTTGGTGATTTATTAAATGTATAACTGTTATTCTAATCTGCTGCTGGGTCTCTTACACTTTTCTTTATGCTGTATATTTTCACGTCTCTGGAATAGTTGGCAGTTAGATAGTCAGCTGGGAAACTCTGTGTTAACTCATGGAGCTGAGGATATCGTGGATATGCTGACCTCGCTCCGTGGTGTACAGGGCCGTTTACCCTCATGATTAATATTCACTATAAAAATATTAGCCGAACATCATGAAGTCTGTATGTGTTTCATAGTGTCGAACAACCTTTGTACAGTTAAAGCCAGCAGTTACTACATGACAGAAACACCAACGTTATCTCTTTTATGCGTTTATACACAGGTCACGCTGATTACTGAACAAAAACCCAAAGATCAGATGTTAAACAGATTTATTTGCTGTCTCTCCTCCTTAAACATGTTTTTAATGTTAGTTATAATTCAGAATTGGCGACTGAAACACGTAGGACACATAAGAACATGAGGAAATAAAACACGATAAATATAACCTCAGTACAAGAAGTCAGCGGGGGTTACTACAGCTGTGTACCGGGGCCTGCGCTTTGTCGGTGGGATTGCTTGCGAGGCGAGCGGGTCTATCCCACGCTTTGCCGTGAGACTGGGCAGACATCTCCGAAATCATCGAAGCACTTTTGTAAAGAGGCTGTATCTTGACAAACCGACCAGACACATGAAGATTAAACCACTACATTCTCGGCTAAAAAATATTAAAACGGTATTTGGTGACACACAAACAGGGTTTTTCAAAGTTCAGTTCTGTTAGCTTCCACATGCCGGTTGTTGTGTGCTCGAAACAATGGCCACCAGGCCAAAGCAATGGTTTTGACTCGATCAGCGTTAACCCCGCCCCCTGAGTTTGATGGGTGAGGCTGACAGATAAAATTATTTCATGATGAGAGATGCCAAAATGAAATAAATAAATATATCATTAAATAATTAATTAAATATATCAATAATTAATTAAATGTGTCAATAATTAATTAATTACATTTATTTAATTAATTCCAATTTTAATTAATTATTGCCACATTTAATTAATTATTTAATGGTGTATTTAATTAATTCATTATGGCAGTCCTGGCGCTCCATAGCATCACTGACTTTCAGCTTGTTGTGTTTGTGGATATATGACTGACTTTAATTATCCATAAATTCATCACATTCTCTGTAAGATTAAAGTCAACTATTGAACGGCGTATATTTTTAAGTAAAGGCTTTAAAACCAAGTTAGTACAAACATCGCTAATGTCACATAACTTTCCTGACATGTGACCAACAGTAATGTTTTAATGTTCTTCAATATAAAAACATTTGCGCATAAATATGTGACATAATATTCAGTACTTACTTCTGAAAGTTTACTCTTCGGCGGCTCCGCTTCCGCCGTTTTTTCGGCAAAATTATCCACACCACCGCCGCGCTATGAAATCTCGGATATGTTGGGCCATGAAGGCTACACCGACCCATCCTTAAAATTCAGGGAAATTAAGGACGCATTTGAGGACCGCATTTCGAGCAGCCTTTGAATTGGGAGAGCCTCCGTCGTGTCGCTGTGACGTAATCGGCCTTAAAATGCGGGCTTTAAGGCTGCAGACCCTGAATTGGGATACAGCCCAAATCCGGTCATTGGTACTTCCTGGCTTGTGTAGTTATTAGGTAACAAAAGCTCAACACTGCCCCTAGCGTCCTGGAGCACTTCCGTTGTGTTTTGGAGTTTGCATGTGTTTTGGGGTTTGCAAGTGTTTTGGGGTTTGCAAGTGTTTTGGGGTTTGCATGTGTTTTGGAGTTTGCAAGTGTTTTGGAGTTTGCAAGTGTTTTGGAGTTTGTACGTGCATTGTCTCTAGGGGCAACCGTAACTGTTAAATCCAAAACACACCAGATAAAGAAAAGCGAATAGTTCAGTCTAACACATGTGCCAGTGAACCATTAAACGTCTGTGAAACTATGCAGTTATGAAACGTAACTTTAACCTCAGCCAAACCGATTTGCTCAGTTGTAAATAAAACAGTGAAGTAAATGTGACCCGACAGACAGAACCTGAGTGAATGAAGTCCAGCGATTAACCACTGAGAGCTAAAACTAAGGTGAGGTTTCAAAGCTGTGTGCCGGTGATTGGACATCAGCCGCTGATGAAGCTGGTTCGCCTATAAAGTGCTCTGTAAGGAAACAAGCTCCAGCAGCTCTGCGCTCGGGGAAAACACTATATTTACTGATCTTGTGCAGAAAAATGCGCTGACATTGCTTTATATCGAGCACCGGCTGCCCAGTTAAACTGTGACTATCACCAGGTAACGTAGGCGTGTTTCTTGAATTAGCAGCAGGTGTTAAACAGCTGACAGATGAGGAGGAGGATGCAGATGAGGGTCTGTTGAGCTGATCGCTGGTTTCGTGAGAAAAATGTCAGCTCGTTCTTTATGTTACAGAAGCACAGAGACACAAGACCAGGCGGAAAGAGACGATCGTTCGGTGAAAATGAGAATCTGCGAATGCAACATGTGGAACACGGAGAGTGGAATATGTAAACAAACCGGTTAATGTACCCCCTCGGTGCGCTCTGCATGCTAACTGTTAGCAGAGCTAGTGAAATCTCTGAAAACATCTGAGCACTTTTGCAAACATGTTCTATGTTGACAACCTGACCAGACATACGGCGCGACATTCGCGGCTAAAACACTGTTAAAAGTGTAGTTGGTGACAGAAAAACGGGGCATTTTAAAACTACACCACCACCGTTGCTGCCTGTGATTTGATCTGCATTCTGGGATACCTGGCTGCCCCAAGTCTACACAAGCAATCGATTATCTAGGATCGACCTGTTTTGACTTACTTTGCACGGCAACCAATCAAATGTTAGAGAAGCTGCATGGGCAGCGTTAACCCCGCCCCCTGAGTTTATTAATTATTTATTATTAATTGTGTCAATAATTAATTAATTAAATGTATCAATAATTAATTAAATGTGTCAATAATTAATTAATTACATGTGTCATAACTATTTATTTAATTAATTAATTCCAATTTTAATTAATTATTGCCACATTTAAATAATTATTTAATGGTGTATTTAATTAATTCATTATGGCAGTCCTGGCGCTCCATATAATGCTGCTCGGTTTGCAGTCCTGAATATCACAGCATAAGCAGGATCCACTGCACTGTTAATGTTAGCTATGTTATATTGCTGCCTCTGTTCGGTGGTGTCGAGCCAAACGGACTTTAACGTGTGTTTGAATGAGCTGACGGTTCACTCGTTAAGCTGAAAGAAAGATGCTTTAATCACAGGAGTCACACATGTGTCCACTGTACCATCTGGGAACTCTTCTTGTTTCGTAATAACACAATCCTCCTTCTTTTGTGCTGTTTTGTAGCAGTGTGTACTAGAGATGGACCGATCCGATATTACGTATCGGTATCGGTCCGATACTGACCTAAATTACTGGATCGGATATCGGAGAAAAATAAAAAATGTAATCCGATCCATTAAATATCACGAAAGCACCTCACAAAACTTGCAACACGCCGTAACTCACCTCAGAACGTTAGCACGTCGGAGCAGTATGCATCACGTGATAGAGCGGCTGTGGCATGCGGGACCTGTCGGTGGTCTGGATAGCATGTGGAGCTTCGCTAGCAACCCGGCATTTCATCTCTGACAAAGTTATCCCGAGAGAAGTAAAGCAAGTGTGTAAGTCCATCTCTGAATGTTTGTAAAGCATTCCTGCGTTAAGCTTAACAAACGACTGCCTGTTCTTGCTGCTACTTCAATCATGAAACTGCTTAACGATCAGCTGATTGGCTTTTCTGTCGGGAGTACGTCTCTCTTGTTTGCTTTTGGCCCACTTTGCACCAGAAAGAGGAAACCAGCGGCTGAACAACAGCAGCACGTTTAAGCTTGATCAGCTGTTGTTAGAATTTATTTATTATTACTTTCTACTCGAGGATCTTTTTCTACGTAGCTGACGGCTGGTAACTGTGCAGGGGCGGATCTAGCAAAGTTTAGCCAGGGGGGCCGATAGGGCATTAACAGGGAAAAGGGGGCACAAAGACATACTTTTCTTTCTTATTCTCATTTAAAATGTCTAGCTTTTAATAAATAATTATCTGACAGCCAAAGTTTTAATTTGATGCAAAATGAATAGAAGTCCATTACTGTATATAGTAACTATTAAGTCTAATATATATATATATATATACCCTAGTAAGCTATAGTACTTTTTCCTTTGTGAAGGTACCATCTGTGCAGTCTGCAATTTTGTTGAAGAAAGATGTTGAATCTATTTAATATTTCTTGAAAAATAATTGATTTCTGTGCATTTTTTTTCCCACACTGCATCAAACACTATATCGGATTCATATCGGTATCGGCAGATATCCAAATTTATGATATCGGTATCGGTATCGGACATAAAAAAGTGGTATCGTGCCATCTCTAGTGTGTACACCTGAGACTGTCACCTGTCTGTCTGTCCTGCACTCTCTCTCTTTTTCTTTCTCTCTGATTGTGTAATAAAAGTATGAACATTCATTTATAAGTTACACTTGTGTTTGAATCCTGCAGCTTATCACACATTTGATTTCCATGTGTGACAACTGCACGTGTCCAGAGTGAGGACAGACTGAGGGACCCAGCTACTGCAACCACGGGTGGCTGTAGCTCAGGTGGCAGAGCAGGTCAGCCACTAATCAGAAGGGCGGTGGTTCGATCCCAGGCTGCCTCCTGGCTGCATGCCAAATGTCCTTGGGCAAGATACTAACCCCATGTTTGCCTACTGGTGGTGGTCAGAGGGCCTGGTGGCGCCAGTGTCCGGCAGCCTCGCCTCTGTCAGTGCGCCCCAGGGTGGCTGTGGCTACAATGTAGCTTGCTATCGCCAGTGTGTGAATGTGTGTGTGAATGGGTGAATGACTGAATGTAGTGTAAAGCGCTTTGGGGTCCTATGGACTAGAAAAGCGCTATACAAATGCAGGCCATTTACCATTTACCATCATCTGTGAGGCTTTGCACCCCTGATGATCCACCAGGACAAACTCAGCAGTGTGTGTGGAAGAGGAGGAGGAAGAGCCAGCAGCAGCTGACAGATGGAGAGAATAGACAGACTGTTCCCTGTTTTTGAAGGACTGCTAGGAAAGTTTAACATAACTAATTGTCTGTCCTGAATCAGTCTTATTAGGTAATGTTCAAATAATTTTATCATTCCAGTGTTTTCAGTGTGGGAGAAAGTACTCAGGGCCTTCAAGTTACACACTATGAAAGGCAGCAACAAGTGTAATATTCAGAAACCTAAAGTATGTATCAGCAGCAGAATGGAGCTAAAAATAAATGTTTGTTTCAGTTCTATGAAGCTTTGAGTATTTTGGATTAGTAGCACTTCTGTGTTTGTTGCATCATATTGCTGTAATTGTTTATATGCTTTATATATTCTGAGGTAAGCTGATCTATAGTGTTACATCATATTCTATAAGGATGTTATGTGTTTGTATACTTTCTGCCCAGTTTGACCCATTTAGCAGAAGTCAGCCTGTTTAAGGCTCTGATATCTATTCTGTATGACTTAAAGCAGTTATGACATGGTCTGATTTTCTCACCCAATGAAGGAATATTCAATATATCAGTCTACTCTTCATTTTATCAGAAACAGTTATCACAGCTCGTACATTTTCTTTTTATAAATATATGTAAGCAATGAGCCAAATTTAGTAATGCCAACACACTGAAGGAACAACATTTGTCTCATATATATGATACACCTATATATGCACTGTCAAAGATACTTGTCTTTGAGTGAAGATTTAAGGTGATAAGACATATAAATAACTGCAACTTGAATCTGTACTGAGGCTCAGTATTTGACACAGAGTTCATGTTCACTGCTGTAATAGCTAATAATGATTAATATAATAACTATAATATTGGCCATATTATATTTACATTACCAAAGTGATATGACTTTAGTCTCATGAACAACATTAGCTAATTGTTATTTACTAACTAATCTTAAATGACTGTTCAGTACAGAAATGAAGCTCAAAAATCATGTTTTACAGTCCTGTGGTCTCAGCCTCAGATACTTATCAAATCACACAAAGCTCTTGTAGAAACAAACAAACAAATGAACAAAATATGTTCTTCATTTCTGTCAAACAAAGTTGTATGACACGTTTCCAGCGGGTAGTATCATGGTTGCTAGGCAACCTGGGAAGCGCAACGGAGACTAGACCGTCCCATACAGCCCATGTGTTTGCAACAAACTTGCTGTTTATTTTGCAAATCGAGCTCAACACTGCCCCTAGCGTCCTGGAGCACTTCCGTTGTGTTTTGTAATTTGCATGTGTTTTGGGGTTTGCATGTGTTTTGGATTTTGCAAGTGTTTTGGAGTTTGCATGTGTTTTGGAGTTTGCAAGTGTTTTGGAGTTTGCAAGTGTTTTGGATTTTGCAAGTGTTTTGGAGTTTGCAAGTGTTTTGGAGTTTGCATGTGTTTTGGAGTTTGTACGTGCTTTGTCTCTAGGGGCCACTGTACATAAGACAGTTCCAGCTGTGGTGTTTGCACTCTTGTGGGAGGCATCATGGAGAGAACTGTGGTGCAAATCGCTCTCTTTGGGCTGCTGCTGGCTTTGGCCTCTACACTGCCAAACAAGGTAAGGTTATAATACATAAAAGGGATACAGCATCACTTCAAGAGAACAGAATCTTTCTGTCTTCATCTTACCAATGCCACTGATGTTTCAGTTTAACAGATCTCTCAAAGATATCTGAGATGACTCTCATTTTGTCTCTGTGTCTTAACATCTTTTTGTTAACTGAACACTGAGCTCTTGAAGATTCCCTTGATTCTCTGTCGTCTGTGTTATTTAATGCTTTTCATATGCGTCACATGTGAATGCATGTGTGTGGTCTTGTATTAGAAATGTTGTGAAGAGTTTACATATTAATACTAGCAGTCACACTTCAAATTAGAAATGAAACTAACATACAGATTGGGGTTATAATTGTTTTGTTTAGTGTTAGATTAAGGCAAAATTGGATCTGTTCCATTAAGTTAATTATTCTCGTCCATTTTTTTAAAAAACATGTAATGTTAGTTGGACTTTGAAAAAATTCTGTTTACACGGTCAGTCTAGGAGATCAACCCCCCTTCTCATGTGAAAAACTGTCATGCCCTGAGTGCGAGGAGTGTGAGAAAAAATGCAGACATACAGAGACTAACAAGATGAATGGAACAAAAGGAAAACAATGGGGTCCAAAAACAGTTTTCATCTTTGCCCAGCCACGGGCCAAGACAGGGGGGTCATGGCAATTCCAGGGAATTGCCTAGGCCAGGGGGGAACTAAACGTGAGCTGTTTTAGGCTATTGCAAAAATACAAAACTAAAGCATAAAGTGAAAAAGGAAGCTGAAAATAAATAAATAAATGCATAAATATATATATATACACATATATGTATATGCATACATACATACATACATACATACATACAGTGGGATGCAAAAGTTTGGGCAACCTTGTTAATAGTCATTATTTTCCTGTATAAATCATTGGTTGTTACAATAA
This sequence comes from Aulonocara sp. 'chitande type north' Nkhata Bay, assembly GCF_057382095.1. Lineage (NCBI taxonomy): Eukaryota > Metazoa > Chordata > Actinopteri > Cichliformes > Cichlidae > Aulonocara > Aulonocara sp. 'chitande type north' Nkhata Bay. Next base: position 25,744,716 of record NC_141348.1, read on the forward strand.
AAAATGTCAGTTAAGTATATCATATAGGAGACACAAACAAAAAGAATGTAAAAAGTGAATGTAAACATTAAACATACCAGGGATTAAACAGATAATTCAAAAAAGAAAACCTCAAAGTACAAAAAACTCAAAACACCTGGCAATGAACCAGTGAAATCAGCCAATGACATGCAGAGATGTTTGAAGGAGCGGGTGCTCAAACACTGGTCAGTCAATGAGAATTGTTAAGCCTGTCAGGTTTTTTTTGTTTGTTTTTTTTTTTTGCTCAGGATGACTGGGATGTCTACAGCTTCCACATCAACTCCACAGTGACCAGTCGTTATGCCACCACTGTCATCACAAGCTGTGTGGCCAATCGTATGAACGAGTCAAAGGAAATTGAATTTCATGTTCAGATTCCCAAGAATGCCTTCATCAGTAAATTTCAAATGTGTGTGAATTTAAAATAATGTGTAACCATCCAGAGACTTTTGCAAATAAAGAATTCTACAATAAAAAACAAATGACAGGATACTCAGTAGTGTGTGCATTTACACAAGGGCTTTTCTTGGTCCTCTTCAGGTTTATCGATGGCCAGGTTTATGATGGTGTTGTGAAAGCTAAGGAGCAAGCTCAGCAGCAGTACACTGAAGCTGTGTCTCGTGGTGAAAGTGCTGGACTTGTCAGGTATTAACTAAATGATAAGTATTGTACAAATACACTGAGTGTTCTTTTGGATAAAGAAAAAGAAAATATTTCTGTCATTCAAAACTAGTTTGGTCTGTTCTTGTGTTTTCTCTTCTTTCTTCATTTCTCTAAAGTGATGTTAATGCGAATGCAAATAGGAAAATATAATTAGAGTTAACCTTATTCCCTGCTCAGGTTCAAACTACAGCCATAATTACAAATAAGTGAAATGGTTATTGTTTCTGCTTTAGTTCTGTAGGAAGGACTCTGGAGGAATTTAAGACCTCTGTAAATGTGGCTGCTCACAAAAAGGTCACTTTTGAACTCACATATGAGGAACTGATGAAACGCACACATGGCAAGTACGAGCTGCAAATTCATGCTCGACCCATGCAGCCTGTCAGAGACTTCAAGGTGACTGTCTTATTGCTATCTGTTCATTAATTATTTTGGAAAACAATGCTGAAAAAACAGCACACATGATGAGATCTTTTGATTTGTTTTATTTTACTTAATACCAGGTGGATGTGTACATTCACGAGGAAGCCGGCATCAGTTTCATCAATGTGAAAGGAGGCCTGAGCACCAAAGACCTCGCTAATGCCATTACTAAAACACATGCAGATAAACAGGTACAGAATTTTTTTAGTTCTAAAAAACTTGAGTTTTCTTACAACAGACAGTTTGAAATAATTTTGGTCACACAACATAGAACTGAACATATGATTGCTGAAAATTCTCATACACATGTGGAGGTGCTCATTGATGATTAGCTTGATTATGTTCACTTTGGACAAAACTACCTTGCTTTGTGTGTGGAGCCAAACATGGTCAATATACATAAGACTACGTTCCTTAAACCTGAAAAAGTTGTCTTAGGAACCATTTGTATCCAGAAATTGGAAAGGTCAGTTCTTACAAACTGCTTCAGGCAGCTTGTAATTGCCCAAGATGTGTTGGTACCCCACAGTCCAGTGTTTACCACCTATTATACACAGAGTTGATTGGCGGAGTGGTATTAACTCACATTCAATTGGCCAGTGTGTTTTCATCTGGACCATGGTCCGCCTGTTAGTGACCTCTGGTTTAAGGTTTTGGTCCTTGAACACATCTCATTTCATTTTCTTCTAAAGGTTGGGCTTCTCCAACACTCTTTGTATGTAAAGTAATGTGTTAATTTGTGATAAATTACTAATTCTGACAATGTTTCATTTAAAAATTTGACCAAACAAAATATCAGACCAAAACGGAAAACAGAAAATAAAATCACTGACATCTCTCTCTTCCAAGTTTCTAAACACTGTGATTCACTCTGTTTCCAGGCGTGGGTGTATTTCTATCCAACAGTCGACCAACAGAAAATGTGTGACAGCTGTGGAGATCAGGGTATGAATGGAGATTTGGTTATTGTTTATGACGTTAACAGGGATAATGGACTGGGACACATCAAGGTAAACCCTGGTCTTTTAGCAACAAAAACTGTATGACTTTGACCCAAAAGCCTCTTGAATAATCCTATAACCAATCAAGTTGTTTTTTGTTTTTTTTTAAACAACTCCACCTTAGAAATCTGACGGATACTTTGTTCATCATTTTGCTCCATCTGATCTTCCTCGGATACCAAAAAATGTCGTCTTTGTTATTGATCAAAGTGGCTCAATGGGGGGCAGAAAAATTGAGCAGGTAAAGTATTTGAAGGGTCAGTTTCTGATATTATTTTATTTATACTTTTTTTCTTTTTTTTAAATTTTAACTAACAAATATGTGTGTAAATAATGTTTTCTTAACCAGACTAGGACCGCATTAATCCACATTCTGAATGATCTGGCAGAAGATGATCACTTTGGTCTGATCACTTTTGATGGCATAATTTCTTACTGGAAGCGAGAACTCGTTCAGGCCAACAGCAAAAACCTGGAAAGTGCCAAAAACTTTGCACGCAATATTCAACACAGAGGATGTGAGATTTTGTACTGAATACATATTTTGAAATATAAACATTTGGCCAATGAATGGTGTACTGAGACTTTGTTGTTGTTGCATTTCAGCCACAGACATAAATAAAGCAGTGGTGCAAGGAGCACGTATGCTGAATGCACATAACAGAGAAGGTTCAGCATCTATCCTTATACTTCTCACAGATGGAGACCCAACCTCAGGTTATAATAAAGCACATCTGTAAACAAATGTACACAAATATTTCATGAAATTGAGGTGTTTGTGACCTTATTGTGAATAACTGTCCTGATTTATTATGAATTATGAGACTACATTGTTTCTGAGCTGAACTGGGTATGTCTTGTCTCTTTTCAGGGGTGACAAATCTGGAGAAAATCCAGTCAAATGTAAGACAGGCTATTGCAGGCAAATTCCCACTGTACTGTCTTGGTTTTGGTTTTGATGTTAATTTTAATTTCCTTGAGAAAATGTCGCTGCAAAATAACGGTGTGGCACGGCGGATATATGAAGACTCTGATGCTGATTTACAGCTGAAGGTATTTAAATTATAGATACTCTTCTTTTATGTGAGTTGAAACCTCCGAGAATAGAAAGAAGAAGAAAAAAAGCATGATTTGTATCACTTCCACACTGTATGTCAACAGGGTTTCTATGAAGAGGTGGCCACACCTCTACTGACAGATGTGACAATGATCTATGTTGGTGGGACCAATCTAACCCAGACTAACTTCAGTCAGTATTATAATGGTTCTGAGATTGTGGTGGCCGGACAGATCACAGATAATAACATTGAAACCTTCACCCCTCAAGTTATGGCCATTTCGGTAAGGATAAATCCACAGGAGTCATCAGGAGTACTCTTCTTAATCCATTTTCTATGTCAACTGACATTACATTGCATTTAAATTGTTACAGAGTAATAGAAGAATAACATTCTCTAATCCAAATGAAAGTGTGGAATCGACTGGATCAGTGTCTGATGACCATATCCAGAGGGTTTGGGCATACCTCACAGTTAAACAGCTTCTAGACAAAGAGTGAGTATAATACTGTATATGTTACCTTTCCTCATGTGATCATTTCAAAACTTTAACTTTCGAAAATATGGCAGCATAAATTTAATTTATTAATTGTTGAAGGCACAGCAAATTGAACACATTTAAAAAAAAGTGAAGAATTTCACTGAGCTTGAAATAACATCTTTAAATGTTAAAAAAATATACATATATACACTCAACAAAAATATAAACGCAACACCTTTGTTACTGCTCCCATTCCCCATGGGATGGACGTAGAGACCTAAAATTCATTCCAGATACACAATATAACCATCCCTCCCAAACAGTGGTCACAAATCAGTCCAAATGTGTGGTAGTGGGCACATCTGCTATATTGAGATAATCCATCCCACCTCACAGGTGTGCCACATCAGGATGCTGATCTGACATCATGAGTAGTGCACAGGTGTACCTCAGACTGCCCACAACAAAAGGCCACCCTGGAATGTGCAGTTTTGTCTCACAGCAAAATGCCACAGATGCCACAAGCAATGAGGGAGCGTGCAATTGGCATGCTGACAGCAGGAATGTCAACCAGATCTGTCGCCCGTGCATTGAATGTTCATTTCTCAACCATAAGCCGTCTCCACAGGCGTTTCAGAGAATATGGCAGCACATCCAACCGGCCTCACAACCGCAGACCTCGTGTAACCACACCAGCCCAGGACCTCCACATCCAGCAGGTTCACCTCCAGGATCGTCTGAGACCAGCCACCCAGACAGCTGCTGGAACAATTGGTTTGCACAACCAAACAATTTCTGCACAAACTGTCAGAAACCGTCTCAGGGACGCTCAACTGCATGCCCGTCGTCCTCATCGGGGTCTTGACCTGACTCCAGCTCGTCGCCATAACAGACTTGTGTGGGCAAATGCTCACATTCGATGGCGTCTGGCACGTTGGAGAGGTGTGCGCTTCACGGATGAATCATGGTTCACATTGTTCAGGGCAGATGGCAGCTGAGAATGTCCCAGTTCTTGCATGGCCAGCATACTCACCGGACATGTCACCCATTGAGCATGTTCGGGATGTGCTTGACCGGCGTATACGACAGCGTGTACCAGTTCCCACGAATATCCAACAACCTCGCACAGCCATTGAAGTGGAGTGGACCAACATTCCACAGGCCACAATTGACAATCTGATAGACTCCATGCGACGATGTGTTGCACTGCATGAGGCAAATGGTGGTCACACCAGATACTGACCGGTTCTGGGTCCCCAGACCCCCAATAGCGCAAAAAACTGCACATTCCAGGGTGGCCTTTTGTTGTGGGCAGTCTGAGGTACACCTGTGCACTACTCATGATGTCAGATCAGCATCCTGATGTGGCACACCTGTGAGGTGGGATGGATTATCTCAATATAGCAGATGTGCCCACTACCACACATTTGGACTGATTTGTGACCACTGTTTGGGAGGGATGGTTATATTGTGTATCTGGAATGAATTTTAGGTCTCTACGTCCATCCCATGGGGAATGGGAGCAGTAACAAAGGTGTTGCGTTTATATTTTTGTTGAGTGTACATATATACATATCACCTGCGGGCAGTCTATCCTTCAAGCTCGGGTCCTCTACCAGAGGGAGCTTGAGGGTCCTGCGAAGTATCTTACCTGCTCCTAGGACTACACTCTTCTGGACAGAGACCTCCGATGTTGTTCCTGGGATCTGATGGAGCCACTCGCCTTGCTTGGGAGTCACCGCACCTAGTGCTCCGATTACCACTGGGAATACTGTTACCTTCACCCTCCACATCTTCTTGAGCTCCTCTCTGAGACCTTGGTATTTTTCAAGCGTCTCATGTTTATTCGTCCTGATGTTGCTGTCAATCGGAACTGCTACATCTATCACTACCGCCATCTTCTTCTGTTTGAAGAACCACTACTATGTCTACCACCACTATGTCCGTTTGGTTAGCCACCACCATTTTGTCCGTCTGTATCTGGAAGTCCCACAGGATCTTAGCTCGGTCATTCTCCAACACTTGGGGGGCGTCTCCCATTTTGACCTCGGGACCTCTAGGCCATATTCTGCACAGATATTTCTGTATACTATGCCGGCCACTTGGTTATGGCGTTACATGTATGCCCTGCCTGCTAGTATCTTGCACCCTGCTGTTATGTGCTAGATTGTCTCAGGGGCATCTTTACACAGCCTGTACCTAGGGTCTTTCCTGGTGTGATAGACCCCAGCCTCTATGGATCCTGTGGTCAGAGCTTGTTCCTGTGCTGCCATGATTAGTGCCTCTGTGCTGTCTTTCAGTCCAGCTTTGTCCAGCCACTGATAGGATTTCTGGTTGTCAGCCACCTCCTCTATCTGCCAGTGGTACATACTGTGCAGGATCCTATCCTTCCATGATGGTTCGTGCTCTTCTTCCTCTTTCTTGGGTTTCTGCTGCCTGATGTATTCACTGAGCATGCGGTCAGTTGGGGCCATCTTCCTGATGTAGCAATGGCGCTGTCACTTGGTGTTCACTCTCTCTGCGGTAGAGTATCACTTCCTGTTGCTGTTCCAACACACCGTGGTGTGTTTGAGTAGCTTATCTGGATAGCAATTTAATTAAAACTTTTAGATTACCTAATTTATAACCTCCCTAATTTATTGCCAAAGTATTCACTCACTGTGTCTTTGCTGTTTCGCTAGCTTAGCTTAGCTTATAGCTGACTCGCTAGCAGCATGGCCTCTTCACCTGTCCCTCCTGCACTTTCCTGCTCATTGTGTCAGATGTTTAGTTACTCCTCACCCTCCTTTATCAGTAATGATACCTGTAATAAATGTAGCCTATTTGCAGCTCTGGAGGCTAGGATTACTGAATTGGAGACTTGGCTTCGCACTCTTGATACACCCATAGGTAGCCAGGCCCCTGTAGCCGGTGCAGCTGAAGGTAGCGCAGGCCCCGCTAGCTGTCCTCCGGCAGGCCCCGAGCAACAGGGGAATGGGACGGCTAGGTGACGGTGAGGAGGAAACAAAAGCCCCAGGTACATCACCAACCTGTTCATGTGTCTAACCGTTTTTCCGCACTCCGCGACACACCTGCCGGGGATCAAACTGTGGTAATTGGCGATTCTGTTCTGAGACATGTGAAGCTGACACTAGCAATCATAGTCAGTTGTCTTCCAGGGGCCAAAGCAGGCGACACTGAGGGAAATTTAAAACTGCTGGCTAAGGGTAAATGTAAATTCAGTAAAATTATAATTCATGTCGGCAGTTATGACACCCGGTTACATCAATCGAAGGTCACTAAAATCATTGAATCCGTGTATAACTTTGCCAAAACAATGTCTCTGTAGTTTTCTCTGGTCCCCTTCCCAATCAGACCTAGGAGTGACATATTTAGCCACATGTTCTCCTTAAATTGCTGTCTGTCGGAGTGGTGTCGAAAAAATGATGTAGGCTTCATAGATAGTGGCATCCATCCCACTTTGGATGGAGCAGCTCTCATTTCTAGAAATTTGACCAAATTTATTAAACCCCCCAAAATGTGACTACCCAGAGGCAGAGTTGCAGTCTTACACTTCTCTCTGCAGCTTCTCTCCTCCTGTTATTCCCCCAAAACCCCCATCTCCGTATAGACTGTGTCAGCTCCCAAACAGACAAAAACAAACTAAAAACCAGCAAAAAATAACTTAAACATAAAAAAATCACAAATAAAGAACAATACAGGATCCACATCTGAACCAAAGACTAAAACAGTGAAATGTGTATTATTAAACATTAGGTCTCTCTCTTCCAAGTCTCTGTTAGTACATGAGTTAATAAGTGATCAGCAAATCGATTTACTCTGCCTTACAGAAACTGTCATAGTCCTGGGTCGGTAACCCAGCGCTTTAAGTTTATTATTATCATTTTCCAATTTATTATCATGATTATTATTGTTTGAGTTCTACGTGTTATATTCGGTCTGCGTCTGTATCTGTCTGTCTATGGTGTCACCCCGTCTGTTTGAGAATCTGTCTGTTTAGTTCAATGTCTTGTCTGGTTCCATGTGTCTGAGATTCCTGTTTCATTGTGAAGGTCTGTGTTGTATGTGAGTGTGCTCATTTTACGTTTCCCCTGTCTCGTCAGCTGTGATTTCTCACCGGTGTGTTTCCCTCCTGTCTCTCATCCCTTGATTACTGCCATCTGTGTATTTAAGCCCTGTGTTTCTCTGTGTCAGTGTCGCGTCATACCCTCAACTTGCTGTGTGTTTGTAATGTCCTGTCCTCCAGCACCTCGGTTTAGAGTTTTGTTTTTGTAAGTTTTATTTCGTGAATCATTCCTCCAGCAATAAAGCTGCGTTTTCAGTTTATTCCCATCTCCAAGAGTCCTGCAATTTTGGGTCCACCACTTCTGCTTGCCTGCCACACAGCCAACCATGACAGAAACCTCGTTACAGCAGGATGATTGTGTTAGATTAAATGAATCAACACCCCCGAATCATTCTAACTATCAGAAACCTCGAAGACCAGGCCGAGGGGGCGGTGTGGCAGCAATTTTTCACACCAGCCTATCAATCAACCAAAGACCCAGACTGACTTTTAATTAATTTGAAAGCTTGATGCATAGCCTTATCTACCCTAGCTGTAAAACTCAAAAACCAGTCTTATTTGTGATCATCTATCGTCCACCTGGGCTTTACACAGAGTTTCTGTCTTATTTCTCAGACTTTTTATCTGATTTAGTGCTCAGCTCAGATAAAATAATTATTGTGGGTGATTTTAACATCCATGTAGATGCTAAAAATGACTGCCTCAACACAGCATTTAATCTGTTATCAGACTCAGTTGGCTTCTCTCAAAATGTAGAAGAACCCACCCACCACTTTAACCACACTCTAGATCTTGTGTTAACATATGGGATAGAAACTGAACATTTTACAGTGTTTCCTGAAAACCCTCTCTTGTCTGATCATTTCCTGATTACGTTTAAATTTACAATAATTGTTTACACAGCAGTGCGGAGTAGACTTCATCACAGTAGATGCCTTTCTGAAAGTGCTATAACTAAGTTTAATAATATAATCCATCCGGTGTTATCATCTCCAATGCCCTGTACCAACACAGAGCAGAGCAGCTATCTGAACACTACTCCAACAGATGTAGATTATCTTGTTAATAATTTTGCCTCCTCACTATGTATGACACTGGGTACTGTAGCTCCTGTGAAAAATAGAGCCTCAAATGAGAAGTATTTGACGCCGTGGTATAATTCTCAAACACGTAGCCTAAAGTAGATAACTCGTAAGCTGGAGACAAAATGGCGTTTCACAAATTTAGAAGATCATTATTTGGATAAATTGTTTGTTGCTGGAGAAATTGTTTGTTGCTTTATAAGAAAGCCCTCCGCAAAGCCAGAACATCTTACTATTCATCACTGATTGAAGAAAATAAGAACAACCCTAGGTTTCTCTTCAGCACTGTAGCCAGGCTGACAAAAAGTCAGAGCACTGTTGAGCCAATCATTCCTTTAGCGATAACTAGTAATGACTTCATGAACTTCATTACAAATAAAATTTTAACCATTAGAAAAAAAAATTAACCATAATCATCTCACAGATGTAACATTATCTATAGCTACTTTGAATACCACTGATATTCATTTAGACTCTTTTTCTCCAATTGATCTTTCTGAGTTACCAGTAATTACTTCCTCCAAACCTTCAACGTGTCTTTTAGACCCCATTCCTACAAGACTCCTCAAAGAAGTCCTGCCATTAACTAATGCTTCAATCTTAAATATGATCAACCTATCTCTAATAATCGGCTATGTACCACAGGCCTTCAAGCTGGCAGTAGTTAAACCATTACTTAAAAAGCCATCTCTGGACCCAGCTGTCTTAGCTAATTATAGGCCAATCTCTAACATTCCCTTCATATCAAACATTCTTGAAAGAGTAGTTGTCAGCTTACAGATCATTTGAAGAAGAATGGCTTATTTGAAGAGTTTCAGTCAGGTTTCAGAGCTCATCACAGCACAGAAATAGCTTTAGTGAAGATTACAAATGATCTTCTTATGGCCTCTGACAGTAGACTCATCTCTGTGCTTGTCCTGCTAGACCTCAGTGCAGCGTTGGATACTGTCAACCATAACATCCTATTAGAGCGATTACAGGTACTGCGCTGCAGTGGTTTGTGTCATATCTATCTAATAGACTCCAATTTGTTAATGTAAATGGAGAGTCTTCTTCACACGTTGAGGTTAATTATGGTGTTCCACAGGGTTCAGTGCTAGGACCAAATCTGTTCACATTATACAGGCAGTATCATTAGAAGGCATAGCATACATTTTCACTGCTATGCAGATGACACCCAACTCTATCTATCCATGAAGCCAGATAACACACACCAATTAGTTAAGCCTTTAGAGCCGGTCGGAGCGGGCACGCTCTGTTTTACGTAACTATTTTTAAATCCCGGTAGCTCTGCAATCACGTAAGCTAGCGCAATAATTTGTTTTGCATATGAAACCGGAGGAGTTGTACTTACATCTTATGCCATCAGCTTGTCCTAGGTCACGGTTTCCTTCCACATATAGCTTTGTAAAAACTGCATAAAAAGCGCTTGCAGGAACAAAAACATAATATTCCAGAAACACGCTTTGCCGATCCGATCAGCTGTTCATAACACTTCCTACTTTGGAATAGACGTCAGCGCGAACTTTTGCATTTCCGCCATTACCTGCCCGAAACCGGAAGTGACGTCATTTTCGCGGAAATGTCGTCTTTTTTTCCATCAGGGCCTCAGGGCCTATACTGGTCTTTTTAAAAGTTATCTTTGACTTTATGACTTTCTGTGTCGTTTCTGGGATGCTTAGGACTCATATTGCACTGCTGGAAATAGTTTATTTTGATGCATATGCTGCTTTTTTGCAAATTTGCAGTATAATATTTATTTTCGTTTTTCCTGCAGTGTATAAAAATTAGAGATGGCACGATACCACTTTTTTATGTCCGATACCGATACCGATATCATAAATTTGGATATCTGCCGATACCGATATGAATCCGATATAGTGTTTTTTAATCAACAAAACTGTTTTTTAAAATATCTTGCTGCATTTTGCAAGTCTGCAAGTTCATACTCAAGTTTAAAACAACAACTACACTAAAGCTATTCTGTTATACCTGTATACAAAAAAAATATTTCATAGTTCAGCAATACTGATCAATCTAATAAACTTAGACCTACACCATCCTCCCTATTCTGGTATTTTAAAGAATACTTAGCGTAAATATTAAGCAACCTAACTAATAGGGTTCCAACTCCCAGCAACAACAAAATTAAATAAATAAAAAATAGGGAACCACCCCTCACGCTCCACCTCATGATGCTTAATCGACGTAATCAACCTTAATTTGATGCAGTGTGAAAAAAAATGCACAGAAATCAATTATTTTTCAAGAAATATTAAATAGATTCAACATCTTTCTTCAACAAAATTGCAGACTGCACAGATGGTACCTTCCCAAAGTAAAAAGTACTATAGCTTACTAGGGTATATATATTAGACTTAATAGTCACTATGTACAGTAATTGACTTCTATTCATTTTACATCAAATTAAAACTTTGGGTGTCAGATAATTATTTATTAAAAGCTAGACATTTTAAATGAGAATAAGAAAGAAAAGTATGTCTTTGTGCCCCCTTTTCCCAGTTAATGCCCTATCGGCCCCCCTGGCTAAACTTTGCTAGATCCGCCCCTGCACAGTTACCAGCCGTCAGCTACGTAGAAAAAGATCCTGGTGTAGAAATTAATATTAAATAAATTCTAACAACAGCTTATCAAGCTTAAACGTGCTGCTGTTGTTCAGCCGCTGGTTTGCTCTTTCTGGCGCAAAGTGGACCAAAAACAAACGAGAGACAGACTCGCGACAGAAAAGCCGATCAGCTGATTTAAGCAGTTTCACGATTGAAGTAGCAGCCGGAGAGCGAGAGGCAGTCGCTTGTTAAGCTTAACGTGGGAATGCTTTACAAACATTCAGAGATGGACTTACACACTTGCTTTACTTCTCTCGGGGATAACTTTGTCGGAGATGAAATGCCAGGTTGCTAGCGAAGCTCCACATGCTATCCAGACCACCGACAGGTCCTGCATGCCACAGCTGCTCTATCACGTGATGCATACGTTCTGAGGTGAGTTACGGCGTGTTGCAAGTTTTGTGAGGTGCTTTCGTGATATTTAATGGATCGGATTACATTTTTTATTTTTCTCCGATATCCGATCCAGTAATTTAGGTCAGTATCGGACCGATACCGATACGTAATATCGGATCGGTCCATCTCTAATAAAAATTGGTGTATTTCAAAAATAAAACTATGAAGACACTCAAAATAAATTTCCTGTGGTGGGAAACTATTTTGTGCAACTTTTTTGTATTTACAGTTTTGAGGGATAAGCCTCTTAATTTTCTCTAACTACAAATATATGTTAAAAAAGCAAAAAAGATTTTCAATTTTTTTGTAGTTTATTGCACTTTTTTGCAATTTATGTAATTACTATGCACTTAATGAATATATATTATTAAAATCTGGGCTATAATGGTTGTATTGATGTATAGCAACTTGAAATGCTCCCAAAAATGGCTGCACAGCATGTAAAAATATAATATAAGCTCTGGCGGACTTGGTTCTATGGTAGGTCTTAAAGGGTTAAACTGCAGGAATGTCTTAGAGACATAACAACCTGGATGACCTCTAACTGTCATGGCTACTGAACGGACTCACGCGCAGACAGTTCTTTCTCAGAGAACAAAAGGAGATTTATTTACAACAGGGATCACCTCAGTGCTATATATATGTACAGTGAGTTGGGAGGGGGGGTCCAGGGCTCCAGGGAGAGAAGGAGGGGGGAAATCCACACACACGCTTCCTCTTCCACACAGTCACCGCCACAGCTCCTCCGCACACACGCACTCCTCTTCAGCCGCACTCGCTCCAAAACTCCACACACGCTGCCACACCCGGGCAGGTCCCGTGATTTGGTCCAGAAGAGGGATATCTACACACAGAAGTTAACGTTAGTGCCACAGCAAAATACACACAGGGGATTCTTTTGAAAATGCCGAGCGCGCGAACTCAGGAGGTTCAACATTCCAGTGGTGAGCTGCTCTGTGCCACTGCCTTAAATAGCAGCTGGGGAAATCAGCCAGATCAGCAGCAGGTGGACACAATCACACAGGTGCGTGGGCCAAGAGCGAGAGCCCGTAACGAGCTCCACCCAGGCAGAGAGGAGGAGGAGAGACAAAGAAAACAAAAACGAACAACAACAACAAAACCTGTAGCCAGCGTGGGCCAACCAGTGAGACACGGGGACCGTGACACTAACTTTCTGCTTCTTAATTCAGATAAAACTGAGGTTATTGTATTCTGCCCCGAAAATCTTAGAAATATGGTATCTAACCAGATTCCCACCCTGGATGGCATTACTTTGGCCTCCAGTAACACTGTGAGGAAAGTCACTTGATGTTACTTGATGGTGACTTGTGCTATGGGCTTGAAGTTGGCCTCTAGTGTTGTACACCACATCCCCATTGAGTTCCTGATGATTTATAGCTCTTAGGGTCCTGTTGATCTTGTATAGTTCTAGTCATTCCAGGATCCAGCTGTGGGGCATCGAGTCACAGGCCTTCTTGTAATCTTGTAATCATGTCGGGGCCTGGTGCTGTCCAACTCTTCATACTGGAGACCCTTTCTTGGATATCTGCCACTGTGATTGTTACTGGTCCCAGTTCAGGGAGGTTGCTGTGGTTGCTCTTAGATCCACTAGCCAACTAGACAGTGAGCATTGCTGTTATAGGTTGCATCCTTCTCCCATATTGCAGTATTTCAGTATTGCACAGTCTCCAGTGTTACGGCCCTAGCAGGGCCTCCTCCTGAAGGTGCCTGTGTGGGCGTGTCCTTCAATCGCTTCTGCCTGAGGTGCCACCTTTTCTCCTTTACACAGCTGACTCACATCAGTAATTAAAGGGATTTAAGCCCAGGTACAGGTGAGCTCTGGGCCAGAGTGCCATGTGAATGATTACAGCTAGTGAGCTGGGTGTTTGCAGCCAGTGAGCTGTGTTTTTCCAGTTTGCAGCTAGTGAGCTGTGTTTTTCCAGTTTGCAGCTAGTGAGCTGTGTTTTTCCAGTTTGCAGCTAGTGAGCTGTGTTTTTCCAGTTTGCAGCTAGTGAGCTGCTCTCTCTTTTTGACTTATGTTTTTACTTTATTGACCAATGCTTGAGTTTTGTTTGTTTCCTTAAATGGTGATAGTGGCTTGTCAGTCTCTTTTAGTTGAGCTATTTTAATAAAACTCTTTAATTTAACCCTTTTGCCTCCTTGACTCCTTTTTCTGATCCGGACACACCGCCTAGACCACTCAGGGGAACATAACAAGTGGGGGCTCTTCCGGGATATTTGAAAAGGGAGCTTCAAGTTGGATTTGGTTTTTGATTATCTTGCTTTGTCACCTTTTTGAGTACCACAACTTATTTTTGTGCCAGTTTGACACAATTAGCAACCACACAGGCTTGTGACAGAAGAAACACAGTTTAGGCCTAGATCTTAAAACCGTAACTGCATTTGCCTTGTTAGCTGGCCCACTCTTACTTAACACCGTAACACCAGCCTTGGTGTTGCTGTTCTCATATTGTTGCACTGCCACTGAGAGTACCCTTTGGCTGGTTCTGTCGAGAACAGCTGGTTTATTCTCCTGCCTTCTATGTCTCTGGTGTATGTCTTCAAGCAGATGGCCAAGGCTGTGAGTCTTTGCTTGGCAGTCTCCAAGGCCTCAGGTATGGACAGCTTGCTGTACTTCTTAGGCACCTTCTTCATTGCACCTTATGGCAGATCCGATAGTTGGCTAACCTCCGTCCATGCTACCTTGATCTTGACTTCTAATCTCCTTCACTATGGAGGGTACCTCTCCTTGTGGCTGTTCAACTTATAGCCAAGCATCTCACTGATCACTGCTGCCGTAGTGTAAGTCAGGTGGTTAGTCTTAGTAATGGTTGCGGTAGGTATTGTCCATAGCACTGCACTTGCACAATCTAGTAGATGTTCTAAGGGTACTTCACGTAGTGTTGGTAACCGACTATGGAGGATTCAGGTTTCCAGCTTTGCCATGATCCTATCTTTCTGGTCAGTTGCCCTCACACTGAACGATACCGTCTTGTTCCAGTAGAACACTTTTCACCAGGGTGCCCTAATTCCTGAACACCTGACATTGACCTTGTTAATCCAGGCAATGTCCAAACCAGTATGGCTTTATATTTATCTCTCTCATTCATATCTGTGGTAGACTTGGTTAGCATGGTGGTCTAGCCTAAGATCGATACTGGATACAAACAAACCCTCAGCCAACTGAGTGTTAATTTTGTAAAAAAAACAACAACAACAACAACCACATGTTAACGATCTATAATGAAAGCCAAAGCAGCACCAATGAGTTCAAAACAATCCCTGAACCCATTGGTGCCACAACTGTTCTGATATCAGTTCTCCAGTTTATCTTGCAGCAGATAGGTAAAATAGATCAAATAATATACTATGTTTTTAATGAGCATTATCTTTCAGGATTCTGAAAGATGTGTCCCATACAGCAGTGACAGCAGTAAAGACTAGCTGGGGATATTTTCAAATTCAATTGATCAATTAAAAAACAAATGATTTAATCATATTCCACTTGTAAGTCAACCATCATATTTATTTAATATATTGTGACACAGACTTCAGTTATCTGGACCGGAGAAAGAGAAAGTAAAGAAGGAGGCTTTGGAGCTGTCACTGAAGTACAGTTTTGTGACTCCTCTCACATCTATGGTGGTCACAAAGCCTCCAGGAGAGAACACAGATGTGCTTCATAAACCAAAGGAAGGTGAAACACCACAGAGATGGCAGCCCCTTGTAGGGAAGTCCTCTTCAAGACAATATTTGGCTCCTAGTAGTCGCCGTTCATCTGGTGAGTATCACAAACACAAAAAGACTGAAATAAATGAAATGTTTCATAATCTCTACTTTTAGCCCCCAGACTAATGTCATTGTCAAGTTAAGGGGGGAAAAAAAACATATGCATCAAACTACCATGCCCTGACTATCATCTTGTCTTTATTTTTATTTAGCACATACCTTAAACATTTAAAGCTGTAAGCTAATGATAGTTATATAAGAGCAGATGCATGCTGGTGCAATAAGCTGTACGTTTTATGTCCAATGGATGTATGATCTGATTAGTCGACTAATCGAAAAAATAATTGGTGACTAGTCGATTATCAAAATAATCGTTTGTGGCAGCCCTAGTCCTCTCCAGGTTCCTCCCACAGTCCAAGGACATGCAGTTGGCAGGGTTGGATTAACTGATTATTTTAAACTTAAACTGTCCATAGGTGTGAATGTCAGTGTGAATGGTTGTGTGCCTCTCTGTTTCCCTTTCATAAAACAGCCACCCTTCCACTGGGGCCATTTCTGATCAGGCTTAGAACCTTAAAACCTCTAAGGATACTTCTAAATTGAAGACCTTTCAGAATGTTTTTATTTATTTTTTTCAGTTTATTAATGGGATAATGTACCTGTAATACTATCGGAGACTATGGTAAATTTTTACAACTACCTGCAAAAGGCTAATGGGGTAGGTTCTCAGCCATCCAGGTCATGGTAGTCTAAGGAGCTTGGAATCTAAGTTAATGGACTTCTTTAAGTTTCTTGAAGATGTTTCACCTTTCATCTGAGAAACGTATTGAGTTCTAGAACCAAATGAGAATTTTCACCAAGCATGACATCCCAGTCCACTTCAGACCCAGCCACACCTCTACATCACAGAATCCAAACAGCCATACTATAAACACATGACATAGAAGAGCCATCTTGACGGGACAAGACTTGGCTGTACAACTGGATCTAAAGGTCAAAGGTCACTCTGTCAAGGATGGCAATGTTCACATTTTGGAAACCGAAGACAGATAATCTGAAAGAGGAGTAAAAGAAGCTATTTATGTCTACTGTAAATGACCATCTTTGAACAGAGGGGGTTGCTTACAACACCAACTGTCTGCCACCTACAAACCAGCTTTGAGATCCCTTCCCAGCTCACGCCCCACTTACATCTAGCATCAGGTGAAGCAAGGTCCCACAGTGGTTTAACCCAAAAACCTCTTGTGATAATGACCCATGCCTTTTTCACACTTTGGCTCATGTGATGAGTCACATGATTAATAGTCCTCTTAAGGGACCTCCACTAGGGTATAAATGCAACCAGGAGATGACGGACTAGAGCAGCGCAGATACTGAAGGACCCGTCCCATCCTGGCAACAAACTGTTCCAACTTCTGCAATCCGGTAGAAGTCCGATTGTCTATTCTTATTTAAGTCACGTAATGTACAGAATTCACCTGAAAAAGGATTCTCTGGTCGAGGTACAGTGCTTAACAAATGTAATAGACCATCACCTGATGCAAGGTTCATGTAATTGCTACCATAAAATTAACAGTATTGGTAACTACCAAAACAAATCTGTTTATTGGAATAATTAATACACCAGTATGTGCAAGCTGTTTAATTAAAATCATATTGTCAATGCTAAAATATAATCATTAATATTATCCCTGAATTTTCAAATGTACTCTTACAAAAACATACAAAAGTATATAATAAAAACAGATATTTCCTTCTTATATGTTACTGTTTCTTTTTAGTCATGCAACAGCACACCCCCAGAGGAGAGAGAGGAAAGATTGGACATTCTGGAGCAGGTGAAGTGCTTAACAAATTTATTAGATCACCCAATGCAAGGTTTATGCATCTGCTGCTTTAGATTAACAGTATTGGTAACTACCAATTTTGTATTTTTTTTTTTTGGGGGGGTGGAATAATTAATCCAACAGTATATACAAGCTATTTAATCAAAATCATATTGTTAATGCCATCCATCCATCCATTTTCATCCGCTTTGTCCGGGGCCGGGTCGCGGGGGCAGCAGCCTAAGCATATTGTTAATGCTAAAATATAATCATTAATATTATCCCTGAATTTTCAAATGTACTCTCACAAAAACATACAAAAGTATATAATAAAAACAGATATTTCCTTCTTATATGTTACTGTTTCTTTTTAGTCATGCAACAGCACACCCCCAGAGGAGAGAGAGGAGAGAGTGGACATCCTGGAGCAGGTGAAGTGCTTAACAAATTTATTAGATCACCCAATGCAAGGTTTATGCATCTGCTGCTTTAGATTAACAGTATTGGTAACTACCAATTTTGTATTTTTTTTTTTTGGGGGGGGGGGTGGAATAATTAATCCAACAGTATATACAAGCTATTTAATCAAAATCATATTGTTAATGCCATCCATCCATCCATTTTCATCCGCTTTGTCCGGGGCCGGGTCGCGGGGGCAGCAGCCTAAGCATATTGTTAATGCTAAAATATAATCATTAATATTATCCCTGAATTTTCAAATGTACTCTTACAAAAACATACAAAAGTATATAATAAAAACAGATATTTCCTTCTTATATGTTACTGTTTATTTTTAGATTAACAGTATTGGTAATTACCCAAAAAACCTGTGTGCACAGTTTTAATGCGTAATTTTACTGGGTTTCCTAACATCTGTTCTTCTAGTGAAGCATTCAAAGCTTTTATATGAATTCATATGTACTATCAGGTTTTGCATTTGTGGGGTAATAGAATAGAATACAATGCTTTTTATTGTCACTGTACACATGCACAATGAGATACAGAGCATCTCCTTCTCAGTGCAGACATGTAGGAAAAGAAACGGGGAGGGGGGCACCGTTTTGCAGCACTATATACATATGAACAGTATTAAATTAATTAAATATTACACAGTAGTGATGGTAAAGAGTGTAGTCTGGGTGTAGAGGGTAGTCCTTGGATTGGGAGGTGGTATTGTATTGTCAGTGCAGCGTGGTTATGGCTTTTTGGAAGAAACTATTTACGCTGCATCTGTAGTGTTTCCCTGAGTGAAGCAGGTTGAACAGGTCAAAACCAGTGTAGGAGCTGTCTTTGATAATGTTTGTCAACAACATTTCTAACAAGTTGAAGTGCAAAAATTAGAATTTATGTACAAACTATGTTTACAGACTGACACTGAGTTGTGAGACTCAATATATACGTGTCTTTATTTATTTATTTAAAGCAGTGGTTAGTATCAGGATGTGTTTATAAACTCAATATGCAACATAAAGACTTAAAATATTAGTGTATGTGATTAAATGTATTTACAGTTGTTCTCCCTGATGTCCAACCTGCTGTTGTTCATCTTTCACGTGATACTACTACTCTGGAATCCACTGATGGTATTGTATTGCCTTGATGTCATTCAGGTTGATAAAAAAAATAATAGTAATTGTTTTGGTTTGGTTTCTTTTGTTTGTTTGCTTTTTTTGTATTGCAAGTTCCAAACAACCCATGATGTACTCAGATATGCAGCAAATTACATACTTTTTTTCTGGAAGGAAACTCCAAACATGGGCTGTTTTTCAAATCTCTTCATTAACCATAAAACAAAAAGAAAAGCAAACAAAATTGTAAGAATAATATGTTATATAAATCAGGCTCTGCATAGTATGTATGAACAATTGTGTATTTTTTGGATTCCTGGCTCAGGGGTTATAAAGCACATTTTGGGTAGAAAACCTGGGGTGAATATTTAATTTCACTAAAAATGTTCTAACACTGTGTACCTCTGTATCTCTAGTTCCTGTACTCCACAGGTTTTTGCTAAAAGCTGAGAACCAGACTGTTCCACTATGCTTTGATGTCAGTGGACCTGTCCGCCTTAAACTTCTTCACTATCCCAGCAGGGGTCAGTAGTGTTAGCTTTTTCCATCCTAATATTTCTTTTCAGTGTAATAAAAACTGTTACTCTTCTTTCTCATTGTTATTTTCATATGAAAACTCCAGTTTGTGGTATAAGATGAGCATTTCTCTTTTCTTCTAGAACTGTCTGTAAATGGTGAGCTTGATTCAGTTACAAATGGAGGCTTCAGCAGAATTTTCATACACGTCAAAGACAGCCAACATGTTGAGATCGACACCAACTGGGTCACTGTACGAGATGGACAGACAGTGACATATTACACTGGACAGGATCGCATTACAGCTGGAAGGTGATGTTGTATTATCATGGTCGAGACTCGTGCTCTCAGCTTTAAGCACAGATGTGTGACCTTATTCACCTGTGTTACCAAGATTTACATGAGAAGACTGTCTCTCTCAGCACCTATATATGTTAGCTGACATCTCTGAGGCTGAAACCCCTAAAAAGTTTGTTTTTTATTTTGTGTTGATTATTGAGCAGATGAGATGTGATTTCAGTAAGGACAGATCATTTGAAAGCACTGGTAATTCATTGAAGTAAAGAGTATGAATTATAAGCTATTTGGTGATTAGACATAGTGTAACAGATCAGAGTCAATGTTAGGAGGGTACATGCGAATGGTGGATGAGGTAAAGCAATTGGAAGAGGTGGGTCACATGAAGGAGTCCGAAAAGCAAAATGATAAGAGGCTGTGAGATTTAAAACACACAGAACAGAGATTAGCTGGCTCAGAAAAGGAAAGCGAAAGCAGGAACATGATTGTTTCTCACATGAGTGGATTTGAGTAAAGCCCAAATGCACGAGAATACAGGCAGACGAGTGCATACAGATTTTTACTTTTTATGCTGAGGTAGGCTGCAGTCCATAGATTTACATTTACTTATAGACTTATGTTTACTTATTAGAAACCAAGCCAGCACTGTGTCAGATTGAGGACCTGTCCAGGGTGTACCCCAACTTTCAAGGATAGGCTCCAGCTCCTAGTTCCTAGGAAGAAAGTGGAAGAAAATGCATGGATGGGTGGAAATAATTATTTGTTCAAGCCATGGACTGAAGAATGAAAATGGCAGGGGCAGACATTAAGTAGAGTTTGTCATGAATTGACTGTCATAAATTCATTTTTACAAAATATGCTAACATTAAAGGCTCTGTACTTTATGCACTACACTGCTGTTTAATCAGAGCAGGCTAAATTCATCCAAGTAGCATGATCTGTGCAGGTGCCTTGAACCGTTACCTTTTTTTTAAAAAAGTTGAGTAACTCCATGTTTTTCCAGTGTGACAGTGATTGTGCGCAACAACGAAATAGACGTTGCCACTGGAGACATGCGAATGGTCATCATAGTTCATGAGAAGAATGGCCAAAAATTATTTTGGCCAGTTTTAAGACGGCGTCCCTCGGACAACAATGCTGAAGGACTTTTAGGTGAGTGAAAAGCTGTGTGTGTTTGTGATCTGTAGGTTGCGAACGAAACGGCTCTTAGAGCCGCCTCTTTGAAGTGAACAACGCAAGTTTCTTTTCTTTTTTTTCTTTCTCTCACCCTCTCTCGCATTTTTTTCCCGCTTCACTCTGCACGCGAGCCCTGTGCTTGCACTGGGGAGAGGGGGGAGAGACGGTAGTTACACTGCAGTAGCACAGGAACAGAGTGGGAGGGAAAGAGAGCCAGGGACAACAACGTCACATTAGAAAGGTAGAGTAATCATCCACAACTATTTTCAGTTGCGGATGATAAAGGATTCAGAAAGTTTATTCATGCAGACCTATATGACAAAGAATGTGCATCTTCTTTTTGTTTTCATATTTTTTTCATGTGTATATTTAATTGTGTTGTGATTTGCAGTGTTTTGTGTTGTTTCACTTTAAATTTGTTTAAAAGGAAAAAGCTGAAAATTTAAATAGTTAAAAGTTGAAATGTAAATAGTTGTTTTTTGTATTATATGATTTATTTATTACATTTTGTGTGGAGTGAATAAATAAAAGTATACTTACAGTGGCCCCTAGAGACGAAACACGTACAAACTCCAAAACACGTAAAAACTCCAAAACACGTACAAACACAACAGAAGTGCTCCAGGATGCTAGGCGCAGTGTTGAGCTTTTGTTACCTAGTGGCTACACAAGCCAGGAAGTACCAACGACCGGATTTGGTGTGTGGTAGTAACAGGTAAATGAACCTTTTTGTTTAAATTATTTGAATATATATGGGTGCTTGTGTATAAATACACAAACAATACACATATGCTTTCAATTGTGTAATTTAAGTGATCTAGGGTAGCTCTGTTTTGGAAGTTCAGCTAATGCTAGAAATGTGTTTTGGAGTTTGTACGTGCTTTGGCCAAAGTATATATTTATATATAAACATTAGGGGTGCAACGATATTCGTATTGATATTGAACCGTTCGATACCGTGCTTTCGGTTCGGTACGCATATGTATCGAACAATACAAAATTTGTAATTTATTTTATCAACTTTCCTTCTGACGATGCTGTCTGTGTTGAGCGCTCAGTGAATCTGCGTTCGACTACTCCGCCTAGGCTGCACTGCCGAGCGCAGATCCACTGAGCGCTCAACACAGACAGGATAGTCAGAAGGAAGAGCGCAGGGCAAGCTAGCAAGACAGAAGTTAAGCTCTCCTGGCAACATGGCAAATTGAACCTCCCCCACCCTCATTCAGATGTGGCGTTTGGAATTATTTTGGTTTTCATGTGACGTATGACCCTGAAGGTAAGCGCGTCATGGACTAAAGTAAAACAGTATGTTGGATGTGCCACGCAATGCTCAATTACATGGGTGGGAGCTAGTGTGTTAGCGCAGTTAGCTCGTTAACGTGTTGGCCGTCTAGCCCCATGCACGGGGCGATCAGGGGTAGCTCGTTAACGGAGATTTGCCGTGTTGTGGCGTTAACGTCATTTCAACGAGATTAACCTGAAAGCACTAGTGGGAACACAACGAATATGACTGCACATTTACTCCGACATCATCCTAGTGCAAAGACAAGTGGAAGCAGACAACAACAACAAGCAAGCATGCTACAAACTTTAGCCAAGTCGTTTAGACAGCCGTTAGCACATGATTCAACTTATGGGGACCTGATATGTTTAATATGCTGCTGAGAATATAGCCCAGAAGAAGCGTATAGTATAGCTTTTATTTTGGAAAGAGCCATTTCTCTGTAATAAACTCTCTTTTCCAAAGATGAGTGATTCCTCAATCAGATACAGGGCTCGCAATATCGCTAGCCCGACGTCCCGGGGCTAGCGATTTTTCCAGTCGGACTACCAAAATCTATCTCTGCCCTGCCCGTCGGCCTATCGCAGGAAGGAAAAATATATGTGAATGCTTTTGCATTCTTTCGGAAATGTAGCTGGGTAATTATGTCATTGGCATCGGTGAGCCACTGTCAATATGTGACATATTGAAATCGCGTTTGAATTTGCGCTTGTTTTTTGCTTTCACTTTGCAATCGTGCAAACTGTGTATAGAGAGCGACAGCACTGATCTGTGAGTGATGATAATTTGTGCACAAATTCCTCTGACATCGTCTTATCAATCGTTAGCTTACTATGCAAACATGACAAGTGAAATCTCCTGCAGCAAGCTTAAACATGTGAGAGGTTGATCGCGCAGAGAATCGCTGAGCGTTATGCGAGTCCGTGTGTAAAAGCAGCAGGATATATATTTTAGTTCTGCTGAGCCAAATAAGACGGGTCAGGGTGAAGAAGTGACAGCCAAAGAAAAGCTTACCACAAAACGGAAAAGTTATGACAAATCAGACTATAAGGCAAAAATAAAGTGCAGCTTTATGGTTTCATGGACAAAAGAATTTCTGTTGCTGCAATATGACGAGCTAAATAACCAGGGCTGCACATAAGTGGTCCGCAGGTGCGCATTCGCTGTCAAAATAAAAAACACGCACAAGGGTTAGGGTTAAATTTAAAAACTGTACTTTTGAGTTAAAATATATATTTATAATTTTAATAAATGACAAATTAAAAAGGCATGAACATTTTTTTTGTATTGAAAAAATATCTAACCGTGACACCAAAGTATCGAACCGAACCGTGAATTTTGTGTATCGTTGCACCCCTAATAAACATATATAAACAAAACCCCGTTTTTGTTTTTTTTTACATTATTAATTCCTTTTGTGCATAGTTTTATATTGCTGTTAATAATTAATTAAAGCAACAAAACAACCTAAAGAGCCGGCTCTTTTTAGTGAGCCAAACCGAAAGAGCCCGTTCTCTAAAAAGAGCTGGAAATCCCATCACTAGTGTTTTTGCACGCGTGTGTGTCCTTGCTGCATTGGTTTTCAATCTTAGCTCTTGTCTCACTCTCTCTTTTCAGCTGTAGAGGCTGCAGTTTATGAGGAGGTACAGCAAGCTCCTGTCAGAAAACTAAAGATCAAAAATCAGGAGGCAGACGTTACTGGGTATATTTTCTTTTCTTTTTTGTATTTATGTTTTTGTTTTGCTTTAGAATCCAGCCATTTCTACAAAGATTAATGATCTCTTTATTCTTTCTTTTGTAGGGAGATGGTTGTTGACTACAGCTTTGCTTCTCCTGTCTCAATGAACTGTTGGCTCATGTCTGCTGACTCTGCCCTGCAGAGACCACTGTTCCAGTTTGTCATTACACAGCTTTAACTGGCAAATATGTTGATTTATTTGAAAAATCTTTAATTTAAAAGGAAAACAAGGCAAAAACATATATTGTGGAAACTTTCTTTCCATCTGTTTCCAACATGTAGAAATATAACTGTGAATGTGGATCTAGTGTCAGACAGCATTACCAATTAAAAATAACATACATAAATCAGGATTTATGATTACCACCATCTGCCATTAACATAGCGTCCAAAATGACACAAATGCAGTTGAGATGACAATAATAGGCATACTTCTACACCTTTATTTTTTAAATACGTTGAAAAATGTAAATTTTTGTAAATTTTAACTACAGTAATCATATTGTTATAGCTAAATGTTAATCAGCTTTGCTGGCTGATCTGGAAGAGAGTTGGATTGTAGAAGGTTTGCTTATAAATAACAATTTCAAATATTTCTGAATCCTGGTTAAGTACCAGAACATTGAGAGAGGAAACTTTTTAAAACATCTCTTCTGTTTTGTCTTTAGCCTCAAACTGCAAATGACATGTAATGAGGCTGACTTGATTCAAGGATCTCTGACAAATATAATGCTGTTATTTTTCTTGCATAATTTCATGACTTCCTCAGAACAGTTTATGGAATGGATATCAAGCGAATGAATAAAGAATCCAAACTATTCCCTAACCTTGTTTGCGAGCTCTTCTGTACAACAGCTGTAAGCCCCTCCTGCTGGGGAGGTTGATGTACAAGAAATTCAAAACATGCCTCCCATGAACCACTAGGAGGAAGTAGGTCAAATGCAATGGTTATGCTGCTGTGCAAAAGTCTTGAGCCACCCTTGTTTCTTTGAAGTTTTCATTTGGACATTGGCTCCCTTTTCGCTCATTTACGTCCAGTATTACTTGAGTATTTGCAAGGAAATGCTACATATTATATATATAGCATTTCTTTGCATTATGTTTTTCTATAGCCACTTAACACTGACCTATTCCTGCATAAGGAGGCACCTAGCTCAAACAATGAAACAGTTTAGAACCCATTCGTAAATTGTAATACCTTTCTTTCTAGTAGCATGTGGCACAAACACATAACTTCAGCCAATTTCTTTAGTTGAATCTATAAAAGGTGCCAATGATAACAATGTGACAGGTGGGAAAAAGTATTTTTCCACCAACCAAAGAGCTATTAGCTGAAAATGCATATGAGTGCAGTGTGTCCTTAAAAGCACTGGGGGAAACACAACAAATAGTGGACAAAGATGAAATGGCAGGCCTAAAACGACTATCTACAGCAGATGAACACTATCGGAAAGTCATGTCCTGAAGAGCTGCATCTGGCCCTGTTCACTAAAGCCTCATCAGAAACGGTCTCAGTGGAAGGGTGGCTGTCAAGAAGCCATTTGTGCGACATGGAAAGAGAAAGAAAAGGTTCAGTCATGCCAAATTACATAAGAAGTGGACTGAAAATCAGTGAGAAAATGATATGGTATGAAGTGATGAGTCCAAATGTTGGTTCAAAATCTCAATATGAAAAAAAGAGGTCAGAAAAGCAGAACACGGACCTGGGAATAATGTCACAATCAAGTAAACGGCATTCTGGTTAGCCTTGTCAGAGAAGTCGGGATTCCAATTAGTGATGGTAAATTTGATTCTTTTTTACTGAATCAAGTTTTAATGAGTCACTCACCAAAGTGAATCGGGTTTTTTGAGTCATTAGATTCACTGAGTCAGTTGACCAGAGAGTGCAAGAAATATACATTTTCACTCAAACTTAATTTGTTTCTCTTTTCATGTATATCCTACTGCTAAGATGAGTGATTCTAAAAGAAAACAACTATTTTATAGAGCAAAAAAGGGCAAAAACATTTCTAAAATTAAGCAATTTCATATCAAAATTGCTTAAACATTTATTTTGTTTATTTTTATTTTATTAGTATTTTCCTTAAATGTGTCAAATATATATTTTCTCATCTAAATGTCCACTGAGCTGTGAGCCAGGGGGCGGTAATGCACCTTAACATTGGTTGCCAACTGTAACCCCCCTCAGTCTCTATGTCCGGTGCTGTGTGAGTAAAACTCTCTGGATCCGAGATGGGTAGAGCTCAGGCGTGGTTTATTCCCCTTTTTGCGGGTCTCTGCAATAACATAGGACATGAATAACCATGGGTTTCCAGTAACAGGATTCCGCCAAACACAGCAAAAGCTTCATTGCTACAAACGGATAACCTAATGATCGTATAGTGGAACTCTCAGTTTTCTTAAAATAAATGAAAAAATAAATATTGATTGAAAAATAAAATGGCCACAAAACTTATGATGGAAAATAAAATAAAAATATTACTGCATTGTGGTTTAGGTAAAAAAAAAAGAGAAATTAATTCACTTAAATGCACATTCATGTGAATATAAATAAACTTCCAGACCAAAGCCAAAATTTCCTTTCATGTACAATAGTAAATGGAACAATGCTGCCATCTACTGGGCAAAACTTAATAAGCAGTATTCCTTAAACAGAATTAGCCTGCAGCTCAACCAAATACATGTTTCAAAATACACATACCTGCAATAACATGGGGCATGAATAACCATGGGTTTCCAGCAACAGGATTCCGCCCAAACTATCAAGAGAAGTTTCAAATTATTAGACACGACAGTCTCCTCTAGCTGTTAGCTGCTAGCTCAGCATGTCCACTTTTCCTACCGTCTAACCCATTAATTGCAAAACAAGATCATAAAACCGAAATCTACTCAGATGCTACTGTATGGGCAGTTCTTGCTGTTAATGCACTGTCATGTTAACCTCAATGAGGATTTTCAAATATGTTTGTGGCAGAGAAAAGGACATTAAAGAAACTGATGGACATTATGAACAATGCTGGGCATCCTCTGCACACGGCCATTAACAACCAGAAGAGTCTGTTCAGTGACAGGTTGCTTCTCCCCAAGACAAGAACTAACAGACTTAAAAACTCCTTTGTCCCACACGCCATCAAACTGTTTAACTCCTCTCTGGAGGGGAGAGGGAGGGGAAACAGGAGGACAAAGGAGGGGGGAACAACTAAGCTGTAGTGCCTCTTCACCTCACTGTACAATACCTTGTGCAATACTTTTTGTAAATAGTCAATGGTGCAATAGACCTCAATACTTGAAATGTGCAATTCACTTGTATTTTTATTTTTATTCCTATTTATTCTATTTATCCTCTTCGTATATTTTATTTATATTTGTCTCTGTATTTATATATGTGTGTGTGTGTGTGTGTGTGTATATATATATATATATATATATATATATATATATATATATATATATATATATATATAATATTCTGTAACTCTGTAACTTCTGTCAGTGCTGTGATTTTTGGAAATCGAATTTCCCAGAGGAACCCACCCGAGGGATTAATAAAGTTCTATCTTATCTTATCTTAAATTCATGTTCAGTCAGGGCGGACTGAGGAAGAATTTACCACAGCAAAAGCTTCATTGCTACTAACGGATAAGCTTAGGGAAAACCCGTTTACCAGTAGCAGACTTCCGCTGCGGATTTTCAAAATAAAAGTTTCAAAATAAACCCATGGTTGAGATCCCAAGTTTAACAGGAATTTAACAACAACAAAACCATATTCATTCTTTTACATCGTTACACAACCAAGAAGAAGAAGAAGCTGTGAGCCAGGAGGGAGGGGGTGAGTGAGTGAGTGATTCGTTTGCTCTATGATCCAGCACAAGAGGGAGGGGGTGAGCGAGTCCTGAGTGATTCGCTTGCTCTATGATTCAGCACAGGAGGGAAGGAGTAAGTAGCTCAAATGTGCTGTAGCATGTTAGCAGAGCGATGCTACTGTGAACCGAGGGGCTATTGTCTTGATGTAAGCTTCTACTCTGGGTTTTTTCTTCCAGTTCAGAGCAGAAATTCTTTTGTTAAGATACTGGATGTTGTGTTTTGCTCCACAATTTTAATTTTAAGCTAGATATATTGCTGCTAACAGCAACAGGGATGAGTCAGTGAGTCAGTTGGGCTTGTGAATCATGATTCATGAGTCAGTAAAGTGATTCTCGAGTATTGAACGATTCGTTCATGATTCACGCACCACTAATTCCAATTAGAGATGGCACGATACCACTTTTTTTATGTCCGATACCGATATCATAAATTTGGATATCTGCCAATACCGATATGAATCCGATATAGTGTGTTTTTTAATCAATAAAACTGTTTTTTTTATATCTTGCTGCATTTTGTATAAGTTCATACTCAAATTTAAATAAACAACAACACTAAAGTTATTCTGTTACACCTGTATGCACCCAAAATATTTCATAGTTCAGCAATACTGATCAATCTAATAAAGTTAAACCTACTCCATCCTCCCTATTCTGGTATTTGAAAGAGTACTTAGCAGAAATATTAAGCAACCTAACTAATAGGGTTGCAAACTCCCAGCAAAAGAAAATAGGGAACCACCCCCCACCCTCCACCTCATGATGCTTAATCGATGTACTCAACTTTAATTTGATGCAGGGTGAAAAAAAATGCACAGAAATAAATTATTTTTCAAGAATAATTAAATAGATTCAACATCTTTCTTCAACAGAATTGCAGACTGCACAGCTGTTATCTTCCCAAAGGAAAAAGTAGTATAGCTTACTAGGGTATATTAGACTTAACAGTTACAATAATGGACTTCTATACATTTTACATCAGATTAAAACTTTGGGTGTAAGATTCGGATAATTATTAAATAATTAAAAGCTAGACATTTTAAATGAGAATAAGAAAGAAAAGTATGTCTTTGTGCCCCCTTTTCCTGTTAATGCCCTATCGGCCCCCCTGGCTAAACTTTGCTAGATCCACCCCTGCACAGTTACCAGCTGTCAGCTAAGTAGAAAAAGATCCTGGTGTAGAAACTAATATTAAATAAATTCTAACAACAGCTTATCAAGGGTAAACGTGCTGCTGTTGTTCAGCCGCTGGTTTCCTCTTTCTGGTGCAAAGTGGGCCAAAAACAAAGAAGAGAGACGGACTCGACAGAAAAGCCGATCAGCTGATCATTGATCAGTTTCACGATTGAAGTAGCAGCAGGAGAGGGAGAGAGAGAGAGGCAGTCACTCCATATATCGGTTGTTAAGCTTAACATGGGAATGCTTTACAAACATTCAGAGATGAACTTACACACTTGCTTTACTTCTCTCTGGGATAACTTCCTCGGAGATGAAATGCCGGTTTGGTAGCGAGGCTACAAATACACACAGCCGCTCTATCACGTGAGCACACTGCTCCGACGTGCTACGGTTATGAGGAGAGTTACGCCATGTCGCAAGTTTTCTGAGGTGCTTTTTTGATATTTAATGGATCGGATTATATTTTTTATTTCTCGCCGATATCTGATCCAGTAATTTAGGTCAGTATCGGACCGATACCGATACGTAATATCGGTACAGTCCATCTCTAATTCCAATATGGCAATGCCCTTGAAAACGGTTGTTTTGCTAGCCCTCTACAAAAATAAATTACTACTAAATACACATGCAGCCATAGCTGGACTCGGTGGGCCGATGGTGTGTATAGTTTATTTTCGTTATGCTGACTTTTTTTCTTTTTTTTGGCCTGTCCCATTTGGTTCTTTAGCCGTCAGAATTGTTGTCTGAAGACCAACAAGGACACCCAATGGATTGATTTTGCCAAATGGATCATCATGGCATTGCCGTATTGGTCCATTTAATCGACCTTTGTTTTTATTATTTATTTTATTTTATTTTCAGTTGTTATAGATGGGACAGACATGAGTGAGGGATAGGAAAGGGAGAAAGAAAGAGGAAGGAAAAGAAAAACAGAAGGGCAGAGGGACAGTGAGAAAGGGAAAAAAAAATCTCCTGGATCACCTGTTGAGAGAAAAAGAATAGAAAACAAGCAAAAATAACCAAACGTTATGCTGACTTTTTACAGTCAGTTACAATAACTCGTACTGCGTACTAGCTAGCATGATGGAGTTTATATACTGCTGGCAGGTGCTATGATGTTACTGATAGTGAACTTTATTTTATTCTTAAGGTTAGTTATTAGAGTTGCCAACCGTCCTGTAAAAAACGGAATCATCTTGTATTCAGAGAGAATATTACGCTTTTCGTATTGAAGTGAAAAGGAACGCGATTTGTCCCATACTTCAGCTACAATGAAAAAAAGACACAAAGCTGGACTTCTGTGTCTTTACACTGCAGCTGTCTCTTCTTCTCTCATTCTCTCCCCCTCCTTCTCCTGTTGCTACCTTAATAATGAAACTGATCAATGATCAGCTGATCGGCTTTTCTGTCCTAAGTCCTGTCTCTCTTAATGTTTATCGCCCACTTTGCACCAGAAAGAAGAACCCAGCGGAGTTCGCGTTAAACAACAGCAGCACGTTTAAGCTTGATCAGCTGTTGTTAGAATTTAGTTAATATTACTTTCTACTATCAGCTGATGTTTGCTGGAGCCACAGCCGTTAAAGCTGCTGGTCATGATATTGTTTGTATATCTGGTGAGAGGGAAACATGAAGATGAAACCAGGAGATGCCCTTACTGCATCATGAGAGCTGAACAGGTGATGGAGAAAAAGGTTTACCTTTTAGGTGACATGAATGAGTTGAAGGGAAGTTATGAACTGTTTCTGAGAGACAAATAACACCAGGATCCTTTTTTTATGTAGCTGACAGCTGGTCACTGTGCAGGGGCGGGTCTAGCAAAGTTTGGCCAGGGGACCAGGCAGGGCATTAACAGGGAAAGGGGGGCACAAAGAAATACTTTTCTTTCTTATTCTCATTTAAAATGTCTAGCTTTTAAAGAAAAGTTTAAGCAGTCTTTTTAATCTTTGCACTGATTGGTGCTATTTACTAAGGTTTTTTACTCCAACAAGACTAGAGTTTTCTTTGTTATAAGCTAAGCTATAAAAGAAAGATTTGTATTCACTGCTGCACAAATTTAACTGTGAAATAAGTTAAATACCTCAGATTAAAATGAAGGTTAATGTCTTTCCTACGATAGCGTATTAGGCCACATTAGAGCTGTTATTCATTCTGTCTGTCTGTCTGTCTGTCTATCTTTCTTTCTTTCTATCTTTCTTTCTGCATTGCATGCTGTGGTGGAGGAGCGTGTAGTGAGTCTGACTGAGAGATTGAGAATTTGTTTCTAACTTTACTTTTCTGTCTGTTATGTCTTTTTTCTCGATATTATAGTTTTGATTTTTATAGTCCCATCCATCCATCCATCCATTTTCATCCGCTTTGTCCGGGGCCGGGTCGCGGGGGCAGCAGCCTAAGCAAAGAGGCCCAGACCTCCCTCTCCCCAGCCACCTCCTCCAGCTTATCCGGGGGAATACCAAGGCGTTCCCAGGCCAGCCGAGAGATATAATCTCTCCAGCGTGTCCTGGGTCTGCCCCGGGGCCTCCTCCCGGTGGGACATGCCTGGAACACCTCACCCAGGAGGCGCCCAGGGGGCATCCTTGTCAGATGCCCGAACCACCTCAGCTGGCTCCTTTCGATGTGGAGCAGCAGCTGCTCTACTCTGAGCCCCTCCCGGATGGCCGAACTTCTCACCCTATCTCTAAGGGAGAGGCCAGCCACCCTTCGGAGGAAGCTCATTTCTGCCGCTTGTATCCGCGATCTCGTTCTTTCGGTCACTACCCACAGCTCGTGGCCATAGGTGAGGGTAGGGACGTAGATCTACCGGTAAATTGAGAGCTTCGCTTTTACACTCAGCTCCCTCTTCACCACGACGGACCGGTGCAGCGTCCGCATTACTGCAGCTGCAGCCCCAATCCGTCTGTCGATCTCCGGCTCCCTTCTCCCATCACTCGCGAACAAGACCCCGAGATACTTGAACTCCTCCACTTGGGGCAGGAACTCATCCCCGACCCGGAGTGGGCACTCCACCCTTTTCCGGCTGAGAACCATGGCCTCAGATTTGGAGGTGCTGATCCTCATTCCCGCTGCTTCACACTCGGCTGCGAACTGCTCCAGTGCGAGCTGGAGGCCCTCACCCGATGAAGCCAACAGAACCACATCATCTGCAAAAATCAGAGATGAGATTCTGAGGCCACCAAAGCGAAAGCCCTCCGCCACTTGGCTGCGCCTAGAAATCCTGTCCATAAAAATTATGAACAGAACCGGAGACAAAGGGCAGCCCTGGCGGAGCCCATCACCCACCGGGAACGAGTCCGACTTATTGCCGGCAATGCGAACCAAGCTCTTGCAACGGTTGTATAGGGATCGAATGGCCCGTAGCAATGGGCCAGACACCCCATATTCCCGCAACACCTCCCACAGGACACCCCGAGGGACACGGTCGAATGCCTTCTCCAAGTCCACAAAACACATGTAGACTGGTTGGGCAAACTCCCATGCACCCTCAAGTATCCTGGAGAGGATAAAGAGCTGGTCCAGTGTTCCGCGACCAGGACGAAAACCGCATTGTTCCTCCTGTATCCGAGGTTCGACTAACGGACGAACTCTCCTTTCCAGCACCCTGGCATAGACTTTCCCAGGGAGGCTGAGGAGTGTGATCCCCCTGTAGTTGGAACACACCCTCCGGTCCCCTTTCTTGAAGATGGGGACCACCACCCCGGTCTGCCAGTCCACAGGTACTGCCCCTGATCTCCATGCAACATTGCAGAGGCGTGTCAACCAGGACAGCCCTACAACGTCCAGAGCCTTCAGGAACTTGGGGCGGACCTCATCAACACCAGGGGCTCTGCCACCAAGGAGTTGTTTAACTGCCTCAGTGACCTCGCCCCCGGAAATTGGCGGGTCATTCCCCTCATCCCCAGACTCTGCTTCCTCCTCGGAAGACGTGTCAGTGGGATTAAGGAGGTCCTCGAAGTATTCCTTCCACCGCCTGACAATTTTCTCAGTCGACGTCAGCAGCGCTCCGCCAGCACTATACACAGTGCAGGTAGAGCACCGCTTTCCCCTCCTGAGACGTCTGACGGTTTGCCAGAATCTCTTCGAGGCAGCCCGAAAGTCTTTTTCCATGGCCTCTCCGAACTCCTCCCACACCCGAGTTTTTGCTTCAGCCACTGCCCGAGCCGCATTCCGCTTGGCCTGTCGATACCTGTCGGCTGCCTCCGGAGTCCCACAGGCTAACCAAGCCCGATAGGACTCCTTCTTCAGCCTGGTGACTCCCTTCACCTCTGGTGTCCACCATTTGGTTCGGGGATTACCACCACGGCAGGCACCAACCACCTTGCGGCCGCAGCTCAATGCAGCAGCTTCGGCAATGGAGACGCTGAACATGGTCCATTCGGACTCAATGTCCCCAGTCTCCCTCGGAATGCTGTTGAAGCTCTGCCGGAGGTGTGCGTTGAAGATCTCGCGGACTGGGGCCTCTGCTAGACGTTCCCAGCACACCCTCACTACGCGTTTAGGTGCACCAGGTCTGTCCAGCGTCTTCCCCCGCCACCTGATCCAACTCACCACCAGGTGGTGATCAGTTGACAGCTCAGCCCCTCTCTTTACCCGAGTGTCCAGAACATATGGTCGCAGGTCTGCTGATACGATTACAAAATCGATCATCAACCTACGGCCTAGAGCATCCTGGTGCCACGTGCACTTATGGACACTCTTATGTTCGAACAGGGTGTTCGTTATGGCCAAACTGTGATTAGCACAGAAGTCCAATAACAGAGCACCACTCGGGTTCAGATCAGGGAGGCCGTTCCTCCCAATCACGCCCCTCCAGGTCTCGCTGTCGTTACCCACGTGAGCATTGAAGTCTCCCAGCAGGACAACAGAGTCTCCAGGTGGAGCACCCTCCAGCAGCACCCCCCCCCCCCCCCCCCCCCCCCCCCAGGGACTCTAAGAAGGCTGGGTACTCTGAACTGCCACTCGGCGCATAAGCGCAGATGACAATCAGGACCCGTTCCCCGACCCTAAGGCGCAGGGAACAAACCCTCTCGTCCACCGGGAAAAACCCCAACTGATTTTTATAGTGTGCGTGGAATTAAATTAAGTGTTACAGATTTTGTTGATTGCGTAAAACCGCAAATATTATTATTCCGATCAGGAAACTGTCACGGACCCAGTTCCAGGGATTCGGGGTCCGTGAGCAGTGTGGACTACTATTGTAGTTATTATTATTATCATTATTGTGGTTATTGTTATTATGGTTGTGTCTGCTGTCCTGTTCCGTGTTGGTGTACTGTCAGGTGTTTAGGGGTGTGTGCTTGTGTATGTGAGGGTGCGGTCGTGGCAGGCACTTTTAGGCCTGGTGGGTGTGGCCCTGCCAGCTGACCGGTCCCATCCAGGAATCCACACACACCTGGCGCCGATCAAGCCTCGTCAGAGGAGCTTCAAAACAGTGTGGCTGAGAGCTCCTCGACGCTGGATCGTTGAGTGACTTCCCGTCAGTCTCAGTTATTGTGCAAGGTTAGTGCAAGTCTGCCATTAGATTTTGTACTCACGGCTGCCTTTTGTATGCGTGTTTCCTCAGGAGGAATTGTGGCGACCAGGAGGCAGCACACGGACAGTACACAGGGAACGGAGACAGAGCATGGGACAAGGGAGAAGACACGGAACGGGAGTCGGGATCGCACGGGGGATTTATTGTTGTTTGGATTTTCACCCCTGTAAATAAACGCACTGCCTTTAGCGTCAAGTCCTGCATTTTGGGTCCTCATTTCTCACATCCCCACGGTCTGCCAGCCAGACCGTGACAGAAACTGTCATCAGGCTGCAAATCACCGCTGTTAAAGCATGTTGTCTCACACAGCTGACGGGTTCTTATGATCCTAAGTAAAAAGAATGAAGACCTTAATCTAGTGTTTAATGTGCGAATAGATGATTTTGACTATAACTTATATGTGACTTCAGGCGCGTTGGTGTGTTTTGGGTGTGAGAAGGTTGGCCATTTAGTTCGAACATGTGCTGGAAAAAATGTTCCTGCAAATAATTTAAACTCGGGTGGAAGGAGGGGAAAAGAGGCAGGGAACAACAGAAGCCAGAGATTCGGGGAGCAATGAATTAAACGAAACAGGAGAACAAGCTGCTGAGAAACTTGGTCGGACAGCAGCTGAAGTGCAGGAAAAGCAGACTACAGAAAAAGAGAATGTAGAGCAAATTATCCAAACTCAAAGTCAAATAGTGATAGATACACAGGAAAATCAGGAAAATAACACAGGTGTAGTGAAGGAGAGTTCAGGGAAGTCTCAAGAAAAGAGAACAACTGCAAATGAAGCAGAGGACACAGAAAGTGGTCAGATGCTGTTAGTGGAGTCCTTTAAAGTTTCTGCCCAAAAGACAAAATCTGAGAGTGTAGCTAGCTCTCAAATTGAAAATGATGTTAGAGATAAAATGGAGTTGGGAAGCTCAGGACAGAATCAGGCAGAATCTGATAGTGATATGGAAGAAGAGGATGAAGGTGACCCACATAGCAGACAAGTCTGGGCTGGATCTGGTGTCAAGCTGGCACTGCTGGCTGACTTATGGCATGGTAAGTGGTATGTCATCTAGATATGGGCCAGGCCTGGCGTAGATGACACAGTTTATGTGATGGCATGCCACATCTGGCCCGATTGTGGTTTGGTTTATATGGCCCAGGC
Source organism: Aulonocara sp. 'chitande type north' Nkhata Bay (assembly GCF_057382095.1). NCBI lineage: Eukaryota > Metazoa > Chordata > Actinopteri > Cichliformes > Cichlidae > Aulonocara > Aulonocara sp. 'chitande type north' Nkhata Bay. Next base: position 25,780,373 of record NC_141348.1, read on the forward strand.
TCATAGAAAACAGGTCTTCCTCGGATCCGGCATCAGCTGGCACTTCTGACTGACTGGTGTCATGGCTGGGTGTATGGATGGATGTCAACCAGATGTGCGCCACCTCTGGCAAACCTGATCTGGGCCACCAAAGGGCTGTCATTCTTTGCGGTATGTGGGCCATGTGTAAGCACTTTTTTTATCCTTGTGTCTTTGGTGATGAATGACTTCAGAGTTTCTATTTTGAACCTGAATGGAGCCAGAGATATGAGGAAGAGAGTTAGTGTGTATGAGTTAAAGAAACTGAAGCACTTAAATGTTAATGGTCCAAGATGTTACAGTTCTGGGTCATTTTGACCCAGCTTTTTCAGTTTCTTGTATTTTGGTATATTTCTGTATTATGATTTATGTTCTGGTTCTTTAGTTGTGCCATTTTGATTATTATTCTAGATTTAGTTCAGTGTCAGTCTGCGTCTTTGTAAATTGTGGTCGTGTCCAAATTCATGGGCTGCATCCTCCTGAGGACCCGGCCTTCGCGGTCTACGTGGGCCAGGTCCTCAGAAGGTTGGGTAGGCCGGAAGTAAACGGCTGGGGAAATTGGACGGTCTAGCCTTCTGATTAGCGTCACCGCTGTCTCGGTGGAGTTTAATAAACTCAGCCGTCTGCTCCTTGCTATCTAAAATATAACAGGACACTGGCGTAAATTCTCGACCGTCTCATACTTCTGTTTAATCAGTTTTCTTTTTGACGTTTAGTCAGCTGTGTAAAAACCAAGGAGGAACCCACCCGGGGGATTAACAAAGTTTTATTTTATCTAATCTAATCTAATAACTTTAATCTCAGCCAAACCGATTTACTCACGAACAAACAAAACACTGAAAAAAGCCCAACAATAACATTTTTAGGTTGTCTAAGTGACTTATATATTACGTTTAACCCGAGTAGCGAAAGTCCGCGGAGATCTGAAAATGATGTGCCGAGAGTTCAGTAACCCTCGAGCTCCCGGCTAGCTATCGAGCTGGTGGGTATAGACGTCTCCGAAAACGTCGAAGCACTTTTGCAAATATGCGATATCTTGATAAACTGAGCAGATATTTGATGTTTACACAGCTACTTTCTCGCCTAAAAATATGTTAAAAGTTTATTTTGTGACCCAGAAAGATTAGTATGAGTAATTTTAAAACTCAGTAGCGGCCGCCATTGTTGGAAACTGGAGTTTGGCTGGGCCGCGCTATGAATTCTGGGATATGGTAGGCCACGAAGGACACACCCAACCCATCCTTCCATTTCTGGGAAAAGGAGGACACATTTGTCGGCTGCATTTACGAATTTGGACAGCCTACGGCGCGTCGCTGTGACATAATCTGTCTACAAATGCGGCCTCAGGAGGATGCAGCCCATGAATCTGGACACGACCTGTTTCTTGTTTCCTGTTTTACTGAACACACTGTCTGATCTCAGTGTGTTCAGTTTTACTTCCCTCTGTCTCGTTAGCCCTTATCTCTCCCAGCTGTGTCTTTCTCCTGTTTCCCATTCCATGATTACTCCGCTGTGTATATAAGCCCTGTTTTTTCCTTTGCTCTCTCTCGTGTCGTACCCTCACTTTCACTGTGTGATCCGTTTGCTATCTCTCCCGCATCCATTGTCTAGTCAAGCAGATTTCCCACACAAAGGATGCTAAGGTGATGGCGATTGGGATTAACGCGATTGAAGCAATCCTGGAATGGAATCCTCATCTGCGTCAGCTCAGAGGATTTAGGGGCTTGATGGACCAGCTGCACAAAGCCCAGGAGGAGTTAAAAGCTCGGGAGCTCGCAGCCTTTGCCCGCTCCCAGTATTCTACGACAAAGCTGCCACTCCTGTAGCAGTGGCAATGTAGGGAGCTCACCGCAGAGTTTTCCGCTGCGCAGCGGCATTCGCCACAGGTGAGAGGCATTTCCACACCGCGGCCACAGGATTCCACTACATGCCGCTCAGGGCTTAATTCGCCTGCCTCCTGTTTGGCGGCGATGTGGTCACAGGATGCGGACAAGGACCTCATTCCTCCATCATCACCAGCTTCTTCTATCGCATCCGCTCCCTCCTCCAGGTCGTTCCACACCACAGCCAGAGTTCAGCCACTCGTTAGAGCAGTCAGCAGTGGTGAGTGATGTAGACTGTACCCCTTTTTTTCACCTGTAAATAGTAATGGGGACAGTTTTCCTCTTACGGCTGAGATTGGTGAGATGAAGGCAGTTTTTTCTATTCACTCCGGCCCAGTAGATAAAAAAGACTTTGTGACTGGCTGTGACGTCTTTTCCGTCAAAAGGGCAGAAAATATGGAGAAAACTTTGATTGTGCACCCTTTTTGGAGCCCACTAAGGACTATCGTATTGATTCCAAGTTAGTCTCGTAGGATTTGAAGTCTGTTTTCACATGCACTGCCGAGTTTGTTAATAATTCTGTGGGTTCACAATCCAAAAGTGTGGTGGGAGAATTGAAGGACTATTTTTACCCTGCTCACTTAGAACAGAAAAGCCTAAGCAGGACTGTTTTTTCTGAGCTCGTCCCCGCTACCCGTAGCTCGGTCTTCAGTGTCCCCGCTACCCGTAGCTCGGTCTTCAGTGTCCCCGCTACCCATAGCTCGGTCTTCAGTGTCCCCGCTACCCGTAGCTCGGTCTTCAGTGTCCCCGCTACCCGTAGCTCGGTCTTCAGTGTCCCCGCTACCTGTAGCTTGGTCTTCAGTTCTGTCAGCCACTCAGCCACCATTTATTTCTATGCAGGGAGAAAATCTCATTCCAACCCTGGCTGTTTCTCATGATCTGGCTGCTGTAGAATTAGTCACTCCTTCCAGGGCTTCCCCTGAGATTAAATCTCAGCCTTCAACTGACTCTGGACCTCTGAAGGGTGAAAGGCCAGTTGAGGATAACTTCCTGCTGCCGCTGCCCGAGCCAAGAAAATGTGCTGTTTTAGCTCCAGCCAGCATCAACACTGCCAGAGGTCTTCGAACCTGCTGGTTCTGTTTTGTGCCCGCCAGAGGCCTCCGTGCATGCTGGCCCTGTGTCTGCCTCCGCCGGAGGGTCCGAGGGACCCGTTCAGAAGCCTGCCTCCGCCGGAGAGTCAGAGGGGCCCGTTCAGCAGCCTGTCATCACTGAGGGGCCCGAGGAGCCGCTTCAGCCATCTGTCATTGCTGAGGGGCCCGAGAGGCCGCTTCAGTCGTTCGTCATTGCTGAAGGGTTGGAGGAATTGCTTCAGCACCTTGTGTCCGCTAACAGCTCAGCCACCCCCTGCGTCTTCTGTACCGTCGCCTGCAGTGCCTCCACCTGCTCCATCGCTGGTGGCTTCCACACTGTCGCCTGCAGTACCACCACCTACGGGACATTTCTAAAGCGTGTGATAGGAGCACAGTCTTTAGTTGATGTTTGGAGGAAAATGCACTGTTGGAGTCAAATTGTTAAATGTTGTCATATTTCAAGCAGCATGATAAAAGACATTCCTTTGTCTCTGACCACCAGCCAGTCTTTGGTGGGGGAGGCTATAGTGTTTTATTATAGGGACATCCTATCTGAAGGTTCTGTTTTTTGGTTAGTAAACTTCCTGCTTTTATGATCCTTTTGTGGGCAGGAGGTCACACAAATGCACCCCCAAAGACAAACACACATGCTCACACACACACACACACACACACACACACACAGTAAAAGTGCCATACAAATACAGGTCATTTACCATTTACACACACGTGCTTACACGTGCACACACATACACACATAGTGCCTTATCTTTTAGAACCATAGGGGGGTTTTACAATGGGAGGTGCTTGTGTGTACTGTAACTGTTTTCAATAAAAGGCGGCAAGGACGGTTGTTTATTTGATGCTAACTAGGAGACAGGTGAGGAGTGTTTAGCTCCAAGAGCCTGGTTCTGACCAGTCTCCCATGCTAGCAAGTAAAAGCTGTTCGTCTTGTTTCCTTCGTTAACAGGAATAAGAATAAGTAGGTCTTCTGCTCATGATTCGAGAAGATTTGGACTTTTGGATGCTCAGTGGTAAGATGTTGTACAAAGTGTCTGTCCAAGGGTTAAACCAGTGGTCCCCATACTACGGTCCGGCCCGCCTTCACATTTGACCCGGCCACCTGAACAATACCAGAGACGCATTATTTTTTCCCCTCGCATTATTATTTTTTCAGTCTGACCACGAGACTAATGCACCCATAGAACACTGGGGTGTAGTGGGCCTGCACGGCTGAATCCCTGGAAATTTTACCTCATGTCAATAAAGCTCATTTGATTCGAATTGTGAACCACGCTAAAAAGAAATGTTGCTACTACAACCAAACTTTGTCCAGAACATGAACGTGACCCCCCCCCCCCAGAACGGAATAAAAATAACAGCAAAAGTAACAGGAAATTCGTGACGATGTTTATGTGAAGCGTAGTTTGGATCGTCTTTGGCTGCTGGTTGAATCAATATTGTTTGGAGAGAGATAAAACCTGCAGTTTCAGAATCTAGCGCAAAAAGGACGTAAACACAAATCGTCCGCCGACGCTTCAAAATCAGTGAGCTGTCGGCTTTCAGCCCCGACGGCGTGTCCGCGTACGTGCCATCAGCTTAGAAAAGCGACAGCTCACTGATTGGGATGTGTTGGGTCTGCGTTTTGTGTATACGTCTTTGTGCAGAATTCGTGTACCTGCTCTCATTCACTGTTTTAGCTATTTGGTGGTTGTAGAAATTTTGTGAGGTTTAACCTGGCGTTTCGGGCAAAATAAATGTATATTTAAACATCGATTCAGGATTTGAATGAATCGATATCACCTTATCCAAGCCAGAATCGATTTTAATCGATAAATCGATAATCAAAACCCACCTCTAGTCAGTATGGCCCCTCACGAGAACCCTCAGTGTCTACATGTATTTAAAATTGAGAGGTGGGAACCAGCACCACAGGTGAGGTTGAATACACAGACTGTCCTCTAAATGCTAGCGATGTGAGGATCAATCCTGAAATATCAATTCCTCTGATACCAATCATTTATGTTCTAGAATCGATTCTCACATTAAAATATCGATATTTTAGTAATTTAGGGTAAATTTGTAGTTTATCATTAACAGGAACACAGTGGAAAGAAACTATAACATTCGGATTGTCTACATTCAAAGGAACTACTTCCTCTTCCGCCTTTCATAGTCATGTGCGAAATACGGCTGTATAAATGTCTCGCAGCCCCTTGGCGTGCGCACTCACAACAATGGCTGAGCGTAACTGTGCGGACGTATTTTACCTCCATAAACAGCTGAGACGTGGTTTGCGATACATGTGGCAAAAAAAGTGAGGTGTTGTGGCTATACTTGCCAACCTTGAGACCTCAGAATTAGGGAGACATTCAAAAGGGCTGTTGGGGTGGGAGGGGGGGGGGTGAATTTTATTGTGTATGTATAATGTAATACAGATACATTAAAAAACACTCCCAAAACAGATTAAATTATTACAAATAAATTATTACAAAATATTAATAAAAACTATAAAAATGGAGGCAACTTTGCCTGTGGTAGAATGTATACAATGACAACAAATCTTTATTGCAGATACAAATTTTACTAATTTAATAATAATAACTTTGTGTTGTAAGATTTATGAGTTTCATGCTTTCATAGTGGTACTTTTTGGACATTTTTTCTCAGGTGGTACACACTGTAAAAAGTTTGAGAAACACTGATAAGTGTATGTGTGCTTTTGGAAAACATTTAAAGCTGCTGTACAGAATCTTTGAAACAAGATTAAAACATTTTTAGAATATAAACAGAGCATCTGCTTCTCTTTACAGCTCCTCACTCCACCAGGGCTGTTTGGCACTTTCTAATAGTGTGCAAATGTGATGTACGTACTGCGGCAGTCATACAGGCAACTGGACGGTCGAAAAGTTGGCCTACCTATTACTGTCTGAGGTTTTAGTAGAGTTGTGGCTGAACCACATAAAAATATATCATTAATTTTAATCTCCCCAATCAATTATAATGTTATGTTGGAATGTTGTTAAAGAGGGTCAAAAATGTTTCAACCCAGTTTGTTTTGCAGATTCTGTATAGCAGCTTTAATATAGGGAGAACACAACTTCCAGACTGTGTGAGTAAAATCAGTTTTTTTTCCCCTCTTTGTCAGTTTAACAGTTTCTGTTGTGCCTGTCACTGTTCCCTGTCTGTTTTCTTACCTGGTTCTTCCTGACCTTGTACTTTCTCTCCCCTCTTTCCTCTCTCCCTCTTTGGACTGACAATCATACACAAATAGATTGTATTCAATTAGATGAAAAATTACATTAATATGAAAAAAATTCTATTAAAAGTAGAGATGGCATGATACCACTTTTTTATGTCCGATACCGATACCGATATCATAAATTTGGATATCTGCCGATACCGATATGAATCCGATATAGTGTTTTTTAATCAACAAAACTGTTTTTTAAAATATCTTGCTGCATTTTGCAATTCTGCAAGTTCATACTCAAGTTTAAAACAACAACTACACTAAAGCTATTCTGTTATACCTGTATACAAAAAAAATATTTCATAGTTCAGCAATACTGATCAATCTAATAAACTTAGACCTACACCATCCTCCCTATTCTGGTATTTTAAAGAGTACTTAGCGTAAATATTAAGCAACCTAACTAATAGGGTTCCAACTCCCAGCAACAACAAAATTAAATAAATAAAAAATAGGGAACCACCCCTCACGCGCCACCTCATGATGCTTAATCGACGTAATCAACCTTAATTTGATGCAGTGTGAAAAAAAATGCACAGAAATCAATTATTTTTCAAGAAATATTAAATAGATTCAACATCTTTCTTCAACAAAATTGCAGACTGCACAGATGGTACCTTCCCAAAGTAAAAAGTACTATAGCTTACTAGGGTATATATATTAGACTTAATAGTCACTATGTACAGTAATTGACTTCTATTCATTTTACATCAAATTAAAACTTTGGGTGTCAGATAATTATTTATTAAAAGCTAGACATTTTAAATGAGAATAAGAAAGAAAAGTATGTCTTTGTGCCCCCTTTTCCCAGTTAATGCCCTATCGGCCCCCCTGGCTAAACTTTGCTAGATCCGCCCCTGCACAGTTACCAGCCGTCAGCTACGTAGAAAAAGATCCTGGTGTAGAAATTAATATTAAATAAATTCTAACAACAGCTTATCAAGCTTAAACGTGCTGCTGTTGTTCAGCCGCTGGTTTGCTCTTTCTGGCGCAAAGTGGACCAAAAACAAACGAGAGACAGACTCGCGACAGAAAAGCCGATCAGCTGATTTAAGCAGTTTCACGATTGAAGTAGCAGCCGGAGAGCGAGAGGCAGTCGCTTGTTAAGCTTAACGCAGGAATGCTTTACAAACATTCAGAGATGGACTTACACACTTGCTTTACTTCTCTCGGGGATAACTTTGTCGGAGATGAAATGCCAGGTTGCTAGCGAAGCTCCACATGCTATCCAGACCACCGACAGGTCCTGCATGCCACAGCTGCTCTATCACGTGATGCATACGTTCTGAGGTGAGTTACGGCGTGTTGCAAGTTTTGTGAGGTGCTTTCGTGATATTTAATGGATCGGATTACATTTTTTATTTTTCTCCGATATCCGATCCAGTAATTTAGGTCAGTATCGGACCGATACCGATACGTAATATCGGATCGGTCCATCTCTAATTAAAAGATCACTAACAAAAAGTCCTCTCTCAGTCTACTTTCAACCAAAAGGCAAATAACTAAACCACATGAACATCTAATAAAAGATATAAACATTGAAACACTGATCCAACATTATTCTTGATTGATGGATCATTTGATTTTACACTTTTACCTGAATGTGGCTCCTTTTTTTGAAAAAACTTCCTTATATCCATTATGAACCTGGCTGTCTCTCTGTACACAAACACACACTCACACAACAGGAGTTATAAGGTTAATGGGCATTCAGTCAGTTAGCTAGTTAGTATCCATTTCAAAGAGGACAGTGGTAACCAACAGTAGGCTGCGGACAATTTAAAGTTTTAGATTTTAAATAGGCTGTATACATTTTAATGGGAGCAACAGGACGATCAAAAGTTGCTGAATTTACTACAGAGCAGGACGGATTGTAAGGTAGCAAACATTGTTGGAAAACACGTTTTCAACACTGCAGGTTACCTGGTGTAATGCTTTTCAGCTAAAAAGAAACATGGTCTGACTCCTACCAAACTATATAAGAGTAACTGAAGGTTAAATGCAGCTAACATGTCCTGTTTTAAGTCAGGCACTTACACCTCCGCTCCGCTGCGTCTCAGCCACCATCTCTGGCAGCAAGAGTGCTAGAGCCAGAGTAGGGGAGAGGCGAGCTGGAACAAACCATTTTGGGAGGGGGGTTATCTACACTTTAGTTGTTAAAATGTTACGTCTCATGTATGCTTTTTATATTTTTAGTAGTGTGTCACACAAATAGCAAATATTGTCAAAAAAAGTAAGAAATCTTTGGGGGTGCTTTGATTCATTTTGGGGGTGCTTAAGCACCCCCAAAAATGGGCTAAAATCGCCCCTGTATCAAAGTGACTTATATATCATGTTTAACCTGAGTAGTGAAAGACTGCGATGGTTTGAAGATGATGTGTTGGTCGGCTCAGATATTTGAAGTTTACACAGCTACATTCTCACCTGACAATATGTTAAAAGTTTTTTTGCGACCCAGAAAGAGAAATAAGAGTGTTGAAATAAAAAGAGAAAATGCTCTCAATTATGGAGACAGTCAAATGGTTCATTTATGTTTGATGTGTGCTTTACATTTGTGTGGCTGTTAATAAAGTTAGCGCGCTCTAGGGGGCGTATGCGTTCATCAAAATGGCCGAAGGCTGATGTGTGTTTATTCCTCCCTAAATATCGTCGGTGAAGTTTGCCATGCACGTCGGATTTTCCTGCGCATTTTCATACCTCTGCCAACAGGTTATGGGCCCAGGAAGCTAAGAAGTTTTCCGAAAGAGTCCATGTGGTTTTGCCACCGAGAGAAAACGCCGTGACGTACTGCACACTCGGTGAGGATTAGCATACCATGCTAGCGCCATGAGCCGACGAGCCGCTGAGTCAAATAGCCGTTGGGCTCGGCTAGTTTTTGATGGAGACGAAAAGAATTACGAACTATGGGAGACGAAATTTTTGGGCCACCTTCGTTTGCAAGGTTTAAGAGACATTATTTTGAAGCAGCCTACCGATGCGGAGGGAGAAGAAGACAGAGCAAAGAATGCAGAGGCCTACGCGGAGCTGATCCAGTTTCTGGATGACAAAAGTTCGTCTCTTGTTATGCGAGAAGCAGCGGATGATGGACGAAAGGCGCTGGGGATTCTAAGAAATTATTATGCCAGTAAAGGAAAGCCTCGTATAATTAGCTTCGCTCCAAAAGTCCAGCAGTGAGAGTGTGACTGAGTATGTGATACGAGCAGAGAGGAATGCTGGAGAAACTTTGAGTGATGGGCTATTGGTAGCAATGGTTTTGAAACCGTTTGCTATCCATGTCACATAAAGTGAAGTTGAAGTGACTTTTGCTGAATTTAAAACTAAACTGCGAAGCTTTGAAGACACAGAGAAAATGCGCGCCACAGCGTCAGATGACAACATCATGAAAGCACGTGCATGACCGAGCGACAATCCCATGTTTGAAAAATCGAATGACCGTGGGGCTGGCAACGCAGACATAGTGTGTTTCAGATGCGGACTAAAAGGACACAAAGCCAGGACGTGTCAGCGCAAGCAGTGGTGTAGCGAGTGTAAAAGCACCATCCATCGGGACTCAACATGCAGACGGAAACGGCGGCAAGACAACGCACGGAAAGTTTCCGAGGAGTCGGGTAGCAAAGACTACGCATTCCGGGTAAGCAGCGAGGATGCAGCGTTCCAGTCAGAGCAGATATAGCGAAAAGAGAACAAAAAGGGTCTGATGGTGGACACAGGGGCAAATTCGCATATTGTCACAGATATAACGAAGTTCAGGAGATTCGACGACAGTTTCCAGCCCAAGTCACACTACGTAGAGTTGGCTGACGGCACTAAGTGCACTGGAGTTGCAGAGCAAAGAGGGGAGGCAGAGTTTTGCTTGATGGACAGCAGGGGGCAGTGCCACAAAACAACCTTGAAACAAGCACTGTACATCCCATCGTATCCACAAGACATCTTCTCTGTGAAAGCAGCTGCCTCAAATGGAGCAACTATGATCTTCAAGCAAGGAAAAGACACCCTGCGACACAAAGACGGTACAAGGTTCCCAATATATGAGTACAACAGACTGTACTACCTGCAAACAGTAAACACTGAAGGTAAAGACCAGTGTAAGGGTTGCTATGACATGCAAACATGGCATGAAATTCTTGGTCACTGTAATTATAATGACATTCAGAAATTACAGGGTGTTGTTGATGGTATGGCAATCAAAGGAAAAACAGACAAATCTGTCTTGCATTGTGAAGTGTGCACACAGGGAAAGTTTGTTCAAACTAGAAACAGGGACCCTGATGCACGAGCCAAAACCGCCTTAGAGCTGGTACACACAGATCTAGCTGGTCCAGTAGACCCAGAGTCCAGAGATGGATATAGATTTGCACTATCATTCACTGATGACTATTCCAGTGCAGTGTTTGTGTATTTTCTGAAAAATAAGAGTGACACAGCAAAAGCGACACAGACGTTTTTGGCTGATACAGCCCCGTATGGGCAGGTTAAATGTATCAGGTCTGACAATGGAACAGAGTTTATGGGAAATGAGTATCAGGCACTCCTTAGCAAAAATGGAATCAGGCATGAGACCTCAGCACCATACTCACCACACCAAAATGGTACTGCAGAACGCAATTGGCGTACTCTTTTTGATATGGCCAGGTGTATGTTAATAGAGAAACAGTTACCTAAAGAGTTGTGGACTTACGCAGTGCAAACAGCAGCTGTAGTGAGGAATAGATGTTTTAACAGACGCACAGAACAGACACCATATTTAATGCTGACAGGAAGAAGGCCAAACCTTTCCAGGATGCAGACATTTGGGTCAGTGTGTTATGCCTACAGGCAGAACAAGAGAAAACTAGACTCAAGGTGTGAGAAAGGAATTTTTGTTGGATATGACAAGAACAGTCCAGCTTATATGGTCTACTACCCAAACAGTGGGAAAGTACAGAAGCATAGACTGGTGAAGTTTGAGACTAAAACAAGAGTAGAGAGACAAACACAGACTGACAAGGTGCCAGATGATGAGGGTGACTTTGAGACACCAAACAGGTTCACCAAGACCAGAGAACAGACTGATGTGAGTATAGAACACACAGATACTCAGGAACAGATCCCAGTAAGCATGTCTGAGATGAGCAGCCACTCACAGGAGAATGAACTCGACTGCGAGGCTGCAAGGTATCCTTCCAGAGTGAGAAAGAGGCCTGGGTATTTAAGTTAATATGTTACTGATAAGGAGGATTGTGATCAAGTACTTACAAAAGTGGTTATGCTGATACTTTGCTATCATTATTTTCATCTACCTCTGATTTGGCTGTACCTGACGACTGTTCTCTCTGTTCGGTTGATGGTTGTGCTAATATCCTGTTATCTGTTTGTTCTTTTATTCTTGATTCTGTTGCTCCCATCAAAATGAAGCGCCCTAGAACCTACTCTCATTGCTGGCTAAATGATACTACACGTGCCTTACGACGTGTCTGTCGCCGTGATGAGAGGAGGTGGAAAAAAGATAAACTTCAGGTTTCTTATGATATGTTACGGACCAGCCGCTCACAGTTTCAAACTGCTGCTAGAATGGCTAAGGCATCTTTTCTTTCCAAAGTCATTTTGGCTAATGGTCACAACCCCCGTATGCTATTTAAAATTTTTAATTCTGTTGTTAATCCCTGTCCTGATATGCCTTTACTGTATTCACAAGCTCTTTGTGAGCGTTTTCAAATTCTTTTTTTAGATAAGGTTTCATCCCTTAAGCTTTCCTCTTCGTCTGCCTCTTATCCTGTCTTTTCCTCTGAGTGTAATTCAACTTTTCATCAATTTGAGCCCGTGTCGCTTTCGACTCTGAAGCAGCTGGTTGATCAACTGAAAAACACCAATGCTGTGTTTGATATTCTTCCATCACGCATTGTTAAGGGCTGCTTTGATGTAATTGGACCGAGCATTCTATTCTTAATGAATTTTTCTCTACTCTCTGGATCTGTCCCACTGGCCTTTAAGCATGCTGTAGTCCAGCCTATTCTGAAAAAAAAAGAATCTTGATTGTTATGATCTTTTGAACTATCGACCAATCTCTAAGCTTCCGTTTCTGTCCAAGATCCTGGAGTGACTAGTTCTCTCTCAGCTTCAGGCGTACTTAGACGCGAACAACATTGCAGAGAAATTTAAGTCTGCCTTTAAGCCACGGCACAGCACTGAAACGGCCTTGCTTAGAGTTCTCAATGACCTATTTTTAAGCACTGACTCTGGACGCTCTGTGGTCCTGGTTTTATTGGACCTTTCCTCTGCTTTTGATATGGTTGATCATAACATTCTTCAACTAAGACTTGAGCATACTGTGGGTATAAGAGGCACTGCCCTCAACTGGTTTAAATCTTATCTTGCTGACAGGTCTTTTTCGGTTAATTTGGGCAACTTCTCATCTTCCTCGGTACCTGTACGCTGTGGTGTGCCTCAAGGATCTGTATTAGGCCCTATTCTCTTTTCGCTATATCTGCTCCCTCTTGGAGCAATTTTTGAGAAGTATAATATTGCCTTTCATTGCTATGCTGATGATATACAGATTTATTTTGAGATTACTGACGATCTTGCTATGTCTTTTCACTATTTTCGTGAATGCATGCGTGAGGTTAAAGGTTGGTTCAAGAGTAATTCTCTTGTCCTGAATGAAAAGAAAACGGAGATCATGGTGTTTTGATAGTAAAATCCCCCGCGACCAACTGTGTGCTGCTCTGATGCCTTTTGCTAGCTCTCCTTCTGATTATGCCAGTAATTTGGGCATACTACTGGATAGCTCGCTTAAATTTGACAAGCAAGTGTCTGCTGTTGTGAGGTCTAGTTTTAATCAGCTGCGCCTCATTTCTAAGGCAAAGCGCTATATTCCGCACATTGACCTGGAAAAACTCATTCACGCATTCGTGACTTCCAGGTTGGACTACTGCAACTCTCTTTACATTGGCCTTTCCTCCACCCTTCTCGTTAGATTGCAGACTGTCCAGAATGCGGCAGCACGCCTTTTGACAGGTAGCAGGAAGTTTTCTTCCATCACTCCTGTTCTTTCTGGCTTGCACTGGCTTCCAATTAAATACCGTATTCAATTTAAAATATTACTTTTCACCTACAAAACCATTAATAATTTGGCGCCAAGCTACCTCAATGAGCTTCTCAGGTTACACACTCCTGTCAGAGCACTTAGATCTGCTACCCAAATTCTTCTGGAGCAACCTCGTTCTCGGCTGAAGTCTCACGGGGACTGCGCGTTTGCTGTAGCTGCCCCGGTCTTATGGAACAACCTTCCTGTTGCTATCCGGGCGTCTGACTCTATGCCACTGTTTAAATCACGGCTGAAGACTTACTTGTTTAATCTTGCCTTTCCACCTAGTTAACACTTGGTGTGCATTGGTACATTTTTATCCGTCATGCTTGTGAACTACTTTTATATCTTATGGTTGTCAAGGTTTTTATAATTGACATGTGCCAGGTCCTTTCTCTTTTCCCTCCCATCTCCCTTTTCCTATTATTTTTGTCAAGCACCTTGGTATACCCTTGGTTTTTTAGTGTGCTTTATAAATAAAGTTTATTATTTATTATTAAACATGGATTATTGTTACAGAGCAATGTGTAACATTCCCCAAACATTCAAGGAAGCAATAACTTCATCTAACTCAGAGAAATGGGTCAGTGCAATGGATGAAGAGATGCAATCACTAAGTGAAAATGACACATTTACCTTAACCACTTTGCCTGAGGGTAAGAAGACAGTGATCATTGCTGCTAGTGATGAAAGTGAACCAACTGTTGTGAAGAAAATGCTTGCAGCAGAGTGATAACTGTGTAAAAATGTCACAAAAACAATATGTGGAAAAAATACTTGAAAAATTCAACATGCAGGATTGTAAAGAAAGACAGACACCTTGTGAGCAAAAACTGAACTATGCTGATGATGCAGAAAGGATGAGTGATGTCAAAAGGTACAAAGAGGCAGTTGGTAGTCTGATCTATTTGGCTACATGCACAAGACCAGACTTAAGTTTTATAGTCAGTAAACTTTCACAGTACTTTACTGAGCCAACTGAAGACCAATGGACTACAGTAAAACATGTACTGAGGTATCTGAAAGGGACAACCGAGAAAGAACTGTGTTACAGGAAATGTGACAACAAAGAACTGAGGTTGTGGGCATACAGCGATGCTGATTGGGTAGCTGATGTAACAGGCAGACGGAGTATTATTGCATAAGCTTGTCTGTAGATGGTCCTTTAATCTCATGGAAAACCAAAAGACAACCTACTGTTGCATTATCTACCTGTGAAGCTGAGTACATGGCTTTAGCTGCAACCCTACAAGAAGTTTTGTACCTAATGCAACCGTTACAAGAGATGTAAACATGTTGACATAAAGTACCACTTTGTGAGGTCAACTGTGAGTGCAGGAAAAATAACTCTGGATTATTGTTCAACAGAAGAGATGGTTGCAGATGTAATGACAAAACCTGCAACAAAAGTTAAGTTGTTCAAGTTTGAGAAGTTTATGTTTGGGCATTAACATGGTATACGGAGATGTATACAATACTGAGGAAGAAACCTTTTGTTTGTTGTTTTTTGTTTACTTAGGAGCATCATAATATGAGAGCAAGTGGGGGTGTTGAAATAAGCAGAGAAAATGCTCTCAATTATGGAGACAGTCAAATGGTTCATTTATGTTTGATGTGTGCTTTACATTTGTGTGGCTGTTAATAAAGTTAGCGCTCTCTAGGGGGCGTATGCGTTCATCAAAATGGCCGAAGGCTGATGTGTGTTTATTCCTCTCTAAATATCGTCAAGTAATGACAATACAGTTTGTTGTGCTAATTTTACATGGGATCTTGCCTTTTCAAGTGATGTTAAACATTAAATTAGGAACATGTTAATGTGATTAAACAATGAAATCATCTATAAATAGGAAAAAAAAAACATCTTAAAAAAACGGTAATATTCCGGCAGCTGGGGTGCCAAAATACTACCGTAAAATAACAGAAAATAACTTTCTCATGAAAATACAGTCATTTTCAGTAATGAAAATAGAGTTTGTTGCGCTAATTTTACATGGGATTCTGCCTTTTCCAAGTGCTTTTAGACATTAAATTAGGAACATTTTAACGTGATCAAACAATGAAATTACCTATAAACAAGGTCAATGAATGTGGCAATATGAATCATAATACGTAAATGTACAGAAATATACAGTTCAGGTTTCCTAAGTTCATTTGTTATCATGTTATCATTTGTTTCTAGTTCTTATTATTTCCCCCTCGTGTTTCCAACTATGTTAAGTCTCCCCTGCTCTTCATGTGTTTCATGTCTGTGTCTTACGTTGTCAAGTTCGGGTTGTCATGTCTACGTCTCAGAATCAGAATCAGAATCAGAATGGGTTTATTGCCAGATGTTGAGGTTTACAACATTAGGAAATTGCTGCGGTGCTTCAGTGCAGACAATAAGAATTAAAGTGCTATGTAGAAAGAAAGATATGTGCATGAGATATACATGAGATATATACATGAGAATAAGAATTAAGAGTGCTACGTAGAAAGATATATACATGAGTGCAGGTGGTGATCAGTGCCAGACATGAAATGATGCAGTGACACAGCGTAGGGTCATGTGTTAGTGGCGGGGACAGTCATGTGGTTATTGTTCATGTGTCCAACAGCAGAGGGGAAGAAACTGTTCTTGTGGCGAGAGGTTCTGGTGCGAATGGACCGGAGCCTCCTGCCTGAGGGGAGCAGGTCAAACAGACTGTGTCCAGGGTGAGAAGGGTCAGCTGAGATCCGGGCTGCACGCCGCAGTGTCCTGGAGGTGTACAGGTCCTGCAGAGATGGGAGTCTGCAGCCAATCACCTTCTCAGCAGAGCGCACAACACGCTGCAGTCTCTGTTTGTCCCTGATAGTGGCTCCAGCGTACCACACGGTGATGGAGGAGGTGAGGATGGACTCGATGATTGCAGTCTAGAATTGCATCATCGTCCGTGTTGGCAGGTTGAATTTCTTCAGCTGCCTCAGGAAGTACATCCTCTGCTGGGCTTTCTTAATGACGGAGGTGATGGTGGGCTCCCACTTCAGGTCCTGGGTGATGGTGGTACCCAGGAAGCGGAATGAGTCCACAGAGGTGATGGGGGTGTCAGTCAGGATGATGGGGGGGAGTGGGGCTGTGTGCTTCCTGAAGTCCACAATAATCTCCACTGTCTTCTGGGCATTCAGCACCAGGTTGTTGTGGCTGCACCAAGACACCAGACGTTCAACCTCCCTCCTGTAGGCAGACTCATCCCCGTCAGAGATGAGCCCAATGACGGTGGTGTCATCTGCGAACTTGATTAGCTTGACAGACTGGTGGGTGGAGGTGCAGCAGTTGGTGTACAGGGAGAAGAGCAGAGGAGAAAGAACACAGCCCTGAGGGGAGCCGGTGCTGATGGTCCGGGAGTCCGAGACATTCTTCCCCAGCCTCACGTGCTGCTTCCTGTCCGTCAGGAAGTCAGTGATCCACCGGCAGATGGGATCAGGCACATTCATCTGGGAAAGCTTGCCTCGGAGATGGTCTGGAAGGATGGTGTTGAAGGCAGAGCTGAAGTCCACAAACAGGATCCTGGCGTAGGTTCCTGGGGAGTCCAGATGCTGCAGGATGAAGTGTAGGGCCATGTTGATGGCGTCGTCTACAGACCTGTTGGCTCTATATGCAAACTGCAGGGGGTCCAGGAGGGGGGCCGTGAGGGTCTTGAGATGGGAGAGAACTAGGCGCTCAAATGACTTCATGACCACAGATGTCAGAGCCACGGGTCTGTAGTCATTTAGTCCAGTGATCCTAGGTTTCTTGGGGACAGGGATTATGGTAGAGGACTTGAAGCAGGCAGGCACATGACATGCCTGCAGTGAGGAGTTGAAGATGCCAGAAAACACTGGGGCCAGCTCGTTTGCACAGTGTCTGAGGGTGGCAGGAGACACACCGTCTGGGCCGGGAGCTTTCCGAGCATTCAGACTCCTAAACTGCTTCCTCACATCTGCTTCATGAATATGAAGAGTTGTGGTCGGAGGAGGTGGTGTGAAATCCTCTTTTGTGTGGGGTGAGGGGGCGGGTGTTGCAGGTGAACAGTTTGAAGGTGGTGATGGCTCTATGGAGGGGGGAGAGGTGGGGGAATGAGTGTCCAAAGTGCCTCTATTGTTGGGGTCGTTGGAGGTGTGAAGGCTGCCTGATGGCTCGTCAAAACGGCAGTAGAAGTTGTTAAGGGTGTTGGCTAAGAGCAAGTCATCAGTGGAGTGGGGGGTTTTAGGCTTGTAGTTTGTAATATTCCTAAAACCTTTCCACACAGAGGCCGAGTCATTCTCTGAGATCTGCTGCTGCATCTTCTCAGAGTGCTGATGTTTGGCAATGTCCACTTCCTTAGTGAACCTGTACTTGGCCTCTCTGTAGCAGTCCCTGTCTCCGCTTCTGAACGCCTTACTCTTTTCCAGCCACAGCTTTTTGAGTTTAGGGGTAAACCAGGGTTTGTCATTGTTATAACTCACCCTGGTGCGTGATGGCACAATGCTGTCCTCACAGAAGTGGATATAGGAGGTGACAGTGTCCGTAAACTCGTCCAAGCTGTTAGAAGCAGCCTTCATTGTGTCCCAGTCTGTGGTCTCCAAACACGTGCGAAGCTCCTCCACAGCCTCGTTGCTCCACAGTTTTTTGGTCCTCACGACAGGTTTGGAGAGCTTCAGCCTCTGTCTGTACGCGGGGATTAGGTGGATCATGACGTGATCAGAAAGTCCGAGTGAAGCGCGCGGCACCGCGCGATAGGCCCCGCTGATCGTGCTGTAGCAGTGGTCCAATGTCCTCTCCTCTCTGGTCGGGCATTTAATATACTGCTTGTATTTCGGAAGCTCATGGCTCAGATTGGCTTTGTTAAAGTCCCCAAGAGCAATGATGAGAGAGTCCGGGTATGTCCGCTCCGTGTGGAGAATCTGCTCTGCGAGTGCGCACTGAGCTGCCTGCGCATCTGCGTCTGGCGGGATGTAAACAGCGGCCAGGATGAATGAAGCAAACTCCCGCGGAGAATAAAACGGTTTGCAGTGAATAAAAAGATATTCCAGAGAGGGAGAGCAGTGCTGAGCAATCACTGTTACATCTGTGCACCAGCCACTATTGATGTAGAAGCAGACACCTCCACCTTTGGTTTTACCGGAGAGAGCGGCCTGCCGGTCCGCGCGCAGCAGATGAAAGCCCTCCAGCTTGAGCGCGCAGTCCGGGATGTCCTCACTGAGCCACGACTCCGTCTCATTATGTTTCCTGTTTTATTGTGAAGAGGTCTGGTGTTTCTGTGTTCATCGTGTTCAGTTTTACTCTCCCACTGTGACGTCATTATGTTCATGTGTCAGCTGGTTCCCCATGTGTTGCCACTTCCCTCATTATCCTCCTGTGTCTATTTAGTCCGTGGGCTTTCAGTCATTCTTTGTCAGGTCGTCTGTTCTCTCTGTTCACTTCGCTGTTGCTCCTTCCCTGTGCACCCCGCTGTTGTTCACCCCGCTGTTGTTCACCCCGCTGTTGTTCACCCCGCTGTTGTTCACCCCGCTGTTGTTCACCCTGCTGTTGTTCACCCTGCTGTTCATGTCTCTGCTCCAGGTACCCATGTCAGTTCACTATGTTTAAGGTTTTTCATGTTTTGTTTTAGTTCACCCAGTTTAGGTTATTGTTTAGTTTTCAATGATGCCCTATTATTTTGTACCCTCGTTGCTAGCCTCAATAAACGGCTTGTTTTGTTAATCCACACCACGTTTTGGTCTGCGTTTGAGTCCTCCTCTGCAACACATACGGTCTGCCCCAGCCAGACCGTGACAGTTTTATATGTTCTTTTTAGTTTTTATTCCTATTAATTATATTTTCACTTGTTACCTCTCAATTATTGAATCAGACCTAGATGACATGAAATTTTCAGCAAAATTATAATTCAATTACTCCTTTAATTATTGATTATTCTCATGAATTTTCGATCATTTTAAATATTTTTCCATAGTATTACATTTGAATTTAACAGATCATTCTCTCACATAACAGACAAATATTTGTGAAATTATGATATATTTCTTAATGTATTTTTACAATCTAAATATGCATATGTACAAAACTATATATTTAAAAAACAAGTAAATTGTGTTTTACTATATTTAGAGTGATGTTATGTTATCTTACCTTTGACATGTGAAATCACAGTCTACATATGTAAATTTAATGATATTCTAGAAAGACAGTACAAAAGTGTGAAATATACAGTAAGATACTTTGACATTACTATTTTTTGGAACAGTGTGGTTAAAATGATTCAAATGCAGTAAGTATATACGTTTTTCATATAAATATAGTCTATAACTTAATTATTGTCTTTAGCCCACATAATTACACACTTCAGTTACATAAAACGTGAGTTTTGATTCTTATGTACTGTATAGCCTGTATAATAAATAAATATGTAGCCCAATAAGTATAAAATCCAGAAAGCTACACAACATGGAGCGCTTCATTTACAAACACAAGTCTAACTTAAGTTTCACACTTTTTTTGTTAGAAAACAATCACAATGTTACAGCTTAAATTGCACAAAATGTCAGAAATCTGCACTGTCATGAACAAATATTTCAACCTAATTTTTCATGATTTGTTGGATTAACCCATTGAGGTCTGAAATACAACTGGCAATTTTTGACTCCTTTTGAGTTTTGAGTTTCACCCTCAAATTGTTTTATTTTATTTTTTTCCCCTTGCCTTGTTTGGTATCATTCTTTTTTAGCTCAACTGAATTTAGTTGTTTTTTTCACCGACATACTGCATTAGTATTACTGATCTGAAATCACACAAATAACTTTTTTTATAAGTATTTTTTTTACTGTAAAAAAAACATAGACATGTTGAGTAATTTTTTATAACTTGAAATGCAAATATAATTGTACATTTTGTAAACATATACAACTATTTATCTAAAAATGCAGCCAATACACCTGCCGAGTTTTTAAATTTTGCACAACCATTTAAACTAAAACCATTAACCATTAAAATTAAAATGAGAGAACAATCAGGTTTCGCAATAAGATGCCCCACAAATGATGTGTGTCAGTAAAAAAAAAAGTTTGTCCACCAAAAGACAAATGAGAACAGCACAGGGATAAACCTGCAGGCCTGACAACAGGAGGTGTATCACTCTGCTGGTTTTCTACTTAGTGACAGTTTTTACATTGCAAATGTGCCTTTGTGTTCATTAGTGCCCTCACTGACACACCAAGCAACACGACTACACAACAGAACAGCTACACAAGACAACACAACACACTAAGTATACACTCCACACTAACCGTCACAAATCTCCCACATCTAACAACTCTCTCTCTCTCTCTCTCTCTCTCTCTCTCTCACTCACTCACTCGCTCTGTCTCGCTGTCGTTACTGTCACTCCCAAAACTTTTGCCTCTTCCTAAACAACCAAATCTCAGTGTTGACTTTTTTTTAAAAAAATTGGTCGACATGGTACATTTTTCCACCGATAGGAAAGCGATGGCTTTTTTTCCTTTCTTTACTGTTTTCGCGCTTTCCTTAAAGAACGCTTAAAACACACACACAAACGTGACGACAGTATTTAGAAAAAAAGCATGGCTTATATATATTATCATAACTCTGGATTTACTGGCCTGTAATTAAAATTTATAAGCGTTGAAGTCCGAACTTTCAATGTGGGCTGAAATAGAGACTCAGCGTGGCTGCAGCTTTTTGCTAACTTAAATCAGTCATGTGATTTGGAGGTGCAGCGCGTCCGTGGACTACAGAGGGTTGATAACACTCATTTACAGAGTGTAACATCCAACCACCTGTGTAAAATCTGAAATTCCCATGGTGTTGTTCAAAATGTGCTCTGGCACAATAATAAGCATTGCTTGTTACTGAAAACAAGAAAAAAGCCGGTCCTGCTATGGGCTGAACCATTTGTTAATGGTAGAGGGGGGGGGGGGGGACACTATCCAATATATTCAGTTTTAGCATTTATATTCACTGTTGACTGTAACTATGCTCAAACTGTTAATGCTATCTTATTTTAATAAACAACACTGTCATATGAAAAACTGGGTTGGCACTTGGGGTGGCAAGGGATCATTTTAGGGTGGCACTTGCCACCCCATGCCACCCTTCTAGATCCGCCCCTGCCTGTAATCATTATGATGCTATAATTTGATGATACAATAAATAAAATGTTTTTGTACATAGTATCGGTATCGGATCAGTATCGTCGATACTACCCTGAATATTACTTGGTATGAGATCAGAAAGGAAATCAGTGGTATCGCACATCACTACTAAATGCCGTATGGAGTGCCCACCCCCAAGGTCCTATATGTATGTGTTATGAGAGTATGAATAATGTGGATGTCTAGGTTGTGGGATAAAATTCAGACACAGGTGGCCAGAAGGGGGTTCAGAGGAGGAATGCCTCCCCTGCACCTCAGTGTCACATCTGTACCCCAAAGCCCTGCATGTGTGGGGGTGTGAGGGATTCTTACATATTCTGAATACTTTGGATTACTTAATATATTGTCATGCTTTTTACAACTACATGAATGTAATATTACTGTGTGATTTATTACTTTTACTGAAGGATACTCGCCATATCTATACCAACTAGATTTTTAAATCTTAACCCTTTCGTGCATGAATTATGACAACCTCAATCCAGAGTATTTTTATTCATCTTTAGACATGAAAAAAAGATTTTTGAACTTTTTTTTAAAACATGTACTTTTCAAAGAGTTGTTTACATGTCCACTTAGGTGGACAACACATATTTTGACTAGGGCTGGGTATCGTCACTGATTTCTGGAATCGTTTCGATTCCGATTCACAAGGTTCAGAATCGATTCGATCCACGATTCGATTCGATTCAATTCGATTGGAATCTGGGAAATTTTGCCTCAGACAGTCAGAAATATTATAATTCAGATCAGTACATTTACATGTTTTTGTATCTATAAAAAGGAAGCTGACACTCGCAAGACTTTATCAAAGGTGTAAGCATCACAGCAGATGCCTTTGTGTCAAAGTAGCTGAAGATAAAACACAGAAAAACATGAAGGTGATTTTCCTGGCCTGGGATTTTATAAAAAATATTCTGCAGTACATCAAAAACGAAAGAAAACCATTAATCAACATATTAACTAGTGATGCGCGAATCATGAACGAATCGTTCAATACTCGAGAATCACTTTACTGACTCATGAATCATGATTCACAAGCCCAACTGACTCACTGACTCATCCCTGTTGCTGTTAGCAGCAATATATCTAGCTTAAAATTAAAATTGTGGAGCAAAACACAACATCCAGTATCTTAACAAAATAATTTCTGCTCTGAACTGGAAGAAAAAACCCCGAGTAGAAGCTCACATCAAGACAATAGCTCCTTGGTTCACAGTAGCATCGCTCTGCTAACATGCTAACAGCACATTTGAGCTACTCACCCCCTCCCTCCTGTGCTGAATCATAGAGCAAGCGAATCACTCAGGACTCGCTCACCCCCTCCCTTCCTGTGCTGAAACGTAGCATAAACGAATCACTCACTCACTCACCCCCTCCCTCCTGGCTCACAGCTTCTTCTTCTTCTTGGTTGGCAACCAATGTTAAAGCGCATTACCGCCCCCTGGCTCACAGCTCAGTGGACATTTACATGAGAAAATATATATTTGACACATTTGAGGAAAATACTAATAAAATAAAATTAAAATCTTTTGCTCTTTTTTGCTGTATAAAAATTGTTGTTTTTCTTTTTCAATCACTCATCTTAGCAGTATGATATACATGAAAAGAGAAACAAATTAAGTTTGAGTGAAAATGTACATTTTTGCGCTCTCTGGGCAACTGACTCAGTGACTGAAAGGACTCAAAAAACCCGATTAATTTTGGTGAGTGACTCATTCAAACTCGATTCAGTAAAAAGAATCAAATTTACCATCACTAATTACCACAGCAGGAAGGTAATTTTGCAATATAATGACCAAGACTCATGCTTTTAGCATTAAGTACAGATGTGTGACCTTAGAAAGCAGCGGTCCCCAACCCCCGGGCCTCGGACCGGTACCGGTCCGTCAGTCGTTTGGTACCGGGCCGCGAGAGTTGAGGCTCAGGTGTGAAATGTATGGTTTTCAGGGTTTTCAGCATTATTTTGTTATCGTTTTTAGCGTTAACTCGGTTTTCCTGGGTCTTTTCACGTGTGTTAAGAATAAATCTTAGTTTTTTCGGTACCGGTACTAGTTTTATTTTGTTGTATTTATCTGCGACACCTTAAAGGCCGGTCCGTGAAAATATTGTCGGGCATAAACCGGTCCGTGGCGCAAAAAAGGTTGGGGACCGCTGTTATAAAGTTCTGTCACTAAGAGTTACATGCCAAGATCAATAGTCTACTGTCAGCACCTGTCCAACTTAGCTGACATGTCTGAAACTAGACAAAAAAGTATTCTGGAACATCCATCCGCAGAGCACTAATTTGATCTACCTTATCTGGGGTTTTATCTTTACAATTTAATGTAAATGAGATGTTATTGAGATGTTACTAAGTATCAATCCTCAACTAGGTATGAACCTAGGAAAAGGTTCAGATGAGGTGCACTGTGATTATTTGTAAGGAGTTAAAATAATCTATTTATTTAGGAATGAAAATGGCAGGGGCTCACCGAACGTCACAACCCCATATCCAGTGATGGGAAAGCCATTACTTTTTTCAGTAATTAGTAATCTAACGCAGTGGTTCCCAAACTTTTTTTTCCTAGTCCCCCCTTTGTTTTACATGAAAAATCGTCGATTTCTATTATTACTCCTAAACACAAAGATATATTAACTATTTTGGTGTCTCTTTTGGAGTGACAGCACTGTTGACTATACCCTTGTCTCTCCTCTCACAATGACCTGCTTGCTTATGTCTGCTGAATCTGCCCTTCAGAGACCACTGACTGATTTTTATGTTGCACAACACTGATTTGTCTTATCGAAAATGTAATTTAATGCATTCTTTCAGTTTCACCAATAATTACAAAGTCAAATTGTCTTCATGTATCTTTATCAGAACACTGTGGCTTACCACAAATGAAAAGATTGTTGTGGTAACAAAGTCCTGGTAAAGTGCACCGATCTGTCAACATTAAAGCTCACAAAACTGCAGGAAAATCACTTTGTTGGAGGAGTGGTTTGTGTGTGGGGGTGTTTGTTATTGCTGGCAGAAGAGGACAGAAAGTAGAGTTTGCTCTTTAAATATTAAAAATATTTACACAGCAGTGCTGTCCTTGTTTGAGTTTAAAAGGCAGTTTCAGCTGCCTTGATTGCACTCTGGTAGGAGGCATAATGGAGAGAAGTGTGGTGCAAATCACTCTCTTTGGACTGCTGCTGTCTTTGGCCTCCACACTGCCAAACAAGGTAAGATAATAATACTTAAAAAGGGCCACAGAACCACTTCAAGAATCCAAAATCTAAAAAAATGTGTGTGTGTGCATGTTTGCATTACGGATGTTGAGGAGGCAAAAATAAAAGGTTAAAGTCTTTAGCTAACTAATATACAATAAGATCGCATAATGTCTTGTGAATTGAAGGAATTTTGATCAATCTCTGTTTGCATATTTACTTTATTCTTGCTCTGGGTCGAAGTCAAAAGGAAATTTGAGCAAACTTTAATAGTTAAAGCTTGCTATTGATAACGGTACTGGTAAGTTCTAAATTAAGGTTAAAAATGCCAAGTCCCATTAAGTAAATATTTATTGTCTATTCTTTTTTTAACTTAAATATTGTAATATTATTCTGACTTTGGAAACTTCTGTTTCCCAGTCGGTCTGGGAAATCAACTCTTTAGGGAAAGAATGTAATAGTTAAAACTAGAGGAAAAATAAAAAGAATGGGGTGTTACTGCAGTTAAACCAATTAGATTTCACTGATGTCATCCACCAACACATTGTTTTTCATCTGTTTTTACATCTGACCTTTGGTCAACCAATAAGATCACCTAAGCCACTTTTTTAAAAATGTGCCTCCTGTGTTTGCTCAGGATGACTGGGACATCTACAGCTTTCACATAAACTCCACAGTGACCAGTCGTTATGCCACCACTGTCATCACAAGCCGTGTGGCCAATCGTATGAACGAGTCAAAGGAAATTGAATTCCATGTTCGGATTCCCAAGAATGCCTTCATCAGTAAATTTCGAATGTGTGTGAAGTTAAAATAATGTGTAACCATCCAGAGACATTTGCAAATAAAGAATTCTATACTGAAAAACAAATTACAGGATACTCAATAGTGTGTATTTACACCAGGGCTTCTCTTGGTCCTCCAGGTTTATCGATGGCCAAGTTTATGATGGTGTTGTGAAAGCTAAGGAGCAAGCTCAGCAACAGTACTCTGAAGCTGTGTCCCGTGGTGAAAGTGCTGGACTTGTCAGGTATTTGAGTTCAGTCATAATTTGACATAAAAAAAACAATTCTCAGTCACGCAAAACAAGTTTTTTGGGGGGGATCCATGGGCCAAAGGGTGAAAGTCCAACAGGACCAACTGGGACAAAGCCAAAGCACACCACAAATCTCCTGGATACCCCCATCACAGGCAGGGTGTTTGAAACAAGGGTGTGGGAAGATGTCCCCTCTTCCCACTTTGGGGGTTTTTTGTTCTGTTTTTTTAATGTTCTCATTTTAGCAATAACCTGCTGTGACATTCTATTTAAGGAAATGATTATTGTTTCTGCTATAGTTCTGTAGGAAGGACTCTGGAGGAATTTAAGACCTCTGTAACTGTGGCTGCTCACAAAAAGGTCACTTTTGAACTCACATATGAGGAATTAATGAAACGAACACGTGGCAAGTACGAGCTGCAAATTCATGCTCGACCCATGCAGCCTGTCAGTGACTTCAAGGTGACTGTCTTATTGCTATCTGTTTGGTGATTGTTTAGGAGAACAATGCTGAGGTAAGCCATGACTAGATCTTATATTTACTGTACTTAATACCAGGTGGACGTGCACATTCAAGAGGAAGCTGGCTTCAGTTTCATCGATGTGAAAGGAGGCCTGAGCACCAAAGCCCTCGCTAATGCCATCACTAAAACACACACAGATAAAGAGGTACCGTATATTGGAAATCTCAGTTTTGTAAAGCATTAAGTGAACCTAAGTCCTGTCACAACAGACAATAAAATAGATACTATCAGCAGTGTTGGGTAAGTTACTTTAAAATAGTAACTTAGTTACATTACTAGTTCTCTCAAAAGTAACTCAGTTACTTCAAGTTACTCGTTACTTTCAAAGTAACTAGTTACTAGGGAAAGTAACTTTGGTTTTACTCAGAATTCTCTTGTTAATGTGTTTCTTCCATAACGTTGCCAGTCTTCTAGCTTGCTTACTTGCCACAGTGCACTGTGCCACCTACCAATAGAAAGGAAAAGATAATGTGCATATTTCCACGAGAGAAATCCCACACCTGGACCGTCGTTGACTGTTGCCATGATTCTAGCCTACGTCACAGAGTCATGTGCGCCTTTTACATCCAACACAAAAACTGCAGTCGTGGTGCTTTCGATTGTACTCAGAACTCTGAAATTCTGCCTTCTGAATAGGAAGATGTAGGCAACACCAGACTGCAGATGAGCTGCATACAGGGCTGGACTGGGACAGAAAATTGGCCCGGGTATTTTGACTAGAGACTGGCCCACCATTATAGGAAAAATCTTAAAGCCTTTGAATGAAAACACTGTTGTGACAGTGATGTACACTGTTTTGATGGTATATATGCATCAATCTATCAATCGTTTGTTGTAAGATTCAGATAATTATTTTTTAAAAGCTAGACATTTTAAATGATAATAAGAAAGAAAAGTATTTCCTTGTGCCCACCTCTCCCTGTTAATGCCCTACATGCCCCCCTGGCAACACTTTGCTAGATCCGCACCTGCACAGTTACCAGCTGTCAGCTACCTAAAAAAGGATCCTGGTGTTATTTGTCTCTCAGAAACGGTTCATAACTTCCCTTCAACTCATTCATGTCACCTAAAAGGTAAACCTGTTTCTCCATCACAGCTCTGATGATTCAGTAAGGACATCTCCTGGTTTCATCTTCATGTTTCCCTCTCACCAGATAACCAAACCGACATCATGACCAGCAGCTTTTTTGAACTGTGGCTCCAGCAAACATCAGCTGATACTAGAAATTAATATTAAATAAATTCTAACAACAGCTGATCAAGCTTAAACGTGCTGCTGTTGTTTAGCGCGACATCCGCTGGTTTCCTCTTTCGGTGCAAAGTGAGCGATAAACAAACAAGAGAGCCGATCAGCTGATCATTGATCAGTTTTCATGATTGAAGTAGAAACAGGAGAGGGAGGGGGGAGAATGAGAGAAGAAGAGGCAGCTGTGCAGCAAAGACACAGAATAACTCCAGCTTTGTGCCTTTTTCATTGTAGCTGAATTACGGGACAAACTGTTCCTTTTCACCTCAATAAGAAACGCGTAATATTTTCTCTGAATACCAGGCGGGACGGTTGGCAACTCTAATAACTTATGAACAAAATAAAGTTCAACATCATTAACTTCATAGCACCCACCCAGCTGCATAGAAACTCCGTCATGCTAGCTAGCACGCAGTACGGAAAAAGTCAGAATAACGAAAATAAACTCCACCTAAACTTGGTTCATATCTGACCCAGAGAGACTGCAGGTCATAACTTCTTACCTGAAGTTCAGTTAACAGGTGTTGTGCCAAAAAGTGATTGTCTGCCAGAAACTGATTGCCGTCCGCGGGAGCGCGCGCAGCTGCTTAAAGCTGTAGCACCCGGATTACTTGCGTTGCCAGCTACTTCCGTGCAACTGATATAACGGGCGGGGGGGGGGGCAAACCAACACATTTATGCCTTTGTTATTAGGCAAAGGTATGCATTTATGAAACTTCAACGTTTCTTGTAACTGAATTATGACGCTTTTCAGAACGTTGCTTTCGGTGTGTAGCGCAGTCACGAATGACTACACGCATCACGATGGAATAATTAATGCCTACAGGTTTAGTATGTCTACTCTCGTTGTTCATATTTGTTATAAGACTGTCGAATAGTAGTTAAAACAATAAAGACCATTTGTGCCAGTATCACCATGACTCTTTCTTGTTTGTTCAGAATAACGACTGAGAACATGGCATTAGCGCTACCAAAAAGTGATTGTGGCCTATAACTCGTCACTGAAACAATATTTCTGCTTCAAACTTGGCGGATGTCATTCAGAAGGGTCATATGCCAAATATTACATCTCAAACAGTCCCTTAGAACTGCTGGATAACCTGTAAAGGAACATTAACATTGATAATATGCCATTTTCAGCCTGCCAAAAAGTGATTGTGGCCTATATCCTGTCACTGAAGCAATGTTTCTGCTTCAAACTTGGTGGATGTCATTCAGAAGGGTCCTATGTGACATATTATATCTCAAACACTCTCCAAGAACTGCTGAAAAACTTTTAAAATAACATTAATACCGATAATATCTCATTTTCAACCTGCCAAAAAGTGATTGTGGCCTATATCTAGTTAATGAAATACTATTTCTGCTTCAAACTTGCTGCATGTCATTCTGAAGGGTCCTATGTGACATATTATATCTCAAACACTCCCTTAGAACTGCTGGATAACCTGTAAAGGAACATTAACATTGATAATATGCCATTTTCAGCCTGCCAAAAAGTGATTGTGGCCTATATCCTGTCACTGAAGCAATGTTTCTGCTTCAAACTTGTTGGGTATCATCCAAAAGGATGATATGTGGCACATCATATCCCAAACAGTCCCTTAGAACTGCTGGATAACCCGTAAAGGAACATTAACATTGATAATATGCCATTTTCAGCCTGCCAAAAAGTGATTGCCGCCTATATCTTGTCACTGAAACAATATTTATTACGCACATAATGACATGACATTTCTTTTTAAAAATAAAAATAAAAAACTTTTAGATTGTATACATTGTCTTATCTAAATATAAGTATAATTTCACGTTTTGGAAAGTTTTCATTCATTCTTTAATAAAATATTTCTGATGTTTTAGAATATTACTTTTTCTTTTCCCTTTAAAAAATGTTTTTCCGATTTAAATTTACTCAACATCCTGTTGTTTTGCTTAGAGCTCAATTGGTAGGCCTAAAGTGCTTCAATTAGCCGAGTGTAAGAAAAGCGTTACAGAGTCATGGACCCCACTCTTTATTCCGATATCCTGTCGTTTAAAACCAATGGAACCTTGCCTAGTGGGTTTTCCACCACACAAAAGTGCAATTTTCGTCGAAAGGCAAAGAACTTTGAGGTTCAAGGTGAGTTTGTCGAATGTTTTACGTAATTTTTTAGCTTTCCACTGTTTGCCAAATTTGAGTTTAATTAACAGCTGCGCACAACAGCGAACAAAAGTAGGGCATCCTAGTTACGTCTCTTGAGGAATACATAATTTTCAGCAGAATGTGTCACATATGATCCTTCTGAATGACATCAGTCAAGTTTGAAGTAGAAATATTGTTTCAGTGACAAGTTATGGTCCACAATCACTTTTTGGCAGGCTGAAAATGGCATATTATAGGTATTATTGTCCCTTTAAAAGTTATTCAGCAGTTCTAAGGGACTGGTGGAGATATAATATTTGACATATGACCCATCTGAATGACTTCCAGCAAGTCTGAAGCAGAAATATTGTTTCAGTGACAAGTTATGGTCCACAATCACTTTTTGGCAGGTCGAAAATGGCATGTTATGGGTATTAATGGTCCTTTAATAGTTATTCAACAGTCCTTAGAGACTGTTTGAGATATAATGTGTCACATGTAACCCTTTTGGATGATACCCAACAAGTTTGATGCAGAAATATTGTTTCAGTGACAAGATATAGGCGGCAATCACTTTTTGGCAGGTTGAAAATTGCATATTATCAATGTTAATGTTCCTTTACGGGTTATCCAGCAGTTCTAAGGGACTGTTTGGGATATGATGTGCCACATATCATCCTTTTGGATGATACCCAACAAGTTTGAAGCAGAAACATTGCTTCAGTGACAGGATATAGGCCACAATCACTTTTTGGCAGGCTGAAAATGGCATATTATCAATGTTAATGTTCCTTTACAGGTTATCCAGCAGTTCTAAGGGAGTGTTTGAGATATAATATGTCACATAGGACCCTTCAGAATGACATGCAGCAAGTTTGAAGCAGAAACATTGCTTCAGTGACAGGATATAGGCCACAATCACTTTTTGGCAGGCTGAAAATGGCATATTATCAATGTTAATGTTCCTTTACAGGTTATCCAGCAGTTCTAAGGGACTGTTTGAGATGTAATATTTGGCATATGACCCTTCTGAATGACATCCGCCAAGTTTGAAGCAGAAATATTGTTTCAGTGACGAGTTATAGGCCACAATCACTTTTTGGTAGCGCTAAAATGCCATGTTCTCAGTCGTTATTCTGAACAAACAAGAAAGAGTCATGGTGATACTGGCACAAATGGTCTTTATTGTTTTAACTACTATTCGACAGTCTTATAACAAATATGAACAACGAGAGTAGACATACTAAACCTGTAGGCATTAATTATTCCATCGTGATGCGTGTAGTCATTCGTGACTGCGCTACACACCGAAAGCAACGTTCTGAAAAGCGTCATAATTCAGTTACAAGAAACGTTGAAGTTTCATAAATGCATACCTTTGCCTAATAACAAAGGCATAAATGTGTTGGTTTGCCCCCCCCCGCCCGTTATATCAGTTGCACGGAAGTAGCTGGCAACGCAAGTAATCC
The DNA here is from genome assembly GCF_057382095.1 of Aulonocara sp. 'chitande type north' Nkhata Bay. Taxonomy (NCBI): domain Eukaryota; kingdom Metazoa; phylum Chordata; class Actinopteri; order Cichliformes; family Cichlidae; genus Aulonocara; species Aulonocara sp. 'chitande type north' Nkhata Bay. The sequence continues at coordinate 25,811,394 of NC_141348.1, forward strand.
GGGCGCTACCCGGTTGTTCAGTCTGACGTCACTAGCCGTGTCTGGGTCTAAACTCCGCTGCAGGTCCATATATCAAACGATCACTGTGGCATTACTGAGAGTTGAAAAACTGTCTAAAGTCTTTCATCTTTAATAAAATGATCAGCGTTCTGCTCTCCCAGGTGTAACAATTGAGTTTAACATCCAGGCATCCATGAAAACGGAATTTATGACATTTAACGGAGTTAGAAGTTAGCAGGGAGTTAGCTCGCTAGCTTCTATCTAAATACAATAGCATGTCCTGACTGCGGGTTTTGGAAACAAATTAAAACGTACAGCTCTGTTATTACTTCCAGCATAAATGAAGACAGAAAACTAAACAGCAGTAACGTTTGTAGGGTTACTGAAGTTGGGCTAGCTGGTATATAATGATGTGCTGCGTGACCGCTAGCGACACAGCTACATTAGCATAATATAAACAAGCTAACTTTTTTTTCCACTGATAAAAGTTACCGTGAGTGTTCTCGGTGGTCAGGAACAAATGTAATCGCATGGCAGGATGCTGTAAAAGGACCAAACTTCAGCCAGGAGAACAACTGAGATAATCCATCCACAATACGAGGTTAGTCATTCATATACTGCTGCATGGGCTGGGCTGTAGTTACATCCTAAGGTTTTAAAAACTGAGCTTAAATAAATGATTAGCGGTAATAAAAGCCGAGGGAGGTCAACAGTGATCACTGACTGTTTTAGGAGCTTTTTGAGATCAAATAGAAGAAAATACATAACATTAAACATGTTAACAACACAAAAGCCATATTAAACGCAGACTACTTTAGACCCGGAAGTAGGATTCGTCGCGTCATCACTGAACAACCGGACAGCTTTAAGCAGCTGCGCGCGCTCCCGCGGACGGCAATCAGTTTCTGGCAGACAATCACTTTTTGGCACAACACCGGCGGCCGCCTCGGGTCTCTTTTCCTTCTGCCTCCCTTTTCCTTCATCCACCTGCTGCCTCCACCACTTGCTAATGTTACTGAATCTGTGGAAGCTCCGCGATAGCCACCACACGAAGTAACGAATAACGAGCCTATCTAAATCCCAGTAACGAGTAACGCGTTCCTGATTTTGGCATAATAACTAGTTACCGTGCTCGTTACCACAATAATAACGTAGTTACTGTAACGCGTTACTTAATAACGCGTTAGTCCCAACACTGACTATCAGGATAGGATGATAGGTTGTAGGATGCCTTTGAAAATCAGGAAGAGGAAGCGAGGGAAGGAAGAGGCAAGGATTAAATGGTGGAAGCTACACAGAAATGTACAAATACACAAGTTAACCATGTCATGTGTACATGGCAGTTGCATTTCTTATCACGTCAGTCCACATTCAATACGAAATAAGAAATTCAAATAAGAAATTAAATAAGAGTTTCACAATCTTGTTGATTTTTTTTTTATTTGTGTATACAACAACAAACCATATTAGCTGACAATGGTTTTCTCAAGTGTTCCTGAGCTCATGCAGGGATTGCTACTACAAAGTCTCGTCTATTTTAGATGTGGTGCCAACTGAATGGACAATGATAAAATATTGATTCAAACATTTGGTCCTTGAGTAAAAACATATGTCTCTATATTCTGAATCTTTTAATATATCATATTATAACTGTCTAGTTTCCTAGACAGTCTTTGAGAAAGTGGTGAGACCATCTTTACTGCTGAAATTCCCCGCTTCTCTTTTTATGACCAGTCAGACCTAAATATTTTTTAGTATAATTAGACTTGTTAGAAAACTGAATTTTAAGCTGCTGACCTTTATTCTTTAATATGGAGTGTAAGTTGTCTGAAAGTTTTGTTTATATTAAGATCTTACACATTGTGCAGAATATTTTGAAATTGAGCTTGTACATTCTCACCTTTCAGATGAATGCAATCAAAGGTTTGGAAGGAAAGGACACAGTTTTTTTTTTTATCAAGTAAACAGAAATTAAAATCACTGACCTCTCTGTCTCTCATGAGTCTAAAGAATTAAATTCATTCTGTTTCCAGGCGTGGGTGTATTTCTATCCAACAGTTGACCAACAGAAGATGTGTGACAGCTGTAGTGATCAGGGTATGAATGGAGATCTAGTTATTATTTATGATGTCAACAGGGACAATGGACTAGGACACATCAAGGTAAAACCTGGTCAATTATCAATGTACACACAAAGAGAAAAAGAAATGCTGAATTAATATTATATTTTTCTGCTCCTTAAATTATCTTTTGACCAACGAACCTTCTTCTCACTGCTCCTTAGAAATCTGACAGATACTTTGTTCATCACTTTGCTCCATCTGATCTTCCTCGAGTGCCAAAAAATGTCGTCTTTGTTATTGATCAGAGTGGCTCAATGAGTGGCAGAAAAATACTCCAGGTAAATTCTTTGAAGGGCCTATATTTGCCCTCCTCCCTGATTTTTGCATCTTTATCACACCAACGTGCTTTAGATTTATGTGATTTTAGTATTAGATACTGACAACCCAAGTAAATACAAAATGCTGTTTTTAAATGATGATGAATTTATTTATTTTGGAAAAAACATTTTCCAAAAGTATCGCCTGTTAGGTTACCTGTGTCGTTGACCCAGTGGTTTGTTTTTACTGTTTTGAGGTTGAGGTTTTTCAATCTTCTCTGAATCGTTTATTTCTTAGTTTAGTTTAGTATGCTTATGCTCCTGAGTTTACTTAGTGTTTCTGGTTTTGGATATCTGCCTGTGTGTGTGTGTTTTCCCTGTACTTCCTGTTTTACTTTGATAGTCTCCTGTTGTTGTGTGTCATGTTCTGTTTTGCTTCTCTCCCGTCTTGTCTGCTTCATTAGTTGCCAGCTGTGTTTCTCAGGTTTCCTCTTTGTCCTTTTTCTCTCTTGTATTTAGTGTCTGTGTTTCCCTCTGTTCAGCGTCACATTCTCCCTCCTTTCTTGCCATGTGTTCGGCCTGCCTGCTTAGTTCACGTTTTTCCAGTTTGTTTTGTTATCTTGGACTCCAGTAATTAAATTCGATTTGATAAAGACGATCAAGTCTTTGAGATAACTTGCACTGAGTCTTTAACATTGCTGTGGACCATTCTTCTTTGCAGAATTCTTTCAGCCACACTTGAGGGTTTACAACGGTCAGTTTAAGGCCATGCCAAAGCATCTAAAGGGATTTAAGTCCTGACATGAATTGTTTATTTGTTTTACTCATATATTTCTGTTTTCAGTAATTCAGAGGTGGACTTCCTTGTGTGTTTTGGACCACTGTCGTGCGGCATAATTTTAGTATGCTTGAGCTTCAACGCACAAACAGATAATCTTTTACAGACTGATATATCTCAGTAACTTTGTCTCTCAGGTGTTCTCAAGATTCATTAGTTTAGGGCTTGATGTGTTGTTTGTTGATATTTGTTAGCAATTACTTTTACACATGGAAACAGGTACAGGTAATTTTTTAAAATTTAAATCATGATCATTTAAAAACTACATTTTGCATTTACTTGGGTCATCTATGTCTAATGTTAAAATTAAATTAATGATCTTTAACATGCAACTGTGACAAATATGGAAAAAATATGAAATCAGGAAAAGGGAAAGAACTTTTTATCAACACTTTTGTGGTGGTTTTTCACTCTATAATTCTAAAACATGCAATATGTTTAAATCACTTTAAAAATGTAACATGTTTTTGCCCAGACTAGGACTGCATTAATCCACATTTTGAATGATCTGGCAGAAGATGATCACTTTGGTCTGATCACTTTTGATGGCAACATTTTGCACTGGAAGCGAGAACTCGTTCAGGCCAACAGCAAAAACCTGGAAAGCGCCAAAAACTTTGCAAGCAATATACAAGCTAGAGGATGTGAGGAGTTGCAGTAAACATATATATTATGGAATATGAACACTTGACAGAAAAATGTCTGGCCTGAAACTTTGTTTGTTTGTTGTTGAATTTCAGCCACAAATATAAATGAAGCAGTGTTGCAAGGAGCACGTATGCTGAATGATCATAGCAGAGAAGGTTCAGCATCTATTCTGATACTTCTTACAGATGGAGACCCAACCTCAGGTTATAATAAAGCACACATTTACATAAATGTGCAAGAATACTTCAAGAAATAGGGGATTAGATTAAACACTGTATTTAATTTAGTTATATGTTTTAAGCTTTTTTATCAAGTTTTTTTTTAGCATTATTGAGACTGTTATTTCTGACTCTATCTGGGTATATCTTGCATCTTTTCAGGGGTGACAAACCTGGAGAATATTCAGTCAAATGTAAGACAAGCTATTGCAGGGAAATTCCCACTGTACTGTCTTGGTTTTGGTTTTGATGTTGATTTTAAGTTCCTTGAGAAAATGTCGCTGCAAAATAATGGTGTGGCACGGCGGATATATGAAGACTCTGATGCTGATTTACAGCTGAAGGTAATTTTCCTTATACAGTAAATACTCTTATGATGTGATTTAAAAATCGCAGAGGATTGAAAGAAAAAACAAGAATAGTTTGTATAATGTCCACATTGTATATCAACAGGGTTTCTATGAAGAGGTGGCCACACCTCTATTAACAGACGTGACAATGATCTATGTTGGTGGGACCAATCTAACCCAGACTAACTTCAGCCAGTATTATAATGGTTCTGAGATTGTGGTGGCCGGTGAGATCACAGATAACAATATTGAAACCTTCACCCCTCAAGTTGTGGCCATTTCGGTAAAAATAGATTTGCAGGACTCATCAATTGTCATTTTCTTAAACTGTTTTCCCTGTATCTATACTGACATTACATTGCATTTGAATTGTTACAGAGTAATAGAAGAATAATATTCTCTAAATCAAATAAAACCGTGGAATCCACTGGAACAGTGTCTGATGACCGTATCCAGAGGGTTTGGGCGTACCTCACAGTTAAGCAGCTACTAGACAAAGAGTGAGTATGATATATGCCATCTTTCCTCATTTGACTGTTCCTAACAGTTTATTTAATGGTCAAATGTACAATAAAGTTGGGCTTTTAGAAAAGGCCAAAGTTATTTAATAATTTCCCTGAGGTAACATATTTACAGTAATTTCCTTATTTTGACCAGCTTTATACACGTTTCTAAGGAGCAAAGACCCCAGGTTTGATTCTGAGAGGAGTCACAAATCCCTTGGGGTATTTGGCATAAAAAGCTGCATAAAAAGCTGGCTTTTGACTGTAGTGAGACTTAGTTTCTCTTTGAATTAAACCATTTATTAACTAACTAATTAATTATTTTACTTTTTTCCTTCTTTTATTTGGGTTTTATTTATACCTCATCTAATTGTATTATTTAGTTCTAATGTCAGCACTTTTTGTCACCTGTGGTTGTTTTTAAAGTACTTTATAAATAAAGATGATGGTGATGATGATGATAAAAAGCTGCCCGATCATAAAATGTGGACCAGCTTGTGAATAAGGGAGTGGCTGAAAGTAGCTAATGGTAAAAGATTCTATCATGAAAACTACCATAAACACAGTTCAGTAAACAAGTCATGACTGAAATGATTCATTACAGAAACAAAACACATTTCAAATTGCATAGCTCTGTTTGAGGCTAACCTGTCTTGAAAATTTGTTTCATATTAGCAGGCAGCCGATGACCTAAAAACCTATATTTTACATTCTATTGAATGTATCAGTAAATTTTTCCGTTGATCTGGAAATGAGGACCAGCTTTAAAAAGAAGTGTGGCACATGAACTCACTGTTGTCACCATTTGTGTGATAATATTACACACAAATTATTGTTTTATCAATTTTTATGATTAGAATCACAAAATGGTTAGCACTGTTGCCGCACAGCAAGAAGGTCCTGAGTTCAATTCCACCATCAGGCCGGGGTCTTTCTGTGTGGAGTTTGCATGTTCTCCCCGTGTTTGCGTGGGTTCTCTCCGGGTACTCCGGCTTCCTCCCAAAGACATGCAACTTGTGGGGATAGGTTAATTGGATAATCCAAATTGCCACTAGGTGTGAATGTGCAAGTGAATGTGAGTGCGAATGGTTGTCTGTCCCTATGTGTTAGCCCTGCGACAGACTGGCGACCTGTCCAGGGTGTACCCCGCCTCTCGCCCTATGACAGCTGGGATAGGCTCCAGCGCCCCCCGCGACCCTGAAAAGGATAAGCGGAAGCGAATGGATGGATGGATGGATAGAATCACAAAATCTAATCTAATCTTTCCATTTTCTAAAAATTCCACCTATACAGCAGTACTTTAAAAACACTCAAGATGGGCCAAGGACATGCAGAAGTTATCAAGTGCACATTTAATTCTTTCTTAATGTTCATATTTATTTAATATTTTGTGGCACAGGCTTCAGTTATCGGGACCGGAGAAAGAGAAAGTAAAGAAGGAGGCTTTGGAGCTGTCACTGAAGTACAGTTTTGTGACTCCTCTCACATCTATGGTGGTCACAAAGCCTCCAGGAGAGAACACAGATGTGCTTCATAAACCAAAGGAAGGTGAAACACCACAGAGATGGCAGCCCCGTGTAGATCACTCCTTTTCAAGACAATATTTGGCTCCTAGTAGTCGCGGTTCATTTGGTGAGTATCACAAACACAAAAAGACTGAAATAAATGAAATGCCTCATAATCTCTACTTTTAGCCCTCAGACTAATGTCATTGTCAAGTTAAGGGGAAAAAAAACATATGCATCAAACTGCCATGCCCTGACTATCATCTTGTCTTTATTTTTATTTAGCACATACCTTAAACGCTTAAAGCTGTAAGCTAATGATAGTTATATAAGAGCAGATGCATGCTGGTGCAATAAGCTGTACGTTTTATGTCCAATGGATGTATGATCTGATTAGTCGACTAATCAAAAAAATAATTGGTGACTAGTCGATTATCAAAATAATCGTTTGTGGCAGCCCTAGTCCTCTCCAGGTTCCTCCCACAGTCCAAGGACATGCAGTTGGCAGGGTTGGATTAACTGATTAACTAGTAGTCGCCTGGGTGAGTAGACTAACGTCATTGTCAAGTTAAGGAAAAACCCAATGCGCATCAAACTGCCATCCACTGAGTATTGTAATACCTTTCTATCAGAGCTAGGATGAACTTTGAGCCACAGTAGCTCATCTGTTAAATCGAACCACACATGCCAGTCTTTGTTCCCCACATTTCTCAGTGATCCTAGGCCGCCCATGGCCCCATCGCTGGTTCACCACTGTTCCTTCCTTGGACCACTATTGATAGATACTAACCAGTGCAGACCGGGAACAGAGGCATCACTATGATTACAAAAATTAAGAAAAGAAACTAAAAGTTCTAAACTTCAAACATCAAAACTCACACATAATAACCACAACTGAGAATATTTACTGAAAGAGGGTTGAAAAAGGGTGAGAGACAGCCAATGTAGACAGTGCATCCGGGCCACACATACTGCAGCTGCTTTAATATGATGTAATTACTGCTTGAGGTTGTACTAACTTAATAACTATAAATACACTATATAAGTAAACCTATACTAACTAATAAACTAGGTACTGTTAGAAAACATGATATGGTGTGTGTTATGAAATGGCTGTGTGCAGGCAGGAAAGGACCCAAAGTGCAGACTCCGGAGACAAACGTAAACTACAAAACACAGCTTTAATGCTGAACTTAAAAGGATAACAAAACTGAGAATACAAAATAGGTTTACGCAAACAGAACACACAGCAAGATGAGGGTAGATCACGACACAGACAAAGAGAAACACAGGGCTTAAATACACAGAGGTAGCAATCAGGGAATGGGAAACAGGAGGGAAACACAGCTGGGGCAAATCAGGCCTAACGAGACAAAGGCAGCAAAACCAGAGACATTAACATGAGACAAGTACTTTCAAAGTAAAACAGGAAACATAACACAGAGATGCAGACTTGACCCGGGGAGACAGCAACTATGGATAACAGACAGAAAACCAGAACACTAAAACTCTAACAAAACCCACACAGAAAACCTGAACTAAGAATAAACCTATAACCCATAATATAATGAAATAAACAAAATCAAAGAACCAAAAACACAAAACACTGGGTCGACGACCCAGGCACCCTAACAGTGTGATACAGCGGGTCCAGAGATTGTCGTTCAGAGCCATCTATATTGCACATCACACCACATTCAACGCAGCTTACAACTCAGCCCCAAACCCCAATTCACTGTGTTTTAACACAGCAGGTGTGATTATGGATGCTGTGCAGGTGCGTCCAGCACCGCAGACCACGCCCCACAACACATGACTAACATAAGCTGTGTAACTCCGAAATGACAACACAGGCACAGCTTCTTCAAGATGGGCGCTTCGCTGCATTTATTGAACGCCGTGAAAACTACAAACATAAAACACAAAGGCTTTAAGCGCTTCAGTCTATCAAAAGTAACACTTGTGCTTTAACAACAAAAATTACCCCGTGGCCACCTGCCACTTTGGAGGTCCTAAAAGAATACCTTTACAGTCTTGTGCATTCTAAATTAAAACATAAAATAATTAGAACACCATACATTACAAATTTTCACAATATTACAATACAGTTATGGCAAATGACAAATGCCTTGTACAGCTGGTAGACTAACCCGGCCTTTGCAGATAGCTCGCTGGACTCCTTAGCGTGATTATTAAACGTGGGCTCACAGCCTATACTATCACGCCCAAACCTCGCGATAATAGCGGTGTAACAAAACTACAATATTGACCACAGAAACGTACAAGCAAGAACATTTTAACTGCTGGAACCATCTATTAAACTTCTTTATACATAAGCCATTTCTGTGACACTTACAAGCTGTGTCCCAAAATGTCAGCTGCATCCTTCGGGGGACCCGGCCTTCGCGGTCTACGTGGGCCGGGTCCTTCGAAGACCGAGAAGGCCGGAAGTGCGAGGCTGTGAAATGGGACGGTCTAGCCTTCAGATTTGCATTACCGCTGTTTCGGTGGAGTTTAATAAACTCGTCCGTCTGCTCCTTGCTATCTAAAATATAACAGGACACTGGCGTAAATTCTCGCCTGTCTCACACTTCTGTTTAATCAGTTTTCTGTTTGACGTTTATTCAGCTCTGTGAAAATTCCGGAGGAATTAATAAAGTTAATTATTAAGAAAGTTTTATTTAATCTAATAACTTTGATCTCAGCCAAACCGATTTACTCCGGAACAAATAAAACACAGAAAAAGGGTAAAAAATTACATTTTTAAGTCATCAGAGTGACTTATATATCATGTTTAACCTGAGTAGCGAAAGAGGGGGGGTCTGAAAACGATGAAGTCGGGAGTCCGCTGCTCTCGCCGGCTGGAGTGACCATTGAACCCCCCCGGCTTGCTATCGAGCGGGTGGGTAACAGACGTCTCTGAAAACGTCGGCACACTTTTGCAAATATGTGATGTCTTGATAAACCGAGCAGATATTTGATGTTTACACAGCTACTTTCTCGCCTGAAAATATGTTAAAAGTTTATTTTGTGACCCAGAAAGATTAATAAGACTAATTTTAAAACTCAGTAGCGGCCGCCATTGTTGGCAGCTGAAATTTGGCTGGGCCGTGCTATGAATTCTGGGATATGGTGGGCCACAAAGGACACACCCGACCCATCCTTCAAATTCGGGGAAATGAAGGACGCATTTGTCGGCCGCATTTGAAGGAGTCGACGAATTGGGACAGCCTTCGTTGCCTGGCTGTGACGTAATCGGCCTTCAAATGCGGCCTCCGAAGGATGCAGCCGATGTTTTGGGACACAGCTATAGACTGCTGTAAGTAAGCTCTATATAAATGGTTATCCAGTCTAGAGCACTAGGAATATTGGGTAGAACACAAACACTGACCTCAACATTGGAGAATCTCAACACCCACTCTAAAAAATGCACAACACAGAAGAACCACCTTGACAGGAAAAGACTTGGCTGTACATCTGGATCTATAGGTCAAAGGTCACTCTGTCGAGGATACCAATGTTCACATTTTGGAAGGAGAAGACAATAGATAATCTGAAAGAGGAATGAAAGCAGCCATTTATGTTCACTGTCAACAACTATCTTTGAACAGGAGGGGTTATTCACGACAATCCAGCATGGAGACCCGTTTCCAGGCAACTCAACCATCACTCACGTCTTGCGTCAGGTGAGGTTAGATGCCACAATGGTTTCACCCCAAACCTCTAGTGATAATGACCCATGCCTTTTTCACACTTGTGTGATGAGTCACATGATACATAGTCCTCTTAAGCGACCTCGATAGGGTTTAACTATCTGGGACTATCCACCATTTGATTTTAGAACTGAAGACGTTACTCAGATGAAATGTCTTCAAGAAACTTAAAGAAGTCCAGTAACTTTTCCTTCCAGTCTCCTTAGATTATCATGATCTGGATGACTGCGAACCTACACAGACATAGATTGGCAACTGTACCGTACCCTAAAACATTTTTTAAAGAAAATAACAGATTCCTAAATGTTACTGTTTGTTTCTAATCACAGATGTGATGAACAAACAATCCATTGGAGGCTATGGAGGATACAGTTTATCAGGTACAGTGCTAAACAAATTTATTAGACCATCACCCAATGCAAGGTTTATGTAACAGCTGCTCTAAATTAACAGAATTGTAACTACCAAACTCACATTCCTGAACAGAAAAATAAGTTTAGTTCTTGAAAATTATGACTTCTCTGAGAAGTTCAGTTAATTCAGTCATTTTTAAAACTAGCTTTTAACAGATTTCTCAAACTCTAGTCTCTATAAGTTCAATGTTCAAGAAACTGAACTACCTTCTAATTCAGTTGTTCTAATGATTAAAAAAAAAAGGATAATAAAAGTAAGACAAAACCTGTGTGAATAATCTAACAATATACAGTGCTGTGAAGCAACTGTTGTTGAAATTTAACAATATATACATTAAATTGCATTGCAATGAATTGAATTAACACATTTTTACTAAAAAAAACCATGTTTGAATCAACCCACATAGCAAAATTGGTATAGCCCGGATCTGGCCCACAAAATGTGCTTACACATGGCCCACATACCGCAAAGGATGACGGCCCTTTGGTGGCCCAGATCTGGTTTGCCAGATGTGGCCCAGACATAGGCCAGCACAAGGCCAGTTGCAGACACACTGGTGGTCCTGTGCTGGCCCATGTGTGGACAACCTCTGGTAAACCTGGTCTGGGCCACCAAAGGGCCGTCATTCTTTGCGGTATGTGGGCCATGTGTAAGTTGTGTGCAGCCATGGGCCAGTTGTAGACACACTGCACAGAACAGTTTCAGGTCTGGCCCCAGATGTCGGCCTAATGTGTACCTTAATCAAGCCATGTAATAATGTCCTGGAACATGCAAAACAGTGCAAAAGTAACATGACAAAACTCTGTTCATAAGTGAATGGACTGACTCTTATATAGCACTTTTCTAGTTTCCCAGATTACTCAAAATGCTCCATACAACAGGCCACATTCAGCCAATCACACACTTTCTCTAAACTGAGTGCTTCCTCACAAACCTGTCAAACCTGCACTTGAAACATTGGCTACAACATGGCATTTGGCTGCAACATGGCATTTGGGTCTTCTAACTAAAATAGGAAAATAGGAACATAAATAGTGCCATCATTGCCAGAGGTCGCCCACATTGGTTGACAAACACCCTACCATGACACCGGTCAGTCAGAAGTGCCAGCTTGATGCTGGATCCAGGGAAGACCTGTTTTCTATGAGCCTGGGCCACAGAACCCAAACCACAATCGATGCCATGCCATCACATAGACAGTGCCATCTCTGCCAGGCCTGGCCCATGTCTGGATGACATACGTCCTATCATGCCAGAGGTCGGTCAGCAGTGCCGGCTTGATACCAGATCCGGGCCAGACCTCCTTGCTGTGTGGGAACAAGAAAAAGGGACCTTGTGTATTATTTTGGGCCATTCGGCTAGTTAAGTATTATATATAAATCGAAATAAACATGTTTCTTAATTTCATGTTATCAATTTGTGTTTTTGTTGTTTCAGGAATCTCAAACACACGTACTCGTGCCGTACAAGGTATGATGTGACACATACTGCAGCTGCTTTAATATTATGTAATTGCTGCTTAAGGTTGTTAATGCGTAGTTTACTGGGTTTCCTAACGTCTATTCTTCTGATGAAGGATTCACAGCCATAGAGCTTTTCATTAACATTTTAACTGGAAATTACTGACTTTTTTGCTTAAACTTTCATTTTTAAGATATTATATTACAGAGTGTAAAACGTAAAAATTCGAACGTAAAAGTATCGAATTTTCTGGATCGTTCCGCACGTCCCTACCCCTCAGTCAGTGAGTGAGATGGTAGACAGCGTCGAGGAGAAGAGTGTGAAAACACATAAATATGATTGACACACATAAATAAAGCAGCAACTGGCTGCACTTTAAAGAAGAAGCAGATGACTAACTAACTAAGAGGAGACACTGCAATGTCAACCTACACTGATGAAATACTGTTCGGCTACTGAGTTTGGTTCTGTTTCTGTTATGTGAAAAAACCTTTTTGCAGTGTTTTGTTTTTGTGTTAAATTAAAATGAAAATTTTCATGAAAATATTAAACAAAAGTAAGAATACCTGCTTTTGCAACAGAACAACAAAATTAGGCAATTATAAGGCTTCTCATAAAAACAATGAATGCAAAAGGGTTTATAAACACACAAAGCATCCATCTTTGCCAAGTAGGGCTAAAATATGAGGCTATAGATAATAATAAATTAAGACCCGTTTGGGAGCCGTGTCACAAGAGCCAGCTCTCTGAAAAGCTGAACTTCCCATCACTACAAACCTGACACTGAGTTTTGAGATTCAATATAATACGTGTTTTTATTTATTTAAAGCATGGGTTAGTTTCAGGGTGTGTTTATTAAATCAATATGCAACATAAGGATTTTAAATATTGGTGTATGTAATTCGTGTTGTTTAAATGTATTCAACGTCAATACATAAATCTGAATTGCACTGAATTGAATGAAAAACGTGTATGAATTGACAAGAAAAAGGGACCTTGTTTATTACTTTATTTTGGCAAGTAATAAATGAACATGTTTCTTAATTTCATGTTATCAATTTGTTTTTGTTATTTCAGGAATCTTAAAAGGAATGAATATTGGCCGTCAAGGTATGATGTGACAAATATTGCAGCTTTTCTATTAAGTTTGTACTAAATAAATTAACTATCTTAACTATGTAAATACAAAAAAATACAATATAATTAAACTTGTACTAACTATTAAACTAGTTACAGGCAGAAAACATGAGTAACATAGGCTGTTGTCAGTAAGCTCTATATAAATGGCAGTCCAGTATAGAGCACTAGAAATAATGGGGAAAACACAAGGAAGGATCTGGGAACAAATTGGCAGAATAAACACTAAAGACAGCAGTGCAGCACAACAATGAACAAACATTATCCCAGACACTGAGAGCAATCATTGTAAAATGGAAACACAAGGCTAGCACAGCTAAACTTAATCAGGGATAAGACAAGGGAAGTAAAGCTGAATACAAAGCATAATAGACAAAAGACTACAAAAATAAAATGGGAACACAAAAAGGCCTAACACAGAAACAGACTATTAATGAGAAACATTTTACATAAAAAAAAACATATCAATTCATACAATATTCTATTTTTATTGTGTTTTTACAAGAAACCATCTTGAATCTACAATACTTTTTCTTGTAGATTCAAGATGGTTTTTTGTCCTCTTTTTAAACTTTATTTTAGTCACGATTGCTTTGGGTTTATTTATATATAAATATAAATGAATATGTTTCTTAATTTTAATTAATCAATTTGTTCATTATTTTGTTGTTTTATGAGTCATTAGCATTCATGATTTGCAACATTGAGGTATGTTGTGGCACATAATGCAGGTGCTCTATTAAGACATAATTACTACTAAAGTTTGTACTGACTTATTCATTATAAATACACAATATATAAATGCATGCTAACTAATAAACTAGATACTGTGAGAAAACATGACTAATATAGAGTGCTGTACTAATGTTGTCAGCAAGTTCTTTTTTTCTTTTTTTTTCTTTTTTTTTTTTTGGCCTGTCCCGTTTGGCTCTTTTGCCATCAGAATTGTTGTCTAAAGGCAAAGAAAGATGCCCAACGGATTTACTTTACCAAACTGACCATCCCAGCCTTGCCGTAATGGTCCATTTGATTCACCTTTTATTGTTTATTTTATTTTCACTTACTGAATACGGGACAGACTTGACTGGGGGAAAGAAGGGGAGAAAGAAAGAGGGAAAGAGAAACAGCTGAGAAGAGGGACGGGGGAGAAGGGCAAAAGACAAAAACCAACAGAACGGGCAGAGAAAAAAAAATTCATATATCAATCACCTGGATCACCTGCTGAGAAAGAAAAAAGAAAGCAAGCAGAAGAGAACAAGAGTAATAGAATAAACAACATCACAATGATATATGGGAATATGACAGTAAATACTAAATGTTAAACATTATTGTGCAGCACATAAGATCAACAGAACACAGTGTGCTTTGAGGTAGGAGCCAAAAAGGGTGTAGTTTGTGGGTGTGATCACCCGTGTGTACACCTGTGAGCATGGACGCGCTTGTTTTTTTTTTTTTAAAAGGTTCCTTCATGTAATAATCTGCTAGAAGGTGTGGGGGGGCCACAGCCCCATTCTCCAGGGCGTGAAGCAGGTGTGGAGGAGATCAAAACTCCAGACATCCAGAGGCCCCCAGAACACAAGAGACCAAGGAAGACCAACAGAGGGGCAGCTGCGCCACTGTCCCGGAAAGAGCTGAGGAGAGTCCCAGATGAGGGCTCACTCAGCAGCCGCGGAGCAGAAGCCAGGGGGAGTTGCAGTGACGCGCCCGTGAGCTCCGCCGGCAGCCAGCTGCGCCTGAGTGACCGAGCCCCAGGCCGAGAGGCCGGGGACACCCCACCTCCGAAGTGGCCCGAGCGAGCCCCAGGCTCCAGGCCCCGATAAGCGGCCGCCAAGGAGTGAGCCGGTGTGTACCTGGACGCCCATCCCCGGACACAAAGAACCACCAACGCACCGATGTCTGAGGGGGTCCGCCACTGGCAGGGGAAGTGGTGGTAGGGGGAGATAGGCCTCCAAACCTTGGAGGGCCTGAGATGTCCCCAGAGAGGTGGCGCCTGACACCCAACCTGACATATAGACACAGACATACAGGCACACACAGATACAAACATCCATTCCCACCCTCATGCTCTCATATGCACTTACTCCACACTCAACCAACGTGGAGACAGACATAAAGAGACGTTGTACACACGATCACACTCCCCAAGCGTACTCTACAAACCGGGTCTAGGTGCCCTCGCCCCTGGAGGGGGGAACTGCACTCAGACCCAGGTGGTGTTTCCCTTTTCCCTGCGGTGGGGGGAGGCAGACCGCCCCAACTCCGCAGCAGCAGGGAGGCTCCACACTCCAGACCGCAGTCGGACGGCCAACTCCTCCTCCTAGCCCCCCTGCTCCAGCAGGTCGCAGAGAACGGGGGTGAGAGAAGACTCCAAACCTCCCTCCACCCGCTCATTGTAATGTTGATGCATGTGTGTTCTAAGGTGCATTTAAAACCCAGGAGGGCATGGAGCTACCTGCCAGAGAGCAGCAGGTAAGCGCATGGTCCCTCCTGCTAGCCCTCAATGTCTACGTGTATTTAAAATTGAGAGGTGGGCAACGATGCCAGGGGTGGGGTGTACACCCTGATGGTACTTTGGACTCCGTGTATCGTGCCCACCCCCAAGATCCTATATGTATGTGTAATGAGAGTGTGAGTAATGTGAATGTCTAAGTTGTGGGATAAAATTGAGGCAGAGGCAGCCAGAAGGGGACAGAGGGGGGGGGGGGGGGGGGGGGTAGCCTCCTCTGCACCCTGGTGACATACCCCTACTCCAAGGCCCTGCATGTGTGGGTGGTTGTGGTGGAGCGGGAAGAGGGAGGCAGCTGGAGATGGGGAGGGAAGGAAGGGAGGGGCAAGTGACCCCTCCCTGGGGCCAGCTCCCCCGCTGACCCCAGTAGGCACCCCCATACTCCGCGACCCGCCAGGGAAAGGGGGCCCAGGCCCATCCAGACCGGGCCCAGTGCAGCAGCGCCGCCCGGCCCCACAGAGCCCGGGACAGTCCACCCAACCCCACCACAGAGAAAACTGCACCCACCCCACCATCCACTCATCTTCCAGACTACATAAGACAATAAACACCCAGGCTGAGATCTTCCTCCACCTCTCCTGTATCTCCCCCTCCTGCAGAGGGAGCTCCTGAGGAGAGGAAAGCTCCTGCAAGATGTGACAATCTCCCCCACCAGTTGAAGAGCCCCCCAGGTGGCTCGACGCACCGGCGGCACCCTGCTCCAGGGCTGGGCCCCCATGCACCCACCCGCCCACAACCCCGGCAACACACCAACCAGGACCCAAGCCCCCGAGGCCCAGTCCGGGTCCCAGCCCAGAGACGGAGCGCCCCCAGAACCTCACGCCCATCCCGGACCCACCCAGGGCCAGCCAGGCTACCAGGTCAGTAACCCACGTCCGTCAGCACAGACCCTCCCCTAGCCCCGCTGCACGCAGCCGCGAGGAAACAGTCACCAGAGAGCCAACAGAGCCCCTAACCGGACATGACCGCTACCCCGGGTTGAGCCCCCCAAGGAAGATGCCTCCGGGGAACCCCCCGACGCCCTAAGCCTGTCCCTACCCCCACACCAATCACAACAGTGAAGGCGGGACCAAACTATGACCCCCCACCCCCACTAGGTGATGGAGCTGATCAAAGGAGCCCAGAGCAATTGATCTGATGTGGTGGCAGAGGCTGTATCAAGACTAATGTAATCTAATAGATAATTTCTATATTGGTTAGAATTAAGATTATTTTTATTTTTCCAGTTCATGAGGACTGTTTTCTTGGCTATGCATAGGGCAGTGAAAACCATATGGGCGATATTCTTTTCTGAAGTGACATTATCTAAGCTGCCCAACAAACACACTAAGGGGGAAGTTGGAATGTTACATTTCAGACACTTCGATAAGTCTTCACATATCTCGCGCCAAAACTTCTGAACTGGTGGACAGAACCAAAGAGCGTGGATATAATTGTCCGGTGAATTGGTTTGGCAGTGTGAGCAGTTGTTGGTAGACGTAAAGCCCATCTTGAACATCCGATGACCTGTATAGTGTACTCTATGTAATATTTTGTATTGAATTAATTGAAGACTGGGATTTCTAATTAGATGAAAGGTTTTTAAGCAAATCTGAGACCAGAAGTTTAGGTCTAAGTTAACTGATAAATCCGCTTCCCATTTTGCAATAGGAAGTGATATTGATTCATCTGTTTTAGAAAGCATTCTGTATATTTTGGATAGTAATTTGGGGGGTTTAAGAGTAAGAAATTGAACCACACTTGGTGGTGTTTGTAGTTCAACTTGACCCGGTTTAAATTTCTTTTTTACTATGGATTTAATTTGTTGATATTCTAAAAATCTTTTCTTGTTGATCCCATATTGTGTAACTAGTCCGTCAAATGAAATAAATTCTGTTCCTTCTAGTATATGTTCTAAATATTTGATTCCTTTATCACTCCAATCTGAAAAGTTTATCATATTATTGTTTTGTAATATGTCAGGGTTGTTCCAGATAGGTGTACGTTTGCATGGGATTAATGAAGACGCCGTCAATTTTAGAAACTCCCACCATGCTGTCAGAGAAGAGCTGATGTTGATGCTTTTAAAGCATTCATGTCGTTGGATGTTTGAGCTGATAAATGGTAGGTCTGAGATCTCTAGATTATTGCAGAGTGCTTGTTCTACATCTAGCCAAGGTTCATCTAAGAGGGTGTGTTTTAGCCATCCTGAGATAAACTGAAGCCTGTTGGCTAAGAAGTAGTGCTGAAAGTTAGGCAGTTCTAGTCCTCCTTTATCCTTGGTCTTTTGTAGTGTTTTTAAGCTTATACGTGGGGGTTTATTTTTCCAAAGGAATTTGGACATACATGAATCTAGAGATCTGAACCAATCTTGTGGCGGTTTAGTTGGGATCATTGAGAATAAATAATTTATTTTTGGTAAGACCATCATTTTTATAGCGGCAACCCTTCCCATGAGTGATATGGGTAGACATTTCCATCTAGCCAGATCATCTTCTACCTTCTTTAAAAGTGGGATATGGTTTAATTTAGTTAGATCTGCAAGCTTGGGAGAAACATTAATACCTAAATATTTTATATTTCCCGATTGCAGTGGTGTAGAAGAGGAATTATGGAAGGAGCAATTAATCGGTAGGACTGTAGATTTTGACCAGTTAATTGAGTAATCTGATATTCTTGCAAAAGAGTTTATCAATTCAATCACCCCAGAGATATTGGTTTGTGAATTTTGGAGAAAGAGTAACACATCATCCGCATAAAGGCTGATTTTATGTTCCACGTTCTTGCATTTTATGCCCTTAATTACTGAATTCTGTCTAATTGCTGCTGCTAGTGGTTCAATAAAAATTGCAAATAGTGAAGGGGAGAGTGGGCATCCCTGCCTGGTGCCCCTCAAGAGACAGAAGCTGGAGGATGTCTGGTCATTTGTTCTAACACAAGCTGTTGGGGAATTATATAATATTTTTAACCAGTTTATGAAAGAGGATCCAAAACCAAATTTGTGTAAAGTTGCAAATAGAAATTTCCAGTTAACTCTGTCAAATGCTTTTTCTGCGTCTAAAGAGAATATTGTAGTTTCTAGGTTTTTACTGTATGAGTAGTCTATCAAATTAAGTAATCTACGTGTATTTGTTGATGAGTGCCTACCTTTTATGAAACCAGTTTGGTCAGGATGAATTAAGAGGGGGGTTATTTTCTCCAGTCTCTTTGAGAGAGCTTTGCAGATTATTTTAAGGTCTACATTTATAAGGGATATTGGACGATAGCTTGAGGGATATACAGGGTCTTTGCCTGGTTTTAGCAGGAGATTAATGTTTGCAGAATTCATATTTGATGGAAGTCTGCCCTTTTCTTTAATTTCCAACAACGTTCTGTAGAAAACTGGTGCTAGAATCGACCAGAATTCTTTGTAGAATTCTGCAGGAAAGCCATCTGGACCTGGAGCCTTATTATTGTGCATACTTATCAGGGCTTCCTGGAGTTCACCTGGTGTCAGTGGTGAATCCAGTGCCATTGCTTGAGTGTCCAATAATTTTGGAAGAGTTATGTTGTCCAAAAACTGATCAATTTCTTTTTTAGATGGGTTTATTTGTGGTGAATACAACGTTTTATAGAAATCCCTGAAAATGTTGTTTATTTGTATCGGTTCATATAATGTGTTCCCAGATGAATCTTGAACAGCACATATAGTTGTTTTTTCTTTATTTATTTTTAGCTGGTTTGCTAGAAATTGACCGGATTTATTACCATGTTCATAATTTTGTAGGCGTAGTCTTTGTACTAAGAATTTTGTTTTTTTATCAATTATCTCATTTAATTCTAGTTTTGTTTTGCGTATTTTGTTCAATGTTTCCTGATCTTGGTGGGACGCGTAGGCTTCTTCTAGTGATTTGATGTTTTTTTCTAATTCCTGAATATTTTTGTTTTCTTTTTTCTTTTTATGTGATGAGAAAGAAATTATTTTACCTCTCATCACAGCTTTCCCTGCTTCCCATAGAACAGAAGCTGATGTTTCGGGAGTGTCATTATAGTTCAAATATGAAGTCCACTCTTTTTTAAAATATTTAATAAAGTCTTCATCTTTAAGTAGTGATATATTAAATCTCCAGTTTTTTCTTGGCGTAGTATTATTCTTGTGCATTAGTGTTAAAGATACAGGACCATGATCGCTGACAGCTATAGGGTGAATCTCAGTGTCTGAAATGTCGTTCAGCAGTGAGCTGCTGACCAAAAAATAATCCAGACGAGAGTAGGAGTGATGGACATGTGAGAAAAAAGTATATTCCTTACTGGTGGGGTGAAGGGAGCGCCATGCATCGCAAAGACCAAAGTCGCTCATATATTGTTTGATTATATTTGTGGACTGCCAATTACGCTGAGTTCCCGCTGTATTGAGCCTATCCATGTCTTCATTTAGTCCAAGGTTGAGGTCACCTCCAAGAACAAGTGTGCCATCTAAGTGTTCAGAGAGTGCACTGAAAAAACCGTGAAAGAATGAGGGATCATCAACATTTGGACCATATACACTTGCAATACATAGCTTTTTATCACGTATAGATAGTTTAATGATTAAGAATCTGCCCTCTGGATCTATAACTGTATCGAGTACTGTGAAATTAATATTTTTATGTATTAAAATTGCTGCTCCCCTTTGTCTAGAATTATAACAAGCTGAGAACACATTAGGAAACTCAGGTGTTTTAAGTTCATTCGAACCTCTAAGAGGTCTGTGGGTCTCTTGTAATAGGACAACATCTGCCTGTAGTTTTTTGAGTTGGTTAAATATTTTTAACCTCTTTTCTCTGGAGCCAGCTCCATTTATATTCCATGTAATGAACCTCAGTGTACCCATAGATGTTTGTGTATAACTAGGGATGTATGCTGTGTGCGTCGCTTAGACAGGTGGAGAGAATACGTCACTTGTTCATAAATAAAGAGAAGGAGAGAGAGAAAAAATGTGTGGCGAGATGCTCCCTGAGTCTGACTTTGTGTATGCATAGTTACTAATATGAGTAGGCTTGGCTTAAGTGTGTGTGTATCTTATATGACTGTGTGCGCTGTCTGACTGATGTAAATGTGCTGCCGTTGAGCGCATGGTGCGTATGTGTCGAAATAAAGGATGTTTGTGGATGAGTGTCGAAGCAGGTGATCGAAGCAGTGAAAGGAATAAAGAAAGAAACCAAGGACAGGGGTGAGCAGCATAAAACCAAGAGGGGGAAAAGAGAGGAGGGGAAAAAAAAAAAAAAACCGAGAAGAAAAAAAAAACAGAAACAAAACGTAAACATTCCAATTAAATCACTGACGGAGAGTGACGGTGTTAATTCTGCTATGAAATCACACTTTAAGATGCGATTTGATACTGGTAAGTTAAACAGATGTTAATGCAAGTTAGTGTGAGTGGATAGGGAAATGGTGTAGCTGATTCTTATCTGGTGTGAGGTTAATACAGCCACGGAGTGATGTTGGGGTCGCGGTGGAGCTGTCCGTCCACGTACAGCCGGTCCACAGCGATGACAGCGCGGGAGCCCTTCTGGATGAAGCCGCGTCGGATTGGGAAGAGGACCCTGCGTCGTTCCAAGATCTCTTTGGGGAACTGGTCGTTCACGCTGAAGTCCGTTCCTTTTAATTCCCTGCCGCGGCTTTTCACATGTTGCTTTTGTTTGAAGTGGCCGAATTTGGCCACGATAGGACGTGGTCTCCCGGCCGTAGCCCGAATGGGGCCGAGGCGATGTACCCGATCGAAGACGATGTTCTTCACAGTGTCCTCCGGCAGCTTCAGGTGGGTTTTGATGAAGCTTTTTACCGTGGTCTCCGCGTCCTCTCCAGCGGCTTCTGGAATACCAGAAAATACCAGATTATCACGCATGCTACGAGCTTGTAGATCGATAACTGTTTCTTTTATTTTTTATTTTCTCTATTGAGCTGGGTAACATTATCTGTGAGACATTTCACCGACTCCCTTAGCGTGGCATTTTCAGCAGCAAGCGTTTCCACCTGCTGCTGGCTGTACTCCAGGGATTCTCGCAAGCATTTAAATTCTCGGTGAAGAATCTCCACCAAGGACAGCCTTGCGTCGAAACTGGACAATCGCTTGTCGATTGACTCCAATATGTCGGCAATATCTTTGCCGGCTGGCGATGTTGAGCCGGGGGAATCTGCCGGGCGTTGTCTTTTCGACGACGGCGTCTCAGCTTTGGCCGGGGAAGCTGCACACGGGGTCTTCTTCATCACGAGATCCTGAAAGCACTGATCGATGTAATCTTGGAGAGTCTCTAAACTCTCCTCGTTGTTCTCCAGGGTGTTGGAGATTATTTAGACAAATAGTGTTAGTTATAAGACAATTGATAAGTGTATTTGGTAATGCTGAAGCTTAAATGAATTTGTTCAAATCTAAACTACCATTTGCTTTAATTTTCCGCCAAAATCTCCGGCGTCTGACGTCAGTTACAACATGAGTCGCTTACCTTGTCCGTCACTTCCGTCACTTACTCACCTGCTCCGTCACTTCTCACCTGCTCCCTCACTTCTCACTTATAAACACAGTTATATTTTTTCTTGTCAGCAAGTTCTATATAAATGCATGTTAATTTTTTAGACTCATTCCATCTTACATTATCAGATTTTTTTTTTCTTCTGCTCAACCACATCTGATTTTCCCAAAATTGTTATGGTTTAAATCTATCTATCTATCTATCTATCTATCTATCTATCTATCTATCTATCTATCTATATATATATATATATATATATATATATATATATATATATATATATATATATATGTGTGTGTGTGTGTGTGTTCTTCTCATGTTTGTGTGGGTTCTCTCTAGGGCTGCCACGATTAGTCGACTAGTCACAATTACGTCGACTATCAAAATCGTCGACGACTGATTTAATAGTCGAAAAGACGCAGTAATAAGATTTAAGAGTGTAATAACGGACTGAAACAGAAGATGGCAGCACTGCATGTACAAGGATGCCAGCTGCCGTTAAACCCCAAAGAAGAAGAAGTTGTGTCCCAGAATTCATAGCGCAGGCCAGCTCAGTTTCCAACAATGGCGGCAGCTAGCTAGTTTTAATATTACTCTGATTATTCTCTCTGGGTCACAAAATATATTTAACATATTTTCAGGCGAGAATGTAACTATTTAAACCTCAAATATCTGCTCAGTTTATCAAGACACCACATATTTTCAAAAGCGCTCCGACTTTTTCCTAGCTGGGGGCAAGGCGCACTCGAGCCCGTGAGAACACTGGACTCCCGGCAAATCGTTTTCAAACCCACCGCTGTCTTTCGCTACTCAGGTTAAACATACATAAGTCACTTAGATAACTTAAAAATGTTATTGTTTGGCCTTTTTTTTTAGTATTTTATTTGTTCCTGAGTAAATCGGTTTGGCTGAGATTAAAATTATAGTTTTTACACAGCTGAATAAGCAGACGACTGATTATCAGAAGTGTGAGATGCTCGAGAATATACTCCGGTGTCCCGTTATATTTTAGATAGTAAGAAGTTTATTAAACTTCACCGAAACAATCTGCAAATTTCATTAAAATTTAACAAACTATCATCTTGTCTTTATTTTTATTTAGCACATACCTTAAACACTTAAAGCTGTAAGCTAATGATAGTTATATAAGAGCAGATGCTGCTGGTGCAATAAGCTGTAGTTTTACGTCCAATGGATGTATGATCTGATTAGTCGACTAATCGCAAAAATAATTGGTGACTAGTTGATTATCAAAATAATCGTTTGTGGCAGCCCTAGTCCTCTCCAGGTTCCTCCCACAGTCCAAGGACATGCAGTTGGCAGGGTTGGATTAACTGATTATTTTAAACTTAAACTGTCCATAGGTGTGAATGTCAGTGTGAATGGTTGTCTGCCTCTCTGTTTCCCTTTCATAAAACAGCCACCCTTCCACTGGGGCCATTTCTGATCAGGCTTAGAACCTTAGAACCTCTAAGGATACTTCTAAATTGAAGACCGTTCAGAATGTTTTTATTTATTTTTTTCAGTTTATTAATGGGATAATGTACCTGTAATACTATCGGAGACTATGGTAAATTTTTACAACTACCTGCAAAAGGCTAATGGGGTAGGTTCTCAGTCATCCAGGTCATGGTAGTCTAAGGAGCTTGGAATCTAAGTTAATGGACTTCTTTAAGTTTCTTGAAGATGTTTCACCTTTCATCTGAGAAACGTATTGAGTTCTAGAACCAAATGAGAATTTTCACCAAGCATGACATCCCAGTCCACTTCAGACCCAGCCACACCTCTACATCACAGAATCCAAACAGCCATACTATAAACACATGACATAGAAGAGCCATCTTGATGGGACAAGACTTGGCTGTACAACTGGATCTAAAGGTCAAAGGTCACTCTGTCAAGGATGGCAATGTTCACATTTTGGAAACAGAAGACAGATAATCTGAAAGAGGAGTAAAAGAAGCTATTTATGTCTACTGTGAATGACCATCTTTGAACAGAGGGGGTTGCTTACAACACCAACTGTCTGCCACCTACAAACCAGCTTTGAGATCCCTTCCCAGCTCACGCCCCACTTACATCTAGCATCAGGTGAAGCAAGGTCCCACAGTGGTTTAACCCAAAAACCTCTTGTGATTATGACCCATGCCTTTTTCACACTTTGGCTCATGTGATGAGTCACATGATTAATAGTCCTCTTAAGGGACCTCCACTAGGGTATAAATGCAACCAGGAGATGACGGACTAGAGCAGCGCAGATACTGAAGGACCCGTCCCATCCTGGCAACAAACTGTTCCAACTTCTGCAATCCGGTAGAAGTCCGATTGTCTATTCTTATTTAAGTCACGTAATGTACAGAATTCACCTGAAAAAGGATTCTCTGGTCGAGGTACAGTGCTTAACAAATGTAATAGACCATCACCTGATGCAAGGTTCATGTAATTGCTACCATAAAATTAACAGTATTGGTAACTACCAAAACAAATCTGTTTAATGGAATAATTAATACACCAGTATGTGCAAGCTATTTAATTAAAATAATATTGTCAATGCTAAAATATAATCATTAATATTATCCCTGAATTTTCAAATGTACTCTTACAAAAACATACAAAAGTATATAATAAAAACAGATATTTCCTTCTTATATGTTACTGTTTCTTTTTAGTCATGCAACAGCACACCCCCAGAGGAGAGAGAGGAGAGAGAGGAGAGATTGGACATCCTGGAGCAGGTGAAGTGCTTAACAAATTTATTAGATCACCCAATGCAAGGTTTATGCATCTGCTGCTTTAGATTAACAGTATTGGTAACTACCAATTTTTTATTTTTATTTATTATTTTTTCAAATGTACTCTTTTACAAAAACATGCAAAAAATAGTATTTCATAAAAGCAGATATTTCCTTCTTATATGTTACTGTTTATTTTTAGTCATGGAACAGCACACCCCCAGAGGAGGGAGAGGATACCTTGCACCAGGTGAAGTGCTTAACAAATTTATTAGTCCGTCACCCAATGCAAGGTTTATGTAACTGCTGCTTTAGATTAACAGTATTTTGCAGCACTATATACATATGAACAGTATTCAAAAAACATCAAATGTATAAATATATAATGGGGGAAAAACAAATAGGGTTATATATTTACTGTGTTGGTTATTGCACGTTAATTAAATATTACACAGTAGTGATGGTAAAGAGTGTAGTCTGGGTGTAGAGGGTAGTCCTTGGATTGGGAGGTGGTATTGTATTGTCAGTGCAGCGTGGTTATGGCTTTTTGGAAGAAACTATTTACGCTGCATCTGTAGTGTTTCCCTGAGTGAAGCAGGTTGAACAGGTCAAAACCAGTGTAGGAGCTGTCTTTGATAATGTTTGTCAACAACATTTCTAACAAGTTGAAGTGCAAAAATTAGAATTTATGTACAAACTATGTTTACAGACTGACACTGAGTTGTGAGACTCAATATATACGTGTCTTTATTTATTTATTTAAAGCAGTGGTTAGTATCAGGATGTGTTTATAAACTCAATATGCAACATAAAGACTTAAAATATTAGTGTATGTGATTAAATGTATTTACAGTTGTTCTCCCTGATGTCCAACCTGCTGTTGTTCATCTTTCACGTGATACTACTACTCTGGAATCCACTGATGGTATTGTATTGCCTTGATGTCATTCAGGTTGATAAAAAAAAATAATAGTAATTGTTTTGGTTTGGTTTCTTTTGTTTGTTTGCTTTTTTTGTATTGCAAGTTCCAAACAACCCATGATGTACTCAGATATGCAGCAAATTACATACTTTTTTTCTGGAAGGAAACTCCAAACATGGGCTGTTTTTCAAATCTCTTCATTAACCATAAAACAAAAAGAAAAGCAAACAAAATTGTAAGAATAATATGTTATATAAATCAGGCTCTGCATAGTATGTATGAACAATTGTGTATTTTTTGGATTCCTGGCTCAGGGGTTATAAAGCACATTTTGGGTAGAAAACCTGGGGTGAATATTTAATTTCACTAAAAATGTTCTAACACTGTGTACCTCTGTATCTCTAGTTCCTGTACTCCACAGGTTTTTGCTAAAAGCTGAGAACCAGACTGTTCCACTATGCTTTGATGTCAGTGGACCTGTCCGCCTTAAACTTCTTCACTATCCCAGCAGGGGTCAGTAGTGTTAGCTTTTTCCATCCTAATATTTCTTTTCAGTGTAATAAAAACTGTTACTCTTCTTTCTCATTGTTATTTTCATATGAAAACTCCAGTTTGTGGTATAAGATGAGCATTTCTCTTTTCTTCTAGAACTGTCTGTAAATGGTGAGCTTGATTCAGTTACAAATGGAGGCTTCAGCAGAATTTTCATACACGTCAAAGACAGCCAACATGTTGAGATCGACACCAACTGGGTCACTGTACGAGATGGACAGACAGTGACATATTACACTGGACAGGATCGCATTACAGCTGGAAGGTGATGTTGTATTATCATGGTCGAGACTCGTGCTCTCAGCTTTAAGCACAGATGTGTGACCTTATTCACCTGTGTTACCAAGATTTACATGAGAAGACTGTCTCTCTCAGCACCTATATATGTTAGCTGACATCTCTGAGGCTGAAACCCCTAAAAAGTTTGTTTTTTATTTTGTGTTGATTATTGAACAGATGGGATATGATTTTAGTAAGGACAGATCGTTTGAAAGCACCGGTAAGATTTATAAGTAAAGAGTATGAATTATAAGCTATTTGGTGATTAGACATAGTGTAACAGATCAGAGTCAATGTTAGGAGGGTACATGCGAATGGTGGATGAGGTAAAGCAATTGGAAGAGGTGGGTCACATGAAGGAGTCCGAAAAGCAAAATGATAAGAGGCTGTGAGATTTAAAACACACAGAACAGAGATTAGCTGGCTCAGAAAAGGAAAGCGAAAGCAGGAACATGATTGTTTCTCACATGAGTGGATTTGAGTAAAGCCCAAATGCACGAGAATACAGGCAGACGAGTGCATACAGATTTTTACTTTTTATGCTGAGGTAGACTACAAGCCATACACTTATATTTATTTACAGACTTAAGTTTACTTATTAGAAACCAAGCCAGTGCTAGCACTGTGTCAGACTGAGGACCTATCCTGGGTGTACCCCAACTCTCAGGAATAGGCTCCAGCTCCTATCATGGATAAGTGGAAGAAAATGCATTGATGGATGCAAATAATTATTTGTTCAGGCCATGAACTGAAGTACAGAATGAAAATGGCAGGGGCAGACATGAAGTAGAGTTTGTCATGAATTGACTGTCATAAATTCACTTTTACAAAAGATGCTAACATTAAAGTCCCTGTACTTTATGCACTGCACTGCTGTTTAATCAGAGCAGGCTAAATTCATCCAAGTAGCATGATCTGTGCAGGTGCTTTATACAGCTTTAAAAAAAAGTTGAGTAACTCCATGTTTTTCCAGTGTGACAGTGATTGTGCGCAACAACGAAATAGACGTTGCCACTGGAGACATGCGAATGGTCATCATAGTTCATGAGAAGAATGGTCGAAAAATCCTTTGGCCAGTTTTAAGACAGCGTCCCTCGGACAACAATGCTGAAGGACTTTTAGGTGAGTGAAAAGCTGTGTGTGTGTGTGTCCTTGCTGCATTGGTTTTCAATGTTGCTTCACTCTCTCTTTCCAGCTGTAGAGGCTGCAGTTTATGAGGAGGTACAGCAAGCTCCTGTCAGAAAACTAAAGATTAAAAACCAGGAGGCAGACGTTACTGGGTATATATTCTTTTCTTTTTTGTATTTATGTTTTTGTTTTGCTTTAGAATCCAGCCATTTCTACAAAGATTAATGATCTCTTTATTCTTTCTTTTGTAGGGAGATGGTTGTTGACTACAGCTTTGCTTCTCCTGTCACAATGAAGTGTTGGCTCACGTCTGCTGACTCTGCCCTGCAGAGACCACTGTTCCAGTTTGTCATTACACAGCTTTAACTGGCAAATATGTTGATTTATTTGAAAAATCTTTAATTTAAAAGGAAAACAAGGCAAAAACATATATTGTGGAAACTTTCTTTCCATCTGTTTCCAACATGTAGAAATATAACTGTGAATGTGGATCTAGTGTCAGACAGCATTACCAATTAAAAATAACATACATAAATCAGGATTTATGATTACCACCATCTGCCATTAACATAGCGTCCAAAATGACACAAATGCAGTTGACATGACAATAACAGGCATACTTCTACACCTTTATTTTTTAAATTCGTTGAAAAATAAAAAAATTAATTTTATAAGTTTAAACTACAGTAATCATATTGTTATAGCTAAATGTTAATCAGCTTTGCTGGCTGATCTGGAAGAGAGTTGGATTGTAGAAGGTTTGCTTATAAATAACAATTTCAAATATTTCTGAATCCTGGTTAAGTACCAGAACATTGAGAGAGAAAACTTTTTAAAACATTTCTTCTGTTTTGTCTTTAGCCTCAAACTGCAAATGACATGTAATGAGGCTGACTTGATTCAAGGATCTCTGACAAATATAATGCTGTTATTTTTCTTGCATAATTTCATGACTTCCTCAGAACAGTTTATGGAATGGATATCAAGCGAATGAATAAAGAATCCAAACTATTCCCTAACCTTGTTTGCGAGCTCTTCTGTACAACAGCTATAAGCCCCTCCTGCTGGGGAGGTTGATGTACAAGAAATTCAAAACACATTCGAGCCACCCTTGTTTCTTTGTATTTTCTTTTCAAGGAGAGAGCTAGACTTTCTTGTAAATTTTCAACATTAATAGCAACGGTTCACTGGGTTTTTTGAAGTTTCAAAGTTTTCCTTTGGACATTGGCTCCTTTTTCGCTCATTTATGTCCAGTATTACTTGACTATTTTCAAAGAAATGCTTTTTTTGTTATATTTTCTATAGCCACTTAACACTGACCTATTCCTGCATAAGGAGGCACCTAACTCAAACAATGGACCAGTTTAGAAGTCTTAGGAAAATTAAACACAGGTTTAAATGATGAGTACTTCTAATACTGCAACTACTAAATAAATTGTTATAATTTTTACTGTTATTATTACCTTTTGGTCATTGTTTATAGTTTCCCAAAACATATGTATATATAATGCTCAGATTTACAGTTTAAAATAAAACTGCATATAAAGAAAACTAAAGTACTAAATGGGAAGGAGTAGTCTTTCATCTTCTTACTTTCAAGATATTCTAATATGCCTTATCTTAGCTCCTCCATATTTGATGACAACAGGTTAAAGGACATTTTGCACAAATGACTGAGATTAAGTTAAGATAAAAAATAAAAAAATTCCCAGCATGCATCTCTACCACAACTGGTGCGGAAAGGCAGCTATTTTAATCAGTGGAGTGGAACCAAAGTCTAACAAAACGTTAGACTTTGGTTCACAATAGAACCATGACACATATGTTATATAACATACAGCCTAACTCATATAATCTGTCAACTTTAACTTGAATACTGTGAGCATGAATATTCTGTTAAATGTGTAGAGGCTATTTTATTTGTGTTGTTATGTTATGTTGACTGGAGCCTCCATGTTTTTATAGGGGGCCCTGGCCTCTCCTCCTTAGAATGTGTGGCCTTATTTAGTTCGTTGGTCACTTATTCACACCAGTCCAAACTGGGTGATGTGTCCAAGACTGACCAAGAAATACAGTGACATATCTAACTCCTAAAGAAAAGTTTAAGCAGTCTCTTCAGTCTTTTTAAACTTTGCACTGATTGGTTCTGTTTACTAAGGTTTTTTACTCCAACACCTAGACTAGAGTTTTCTTTGTTATAAGCTAAGCTATAAAAGAAAGATTTATATTAACTGTGAAATAAGTTAAATAACTCAAAGTAAAATGAGGAAAATGTCTTTCCTATGATGGAGTATTAGGCCACATTAAGAAGAAAAATATTATTTATCATTTTGAGAATAAAATTGAAGTTTCAAGATTAAAGTTGTAATTCTATTTTGAGAAAAAGAAATCTGAATGTTACAGTTGTTGTATCAAGCAAACTGTCATGGCTGCTTTACCCTCTGCAAAACGTCTTGTGTAGTTGGGTTAATGAGATCGTACTTCAGAATCGGTTTTAGTAAGAAGGAGGTTATTTCTTAGCACATAAACAGAGTGTGGAGAGGACTTTAAGGACATTAAAAAGATGGGATAGAAAGTTAGATGGAAAACTGTGGAAGAAATTCCAAATGTATTCTCAATAATGATCAATATGATCAATAATATATATTACTAATATATTACTAATGCTCCTTCATACTTTTCTACCTGTTACCAACATTAACAGAAAAAAAGGTTTATATGAATGACTCGTATAACCTCGTATTTAATGTCTTGATATATATATATATATATATATATATATATATATATATATATATATATATATATATATATATATATATATCAAGATTTGCAATAACGGTAATTACTCAGTAGAAAATGTGTGGTGCCACTTTACCTTCCAACATTACTCCTTTGCACAGAATTGACAGTAAAAAAGGTATTATTTATATACTTCTTACTGTCTTAGTGCTTTCTACCAAGCATCTTAGTCCTTTCAATGTAAAGAATGCAACAACACCAGCTTGTAGCTCTGCATGCACCTGTCTCTTCATGATACAAACCAAAAGTGAAAGTAATGTGAACACTTCTTACACTGCGCTAAAGTAACAAATACTTCACATTGGCAACCTGTTTAAATGCAATAATTTTGAAGCATTATGAATGAAAGCTAACTCCATGTTTAAGTGAAAAGAAATGAGATTAGCAAGGCTATCTGCTTTTTTTAATGGTAATAGCAGAAACTGAAAAACATAAACACAGCACAAGTTTTAAAGTGTTCAAACTTGCATGGACAGGGACAAGCAGAGTTCGGTTACACGGGTGGTGATATGCCTCACTGTTCACTCACTCTTTATTAACTGGTTCTTAAACAAAGAGAAGATGTTATCTTAAACTGGAAATTTCTGATTATTGCAGTGCATTGAAAAACAAATCGGACAAAAAATGAAATGGTAAATGCAGAAAGGCTTGAAAACTTCAGTGCCATTGTCTCACAGTGACAAAGCAAAAACACTGATATACGTTTTCTTTTCTTTTTTTTCTTCTTTTTTTTCTTCTCAAGAGACAGACACGGTTTTGAGTTTAGTTAAGCATTATGTGGTCAAACCAGTTGAGCTGCTGTGCAAGGTGTGTGCCATTGTGTTCCTCCTTGAATAATTCTCACTCAACGGGCTGCATTAGAGTGGATGAAAGACATGCAAGTAGGTGTTAAACTTGTTTATCTAGGCACAGTATACCAAAAACAGCAACACAAGGAATTTTTGACAAAGGCACAGAGAACACATTATCAAGTGCTGTCCAAAAAAACAGAACAAAAAACCCAAATAGGAACTGTTAACTGTTAAAGTAACACTCTGTGTACTGTTTAAGAATACTTTAGTCTTATAAAGGTTGAACCTTGTTCTGATTAAAAAAAAAACAACAACAAAAAACCCCAGAAAAAAACCTCCTTGTGGACTTTGAACTTTGTCGTTTGTGTTGGTTACACTGTAATCAAGAATTCGGAGCAGGAAGTTTTAGGATTATGCGCATTGCTGAGTCTCGGTTGCAGACAGGAACAGAAAGAAAGAGAGGCAGGGAGAGAGAGGGAGGGACTTGTCTTGATTCAGTACAATGACGTGCGGTGTGGTGCAATTTTCACATGACTCAAGCACTTGTGGGATACTTTGGTAAGGTGTGGAGCTGAACACCCAGTAGAAATGCACACTTTGGAGTGGATTACAACACGAGATTTTAAAGAAAGTAAGACTATTTCTCTATTAGATTACTAATTTTGCTGTAGTTTTATGTCATTATACTCCTGTCTTATCTAATGTCATACTACAGTGTTCTTATTTTTCATGTTTGAATGCGTTTTAAGCAAGGACTATTGAGTTAACAGCGAACACTGTAATGGATTTGTTAACAACACAAAGATTGCCAATGCCAGTCAAGTTGCTAGATCTAAATTGTATTGATTAAGTTATTCTGTTAAACAAAATAACTTATTTTTTTTTTATCTCTTTTTGACTAGACCATAAACAAATGTGAAACACATATTCATATATGTGGGTTTATAGTTTATCTCAGTGCCTCACTCCCTTCCTTGTACAAATAGAGTTTCTATGTGTATAACTTCCAATCTCTAACCCAGCTGATGATCAGGAAGCAGCCAAATTACTCGCTTAACAAGGTTTGAATGTTGCCCTCAGAGAAATATGCGTAGAAGAATGCTGTAGGACTGCTGCAGATACCTAAAGAAGAATGTTGGCTCTTGGATGGTCCTTCTGGTGTATTTTACTGAGTCTACACATGCCACTTCATGGCTTGGAGATTTTTGAACATGACAGCCACAAAGTCATTTGCTCACAGGTACTATAATTTACAGTGCTTAAATACACCGACAATGGCATGCCCTGTACATAAAACACAGTTTTCATTGATAGTTTATCATAATGTCCCTGAACATTTTCATTTCCTGTTTCACCAATCAAGTTATCTGTTCTTAAACATTTAATTAAAAGCAGACAAAAGGTTATATGATCAGAGTGTTTTATGTTTTATAACATAGTCATCAGAACTGCAAATATTGCCACCCAGGCTCATTCAGTAACAAGTCAAATGTTTTTCCTCCAATTTTTTTTCTCCTTAAAGGGTCTCTCTAAATGCAAGATGAAAGATGAGATGCCTGTTAATCCCAGCAAAAACACTGTGGATGTTCAGACACTAAAACCAGATTTTAAGCTCTGCTGTACGAACAAGACAGCATGTGCATTATGTTTGGTGATAGACATAGAGTTTAACATCGATCCAGATGAAGACACGGAGGATCAAGGCTCCTCTGGCTCAGAAATGGAAGAATACAGAGAAGACAAGATCACTTCACAAGGTATTTGAACTCCACTTATAAGTTCAAACATCAGCCTTGTATTAAAACAAAAGGAAACTGTAACGTGCCTTTTTATGTGATGCAATTTTTAAACTTTTGTCTTGGTTGAAGGAAAGCCACTACAGTGAGCAATGACTCTTATTTACTTGAAAGTCAGAGTTACTTGCTGCGATATACAAGCAGATGTGTTTTGGAAGCCATCCAAGTGAGATGTAGAAGAACATGTCCTGGCATGTTGGGAATCATCACTGGAATAATGAATGAGCAAATATGGAGTTTATTTGTGAAATGGTTCGTGTGAAATGAACACGTGTTTGGCTAACAAAACAACAATTTAGCTCACAATAAAAATCAGTTACATCTGATTTGCTTTTTCATAAGTCAATCTGAAGAAGCAGAGGTTTGTTGCAACGCTGTCATAGATAACAGTGGCACAAGTGAAAACCACTAGCTTCAGTTACTAATGGTTAGTAATACAATATAAGTCAAGCGTCTTGACAGATAAGACTACTGGCTTATTGTGGAAATGAAGTTTCAATTCTTTCTTATCCACACCTTCGTTTGTTTCTGTGTTACCACAGGGTCATTGACAGTATGTTATTGCACAGAAGCGTCCATGCCAAAGTGCAAGAAGGTGGTGTTTACAGTGAATAATGAAGCTCTTACTCAACAAAACCAGCTAAAGGTATTGTAAACCCCATGTACTTTGCACTGCCATTACTGCCTCACTCCCAGCATACTTGTCTCATTAACGCTGATCTGTATGTGACTTCTACAGATCTCAGTGGTGATTACTCAGTCAGATGGCTTTCCCTTTGAAATCTCCCTGATTGTCCGTAGCTCAAGTATAACTGAAAGGGTTGCTGCTCCTTCTTTTAATGAAGGTGTGTATTTTTAATTACGTTTGAACTATAAAGCTACAGCTTATTACACATCTGGCAACAGTGACATATATACCTGTTTGTTCTCAGTGTGCTCCCAGGAACTGCAGAAAACTTTACCAGAGTGTCAAGGTAAAACACACAATCAAACAATGTCCCTGTGCATTAAAGCAAAAAACAACAAAGAGAGAGAGAGAGAGAGAGAGAGAGAGAGAGAGAGAGAGAGAAAACATACCTAATAACTGACACTGATTTCCTCTTTTCAGTGCCCAAATTCACATTTGCAGTAAACTCAAAGATGAATCAAGTGGAGCTGCAGCTTGAAGACGGGAATAAGATCCCCCCCTCGATGTGCATCCAGTACGAGCAGAAAGGAAGGTGTCAGGTTAGTGATATCAGTGCCTTAATTTCATGACATTTATAGTTTGTCATTTATATTCTGTACAAAGGTTGGAAAGGGTTTGACTTTTTTTTTTAGTAAAAGAAGCAAAAACACCATTCCAAGTAAAACTGTAGCATTAAAATTTCACTTTATTTCAAATTATTAGAACGCATCAGAGGAGAAATTACTCATCATGTGGAGTTTTTCATGATGTTATATAAACACGAATAAGTATACAATCATAATATTCGATGGCTGGTGTAGGTGAAGCTAATTTTATTACTTTTAGTGTGTGTGAAGAAGGTATTTAGTTTAAGGAATAATTCGAGAATTTGAGGAGGAAATGCTTTCACTGCTTTATTAAATGCACTGCAAATAATAATAAGTAATCATTAACACTGCAAAGTAACTACCTGATAAACATAACCTGATAAATGTAGTGAATATTGTCTTCCTCTGCCCGCAAAAGTAGCTGGGCAATTAGGCAAATTGTACTAAAGTTGTACTACTCTTCGCTGAAGCCATTTTAAATGTTACTCTGCAGAGTTGGAACAGGATGACCATACCACTGTACTCCGTAACCCGCTGCATGTGTCTCCAGGTATCATCAGCTCTTTTACATGATTTCTCCTGGCTAATATCAGCAGTCTTGTGTCCCATGCAGACTTATATGACTATCATATTCACATATTCACATGTCCTATAGCTGTGGTACGAGGATGGACAAAGGTCTACACGGTCACTACAATGCCCCTTCAATAAATCTGGTGAGAAAATTTGAGCAATGTGTATTTATTTAATTGGGATGATTACCTCCTTGAAATGTAGACATCATAACTCACTATGTGTCTCCCCTAGATTCTCTAAATGAATCACAAAAGAACATATGGGAAAATATCACCGTGTCAAAGCCCCATGTACAAATGACCAGCTTTGGAGAAATGTTATCCTGGAACGTGTCTGCACCTTGCAGGCTGGATGGTAAAGTGTGGCTGCTTAAGAAACACAGTCGAAGCAGGAGTGCCTTCAGCCAACAGCTGGAAAATGGCACTGCATGGAAACAAAACATCAAGGGACTCTGGGTAAGAAGTGATACAGCCTAGTGAGGCGTGCACTCCTCTTTTTCAGACTCTTCACTATTACTATCTATCTATCTATCTATCTATCTATCTATCTATCTATCTATCTATCTATCTATCTATCTATCTATCTATCTATCTATCTATCTATCTATCTATCTATCTATCTATCTATCTATCTGTTTTCAAGACCACCTGAAAATGGTAAAAAAAAAAAAAAAAAATCATATTTTACATGGTTGGATCTTAACAAGGTTCCA
The DNA here is from genome assembly GCF_057382095.1 of Aulonocara sp. 'chitande type north' Nkhata Bay. Taxonomy (NCBI): domain Eukaryota; kingdom Metazoa; phylum Chordata; class Actinopteri; order Cichliformes; family Cichlidae; genus Aulonocara; species Aulonocara sp. 'chitande type north' Nkhata Bay. The sequence goes on from NC_141348.1 coordinate 25,847,102, forward strand.
TGTAGAGCTTCAACATCCAACAAGAAGAAAGACAAAACATTTTTTGGAGCACGCAATTTATTGAAAACAGTGCTGAAACAACTCAGACAATTATGGCGCCCCTTCCACTGTGGCGTGTAGAAAACATCTCAGGTGGGATCTGCTTGTCATGCCAGTAACGTTGGAATCAAGGTTACATTTTTTCTCATCAGAGAATAAAACTTTCTTCCACCTTTCAATGTCCCATGTTTGGTCCAAACGGTCAGGTATATGGATTTCAAGAGACTCTTTTTGCGACCCTGCTTATGCAGTTCAGCAACCTGACGACACTCAAAAAGGGAACATTTTTTTGCTTTTGCCTTCAGAACACCGTGACAGTGTGATTACCTGACAGAATTTGACAATGAATCAATTTTTCTTTGACAGATTTGGCCTTTTGATCAGCTGTAAAACAGCCTGTTTCAGTTTCAGCGTTGTTTTCAAAAAACTACATGCTCAAAAATGTTTTGTCTCACTCCCATTTCTTCTTGTTGCATATTGAAGCGCTACTTGGAACCTTGTTAAGATCCAATCATGCAAAATTTTTTTTGCCATTTTTGCAAGTGGTCTTAAACTTTTGATCGGGATTGCATGCACTATATCAGTTTGTTCCAGCTCTTAATTGAAAATAAAGGACATTTGCAACGAGTGAAGTACCAATATTAGTATCAATGTATCTGTATTAGACAAAAATAAAATAAAACAGTGTCTAGCTGAACACCCTATTTTATAAACTAATAGGATTTGCAATTGTTTCATCAGGTGAACACATTTGTGTTTGAAAATGTACCCCTCCGGCCCTTGCCGTGTTTGATGGTAAAGTATTCCAAAATGTATAGACTTAGTCATACCTGATTCCTGAACAGAGGTAACTCCTTTGTTTTTATTTGTTTGTGCAGATGAGAGTAAAGGGAATGGAACATGACCTAGGTCCATTTTGTTTTGATGACAATGGTAGGTACATGTCACATTTTAAAAATTGTAAAAGAATAGCATTCTTCTATTTTCTGAAAAGGGATTTTATTTTTTCCTAGTTGCAGCTGGCAGGTGGCGCTGGAGTCTCCTAGCCACTGCTGTTATGCTGCTGGCTTTCATTACTGTGCTGTTGTTATGGTCCTTTCATAAATCTATCAAGGGTAAGTTTGAAAATTTCCTTTTCTTTTTCGCGTTAGTAGTCTAACAATAACATCGCGTATTCACGGTGCAGCGAATCAGTTATTTGTGAAGAGATAAATATCCATGTAGTGATAAATCCAGTGATTTAAATTTACCTGTTCTTACTTTTATAGGATGGGTGTGGAGCTGGCAACACGGTGGGATAGTAAAAAGTGAGTTTTTTTTCTCTACTTTCACTAAAACACACAAACACATACACCCACAACAATACAATTCTAACTTACTTTTCTCTAAAGTTTGTAAGATGCGTCATGTTGTCCTGCTGAGCCCCCCAGACGTGGATGATGCCACTTCTAAGTTGGTGTGTCAGATCGGGTCCAACCTCAGCGACAAGGGCTTCAGTGTGTCTGTCGACCAGTGGAGCAGGAGGGAGCAGTGTAATTGGGGGCCTCTGCCATGGCTGCATTCACAGCTGCTGGAGCTTAACAGCCTGGGTGGCCGAGTTCTGCTGGTTCTGACACGTAGAGCCTTGGAGAGAACCGAAGAATGGATGCACTGGAACAAAGATATTATCAACGAAAGCATGGGGAACAAAGAAAATGATCTACCAAAGCTGTGGTCACCGTATTCTGATTTGTTCACAGCCTCCCTGTCCCTAATTCAAGCTGACAAGCTCCTTGATAGAGCTGGTAAACGTTTCGTTCTGGTGAAATTTGATTCCCACCCAAGAGAGACTCACACCAGAGACAGGTGTTTACCAGAGCTTCTTCAGGGGCTGCCACTGTTTAGTCTTCCCTCTCAGAATCAGTCTCTCCTAGCTGAGCTAACTGTGACAAAGACAGAGAGAGGATCATATGGAGGAAGGTGAGGTACTCCAATGGCTAAAAAGGGACCAAGACCAGCAAGAGGGCATCATCGTGTAAATCTTTTAAATCACCCAAATGTACTTTAATAAGCTGTATTGCTTTTTTGTGTACATGAAGAATATGTTCATCAGAGTTGGCTGCCATGAAGATGATATGCTAATGAAGAATAAGACTCCCGACTCAGTGATAAGTGATACAAATACAGTCAACAAATTCCATACAGAGACCATAACCAATAATCTGTTGTTCTAAATCTCCACATACCTTCAAGCCTTATTTTATTTTATTTTTTAAATCTGCTTAAGCAGAAGCAGCTGCTGTACCAGGACAGTGTATACAAACTGACAGTATAAACTAAGTCCTGACATATCTTGAGATGATCATCTCTGTACACAAAGACAACGGCAAAAAAATCTGGATGATCTATTCATTTTGGTCTTTTAGGGGATTTTTTGAAAGCAAGAACGATTATAGTCTTATTGTCAAAGCTGCAAAACTGTAACTCCTACAGACTAAAAATAACCGTGCACGGAAGCCTGTCCACACCTGTCTATAACTATATTTGCCTCTGTTTTTGTTTTTTTGTTTGGTTTAAAAGCTAAAACACATCGAGTTATGATTGGTCTTTGGAAGGACAGCGGCTCTTATTGGGCCAGTGTAAGGACTTACTGAAGTACTTGTTATAAGTATTACCACATTCCGTAAGAGCGGTGTCTTGGGACGGATATGTGCTCCGCCCGCGCGGGAGGTGTGAGTTATCTCTGCAACCGAACACAATGTAGCCAACAGCCGGGTCATGTGTCAAGCGGGTCTGTCTTGGATTCACTTCTTTTAAAGTTTTCTGCCCGTTTCACCCTATAGCAGCGCGAAGGTAACGAATACTCTTCATTTCAGAGTCAGTTTGTTGCTGGTCGTGTTGCTTGTTTTAGTGTCAGATTTTCTGTCGGCTGATATGTTTGTTTTTTTCAACGTGAAACATGAAGAACCAGAGACTGGCATCAAGGCTACTTTATATTTAGAAGCACGGTAACCGAGTACGTCCGGTTTCTTTTGGTTTTGTTTGTTTGTTTATGTTAATGTTCGTTTTTATATTGAACCAAACAGTGGTGGAACAAATAAATTAACTAAGAATATTTTAGAAGTTAATATCCTTTATATGGAAAATCCTAATTAGGGTGTGTTAAGCAATGTATTCTGTTACCCCAGCCAATACTGGAGGTTTCCATTTTTAGACTTTTCGGGAAGTAAAACAAAATTTATTAGCTTTATAGCAACTTTATAATTTCTGCTCAAGTGTGGTGCATAATTTGCTACAGCTGCAGATAATATTGAGTACAATGTAAACAATGTAACCACTCTACTGGGCAAACTAGGTGATGACATCATTTCTAAATTACCACAAGCCTCTTTTTTTCAGCATTTAGTTCAATAAAAAAAATCAATCAATAAATAAAAAACAGTCAGACAACAAATACCTTTGATATGATATATCTGTGATGTTCCAGTAACTGTTGATAATAGCAGTTAATTGATATAGCTTTCAGAACTGTAATAGTATTTTTGTGTATTTTTAAGCAACCTTTGTTTATATGTAAAACTTTAATATATAAAACCTGTGTCAAAACAAAACAAAAACGTTTGTGTTATGTGTGAAATATTGTGAAGCAGTGTTGGAGACCATTAAATATAATTGTGGAAAATAACTGATATTGTCATGAAGTAAACAGATAAATCTCACTTTATCTCTACTAACACAAGCACCATTTCGTAAAGACATGGTATTTTGGAGCAAATTCATAGTTTCATCTTCTGGCCAGATGGGCATGAAGAGTCTCCACAGAAACCTGCTTCAGGGTGTTTGTCTATGGAGTCTGCTGGCTGTTCAGGTGAGCAGTTGTCCAGATAGCTGCAGTTTGTGTTCAGGGCCAGAAAATGACCAGTGTGAGGAATGCAGAGATGGATGGACACTCCATAATAAGATCTGTGTAGGTACTGTATACAGAGCTTCTTTCTGGAGTCAAGACATTATCACTTATATATTTAATTTTTTTTAAAAGGTGTTTTTACATTTTTAAATGTTATGTTTTAGACATCGATGAGTGTGGCACACAGCTGGGTAACTGTCCTCCAAACAGTTACTGCTTTAATACAGAAGGATCCTTTGAGTGCAGAGGTCAGTGCCTTAGAGTTGGTGTTAAAGAAACTATGTTGGATACTCATGCAGAAAATTAAGAATTGGACCTATTGTTCACTTGTTTGCTTATTATTTGCAGCAGCTTAAGAATGCGATGCAGGCAGTGGATTAAAAAAAAGGAAATGACCCCTCTTTTCTCAGGCTGCGACGTGGCCTGTGTGGGCTGCTTGGGTAGCGGACCAGCACGCTGCAGGAAATGTGCTTCTGGGTACAGACTGACAGGATCCAAGTGTTTGGGTAAATACAAGAGAATAGTTTGTGCATGATATATGCACGAGTTCCAAAAATGCTGGAACACTGTAAAACTGGCCTGTGCCATATTGTGTTGTAATAAAATACCTGGTATGATTCTTTCTCACAATATAAAAGTGTTTTTGCAATATTGTTGCCTTAAAAATAGCACAAAATGCACAAAAATGAGACAAGCTCAGGTGTGTTTGAAGAAAGAGCTTGTATGTCAGCCTCCAGTGAAAAGAGTACACTGAAAAAATATGCAAGAAAATTGTTCCCATTAGAGGTCAAAACAACAAAACTTGAGGCAAAAACACCATTGAGTGCAACCAGGCTATGAAGGAGGAGATACTAGTAGATGATTAAATGTGAACCAAAAGCAAACAAATGACTCAGTAAAGCATCGCTAGCTATATGTACTAGTTTCACTCTATATGACAGACAGAGCAAAAAGTAGGTGAAAAATAATGATGCAGGTACATGGTGGAAAAGTAGAGCTCCAAAGTTCTAGCTGCTTAAAAAGTCTGACCATTCTGTTGCTATTGTTTTGCTCAGATATAGATGAATGCAGTGACCGTGTGCTTGCCTGCCATGGTCTCGATGAGATTTGTACCAACACAGAAGGATCTTTCCGTTGTGACTGCGCTGAAGGATTCATCCGCATGGACAGTGTTTGCGTGAAAAAGCAGTTGCCTCGTGAGTGCCACCTAATGTTAACCATGGACACTTACAAATACATGAACAGAAAATTTGCTCAAAGGAAACCAAACTGAATTCTTCTTTTCTCCCACCCTTCTGCAGATTTTGAGGAGAAAGGTCTATTTGAGGATATCCAGGATGATGAGGTGGAGATACTGAAGCAGATGTTTTTTGGGGTGGTCCTTTGTGCTCTGGCAACACTTGCAGCAAAGGGAGATTTGGTCTACACATCTGTGTTTATGGGAGCATTGGCAGCCATGGCGGGTTACTGGCTTTCTGATCGAGGCGACCGATTGTTAAACAGCTTTGTAAAGGGACATTAGAGTTGCAGACTTTTGCAAAGAGAACTTTACAGGAAATGGACAAACCAATGCGCTGCTGCTTAGAGTGGCCATGGAGTTTTGCATTATTTTGTATTGTGTGGAATATAATATGTGCTTTTAAAAATGTCTTGTTTGTTAAAGTGTATAAACTATTACTTTAAGTTTATGCTGCTTATAAAATTTTTTGATTCAGGAGGGTGACATTTAGTGTGCCTTATCTTCTGCAAGTCTGCAGATTTTTCTCAGACTCATGGATTTAAATTGTTTTTCCATAAGTCAGTGTGTGATATCATGGTCCTTATGGAGTACGGAAAAGAAAATATATTTGTGCAGTGAGATTACAAAAGGTTGATTCAGTTAAGCAGCTAAAGAGTTGAAGTGCATTTGGTGGTATCTAACATCGTCTTATTTCGTAGAATAAAATTACAGATGTCTTGAATTCTATGTGCACATTGCAGTTTTAGTGAGTTTGATTACGGAGATTCAAGTAAAACCTGTTAAATCTTTAAAAGTATTGGCACAGGCACCCAGGAAAAACTGACTTTCAGGGTCTCAAGTATCTTTCTCACAAGGACATTAATGAAGCTGCAGACATCTAAATACCACGGTGAATGTTGTCTCACTTTACACAAGTAAGAGCCAAAGAATCCAAACTAAAGATCTAAACAAAGGGGGGAGAAGGTATCTTAGCAGAAGGCTTAGGAAGAAAGTCATGTGTTTAGATTATTATATATATCAAACAAACACATTAATGTTGTGCTCCTGCAGCAGTCCAAGGTAATGACCATGGCCAGTTTTCCATATAAAATGCTGCTGTTATTTGTATGTACTGCATTAGAAATGACCAACGATTGGGTTTTTTTTCTCTGTATTTGGAGCAGCCAAAATACAATGAGAGAATGCTTTCACCACCCTTTTTTTTTTTTTTTTTTTTTTTTTTAGGTACACCTGTTCAGCTGCCGTTTATGCAAATATATAGTTGGCTAATGATTTAAGTGACTTTGACTATGTCAAGGTTGTTGTTGCCAGACAGCCTGGTCTCAGTATTTCACAAACTGGTGATCTATTTAAAATTTCCCAACATAACCATCTTTATAGTTTACAGACGATGGTCCAAGGCATGTGGACCCCAGCTCAGCAGCCAGACCCTGAACTTTAACATGTAGCAAAAGCAGCGATGAGCAGTTAGGCTGCTGCCTCCATTTCTACCTGTTCATGTTTCTGAAGTCAAAGTCTCTCTGTGCTGGTTTTCATCTTTGCTTTTTGCTGTCAGCACAAACTAAAGGAAAGATTATGTGTCCTCATTAGGATCCTGATTTGTGTTGGTGTATGGAAATTTGTAGTAAAGCTGTTATGTTCAATGCTTTCCATGTGCACATTTTTCAAGGTATAAATGCTCAAATAAATACTTTACATACAGTTATTCTGAATCAGTCATCTTCAGTGAGCATTAAATCAGGTTTTAACTTAAAGAAGGTAGACAAAGTTTATGTATAAAGTAGCAACTGTTTAAGTGATTTTAGTTGAAAAATCACAAACGCAGACAGAAAGAAAGTCACCTTTATTTGATGGATATAAACAAGCTGGCCAACACTCAATAGTAATATTCTGATACAGCACATACAATAGCAAACTGGGGCACTGAGGACAGCCTCCTATAGTTTTTATAAAACAAAACATTACAGAGTATCCATGCTTTTTTTTTCCCCCAAACTTACTCAATCTCACTTTTTTTTTTTAATTTAGGGACTTTCTCTTTATAAAGTTGTTGTTGTTTTTGTTCAGTTTTTTTTAAATAGTTTTATCTTGTGCATTCACACAACAACATACACGCACTCATAAACAAATAAATTGCAGTTATGCACGCACACATCCCTCTTTTCTGAATGCATTTACACCAGCAACTCCAAGAACATGCTGCACTCTCACAGAACTGCACAGGCTGTCTACTAAGGGGACACAGTAAGTGAGACACACATCACTCTCAAACACAACATCACACCGTCACAATGCACGATGCAGATGCAATTAATGTATGAGGAATGATGCTTTATGGGAGATTAGCTCACGTTCACACGAATAATCATTCAGCATGCTGGACACACATTTAGTTTGCTCCTTGGTTTTTACTGTACACCTCAAAACATTTACCTATACAAATAGTACAGTCTCAAACTGGCATGTTCAGTGCACCGAAAAAATAGAAAAAATAAAGCTAACTTAAATACAAAAAAATGAATAATAAAAAAGTAAACATAATATTTGTTCCGTTAAACAAAAGCGTTTCTGGCATTGGTCACAGTGATTTGTTTAATCCAAAGTTTTCAGTGATTTGCAGTAAAACAAAAACAACCTGTTTACAAGAATACAGTGAAAATGTATGGTAGGCTTTTTTTTTTCTTTTTTCTGAAGGCTTTTGAAAATTACTGGTGACTTTTCAAGTCTTTCTACACATCTGTTTCTAGGCACCGATGAAGCCTTGCCTTCTCAAATCTGTCACGCGCAATGTCAGATTACTCTTGCGTCTAAGCTCAGGAAACCAGTCCCAGCCTCTAAGCCTTGGTGTCTCCGAAACCTTTTTTTGACGCAACAGTAGAGAAATCGCTCTGCATAGAGAACAGGAGATTATCCTTACATCATCGCTTTCAGTTGGCACATTATGTAAAAATCGACATGCATGGGCACAATTGAAATGTCGTCTACCATGTAAATCATATGTTACTATTTCATGGTAGGAGAACTCCCTACTTCAAGTATTCAGTAGATAAGGACCTGAAAATAGAGGATTCATACTTCATCCCCCTCTCGGTGTAGTGAGAGGATTGTTGCTCCTCTGTCTGTTTGCATTGTCTTCCCTTTTGTTTTTTTTAAACATCCAAGTCAGGATTTATCTTAACATTTGTAAACACAAACAGCAAGGTTTCACACGGTCTGTTGGTTCTTGGTCAGTGGATCAGAGCCGTAACGGTGGGAAGCAGACACATAAAAGATGATGCACAGATCACCTTGGAGTGATGAGTAAATGGAAAGACATTTATATACAACAACCAACACTTGGCCATAAAAGGGAGACACACAGGCACTATGAGGGTTAGAGAGAGGAACTGGGGATTGTAACAGTCTACTTCATTTTTCCACTATACTGTAACAATTTGTGTGCGCGTGTGTTTTTTTTTTCTACTCTGTTAGCTGTCACAGTCACATACATCATCACTTCGGCTTACGAGACAACAACAACGACAAACACACGAAGGAAATGCATCCAGACAGAGTCACTCAAACCTCCGGTTGGGTGATAACTGTGATAGTCCTCTCACAAGTGCAAGCTTCTGACTGCTGAGTTCAGCAGACATAATCTCAATGCTACCTGTGCGAGCTGCAAAATTAAAAAAATAAATAAAGTCGCTGTTCAAAGTCGTCACCACAGGCAAAGTGGTCTTCAACTGAGTTGTTTTTCACATTAAGAAAGGAATGTAATAATGTCACCTTTTCTAAACTTCTAGATAGATTTGGATACACTTCTTTGTTTCCCATAAACTGTCCTAAAGCTCTTAATTTTTTTTTATTTGGGCTGTCCTGTATTTTCAGACAGGGAATGTTAAATTTGCTGCTGAGGGGGGTTTTCATATACAGTACAAATCAGAGGAAAATCACACCGCTCAACGCTCTAAATAAGACATTTCTCAGACCTCCAGCCAGATAGAAAAATAACCATGAAGAAAAAAGAAACATATATATATTATATATATATATTTATATAGTATCTTGTCAGTTTGAAATGATTTTCTGACCACATATAGACACACTCTATAGATTTCTCTCTATATGTATAATATATTCATATCTATCATATGTGTACAGTTTTTACGAGGCACAGGCCACCTTGTTGAGAAGGAGAAAACAAGTCACTATGTTTGGGGAGGTCACACAAACTACTGCTGGAAGAGTACAAGGGAGAGGGGAGCAGGAGCATACTCTAGGTCAGACACTGGTGTGTCAGTGGCTCCAATAGACCTGCAGGATAAACATCTATTGGACACTGCCTTCTCTTTATAGTCTAGAATGATGCTTATAGTAGCAGTATTTGCTGAGGGACCTAGCCTCTGTTTGTGGATCACAAACCCCATTTGTCAAATCATATGTACAAAGAACTCCTTTACAGTTGTTTATGAAGCCCATTGTGGGATCAAGTCCCTTTACTGTAAAAGGACTAAAAGATGCTCTTTACCAGGTCTTCTCACACCGTTTAGTTTGAGCACCAGCAGAAGCACCATTAGTAAAAATTCCTGCAACACAGAGGAGGTGCATAGGTGCATAGTCTCAGAAATAATCTAAATAATCTGATCAATATATTCTGACCACTCCCTTGGCTGCTGTGATTGGACAATTAAATCATTTTGACTTGATTTAAGTAAGGATGGGAATGCATTCACTCTATGTTTACATCTGCATAGTTTATTTCTTTTTTTGACTACTTTTGATTAAAATGAGGTAAGATGAAGATAAAATCCAGTGCAGCCACAGCCTTAAGGCTAAAACTAGCCAGAGAACTGGAAGGCCCTGCTTGCACAGCCACAGAGACCTCTTGATGTTGCAGGCAAGGCTCAAGCCTGTCATCAGTCAGATCAAAGCTCTTCGTTTTACCAACAAGAAATGACAAAAGAAACCCTAAAACCACTTAATCTGGACTGTGTGGAACATGCTAGTAAAGGGACACCACGTCACGTTTAGAAATGCTGAAGAAACACATGGCAGGTAAAAAGGTTAAAAAAAGAAAAAGAAAGGAAGAAGTCACTGCGTGCCACGGAGGGAAAATATAGCTCAGCAAAACAATCTGATGATTACAACACGCCGAAGGTCATGACAGCCAGGCAGAGGGGTCAGATGTCACCAGGTGAGTCAGGAGGGCAGTGAGGATTGAAAAACCATGACAAGAGTCAGGCGGAGGAGCCAACCAGAGCCAGAGTAGTCAGTTAGGCAGGTGAAACAGTCAGCAAGACAACCATGATCTTGAACCAGTCAAAGGAAGAAGGAGGAAGGAAGAAATACTGGGCTGACAGACGGTCATGAGATCTCTGCTGGGTGGATCAAGAGAGCGCCGTTGGCCTGAACTTGTGACAGACAGGTGAGTTGACCTCGGTGTAACCTCTGATACAGTGCTCCCGTGTTAATCACATGTCCAAGCAACAATTAGACACACACAGAACATCTCTTTCTCCATATCGTTCTCTCTCCTTCCATTTCAGTTGTGAATATCTAATGTTGTGTGAAGTGGAGTGCGTCTTGTCCTGTTCACACCAAGAAGAGCTCCCACATCACCTTAAACAGAACATGAAGGAGACAGTGGAAGTTTCAGTTTGGAAAGATTTTTCTTTTAGTGTAATTAATATAATGTTCACTACAGCATGTCTATGCGTGTCCAGATGGGTGAAATACCTGCTCAGCTGTCAGTCTCTATGCATGACCTGCACACCTGAGTTCCCCCTCCTCTTCCTGGGAAAAAAAGGTCCCGTTGCTGGGTACTGATTGAGTGGAGGTAATAAATATTTAGTTGGGTAGTGTTACAACATCATGGCATGGCTGTGCTCCTCCAGTAGTGACTGAATCATCTGAATGTGAGAAAAAAAAATACAAAGATATATAAAGATAAAAATATAAATCTGACAAACATGCTGAGATTTTTACAAAACACCACAGACTCCGCTGCCAAAGAAGTAAAATTAAGAAAGTCTTAAATATTTCTCACCCCTCAAAACAACATTAGAGCTTTGGTTGTCACAGCAAGGATTATGCCCAAATGCCCTCCTCGTCATCCTGTCGTTGGCAGCGTTATGCATGAGGAGAAGAAAGCAGCAGAAGCTGTTATGTTGCTTTTATTCAAAGCAGCATTGAGAACTGGAGGGACTGAAACTGTGTCTTATTTATTGAGACCAACATCTGGTGACTGGAGCGATGTCAGCGGTTAATTCTTTGTTCGCTTAATGTCACAACTATTTCTCTACAACAGAATTTTAACATTGCATCTATTGTCCAACTACTGTGCTACTGTGTATTTGACAGTCTGTCAAAGCAAACTTCTAAGAGATAAGATAAGATAAGATAAGATAGAACTTTATTAATCCCTCGGGTGGGTTCCTCTGGGAAATTCGACTTCCAAAAAGCACAGCAACGACCGAAGTTACAGTTACAGAATTGTTATATATATATATATATACACACACACACACACATATATATAAATACAGAGACAAATATAAATAAAATATACAAAGGGGATAAATAGAATAAATAGGAATAAAAAATAAAAATACAAGTGAATTGCACATTTCAAGTATTGAGTCTATTGCACTGTTGACTATTTACAAAAAGTATTGCACAAGGTATTGTACAGTGAGGTGAAGAGGCACTACAGCTTAGTTGTTCCCCCCTCCTTTGTCCTCCTGTTTCCCCTCCCTCTCCCCTCCAGAGAGGAGTTAAACAGTTTGATGGCGTGTGGGACAAAGGAGTTTTTAAGTCTGTTAGTTCTTGTCTTGGGGAGAAGCAACCTGTCACTGAACAGACTCTTCTGATTGTTTATGGCCGTGTGCAGAGGATGCCCAGCATTGTTCATAATGTCCATCAGTTTCTTTAATCATCTTTAATCATCAGTTTCTCTAACCATCATGGCTGAGATTATCACAGATATCTGTGTCACATGCAAGTACAGTATGTAGCTTGTGGCATTTGTTGGTCACAGTTATTAGATTAACTGAGTTTTAAGACATTTTTACTTTTCCATATCAAAAAGACGTCAGTGCTGACCTTTGAAACATGTTGTAAATAGCATTTAATAACAGAGATAACATGTGTGATCTTACCTGGTCTGGGGAAGGGCGATGACCAGCATGCGGGGGTCCTCGGGCTGGTCCCCCGCGATGGTGGGGCGACGGGTGACGTGGATGTTGGGCATGGTGAGGGTGTTGGGGATGCTGAGGGTGCTGGGGGTGCTGGGGGTGCTGAGGGTGTGGATGTTGGGGGTGTGGCCCCTGTTGCGGAGGTCCGTGTGGGTGCTGAGGGTGAGGGTGCTGCGGAGGCAGATGCCCATGTGGGTGCTGCTGAGGATGCTGGGGGTGCTGTTGGTGAGGGTGCTGGGGCTGTGGAGGGCGTGGGTGCTGTTGGTGCTGGGGAGGTGGCTGAGGGTGCTGAGGATGTTGCTGGTGAGGAGGGTGAGGGTACTGCATCTGTGGCTGCTGTGGGTGTGGGTGTTGCTGGGATGCCTGTGGGTGCTGTGGGTGTTGCAGGTGCTGTGGGTGCTGTTGGTGTTGCGGATGTTGCGGGTGCGGGGCGTGTGGATATGGAGTCTGTTGAGGGTGGGGAGCGTGGGAATACTGGGGCTGGGGCTGAGGTGGAGCATGTGGGGGCTGAGACTGGGGGTGGTGAGGAGCATGTGGATGATATTGCTCGTCTTCATAGTTGTCGGCTATCAGCTTCATTCTGCTTTGTGTCTGTAGGAGGAGGGCAGAGGTCAGTGCATGACGCTCTGCAGTTGGCAGAAGTGAGGAGACTGCACACTTGCAGTACATGGCAGCAACTTGTCAGTAACAAAGTAACTGTCGCTGTCCTAATTCATAACATAAAAATCAGGTTGTATTAAATAAGGCTTAAAACTACTGATTAAGATGAGCAACAACTCTCACCTCCTACTGGCAGTTAGAAAGAATGTATAACTCTTAGACACATTTACAATGGCTTTAGGCCTAGAGGCTTCCTCCATTCTTTATATACCGTCTGTGGTTAAACTACAGTATGATTCCAGGTGACCATCCACTGTTCAAGGATCAGTTTATGTGCTTCCAAGGTGACATAAGACAAAAACTAGAGACAGAAAAGTGGCCAGATTGCCTCTGCCAGAATTTTACGTGTGTAAATCATACTAGAGCTGTACGCTTTAAAATTTGAGTTAGCTTAAAATAAAAAAAAATTAAAAAACGGAATATTTGAGACTGCTGCAAAACTGAAGTCTTGGAGGCACAGACTTCTTATTCAACTCTGATGTTTACGGCCACAAATTATTTGCAAATTGAGATGATAATGACATCACTTCATTTTAGTACTAGTCTGGAATTAACAAAGACTTAAGAAATAAAAGCAGAAAAATGACTCTGAACTTGCAAAGTGGTCATGCAGTGATAACCTTGTAGAAAATTGTTTAGCTGACTTGTACAGCTACATTTTTTATTTTGGCAACAAGCATCGGCAGAGAGAAATTTCCTTGGAAGTATGCTGCAGTACTAACATGTTGTTTGAGCTGGTGCATCAGTTTGTCCCGCTCCCTCTTGAGGGCTAGCACCTCCTCCTGGGTCTTCTTTTTATTCGAGGCAGACAGTTCCAGCAGTGCAATATTAGCATCTTTCTCACTAATTGCTGCCAGCAGAGCTTGTTGTCTGAAAGAAAAACAACATAAAACACTACAGTAGTATCTCCAGGAAGATTTAGCTATCAGATAGAAGGCCTCACATTTGACTCTAGAATACTTTGATATACAGAGGTACTCATGATCGACTCAGTGATTACAAGGTGCTCAGACCCTGCGACTGAAAAACAAGCCAAAATCATCACCCCACCAACACTGTGCTTTAACAGGGTATGAGGTGTTTGTACTGATATGTTGTGTTTGGTTTTTGTCAAACTTTGTGCTAATTATTATTAGCAAACATTGCCACATTGATCTCATTTGTCCAGGGCAGTTTTTTCTTAAGATGCACTTTTACGATGTGTGCTACCATGTTCTTCTGGCTCTCCCATACAAGCCAAACTGTCATGAACTTCAACATTTAACAAGCTAACCAAGGCATGTAGAGTCTGAGATTTTGTGTTTTTTTCTGCAATTTCTCTGGACATTATCTGGCCTCAGGGTGAATGTGCAGCACATATTGACTTTTGGGTAGATTTAAGGAGCTTGGGAAGAAAAATTATTGGACTATTTTAAGTTTCTTGAAGAGGTTTCACTTCAGAGAAGCTTCTTCAGTTCTAAGACCAAATGGTGGAGAGCCCCAGGTATTCCCTAGTGGGAGTTGTCCCTTTAAAAAAAACTGGGACTCTCCACCATTTGGTCTTAGAACTGAAGCTTCCTGGATGAGAAGTGAAACCTCTTCAAGAAACTTAGATTACAATGACCTGGATGACTGAGAACCTACACAGACATTTTGGGTAGATTGGCTACTGTTTTGAATATCAGTGTGACCATCGTGGTGGATTTCAGATTACTTTTTGTTCTGATAATGAAATCAAATTTCAATTTAGCAGTGCTATGTCGGCTGTCTTCTCATAAAGACGGTGGGGAAGGACAAAAACAAATGAACTGGATTACATTTTGAGAAAAGAAATTAATCCAAGGCTTAATTACAAGAACATTTTTTAAAAAAGGAGGTTGAAAATGTAGACCGCCAATCTGATTTTTGCTAACAGCAAATCTCAGAAAACACTAACTTCATTTCAAGGATCTCCTCCAGCTGTTTCCTGCGTTCTTGTCTCATGTTGGTGAGGTGAGTGTCTCTCTCCTGTAAAGACTGCTGTGTGGAGGAGAGACGCTGCTTGGTGGCATCCAGCTCTTGCCTCGTCCTTTCTAGCGTGTTCATTAGCTCCTCCAACTGACGTTTGGGAAAACAAGGACATATATCTCATTAGGTAATTATTAAACTGTGTATCATCAGGGGTAAATTTTTTTTTTATTAGGGTACATCACCTTCAAGTGGTGACCACCATCTATGGAGCTGTCCTTACGAGGGTCCTGTCCCAAGCCTTTCTTGTCACCTTGCAGCCCCAGTTTGATGTTTGAACCCTTTTTAGCTTGATCTTTACCCCCTTGTCTGCAAAACCACAAAATTTGTGCATTTCCATTAAAAGTCAGTAGAGTTATATGAAAAATATGTAGACTTATGAAATGGGTGCATTTTATACCCAAAACCACAACAAAAATGTGAAACACAAAACAAGCAAAGCCAGTACAGCAATGGGCGATCATGTCAAGTGCATTTTGAATGTATTCAGTTTCAAAATAGTACCGCTTATGAGATCACCAGGACAACAACAAAACATGAGCATCACAGATGTAGCGATAGCTTCATGTTAATTGCATTGCTGAGATAAATCACAGGTTTAAGCACCAGTGTTAGGATGGAGTTAGGAAGAAATGGGGATGTAATGGGAGCAGGGTCATTACTTACCTGGGAGCTAGACTGCAGATGGGGAAAGGAAAAGGCAGAAGACAAGGGGTTGATGGAACGAGTGAAGTAGACATTGGAAGCAGGAAATAAGAGAACACACAGGAAAGTAAAAAACAAACAAAACAGACACATTAGAACCAGAACATAAAGAAACAATCACAAGAAAAAAGTACAGTGAACCCAGAGGAGATCACGCTGTGTTCATTGCTCATCCAACAACATGGAAAATTACAAACACGCCTGTGGCAGTCACTGCTCTGCAGCCTGACACAGCTAATGCAGGATGCACCTTCTCTGAAAACAAGGGCCCATGTGCATCTTCTGCCAAGCCTGGAAGTGGCAGACATGCATTTAGTCAGGCAAAAGTTAGCCGGGCAAAAATAAGAGGAGAGGACAGGTTGGAGAGTCGAGCAAAAGGAGAGGAAGCCAACGGTGGTTTGATCAAGTGGGCAAGAAGGGAGCTAGTGGGAGAATCAGTTATGGATGCAGGGTTGTTCAGACAGAAAAGACCTGACTGAACTGACACACTTCAGGACTGAGGGCTCAGTCCAGACCCTACCTACTACAGCACCCCACACTGAGCGCGTGTAGACGTGGAGCACAGCAGCTCTATTCATGCAGGCCACTAGGGCTGATCTTTTCCTTTAGTATCTCGTAGAGCAAGCTAGGCAGGGCACGTGGGGGCAGGTTGGGATGGAAAGCAGGAAGAAGGGGGCACTAGAAAATAGGGTCTGTTAGGTGGTGTTAATGGGATATGAGGGTGCAAGGGTGGCTGGGTCACAGAGGGTGACTTGGGGTGAGGCGAGCAGATGGGTGGCTGGAATGAGAAGGGGAAGCGTGCTCGTGGCAACAGCAAACATTAGCTGAGGGCAGACACTTATACAATAAGCTACTACAAACAACCAACGCCACAAAAAGACACAAAAGGGTGTATATTTGTGTGTCTTAAAGTGTGTTAGCAGGAAGCTATTTCCACAAGAACACAAGGAAGTATAGCAAGTTCAAATAAAATGTAAAAAAAGTAAAGAAGTCAAAGCAAGTGGGTAAATCACACCAAGTTCTATAGATAAAGGTGCTGATGCGTGCATTATTTGCAGTATTATTAGTATTAAAACATTTGCAGTATATACAATGCGTTTTTAGTTAGGGTTACAAATTACAAAACATTTGCTTATAAAACTGCAATTTTTATATTGACAGTTTGCTGCAACACCGGTGTGACTGAATTTACTGTGTGACTTTACCAAGCATCACCACAGAAACACGCCAAAACAGTAAAAAATGAGTGTAGCATGTGGTGCAAATAAATGGCAAGCAATATATGCCTATCTGGACATATATTCACAACATTATGACCTGATGATTTGCATTTATATGAAGTACAACCCTTGATCTTTAAGGTTTGAACTTCATATTTGCTTAAAATTTCACATGGCTGTTTAATTTGCTGTGATTGCTCATGCAGCAAAATATTTGTGGACTTTTTTCCCACTTTACATCATCAGTGCACAGATAAATGAGTTTTAATGATGACTGCTGCCCCCAAAATAAACATGCAACACAAACTCCTTCTCCCTTACACGTGTATACATGCACACGTGCACACACACACACACACACACGCGTAGAAAAGCTCCTTAAATGATCAAAAAGCAGTCACGGACACAGATGCAGACTAGAAAGCAAAAACATTCTAAAGAAATGAAATCAAAATGAATCCAGGGATCTTTGTATCATGTACGCGAATAAAATAATGGCACCACGGACTAAAAACAGACTGTGTAACTCTGATACAAAGATTTTTGAATCCTTCAAACAGCAGGCAGACCCAGGTACACAGGTGAAACCAGATGCAGTTGCGGCAGTCGCAGTCGGAGACTTTAACCACGCAGCCAAGCCTTAAGTGCCAGGGCAGAGCACTCACTTTCCCAGGAAATCCCACACCATGCCCCCTATCTGCTGGGGAGCAGTGGACACAGAAGGGAGCGGGTCAGGGGGAGCTCTGCCACCGGGACGAGGGGTGGGGCGGGGGGCGGGGGGAGGGGGGCTGGTGTCAAAACAGAGAAAGATTTGCAAGGGAGATGAAGAAAAGATTTTGAAAAATCAGAATCAGATTTCAGAACAGAAGAGAAGTAGGTTGAAAGTTGATTCATGGCCAGGGGTAAAGAGAGGGGCAGGTGAGCATGGTACAGAAGAGAGAGAGGGAAATGGGACGGAGAAAAGTGGGTAAAGATGGCAAAAAAAAGGACAAGAAGACGCAATTAATCAAACACCACTAACAAAGTATCACGACATTAATCCTATAATGATCTGAGAAGGGAGTATATAAGTGTCTTTAACACTAAGCAGTGGCAGGGGAGAAGGGCTGTGTGGTCCTCATGCAGATCAACCAATCCCTATGTTAGTCTCATCCGTCTGAATCCTGTCCAGGTAAAGGACGATGATCTCCTTCATTAGACAAACCAAAGTGCAAATAAACTTGCAGTACTGCTCCCAGGAGAGAACCAGAGAGTCCACCTGCTTTATTTCTGCACTCCATTAACTGGACTCAGATGACCTCTTCCGAAAGAGAAGTGGCTGAGTGGAGCATTGCTGATATTTATAAACAAAACCTAAACGTGTAAATCAAAACTGTGTGTACAGAGCACATTATCCAATACCATCGAGTGCAGTGCAGTATGAGAACATCACAACTGAACATAACATGGAAACACTATGAAAATGTGCACAGAGCCACATGGACATTTGCCCAGCATACACCGAACACAGAGAACTGTAAAGCTGACAAACAGATGCATCCAGATCAAGAATAGACTGCTCAGAGCTACTCAGCACAAACAGTGGCACACTGTATTGCTTATGGTAATACCATTAGAGAGTTGGGTAACCTAAATTACAAAATAAACTGATTTATCTGAAGATAAATGGGGTTTTGTTTGCGATATAGAGAGTAGCAGATTTAAAACCATCTCTTTATGCCGGGTTACTTGTTATGATGTGAAACAAGCCACAGAAAAATATTTATTTTTTGTATCATACACAACGTTTTGAGCATTTTGGCCTTGGCCATTTATTTCTCTTTTCTTTTTTAGTAACATAAAGGGGGACTTCCACTTTTCACGTATAATTTTACTTCCAGCAGACCTGTTCTCTATTTGGGACGCTAATTTACAAAATTTATCTCATGTTGTATCTTATATGAGCTAAAACTAATAAAACAGACAATAAACTCATAAAGAAAATGTCATTTTCATGAGGCCCTTTTCTCATGCAGTCCTTTACAAATGGATTTCTTTTTGAATTGGCCAACAGAAAGAATGGTGATTTAAGAAACACCTTTATTAGTGTCCTAAACCTGCTACATCCATCTTTTCTATATACAGTCTATGATCATACATGAAATAAACACACCGTATGTATGTATTGATAAGTTTGTTTTTCCTTTTCTTTACTTGTTTTCTCCCATTTTTTGTGTTTTTATATTCCCTATATTTATATTGTATATAAATATATTGAAGCTAAGTAGAGAGCTAAAAAATAAACAAAGAATGGATGTATCAGGCATTTTCAGGCAAACATGTTAAATTACCTAAGAGGTTTGCTAAAATTGCAGGCAGGTATGCTAATTTTTATCTTCATAGATGTAACAATGGTCATAGAAAACAGAGTGTTTGTTAAAAGGGAAGCATTAAAGCAGTGCAGGCTAATATGCAGTCAGAATTAGTTACCTTTCCAACTCAGCAATTTTCTTGTCCTTATCATTCTTTTCGGTTTCCACCTCTCGCAGGATGTCCAGCAGTCTCTCCACCTCTGTCTGAGCCTTATTAGCTTCATCCTTGTAGTAGCTCACCTCCTTTTCCAGCAGTTTCACCCGGTCCACATACTCTGGGTTCCCTCTGGAGCCCGACTGCTGCTCCACTTCATGGGCTTTCTGCATCAACATGCCAAGAAAAGACAAATACAAACATGTACACGCCCAAAAACACACAGTTAACAAAAATAACAACCCAGTATCAACAAAAGTGTGAAGCGCAGAACGTTTTACTGTCAATGAAAGAGAGATACATACAGTACACTGTAGTCCATCAGTGACTTATATTATCTACGTCTCTTGCAGTGTCCCTGTACTTTCAAATGAATAAAGCCGAGGCAAATGTTGTGGATGAGGGCATCATTACTGGTACTGGCTCATTAGTTTTAACAAAGCTATTATTTAGCTCCAATTAAATGGTCCATTGAGACTCACTTCATGCACATGGAGTAGAATACAGGACTTCAGGATAGTCTGTGAGAGTTTTGTATGTCTGTGACAATAATAACAAATCATTATAGTTAAGCACTAAATTGATTCACTGGCTATCAAAATCAGAGGTCTAGTTTTTGGACAGCAAGGACATCTCTCCACTACAGTGGTACACAGCACCCTGGACAATACACAGCCACATATGTTAACACATATCGCAGAGTTACACAGAGCCATCCACCAAAACACTGCAGTGATCTTCAACCACGGCCGATACCTTCGCTAACAGCACCACACTGAGACAAAAGAGAAGCGTGGCAACACTGATACTGACAACATGCACAAAGGTCGACCAAGTCATGCAAACCCAACGAAGCTGCACAGTCTTTGCAATTGTCAGTCCAAAGAATGAAGAAAGAGAAGCAAGGGTGACCAAGTAAATCTGTTCTAACTGTCATATTTTATGCATGAGGAACGATGCTAGAGTTTAGCTTAGAGGAGATATACATAATTTTATTTAAGACCCAATAATCCTAGTTGAAATTTATGAAAAATAACTACAACAGACAGTTATTGGACAACAAATTGCCCTCCATATGGCCCCTGCAAATATTGCAATGAACAGTATACTACAGAAGAGCATTTATAGGAGGCTATAGGAAGGAAGCACTTGATGATTTGAGGATTTTGCAGTTCAATTACTTTATTTATTTGAATGCATTCTGTGTTTTTATTCTGTTTTCCTTATCTATAACATTTGTTTAAGAACCTCTGAAATTGCCAAGATTCACAAAATACACAAAAGTGGATCAAGTTGGGGGGATGTCAATATTATAATTCACTGTCAAATAGTTTGATATTTTTTGAGGATTTTCACAGAGATGCTAAAACACACTGAACTGAAATTCTGTGCTAAAAATGTAATATTTAGACATAATTCAATGACAAATATGTATTAAAGAAAGGTTTGTTCACTCTGTTTGCCTCTTTTAATTTTTTTCACTGGTTATAAGTGCACCAAATATGAGGAAACTTGAATGCCATGTCCTGTGACTTCAATTGCATAAAGTCTCTGAAAGTCCAATGAAAAGTTTACTATTAATTTGTCATATTCCCCACATGAGCTTCTATGACAAAACACACGTGTGCTGCATTTGAGGTCAGTGTAACCTGCACAATTCAGTGAATGTATGGGTTCCTGTTGCCACACAACTTCCCAGATGAGGCCTTAGTGACTAAAAACATTACCATTAAATTTAGCTATAGATACAAAATTTTACATAAATGTAAAATTTGTTACATTTAAATGTTTTTTTTGTGCTGTGGAAGAATATGACAGTTTATTAAGTATAACCACCGAAAAAACTATCTACAAAGCCAAAACTTAAAAAAACAACAACAACTTCACACATAGTTAAAGCTAATGCAGTCTAACAGTCCTGCAATTAATCCCAGGTGTGTCCTTACATGACACAGTGTAATGAGGCTATACTAAATCATAGGAAGACTTTTACATGTAAAATGTAATTACAACAAAGGGCAATAAACAGCTGTATAAAATTAACCCTCATAAAGACAGAATTTATTGCAAGATTGTTGTTTTAGTTTGAGCTACATATACTTAATAAAATGGCAGAAGAATCTATATTGAGCACGTTCCAGCAGACTAAGTAAGCCTTCGGTTCTACATATATGCAGCACCAGTTTCACCACATATCACAAACAGTTACAGGATGAGCACAGTGCACAGGACTCTGACTGCAGCTCATTATATCAGTACAGTGCAATGAACAACATGCATCCTGGGTGGGTGAAAGCAGGACCTGTGCTGGGGTTTGGCACGATCACCATCTAGCATATTTCAAGGAAGTTATCAGTGTCCTCATGCTTTCAATATGTGCCTCAGAGAGCTCAGGAGAGGGACTTACAGGAGTGTTCATGTGACTGAATAGCTGCTCAGCTTGCTACATTGCAAACAGAGGGTTTGAGGAAGGAACAGGAGGGAGACGGGGGAGTCCCGGGAGAGTAAATGTCAGGATTGAGTTTGAGCCAAAGAGAGAACAGCAGGATCAGACATGGTACAATACATGTTTGACAGATAAGTAACATAGTACACATGTTGTTAGGCTAACGGCAACACAACAGAGACAAACACAGAGGAAGAGATGATACAGCGATAGTCTCAAGAAGGAGAAGAAGAAGGCAAAGAGGGATATTTAATGACTGCCTGCTACTTGCAACACCCTTAAAAAGCATGGCTGCCTGTTACAGGAGACAAAGCACGATGGCAGCCATTAGCCTAATGAAGTGTGCTTTATATAAGGTCTGTTCACATTTCTTGTTCAGGTCCAAAGAAACAGCCTAATGAAGGATAACATGTTCTCAGAAGTGAGACCTCAGTATTCTTGTTTCTTTACTGCTACTTTAATTTTTAAATGGGACAGAGCTGTCTTCACTAAATAATCTGTGATCATACTTAATCTTCCCTCAATGACACAGGCCAAGATCAGACCAGCAGGAAAATATGAACAGAGAAAATACACTGCACGTTAATTTGGCCAATCATTTCTACAAAAGGAAAGTAGCCTTTTTTTCTTATGTCTGTAACTGCTTAACAGTCTCCACTGAAGTGGTCCCTGAATTCACAATGAGCTCATTCCTTTCTTCGCAGTGGACACTCAGCTCTGGCTTCTTATCTACAATTCAGTGCAATTAAAGAGAGACATTGCTGCAGTCTTCATTCAGAGTACAGAAGCTCTCTGCAATTCAGACAAAGAGACATCCATAGAAAATGTTGCCGTACTGACTGCTAAAATGGTCAGCTTTCATCCAGACATTTCTGAAATCATCAGCGGAAAGTCATCATTTATATATGACCTTCAGTAAGAGTAGCATTAGGCTCATTTTTAAGTTCTTTCTTCACAGTGGATCACTGATAGCAAAACAGTGTTAACCAGTGTTAAAGTCCAGAACATGGCTGCTGTCGAGCTGTTAAACACAGGTTTCCTGAGCACATGAAATTGCTTAACTTTATATAGAGATTGAATAGTACAATCAAAAGCTTAGCAGCAGCTCCAACATGAAACTTGTTGCGGTGTCGTTTTCCCAACACGTGCAAACTTGTATGAGTCTGTGTGGTGTAATGCTAGCTTTACTACACTGTTTGACCCCAATTCAGGATTTCCGACTTTTCCACCTTTACTTGATTTCCCTCTAACTGAAGCACAACAGATCTTTAAAACCAAAAAAACTGGATAATTAGGATTGGCTGCAAAAAGTAACTGTGTAAAAATGAGCATTAGATAAGCCGTCTTTTAATATAGATGGCTGTGGGAACCATAATCTGTAATTACTTCTTTCAAAACAACCTGCTGAAAAATTCTCTACAGGTTAAAAACTGTGAATTGCTCGTCTCTTAAAATCTAAATTAAAATTTTGCATTATAGTGTGCGAGGTGATTCGGTGGTGAGAGATGCACACCTACCTTCTGTAACTGTGTCTCCAACTTACTACATTCCTCTTTTTTCTGCTCAATTGCAATCTCCAGTGACTTGAGCTTTGAATCCTTCTTGAGGCCAGAGGATGCCAGGGATGATGCGTGTTCTTTCAGATCGATGAGACTGGACTGCAGGTGAGTAGTCAGGACAGACGGTTAGCAGCGCTTCAAACCAGGCAGGCCAGCAGAGTGCCAGCATGTGCAACAAAGTTACAGCACCTGAGGCGACTGCTTAAATGGCACCTAAAGCCCTACTGAAAGATAGTGTTTCAATATTTGCTGTGCATAAAAAAGGTGCATGCTCTGCAGCAAAGAGAAGGACACAGTCATGTGTACACAGCCCTGTAGCCTTATAGAGAAAATCTCTTTGCTCACTGACCTCCTTTTCTGTTAGTTCTATCTGCAGGCTGTTCACCTTCTCCTTCAATTCCTTGTTCTCTTTCTTATATGATTCCACTTCTTCCAGTCGTTCTCTGTCTTCTCTCTCCCTTTGGTCCTTCAAACGCTCAATAATCCTCTCCTAACACACAGAAGCACAAAGAATTAAAACTCTTCATATGACTGAACGGTTAAGAGTCTATATAAACATTAAACTGCTGAGATGTTCATTTAAGATTGTTCCAGCACAAATCAGAGATTTGTATCAGTTCATTCCTTTTAAAAAACAAATGTCTCTAGTTATGTGAAATTAATATCACACATGAAAAATACAGTTATTAAGAAATTAGACTAAAATTAAGCTAAAATGCTGAATCAAGCTAGATGCCGTGCCTGGAATTTTACCCCAGTGCTACTTTGTTATTTTTTCCTTGTATGTTTTTATAAGTAAAGATGTAATCATCAAAATCTGGTTACCTAAAAATTGAATAAAACACTAGTGCAGGAAAGAAATAATGATATCTAATGCAGCTAGAGGATTACATCAGCTATTTCCTCAATTATACATAAATCTATGAACTGTAATAGAGTTACTACTGATATTTGGTGAGGTTCCACGATTTTTAGGAGGATTAAGAAAAGTCAAACCCGATGGAGCTTTTTAAAGCACCATGATGGGCTTCACAAACAGCCTTAGTGCAGAGAAGGGCACAGTCGCCCTGCTGCGACATGTGCCTTCATCTCTCTTCTTTGATATCAAGGAATGTAATAACAGAATGTAATAATAAATGTTTTAATATTTTATACTATTCACACTTCTTTCTGCACAAGTACAAATCTGATCTCGTCACAATTTCAGAAGTTCTGTACAATCACTCCACAGCAACTAGACGCAACTTGTAGTTGTTTAAAAAAAGAAGAAGAAGAAACAGAAAACAAGAATTTTTACTAACATGGTTCATTTAGAGGAAAGGTTTAACATATGTGGGAATTTCACCAGCTACCAGCTGACTAAGCTTAATATGAAGTCTGGAAATAAGAGGAAGCATTTCTGTTTGTGTCTCTTTAAATTCCCCTTATGAGGAACTCTAAAGTTCAAGTATCTATGACAACACCGAAGCTTACATTATTCTCTTTAAAGAGTGTAACTTTTACTAAATTAAATAAATAAATGTGTATTTATCTTCTCTTTTTCCTCACCCCCAGTCACAGCAGATAGCTTCTCTCTAATATTAGCGTACAATATAAAGCACTTTGAGGTGATTGTTGTTGAATTGGCACTATATAAATAAAATTGAATCGAACTGAATTTAATTGAACTGATGGCGAACATGCTCCTTTTCTACTCTGTGTGGCACTTGCAGTGTGTTCAAGTTTCACTAGAGCCCAGAGAGAAAATGTTGCAGACAAGTTGGAGCCACCCATACAAACGCTGGCAATGTGCCAATCTGCTAGTGACCAAAACAACCACAAGGAGGTTTTTGGTGCAGCATCCTCTTTGTGATCAGTATCACTTAGCGACAGCCAGCAACCATTTACCAGTCGGTCAGGGAATACAAGTTTGCTTAGGACCGTGTTACTGCGACCTAACAGAGATATAAAACGTCAGGAAAAAAGTTTGCTAATCTCAATTTCTTGTCGATAATGACGCTAATGTTTGGTCCTTGTGGTCTTCTTGAGAGCATACAAGAAAAAAAAGAGGTCATTCACATCCTGGATTTTGAATGAATGATTGTCTGAAAAAGTCACCTGGAATTCCTTCCAGTATATACATCCTTTTGATGATATGATAGTAACTACAAACAGATAAAGTGTCACAGTTCAGACAGTGTTACGGGTTCTGTGGTATAAGGGTGGCGTGATCTACCTTCTCTGACAGCGCCTCTTCCAGGGTGGCCAGGGCAGTGTCTGTGTTACTGGAGTCGGTCTGCAGAGACTTGACCCTGTCCTTGAGGTTCCCCAGCTGCTTGTCTTTGTCCCGCAGCTGCTCCTGCAGGTTCTCAATCTGACTCAGAAAAATAAGAAAAAACAAGGAGCAAAACACACAATAAAAAGCACGATCTCCAAACCAGCGCAACATTTAAAGTCGGTATATCTGCCATTTTTTAAGTCTCTGAAGCTTAACACACTACATAAGCAACAATGTACAATGTGAGAAGAAATACATCAAAAACTATAAGACCTTTAAGTTTTGAAAAGCAGAACTTAATGTAAACCTGAATTTAAACCAAACTGCTATCTGAGCAGTGCAGGACTGAATTAAGGTATTTTATTTATGATAAGACAGGAGAAAACAATGATTCATAATTAATAAAAATGATGAAACAGATAAAAGTGCAAAGATGAGAGAGAGAGAGAGAGAGAGAGAGGGGTGTGTGATCAGACACAAGAGAAGAAAAACAAAACGGGAGAGCAGGTCTGGGTGCGATATGGAGTAACACTCTGTGAGTATTTATAGCACACACAAATGAGAGCCAGTGAGGCAGAAATATCTTCTTGCTTGTCTTTCTGTGGGCATTTTCCCCTGAGAGCATGAGACTCTCTCACACTTCATGGACAGAGTAACCTCCCAGCTTTATATTTCCACAGAGCGACTGGTTTAGTCCAGGACACGGAAATGTGACGAAACAACCCACACAGTCGCTGTTCATTTCAAATTTGTGACTAAATCTGGAGTAATTAGACATGCCTCCACAATACAGTGTGTTGTAGACAAAAAAATAAACAATAACTCAAAAGCAGAGTAATGTGGACAAGCCAAAATTGTGGCTAAAGTGTATTTCCTCCCTAATGTTTCTACATGGTGAGGTCTTCTTTCCTTCCATTCTCACCTTTTTCTGCAGGACATTAATCTTTCTTTCTTTGACCTCAAGCATGTCCTTCATGTCCCTGATTTCTCCGGCGAGAGTACCCTTCTCCTCCGTCAGGTCCTGCAGCTGCTTGGTTTTCTTGTTCAAGAAGGACTCTTTCTCCTCCAGACGTAGACGTAAAGCGTCAACCTAAAGCACATTAATACATGTCAGAGGAAGCACACAAAGTGGACTAATTATCCCAAGTGTACCATTATAGTTAAAAGCACTTTGATTTAATAACTTATAGTAACCCTAAAGTAAAAAAGGTGCTGGATGAGTATTTATTAGGGAAGTATTTTAATAATTCACCACAGTTATTTATTTATTACTGCAGATCTGTGATGTTTTCTGGTCTATGAGCTGTGACAGTACACTGGGCAACAGTTTTTCATTGGTAGTGACCTAGGTTGCACTTCACTTACTACAAAGCTTTCAAAGCAAACACTCTGCTGATATGATTTGCTGTAATAAGCCTCGGGCCCAGGGCAAGCCTATTGTTTGCTCAGTTTGGCTAGGAGCTTGAGAATGTTTGTGAAGCGATGTATTGTTAAGTTAATTTATTGTACGTGTACAAATAAGTTGAGCTTGTTTTATTACCTCCGTTTGCAGGATGGCAGCACGTTGCTCCTTGGCAGTGAGAGACTCTTTGAGCACCTCGATATGCTGTTTGCAGTCTGAGTTCTGGTTGTTGAGGGTCTCTAGCTTCGTCTGCAGAGCCAGCAGTTCTGACTCTTTCTTTGACAACTCCTGCTTCAACTGGTCAATCTGTACATGAGAGGAAGCAGATCATTTTGACCCAACCGTTACGTGAGCAGTGTAACGATTTCACACTCACGAATGGGAACCGCGAGCTAGTCTGCACAGCTTTCGCACTATTTTCATCAACACGCTTCTCCCTCATTAAATATGCATTTGGGACTAACTCCCCTGCATTCATCATATATTATACATCATTTCTATTCATGATTGATGAAAAGAAGTCTAAAAATAGAAGAACAAAACTGTGGCTGGTCGCTTAATAAGGAGAGAAAACGTAAACACTCCAAAGACACGTACGCGTGAGCCCCAGAAAGTCACAGACACACACACCTTGACACTATCACAGGTTGTAGGTGGCTGTGCTTGAGTGTATGACTCTAACTCTGATATGCAAACACAACTTATCATCACGGACCGGTCGGAAAACAAGCAGCGGAAGTCAGTTCAACAAAAACAAAGCTTTCATTGTGGCTTATCTTATTTTAGACTTGTGTTTGTCTTGTGGCCACAGATTAATAAAGTGATGTACTTTTTATGTGTAATTAAGGAAGAAAAGTGTTTTCAAATGTTAAAGTATGCGTTTGCAAAGTTTGGATTTTTCCCCACTTTTGGCACGGAGCCTCTTTCAGATTTTTTGCCGACAGGGCACTTTGCTGTTCTCACTATGTGTTAAAGCAGCTCATTTATGTAACACAACATTTTTCAGTACTCTCTCTTCTGCACAGCTCTGTACCCTGAACATCATGCCTGCCATTTTATATTAAGCCATACTTTAACAGCATCAGATCTGCATGCACAGTGCAGTTAGTCTCTACCTTCGTCTTCATAAACTTAGAGTGGTTCTTGTAGACCTCCATCTGTTTGATTTCCTCTTCTCTGTCCTCTGTGTTCAGTAAGCCGTTTGCCTTCAGCATTTGAATCTCATCCTCCAGATCCCGAATGTTGCGTTCCAGAGAGGCAATTTTGGTGTCCTGCACACAAACACGCGGAGGAGACACACCTCAAAACCAGGACTGGCATGTCCAAAAGTTGCATGCTGCAAATAAATCTGAGCTAAAGAAAAGAGTCCAGGAAACAAATGGAGGGTAAAAGATTTAAAGAGAAATACAGACACAGAGACTGAAAGGGGGGGAGGAACTGAAAGATATAGTGAGATAAACCAAGAATGGAAAAAGCTCTTTGGTCTGACTGAGAGCAACTGCAGTATCTGTCGGTGAAATCAGAAGCGTTCTACTCAGCTCCGTGCGGCAGCTCGGAGGATTAATCACCATTGGGAAATATTGAGCGCACATCCAGTACGGCGAGATCAACCAGGACCGGAGAGAAATGCGCAGGGGGAAAGGAAGAAAAGTAACAAGCCGTAGCTTTTGCCGTAGATGCTTGCAGATCAATGCAGAATCCAGTCTCTAGACTGCGACTGTGAGTGCAGCTTTAGCTTCACGGCTTTTTAAATAAATAATACAACGTCTTTAAGATTAGCCATGGTCCATCTCCCTCTCCAGCAGAACATGGAGCAACCTTGTTGTTCTCTGTCTTTCTCTCTTTTTTTGTGTCCCTCCTTCTTTCCTCTTAGTGACTCTGAACTTATGAACTTATGGCCATTAGCAGGGGCAGTGATAGCCCGCTGCAGAGGAAGGTGGGAAATGTGATGAGGAATGATGAAGTACCAGACAAGGATCTGAGGGGTTAACGTCAATGTATGAGCACTGCACATTGTACATGCACTTCGCCCTGCTGCTGCACCTCAGCTCAGTCTCTGTGTTACGAGACGAACATCAATGAACTAACACTGCTGCAATCGAGACAAGACATCGTACCTTTAAAGAAGAGTGATTTTATTCCATCCACATGTAATCACTGGTACATCGACCTGGTCAGTAAATCTTGCTCTTTATTTCCCTTTCCCTGCCTCTGTATGCCTCTCTGTCTCTCTATCTCCCTGCATACTGGCCTCTCACTGTCATAAACAACCACACCTGTTTCCATGGCAGCAGCAGGCAGGCTATATACCGTGCACTGTCTCTGGTGAGTGAGGAGGAGAGGGTGGGAGGGATGTAGGGGAAGAGAGGGAGGGAGGATTATTCGTGCTTCCATCAGCATCAACACAGCAGTGGGAGAGAGGAGAGGGGGAGAGATGCAGGGTCTTCCTGCACAGCACAGGAGGAGAAAGGAGGCGGGACTTCCCCGCGCGCCGTATGAAAATCAACAGGATCCTAGAGCTTGCACATCACATGACTAGGCTGGGGCCTGCTCGGCACGGATCCAGCCGAGTGAGAGGGGCTGTGTCAGCTCAGCGATGATGTCATGATTTATTTTGAGGAAGTGATGTCAGGCCTCTGCAGTGAGGCTGGTGGTGTCTACAGTGGTTCATTGAATGAGCCTGATATCGCTAGTGTCACATCCAGCTGCTGTACAACATGCTTGTGTAAAGAGGGTGGGGTCCTTCATCCTAAAAGATTCTCCATATGGTATGTTTTGTGGAATTATTTACAATCCAAGATGCTTCTTGCTATCCTTTTATACACTTTTTTTTTGCTATATTTCAGCTCAGTAGTTTTTCCTCAGTTCAGAAACCTTGAATGAAAATTTTAAAACAATGCTTTGGAGTCACAATACTCCCCTGCAAAAAAATGAAGCTGAAATGATAGAGCTGGAGTCTGGGATGTTTGCAAACAATCTGTCATGCAGAATAGAAAACATCTTGTCATGAAACTGGTGTGGCGTGTTACTGTCTGGGGTAGCTGGCCATCTGTCAAGCGAGCCACAACAGCTGAAATGTTAAACAGTAATATTGACTCTTGTTTATGTTTGCACAACTGCTTTGTGAGCAGTACGTGTGTGTGTGTGTGTGTGTGTGTGTGTGTGTGTGTGTGTGTTTGCTAGAGTGTGTCAGTGTGTTGATGATTGACTCAGCTGCCGATGATCACAATCACAACAATAGATTTGCCGGAACAGGTTTCCATTTAGACATGCAGTGGCAAACATGCTACAGCTGTGAACGTCAGTCAGTTAGGTAAATACAAAAATAACATCTGGCTTTAAACAGAAGCAGTGAAGCGTAGTTGATGATGGGCCCTGCTGTATGTGTTTATGCGCAGGCTGTATAGGAGTCTTACTTTCATCTCTATAATGGTCTGCAGGGCCTTAGTTTTACTTGGGTCCTGATGCAGTTGATTTCTTCTGTGCAGTTCCTTAAAAAAAAGACAACAATTTGTAGCAGCGGTACAGCAAAACCGATCGTGGTCTCCAATGAATAGCTAGATTATTAAAATTTCAAAAGCTCACCTCACAATGCATAAAAGCTTTATGCTTACACATGCAAAATATTTCATGCAACTGCTCTTCAGTTCTTTTACTTCATACATTACATAATTGTTATGATGCAGGGATAAGCAGCAGAGAAGAGAATATTGATTTTGTGACATGCTGCACTGCCATCTAGTGACAACAAAACAAAAGAACAGTTTTTTTTTTTTACTCTAAAGCAGTGAATGCAATGACTTAACATCATCATCTTAACCCTCGACATATACTACCTCTCGCAAATGGATGTTTTCCTTCTCCTTTTGATCCAGAATGACCTCCAGGTGTCCCAGTTGCGCCTCTGCTTCTGCAATGCGCCGGGCTCGTTCTTGCTCCTCCTCCTCGGTCGCCCTGCCCGGGCCCGGGGGCAGCCCTTTGCTCTGTAGCATCTCAAGCAACTTCTTAATTGACTCATCTCTGGCACCCAGGGTTTGTTTCTGGGTCTCAATCCTCAGTTCCATCTCCTCTAGGGTCTTTCTCAGCAGGAAGAGCTCCTTGGCCTGTCTGTCATGTTCAGCCTGCAGCCGCCGGAAGTTCTCCTCTGTCAGCTCAATGGTGGTGAAATGCTCAGACCCAGAGCGGTTACCACTCTCCTGCTGCAGCAGGTGGTTGAGGTCTCGCTGTGTGCGCAATTCATCCTGCAGAGCTTGGATGGTCATCTGAAGATGCTACAAACACACACACATATACAAACACACACAGAGGCTTACCAATTATTGAAACTATTTTTAGGTATAGCTCATAACCGAACATTACGTAATAACACTACACATGGGGATGAACAAACAATCCCACAGCAGGTCGATCATGGGGAACACATGACTTACCTTGGCACGCTTTTAGATTTTAGGTTTTTTGTTGAAAAAGTGTGAAGCACGGATCTAATTTAAGTCCTGACTGCATAGATTTACAGTTGTTGGAGAAAATATCTTTAAAAAGAATTCACAGCTTCCAAATATAAATTTATTAGTCTGTAAAGGGCTTTATTATACACAGAAACACCCTGGTGCTCTCACAGGTCTGACTTTCACACTGAGAAAGCAGGGACCAAGTGCATGTACAATAACATGCACATTCAACTTTATGTAAACTGGTACATATAAGTGAAGAAAGTGTGCAGATGAACAAAAAAAAAAACTGAACACCCTGAAATTTAATTTAATTCTAAATCTAAATGATCATAATCATCTGTATTCATCAAACATAAAGTGAAATATTCCAAGCCTTTTTTGTTTTAAATTTGATTATTATCCCCTCCTTGAATCGCTACCTTATCGTGGTGGAGGGGTTTGTTTGTCCCAGGGATCCCAGGGGCTATGTTGTCCGGGGGCTTTTGCCCCCTGGTAGGGTCTCCCATGGAAAATTGGTCCTGAGTGAGGGACCAGACAAAGAGCGATTCAGAAAACCCTTATGAGGAAAGCATCGAGGGAACAGTTTACCCTGCCCGGGGTAAGGGTTACCGGGGCCCCGCCCTGGAGCCAGGCCCGGGGAGGGTGCCTGAGGGCGAGTGTCTGGTGTCCAGGCCTTAGTCCATGGGGCCCGGTCGGGCACAGCCCAAAAAGGGGAAATGGGCCCATCCTCACGTAGGCCCACCACCTCGGGGGAATTGTGTGCCGGGCAGCAGCCAGGAGTGGAGGCCCTGGCGCACTGATCCCCGGCTACCAAGACTGGCAACTGGGACAAGGAATGTCACCTCTCTGGTGGGGAAGGAGCCTGAGTTAGTGCGTGAGGTTGAGAGGTACCAGCTAGATATAGTCAGGCTCACCTCTACGCATGGCTTGGGCTCTGGAACCAGTCTCCTGGAGAGGGGCTGGACTCTGTCTCAGTTTGGAGTTGCCCCTGGTGAGAGGCGGCGGGCTGGGGTGGGTATTCTAATATCCCCTCGGCTTGCTGCCTGTACGCTGGGATTCTTCCCAGTGGATGAGAGGGTTTGTTCCCTGCGCCTTAGGGTCGGGGAACGGGTCCTGACTGTCATCTGCGCTTATGCGCTGAGTGGCAGTTCAGAGTACCCAGCCTTCTTAGAGTCCCTGGGTGGGGTGCTGGAGGGTGCTCCACCTGGAGACTCTGTTGTCCTACTGGGAGACTTCAATGCTCACGTGGGTAACAACAGTGATACCTGGAGGGGCGTGATTGGGAGGAACGGCCTCCCTGATCTGAACACGAGCGGTGTTTTGTTATTGGACTTCTGCACAAATCACAGTTTGGCCATACAAACACTTTGTTCAAACATAAGAGTGTCCATAAGTGCACGTGGCACCAGGACGCTCTAGGCCGCAGGTCGATGATCGATTTTGTAATTGTATCACCAGACCTGCGACCATATGTTCTGGACACTCGGGTAAAGAGAGGGGCTGAGCTGTCAACTGATCACCACCTGGTGGTGAGTTGGATCAGGTGGCGGGGGAGGACGCTGGACAGACCTGGTGCACCTAAACGCGTAGTGAGGGTGTTCTGGCAACGCCTAGCAGAGGCCCCAGTCCGTGAGATCTTCAACGCACACCTCCGGCAGAGCTTCAACAGCATTCTGAGGGAGACTGGGGACATTGAGTCCAAATGGACCATGTTCAGCGTCTCCATTCCCGAAGCTGCTGCATTGAGCTGTGGCCGCAAGGTGGTTGGTGCCTGTCGTGGTGGTAATCCCCGAACCAAATGGTGGACACCAGAGGTGAAGGGAGCCACCAGGCTGAAGAAGGAGTCCTATCGGGCTTGGCTAGCCTGTGGGACTTCGGAGGTAGCCAACAGGTACCGACAGGCCAAGCGGAATGCGGCTCGGGCAGTGGCTGATGCAAAAACTCAGGTGTGGGAGGAGTTCGGAGAGGCCATGGAAAAAGACTTTCGGACTGCCTCGAAGAGATTCTGGCAAACCGTCAGACGTCTCAGGAGGGGAAAGCGGTGCTCTACCTGCACTGTGTATAGTGCTGGTGGAGCGCTGCTGACTTCGACTGAGAAAATTGTCGGGCAGTGGAAGGAATACTTCAAGGACCTCCTTAATCCCACTGACACATCTTCTGAGGAGGAAGCAGAGTCTGGCCACGAGCTGTGGGTAGTGACCGAAAGAACGAGATCGTGGATACAAGCGGAGGAAATGAGCTTCCTCCGAAGGGTGGCTGGCCTCTCCCTTAGAGATAGGGTGAGAAGTTCGGCCATCCGGGAGGGGCTCAGAGTAGAGCCGCTCCTTCTCCACATCGAAAGGAGCCAGTTGAGGTGGTTCGGGCATCTGACAAGGATGCCTCCTGGGCGCCTCCTGGGTGAGGTGTTCTGGCCATGTCGCACCGAGAGGACCCACGACACGCTGGAGAGATTATATCTCTCGGCTGGCCTGGGAACGCCTTGGTGTTCCCCCGGATAAGCTGGAGGAGGTGGCTGGGGAGAGGAAGGTCTGGGCTTCTCTGCTTAGGCTGCTGCCCCGCGACCCGGCCCCGGATAAGGCAGGAGAAGATGGATGGATGGATGGCTGGATGGATTTGATTTTTATGGTTTAAAACTCATGAAAATCAGAAGTCCAGTAAACTATTAAAACAATTTGTAATGTAGAAATATTTAATTAATGGAATATATGTTTATATAAATACTCAGTACTTGGGAATCCTTTGCCACTAATTACTGCATCAGAGCAGTATGACACGGTTGTTCCACTGCTGAGGTGTTACTGCTCGGTTCCTTTGATGGCGGCCTTCAGCTCGACTGTATTTTTGGGTCAGGTGTTTCTCATCTTCATCTTAGATTCTCTGGGGATTCGGGTCAGGAGAGTTGGCTGGCTAATCATTTACAGTAATAACATGGTCATGGTAGCAGTTCTGGCACTGTGAGCAGGTGGTGCTTTTCTGCAGATGGAAGCATAAAGTGTTATAAAATCTCCTGGTAGATGTCAGTATTGACTTTGGACTTGATAAAAAACAGTGGACCAAAACACCAACAACATCGGCTGAAGACTTGGCACCCTGAGTCATCACAGTGTGCGGACTTCTTACTGGACTTCAAAACATCTTCGATTTTGTGCCTTTTCCACTCTTCCCCCAGACGTCAGGACCTTTGCTTCATTTGAAAAAAAAAGCATTTTGCACGTCCGTGCAACAGCCCAGTAACACTGCATCTGTCCACTCCTCGAGAAGCTCTCCCAAGTTCTTGAATCAACTTTTCTCACGATTCTCTCAAGGCTGCTGTCATCCCTGCTGTTTGTGCACTATTCCTACCACATTTTTCCCTTGAAGTCAGCTATCCACGAATAAGCTTGAGCACAGCACTCTGCAACAGCCAGCCTTTTCTTCCGTGCCCTTGTGGACGATGTCAATGATCATTATCTGGAGAACTGTCAAGTCAGCAGTTGGGTTGTGTTTGCATGTACTGAACTAGACTGAGAGATAGACATTATTTATACTGCGTGAACAGTATTTCACTCAAAATGAAATCTATATTTTTCTTTATAAAGACCTGAAATATTTCACTTTATATATGATGAATGTAGAATGTATCAAAGTTCACCTTCTTTAATTTAATCACAAAAAAATGAACTTTTCACAATGCTCAAATTTTCTTAGATGCACTAGATCTTCAGACCATATGAGGGACATTTTTAGAGGAAATCAGCGCAGATATGGTGAAACTGATGAGGATAATATGGGATACAAAACTTATCAACTATACAGATTTTTGTTTTAATCTAAGTGTCTAGGTGCATTTGAAGAGCACAATCTGTATGCATGGTTTCATAAATCTGCCTTTGCCTTTGTGCATACACACAGCTTTATGCATCTGCCACCAGGACACGAATACTAAAAGTTAAAAATATCAGAGGGGCCATACTGTTACAATGAAAACATATGCAAACTAACTGTGAAATTTCCTGGTAGAGACTGGCTGGGTGGATGAAAACTAGTTAAAATATAAAATTAATGAACAGAAGTTACAGTATTGATACCCCATAGGGACAGATCAGCCATCTGTTGAACAAAGGTGTGCATGTTTGTGAATTTGTCTGTCCGTATTACATGATATCAAAGCTATACACCATTCACATTCTTTTTATTGATTGGTTTTGGGTCTAGAGGAATACCTTTAAGGCCCGGTTTCTGTCAAAAACTGACTTCTGTTGAAATTTTCTTCCAGCAGAGACAGAGAGTGGAGCACAAATTACTTTTTGTTCAGAAAATAGCTCAGTCAGGATCTGAAGGAGTGGAAAATATGTGAAATCAAACCGACTTCACGGGGAGTCTGAGGTTTTAGGTTTTGTTGTACTAAAGGAGCACCAGACATTATTACATTAAACAGAGTAATCGCTTTGTACTCTTAAAATGAGGAAACATAAAGACCAGGGTTCATAGGACAAGAAGGGAGCCTGAAACACTGAAAATATTTAACTTCTAGGAGTTATAGGATTCATAGGAGAAAGGACTGTATGGTGCAAAGGGATTGCCAGGTGTCTGAAAATACACGCCACACTGAAGGTGACTCTATGTTGTGCACTCAGCACGTGGTGCAAACATAGGGACAAACCTTGGTTCTCCTGGCATCCAGCAGCTGCAGAGCATGGGCAGAATGAACAGAAAAACAAATGTATGGTGAAAACACAGCGTCAGAGCTTGATGCAACAGAGATGGATGAACATAAACAAGTCAGAGATTAAAATGAGAGCTGCCAGTTTATCAGTCCACAGTCAGTAGTGCAAATTCTTCTTAAAAACAGACATTTTGGCTTGTCATAGTAGGAAAAGCAATGGAAAAAATTAATCATTTTAATAGTGACAGCATTTAATTGATAAAGGATGCTTCAGAGTCCTGAGCTGTACTTCCACACTTACACATATGTGTGTTCACATTAATAGCTCTGTCTATACAGAGTGCTCAGAGGGTGTACACATAACCATCAAAAAGTTAGGGATGGAATTCTGTACACTTCTCATCTCACTGCGTGCTGAGACTTACTAGAGCTCAGCTATTTCTTTTATTTCTGCCTTTTCTCTCTACAAGAAGTCAAAAGTCTGTCCACAGAAAAATGATGACTTTATCAGAATGGCCTTTCTGGAAAGAGATGAAGAAAAGATTGGAAATGGCTTTTTAAAAAATGACTTAAGCATTCTGGTTAGCAGCAGTGATAGATGTACAATTAATAAAAGCAGTATAAATTATGTTATTAAGAATGATAATGATGAGATGAAGCATTATCGTAGAAAACTGCAGCTACAGAGAAAATACGCAAAACATTACACCAGCTTTAAAAGTACATTTTTTCCTCTTACAATCTTGCAGCAAATATATTTTTTGATCTTTGTTAGCTTATTTTACCATTTCATTAGAACTTACTGAAATAGTAATTGCAGAGGGACGTAACATAATGAACAGATTAACCACAGAGTCACTAGTTGCAGTTTTAATTTATAATAATTACAGTGTAACTACGTTATAATATATGTAGTACAGCCACCTCTTAATATAAATACAAAATTATCATAAATGTCACAAAACCTTCTCATTTGGCTCAGTATCTGAGCACAGAACTGACATGATACTGTGTAAGTATAAAACATGTACTCTTCCGGCCATCAGGGGGCGGTGTTTGTGTCAGCATTCTTGCGGGACTGCTGCCAAGCACAACTCCCTTCAGTAGTGCTGTTGGAAATATATATAAAACAGAGAATGAGGCCAAACTTTAAAACCTGAACAGTCTCTTAGTGACAAACACTTTTCAACACAAAGTTTTCTCTCTCACAGAAATATTAATTTGCTATGTACATAAAAACATGTTAGAAATATATCTAATTTTTTGAACATGTAGTGGTTAAATCTCTGCAAATACTGAAACCCAACCGTTTATTTCTCCTCACATACTTTCTTTCTTATCCTCCCTCATTTCTGCTCCTTTCTCCTAAATTACCTCCCATCTTGGAATTGAACTGCAAAAGCCAGTCCAGTGAATCCATTTACATAATTGCACTGTGGGTTAAATTGACTGCATGGCCGTTCCTCCAATAATCACAGCACAACTGTGGAAGTTTCTGTGAATCAGTAATGACTCAGCGGATGTTCCCTTTTTGGTCACCCTCTCTCTCACGAGTAGGCTTCTGTTTGGCCGCATATCCTAAAAAATTGCTTCCAGAGGTTTCACCAGAGTCGCAGAGAGATGCTAAGCTTCCCTATTCGACTGACACCTGGTGCAGCCGGGGGTAACTGGCTGTCAGAAATCTTGTAGTGCGGAAACAGGAAATCCATTTGAGAGAGACCATAAACAAGGAGTCAGATTCAGCCATTTTAAGGAATATATCTATAAAAAGCAAAACTCTGGTTAATCTAGAGAAAAAAGACTGAGATTAAGTGGAATAAGTTTCTTAAAAAATCTGCCTGCAAAATTGCATTAACCTGAACTTTAGACCTAAATCTACTCTAGAAATCCATCCATCCATTTTCCTTACCTGTTTCTCAAACTGAGGCATATCCCAGCTACCACAGGAAAAGGCAGGATCGGTAGACAGAAACTTACTACAGTTCCATCTACCTACTCATGCAAAGAGTAACCACTGTATGTGCTTACTCTTTAGCACTGTATTATGTAAGCACTGTATTGTGCACAATACCACAAGGCAGCTTACAACTACAGTAAGTATTCAATTCAGTTGTATTTATACAATGCCAAATTACAATAAAAGTTGCCTCAAGGCACTTTATATTGTAAGGTAAAGGCCCTACAATAATACAAAGAAAACAGAAAACCCCCCAACAATCATATGGCTCCCTATGAGCAAGCGCTTTGGAAAAACTCCCTTTTAACAGGAAGAAACCTCCAGCCAGGCTCAAGGAGGGGCGGCCGTCTGCCACGAATGGCTGGGGTGAGGGGAGGAAGACAGGACAAAGACACGCTGTGGAAGAGAGCCACACATTAATAATAACTAATGAGAGGTGTATGAAGGTTTATGAAGACTTTAAAACTATATTTTGTCATTTTGACATCTAAAAGTACTGTTGTTCTGTAAGAATGTGCACGTGCTACATCTTAAAGAGTCAAACATGACATTAAACAGATTGAACCCAGAGTGTAAAATCTCCTGCCTTACAACATGTCTTTGATGCTCTTTCTTCATAGCTAAATTATCCATCAAAGGCTCAGGAATCTCTGTGAAAATATTGGCTGATTTCTAACATCCTTGACATTTTTTAAAGAGTTCTTCTCCTTAGCAGGGGCTGACAGGCGGCATTAAATAGTTGTAGCTGTTGGGAAAATTTTAAATGTGATCCACAATCAACCACCTTTTTCCTCAATGTCAGAGGAGCCAGCCAACCTCCCTTTGTGCCCTGTTTAAAAGAACTAGCATTCCTGCTCCACCTCTATCACTTGTTGGTTTAACAATAAGGCATGACCTTTTCAGACTTATACTTTGCCTCCATAAATCCTGGAAGCAGAGGAAACTTCAACAGAAACTTCTACTCTTCCCCGCCTTATTATTCTAACCAGTTGCCCACAAGGATGGGTGTTTACTAGGATAGCTAAAATGTGTCTTGCAATGAGTAATAAAAACTGTTAAAGCTACTCTACCCTCAGAATTATATTCAAAGCTGGTGGCATTTAGGCGGTTTTACCAGGTGGCAAAGGAAAAAGCTGCGATATGTGTGGCATACTGTCTGTGTATGTGTTAAAGAATGTGGGTGTTTGCATCTGACAGACAGCTTTAAAGTGCTGACTCGGAGCAGCCTACTCCTCACTACATTCCTAATCTTTGTATTGTATGTCGTGACAGCTGACAATACACAATTACACCCACACGAGGCAACTGTGCATCTGCATGCAGCTACAGGAAAGTCAGGCAGCAGAGTAAAGGCACGAATCTGTGAGTCTAGGCAGTACACACAACTGTGCAGCAAGATTTTTTCTATGCAGCACTACTAAAGATTAACCCTTGGTAGGGGAATTTCATTTTGATATCTTTCAATATGGATTTTTAAAGCTGTAGGCGTGATGTCTAAACGTATTAGATGTTCTCCTCATAGTCAAGAACAGCCAACTATAATACTCCAGCATCATTAAGTTTGATAAAAACCAAAGACTGAGGAGTGATCTTCTACACTTAGGCTTTGTTTAATTAACTGAGTGTCAAAGCGTCACTGTGAAGAATGATATGAAGTTCAAACACAAGATGAAATGATTCATTTTAGCAGTTAAACTGTGCTCTGATGCAGATCTGTTCACTGTTGATGTAATATGCAAAAGAAGAGCAAATAATTTATTGATTATATATTTTTTTATGTTTCTAAACTCATTGATAGCACACTGTTTATTAGTAGTACTATTGTTATCATTTTTGCTAGTATTTATTGGATAATATAATGCAAAGTTGCCATCCACATGGTTATAAAAGTTATTTATTAGCTATAACCTAATAACAAGTCAGGGCAAACCAATATACACTGGAAACAGCCAATGTTTTGTTTTTAAACCCTCTGAGCAATAAAATACAACATATGTTAACTTTTGGCTTCTTTAACCGTTAATGTATTAAATAATTAGATTCATAACCAACGCCTGTAAAACTCGTGTATTTGAGTGCACATGGGGGCACAAGTAAAGGTTTATGTACTTAATTCTGCTCTCTTTGAGATAACATATGGGGGTGGTGATTACCCCAATCCATCATCATCAAATGAGAGAAGCCATAATGAGAGTGCTGCTATCTATTTTTTTTAATTAAAGTTTTTTGTAACTGTGTTTGCGGCCATTTACACACACAAACACACATACACACACACATATATACATATGGAGAGAGAGAGAGAGATAAATATATAGCCAGGCAAATGTGATGACCCCATATTGACCCCACAGGTATGTCGCATCTTTTCTCTTTCAGCTGAAAGTAAGAAATACGTGTGTGTGTCTTGACAGCAATGGTGAGAGAGCACTGTTGTTTTTTGTGTGTTTTTGGCAACACAGTCTGCTATCTTTATGGATAACCCCACATGCATCCATGGTGGCGTGTCAGTAAATATGGGGGTGACAGGACTGACTGAACTATAGAGAAGATCTCTCAAACCTACCAACAGTTCAAGAGCGCAGGAAGCCGGTAATAACAGTTGTCTCTCAAGATGCAGTACATAGATTTTCAGCACAGGAGAAAATCATCAAAATAATTTCTGCACTCTTGAAGTGTGTAAGTGCGGACCATTTGTGCATTGACCAGTTGAATCACTGATTGATTCATCAACACTGCTTGCCTGTCATTAATTGTCAGCGCACGCCTCTGCTAATCATGATTTTCAGTCCTTGTTGTAGTTATGGAATGAGCTTACGTTTTCTTAAATGTTCACAAAGTCTATTTTTTGTAGAATGTTGCAGTTAATTAACAATATAAATGAATACTATAGATTTATGAGGCAGGCAGCAGAAACTGTGGGATTAAATGCACCAGACATCAAAAGAAGAAATGAACCTGTGACACAGTTTGTGTGTTTCTTTACTAATTCTGTGTTGGTAGTGTAACGTTGAGTTCATGGGCTTTAGTGTATCCATTAGGCTCAGGCTTATGTGCTATGAATAACAGCAAGCTAATGTGATACTTCTTTATTAAATCGTCTTCAAACTGATGCAAAATAATGATGTACAATCCCATCAGTAATGATGGACTGAAGTGGATAATTTCACGGTCATTTTGCATGAAAAATCAGCTAGTCTGTCTTTTACTGAAACGTAAAGGCTGTGTTTAATCTACAGGAATGTTGCCAAATTAATGTGCTCATGATATGGTTTTTAATCAGGCATGAATTAGAAAAACAGAACCACACATGAGAAAAAAAGAACTAATGTACATTTCTTTTAAATATCAGGGTTTTTTTTACCTCCAATAATCTATGTTACATTAGAGGAAATAAATATTTGATCCCCTGCTGAATTGGTAAGTTTGACACTTACATAGAAATTAACAGTATCTACTTTTTATGAAGGTTTTATTTTAATGGAGTGAGGCAGAATATCAGGGCAGCACAGTGGTGCAGTGGTTAGTGGCGTTCCCACACGTGAATTGCATGAGATCTCTCCAGGTACTCTGGCTTCCTCCCACAGTCCAAAGACTGTTAGTGGGGTTAGGTTAAATGGTGATTCTAAAGTGACCTTCAATGTGAATGTGAGAATAGTTGCCAGGGTTTACCCCGCCTTACATAAAAGTTATAAATTCATTTGCATGTCACTGAATGAAATAATTATTTCATCCCCTGAAACCAAGCCTTTGGAAGAATTCTTACTCCCACAGATTGGGAGCACAATCACAGATACTCCTGCTCTAAACCATCTTTGCATAAGACTAAAGAGTTGTCAAAGGATGTAAGAGACAAGATTGTGGACCTGCACAAGGCTGGAGTGGGCTACAAGACCATCAGCAAGAATTATTGTGAAAAGGGAGAAACTGCTGATATGATTATTCACAAATGGAAGAAATATAAAAGAACTGTCAATCGCCTTCTGTCTGGAGTTTCATGAAAGATCTTGAGCAGTTGGGACCACAGTAATCAAGAACACCATCCGTAACACTCCACAATGTAATAGATCAAACTCTTGCAGCACCTGCAAGGTCCCCCTGCTCAAGAAGGCACAAGTTCTGGGCTGTCTTAAGTTTGGGGCTGTTCTGGGTTTCTTTTTACCATACAGAACAACATCACTGCATTGAGGGGTCACTGGATGGGGCCATGTACTGTAAAACCTTGGATGAGAACCTCCATCCATTAGGTCATGCATGGGTCTTCCGGTATGACCTAAAACCAGGGTCGGCAACCCTGGGCACCTGTGCCAGCTGTGGCATGCGAAGGGTTAACTGATCTGGTTAACGACCATAGCTGGACTGGCCATCGGGCATACCGGTGATGGTGATTTTTTGTTTTCATGGGCCGATGTTTTTTTGTTTTTGTTGTTGTCGTTTTTGTAACAGTATAAACAATGAAAGGTGGTGGACTGGCCAGATGCTGGCCAATGTGTAAAAATAACTCAGTTGTTTGATGGTGGCTATGGCGGAGCTTTCACAGAGGCCAGCAGGTGGATGAGGGAAAGGGGAGACAGGAGGAGGAGAGACAGGAGGAGGAGAGACCCGAGGCGGCCGCTGGTCCAAGTGTCAGGTGAACTGAACTTCAGGTAAGAAGTTATGACCTGCAGTCTATCTGGGTCAGATATAAACCAAGTTTAGGTGTAGTTTATTTTCGTTGTGCTGACTTTTTACAGTGAGTTACAATATCTTGTACTGCGTACTAGCTAGCATGACGGAGGTGCTATACAGCCAATGGCTGGGCGGGTGCTATGATGTTACTGATAGTGAACTTTATTTCATTCATAAGATTAGTTATTAGAGTTGCCAACCGTCCGGTAAAAAACTGAATCGTTTATTTAATATTAATTTCTAGTATCAGCTGATGTTTGCTGGAGCCACAGCTGTAAGCTGCTGGCCATGATATAGGTTTGGATATGTGGTGAGAGGGAAACGGAGATGTCCTTACTGAATTATCAGAGCTGAACAGGTTATGGGGAAACAGGTTTACCTTTTAGGTGACATGAATGAGTTGAAGGGAAGTTATGAACTGTTTCTGAGAGACAAATAACACCAGGATCCTTTTCTAAGTAGCTGAAAGCTGGTAACTGTGCAGGGGCGGGTCTAGCAAAGTTTTGCCAGGGGGCCAGGAAGGGCATTAACAGGGAAAAGGGGGGCACAAAGAAATACTTTTCTTTCTTATTCCATCCATCCATCTTCATCCGCTTAGGCAGCAGCCTAAGCAGAGATGCCCAGATCTCCCTCTCCCCAGCCACCTCCTCCAGCTTATCCGGGGGAACACTAAGGCGTTCCCAGGCCAGCCGAGAGATATAATCTCTCCAGCGTGTCCTGGTCTGCCCCGGGGCCTCCTGCCGGTGGGACATGCCCGGAACACCTCACCCCACCCAGGAGGCGCCCAGGAGGCATCCATATCAGATGCCCGAACCACCTCAGCTGGCTCCTTTCGATGTGGAGGAGCAGCGGCTCTACTCTGAGCCCCTCCCGGATGGCCAAACTTCTCACCCTATCTCTAAGGGAGAGGCCAGCCACCCTTCGGAGGAAGCTTATTTCCGCCGCTTGTATCCGCGATCTCGTTCTTTCGGTCACTACCCACAGCTCGTGGCCATAGGTGAGGGTAGGGACGTAGATCGACCGGTAAATTGAGAGCTTCGCTTTTACGCTCAGCTCCCTCTTCATCATGACGGACCGGTGCAGCGTCCGCATCACTGTAGCCGCAGCACCAATCCGTCTGTCAATCTCCAGCTCCCTTCTCCCATCACTCGCGAACAAGACCCCGAGATACTTGAACTCCTCCACTTGGGGCAGGAACTCATCCCTGACCCGGAGTGGGCACTCCACCCTTTTCCGGCTGAGAACCATGGCCTCAGATTTGGAGGTGCTGATCCTCATTCCCGCTGCTTTACACTCGGCTGCGAACCGTTCCAGTGTGAGCTGGAGGCCTTCACTCGATGAAGCCAACAGAACCACATCATCCGCAAAAACCGCGACCAGGACGAAAACCGCATTGTTCCTCCTGTATCCGAGGTTCGACTAACGGACGAACTCTCCTTTCCAGCACCCTGGCATAGACTTTCCCAGGGAGGCTGAGGAGTGTGATCCCCCTGTAGTTGGAACACACCCTCCGGTCCCCCTTCTTAAAGATGGGGACCACCACCCCGGTGTGCCAGTCCAGGGGTACTGCACCTGATCTCCACGCAACATTGTAGAGGCGTGGCAGCCAGGACAGCCCTACAACGTCCAGAGCCTTCAGGAACTCGGGGCGGACCTCATCAACACCAGGGGCTCTGCCACCAAGGAGTTGTTTAACTGCCTCAGTGACCTCGCCTCGGAAATTGGCGGGTCATTCCCCTCAATCCCCAGACTCTGCTTCCTCCTCGGAAGACGTGTCAGTGGGATTAAGGAGGTCCTTGAAGTATTCCTTCCACCGCCCGACAATTTTCTCAGTCGAAGTCAGCAGCGCTCCACCAGCACTATACACAGTGCAGGTAGAGCACCGCTTTCCCCTCCTGAGACGCCTGACGGTTTGCCAGAATCTCTTCGAAACAGTCCGAAAGTCTTTTTCCATGGCCTCTCCGAACTCCTCCCACACCCGAGTTTTTGTTTCAGCCACTGCCCGAGCCGCATTCCACTTGGCCTGTCGGTACCTGTCGGCTGCCTCCGGAGTCCCACAGGCTAACCAAGCCCGATAGGACT
This sequence comes from Aulonocara sp. 'chitande type north' Nkhata Bay, assembly GCF_057382095.1. Lineage (NCBI taxonomy): Eukaryota > Metazoa > Chordata > Actinopteri > Cichliformes > Cichlidae > Aulonocara > Aulonocara sp. 'chitande type north' Nkhata Bay. The sequence goes on from NC_141348.1 coordinate 25,891,988, forward strand.
CCTTCTTCAGCCTGGTGGCTCCCTTCACCTCTGGTGTCCACCATTTGGTTCGGGGATTACCACCATGACAGGCACCAACCACCTTGCGGCCGCAGCTCAATGCAGCAGCTTCGGCAATGGAGACGCTCAAGATGGTCCATTCGGACTCAATGTCCCCAGTCTCCCTCAGAATGCTGTTGAAGCTCTGCCGGAGGTGTGTGTTGAAGATCTCGCAGACTGAGGCCTCTGTTAGACGTTCCCAGCACACCCTCACTACGCATTTAGGTCCACCGGGTCTGTCTAGCGTCCTCCCCCGCCACCTGATCCAACTCACCACCAAGTGGTGATCAGTTGACAGCTCAGCCCCTCTCTTTACCCGAGTGTCCAGAACATATGGTCGCAGGTCTGGTGATACGATTACAAAATCGATCATCGACCTGCGGCCTAGAGCGTCCTTGTGCCACGTGCACTTATGGACACTCTTATGTTCGAACAAGGTGTTCGTTATGGCCAAACTGTGATTTGCACAGAAGTCCAATAACAAAACACCGCTCGTGTTCAGATCAGGGAGGCCGTTCCTCCCAATCACGCCCCTCCAGGTCTCACTGTCGTTACCTACGTGAGCATTGAAGTCTCCCAGTAGGACAACAGAGTCTCCAGGTGGAGCACCTTCCAGCACCCCACCCAGGGACTCTAAGAAGGCTGGGTACTCTGAACTGCCACTCGGCACATAAGCGCAGATGACAGTCAGGACCCGTTCCCCGACCCTAAGGCACAGGGAACCCTCTCATCCACCGGGAAAAACCCCAACGTATAGGCAGCAAGCCGAGGGGATATTAGAATACCCTCTCACCAGGGGCAACTCCAGACTGAGACAGAGTCCAGCCCCTCTCCAGGAGACTGGTTCCAGAGCCCAAGCCATGCGTAGAGGTCAGCCCGACTATATCTAGCCGGTACCTCTCAACCTCACGCACTAACTCAGGCTCCTTCCCCACCAGAGAGGTGACATTCCATGTCCCGATTGCCAGTCTTGGTAGCCGGGGATCAGTCCGCCAGGGCCTCCGCTCCTGGCCGCCGCCTGGCACACAATGCACCCGACCCCTATGGCACCTCCTGCGGGTGGTGGGCCTGCAGGAGGATGGGCCCATGTCCCCTTTTCGAGCTGTGCCCGGCCGGGCCCAATGGACTAAGGCCCGGCCACCAGATGCTCGCCCTCGGGCACCCTCCCCGGGCCTGGCTCCAGGATGGGGCCCCGGTAACCCTATCCCGGGCAGGGTAAAATGTTCCCTCGATGTTTTTTCATAAGGGTCTTCTGAATTGCTCCTTGTCTGGTCCCTCACCCAGGACCAATTTGCCATGGGAGACCCTACCAGGGGGCAAAAGTCCCCAGACAACATAGCCCCTGGGATCCCTGGGACACACAAACCCCTCCACTACGATAAGGTAGCGATTCATTCTTTCTTATTCTCATTTAAAATGTCTCGCTTTTAATAAATAATTATCTTAATCTTACAACCAAAGTTTTTATCTGATGTAAAATGTATAGAAATCATACATATACCAACAAGACTGTACATCACTGTCACAACAGTGTTTGTTTTCATTCAAAGGCTTTATGGCTTTTCCTATAATACCTGGTGGGCCGGTCTCTAGTCATAATGCCCGGGCTGATTTTTTTGTCCCAGTCCAGCCCTGGGCACGACACGCAGTGAATTAATTTGAGAAGGTGCATTAAAAAAGAAATGGCTGGGCCAGCGGTGCACATTGCAAATTAGCTTGCATAGACACATTAGTTGTGCCACTTCTTAATGATGGTATCTTAGCTAACAACCCCCAACTACCAGATACAACCAATAAGCTAAAAATTACTTGGCCTACCGGTAAAAGGGACGTTACTAGCTGGCAGTTCTTTCAAGCGATGTTGAAATTTCAACATTCCGACACTTCAAATGCTTTTCAGGAGCTGTTCGCTCAGCGCAGCATCAACACCGCGGAAATACACGGATACATCGGTAGACTCGTGACAGAACTCACACTCTGTGGGGGTCAAAGTTTGCAGAAATACGAATGCAACTGGTATCCATAGCTGTGCGTGTTCATGGAGCTTGCATTTTCACCTGCTGGACATCACTACCTGACAAGTTTAACTGTCTTCAGAACATTGCGGAGGCCTTATTGACAGTATTTGGCTCTATATATCTGTGAGCAGATTTTCTCTCACACGAAGAGAGTCCTCAGGTAGCCATCTGAATGCTGGAGTGAGAGACCAGAGGTCACATTAATACGTGTATCTCTGTATTAACAAACATGCCAATTGGCCCAGTTTATTTTTCTTATCATTGTTGTGAGGAGACCATAAATAGCATTTGCATTTTCTGTTGTACAGTTCATTTGCTGTTATGGAGTTCTTGTTATGGCTAAAAAAGTGTCTTTTTTTTGTTACAAAATAGCTGATAACTATTTGCTGATAGCTGCCAACATCTGCGAACAAATATAATTCTATAAAGTTGTTCTATATAGTGTGTAACTGTTAGTATAGAGCGTTATTAAATTTATTGCTAATGCAATCATATGGCACATTGACTTCTGAGGAAATTTTAGATGGCACTCATCATTAGAAAGGTTGCTGACCCCTGACCTAAAACATATGACCAAGGCAATAAAGAAATGGCTAAAGAAGAAACACATTAAGGTCATGGAGTGGCCTAGCTAGTCTCCAGACTTTGAAGTTTTGAGTTGCCAAGCAGCTGCCAAGAAACCTCAAGGTTTCAGTGAGTGTCTGTAAAGAAGAGTGGGCCAAAAATCCCACCAGAGATGTGTGAAGACCTGCTGAGCAACTACAAGAAACATGTTATGGCTGTCTTACAACTGTGGTTGCCAACAAGGATTTAACTTTAATGTATTTTTTTTTCTGAATTTCTGGTTGATAGTCTGTCTCTCTCCATTAAAATTAAACTACCATAAAAATCAGAGAAGATTAGAGTTCATTTCTTTGCAAGTGAGCAAACTCAGCAGGGGATCAGATCATTCTTCCCCCCACTGTATTTTGACATGCTTCAGTGTAATGTATTGAAATAACAAGATTCAAATATGTTCCTAGAGAAATGCAAAACTGCAGTGTCATTAATTGTGTGATTACCTTTTATTTTCTGGCTTACATTTGTGCATATTTTTTATTACTTTACTTGTTATGATTTTTCTGCACTCAAATCTCTGCTCTGAATCTAAACTGATGTGATTCTGTAGAAAAAGGAGACTGTAACATTTCACTCTCATCCAAATCCTAGCAGCCTTGCCCTATGTAAACTGCATTTTAATCTCATCTTGTCAAAATAAAATAGGGAGACGGCCTCCTCATTTCAACACCTTCCTGTCGTGTGGATGAGGCAGCAGCCATCTTATGTGCTCTGATGGAGAGTGGCCGGCACGGGAAGAATCCATGGGCACTTTAAGAAAAGTGACTATTCACATGACGCTGACTGTGACATGACTCAACGTGTCATCAGTACTTTTGCTCATCATGTGTGTATGACAGCTGCAAGCTTGTTTGCTACTTAATGAAATGGGATAAATCAACAAACTGCACTAATGTACTCTGTAGTGGGTTCACCTGAGCCATGAATCATACATACAAACAATTAACTATCCCCTCCCACACAAACACACCCTGGCAATTAAACTTCTGTGCACACATTTACAAGCCAGCACAACTACCAAAGGAAGTAACCGCTAATTAAGAATGCAAACACACTACACACACAGATATGAGGAATACAAGCATGAATGCTTTTTCATGAGGTATTTAAAATACACTCCAACACTCTGGTGAGATTCACAAGTTCACACTTGTGCTAACACCATGTAAAGATTGGCATCTTCCAGCATAAAATAAGCAAACATTGCACCCATGCACAGACACAGAGCAGAGGGACTGGGAAGCTCAGCCTCCATTTTTGTGAAAAGCATTGATGCAGGCTGACTGGGTGGCTGAGCAGGAGTGGTCATGACTCAGTCCGATATGGTATGCTCTAGCTCACATATTTGCCTCCAGCAGCTCTTCTCCAGCTTGAGCGCAGCAAAACATTTGGTGAAATGGAGTCAAAAAAGAACAGTTTTATAACGGCCTCAGCCACACTACATTAAAAATGCACAAAACGGTCCCGGGCTAATCAGTAATCATTACCTCCAGTCATGACCATTGAACGTTTTGATAAAAACTCTGCAGGCTACGCTTGGTATTTCACTCACAATGAAATCTTCGCTTTACAAAACAGACAAAAGGCAAAATCTAATGCCAGAGAGCATGTCTTTAAAAAGTTTGTCTAAAAAAAGAAGCACATCCTCCCTTATTCTAGATTTCGCACGATAAATAATGCATGGCATTTGCTCAAGCTAATAGAGGCCCAAGGCACCTGATGCAACTGTAAAGAGTTCTGCAAGACAGACGTAATGATTGGCCTGAAATTACTCCATTATTAATGAAGCAATTTGCTCCTCACTCAGCCTCTGAACAAGCCTAGTGGGTGTGACCAAAGCATTCCACTGCAAGTATGCACTTATGTAAGGACGCCTTGCAGCCCAGAAATCAACTTAGAACAGACCAATTATAGTAACAAGGCACATCTGCCTTTTATTAGCTGACATACTTCATTAATGAGCCCTACCAGGAGGAACATAAATATCACTCAGTGCAGGGGATGACTATGGACTGGACAAGGCTAAATATATTTGTGGCAAGTGAAAACCTATTAAAGCCAACACTGTATATAGCCTTCATGTTCTACAGGACCAATCAGCCACTGCAATGTCTGAAGCCAGGCTAAAAATGCATACAGGACTCAGTACCTAATCACACTGAATGTAAAGAACTGCTTTGGTCCTGTCACTGACACTGCTATTAAACAGGCACATTTGCATACAAAACTTGTTTCGATGTTAAATCTTTGACTTCATCCCGATGCGTGACACAGACTCTCATCAGTAATAACCAGACAGTCTGCCTACTATTCAAATACAAAGGCTGTGCATAATCTACACAACTGTTGCCAAATTAATGTGTTGCAAATGATGATATCATTTTTATTCAGGCGTGGATTCAAAAAACAAATCAAGGAAATCGAATAACACCACACAAATGCTCATTCACGCCCAAAACAAGTGCCCCTTTGTTTTTTTAGGAATCATAAAGAAAGACAAGAATCAAAGTACACCTGCCCCACACCCTTTATGAGGGTTGCTAGCAGGTTTAGGCATCCAGCCTGTGACGCATCTTTCAGTTTAGCCTCATGACACTGCTGTAACCACAAGAATAAAAAGTGCAGGCCCTTTTAACTCCAGTCAAATCAGGTGCGTCCAAACCGATTTGTTTTTTAAAGGGCTGTTCTTATACATCCAAACCAATGTGCCGACAGACAGTCATGTGACGGTCCTGCTAACACTATCCTTCTATGACCTTGAAGGGTGGAGAGACACCGTCTGCTGCTTTGAGTAATGAATGCCCCACTGGCTGTTCGTTATTTTAAATCACATCTCAAACTGGCACAAAGACGCCAGCCGGCTGGTCATATTTAACCTTTACATCACTGAGGTATTCTTCAATTTGCTGCATCATGCCACAGCCTGCCACAAAAAGAAAAAACATACTGTACGGTTCAGTCTGGCCAGACAAGCAGTACGCTGACCTACTCCACAATCTAGTGCACTGTATCATCAGCAATGACATATCCAACTGAACCGAGGGCTTTATATTCAAATGTTCTCTCCAGACTATGAGTCAGCTAACTGTTTCCAATTTCTGCCACCAAGGTTTGACATAAAAATGATTAAAATCAGGGTGAGCATTTTCTCAACATGAACGCGAGCTCAGCTGGGGTTTTTTTTTTTATCCACCTTGTTTTCTGTAGATATTTGTGTGCTGCACACACAGGTCAGTGGAAAAGAAGAAGAAAGCTGCAGGTTAGCCTTTTACTTCATTAACTCCAAAAGTGGGTTGAAAGCTCTCTTAAAGTGAATGCAGTGAAGGCCAGATGAACAGAGGTAAACAGCGAGAGATGATCAAAGCCAGTGCGAGTAAAGGACAGACAGTGGAAAATGAGAATGACAGTTAGAGAGTAAGACAGATAGAGAGTGTTTAAGAGTCCTTGACAATTGTGTCTGGGCCTTGTGCCTACTCTTGTCAGGCAGTGATTTAACTGGGCCATGACTACACCCCCACACTGAGGCAAGCAGAAAACCTTTTGACATCTCCCCCCTCTAGGGCCAATCTGCTGAACCTTTAAAAAAATACACTAAAATTAAGCAGTGCTGCTTCTATACTGTGTGCAGGAAGTTCAGTTTACCTGTTGGCAGCGTCACTGCACTTTTAACTTAATATGCTCAGATTTCGAGTATATTGTAAAAAACTTGATTAGTGTTTTGTATTTCCTGTGGCTGAGGTGACATTGATTCTGCAGAGGAGTACTAGGAGAGGAGAGTGTCGGCATGTTAAATATTTATGCACACAAATAACTCTTTCCAGAAAGGTTCCCACAAGTATTGAAAAACATGACTGCAATAATTCTCTGAAATCTTGGACTGAGGATGACTGTGGTCTATTGCAGAAGGAGAGCGTGGTGAAAGCACAGTCACAGCTCAAGAAGGACAGTACGTGAAAAAAAACAGAAAGGCAAGAGACAAAAGCAGCAACTGAAATTCACTGCAGTAATGAGTGGATTATGACAGCTACGAGGGCTTGTCTCACCTGGTTCTCCTCATGAGTGACTCTCATTTGCTCTTTGAGGATTGACGTACGAGCCGCCTCTTCTTTCCTCATTATCCTCTCCTTCTTCAGTTCAGGACTCCAGAAACTCTTGATGCTGTTGGTGGAAGATCCCAACTTACTGTCCTTCAGGTCAAGCTCCCGTCGCAGCATCTCATTCTCCCTCTGCATCTCCCTGAGCTGGGCCTGCATCTCCAGCAGCTCCCCACCACTGCCCCGCACTGCCTGCCTCAGCAGAGCAGAGGGCACCCCCTGGTGGTGGTGGGGGTGCAGCATGGAGAGGGAGCCCAGGTCACTGTAAGACAGAAGGTCAGCATGAGGCAGCCCCACAGAAGCAATATTGGGACTGCTGCCCATGGCTGTGACACGGCCCCCATACATGGCCCGACTGGTGGCGCGACCCAGAGTCATAGTGCCTTTTGGGTAGGTGGCAGTGGAGCCCACGCCCTCGTGGTCACTCAGGTACATGGGCCCCGAAGTAGCATAGGCAGCGTTGAGGGACTGGATGTTCTCCATGGAGAGCGTCTTGCCCCCCGCACCGCCCCCGCTCCCACTGTGTGCCCTTCGATGGCCCAGTCTGGGGGACCTTGGTAGGCGCGGGGACCGTACGGGGCTGCTCTCTACATGGCCTACAGCTCTGGCACTGCCGTACATGTCCTGTGATTCGGCGGTGTAGCCACCAGAGGGGTCCTTAACAGGGGCGAGTTATAATGAGACTGCTCTGACTCTTAGAACTGCACATGGGTGACTTATTTCATGTCTGAAAAGGTGGAGTAGATCAAAGTCAGATCTGAGGAAACAGGAGAGAAGCTTCTGTTAGATAAATAACCACTATTTGTACGTGTCACATGAAAGGCACAGCGAGACAAAGCATTTACTATTACAAAAAAAACCCAAAAAAAACACTGCATTCAGAAAAGAATACCAAAACAGACCTGGCCTGCAAAATACTACTATGGATTGAAAAATAACTAGTTTTATCATTTATTAGTTTTATTAGCAGCAAATTGACACAATTTATGTGACTTACAGTAATCTCCCAGCATCCCACTGGATTCATACACTGTCCAGCAGTGATGTACAGTAAATCCCATTAATGATCCCAAATAAACAACGGACTAATTCACAGGAATAATATATCACATGCCCATTCACTGATGCTTGCTTATTGTGCAGTAGAGTGAACAATGATATCCATGGAAAATTTACTGAGATACTAAAGAAAAATCTTTTAAAACATCTAGTCATTTTTTAAGGTTTTTCACATTCTAATGATATTGCTTTAATTAAAACTAATAGGGGCTATTAGTTGTATTGTTTTATTATATTAAGATATAATGATAAAGTACAGACCCAATTAGCAGTGTTGATTCCTAATTAGCTCCTCGTGCGAGGAGAAAAATGTGTTGTTCGGAAAGTGGTTTTAATGAGCAGTTAGCCCATAACATGTCCCACATACACAGAAGCATGACCGAGCATGCTTGTAACAGTATGAAGAGCATCACAGCACATGAACACAGAGTATCACAGTGCATCCAACAGTGCAGTCAATGCAATATCTAAAGAAATAAATGTGATTTATGTGTGTACAAAAAGACAGCTAACAGATTCCATGGCAAACAGAACAGAGTAAAGCCCTGCAGTATTTTATTGTCTCATAAACGGATAATTTAATTCACACAGTAATATTCACAATAAGACTGTAAAGAGTTTGGGATTGAACGTGTCTTTGGGATCAGCACAATGCTGCAGCCGTTATCTCTTAACTGCATGTTGTTATGTGCAAACAGTAAAGTGTGGATGGTTGTCTGATTCTCTGCGTTTTCCTGTGTTAGACTGGTGAACTGTCCATCCAGTGTGTACGCCGCCTCTTTGCCCAGTGTCATCTGGCATAGACTCCAGACTGCAATGAAGAAAATAAATGGATATTTTTGACTGGGTTTCATTTTTTGAACATGTGAAGGGATTAGTATTAACTATAACAGTAATGCCATAGTATGGGGCCTAGTTTGTTTTTTGTTTTGTTTTTTCAGAAATTAAAAGACTGCAAAGCAAAGCAGACATTACTGGCTAAATGGGAGAAAATGATGTGGGAGAGTTAATTTTTAATGGGTGTAATAATGGATGTGTCAGTTTGTGCCATCTTTAGTTTAAATATATCACAAGATGTATTACGCTTATAATTTATTTAAACCTGATGTCCTTATTACACCGTAGCTGATATTTGGGGTCAAATACCTTATATAACCCTGTATAACCCTGTATAAGACAAAGGTTAACTGAGCTTATAGGCATTCAGTGTAAGTTAAAAAGAACCAGACTCTTCCATCAAAGTGTCTCCTTTGGTGACACTTGTTACGCAGATCCAGTTGCCATGGTGACTATGCCAGGGCTAACAAAGATAAAGCACCTCAGTCGTCTGACGTAATGTTTCAAAAAGGTCTGATTAAAAAAATTTATTTTTAAATGTTTAATTGTATATGCAGCACAAAATTTACTTAAGGGTATATTCTGCAAATAATTCCTTTTTTATTATCATGTACATTCTTGTATTTTACTTTGAAGGGCAGTTAAAATGACAATTAATGGCACGGTAGAGCATATCGACAGGTTGGGCAGTGTGTGAAATTCAATGCGATTTTTGATGATGGGGACCCTCAGCTGCTTTCACCGAAGCTTCATCTGTAAATCAGCGCCTGCCCAGCAGCGATCACTGCAGCCAGGCTGAGGAAGTGGAACGAGACAGTGTCTTCTCTGCTAGCTGTATTAAGTAACAGGTGTCTGGAAACAGAACGGGGCTGGACAGATATATGCATATATTTAAAAAGGGCAAAAGAAAATCAAATGGAATCTGTCTAAAGGCTCGGACAGAGCATGCCTTCAGATATTTCATCTATATCCTTTAGCTGCAAAAAAACCCTCTTTTTTTAACTTTACATGCTCAAAGGGACACGAGCAAATTAAATGCAAATTTCAAATATGCTGACATGTGCAACAACAAAGCCTGCTGCTGTTATCTTCAGCGGTCAGCTTGCTACAGCAGCTCTGTGAAGTCTAGTTGGTAAATTTATGGGGAAAAACCCCCAACATATCCAGCAAAAGACTGCAGAGAAGCATCTTTTAACAAATTAGCACTGTTCTGCTAATGAGCCTCATAATCATTATTTTTTTGCTGATAGATGACACTGCTCAGAGTTGAGGCATTAATGTGTCAGAAAATATCCAGTGAATCAGAGTTTGTTAGGATATATAAATGTGAGTCTCTACAGAATTAGGATTATTGTTTTAGTTTGACTTGTGTCAAAAATGATGAGCCAACGATTCAGGCAGTGACTCCAGCATGTTTCTCACTCTGTAAGTTGACCTAAAATATGTCTTCTTGTCCAATGCTGAAGCTTTTTAGGCTATCCAACTTCCATTCCGAGTTAGGCATATAAACTCTGAAATTACAGGAAAACCACACATGCAGAACAATGCTGGGAAATGTTTTAAAAAAAACAACAACAACATACAAACACAGGTTTTGAAAGCACAATAGACTGCCACCGCTTAAGTGAACACACCAAAAGTGTGTCTTTCTCTGTCCTAACAGAAATCAGCTGCTAGTGATAAGGCTTTTACATTGCACAGTATTCCCTGTCCACCATATGGCACATTCCAAGCACATCATTGTGCCACAGTCATGTGTTTCTCTACTTGCACTTGCAGTGGTGGAATAGTTGGATGGAAATCTGTAAATTGTGGTTTGGTCATAGGACTTGCAGTGTAAGATTGCAGATAGTGAAAAAATTTACACTAAATCATCCATTTAGTCCATTTAGTCATTGTTGTTTGTTTCATTGTAGAAGCTGGACTCAAGTGACAAATATCTGTGACAAATACCATAACGTGCTATGTTCTACCTTATATACTGTGTTATAAAAGACTGTGGGGGCTCGTTTATTGTTGTTATAACCCTTTTCTAAAGGAAAATTGAATCACCTGCATCCGAAGCACACTGCTGAGAAAGCCAGAATGACAAAACTGTCAAAAAATGGAAAAAGGAGAGTATCTATTTTTGCAGAAACAGTGATAATATAGAAGAACCTCAAGAGATGCCAGCTGATGACAAGCCCAACTGCAATCATCTACCTTATATGGATAACAAAAGGTTCCATGACAAATCAGAAGGGAAATCAGAGCTTACTTCCATTATGACACCAAACTTGTTTACAGACTTTATTATCCAGGCTTTCTGCTGTGAGCTTATTATTGCGATCGTAAATATCAAACACGCGTGGTTTTGGAGGGTTTGAAACATAGATTATGCCGCTGAGGTGACAAACCTAAGAGCAAATTACAGTATAACACGATCAGAGAGAAATGGTGCGGAAACAGCAGAGAGGGTACAGATGTCCCGAAACAAAGATTTCACCACAGGGGATGCTTTGGCTACCTCTGGGGTCAGGGGGAGTGTTTCCTATCAGGCAATCGTGACATTTTATGAAAGGCTGCACGGGGGTATTTTGTTCTTACCCTGATAAAACTGATGAAACGACCAGCCTACTAAACTATATGGAGCGGCTGTGGTAATGTGAGGTCAGAGCGCATGCCAATGGCGGACAAAGAAGGACATTTTCTATAAATAGACTGTCATATGGGCCGATAATAGTTAGTAATTCATGTGAAGGCGGCCAAGCACGCCAACCGGTTCCTTACGAGAGCAAGTGCAACACATGCAGCCTCCTCATCATGTATTCTACTACAGAGCCTTGACGCCCCCGAATGCCTCCCACGGACTTCAACGCTTGGATGATTAGATGAGAAAATGTAGATGTCCACTTATCCACCAAATTCCAGTATTTAAGGATGGTCCAGCTTATGCTTCAGGCTCCTAATGGAAGATGTCACGGGCGGGGGGAGGGAAATGTCAAACACCCCGATATCACGGTAACCTTCATTAAGTCATAAACGACTATTTGGAGCTGAGGTGTTTCTCCTTATGTCGCCTTATTGACACTGGGTGATAGGGGCTACATTTAATGCAGCACAGTAATACAGGAAGGCACGACCGAGCAATTGACAGCTCACTGGGCCTACATTTTCGATAGCTCCAGCGTGGTGTGCATCTGAATACACCAATGAAATATTAGTCTAACCCGCCGTGGAGAAAGCGATTGAAACCTTTATTTTGAAAGACTTCGCTGCTCTATCGCGTCAACGCGGCTTAAAAATGCAAATTCTTACGTATCAAGTGAGCTATGCAATCAGCCACCACGGAATTAGGAGGATTTCTTTCTTCTTCTTTTTTTTAAACGCACACAGCCTGTGCCTTTTCCCCCGGCAAGTCGTTCATGAAACCCTCAAGAAGGCAGGGGAAAAAAACCTTCGCGCATGTCAGGCGTTCATTCTTCTGTAATGAAAATCACAGATCTGATGTGAGGTAAAATAAACGCACGGGCTTTACCTTTATCGATGTTAATTCCTCTTCTTCGCCGCTCTAGACGGCATCTTGTCGCCTCCATTCACCCGAGCAGCCTCTCTCAGCATCCTGCGCTGTCATTGGGCAGCGGGCACGCTCTCTCTCCTCCTCTACACGCCAGGGAGCAGCATCACCACTACTGCAAGTGGCAGCTGGCGGGAGGGGATGGGCGAGAGGGATGCGGAGAGCGGCCTGCGCTGAATCTCACATCTTGGTGCTGAATGGGAATCACTGACCATTCCCACCCACATTAGTAGAAGATATTTGGATCTTGTTTTATTTTATTTTCTTTGCACGTCTCTCTGTGCCAATAATAGCGCATCAAACCTGCGTGCACAGGGCCCTGGAAGCACTTTGATGCTTCCAGGTGCCCAAGTGTCCTTGTGTAAGATATCGAACCCCAGATTGCTCTCCGATGCGTTCATCAGAGTATGAATGTGTGTGTCTGTTAGATAGACAGCACTTAAGTGTAGAAAAATCGTGCTTGTATGAGTGGGTAAATGAAGCATGTTGTGTAAAGCGCTTGGAGCGCTCAAGTGGAGTAGAAAAGTGCGATATAAGAAACAGTCCATTTATAAAGATATGTTAAGTAGCCCAAAAAGGCTGGATTGGTTATAATGTAAGTACAATAACACAGAGTCATAAAGATACTTGAATCAGGTCACAGTTTGTTTACCAAAGCAAACAAATATATCGTGCTTTAAAAAACACAAAAAACCCCACTGGAAATCTTTTTTTTTTTTTTTTTTTTTTTTTTTTTTTGGTAGTCACTCACTTTTTGGCACACCACGGGCAGTCCAGCTTTACATGCTTTACAACACCCCAAATACAAGTGTGGTGGTTAGTTATCAGCTCCTGCACTTAGTCTGCTGCTTTAAGTAGTAAAATTGTGTATTTAATATTAGATACAAGGACAAATTACAATCAAATTATTATGTGATTGTATTGAACTGATTATATATGATTATATTGCACTGACCTTTGTTTAAGTACAAATCAGTTTGGATCATTGACAAAATATACCTGAATACTTTTTTTATTCAACAAGTAGTAGAAAGTAACTCAGTACATTTACTAAAGTATTTTAAGGTTACTTATGTATAGCAGGACTCAAATTTGTTTTTTTAATCACCTGTTTCTATCATTAGGGCTTAGTCTGTGTGACAGCCTCAGCTCTTTACAGCAAAGCCCGTATGTTTCTGTGACCTATCTGTAGAATGATAGGTCACAGAATCAGGACCACTCTTGCACATCTGATCTAGTTCATTCTTTCTCATCAAGCAGAAGAAACAATCTGCTTGCATGAAAGTGGATCAAGTGCATTTTATTACATATTAATGTCTGTTAGAGTGATTAAAGCCAGTCCAGGTTTGGTTTACATAAGCTACGGGCCTTAATCAGAAAATCCATAATAAAAAGTTGTAAATCAGTCCGATGAAAGGAAACAAACCAGAAAACATGCAGACCATCCTTGAAAACATGGTAAAGCTTAGCAATTAGCTTAGCAATTAGCTTAGCAATTAGCTTAGCCTTGCATGAAGCTCAGAAACAACAGGAAACCGCTACCGTTGCTGTATGTATAAGACATAAAAATCTACTGCATTGATCAGCAACTCAAGGCCTCATTAATTAACTTGAAATTGGTCTTGTTTAATGTAGTGAAAGCTTTAAGCTTTAGGCAGTTTCTGCCTCTGTATTCAGTCAGAGGCAGAAACTGTTTCATCTGATGCACTGGTAATCTTACAGCAACAACAAAACTTCATGCAGTAACATTTTACCATACAGACAAGAGAGTGATATTAATCTTCTCTAACTCTCCACAAACACAATAGGAATGCCCCCACACCCAAAAAACATCCTCTTTAAAATATGAAAGCAGCCCTGAACTAGGACAGATAATCTTTGTTTTTAAATCAAACCACTGGAAGAATCACAGAGCCAGAAAAGCACTGACACATTGTGTGCTCTTTTATAAAACAGTATTCAGCCTGCCAGCATTATAAATCAAATTTGCCTGAGGGTAACCACGAATCTGTTGAGCTGCTCTGACAGAGGAACCTACGCTGCAGTGGAAATCAATCTAAACCCATGACATCATGCACTGTGATTTTACCATGAGGTGAGTGCGTCCTTCACATGTGTTTGAACACACAGCCCCGAGGGCTTTTCCAATTCCGAACAATTTCCCCCTGGCTCCTGTCTTCCTCCTGTTCTCACCAGCCTTCAGGCCTCCTGGAATTACAGGGACTTTCTCCAATTTTACATTGTAAACACTGACGCTAAGTGTGCTTGACAGGGCCCAAAGGAGAAGCATCAGCATTTCTGTGTCCTGAACACACAAACACGCCAGCTCACATGGTCTCTCTGTTTCTGAAGCTCTTTATTTCATGCGCACACGCCAGTATCCAGAAACAATAATGAGGGGGAAAGAGGAAGCAGTAAAACACCCTTTGGGCATGTTGACTGAATAATCTCTTCTTCTATCTTCCTCTGATGTTTCCATTATCATATCTCATAACCAGCAGGACCTCTTTTTTGTTGTGAGTGCTAGCCATAAGGTTTACTTGCCTCATGTGTGACATCAGTGCCACGGTCAGTTTGCTCAGTATTTAAGTGTTTTAGACTTTCAAGTTTTGTTTTTGTAAATATCTGATGTGATTGTTGGCTTACTTAGAATTTAGGCTGTTTCATGTATTTCCCCACTTTAGTGTATTTAGTGCTGTTCTCGGTCCTTTAGAGTTTAATTCCTCCTTCAGTGTGCCATCCTCTCTTGTCAAGTCTCCTGTATTAAGTTTATTCCTTTGTCTGTTTTCCAAGTTGACTCACTTCCGGCTTTATTTTGATAGTCCATTGTTCCTTGTGCTTTGCTTTTAGTTTTTCTTCCCTTCTCCCATCTTCTGTGATTTAGTTCAGGTGTTGCCTCGTTCTCTCCATCTGTTTCCACTTCGCTGATTGCCCTTCTCCCTGTCTGTGTGTATGCAGTGCCATGTGTCCTATTAGTCTTTGTTAGAGTGTCTGCTCTCCTGGCAGTTCCCATTCCCTGTGTGTGTTTTCTTGTAGTTCATCATTTCCAGTGTTTCCCTTATTTTTTCTTGTTAACACTCTATTAAATCATTTGCTTTATCATCACCTCTGCCTGCCCGAGAGCCTGCATTCAGGCCATCCTCACAACACTGAACGCAGTTTGTAACATCCACAGACCCATGACAATCAGAGGCAATCTCTCTTCTTAACTTTTGAATTCAATTAGGTGAGTTTAAGGCCACGATCCCAAAGAATTTGCATGGACAGGTACTGGTACACACTCCTACATATCTTAAGTATCTCACACTACCCAAAATATAACCAGCACTGCATCAAAAACACTAATGCCAAGTGCCACAAATCTAACCCCAAAAGCTCCATCACTCCATCACAATGTGGAAAGTTCACAAGAAACCACTAAGTTGTCAAATAATAACAACAACTGTATTAAAAATTATTCTGAAATGTGTTACGGATTGTAAATCTGTAACAAAGAGAAATCTTATTTTAAAAACATGAGAAAGGAATAAAATAAAACAAAATGCCAATAGTGAACCACTGAAAAAGAAAACCGCCTGTATGAGACACACACACAGGAAACGCACATGCTGCAAGGGTAATGAAATGAAGGTGAAACAAATAAGGGAAGAGTAGGTAGTCACACAGACAGGAAACCCTCATGGGCAAGAAGGGAAGTTTCTTAAATGAAAAGAGAGCTAAAAATAAAATAGGAAGCAGTAATAAAAATGTGAGGAAACAAAACATTCATTAATGCATATGATATATTGATGTGTAAGCTTTGTGCGGGGGGGAGGGTGGTTGTTTATTTTATCTAGCATTATGTTTTTAGAGGCAGTGGGGTTTTATGTGGCTTGTTCTGATAACTCTGTATCCAAACAATGGAAACAGTGAGACAACTGAATCAAAACTTAAATCTTGGTTTTATTAAAATTGGTTTATCTCACGCTACAAAAAACCCCAGACCCCGAGAGCCAAGTGCTCACGAACATTATAAAGTTTGTGTGAGCAGTTTCATTATTACCCAGAAGCACACCCAGAAAGGGGCCAGTGTTCAGCTGAAATGAACAATCAACTGATTAGTTGTTCAAAACATTGCTGTTGATATTGTGAGTTCTCTTAACTGCTTACGTTTTTTAAAATAAACAATCCTAAATGAAAACTAAAAACAACCCTTTAATGAAACTTTGTGCTGATGCTCAGACAAAACAATGCATTCAAATATGATGGATTTCAGGGAATATTGGTGGGAATTTGTTCCCTCTTCTTTATCCTTACTTTGCTGGAGAAACCTGGAGTTTCGCTGAACGCTGATGGGTCGGTGAAACACGGCTGTCAGTCAGAGTAGCACTATGACATAAAAAAATATCAGAAATGTCCTTTTTGAAAAGTTTTTAAAATCAGTATTTGCACTGATAGGCATATAAATAATTGTACAAAATGTCACCATAATAAAACCGAGTCTTAACAATTTCTTAAAAAATTTCAAAATCGAATCGTTGGAATTCTTTTTTTTGACATATGCTATTCAAGCAATATGTTTTTCTCATATTTAGTTTTTCTTGATAGAGTCATATTGTCTTACATCAAGGCATCCAGCACCGTGACAATAATAATTTGAGTTTACTTTTTAGTCATCAATTTCCGTTCTTAAATTAAAATTAATAAAACTTAGCCAATCAATGGCGAAACAAAGTCATCAGTCCATAAAGGCGCACAGAGAGGGGTTGTTTCATTATTTAAAGGACTGCGAGCGGGTAGGTTGAGACTGTGACGGGTGAGGGAGGAAACCCTGTTTATTTAATTTCAATAGCCTGATTAATGTTGCCATATTTAGGGCTGATAGGGTTATGGATCTGTTTTTTGATGGTTTCAAACACATCAAAGTCCTGTTAAGCATCTCCTCAGTCTGTAAAAGTCGCTTTTAGTTTTTCTGTACACTTTTCATCGTACACTTGTCTGGTTTGTTATGTGTTTAAAAGATTTAGAAACAGGGAGTGCTGCACTCGCAGGAGATTTCTCAGAAATGAGTAGCACGGTGAATCAGTTTAAATTTAAAGCCTCAATTCCTGTAATCTTTGAGCCCACTGAGTGATCGTAACGGTGACTAAATTGTAGAATGAGTGGCCCTCACTTCTGGTCACCCTCTGCTTCTACCTCCATCACTTGAGGATGAGTCATAAACTGCTTCTCTCAGGTCATGGCTGATGTTAATAACTGCTTAATCCTTGGAGCCAAAGTCTGTCGTCATGGCTTTCAGGAAATGAATGAATGTGAGCGTACCAATTATAGTTTAATCATTTATCACATATGCCCTTAATATGAGGACATCCAGGTTAAGTGACCTACAGTATAACTGGGTTCAGCAATAACAGGCAATTAATCAGCCTGATGTATACAGTCGTTCATCTGTTCTGCACTGAGAGACTGGATAGAGCTGGCTCAAAAAGCCTCAAAGACCACCTCTGTGAGAGAAGAAATATGTCCATAAGTTACTATAGAGCCCAGCAGTGTCATTTATGATGTTATGATGTTAAATGTGTCCCATTAGAACTCCTTAAAGTTACAAAAAGGCTGGACACCCGTGATGTAGAGCTGGCTGCTGGACTTGGCAATAAATCTTTGTTAGGAAAAAGATTTAGGAGTTAAAGCTTTGCGGCGCTCTCACTGATGGGTGATATCAGCTAA
Organism: Aulonocara sp. 'chitande type north' Nkhata Bay; assembly: GCF_057382095.1. Taxonomy (NCBI): domain Eukaryota; kingdom Metazoa; phylum Chordata; class Actinopteri; order Cichliformes; family Cichlidae; genus Aulonocara; species Aulonocara sp. 'chitande type north' Nkhata Bay. The sequence goes on from NC_141348.1 coordinate 25,909,915, forward strand.
CAGTGATTCTTTTAGTCTCGTTTTAACCTTTGTGGCCCTATGGCTCCATCATCTGTATCAAAGAGTATATCTTCTGTGAAGTCCACTCTATGCTTCCTTCGAAGTATCAAAGACTTCGGTAAGGTCCTCGGTAATGCTAATTAACAGGACCAATAGATCCCTCACTGCTGAGACTTCCGTTTTGTTTCTAGCTGGACTTCACATTTATAAAAGAAGAATATCTTTTGTATCCCAGAAAACATGTCTCTTCTTTAACATGCTGCCCATATCTTAAACTTTGGAGGAAATGTGATGGTGTGTGTGTTTTGTAATCAAAAGATCTTTCATTGTTGCATTTGCAGGTCAGCACAGAAACTGACCTCATTAAACAAATCATTGACCTTTTTGCCTGTAAAGTCGGGTGCAAATTCAGTTTAATCCTTTCACATCCCAGTGTAGTCTTTGACTATGCAGTCCAGCACAGTTATAATTGACTACCTCTGAGTCAGGATTAGCATCAAGGGCGTAGCACTGAAGGATGAGTTTAAGGTTTCATCCTGTTTTGCATTTAGAGGGTTCCAGTTGGTTATATTATTATTTTTAAGCTATTCTCTTGCTTTTCTATTCAGAAATAACCCCTGAAGTGTGATGATTAAACACTTCGAATGCACGAATACATTATTTCTATCTGCCTCTCCAAACTCTAAGTTATAAAGTATACTGCTCAAAAAAATAAAGTTAACACTTGATTATCAACAAAGTCGGTTAGACTTCAGGGATATCAATCTGTTCAGCCGGGCAGCAGAAGCTGATGTGAATCAATTTTCTCCTTCTGGCCAAACTGTCAGAAAGAGAAGGTGCCATGAGGGCTCGCTGTCCTTTACTGGGACCTGTGCTCACAGCCAGGCAAGGTAAAGCTCAATTGGTATTCATCCAAGAGCATTAGAGCTGGCAGGTGCACCACTGGTGTCCCGTTCTCTTCACACATGATGTTGCAGGCAGCATAACATTTCCCACGTCATGTCCACACTCTGTAACGCCTGTCACACATGCTCAGTGTGAACCTGCTCTCATCTGAACAAGGCGCCAATGGCAGACCTGTCAGTTCTGGTGTACTCTGGCGTATGCCAGTCGAGCTGCGTGATGCTGGGCTGTGAGCACAGGTCTCACTAAAGGGTATCACGATTTTTTTTCAGTGCTTATGTGGAACTTTCAATTCAATTCAATTTTATTTATATAGCGCCAAATCACTACAGCAGTCGTCTCAAGGCTGTAACTTTCTTACAGTTTGGTAAGTAACGTACACACGAACAGTCCATTGGAGTTCATTCTCCTGTTCCTCCTTGCTCCTTCTACAGCCCTGCACTTAAAATGAATATTTTAACAACATCATAAAGAGCTTATCCACAAGTGCACATTTTATTTATTTTTACTATGTGCATCTTACATTAAAAATAAAATGACATTGACTCCAATTCTCTATCACACCAGTTGAGGGCAGTCAAGATTAGGAAATGTGGGTGTTGATTTCTTACTGTGTGGTATGGCGAGCTGTTCAGTGGGTGGTGTTTTATAGTAAGGTGATGGGCAATTCAGCACATTGTAGAGTAGTACACTATTGTACTGCACCGCCATCAATTCAAGCACAATTCAGCAACTTGAATGCACTGCAACTTCAAAGCCTATTTGGAGGACCAGTAAGTCAAACAGTGTTGCAGGTGAGGACACATTATACGTGTAAGCAGAATTGAAATAAACAGTGAATTATTATTACATGGATGACAAAAAGCCAGGACACACAGATCAACCTGGTTTCTCAGGTTTCAGGTAAATATCTGGCACAATGTGCATATGAAACACAGACCATCCTTTTCATAGTTTTCTTAACAAATTTTAAATCCAGCAGTATTTCCAAGAATATTTGTTATTAAAAGGTACATTCTTCAATCTCAATGAGAATATCATGAATAAAAATCAGGATCTTCATCATGTTGCATCCTTCAAACCACGCAGATGACACGTGACACAAGGCACACGTTAGCGACGATAGGAACTGTAATCGGTTTGTTCTGACATGCACACATGTGCAGACTCAGTCACGAATACTCACACACTCACACCTCCATCTCTCCCTATGCATTGGCAAACGCTCCACTTCACGCTGATCCTTCCCCTCTACCACCCACACCGGGATAAGTCATCCCTGCCTCAGCATGTAAAGCCTAGTCTCATCTGAACAGTATCATTGCCTTCGAGGGTCTTATTCTTGATCTTTTCCTCTCCTGGCTGGCAGCAAACCTACCGCACAACTTGCCTACAACTATGAGTCTATATCGGTGTCTCACATGCACATACTCACACAGAGACCCCAGACAGAAATCACAATATACTCCTTTTCTTTTTATTCTTTTCTCCATTTGGAAATTGCAGGGTCAATATTTTCATTAATCACATTACTTGACATGATGCACCAAAATTTTTACTCTGCTTACAGGAATACACTGAATAAAACACAAGGTTTCACAATGGATACACGACTGACATTTTGCCCATTGCACTTACAACAGTGAATGACATTTTTCCAAATTTTTAGTTTCCTTTTTTTCCCGTTGCTTCCCTTCGTCACCTCGCGGATCACACCCACCAAACTAAAGACCTCCTGATAGTCTGACAAAGGCATTCTGCTCTGCAATTGCCACGGAGGTTTTTTTTTTTCTCCTCGTTTAACAAATACAATATGTATAGAAACTCCACAGAGACTGGATATGTTTCTGAATACAAGGTTTGTTCCACTGTTGTAAACAGTCAATACAAGTCAGCCACATACACTATGCTTATGCAGTAATAATGATCATCGTCATCATTAGTTTTATCGTCATCATCCTCATTATTGTGATAATAAATATTCTTTTTATACACAAAAGTTGGCAGCAAATACGGCATGGGGATGCACATGACAGCCGTACTCGAAACTCAAAAGCTGTACAGAAGAATGACTTTATATTTACAGTAAGAATGTGAGAACGTGCCCGTCTGCCCTTCTGTTAATAATGTTCTGTTTAGTATCATGCGCCTCGCCGTCGCTCCTCACCGTGTTTTTATGCAAGTATTAACGTTGTTCAGAGAGAGGCACTGTCACGCAACCTCGATATTCCTGTGTTTCATCAAGCATCGAGTGCTGCCAGTCAGGCTTGTGCTTTCAAAATGACATGCCCTGATTTGTGAATGACTGGCTGAACATTTTACTCATTGTTATTCTCTACGTTGGCCTATGAACGTCAAGGTTTGTTAGGCAAACCTCGGTGAAATCATGCCTTACCTTTTTTTTTTTCCTTTTTTCCTTTTTTAAATTCAGGTACAACTTCCAAGAATATAGTTTCTAATCATGCACCTTTCCAATGGCTTGGCTGCTGAGTGGGTTAATCAACAATGAAATATCTGATAGAAGCATTCCATTCATCCTTACAGGTTATACTGACACCCAATATGTACATTGACACATATTAATGAGGAGTGCTGACCATCTGTATCACAGGTTTTATAGCAGCACAGACAGTCACTGCAAGCCAAACACTGAGGAGCCCAGGTCAGCCAAAACGCACAAAAACTGAATGAGGGCTTACGAACAGCCAGACAAAGCCAAGCAAACCCATGCTTCAAAGCAACATGATGGTGGACATTCATAAAACCGACAGTCTAACACAGTTTACCCTTTGGCAACAAGTCCCCCATGCGGGGAGTGAGGGGTCAAAACATGCCACAGAAAACAAAAACAAAAAAACAAACAAGAACTCTAGTTCAATATTCAAATTCATACAGACAAGTTGCTAAGTAAAAACGTTTTCAGTACTTTTTTTTCTGCTTTCGTAGTTCATAATTCTCTTGTTTTCTTGTGAGTACAGTGATGATAATAAACTGTTTTAGGCTGAATCACTTCCAGGTTCAAAATGAGTCATTGCATAGAACATTTGAATTGATAATTGCTTTCGTCCTCTCCTGTATCTGTCTGTGAGTGTAGGTGTGTGTTTGTGTGTGTGTCCGCATGTGTGTACGTGTGTGTCTTTGTACAAATAGAGGCAGTGGCCCCAGCTTGTTAGTGAGATCATCTCGTTGGTTTATTGGTAACCTCATCAATCAGCAGGAGGTTAACAGGTCTATTTGGAGAGAACTCAATTAGCCTTGGCTCTGAAGTGTAACAGGGATGCAAAGTGTGTAACGTGTGCAGTATGTGTGTGCGTGTGTTTGCAGGAAATTGGTAGAGAGAGAGAAAGAGAAAGTGAGAGAAAGACAGAAAGAGAAAGTGAGAGTGTGTTCGTACCTGTCTGCATGCTCTTATGCGTCTGCATATACCATGCATGTTTGTACACGGTACTGTGATTGTAAACCCTCTGACAAATTGTATTACGGCTAGTTATTGACAGAAGTGTCTGATAATACCCTTCACTACTATAAACTACATTTATGTGCTATATAGCATTTTCTGCATGCTATTGCTTTTAAAAATGAATAAGCAAATTAGTTTGATGCGAGAAAACAGAGATTCAAATAAATACAAAGTGAAAAATAGATAATATAAATAAAAAGTTTTACCAAAGTAAACCACATAACAAAAAAAGTCACAGAAAAGTGATTCATTAAATACACAAAACAACAAATTTACATAATTATATCTCTTGTTTTGTCTTATGTACATACAGTAGTATACAGTGTAAAAACAAATGCGTGACAATATGAACGTTTTCAAACATATGAGGTATACAAGTAAAAACGTACCGAATAAGGCTCTTCCATTCAGTGAATATATCAGGCAAAAAAAAAGTGAAAAGAAACTAAAAGATGAGCCAAATCAATGAAAAGGATAAAGTCCCAGAATGCTCTGGGGCTGACTACAACGATGGCTTTGTGATGGCTAATAAAGAGTCGTGGCCATTCTTTCATTTGGTCCTCTCATCCGTGTGAATCTCACACATGTGGGCACACCGGTAGTAATTTCCCTTCCCTAAAAACCTACAGCTAATGACTAGCGGCATCTTCGAGGTGGTGAAAAAGTATTGATATGGGCTTTTTTTTCTCTTTTTTGCAGTTTTTCATTTGTGCGTGCATTCTCATGTCCACGTTTACACAATGCATTCTGTAGACACTGAAACAACAACAAAATAAAAGACAAATAAAAACACATTCAAAGACAGGGTCATTTTCCCTATACTGGAATGTACTGTAGAGATCAGAGAAACCAAGCCTTGAAGAGTTTTAGTGGCGTCATCAGGTTGGTCGTCATTGTCGTGATATGCAGGTTCTGCTCCAGGTATGTGGTGCCTTTTAGGGCTAAGATTGGTCTCTTTGGTACAAGGTAAAACCTATGAAATCTGACTTCTTTTTATTGATTTTCCACCATGTTTTGCATGAAAATACTCTGAAGGCATCAAAGTAGAATCAAGTATCCTTGAAAGACATGAGTGGTGTCACATTAAAACCCCTGTAGAGGGCGCTGTGAGGCTTTCTTCATTGAGCTGCTTCAAAGGAGGGACACGCAAGGATGAGCATGCTGACTTTCCCCTATGATATCCACCTGCCTCAGTTAGTGGGGCTTTTACTGTCACACAGATCCCAGGAGGACTTTTTCTTTTTTTAAAAAAGGATGGGAGGCATGACTTGCTCTTTCCAGTTTGCCTCATCCCCATTATCCACCTGAAATAGAGACAATGGAAATGTTAATGTTGGCAGAAATAAATGAAACCTTAATGCACAACAGAGGCTAGTTAAATTAAAACAATACAGTTAAAAGAAAAATACCAAAAATGACGTTAAAAAAACCCATATTTTTGTAAAAAGCAATCACATAGTGACAGAGATTAAAGCTTTCTTTCTTCTGTTCATGTCACGACGCAGCCTGCCCACCACATCCTCCTTCACATGACACTCCAGCCTATCACAGCCCTGCTGGTCCTGGCAGTAATTCACTGAGCCACTGGGTCTGGTTTATCTCTACATTTCCCCTCTGACTCCTCAGAGTGGCAACCAACAGAGATGACCAACACAGTTGCTGACATCAATCCAAACTCGACAGCAGACAGAATCAAAGCTAAATGATAGATCTTCACTCAAATAAACTTCAACTTTGTCCCTGCGTGAGTTTTAACACAGGCAAAAGAGAAAAAAAAGCGAGCTTTGAAATCTGCTTTATTTGCACTTTTGCAATTCTGCTCCATTGAGCAGAATTTGTTCATTCTACCATGTAATGAATTACAATGAGTCATGAATCTGTGTCCCTACATGTGCTCTTGTCTCTGTGTGTCTTTGCGTGTGTGCAACTAAAGCCACGCCACAGTTAGCTTTCGCTGGCTAATTATAGCCCAGTGTGCTTGGCCCAGATTATCGGAGGTGTGTTTAGTTAGGAGGTAAACTATTCTAGTGCAGACCTCACTTGCTCTTGGTTTCTGCCTATCATCTCTGCTACACAAACTTCAAGTGGACAGTAACAAAACTGTAAAAAAAAAATGCACATGCAAAGAAAAGTTAATTAAACCAGCAACACAGGCATACATTCACACACAAGAACACAGATGTGCAGCATGTGAAAGTGACTTGCCGTTGGTCTAATGAGGCCTCAGATGTCTTCGCAATCATCGTTCTGGGACCATAGTTCTGTATAAGCCTCCACTTACTTTCAGCCCTCTGCTCAGGACTTGTAACACTGTGCTGACGAAGCGATCGCCCTTATTTAATCCACTTCAGTCATGCGCCCATGTCTGGGGAATTGAGTGCTGACAAGGCATCCTTTGATTCCACCTCTGTTTAGCAATTCGGGGTAAAGGAGAGGTACCGCGAATCAGTTCAAATATACAATCAAGACATTTAATGAGTCATCACTTCACTTGAGTCTTCTCATTATGCAGACATGGACTATGCTAATCTATGTAAATATACCCTGATAGAACACTTAATCCATTAATCAAAGTGAGACAGCATTTTATGTTTTCACAGCTTGGAGTGTTGGTGTACCCCAAGAAAACCAAAACACAAACCTAAATGCATAAAAAATACCACCAATGATCAATAGCATAACATCTGCTGCATTTACTACATACAAAATTATCAAATCTTTCAATAAGTTACTATTATGACGTGGTTTTCGACTGCTTAGTGGTGCTTTGTCCCAAAAAAATAAAAAAATAAAAATCAAAGTCGACCTGTTACGATTCCCTTTCAAATGTACACTGTTAAAATGTTGACGCTCACATTAAACATAACAAAATTCAGACAATGAGGCCAGTGTATGTGTAAGTATTTTCTTATTCAGCCTTTTTTCAAGCAGACAATTAATAAATACATTGGAGCGTTAAACCCTTTAAATCTCTTTCAAACTTGTCCTAAAAGTAGAGATACTCACTGATGCATTCAGCATTCCTCCCTGTCCTCTAAAAAGTGAAATGTATTAAAGCAGTTTCATAGGTTTTTCCAGTACAAAGCTACCAATCCAACTTATTTCCACTCTGCAAACCCTGGAAAAAAGCAGCACAGTAGAAAGAAAATGAACATGTTAAATAATAACCACACATATTTCCCTTTTCTAAGCAGTAACTATTCAAAATTTGGAAGTGTTCCATCATTTCTGTTGACAGATGTCAGCCCGTCATCATTTCTCTAACGCAATCCGTGCTTCTAACATAACAGCTTGAAAAACAACAAAAATGTATACATTTTTATAATTTCAACAAGTCTCTTATTAAGAACTACAGTTTCATTACCCTCCTCTCTACAGTTCACCAGAATGAAGTGAACTTCTTCCCAAGGCCGGACAAAGCTGCAAGAATGACAAAAGAGAAGAAGGCAAATATGAAAAAACAAGAAAATCCAAGAGCTTAGTTTTAGCTGTAATAAATTTCTCTGTTTTACCATATCATAGCAAAACTAAACCTAAAGGAAAACTCTATTTCAATAAATCAAAGTATTAATGAGAGTACCATCTCCCAGTTTTCCTGCTTGCTCTGCAGCTCCTCCTTGCAGTATTTTGGTGAGAACATTCTCCCCTTCAGCAGGTGCCTGGCCTGCTGTAGCGCTGCCTATACCTCCCGGTTTGCTACCGATCCCAACGGGGGCAGCCTTGGAGCCTACAAACAACAACAACAAAAAATCTAAATCATCATGTACTGTGTGCCATATTTTTGCCTGTGGCGGTGGTTATGGCATCTTGACAGTGATACTATGACGTACCAATGCCTGTTAGAGGTGGCGTGGCTATTTTGGTAGGCTGAGGTGCTATTGGGATTCCTGCTGTAGGTTTCATTCCTGTGGCAGCTGCTGCAGGCGTGGTATCCATTTTTGCCTGAACAAAAATCAAGACAAATACTGAGTACGGGGAAACTGAAACTACTGAGTGGATTTCTGAGTGAGTCACGTTGTTCTCACACTTGCATTTCAGCAACAGCATCAAACAACAGCTTTATCCATAGTGGCATTTGGAACCGTTTTTGAAAGCTGAATAGGACACACCAGTGCAATTCACTGCTTATAATTATTATATCATCATAAAAGGCTTCTGTGGATTATTTAGAAAACACAACTACTTAAAATATGTCGCCATAAAAACATGTATGTTGTTGTATATGGGGAAAGCAAGGCCAGGTGTAGCTCTACTTACCGCTGCAGGTGGTTGCCCTGCTGCCGACCCTACTCCAGGCTGTCGTCCCTGTGCTGGAGCTTGGCCAGCTTTTGGCTGCTGCTGTGCTGGTCCAGCCCCTGCACTTGTTGGTATAGGCTGACTGCTTTGTATCTGGCCTTGCTGCAGCGGTTGCTGCTGCTGCTGCTGCTGTTGTTGCTGTTGTTGCTGCTGCTGCTGTGCATTCTGCTGATGGTGCTGCTGCTGAGCATGTTGGGTACCATCAAGTGGCTCAGAGCCTGGATGCCTCCCCGACTGGTCCTGCCCACCTGACCGCTGCTGTCCAGAATGGCCCTGAGAGGTCTGCTGTTGCTGTGGTTTAGGCCCTGTTGCAGTGGGATCCTGTCTCCGGGACGTTGAGCGATCTCCTTGTCCCCTCTGACTCCTTCCTGCAGTGCCATGGTGATGACCGGAGTCACGAGAGAAGTCTCCTGAGTTCCGAGGGCTTCCCTGGGCAGAACGTGAGTCTGCACCGCTCCTTCTTTGTAAAGATGAGGAACTCCGGCCATCAGAACGGCCAGATGGGTCTTTGGGGTGTGTCCTGGAAGACCGAGAGGACCTGGAGTCTTCTGTGGAGTGGCGGGAAGAGCTGTGTCTGCCAGGGGTGCTGCTGTGGTGACGGTGGTCCCGTGGTGTGGAGGATGAGTGGCGTTGGTTGTACTCATCCTGTGGACCGTATTCCTCTGGAGGCTCGTCGTAATCATGGTAAGTATGTTTACTACGTCTGCCTGTGGACGAGTGACTCCCGCCTCCATGATGTCTTGAGCGATCAGAACGAGCCTCCCGTGGTTTCTCAAACCAGTCAGTCTCCTCTTGACCCAAATGATAAGCTTTTCAAAAATCAATACAGACATGATCAGTCAATGTCAGTGGTATTGCTTTGGCGGGTGGAGTAGCATGCAGACTGATGACATGCAAAATATCTGTAAAGCCATGCTCCATATTCCAGAGCCATGCAGATGTTTAAAAAAAAACAAAAGGAAAAAAAGAAGCAGCATTCACGGCCCACCTCATACATAAAAACTATGCATGCAAAACATGAATATAAAACATTTTTGGCATTGTTTGACAAAGGAAAAAAAATAAATAAATCAAAATAAAAATGGTGATGTTCTCCAAACTTGGCATGCAGTCTTTTCAGCACAGAGGAACAAACTACAGCACAAATAATTCAGCACCAGTTACCTTCACTGTCAGAAACAGCACAATGCATGTCATCTACAAGATAAGGGTCATCTGGTTTATAGACATGACTCCTGGGCAGGTCCTTCTTATGATGGTCCTGTACATCTGGAAGTGAATGGCTGGAGCCGTACTGGTTTCGCACGTCATGGGCTTCTGATATGCCAGAGCTTCTTCCCATGCCGACAGGCTTTCCAACCGGACTGAGCGGGCTCTCCTCTTCTGAATTCTGGCGCATAGGAGGCCTTCCACTGCGGCTGCTTCTTTGAGATCGCTCCATAGCATCTCTTTCATACGATTTACTCCGGTGCCCTGTGGCATCTCTGGAAGAAATCTTGTCCATACCATATCCTGTAGACCTGGACCTACCAGAGCTATACATGCGGTCCTCTTCCTCAAGACCTTCACGACTGGTGCCATAATATTTCTGCTGGTCGTATGCACTTTTCTTCATCCCGTAGGTGGCATCATCCTGAAGCTTCTTGGATCTGGACACCACTGTACAGGAACCCCCCGTTGATGTTGTCATTGTGTAAGAGGCAAGGTCAGACTCCACATCCCGTGCTTCTTCAATAGGGGAGAATTTTGAAATTTTCTGCTCCATTCCCTGCTTCCTGTGTTTACTACGTTTAGAGGAGACTACGGCAGGGGCAAGATTCTTGGAAGTTAATTTGTGGCTGCTAGAGCTGCTGCGTGATGAGTGTTTATAATCATCATAGTAATAGGAAGAGCCTCCACTCACTGTGGTGCCAGTGCGACTGTCCACTGTGGTCTGGTAACCTGTGGAACTTATAGGTTTGCCATAAGCGTCCACGGGCTCATCATCTGGCCTGCCATATGCACTTCCCCGAGCGGGGCCATTCTCACTACGATACCGCCCTCCGACTGGATGACCCAGAGCATCTGTGGGTTGCCCACTGTCTTTTGTCAGCTCGCTGATGTCATCGATCATGACATAGTTCCTAGGAATACTCTGCTCTAAGTTAGAAGTGTAGAGACCATCTGTAGCATAAGCAGATGTGGGGCTCTCCACAGAATGAGTCAGGCCTGGCTCAGGTGGGCGGTATTGTCCATATGCATTGCCATAAGCTGAACCATAGCTGCTATCTGGAGCTGATGTAGCCACAGATACTGCAGGGTTGCTGATGACCTCATAATTGGTGGGAAGCTTTTGTTCAAGGTCAGCCAAAGATGTTTGCCTTGGTCTTTGATGGACTGTGAGAATCTCAGCCTGGGGCTGATAGGAGAGGCCAGGCTGGTAGGAACTGTGAGTGGGATAAGGAAGGCTCTGTCCTGGCATAGGTTGAGCAGGTGAATGGAAGCCCTGGTGACCATGCTGTTGCATGCCAATGTCTGTCTGATAAGAGGACTGGCCATACATGCGTGAGGAATAAGTTCCCTGGTTCTGATATCCAGGGCCTGGTGGGGGATGTGGCTGGAATGTTCCAGGCTGGGGTGCAGAGGATGAAGGGTACTGAGGAGGCTGGAAACCTATCTGTTGGTAAGTGGAGCCTGGTTGCTGTGTAGATGTTTGAGGGTATGGATAAGACATATAAGATGAAGTTGAGGGATACTGGGAAGTTGCAGTGAGATCATTCGTAAACTGACTCAGTGGGGCAGTGCTGGGCCTTGTCAGCAAACCATTAGCGTCAAAGGTTCCAGTTGCAGCTGCCATCCTAAGGTTATTGAGCTCGCTGTCTGACATGTAGTCTCGGGCATCACCCATACATCGCAGGTAGGCCAATTCTCTCCTCTCTCTCTCTTTCACCATAGTCTCCTTTCGTTGTGTAATGCCTAGCTCCAAATAGCGTAGCTTGGCATCAATCTCTTTTTCTTCTTCCTCCAGTTCAGCCTGCTGCTTACGAAGCTTCGACGACTCTTGTTCCACAGCTTTTAGTTCGCTCAGAAGGCCAGCCTTGGTGACACCCTGGGCGGGTCTTGGAAGGACCCTCTGGTGCATGCCAGGAGAGCTGTACATTTGTGCTGGAGTAACAATGGGAAGTGGAGTCTCCTCTGGAGGGGGGCTGGGGAGAGTCCTCTTTATTTTCCTCATCAGAGAGTTCTGCTGCTGCTGCAGGGAGGCCATCTGCTAGGAGGGGCAGATACACATCAGCAAACACGGAGCTATAAACAGAATGTGTTTATGTAAATTAAACTCATTACTGTACACTTAGTACTCATAGAGAAGCTGCACACATCTTCATCTCTACACCGAAGCAAAGAACTATTAAGCCCTGTGTTTTGTCAGACTCCCTGACGTTAATTGAGCTATGTACTATGAGAGCCTGAAATTCATCAGTATTTTAATTAATATGGTTTAATTTTATTAAAACGTTCCACTGAAGCCAGAAATTGTAATTGAAATTTTTCATGTTATGCCAGGTTAATAATTTTAATAAAATGTTTAGAACTAAAAGTCAACACAGAGCACCACGCTATATCACACTACATAAAAATGTTCAAATGTAACCATGTTGTTTATTAAAACAGTAATATTAAAACCACTGTTACTGTAATGAACTAAGCATTAGTCTACAAAGCTATTATCTTAAAATAACAGCAATTTTTCTAAATTTAAGGCCCATAAAGGTCAATGACAAAATTTTTGATGAAATATAATGTTGAACAAATTCTGTGTTTTAGCAGTTTAGTATATGTAAAGATAAGCAGATGATGGTTAGACATACTTTTCAAGGAGAATAAAATGAAGAATAAAATGAAGCAAATGTCTTCTGATTTCACTCCAAATGTAGTTTCAGAAAAATGCTAATTTTCCCTTTACTGCTTTGATAGTTGCTGTGGCTGGACTTCTTTTACAAGACATAAATATTTATGCGCCTCATGCAAGTAAGAACAGTGAAACATAACAAATAAAACACAGTTTAAAAAGATATCTATGCTAGTCTTTTACTTACAAAACATTTGTGCTTCGTTGATCCATGATGGAGGGTTTTTTTTAGTATCCACAAGAGAATCGAGTTTTAAATGTTAACACTAAAGATTAGAGGTATGTATATGAAAAAGACTTGGTCTAAGTGCAGAGCGATATTAATTTATTTTGACCAGCTGCTAACAATTAGGGAGCGAGCAAGGCAGCGGTGGGATTACTTCACATTGTGTCTCCCTGTGGCAAAACTTTAGGGTTTACCAAAAATAGAAAACGTGGCAAATAGAGAGAGAGACAAACGGACTAAAAATGTATAAATGGAGAAGATAGGGGAGGAGACGTAGCAGAAAAGCTTTTCTGATTTTGCCATCTGCTCTTATGAGATCATTCTGGTACTCTGTCAATGCCAGATCCTGTGTGATTATCCATGTTCATGTCCACACAAAGCATCCGAGACATCCTGGATACATATTAAAGGAAAAGCCTGAACCTTTGACCTTGCAGTCAGGGGATATACTGGCTCTGTTATGCAAATTAATATAAGAACTGTTATAATCACCTTTATCCTTTGATGGAGCATTTCTGTCCTGATGGGACAGGTTTGACCAGTATGAAAATGATGTGGATGATATTCTATGGCTTTAAAAGTCTTCAAATCTAAATTGAGTTGATTTTCGACCAGTTTGTTGTACATCGCTCTCCACCTCCCTTTTTTAAACACCAAATGAAGGGAAAATATTCTGGAAGAATTGTGTTCATCCTTACCATAAAATCTCAACCTTGGAAAATGAACTCCAAGGTGCACTGAAGCAGCTTTGACAGCATATGTTGGCGTAAACTGTGTGTGTGTGTGTGTGTGTGTGTGTGTGTGTGTGTGTGTGTGTGTGTGTGTGTGTGTGTGTGTGTGTGTGTGTATTTTTTAATTCACGTAATGAAGTTTTAGTTTTATAGTGTAGAAAAGCACTATGTGACTTCAAATAGCCCCCAAAAGGTGCTCCTTTTATTTGATTGTATCTGTGCTAATAGGCTCTAGTAACTATAGAATAAATTAGTCTTGAATGTGTAACACTAATAACCACACATTAGTTTAACTAGTTTCTAAAGTCAGATTTGTCTTGTGATTATACTCTTCAAACAGGCATTTAAATTTTTAGAATTCTACTAGTTCTTTGTTGTGTATAAACACTGATATGTTACATGCATGATAAACTCTGTTTAAACAAAAGGTTATGATTTTGTACCTGACTGTTGGACACAGCTTGTTGGTGATATGGGGAGAACCTGGTCTTGACAGGGTCCTCTGATGTAGGACTGAGAGGCTTTGGATCCGACATCGAACGCTGCACACTTTTTATGGGTCTTGGTAGAGTCTGGTGGCGTTGGGGTGACTCGGCGGTGAAGGCCTTTTGCTGGGGCGTTACGTGGGCCTTGTTAAGCTTCTCCTGTGAGGCAAATGTTGTCTCTAGCATGCGATGAGGAGACAGCGGAGATACAGGGGAGTATAGCACTTGGGGAGATTTGGGGGGCTGGCGAGAATGAGACTCATTCTGTTGCTGCTGATAGCCGATTTCCAAGGGGTCTGGTTTCCTCCTCTCAAACTTAACAACTCCTTGGAGTCTAGGGGAGATTGGGTCAGATGTGTTTGCTCCTACTATATGCAGACTTGTTGAGTAGGGGCTGATAGTTGTGGGCACACTTAGCTGAGGGGCGACCACTCCCTGGGAATGAGACTCTGGTTCTGTCTGGCAGGCCAGACTCTCTCCTTTGTGCGTTCTTTCAGGAGCCGCAATGTAATGTAACAGGTCAACCTTTGAGGTTTCTGCCACTGTAATGTGGATTGCAGGCGAAACCCTGCCTAGTTGGTCAGGTTCTGTTTGGCATGATGAATCATTTGTGGTCTGAATAGCTATGCTTGCAGAAACCACTTTGGATGATCCTTCAGATTTAGCCTCACCGCTAGATTCAGAGTGCTTGGATGCACGTGATCGCCTGCGCCTTACGGGCTGCTGGTCCCATTCTGCCTGGTCCTCCTCATCAGTCTGTACACTGCAGTCTGCAATTCGCCGAGTTCTCCTGCGCCTGTTCATGAATCTTTCCTCTCCATCTTCGTCATCTGTTTGCACACAGCTGTCTGTAATCCTTTTCACAGAGTCCTCCTCTGAGCCATCCCTCAGCCGAGGCATGGAATTCTGCTTTTTCATAATCTTAGAGTCAACCTGTTTGTCACTGCTTTTTAAAGACATTTCAGAGGCTGAACTATGAATAGGTCGAGCTGCCACCACGGCTTGGACCAGCTGTCCATCTTGCCAAAACTGAACACTCTGTCCATCTTGCTGAATAACTCTACCACTTTGGTCACAAATAATAAACCCTTGAGGGGGACCTCCTCCAACAACAACACCTTGTATAGCACCTTGGGCAGATGTTGCTGCTGCTGCAGCTGCAGCAGATGCAGCAGCAGCTTCAGCCGCCACAGCTGCCGCTGCTGCCTCCACTGCTGCTGTCTTTTGCCTTTTCTGCTCCTCCAACTGCTGCTGGAGCTGCTGCTGTAATGACTGGATTTGCTCAAGCTGCATTCTCTGTTGAGCTAGTTGTTCCCTTTGCATAATGAGCTGCGTTTCGCGCTCAGCTTGCTGCTGCTGTAGGACTTGCTGTTTGATCGTCTGCAACTCTTGGATCTCACGCTGAACCAGGAGCTGTTCTTTTTCTCTGTGACGCTGAAGCTCCATACGATCTCTTTCAAGCTCCTCTTGCAGACGTAACTGTCGTAATTTCTCTAGTTCAACCCGTTCTCGTTCTAACTGCAGCATGTGCTCTTGTTGCTGACTCAGTCTCTCATCTTCCTTACCTTTCTGAGCATCTGTGGGTGGAGAAAGTTTGGAGCTTGGTGCTTGTGCAGAACCATGTGGTGGTGCTTGCGAGTGACTTTGCGGCAAAACTAACTGTTGAGGCTGACTGACAGGTTGTGCTTGAGTTTGGGTTTGAGTGAGGGATAAAGGCTCAGTTTGAGCAGGCAACTGCTGTGCCTGCACTGGCTGGACAGTTGGAGGCTGGCTTTGAGCTTGAGAGAGAGCTGTAATACTCTGCGATGAGAGCTTAGAGTGGTCTATTTGATGATCAGCTGTTGTGTACATCCCAGTGGCAACAACACTTTGTACTGCAGTTTGTGATGGTGCAATTGTTGTAACTGTTTGTGGAGCAACTGTTGTTAAAGGCTTTCCAAGGTACATTGGAGTTTCTTGGTGGGAGCTGCTTACCACGGGCATACCTCCTGATGGTGTGGCAGACGTTTGATATTGGTTTGGAGGAGGGTATGAATATGCTCCCTGCGTGGACAGAGGCATCCTGGGAGTCAACTGAGGCAACCTTGTAAGACTAGCCAATGGTACAGCAGTTACACCTGTAGGGTACGATCTGTAAATTCCTCTCGGCATGGGGCGCAGGACAGAGGCAGGCTGTGTAGTAATTGGCAAGGTAGAGGCAATGGGAGCATTTATGGTAGAATATATCATTCCATCACCTCCCCTCAAAGCAGCAGGGTACAAGGCGCGTATACTAGCTTGTCTAGCATTTATTAGATTTGTTAGGGTTTGGCCATTTGCTGTTGGTCTTCCATCTGGTCCATAGAGTAAATTTGCTCTTATTGATGCTAAGCTTTGCTGGAGATTTAACTTTGCTAAAGGTCCACCCCTTCCTGCCCCATATGGTAATTCTGCATTAGTTCCATACCGGTTCCCATACTGATCCACTGTGTTAAGAGCTGCACACATGCGACTGATCTCCCTGGCAGTGGTCGCACTATACTGAGCCAAATTGGAGTCCTGTGATACTGTTAGGTCACGTGAACTGTAGGCATAGTCTGAACTGATATTTGACATGGAGCCATATCGGCGAAGGGGTAACGAAGGGCCTCCGAGATCTCCTTGGTGACGCAAGTCTGTGTAGGAACCATACTGTGCTCCCATGCCAAGGTATCCACCTTCATAAACCTGATTTATACTGCTAAGATCTACTGCCATACCACCCTGGAGATTATTCTGGTAGTGGCTAGCATCAGTCATGGAAGGCAGATTAGTATCCGACATGGATGGCTGTATTCTTCCTGAGGGGACTATGGGTGTTTGGTATGCTTTATGTTCGTCTGTCATTCCTTGTGTAACTTGAGGCTGGTGTTGTTGTTGTTGGCTAATGCTGTAGTGAGGTGACTGGGGAGGATGGGCTGCTTGAGAGCTTTCAGTGGTCGTGTTTTTATCTGAGGATACTGTGGTAGACTTCTGAGTGAGTGACCCTGAACAGGAACCACCAAAGGGCAATTTGTAAACAACATCACAACAAGCCACCTGGTTTTCTGGTTTGATCTGTCCAGTAAGATCCAAGACCTGAGGAGGGGGAGGAGGTTCCTCTCGCTTTATCAGTTGAGTCACTGTGCCACTTTGTGATGGATTACTCTCATCAAGGTGCACCATCATCACATGGGGCTTACCTGTGGACAGGTTCATTACTGTTGGCTTATTTTTTAGTTCTAAGGCAACTCCACCATACAATTCGTGGGGAATATTAGAAGCAGGAGCCCCAGAAACTGATGGTGGAGCCAGTGGGGAGACTCTAGGTATGGCACTAGCAGTCACTCCAGGCTGGGCACTGCTTGTCTGGTTCACTACAAGGTCTTTTTTTATCAGCAGTGGCTGGACTTGATTAGCCAAATTATAACGAGCAAAAGAGGATTGCTGCTGGTGCTGCTGGAGCTGTTGTTCCAGAAGCTGTTGCTGCTGAAGCAGCTTCTGCTGCTGTAACTGCAGTTGTTGCTGTTGTATACCCAGATTCTCCAGACAGGCATCAATTTTGGGAATAGATGGGTCTGTGATTGGTGGCTTACTTTGGGTTAAACAGACAGCTGATCCAACACCTTGCCCAAGATCCACACGGTTTTGTAATGGATCTCCATACACGACAGGCTGCTTTGGTTGGGATATGAATGTTGAACCTGCGACTGTGACACTCACTGTGGTTGGCGTTGATACAGATACGTGTGGTTGCTCTTGTGCATTTAGGTTCATGATAAGAGGTTGCACTGCTGTGTGTCTACCAGCCGGCTGCTCTGCTCCTAAAGAGTATCGTCTCGTGTCAGAGGCAAGGGATGTTAGGTCCATTCCCTGGTCTGTCATTATAATTGGAGCTGGCCTCATTGGGGCCCTCAAATCCACAATATTAGTTCCAAGAAGTGTTTCACCCTGACCTACAACCTTTGAAGTGCCTTGAATATTTGAAATTTTACCTAGCGATATCTCCACAGATCCAGCACTTATACCAACATTAACTTTTTCAACATTCTGAGCCATCTGAGAAGAATGTTTCAGGGACTGTTGAGATGGGTGTTTTTGAGGTGATGTTGGCGAACTTGTCGAAGAGGGATGCGAGCTGTAAAGTGTTTTACAACTTGCTTGTGTTGGTGATGACAAAGGCGAAGTGGAAGAATTTACAGTAAGTGGCTTGGCAGGACTAGTTGTTTCTGAACCGAGAGTTATCACCATCACCGGTGAATCTTGGGAGGACTGCTGTCGTATGAGACGTGGCGAAACTGCTCTTTGAGGTGCCTGAGCCCCATGGGATGCTGCAGCTGATGTAGGACCACCAGGCACAGATGGCAGTTGCCTGCCGCCACTACTAGTGGATCGCACAGATGGGGCATGAGTTGGACTTTGTACTGGAGAAGCAGTGGGAGAGACTGGGGGGCTAGGCCCTTTGAAAAGGGAAAAGACTCTGGAGGTCAGGGAGGATGTTCCAGGGTCAGATGGTGCCTGTGTTGGCCTCTGGGAGCCTACCTTGGTGCCAGCAGGTACCGGGCCACCTGTTTGGCGATTTGTCACAGTATGACTCACAGCTTTTGTTGTGGCAACTCCAACAACACCTTCAATTTTGGCACTCTGTGTCATCATCCTGTTTTGTGTTTCTTTTGATAGATGCTGTGCTGCATGAATACCTGGAATTCTTGGATCACTGCCTGTTGTAGAGAAGGACATAGGTGCAGTAACCTGTGTTGGGCTTGAGCCAGGGGTGAGTGCAGTTCCAGCTTCAAGATGATGCTTATCATCAGACTGAGAGGTACTTTTCCGCTGATTAACAGCTTGCCCCTGCCTCTGCATGAGCTGTGCTTTCTTCATCATCTCCTCGTACACTTCCTCTGCACTTTTCAGTGTTTTATCAGATGGTAAAACTGCTGTCTTTTCTGTTGGAGAGTAGAGAGAAGTAAAGGTTGGAAGGTTATACTCATTTCCTGATTTGTAAAGCTTTCCACCAATTATCTCAAAGCCTTCTGCCTCAGAGTCCATAGAAGGTGAGTACTCCGAACATGACGATCTGTGAAGTTCCTCCATCTCAGCAGCCTGCCTCAGCTCCTCTGTTGGTGATGCATCCTCGATAGGAGAGAGATTACTTGGAGGAGTTTTGGACCTTTCTCTGCGTCTTTGGGCTCGTAGCTCTTCTTTATCCCTTTTTGTTTTTCGGGCAGTACTTCTGATCCTCTGTTGCTCTAAATCTCTCATTTGCTCCTGTTCTCTAAGTAGTTCTTCCTCCTCTCTAAGCTCATCCTCCTCAGATGAGTCCTCAATGGTTGGCAGCAGGGGCCCATGGGAACGATGGCGAGCCTTTCTCTGCTGCTTAGCCTCCTCTAGTCGTGCCCTACGGCTAGGGCTGCTGTCACTGTCATCCTCCATGGATGACACAGATGTGGGGGATGTTCCAGAGGTGTAGCTGGGGGTGGTGGCAGGCAGAGTTGATGAATACTCTCCTTTAGACCGCTCCTCTGGAGACCCAGTCAGACTTTCCATCTCTAGCTCTGGTTCTCTTAGGTCATGCTCAGTACTGAGCTCCATGTCTCGATTGTAGCTGTTGGTGTTATTTAGCTCAATGGTTTTAAAGCGGCGAAGGCCTCCAGCGATCACAACGTCTTCTTCTTCATTTGCCTTATAAGCCCCTTCTGAAACCTTGGCGTCATCCTCAAAACTATTAGAATGATGAGAGAGTCGTCGCCTCTCTTTGTTTAAGTCTCCACTTGTTTTATGTGACTTTTTTACTTTCTGATTTCCATAATCTTCTAAATCTTCTTCATCAGCACTCATCTCCATAATTTGCCTCCTCATGTATTCTTCATCTGTTAAATCTTTATGTGACTTCTTCTGTCTTACTGGCAATGGTGAGAGACCACTTTCACTGCTGTCCTCCACGTAATCATGCCGAAGCTTACAACTGAGGTCATCTTCTGATTCATCTCTTGCTGCATCGTCATCGGGACTGATGTCCTGTCCTACCGACAGTGAATGTGGCCTGTGCTTCTGATCTGAAGTACTCTTTGACTCCAACAGAGGTTTCATGGAGCTCTCCAGCTTGGTGATTTCTGAGGGGATGGAGGCACCTCTTTCACTGAGCTTGATTCCTTCTTCCCGAATCTGACCAGTAATTTCCCCATGAGAACTGGAGATGCCATCTGAAGAGTATCCAGTGTCACTTAAACTCTGAGAACTTGATTTGTTGGAATCCTAAGAAAAGAGAGGAAGAAGAGAAGAGGTCAGAAGCAAAAAAGACATACTTTTTTCCTGTAATTAATTAATGAAAAAGTATATTACAAGCTTCAGTGCACATCTTGTATCCAACTATTTCATCCAGCTCATCAGTGACATTTCTATGAGCATTTTTGAAATGCTTAGGAGTAAAATTAATTCACTACACCTAATAAAGATGAAATAGTCTCTAATAGTAATATATTAGAGAATAATTAACTTGGAAATAACATATCCGTAAAGAGACAGTTCACCCCAAAATAACAATTCTTACTTCGTGGCGCACAAAGCACCAAAAAAAGTTATCTTGATACATGTTTTTTTTTGGGTGGCAGGCAAAAAAGGTTAATTTGAAAATCCAGGAGCTATGTCTCTTTCTAGAATGTATGACTGCACAACTAAAAAAAGACCACCGACCTTGGTGGGAGTAGTTCATTCTAGGAACTACATTCTTTTTATTGAACTACACATGCAAATAAAAAGAAACTATACATGCTGCCACACTGTCACAACTACAAGCCTCACAGCACAGGTAAATGTGATGCAGGTGGTGGATGCAGTGGGGTAGAAAGAAAAAAACTTCTTGAAAGTGATTAGTGCTGGATTCACTATTTATTTAGAGTAACCAGGTCATGATGTTGAGAAACAGACTTTATTAGGGTTGAGTTTTGAGCACCACTTGGTAAGTGGCAGTTAGCTCCTTGATATTCACCAAACTATATGGTGAAAAAAAGTGGGCAGCTCGCACTAAGTTTAGATGGAAAGTCAGCACTATAGGCCAGAGGAAACATAAATTTGTCTTTTTTATGTGTGAACTGTTTCTTCAATCAAACAACCAGATATATTAACATTTTAGGTTAAAATCAACCCAAATATTTACACTTTATTTCTTTTTGGTTTTAGAAATTAGGCAAATTTGCAAAAGTTGCCATTTAGAAATATTTATGCATTTGTACTTGTACTTGGAAAAAAAGACCAACTTAACTGCAAAATGTTTCTGTCTTATAGAAAAGAAAAAAGAAAACAAAATAATTAGTGTCATTAGTAATGAATTATTTCATAGTTTATTATGGCTGTTGACTGTCTCGTCTTGATTTGGGTTGAGTTTGCCTTTCAGCATTATGTACACACAGATGGATAAATACACTGACACAGCATGACTATAACAGACAGTTGAACATACAAACAATTACGGACAAATGTCATTTGATTACATGCTTCATTGCCATCTTTGATGCATTCTCCATTGCATTCTTCCAACCGCTGAAGAATAACGAACATGCTTAGAATGCTTAAAATATCATCACGTGTCACATTAAACAAACACAAAAAAAGTTCAAGAAAACCTGCAAATAAAATAAAAGTGGACAAAACATGGCTGCAGAACGAAGGCATGATCTGAATGTAAGAAATGGCTCCTGAGACCAATGATGACGATCATAAGGATGAGGATGAAAATGACATAGATGGTAATGTTAAGGACATCATGATGATGAAAAAAGTCCATTAAAAGGAAATCATCTCACTACCAAGTGAAGGAATTTCTGTATCTCTATCTGTTCTTTGCCTCTCTCAAATGTAGTTTCTCACATTTATTTTCTCCACACGAGGTGACCTTAAAGTTGACGTCACCCTCCTCCGTGCCTTCTTAATGATGTCACTGGTCTTGATATCATAATAATTCCTAAATAAAACTGATGCTGACAACTACCTTTTCGTGACAGCACTACTCTATTTTATGCAAAAGATGTTATGATATAGCACCTTTAGGTAAAGATGTAATTATTTACACCTTAAACTTTGCTCAGGATTAAAGAGATAATGATGACAGAGTGGTGGAACAGATGAAGTTATGAAAATTATAATACGAACATAAAATCATAAAGAGCTTGATAAGCACAATAATTAAAAAATGTAAAAAAAAAAAAAAAAGAACAACTCTTAATGGAGCAAAATAAATAAAAAAAATGGTGACTCAAGTGGAACAGGTGAAGGCGAAGAAGTTGCAGGTAGCTCACTTCATGGTGTCTTGACTTCTGCGCATCTTCAGGTATCTTCGTGTCTTTTGGAGAAGTGACAGTCTCTGACAATGCCTTCTTTGGCGAGGCTTTGACGTCTTCTTTTAGAGACTTAGATGCAACTTTAGTCTTCTCCTGGCTTTGCAGATGTTTGCGGGCCTGGTTGTTACCTGTGGGTTTAGACTGAGTAGGTATGGTTTTTGAAGGGGTGGAAGAAGCCTTGGCATTGCTGGGTGCAGCTTTACCAGGGGTAGATGAAGTCTTGGGACCAGAAGGGCCCTTAGTCTGAGCAGAGGGCTGAGCAGATACCTTTGTCTGAGTCAGCCCTTTGGCCTGGCTCGGGCCCTTTGTCTGGTTAGCTGGCTGAGCAGGGACCTTACTTTGAGCGTGTGACTGAGTAGGACCCTTAACCTGACCAGGTCCCTTACTCTGAGCCGTGGGTTGTGTTGGACCCTTAACTTGGGAAGGTGGCTGGGTTGAACTCTTAAGTTGGGCAGAACCTTTGGTTTCAGAGGTAGGCCCAGCCTGTTTCACATTAGAGAGAGGGCCACTTACTTGGGGACCCGCTGGTTTCTGTTGTTGTTGAGGACCTGTGGTCCTGGGCCCTGATAGTTGATTGGGCCCTTTCTGTTGAGGTGGTTGTTGATTGGCTGGAACAGGTGACCGGGGGGATGCCATTGGCTGTGGAACAGGAGCTGGAATATCTCCCAAGCTTCCTGACAGGGCCCGCTGTGTCTGGCAGTTCAAGCATAACCATTCTTTCTTCTGAAAAACAAAAAGAAGAAAGCAGGATTTAGCCATGAAGTAAAGAAATCAGATAGGAGAACATGATTTCATAGTATGTACATCAGCAAAACAAATTATACACTAATGCTAGTAAAAGAAACAATTTGAATTTTCTGCCACCAGCAAACCTCAGGCATGATTAGGTGCTCATAGTAATATTTTCCAAAACACACTACTGGATTCTTATTCCCAGTGATTGATGGGTACAAGCATAAAGATCTGTCTGTTAGTTAGATATATTAAATCCAAGTCATGTTTCTTCATAAATGGTCACGGTGTGCTAAGGACATGCTATAGCAAGTCTGAACAACTGAATATTTGAAAGCCTGTCCAAACAAGGCCTTTCATCTCCTCAAGAAGACTTAATAATTTGACAGCATTTAGCACTCTCAAACCGAATACACAGAAGAAAGAGTGCAGCACAAATACAAATGAACACAACTGTTATTAGATTGGACGGGTGCAACAATCATCAGATCTTTTATGGAGCCCATAGCATCTGCAAGAGCAGCATTCACCCTTCACAGTCATCCTCGCTAAGCCCTATGTTTGGAGAGAGGAGTGTGACACTGTTAAAAATTTAGTACAAAAGCCATCACAGACAGGATATTAACATAAACAGATTCAATTTCAGGTCAACACAACACATCGATCAAACTGCTCAATGGAAAGAAATGGTTCGATTACAGGTAATGAAAGCTGAAAATAGAGGGGAAGGAACTATGTTTGTAACACAGCCTCCTGTTAATGACAATCATCTGTGCCTCGGGCCTGAAGAATGAGCATTCTTGTGTCACCGACTTGTACAACAAAACAAATAACCTCATAAACACCTCCATTGCTGATTACCATCTGCCCAAATAAATCATTTCTTTTATTGGTGTAATACTTCAAAAGCATAAATACAGAAGATGGAATTTAACAACATGCCCGGTAACAGCTAATAAATAAAATAATGGTGGTAGGTGTGCAGTGACTGTATCAGAGGACATCTTTACCGCGGTGCAAACAGTCAAGATGGCAGAGAAGGTTGCAAATAAAACATTTATTTTTAACGCACCCTTACGTTTTCATCACACTGCAATGATCAAATGGAAAAGGGAGTCATTGAAGTCACTGGGATGCTGTCTTTCAGTCAAATTCAATTAAGGAAAGTTACATTAAGAAGAGATCCTCCTGAGTTATACAAATAAATGAGAAAAGCCCACGTTCCACGTAAGACAAAGAGAGACTGACAGAGACTGACAAGCATTTAATCAGCAAGAAACATCTGATCAGCACAATAGGGATCTTAATCTAGAGACCCAAGAGGCCAGCATTTGATAGATATGTCTCTAGTGATAAGGTCTGTGAGTACAACAGTCTGTCTTCTTTATCATTTTATACAAAACCTTTAGAGACATTGACCCGGCCCTGTGTAAGGGAGAGACTGATTGTTCTTCTTAGTGGTCCTTGTCTGTCCTCTATTAGATTCAGTGGCCACAATGAATGGTGGCCGCATGGTCATGGACACCCTAATTGAAAAGTAGGATTAAAAACAAACTATAGAAAATGTAGGTATACCAGTTCAACTGCTCATTAATGTGAAGATTAATTCAGCCAATCGCAGGGCAGCAACATCAGAATATGGAAGAAAGGTGATTTCAGTTACTTTGAATGTACAACTACTGTGATTTTCTCTCACAACCATCTTTACACAGAATGAAAAGCGAACATATCTAATGAGAGACAGTTCTCTGGGTGAAAATGCCCGTCAGCGGTCAGAGGATAATAGCCACACTGCTTCAAGCTGGAAGGAAGGCAAGGGTAAGTCAAATAACCACTAATTATAATTAGAGATGGCACGATACCACTTTTTTATGTCCGATACCGATACCGATATCATAAATTTGGATATCTGCCGATACCGATATGAATCCGATATAGTGTTTTTTAATCAACAAAACTGTCTTTTTAAATATCTTGCTGCATTTTGTACAAGTTCATACTCAAGTTTAAAACAACAACTACACTAAAGCTATTCTGTTATACCTGTATGCAAAAAAAAAAATTTCATAGTTCAGCAATACTGATCAATCTAATAAACTTAAACCTACACCATCCTCCCTATTCTGGTATTTTAAAGAGTACTTAGCGTAAATATTAAGCAACCTAACTAATAGGGTTCCAACTCCCAGCAACAACAAAAATAAATAAATAAAAAATAGGGAACCACCCCTCACGCTCCACCTCATGATGCTTAATCGACGTAATCAACCTTAATTTGATGCAGTGTGAAAAAAAAATGCACAGAAATCAATTATTTTTCAAGAAATATTAAATAGATTCAACATCTTTCTTCAACAAAATTGCAGACTGCACAGATGGTACCTTCCCAAAGTAAAAAGTACTATAGCTTACTAGGGTATATATATATATATTAGACTTAATAGTTACTATATACAGTAATTGACTTCTATTCATTTTGCATCAAATTAAAACTTTGGGTGTCAGATAATTATTTATTAAAAGCTAGACATTTTAAATGAGAATAAGAAAGAAAAGTATGTCTTTGTGCCCCCTTTTCCCTGTTAATGCCCTATCGGCCCCCCTGGCTAAACTTTGCTAGATCCGCCCCTGCACAGTTACCAGCGTCAGCTACGTAGAAAAAGATCCTGGTGTAGAAAGTAATATTAAATAAATTCTAACAACAGCTTATCAAGCTTAAACGTGCTGCTGTTGTTTATCCACTGGTTTCCTCTTTCTGGTGCAAAGTGGGCCAAAAGCAAACTAGAGACAAGGACTCGCAACAGAAAAGCCGATCAGCTGATCATTAAGCAGTTTCATGATTGAAGTAGCAGCAAGAAGAGGCAGTGGCTCCATATATCGCTTGTTAAGCTTAACGCAAGATTCAGAGATGGACTTACACACTTGCTTTACTTCTCTCGGGGATAACTTTGTCGGAGATGAAATGCCGGGTTGCTAGCGAAGCTCCACAGCCGCTCTATCACGTGATGCATACTGCTTCGACGTGCTAACGTTCTGAGGTGAGTTACGGCTGTTGCAAGTTTTGTGAGGTGCTTTCGTGATATTTAATGGATCGGATTACATTTTTCATTTTTCTCCGATATCCGATCCAGTAATTTAGGTCAGTATCGGACTGATACCGATACGTAATATCGGATCGGTCCATCTCTAATTACAATCAAGGTATGAATATACACAAAACATCAAACTTTGAAACAGAGGGGCTACATAACCACAAGACCTCACTGCATGTCACTTCTGTCAGTTAAGAACAGGAAACTGAAGCTACAGTTTACACAGGCTCGCCAACATCGGAAAATAGAAGATTGAAAAAATGCTGAGTCTCGATTGAGCCGTCATTTAGCTTGAATCAACGGTTCAAGCTTGCGTTGGTATAACTGTATGGGGAAGATGTTCCAGGCACACCTTGGGCCCCTACTAACTGATCATCATTTAAACACCACATCCTACCTAAGTATTGTGTTGCTGTCCATATCTATCCCATCTAGTGTACCCATCTTCTGATGCCTGTTTCCATCAACGTGTCATGTCACAAAGCTCAAACCATCTAGTCAAAAGTGGGTTTTTACCCGTGTGGTGTCCTCGGGATTCCCATATACTTGTTTGCCATTCACCTAAGGACCAGTTTTGACCCGAGGACACCACAAGGGTTCAGCAATGACTTCACTGTACTCCAATGGCCTCCACAGCCCCTAAATCTCAATTCAGCAAAGCACCTTTGGGATGTGGTGGAGCCAGGGATTCATATCATGGATGTTATCATGCCAATATGGACCGAAATCTCAGAGAAATGTTTCAAACACCTTATTGAATTTGAGATGTGACGAATTAAAGCAGTTCTTAAGGCAAAAGCAGGTCCAATCTAGTACTAGCAATGTGTCCCTAATGAAGTTGCAGTAAGAGTATCATTCTGAGAACTCCTCATTTCTTAATTATGATCTAATATAATAAATTCCTAATATAATACATTTCTCATGCATGTATGATAGATAAATAAAGACATATACAGGGAGTGCAGAATTATTAGGCAAATGAGTATTTTGTCCACATCATCCTCTTCATGCATGTTGTCTTACTCCAAGCTGTATAGGCTCGAAAGCCTACTACCAATTAAGCATATTAGGTGATGTGCATCTCTGTAATGAGAAGGGGTGTGGTCTAATGACATCAACACCCTATATCAGGTGTGCATAATTATTAGGCAACGTCCTTTCCTTTGGCAAAATGGGTCAAAAGAAGGACTTGACAGGCTCAGAAAAGTCAAAAATAGTGAGATATCTTGCAGAGGGATGCAGCAGTCTCAAAATTGCAAAGCTTCTGAAGCGTGATCATCGAACAATCAAGCGTTTCATTCAAAATAGTCAACAGGGTCGCAAGAAGCGTGTGGAAAAACCAAGGCGCAAAATAACTGCCCATGAACTGAGAAAAGTCAAGCGTGCAGCTGCCAAGATGCCACTTGCCACCAGTTTGGCCATATTTCAGAGCTGCAACATCACTGGAGTGCCCAAAAGCACAAGGTGTGCAATACTCAGAGACATGGCCAAGGTAAGAAAGGCTGAAAGACGACCACCACTGAACAAGACACACAAGCTGAAACGTCAAGACTGGGCCAAGAAATATCTCAAGACTGATTTTTCTATGGTTTTATGGACTGATGAAATGAGAGTGAGTCTTGATGGGCCAGATGGATGGGCAGAGAGCTCCAGTCCGACTCAGACGCCAGCAAGGTGGAGGTGGAGTACTGGTTTGGGCTGGTATCATCAAAGAGGAGCTTGTGGGGCCTTTTCAGGTTGAGGATGGAGTCAAGCTCAACTCCCAGTCCTACTGCCAGTTCCTGGAAGACACCTTCTTCAAGCAGTGGTACAGGAAGAAGTCTGCATCCTTCAAGAAAAACGTGATTTTCATGCAGGACAATGCTCCATCACACACGTCCAAGTACTCCACAGCGTGGCTGGCAAGAAAGGGTATAAAAGAAGAAAAACTAATGACATGGCCTCCTTGTTCACCTGATCTGAACCCCATTGAGAACCTGTGGTCCATCATCAAATGTGAGGTTTACAAGGAGGGAAAACAGTACACCTCTCTGAACAGTGTGTGGGAGGCTGTGGTTGCTGCTGCACGCAATGTTGATGGTGAACAGATCAAAACACTGACAGAATCCATGGATGGCAGGCTTTTGAGTGTCCTTGCAAAGAAAGGTGGCTATTTTGGTCGCTGATTTGTTTTTGTTTTGTTTTTGAATGTCAGAAATGTATATTTGTGAATGTGGAGATGTTATATTGGTGTCACTGGTAAAAATAAATAATTGAAATGGGTATATATTTGTTTTTTGTTAAGTTGCCTAATAATTATGCACAGTAATAGTCACCTGCACACACAGATATCCCCCTAAAATAGCTAAAACTAAAAACTAACTAAAAACTACTTCCAAAAACATTCAGCTTTGATATTAATGAGTTTTTTGGGTTCATTGAGAACATGGTTGTTGTTCAATAATAAAATTATTCCTCAAAAATACAACTTGCCTAATAATTCTGCACTCCCTGTATCTGCTCAGTGTAACTGACTCTGAACACAAAATGATGTACAAATAATGGTTAGTGACATGTTGGCGTAGGTGTTAGTAGACAAAGCTACAGCTCACATTTAACACAACAGGATGAAAAGGATGAGGAGGTGGATGGGAAAAGAGGAAGGAGAAGGTGGTCCTGTAAGAATAATGATGCTGTTAGTGAAGATAATGTCTATTCAGGATATAGGTATATAATATTTGCTATATTTAATGCTGTTACTATATGCCGCTTATAATAATGTATAATTATTATTTATCTAAGCTGAATTATTATTTATGGGAGGCCACTAAAGCTAACATACTGAAACCTCTTCAGTATACCTACATGCACATCCCTGCAGACAGAGCAACAGTATAAAGGTGGTGAGACAGCAACGTCACTGTACATGTACATTTGTAAATGCAATAACAGACATATCAAATTATAGCAGGGTTTACCTTTTTTCCCCTTTCTGCATACTTAAAGAATGCATATGATTTTTCAAAGCATAATTACTGAAACCAAAACACCTGCAGCCAATGTATTTGCCAAGTGTCAGAAACTGAATCCACATTCTCCGCTTTACACTCAGCTAATATTTTTAAAACACTCAGATATAGCCTTCCAGCAGATTCTTTCCACACTGCCTACCTCAAAACAACACTGCATGCAGTGTGAATGAAGTTTCATGGCTTTATACACATAGATCCCCTTTTGTTTTTACTGTTCTTCAATTCAGTTTGATTTTATTTATTTGCATTGCACCAAATTAAAACAACAGTTGCCTGAAGGTGCTTGATATTGTAAGGTATAGACCCTACAATAATAATACAGAGAAAACTCAAACAATCAGACAACGATGAGCAAGCAGTTGGTGACAGCGGGAAGGAAAAACTCCCCTTTAAAAGCAAGAAACCTCAAGCAGAAACATGCTCATGGAGGGGCAGCCATCTGCCACGACTGGTTGGGGGTGAGGGGAGGGAGGCAGGATAAAAAACACACTGTGGAAAAGAGCCAGAGATTAATAATAACTAATGATTAAATGCAAAGTGGTGGACAAACACACAGAGGGAAAAGATGTGCATGAAGAAGAAGCACTATCACTATATTTGCTTCCTTAAAAAAAATCCCTTTTTGTATTTGTGGTGCGTTCTCTTTAGAATACACATTTGGATATCTGCGTGTCTATGTTTATTACATGTATAAAACATCCTTAGCTGCTGTGGCCTGCACACAGAAAAATGAAAACCTCCAAGTCTTATTTAATCTATTAAGTCAGAAAGTAGTTGACGATTCTTTAAATGTAATTAACTTAAAGGAGTTTTGCAAAAAAAAAGTTTTTTCATTGTCATCTTTTGCTAAACTTGTATGATGTTTTGTTGGTTTCACAATTAATTTTGCAAAAACAGCCACGTTTCAAAGATGACGCCCAATCAGTCAGGGGGAAAAAAGCTGTAATAAGTGGCAATGACCCAGCAAACATAGAACCTCAATAATAACTCAATTATGCAACATGAGTGACAAATTATGCAACTCCTTCCCTCAGAAATGATGCCATTTGAATCATGAATAGTGTGAAAATATGCAGTGCATCTTGGTTAATGCAGCACTAACAATAGTGTGGGCAACGACATCATTTTTCAACATTAAGCAGGATAAAGTAAGAGCCTGGAAAACATTTGGGTGCACCGTGAAAACACAAACCACAGGTTATGACTGTAAGGTACTACATTACTTAACTTCACCTACTCAGTTTGATAAAGTCCGAAACCCAACAAAGGGCCTCAACCAAATATAACGCAGCAAAAATAGACGTGACGGTTACATTAAAAATCTATCTATAATGCGCTATTTTTGCTGGTGCTATTCCTCCGTACAAGATAAAACCTTTGTTAATATGCCCGAATCCTAAAGGAATCTGCTGTCTCAACTGAGACCACAAAGCGTGGATGGAGTTACTGCAATGCCAAACAGACAGACTTGCTTTGTTTTCCTATCTCTCAAGTGCTCTACTGAGAAGCTATATATAAACAGGTGCAGTGCTCTCAGAACTAGCCATCTGTGCTGGTTCTTTCACAACAAGTGACTGTGTGTTTGTGGACAGCTAGTACATGCTGCGACCAAGAGACAACTACTGAAGCTATGCAACAACAGCTACAGTGAAGACGCTATATGAGTGTATACTTATATGATCACACAATTAAGCCAGCTAATAAAAATTCCAGCTTCTGAACTCTTGACTCACGTCTCTAACTTTCTCGAAACCCCATCTAATCATCCTTTTTAACATTATCACTTAAATGAGATGCTGAATAGTATTTCTTTTCTATGGAGACGTTTTTCTTCCTGCCATGTTGGAAGTGCCAAACTCTCCTCTTTGCTCCCGAATCAGCATAACACCACTGCGTGGGTGAAAGGGAAAGAGGAGCAAGGCCAAACCGGAGCAGGGAGTAGCAAATTATTCATGTAGAATGCTTTAGCTTGTACAGCAGCGAGTGTTGTGGGCTGTGCTTCCCACCTCTACCCACACTATGTGGAGAAAATCAGGACCGTATAAAAGAGCGAGCCTCTGTGCTTCAGAAACAGCCTTTTAATGCATCTTGAAAACAAAACAGCCAATTCACTGTGGTAGTCTCCAGCAGCTCGATAAATACAAATTAAACTGTAGCCAAAAACTACAAAAGACACAAGTAATGAAATGTCCTCTTTAAGCTGGAAGTAATTAATTCTGAAAACAGCTTTTTGTTACTTTTAACTGCAAAGAAACTGACATACCTCTGTGCTGTTCTGTTGTTTGCATTTTTCATTTGCTGGAACTCTCATTTTTTTAGGGGATTAAGTGTGTGGGGGTTTTCTCTAAGGACAGCAGGCTCAGTTTGTTAGCAGGATTATCCTGTTAGTGAGTTGATAACCTTGTTAAATGGCAGGTTAAGGTTAAGTTATCTGATCAGTGGACAGTGTACTTAACATTCACTCTCATCTGTGATTCAGATTTAGCCAACAGGACTACACACTGGTTGTTAATTTGTAATTACATACACATAATAAGCATTTAATGTTTGTTTGTATCTGCTAAAGCTTACATGTGCCAACAAGTGATTTTTAGCAATTTGTTGACAGAACACATGTTTTGAATACATTTTGGGATTGAACGTGTGTCTTTGTATTACTCTCTGCAGCTGTCAGAACCATTTGGTTTATTGTATTTCTTGACAAAATCTAGATGTGTAAAATATTCTCATTTGATTTTTTTCTGTGAACCAATAAAAGTCAGTGAGAAACCCTGGTGGTTATACGACAGAAGGAATGCGCACTGACAGAGATTTGTATAATTACAAATACTGTAAAGTATGTAATGAACACAACCGTTGTTAGATTGGACAGGTGCAAGTATGATTTAAATTTAGACACACTTTTTAAGACTGCTCTCACTTCTAGCAATACTAGTATGTATACACAGTTTGAGATTCTGTTTTATAGATCATGCATTTCTACATAACTTGAAAGAATATTTTCTTTGATTGAAGTTTGTCTGTTTGTATATCCTTTCCAAAAATTTCAAATTTTGGGACTGAAAAATCAATAATGTCAAAGTCAAACTCGCAAAAACTGCACTTCCTGGAATGGCCACTTGAGGACAGCACCAAAAACCCTAACCCTATATCCCACAGATATGTCAAAATACCCATATTTACAGGAGAAATAAACATATATAGCAGCCTGGTACACAAAATAAATAAATAAATAAATATGTTCTGTACCATTGTGTCTGACTTGATTTTTAAAAACATTAAATTAAAGCATTTCTCTGCCTTAAATTATTAAGGCTTAAAAATTGCATTTGACAAAGTTTAAGCCTCCACATTCCTTTATGGAAAGATCAGCCCTAATCTGTTAGAACCTGTGATCCAAAATCCTTTAGAGCGCGTTACGGGACCAAGTAAATTTCACATTTTTATTAACTCTCAAACTCAGAAATGTTGCTGTAGAACAGGGTCACCTTGTTACCTGAACAGAGATTTACAGATCTTGGTAAAAGACGGCAGCACTCTGCAGATGATTCACGGCACGAAAGTAAATAAAAACCTGTCAATGTAGACTGTTGTCTTAGTTTAATATGTAGGAATCAACTGTAGCAGAATATCTATTAATTCTTTCTTTAAATTTGTGCTATTGCATTTTACAATGATTTCCTATTCAGTATTCAAGTAAGACCATTTGTATTGTTCCATTTGACTGCTATGTTTGAGGATTTCAATTTGAATTACCATTACAAGACTAAATACTCAGAGAAATACAAACATTTGACTGATGCAAAGCAGACAGGGATAGATGAACCTTTGCTTGCAAAGCTGCAAAAGCAACAATGACTTTTTAACAAGCTTTACACATTGAGGGATGGAGCAGTGAGACCAGCTTTGTGATTTCACTAAAAATATACCCCAAGAATAAAGAAGCATTTGAGAATGTTCCCCTGCCCAGATGATCTATGACAAGACAACAGTATCATGGCAAAATAAGTAATAGAAACACCAGTCCACCGGTCCATGCAGAAGTTGCATTAGCAGCAGGGGGTGGTAATATGTTTAATTAAAGCCACAAAGTCGGTATCGAGCAAAAAATGTATGCAGTGCACTCTAGGGTCTTTAAGAAATTGTAAAGCTAGGCGGCTAATACGTATTTCCATGTAAATGTGTCAATAATGTCTGTTTAAACACTTTCCCATTATTATTTTCATGTTGGCTTAAAATAAAATATCTCATTCTGCTGTTACTGCATCTTACTGCAACTTCTGCATGCGTGTCCTTTTCACATTTTGTAGAGGCAAAGCGTGAAATGGGCACTGTGGACAAGCGTGTCAATTACACGTTTTGCAATGATATCGTGTGAAACGAGATGAATGAAAAACACCTCTGCAATTCTGGAGCTTCAGTTTAAAAGCAAAGCGGACAATTTGGCCTTTTTTCTCCTTAGCTCTGGACACATGCTGTAATGTCTGCAACACAGCCAAGGTACTCATCTTTGTACATGGGATAACAAAAGAGTTAGATTATGGAGGAGCTGGCAGTAAAGCACTCAATGACAAGGACTGCAACAGGGAATTCATGGAGTTCATGTTGGGGATGAAAATGGAAGAAAACAGGAATGTTGATTAAAAAGTGCTAAAATATTGTTTTTACTATTCCATTTTCACATTTCTATTTCCTATTTGTAACATCTACTCTTACCAGTAGAGATAAAAGTCATATAGAACAGAACTGAGTTCAGCTTCTTGGTGTGGCCTTCCACAACAGTTTCCAAATCTGGCCACTTTTGGCACGATTATGGATTTATTTTTTAAGAAGTTTACAATCAAGAGACAATTTTTTTTTATGTCTAAACAGAGTGTTTACAGCAATTTGTTCCTCTCAAAAACAGGAGGCCACATTAAACTTTTAAACAGTTAAATCCATAAATAACATAGAAAGCACACAAAGCTAAAATTAACTTCATAAAAATGATGGGTGATGTCACAGTGGATACATCAATCTTTTAATATTAAGTCTATAGTTTTCTGTGCTCTCGTGGCCACTTAATCATTCCTGAAAAAACAATAACTGTGTTGTCCCTGTCTTACTCCACAGTTGCAGGTCTCTTTAGCATATATTACTTAATATATCTAGAAAATCGAGGTGTAGGTAGGTGAGTAGTAACTGTGTGAATCGGACTCTGTCATGAGACAAAGGTGCACAGCTCACAGTCGGAAAAGCTGCCCTTTCACTGTCAAAATAATGAGCGATTGAACAGTGTAGGTTACCACAAGGAAAAGGTCAGACAGATTGATCCCATTCTCTTAGGTTGATCCCACTCTCACTGGAGGTTGCTGAGACATTAAAGCCCACTCGCACAATGTGTGTACAGCATTTTTGTGCATCTATGGCTGCAGATGCACAAGTCTGTATTGATATTTTGGAGCATAAAGTTACAAAATAAAAAAAAATCATGAAAAAAAAACTTGATATTACACTCATATTTTAGCTTATATTACCCTGACAGCAAACCAGTAACAGGGACCAAGACTTACAGAGTGCCTGTAAATGACAACTAAAAGTACTTTAATAGTGCTTTTTTTTTATTGGCGGCTCATTTACTTAAAAAATTGGTTTTCTGAATTACATACAATTTCTTTCAATTGGAAAGATCCAGTAAAACTCAAAAACAGCAACTCCAGGCAATAGAAGGATTCTTGAAGTAATAAAAAACAATTATGAAGCACAAAAATTGTCTTATTTTACACAAAACAAGGGGGGAAAGGCATCTCTGCAGAAAGTCGTTTGAAATGAATGCAATTATACGGATGTGGATACACTGAAGACCACTTGGGGGCAGCAGAAACACAACACTAATACTATAATGCAGAACTGGTGAAACTGGTTAGCAACCAGCTGAGCAGCAAACCGCACTCAACATTATCCAGATCATTGGCAGTTATTTTTCTGTTCACCTGGTGACTCAAGCAGAAACATTTGCTGTCCTTTTAGTCTTGTTTTGGTCTCCACCAACTCCTCAATGCCTTTTCTGAACAGAACAACAAAGCTCGGGGGCACAAAACAATAATGACAGGTAAAGCCATACCAAAAGTTTGGGAGTGATAAATCACTCTGGAGTGAAAAAGCTTTACCATTGTACATTCAAGTTTTCACCTGATGCACTGTTGACACAAAAATATGAATTTACAAGCATTTAAGTATAGTTTTGTCTCTCTATCTGACAACAGCTCATAAAATTGTATGAGCACTTAACTAGGACACCAAATGTGCAAAACAATGCTGGATATATGAAACAGCACACTGTACAGTCATAGTAAAAACTATTCTAATACCCAAGTAAAAATGTTCTAGTCCTTACCAGATCTTAATATTAGGTACCGGTGAATACACTTCAGATTAGTGGGGCTTTAGTTCACTGAGGTTTGCAGGTATTTGTTCATGCCCAGCTCTGATAAGTTCCCACCACAGCATCGCAATCAGGTTGAGGTCTGGACTTTGAAATTGCAACACCTTAATTTGTTTCTTTTTCAGATCTTCTGTTGTAAATTTGCTGCTGTGCTTGGAACCATTGGTTTGCTACATAAACCAATTCCAGACAAGCTCTAGTGGTCTGACAGATGGCCTCACATTTCACTTTAGAATACAGAGGAGTTCATGGTCTACTCAATGAAGTGCCCAGGTCTGTGTCTGCAGAATAAACCCCAATCATCACCCCTCCACCACTGTGCTTAACAGTTCATATGAAGTGCTTATGCTGATATGCTGTTTTTGGCTTTGTCAAACATGCTGAGCGTTATGGCTAAGCATCTCCACTTTGGTCCCATCTGTCCAAAGCATATAGTTCCAGAAGTCTTGTGATTTGTTTGTTTTGAAAACCTAAGCTGTGCTGCAAAGCCTTCCCAAAAAGCCATACTTTTTCATTGTTTTTCGAATGGCACTGTTGTTAGCATTCACATTTTAGCCAGCTAACTGAGGCCCGTTTTATTTTTGGTTTTTTGTAGTTTCCCTGAGCATTACACAGTTTAACCTTGAGAGCGAATTTGCTGGGACACTCCTGGGAAGATTGGCAGCTGTCTTGAATGTTTTCCACTTTCTGACTAATCTTGCTCACTGCAGAATGAATGACTTCAAATTGTTTAGAAATTTCCTTAAAACCTATCTGAGATTGATGGACAGAAACAATTGCTTCTCTAAGATCACTGCTGATGTCTTTTGACCTTGCCATTGTATTAACACACCTGAATGATCCAAACTAGCAAACTGCCAAAACTTCTGATTTCATAGAGGTAAACACACTTGCTGATGATCAGTTATCAAGTGCGTTTGATTAGCAGCTGATACTTACACTCGTAACTCCTATGGAAACACTAAGGGAGGACTTAGCTTTATCTTGAGTGTTATGTAATGAGTGTAATGTGGCACTTGTTGTTCTTTACTTTTAAACTGTTTGCTAATGTGGCTTTAAACTGGCACTTGTAAAACCGTAGAATTTTAAAAAGGGTCTGCTTTCTATTCATAACAGCTGCAGGTCGATAATATTTCATCCTTTTTTCCTGTTTTTACCCTCTTTTACAAAACCAAGTTGACAATTAGTTTCACTTTGCATATTTTGTTTAATCTGCAAATGAACTAATGAGTGCATTCTCTAGCTTTCTTCGCTTTTTTGACCATACCAGCTTTCAAAAAGATGTGAGGAGAGTTTAAAGAAAAGGGGGGGGGGATCCATGAATTTAAGACTGCTTCAAAATCGGCTGTTCATAATTCTTTTTGTTTAACTGTACAGAAATAGCTATGTGTGTGCATGTAAATAATGTCAAACCTACAGACCAAGCTGCTGGTGAGGTGAGATATGTGTGGAGAGATTTAACCATCTCTACCCATGGAGGGAGCCAGAGTGTGCACAATTTCAAGGAGAGAAATGGAGCCCCTGTGGGAGCATACACACCCACACAACAACATGAACGTGCAGAGCTGAAAAACGAAAAACGAACAGTACACTCACTAACTCGCATTTGAGCATCCTGCTAAATATTGCACTTAGAGTAGGCTGCATGTTTAACACCAGGGTTTTTAATTTTATCCTGGCTCTGAGTCCCTGCACAACTGGTGCTGACATCTGCACGCCCCTTTCCCACTTTACTTCTGACACACTTATACATGCACATCAATCTACTTTAATGTGCTGGACAAAAAGAAGAGAAACACATGCACAGGCAGCACTGTGTTCAATTTACACAACTTCTGTATACACCTCTTACTGTCAGCCAGCTCCCAGTGGGAGTCTGTGCCCCACATGGTCTCTCTGCCAGGAACTAGAACACAAGCTGTGAGCAAGAAATGTCAACTGTCATTAGATGCACTCACACACCTCACTGAGATATAATATTTTAGGTGCTCATTACGAGAAAGAAACGAAAAGCCCTATCCCAGACATATCCCTATCCTATCCCATTTCAGGTGGCCATTCCTTGACACAACTCCTGGGTTTTGAATATTTAAACAGCACGCCGTGGCTAATATACAAGCAGAGGATAAAGCCTGACATTTCTTATTGTTTAGCAGATCTGAATTACAGTGGCTGTTTCCAAGCCAAAACAAAAACCGCAAAGGGGGAGGCAATGGTAAAAGAAAGATACTAAGTTGTGCAAGGGAAGTGAGGAAGTGGAAGCACGACATCTAGTATTAAATATTCTCAGAAACACAGTCACGCATCGTGTGTAATCCTCCTCACCAAAGTTTTATTTAAAAACGTCAAAGTTTGCCTGTTACATATTAGTTATTTCCAAGTAATTCAACAACAGCTTTGACATCTTTCCCCATCAAAACTGCCTTGGTCACTAGCTGAATATAAATTATTTGTGACAAAGCAGAACAAAAGAAGTGGCCACATCAACCATCAAAGAAACTACAGAGTACTGAAATTCAAAGCGTCGCTATGTAGCAACAAAGGCAGCAACCATCATAATAATCCTTCGCGTTCTGTGTCTCGCAGAGATTAATGAGGCATGCGACGGAGGAGGTCATAATTAATTCGTAACAAGTGAAGGTCATGGGAGCAGAGGGTCAGTGTGAATTATTAACTAACACGTGCACAGGGGCGAGCTGCCAAGCAGGTGTGAACAGGGTGAGCCTACGTTGACTGGGGAAATACATTACACACAGTTTGGTGCCCAGACATGTCGACACACATATGATCAGTACCAGCAAAGGTATAATAAACCCTGAGACATACTACATATGCACTCAAATAACAGAGACTTACATTGAAAAAGTTTGTATTCAGTCTTTTGTGCTTTATATATAATTTATTCCAAGTAGCCCCATAGCAATAATTACATTATCTTCAAGCAAAATATTGATGAGAGTCAAAGATTAGCGGGGCAATCTTTAAAAGCACTATTAGATTATATTTCTAATGTGAAGAGTCTGAATGAACAACAGGTCAAGATACTAAGTGTGCAATGGAAAGCGTGACTGAGCACATGTCCCAGCAGTGTGCCAGGCAGTGGCACGACTGTGACATGTCAGTAAGAGTCAGCAGGTATATAGGTCAATCCCCTGGGACTCCTTCAATGGGGACACGTGGTGAAGCTTGTGGATTAGAGAGGAAATGAAGGATCATCTACTGAGCAAGCAGGACTCAAGTACAGTCACTGTCAGTCATATACCATCCGGCACAGAGGAATGGTTAAATGGTCATGACAAGGGGTTTTGCAGGTCTTCACATTATGTTGCTCTGAATGAATGCTGTTGTTTCAGTATTACAAGGCCAAACATCTGATGTCTAAGTAGTCACTGAGCTGATTTTAGATTTAGAATAAAGACAAAGGTTATACTGAAAGTGTGAATGCTGAATGCTGTTCAAGTTAGAAAAATACAAGAAGAGACTTACATTCAATGTAAGACAGATGATGTAGCAGGACTGTCCATACTTGAAGTACTGCAAGAGCCTTGCCAGCAGTTTTCTATTTGTAGACATGAAATGTAATTTACACTTACAAATAGATAGTTACACTTTATTTATTTTATACACTTTATAAGCTTTTTTACAAAATGACTGTCAGATCCGCTGTTATTGCAATGTCCCACTCAGCTAAACAAATCCCAGAAAGATTAAATTCACTACCTAGCAACCTCGCTTTGACATCAAAACCAGCTAAGATGATGCACAGTTCACCTGGTAGAGCAGGCGCCCATATGAAAACAGGCTACTGTCTGCTCCAGACAATTTCCTGCATGTCATCCCCAGCAGACTGATTGGGATATGATTTGAGTTGCAGACATGCTTTTATCCACAAAAGCACTGGATAAACAGATGAGTCAACTCAACTAATTTGTCCCCTGTGAACCATGAATGTGCAAGATTTCACGTTAGTGTCATGCAACAACCATTACTGTCAGTAAATGTTTTAATGTGGACGCTGGTAGGATAACTGACTAAAAATTAGCACTCATAAAATGGTTAGTCTGGCAGAGTCATACTTAATGTGATTAAAGTAAATACAGCCAATATATCTATTTTTTGCATAGATTGGGCATTTAAGCAGACCATAATGGCTTAATAACTTCACGACTGCATAACATGACCAGTGTACAAACAAGCACATTACCAAGGTGCTAAGAGTGCAGGATAAATATTTTCCAAAACAGTGGCACTCTATATGGGAAATAATTTTCTATGAGAGGGGGACTCATGGCCTCTCCAGCAGAGTGTGTTGCTGCAGGACAATAGTGCGTCATCTGCAATCAATAATGTGTGTCTCTGCTGTCCCTCTGGGAGCTGCGCAGCACTGGGTCAGGTCATGTTTCCTGCTTTTTATTTACATATTCTGTCTTTTTCTATTCATGTCAGCAGGAACAACAGGTGCTTTTTCTTGCCCAGCACACATGTAGACCTATTTGATTGGTGAGGCAATCTTGCCTCAGCAGGGAGCTCGAAATACAGAAGTGTCCAAAATGTATGTTTTCAGACACAAATGTCAGCAGGGGAATGTTACCACTACCCTTTTGCCAGGATTTTGTGTGTGGGAATAAGCTTTTCTTTATTATTACATTAACGTTTGAAAATTCTGTGTTGTGTTAGGTGATGTCTGCCTCGCAGCAGTCATTTGAACAGGGGATCTATGTACTCCTTATGGGCCACATTATTCCGCAGCATAAAGTCTTGTTCCATTCCACTGCTGATGACAGACAGATCTGCCTCTTACTCAAAACCTTAGTGTACTCAGTCTTAGTCATTATTGAGAGTGAATTATATGAAAACTTGTGACTCAGTAACATGTCTGTAAACATAACTGCTTTGACACTACTTTTAAAACTACTGGCTCTTTCTGCGAAACCCTACATAATAACCACAAATCCTAACTTCAAATGTGAAAAGTATTATAATTGCGCTATATTATTGTAGAGTCTCTACCTTATAATGAGACGACTGCTTTTGTGAAGGGGTTCTATATAAATTGAATTGAACTGAATTAAATTGAACTATGCATCTCATGCAAAAGAAATCAGTTATTGAGCATTATTGTTATTGAGCACTAACAAGAATATCAGTGAAAGACACTGTGAGGTTTTGGCTCGTTCTATGTTTCAGGGCAATGAAATTTTGTGAAAAATAAAGCATTGATGTGTAGTTTTAAAAAAAAAACGTGCATTTTCTTTTCCTCTAAACAGCTTAATACTTTTCAATTAAAAACAAATACATAAAAAGGTAACCTTGCAGTGCTAGGAAAAAACCTAGGCATTGTGGGTCAGGCCATAACTGCAGGCACATCACATGGAATATTGTTCTGAGCTCACCAGCTTGTCTTCTGGAGTGCTGTGTTTGAATGTACAACACTCCTGTTAAACTGTGGTATAAAATTACAAGTTGAGTGCCAAGCAAAGAATTTGCATCCAAATTAGAACAGTTAGTAAACGTATTAGGTGTACGAGTTTAGTTTAAGAGATACTTCTTCAAGCATCACTTTAAGCATTCAGAAAAAAAGGCTTGAAAAGTCCAAGAATTTTGCTCCTCTCAATTGGCGTCCTTTTAAATGTGATCTTATATCGTCTTTTGTTGTGGCGAATCTGTAAGTGCTTGTGGAGACAGTTTTCTGCGACTACAGGATTTCGGTTGCCCTAAGCTCAGACTCATGCTGTCAAGCTCTGTGCTGCTCTGCCTGCCTGTCTCATTAGCTATAGCCTACATAGTACCACCAGGAGTGGAATGTACTTAGGCGTTACACTTCTCCAAGACATTTTTTACTACTACACTACATTTATCTAATGGCACTAGTTACTAGGTTCTTCGCACTTTTTTCATATAAAACATATAAAGACCTTATAAAATATGTACAGATTAATACAATTCATACAAAAACAATCAACATAAATCAGATTTATCGTTTAGTCTATTGACAGATAGCTGTCAGTTGTTTTGATAACGATTTAGAGCAATCTTCCAACACAGCTGGAGCACAATTCCAATATAATCGATCTAATAATTGTAAAAATATTCCACAGGGCTTTTGCACTGGGATAAATCATACATTTAACTGTTAAGTGAATACTTCCCCCACCAACGACCACCACGCCATAAGGATCCCACCCAGTGATTTTAAGCGAGACTCTGCTGGGTTAAGTAGTAGCTCAACCCAGCAAAGTGGTGGTCCATAATGTGTCAGACAAAGATGTCATTTGTATAGTTTTGCTTCTTATATTTAGAAAAATTGCATTTAATTAAAGTACAGCTTTAATTCAAGGAGTTTATAAAAATTTAGCATTGTTTGTTTGCACTCTTCAACAATTCTAGCCATTGTTTTGCATTATGTCTCCTCTTATCAGAGGCTCAGAATTAATTTAACTGAGTTTCACAGCCAGCCGAGCCTTGTTCATAGTTGATGCCGTTATAGCTTTACACTGTGAAGTGTAAACTGTAATTTTAAATAGGGGGAGATCATCATTGGGCTGAACAAACAA
The DNA here is from genome assembly GCF_057382095.1 of Aulonocara sp. 'chitande type north' Nkhata Bay. NCBI lineage: Eukaryota > Metazoa > Chordata > Actinopteri > Cichliformes > Cichlidae > Aulonocara > Aulonocara sp. 'chitande type north' Nkhata Bay. The sequence goes on from NC_141348.1 coordinate 25,952,051, forward strand.
AATAAACCTATCAGGGATGCACTGACCAGTTCAAAAACAGCAAAAGGCCTGAAAGATGACAGAAGACAACCGAAGAGTATGATGACAGAATCGTTTTCATGGTTAAGAAAATAACTTCACTAGATCTAATGAAGTTAAAAACACTCGTGTTATTGTCAAAGTCTATAATCATGATACAACTTCATGAATGGAAATACAGAGGCTTTATAACAAGGTGCAACCCGCTGGTTACAGTGATTCTAAAAACAGTTCTTTGGACAGAAGAAATCAAGATTAATTTGTACCAGGATGATGGGGAGAAAACAGTAAACACAGAGAAAACACATGGTGGAGGCAATGTTAAGGCATGGTGTCAGTTTCAGTTCAGTTTCAGTTTCAGAGGCAATGTTATAGCATGGGCATGTATGACTGGCTAATTGAAGACGTGACTGCTGATAGACGTATCAGGATAAATTCTGCTCTCTGCTCAGACTCAGCCGGATGCTGCAAACTTATCGGATGGGACTAAACAGTGCAAACAGAAAATGACCCACAGCACACTGCAAAAGCAGCCCAAGAGTTCCTCAAAAGAAAGCAATGAGATATTCTTCAGTGTCAAAAACAAGTCAGCTAACCTCAACCCACTGAGAGGTACTAGTAACAAGCAGTAACAAGTGATGGCACCTGAAGTAAAGGTCTCTCAACATCAAGTAAGTAATATTTAGTATGTTTATGGTTATTAATGTTTATTAAAGTTGTCACAAATTGCTGTGCACTAAATAAATAAATAAGAAACATAAATAAGTCCATAAAAGTTAAAAATAAGTTAAGATACAGAATAGATTTAATTAACGAAAGTATCAACAACAAACCAAAACATGGTTAAACAAAATATTTTTAACTACTTTTATTAGAAAGGGAAGAAGCATGGCATTTGTACACAGGCCTTCATTCAATGCAAATGATTTTCACCAAGTATTAAAACAAATACTTATAATTTCAAATTATTTTAGTCTGTCCAATTAATTTTGAGCCTCAGATAATTGGGGACTGCATACAAAAATGGCTGTGATTCCTAAATAGTTAATTCAAGACTTCTATAAAACCCCTCGAATTAAAGGGGTGTCTTTGTGGTGGTGGTGGTGTGCTTGTCCAACCAATTATGGACTTGACTGTATGTACGCATTTATGCATCAATTATTTACTGATTAACATACAAATATACAATTCAATCATTTCAATATATATCTGGTATTCTAAAGACTGCAAATGATTTTATGTGCAGAGAGTTACAGAGCTCTCCACCCCTCATACTCTTTAGTTTCTTACCAGCTTGTCTGAGATTAGTCAATATTTGTTATATCTTCATGAGGACAACACTTTATTATTTGCTCCTTTTTAAGATAAATCAGTTGTCCACTTTGTGTTAAGTCGTCTGTTAAGAACTTATGTGCCTCATTTTCAACTTGTCAGGTCTTGCTTTCTTTGGCTTGTTTAATAAACAGGAGCGTTCATTTCATAAGGTGACCTACAAAAAGGAGTAAATTCCCTCGTGTCTCTCCTGAATCACTGCGAACTCTCATACTCAGCTGGCTCAGCCAAAATAGCCTGCACCACTTAAAACTCGTACAGAATGTTGTTGGACAGATTCATCTTCAGGTTGATATAAACATGTACAAACATGGTACTGTTTTTAGTGTTTTTATTCATATTTAATGCTTCATGGAAAGTCTTTTGCAGTAATAACTGGCCCTACTGACTGACACAAAGACATTAACAGATGTTTTGTGCCTTCTTCAGTCCTCACTTAGTCTGCAGCTCACTGAAGGATTCACTGGTTTACGACTTGTTCTTTTTCCTCCCCACTCTCATTTTCCACCATAGCACAGAGGTTTGATTTGTTCTTTATTTTATTGTTTTTCTTTTAGTCTGTAGCACTTCCTTTCACAGTTTGGCATTTTTTGTGAACTGCAGCTTGGTCTTTTGTTGTTTTTGTTGTTTTTGATACTTTGCCAGACATTTTCTGGTGCATTTCCTGGTGAATCCTCTAAGCTTATAATTATAAAGTCTTCTTTTAGTTCCTGACCAAGTGACATGTACATGTACATCTCCTACTTGCCTCCAATCACAAAGTGGTAGCTCTTCCTGTCCTATTCCACTTATCCATCTTTAGAAAAGAAACATATCCAACTCTTGGTTCTGATCATTTTTTTATTTAACAGCCAAGTGTTTAATAAATGTTTTAACTGTCACACTCTTGCCGCTGTGCAGGATTCTCAAATTAAAGCCGAACGTACCCATTATTTCGTTTTCAATTTAATCTCCTGTAGCACAGACCCCAAAGAACAAAATGTCCACATGCTTACAGTATGAACTGAACGCATTGTAATATAAGGTAGGGGGAAGGACATATTTCTATAAAAAGCCAGTACAGTAATAATGCTAATCTGTCGCCTCCACCCCTGCTAAATATAACTCAATCATCGTGACAGATTCTTTCAGTCCACCTCTTTCATCCCTAGAGGACAAGAACAATCTAATATCCTCCTTCTTACACTTGAGGAATTGTAAGACAGCATTCAAAGGATGACTGAGGCTGTTCTGAAGGCAAGAAAGGCATCTGACTGTTTCATTTTTTTCTTTTTTTCTTTCCTTTCACAGTTAAGCCTTTTAGCCCAGCTCTGTTAATTTGCCCTGAGAATATTCAAGATGAATTGCAGTGTTTATCCCTCTGCAATCTTGCTTTAAAAGCACCCACAGCGATGCCATACAGCTCAACTTAGTTTAGTGAATGCACTACTCTCTGTGGCCAAACTGTCTAACGCAGTCAGTACAATAAAGTCTTTGATGTGTCTTATTTTCACCTTCCTTCACTACCCTCTTCTGTGATTGCGCAGCTATATTTCTTGACTTACTCACTGCTCTGAACCTTTGCAGGATTTAATCAGCAAACAGACTTAATGTCAGCAAGATAATAAAGACACAGAATTGCAGTGTGGCAAAATGAGATTAAGTGAGATGCATGTACTAGTCGATAAGCGTATAGTCTATCTGCGGTAGCATCATACAGAAGATGGGTTATGCCATGAAGATTAAAGAGTCAGATGCACATTTTGCAAAAGACCTCAAAGGCAAATAAAGAATAAAGATGGTAACAAAAACAAAAGTCACACCTCTAACACTATTTCTGTTTTCCAGTAATGTTAATCAAGCTGCTGTCAAGCAAACCTATTTTACACTGTGGTTGGCAGCCGACGCTAGTCATGCGTCTCATCTTGTCACATATGTCTGTCCCCAGGACAAGTTAATCAGGCTGTCTGCTAAGTCCTGTTTTATTTTAGATGAGTTTTTGTTACTTCTGCCGGAGAAAGCCACAGCTAGCAGTCAAGCAAATAAAATTTATGTACCTCACATAAGACTTCAAAACAAGTCACTCAAGCTGTAATCTATCACTGGAACATAGTAAGATGACAACTTTAATGGAACACGTCCAGCAGAAATATGTCTGCTAATTCTACAGTAGGCTCACGTGCAGGTTGATGAGCCATCTTATATGCATCCGACTGAGTCTGCAAGGCAGTATGAAATGTGGCTATTAGAAATGTATCTACATGCTTTATAGATATGATCTGGCATAATTTAGACAGGATTAGACCATTTCAATTAATGAAAAGATCCACAATGAGACACAATGTGTGCTTTACCTTAGCTGTAGATAGCCTGGGCTCACACAGGTTGGATTAGATAAGAAAATACTAAACTTGACATGTGACAAAATGTCCTGGGGAGAAAGTTTATGTAAGAAAAAGTTGCAAACTTCTTTCTCATGATTATACATTTAAGCAATTCAAGAGGCTGATGTGTCCATATGAAACATAGTATATTAAATTCATTGCTTTCCCTGAAGCCTCATCAGGTACCAGGGGAAGGGTGGCTGTCAAGAAGCCATTCATAACGCTTTAAAGTCCAAACCATGAAAATTGAGTGTTTAGTGAACCTTCTGGTGAAAAGTAACTTTGCAAGTTTAAATTTGTATCATATTTGCTACATCAGGCATTTCTTAAAAATGTATTCTGTAAAAATGTACAGTGCAATTTATTTTGTTTTTTTCAGAGGGAAAAAGAAAAATCACGTTAATGATGTAGGAGTCTCAAAAGCTCACAAAAACTTGCATCAAATATAATATACTTGATTTTAAAGGGTTAATGCAGGGAAACAGAGAAAAGGCTGAGGTGTGCCAACTTAGAAAACAACTGGACTGAAAATCAGTGGCAACAGATCTGATGATGATGATCTCAATCCAAATTTTGAATTTTTGGATTAAATCATCATCAATATGCACAGAGGAGCTCAAGAGAGAGGTACAACAGTGTCTACAGCCATCTGTAAAACACGGTGGAGGCTCTGTGATGGTTTGAGCCTGCATTTCAGCCAGTGGTTTTGGGGATCTGTCAAACTTTGATCCACCATGAAATCTCGAAAGCATCTGATTGGCAGTGGCTTCACTTTTCAGCATGAGGATGAGCCAAAACACGCTGCCAATGCAACAAAAGCATAAGCGGTTAGAAACACACAGTGGAACACTATCAGTCATGAATTAACCTCCCTAGAGCGCAGACCTTAATGTTATTGAAACAGTGTGGGATTGGCAGCCAACATCCAAAGTGCTTTGAATGCATTTCAGGAGACCAGAAAAACTGTTCCTGATGACTTCTTAAAGAAATGACAAGAAAGTTTGCTGATATTGCCTTCTGTTTTTCCCTTTTTATACTGCATTTACATGTATGTTTGCACATTTCTCTGCATCTATTTCCCATATCCCCTGGTAAAATATAGAGACACGAGTGGTGGCTCAAGTCTTTTGCACATCTCTGTGGCATCCTGTCAACAGGGATCAACTCTCCAACGATCAAAACAGAAAATACTATATCAAAAAAATATATATATATCGAAAAAACACAGCTTCCATCTTCCTCGGCAGCAGAGTCCCGATGTCTTCATTAATGGAGACAGTGAGAACACCATTTGTTTAGAAGAGCCTAAAGATCCTCAGGCTGCTTTTGCTATACTTGTTGTTGGGATGCTGTTCAGGGCAGCAGCTCAGACCATCACTAACTGATCTGGTCATTTCCAGAGCTGCCCGACAGCTGCAGCACTGAGAAGATTAGCAAGGGGTTAAATGTAATATCTGTGCGATCAGTGAGCTTTATCTCTTTCATTTTGTCTCTCAATCTCCCGCTCCCTTTCATTATAGCTCTCCCTCTTCCTGGCTCGGTTTTTGTGTTCCCCTGACATACAACCACACATTCCTGTCCTATAATCTCACATTTGTGTTGCCAGGCTTTTAGTATTTGCAGCCTCTAAGCATAGAGCGCATTCAGCTAACCCCTCCTTCTTTCCTAATGCTAGCATTAGGGAGCAATCGCATGACTGAGGTGCTGAGGGGAAGAGAGAGCAGGAGCACCAATGAGGCATGTGAAGTGATGTGTTAAGACGGGAGGGCCCAGTAGCAGAGATGGGAGGACTGCACTGGCCCGCCTCTGTGGCTCTGACAGCAATGATAGACCCAACACTGCCAGACATCCCTGGAGCATAGCTAAAGCTAGTTAGCATAGCCATCAGGCCTTGAAGATGATGAGTTTTGAAGAGGTGATTAAGCCAGTGCCGAGGCCCCTTGTAGGCTTCAAAGCACATTTTCTTACAAGATAGGAGAGAAAAGGCATTTGAAGATAGAACCAGAAGGTCTGAAGGGGTAATTCAAGTTCAGTATGGTCCATGTGCTCCTCACCTCATGTAGTTATTCATGAAAAGCACTGATACTACAGCCGGTGCAGGTAGAGCAAGTTACAGGTTAAAGTTGATCTCAAAGACATCTAGAGACAAATTTACGTTTGCAATGCGCAGAAATGCAGCAGAATAATGCGGAAACCAAAGCAGTCCCAGTGTCGGCTTCGTGCTAGACATTTTCCTCTTATCTTTTTCTACTTTTTGTTGTTCTTTTCTTTACAATCGGGCAAAACAATGTTGCCATAAAATGTCAAAAATCTCAAAAAGACTTGAATTCTAAAAGCTGCTCTGGGAGCTTTGCCTCTGGTTGTCTCCATAGATCTGCTGCATACAGAAGTTCAGGGAAAGAGTATGCAACTCTGTCTGAGCACAGAGCCTGGTTCCAAACACATAGTTCCCAGGGATGAGAGTGAGTGGCATTTAAGCCTTCAAACCAGCGAGCCATCTGTGCTGGGTGCCACATAATCTCAACAGGAAACAGTCATGGCTGTACACCACATCATCTTCAAGTCATCCACAGCACAGTCATACACACTGAATTTTATCATACTGTAGTGTATACTGTACTGATCTTAATTCAAGCTAAGAGTGCACCCATTTATTAGAAACGCAGGGTTTATGTGATTAAGAACAGGGTATTTCCCTCTTACAGCCTCTTCAATACTAACATGGTTATCAAACAAAGTAAGAAATGGCATTGTCTCAGTTTAATCACCCAACAAGGCTTACAATTCTCAGATGGCACTTATTTGTGTGGGTGGATCTTTACAATGGTGTGTTGGGGTTAAGCTCTTTACTCAAAGGGACCACCAAACTCCCTCAAAATGGATTAGTACTATTCCCAACTAGCTCCCTCTACGACCTACCCCAACCCCAAATCCCCACTCAACCCCTTAACATGCACACAGAAACACACTCATCTCTGTGTTTCTTTTTTTTCCTCCGTATCAGCTCCTTTAAGTACTCTCTTATTATGTGCGGAAGTTTTAAAATGCTAGTCCTTCTGTTGTGGCTAAATAAATACAACACAGACTAAATCAAGAGTGCTGAGTACCCATGCTGCAATGTCAACTGCAAGGTATTCAACCAGAAGCAATTGCCAGTTCAATCAATGTGTCAACAGCAAGCAGTTCCAAACTCCTTCGTGTAGACACGAGGAAGAGGAATGCAAAAGGAACAAGGAGATCATTGAAACGCAAAGAGTAGGAGTGTGCGTGCAAAGATCCATCACGAAGTGGAAAATAAGACAAGAGAACAAAACAACCAGAGCATCACAATGAAGAATGACGTGTCAGCAGGACAATTTTACTGTATGAATATGGCAAATCTACCCTAATCTGCATATAGTCACGTATGAGAAAGGGATGAAATATTCAAAGGTATCATAAGGTACAAGCAAGCATTGAGGTGTTTCATAATATATATGTACTTTTGGCATAAGGGCCATTTTAAGCTGAGGAGAACAGATGAATATGGTTTGCTCCGTATTTTTATGTTGTAATTTTCAACAGCCAGCTCACAAATTGAGAAATTAAAACTGTAAATTCAGACCTCGCTGCATGTAGCTGTAATCCCCATTATCGTGTTTCAGTGGCTGTGATTAAGTCATATTCACTCCTACTAGAAACGTGCAGGCGTGAATGACATGTGCAAGATTCATGTGGACCTGAAAATTGTAATTCTTCCTCCAGAACCTATCTGCACTGGGTTATTCTAGGCACGCAGCACTTGCAGTATAAAGGAATATGAGAATATTAAAAGGCAGCGAGCAGCTGATCGAGGCCGGGTGGGTGTCTGAATCTGTGATGGCGTACCATCATCACTTTGGAAGCAGCCAGGCTCAGCATGGCAGGCTTGGATGCCTGATGCCACCAGCCATCTGGCTTTGGATGAGACTCCTAAGGGAGACACAGGCTGGTGCCAACCTTCAGAAAACACTTCCAACATGTTTGAGAATAAGAATGGTGTGTTCAGCTACACTGCCACTCTGTGTGAAAGCAGCAACTGTGTTCCTGCAGTCCGGTGACACATTCGCAAATACTACATGTTCTACATATGTTCACTGTATGCAGGATGTGTACTCAAGGACACCGGGCTCCTGTGGTGAAAAGCCAGAAAAGAAGACCAATGATTTGTATAACTCATATGAATTTCATTCATGCATAGCTCGCAACACAAATCGAATCAAGTCTTTTTTATTAAACACATGTAAAATGCAGGTGTCTCACCAATTTCAGCTCATGACTCATGTACAGCCTAACTGGATCTTTAGTGAACCACAACAGTGCACAAATAAAAATAAAATACTTCCACACTACATTCTTGAGACATCTACTATAACATCTACTGATCTACTGTCATTACATGTGCATTAAAACCATTTCTAATGATTACAATTTACACTGCTTGGGCTGCTGGTGGGCCAGATCCACTCCTCCGGTGGACTGGATGTGGCCCACAGTTCATATGTCTGACAGCCCTGTTTTAACAGCTAAAACTGCTTCTGCAAATTCACTTCATGTGTGAGCAGCATAGTTTATTGTATCCTCTGTGGAAGGTGCATAAAAGGCGCCAATTTACCATACAGGTTTTTCATTTAACAGACTGCCTTTTCCTCTTTACTGCCTTGCTACAGCTGTGCATATTAAAGAATGAGACTGTAACAGTGTATACTATAACTGGTAAATATCATATGTTGATGTCAAAAAGTTGATTATTAAATTCTGACTTTATTTCAGCTTTTTATTACGCTAACCGCCGTGAACTGAAACCAGATCCAAAATAGACCACAGCTGAACTTTACTTTAGTGACACATGACCAGGATGTGCTTAGATTAAACACAAGTCTGTCTGATCTACCTCGATACTCTAGAAAATTAGAGCATTAACCAGCAGCCGAAAAGCCACATTCCCATAAAAGAAGGAACAACTCTTTCATAGAGGCCTGAATATTTGTGTCTAAATGTCCAAATACGTATCCAGAAACAATAACTAGTTTCAGGACACCTGCGTTTATGCGTTCTTGTCTCTCAGACACAAATACGCACACATGCACACATGCACACATGCATCAACACACACTGACCCTATGTGACATGTGGAATCAAACACAGCTCTCTCACTGCTGCACACTGCATGAACTATTTATAATGTTCTCCTTCACTGAATTATTGATGAGCTATGTTTTCTGTTTCTCTACACTTTTCTGCAGTTCTGTGAGAAATTTGCTCCTTTTTGACTAAATATCCACTCTGGGCCTCTTTCACATTATAAACAATGGGGACAATTTTAAGCAAACAGGGTCGGATGAGAACATCTAACCAACCATGGGGACGGGGAAAAATAGGCATATGGAGTAAAAACACAATGAAATCATGTTTTGTTTTGTTTTTTTAAAGTAATGTTAAAGTGAGAATGCTGGGAAGTCAGAGGTAATTTCTTATGTCAGTCACACCTCTACCTGTATTTCGAGTCATGAAAGATCTAAAGTATGACATCCACTCTGCCGTGTCTGCCTCACTAGCAGACTGTGATACCAGGAGGAGAGACAGAAGCACAGAGTTATTCAGGAGTAAGGACTGAAATCCAGTGTACTGTGAAACAGATTGAGCAGCAGACACTCCAGTGAAAATATTCTATGTTCTATTTACAGCCAAACTCTGGGGAGATGACAATGACACGGGGGTTTGTTTAAATCTCCTTCAGAAGCAATAAAGGGGGAGGAAACCTCCCAAAACAAGGACATCTTATTTACTCAGAGCCACACATGACTTTCAACACTAATTGATGTGAAATATTCCGCAATGTAACAAACAGTTGGCTTCCTCACGCTAATTATCACTGATTCTCACTTTCCTCCTCCTCCTCAATCTTTCACCTCTTTCCTTCCTCTCCTCCTCCTCCTCCTCCATTCTTCAACACGTTCTCGCATAGACACTGGCAATCTTCGTCTCATCCCAGATTAAAAAGGGGCTCGCTATTTTTTTTATATAATGCAGCTCAGCCTAATTCGCTCTGGATGAATTATGCATTGTGTCACTAATAATGTGACGGAAAATATTTTTTTCTTCTTGAATGCTTCAAGCGTTTTCTGATTTCCACAGGCTAGAATTTATTTTTCTCCTTGCGAGAGAATATGCATTCGATAAATGTAACAATCTGTTACCGGAGATGGTTTGGCATGACGTAGGCAAGCGGCTGAAACAAATAATTCAACAGTTTTATAGGTCCAGTGAATTTAGGTAAATTTTCTCTCTGCGTTTCCTCTGTTTGCCAATTTCTAGACACTAGTTTTCTCTACATGTGTCCCGCTTTCAGTTAATGTAATTATCTTCTGAGCTGTCAACACTGTAGGAACTGTTTATTCTAAGTTCTCTGTACAACTGTAGCAGGAAAAACAGACATCTTCAGATAATTGTATCAGTAAAAACCAAACTGCTTCTCTAAAAAATATCATGCAATTAAATAACAATATAAAAAAAAAAACAAAAGCAGAAAAGAAATATAAATCTGGTAATGATGTTTTTTTTAATATACACCAACAGGCTATTTTGTTACAATGGCTGAACAATGTTTTACAATCAGACTTGCCTAAATTCTGTGTGGCATGGATTCAACAAGATAATGGAAACATTGCTTAGAGACTTTGGTCCATGTTGACTTTAGCCATCACAGTTGCTGCAAATTCATCCTGAGTCACGGATACAGTACAAAGCAAGATGGAGCCATGCTTTCATGTTGTTTATGCCAGTGGTCTCCAACCTTTTTTGCGCCACGGACCGGTTTATGTCGAACAATATTTTCACGGACCGGCCTTTAAGGTGTCACGGATAAATACAACAAAACAAAACCAGTACTGGTACCAAAAAAAAGACGATTTATTCATAACACACAAGAAAAGACCAAGGGAAACCAAGTTAACGATAAAAACGATAAATGCTAAAAACCGCTAAAAACCCTGAACCCACACCTGAGCCTCAACTCTCGCGGCCCGGTACCAATTGACTCACAGACCGGTACCGGTCCGTGGCCCGGGGGTTGGGGACCGCTGGTTTATGCAAATTTCTCACTCTATAGCCAAATGTTAAAGCAGAAGTCAAGGCACATAAGACCAGACAACCTTTTTCCAATCTTCTATTGTCCAGTGTTGGTGAGGCTGTGTGAACTGTAACTACAATTTCCTGTTCTTAGCTGACAGGAGTGACAGCCAGTGTGGTCTTCTTCTGCTGCTTCAAAGTTTGTGTTGTGTGCTCTTCTGCATACCTTTATTGTAACAAGTGATTATTTAAGTTACTGGTTTCAGGTCAATCTCTATAAACCCTTGAGTTTGTTGTTTAGGAACATTCCAGCAGTTCAACACTTTCTGAAACATTCAGACCAGCCTGTCAGGCAACAACCACAATGCCACCTTAAAAGTCATTTAAATCAGCTTCCTTTCCCATTTTAATGCTTTTTCTTAACTTCTGCAGGTCATCTTGACAATATCTACAAGCCTAAGTATATTGAGCTGCTGCCATGTGATTAGCGGATTAGATATTTGCAATAACAAGCAGTCCTAAGCACAAACACCTGTGCCTAATGAAAAACTAGTATAACATAAATAACAGCAAACACTATACACAATAAACTATTCATCATTTAGTATTTCTTGTTTAGCCAAAACCTGATAAAGCTGATTTCTTTAAACTCAAACACAAATCAGCACATGGATAAAATCATAGTGTCACTGTATGCATAAAAAGTGCATCACATCATTGACTAACTTGCTCAAAATTATTATAGCTAATGAGCAACACTGTCATGACATTGAAAAACTGTGTGGGAAGAGGATATCCAGATCTATCCAACAACCAGCATGTCAAACAGACAATAAATCTAGCATATGACAGCTTCTTCAATGAGTCTGTTGGACTCATGCACATAGGGAAGGCAACCTTCTTTAGTTTTGTTACCACTGCTTAGTTTAAACATCTCCATAATGCTGACAATTCTCCTCCATGGCCTACGTTCTATATCAACATGGCTCAAACTTCGTGTTGTGCAAAAGTGCTATTTGATGCATCGTATCAAAAGTTTTACAATTACAACAGTACAGCATCCCTAACCCCAACAGCTTTGTTACCACATCCTTGAAAAGAAGAAAGAATGGTTACAACATTGCCGGCGCAAAGAAACACTAAAGTTTGGAGAGATTAAGAGAGGATGAGAAGGAGGATATCTGTGCCAAACAAGCTGTGGAAATCAAGCTGAGGAACCAAGATTCAAAGTACAAAGCCTCACACCATGTCCAAATGGTTCTCACCCACTCTGGAGCGACCCACCTGCCAGCTCACGAGGAATGACAACAAAACCTGTTCACAGATTTGGAAAGAATCCTGGATTGAGATGCAGGCTTAAGCCTGCAGAGCAGAAACACAACACACCTATTAACTGAGTTCCTCCTAAAAGAAGAGCAACAGCAGTCTGAAAGTTTTTGCAGACTCTGAGCATCTCAGCATCCAAGCATGTAAGGGATGGCTGACAAACAAATTATCTCTCTGTTTCCATAGCAATCTATGAATGGGCTGTGCTACTGCCTGTGACAACCCGATGCCTGTGAAGACAAGACTCGCCCATAAAACGCTAGCGCTCTGCAGCAAGCCTGTTATTACTGCTATCATTCAATTGGACTTGATTTGCATAATTAAACTCTGTTATTGCCTGGCTCTGAATGCTATTGTCAGGTCCTGTTCTTACCAACCAGACTCCCAGCGTGACACAGGACAAGGGGGCACTTAAAGAAGAAATATACCCTCAGGTGACCCTGAGATATGACTAACCAATACTAAGATTATCCATTAAATTGAATTTAATAAGCCTCTGTTTCCTGTAGATAGGTCATTTATTTCTGCGCTTCTCCAGGGTAGTCACTGATGAGGTGAGTCACAGCTTGGACTTCACTCTGCTAACCACATGAAAGGCCCTGACGGAGCTGAATGAAGCAGGTCCCGACTGTGAAATAGAGAAAGGCAGGAGAAAAAGGAGAAGCTCACAGGCTTATGTAAAATATTGTTTGTGCAAGCTGTGAAGGCTCCAAATATCAATGAAGAAATGTTATCAAGTTAGCTATTTATCATTTAGTTATCATTTGTAATAATGCCTTCATAGCTCTGTGTTAAAGAATGAGAGTGAGAAAGAGTGGGTCATTCTTAAAAAAAAAAATACCAAGGAACAAGAGAATCAGAGTCACGGTGATTCTCAAGGATAGAATAAATGCAGCAATTGCTGTCTATTTGACAATCCCTGGAGCCACATGCTGGATTCGTACAAGCAGTCATCCTCAGTGAAATGAAGTTGTTCACACCAAGAACACACCAAGATGACCTGGCAGCATCAAGTTGATAACAACCATTGTAGCGAGTATGCAACAATTCAGCGTTTTTCACAAAAACATGCCATTTTGTGTTGGAAATCAGAATCTTACCTCGACTATGTGTGGAGTGGGATTGAATCCACACATGTTGCACACTTGAGAGCGGCACTGTGTGCAGGTGTTGTAGTTGGGTTGTTCTGCTGTGTTGCCTATGTTGAGATTTGTTTTACAAAGGGGACAAGAGGCTTTGGCCTCTTGTCCCCTTTGCTGTTGCTGCTGCTGAGAAGGGGGCCGAGGCCCTTGTTGTGCAGACTGAGGTCCTGAGGGTTTACCTGCCCCAACTCCTGGACCAGGAGGTCCTCCTGGTTTGGGGGCTGGTTTAGGGGGCTGCTGTTGGGGTTGAGTAGTCTCTGATATCAGAGTGCTTGCTTGGTTGAGAAGAGACGCACCAAAGCCAAACAACTTCCCGAAGGTTTGCTCTGGAGGTGGGGGCTGTCGTGAAGGGGAGCTTCCTGCACTGCGCGTCTGGTCCTGGCGTGGGTGCTGGGGTTGGTGGGCGGGTGAACTACGGGATAAATCAGGCTGGGATGGGGCCTTGGCCATCCCAGGGAGAGGGACTGCCCCTGGAGGCAGCCTTGCTTGCTGCTGACCTGCGCCAGCTGGACCAGTCTGTTTGGTAGGGCCAGGCACTGGATGGGCCTGCAATGGAGGCTGCGTCTGAGGAGGTGTATGTGTCTGAGGTGTGGGCTGAGCTGAAGCGTTAGGTTTAGGTTCTGGATTGGTTGCATGAGAAGGAGAGTGAATCTGTTGCTGACTCTTGGAACGTGGTGTGGTCATATCCATCCCCAGTGCTCTCTGCATTTGACAGTTTAGACATAACCACTCTTGGACCTGAAAAAGAAAGAAAAACAAGGCAATGGCAATAAGCTACAGTATCTTGTTTTCACAATGGGGTACACTGGATACAAAAATAGAAATTCATTGAATAATCAGTTTCCTGCAACTGCTGAAAGAAGGTTGCATTTTTATCTTGCTGGCTACTGAGTGATTTTACCATGGTGCCACAAACTGATAGCAAGGAAAAGTCTTGCAGGCAGCCTGAAAAGTCCCGGTGATAATCAAGCCTCTTTCTCCATTCCTCCTCTACTTCACTATGTCAACATGCTCTCCTAGTAGCAAGCCTGACACCCCTGAAAAAAGAATGAAAGAATAAGCAGCTACCTCACAGACCAACATTACCATTTACTCACTAGATTCTCTACTGCGAACTTTAAAGCCACATAAAAAGTGATTCACTCATCACACATCACTCCGTGGCTGACAGGTTGCTGCTAGTGGGCATTCTGGCTTTCAGTTGTTTTGGTAATTCTCTAATCTACTTACCACCCCCTCATGTGTCAATCAGCAGTATCATTCGCTCCTATTGGTAGTCACTTTAATTTCTCACCCCAAAGTTATGAAAAGTTAAAACTGGAACCAGCCTATTTTATTTTGCCTGTTGCTGCAACAATCAGTGCTCTGCCACTCGCTTTCAGCATGGAAGCTTCTTAACTCTGTTTCCCCCACAAAGGCAAACACATGAATGTGCTGTTTTTGACTGCAAAAGCAGACACAACTAAGTCTTCATGTAAGCAAGTGAAAAGCTGAAAATCCACTGCATTCATTTATGACCGTAATGTCAAGTCAACAATAGAAACAGCATCACTGGTAGCATCTTGTCTGATTTAGGCTTTCACTGGGAATCTTTCGAGTGCCTACGATATAACTTGTAGAAGTGGCCGATGTCGTTGGTATGATTTTTATGTGTGTGTGTGTGGCTCGTGTTTCATACATATTGCTGGCTGACAGAAACCAATAAAATGCTGGGACTTTTTCCCACCTGTGTCCCCACTCTTTATCGTGGTTGATTCAACTTTTTCCACTTTTTTGTAAAGTCCCTCACATCCATTCCGATAGTTTCAACACTCTCTCCAGGAATTTGCCAACTTATGTGTGTCCTTATATTGATGTTATTCCTTATACTGAGATGATGGTTGTTTTTCTCTCACTGATATATTTAAAAACTGCTGTGAAAAAGTAGTCGAAAGTGAGCAGGATGAATCCAGGTGTGCCAACCTGACGTGTATTTACATTTTTAGGGAGACGCACATCAAGCAACCGCCTGTGTTAAGGTGCATGGTTCAGAGGGGTTTGCACAGAGGCAGTAGGTTACATTGTAGATTTCCCACTGAAGTATAAAACACTAGCAGTGTGACAAACATTACCATTAGCTTTTTTATAAAATGACCACCAGAAACTATAAAAGCAAGGACTGGGTGTGAGTAACTGTGTTTTCATGTCATCCACAGTGATTTAGTGAACCATAAACGCCACTAGTCCAATTTCTCTTCCCTCTCTGAGGATATCCAAGTAAAATGAACTAAAAACTGAAGAATGCTTGTATGGGTGTGAATGTGAATGAGTGTGTTGATCTGTTTATGTGACAGACTGGGCGCAGTCCTTTATCCAGTGCGTGCTGGGGCAGCCTCCAGCCTGCTCTGAATGGGAAATATTGTGTGTGGAAAATGATTCAACCGCAAAATAATTGTGAATGGTGTAAAATATCTCATTGAGGAAGGATTTGAGTATCCCCATGCCTCCGCATAGGCATTTATTGCTACCCATCACTTACCCATAAACAAAATGTGTGTGAAATAAATCTGACAAATGAGATGAACTCTGAAAATCCTCAGTAAATCACTGCTGCCCCTGATTTTATAATCTTCCCTTCCTCTGTCTTTTCTGGGAGTCTCTTTCCTTTTTGCTTTCTCATGATTTCATATTTGCATTACATAACGTGGAGAGCTCCTCATTAAATTCATTCCTCCAATCTCCTTGTGTTTCTCCTGTTGATCTCTTTGCCTCTTGTTTTCATTTCTTGTTCACTTACTGCTTCATACACACACACACACACACAAAAAGGTGAAAGCCAGAAAGAGGCGCTAGTGATGCCACATGGCCATAGACTGTAATTGGCATCCTGGTGCTCTGACAGCTGCCACACTATTGTAACTGTCTTGGATTCGTGGTCATTGCATAATACCTTAATGAATTATAAATGAAGGCAGCAAAAGGTTGTAGGTTTGGGTTATCGCTTGGAGGTCTGGGCCTCAAAGAACAAGCTGGGAAGGCTGGACTGGGTTTTTTTTTCCTTAGAGCTTAGGGTCAAAATTGCCTTTCAGTCTGTGAATCTGGATTTCATAAAGATTTTAGTTCAACTTTCCCTGAGAATTATTTGCACTCTAAGAATTTCTAAAAAAAAGTCTAATGCTAAAAAAAAGGGCAGTCTGAAAATGCTTTTAACTAACAGTCTGTCAGCGGAGATGTTCCTGCTCCATTATTCCATAATTTACAATACACTCAGCACTACATGTGGCAGAGTAC
The DNA here is from genome assembly GCF_057382095.1 of Aulonocara sp. 'chitande type north' Nkhata Bay. Lineage (NCBI taxonomy): Eukaryota > Metazoa > Chordata > Actinopteri > Cichliformes > Cichlidae > Aulonocara > Aulonocara sp. 'chitande type north' Nkhata Bay. The sequence continues at coordinate 25,968,591 of NC_141348.1, forward strand.
ACATCACAGCTGAGCAGACTTCAGTGTGGATTCAAGCGGAGTTGTCACATTAACCCTCTAAAGCTTGAAACATGAAATAATTTCCAGAAAACATTTTTTTTTTGAGTATGGAGTGTTTATTGAACCTTCTGACAAGTAAAGAAAATAAATAAATATCCATCTGCACACATAAGTTTTCATTTTAATGGCATTTCTTTCCCAATTTATTGCTTTAACATGTGCTGTGCAATTTATTTACGTTTTCAGGTGAAAGAAAATCCCACTGAGGATGATGATGAAGTCTCAAAAACTTGTGTATCAAATATCATACAGTAGAAAGGGGTATACTGATAAAATATTTATAAACAATGACTCTACAAGTTTAGTTTTTAATAGAACTCTGCATAAGCTGATATCAGCATATGATAAATGCAGTAAATGCAAAGATTTCATACTATTTTATGCATCTCTTGTATTTATTAATGCATTTCTAAAGCCGTCTGGTATCTGACAACATGTATTAAATCAAGATTAAGCAAAATTGTATCATACTACTAGATAAACAGGAGGAAGAAAGACATAATTTAGTCACTTCACAGTTTAACTATGAGTCACTGGACCTTAACTGTAGTATTGCCCCTCATATTGTAAAGCAGTGACTCACTATTATGCTGGGATTTCTGGTTGAAGAAGAAGCTCTCTAACTTAAACCCACTCATAACATCGAGTTTTGCTGAAGCCTGATCGGACTGCACTCATTTCATTGCACTTCATTATTCAGTTATAGTTATTCACTATTTGAACTGCTGCAAAAAATGAGATATGGGTAGTGATATGACTCACATCTCTCAACGCTGCACTTTTTTCTGCCTCCAGTGGTCAGAATTCTAGTTTAGATGATGTAGAATTGAGTTTGTCATATTCAGCACACATTGATCTCACCATTAGGTATGATTACAGGTGCAATACAGCACCTACAGTAACTATCCTGATCTGGGCAGAAGTACAGTAGTGCTGAGCTAGACAGCATTTTCTGTAGCTGTAGCACTTGCTAACAGGCAGCTGCTTCCTCTGGGTGGAGAAAAAAAACAACCAATCGGGGAGATCATGTGTGTTAGACACTTCCTCCGGCTGAGCTGGCTGGTTGCCTGCAGGCTCTATGCAGTGAGTGCATACGGCATAAATGCCATAAAATCCTATCCTGATCCAACTCTTCTACAGTCTAGTTTTTTATCTGCCTTTCTGGATCAAATTCTGATTATGCAAAGAGAAGCTTTCAGGCTGTGTTAAAAGTGAAGGAAATTAAAAATCTATTCATCAGTTCACAGATGAAACACTCATCAGAAAACTACCACACATATTATGACAAGCACGACTCTGAGATTGCTAACATGATTTTACAGCACTGCTTTAGTCATCGGGAAGAACTTTAACTCTTCTTCGAATCCCTGCTGCTGCTTTCTGACCACACCTATCTGTTCTTGTAAGAGGCATGGGCTTGAAATTTTCAACCAGATGGGGCAGTAATAGACTACATTTCCCTCTGCTTAACAGTCATTTTTTAATAACAAGATAATGCAGTTTTTAATTATATATTATCTTATTCTTATTGCAACAAAATCTTTAATGAATCTATTGCAATAGCTCAAAATTTGACTGTTGACTGCTTTTAAATGTTTAGCAACCTCTTCACCTGCTTCACAGTATTTCTTTATCTCTTAAGTCAGTCATTCGATCAGTCAGTCATTCAGTAAGTCCGTGTAGACAGAGTAAGTCACAAGCTCAGCAGCACCTTAGCCTACTGCCTGGCTCACTGCCAGTTCCTGGTATAAGGAGCGATCAGGCCGTGGTTTTCACTGTCAATCAGGGAAACTGAGAAGCCGGGTGCAGAGGTGACTCCTGGGGACAGTGAAAAAAGCCAACACAGCGCCATCTAACACTGCACACTTTATCTAATCAGAGACTCGTGTAGAAACTCCTATTTCTATGACAATTATTGTCATTGACATTTTTTTTTCAGACACACTGTTAGGATAATCATATAAAGCTCACCAAGGGGGAAAAACACTCTGGAAAAAACAAAGAAAGCAGCTGCGCGAAGGGCAAGCAGCTATTTATCAATTTCTTCATGTCTCTGCTTGCCTCACCTCTCCATCTCATTCCTTTCTGCGTCCCCGTTGTTATGAGGCAATCATGTGGATCTTTATGAAATCTGATCTGTATCAGCAAAAAAAACACACACACACACACACACACACACACACACACACACACACACACACACACACACACACACACACACACACACACACACACACAAGCACACTGCACACTGTGTCTCCTCCCCTGCCTCTCTATCAGTTCTCTTTTGCAGTCCTCCATCTTTTTCTCCTGCACTCATCTTCATTTCTCCTTGTTATCTGCATCTCTCACATCCCATCACTCCATCTAATTTTCTTCTTCCAGCTCCATCATCATCTGTGTGTTTATGACGACTCTCTTCAGAGCCAGAAATTCATACACAGCTAGTTTCAAATGAGGGTAAATTTCAGAAAGCTAACTGCCACACTGCCAGGTAAATGTTTGTACCAAAATAGTCGCGTAACAAAGAACTATGCTGAGAGTGTCTACCTGTCATTTACGAGTGCGTGCTTCTGTCTTCTGCTGTCTTGGAGTCTGACACATATACAGACGTTAGAAGATGTAACACTGCATACATCACACAGGTGCACAAAGTTTCCCTGTTTTTCTTCTTCGTGCGTTCGTTGACAGGTGTGAGACATCATGCCGTCCATCATTCCCCGGGAAAGCTGGATAACGAACGCGCTGAGACACATCCAAACTTCAGCTGACAAAGATGCAGATGAAGAAAGCAGCTTTGTCTTAGAGATCACAATGCAGTATCACCATGCGGTATGTACAGCAGCTGAGCACTGCAGTTTGGGGATCGGGACACTTGGAATGCAGTGGTTTATCAATTCCTTGCAAATTGGGCCAAAGACATTGAAATTCCTCCCTATGCCTCGCTCCCCCTTTCTCTCTTTCTCTCTGTCAATTTGTCTCCCAGCCTCTGCTAAACTCAAACACAAGCAGCTCTACAAACAACTACACGAGAACAGTCTCAATAAAACACATCTGTTTTACTCCTGAATGTTACCAAGCAGGGAAACAAAGCTAATGAAAATCCTGAGTCATTGTTGGGGAATCGCTGTTAAATTTCTTTTCATGCATACTATTCAACTTCTCTCACCAGGTATACTGGTGCAGTGTTGGGAATGGCAGGGAGTCATGGTATTAATAAGTATGCGGGAAAGTAGTGCAGAGTGCATAACATTAAATCGTGATCTACAGTAGAGGAAATCGGCATGATATGATGAACGCTTGTGCACTGCAATGCAATACCGTTCCCTTGCAAAGGATTTGTTGCTACCTTTATGAAACTTTTAATAGTCAGTTCCTTTGAGATTTTGCCACAGAGAGCTCTAGACTCCACTCTGCAATACCGTTTGAGTCTACAGTACATCATGTGTCATTATTGTCACTTGAGAGTATTACTGAAAAGCCAAGAGCATTTCGATTTCAAATGTTTCTGTCTGGATGTTTCACACACAGCCAGAAAATTAGCAAGATTTGCTGCGAGGGAAAAGTTTCTGTGGTCTGATAGGCCATGCAACAAATGTGCAATAACAGTGCAAAGTACAATCCTGTTTGATGACAGATTAAATAATCAGTAGAAGGCCTAAAAGAAGTCATTGTTTGCAACACGGAGTCAAAGAATTATACCAAACTGCTGAAAGTGATCTTTCTGCGTGTCCAGTTCTAACAAGGGCACTATTAGGAAAACTGACTAAAGATTCCTGTGCAATTTTTCCATACAGAAAAGACTACTGTAAGATGGACTTTAACTGCAGTAGGTTATGGTGTAATAATTAAAACAGTGTCCCAGATTTAGTGTCTGGCAGTTCTTGTTGCAAAATATTTTGGTATATGCAAAATGCAGCATGAAGTGTCTCGGCTGGATTCCTGACCTAGTTCCCACTGTTTGTCCACTTTAAACCAGTCTATGATTACATCCAAAAGCACAGTGTGGAAAAACAGCCACCCAAACCCTGACATAAGTTTCACAGAATAATTATTTCGTTATTTGAACATACGTGTTCACTAAGGAGCTTTTTGTCTCACTTTCTTATGAAATGATTTACAGTAAATAGGATAAGAGGTTTGCAAAGGAAGGACAATTACTTGAAACACTGTATGTTATACTGTTTATTTTTGTTAAAATTATCTATTTAAAATCATCAGCGCAACATCGAGATGTCCAAATATAACTGTTTGGAAAGACTTACATTATCAAACCTTCTGATCGGTGTTCTCTATATAATGGTGTATGTTTGTCGTGTATGTGCAGTTAGGATCACACGTTTTTGGACAATGACACATTGTTTTGTAATTTAGCCTGTGCACACTGCCACAGTGGATTTAAAATCAGACAATACAAATGTGACTGAAGTGCAGACTTAAAGTTTTAATTCAAGGGGTTTAACATTTTCAGACGCTCAAAAGTAACTGGACAAACAAACATAGCAACCAAATGCTGTTTCGTCCCTTGAGACACTCTGCTAGGCCTTAATTGAATTGAGATCAGGTGACTGACTTGAATATCCCATTTCTTTTTCTTAAGAAACGCTTGGGTTTCTTTTGCGGTATGCTTTGGGTCACTATCCATTTGCACTGTAAAGCGCCGTCCAATCAGTTTTGCAGCATTTCGTTTAATCTGAGCAGAGAGTATAGCTCTGTACACTTCAGAGTTCTTCTATCAGCAGTTATATCATCAATAAATACTAGTGCCCTGGTTCCACTGGCAGCCATCCCCACATCATAACATTGCATCATTTTCTTTTCCCATCATTCTGGTACAAGTTAACCTGTGCAAATCATTTTTTCCCCAAACAAAGCAGACACTTTTATATGTTTAAAGTCTAATTTGGCCTTCTTGTTATCAAATAGCTGGTTGTAACCACTGATTTGGCCATTTGTTGTAAAACCCTCTGTATTTGCACTCATGAGGGTGCCTCTTGACTGTAAACTTTGGCAATAATACCCCAACTTCTTCAAGAGTGTTCTTGACTTGTTGTTTTTCTTAACCAGAGGAAGAATTCTGCAATCATCCACTTTAGTTTAGTGGCTGTCAATATATAGAGTGGCCTTTCAGGTGTTTTGGTGTTGCCAAGTTGCCCAGTGCATTCAGTCTTTGTAAGAATGTATTGTACACTCCAAGAAGGTCCTGGGTTTGAATCCACTATCTCGCAGGGGACCTTCTGTGTGTCTGCATGTTCTCCCCATCATGTTTGTGTGGGTTCTCGCCACATACTTCCCATGATGCACTGAGGGTTACTGTTTCACTCACGTTTTTTACTCACTATGTGTTTATAGTTTACTCTGCATTTAATCATTAGTTATTATTAATCTCTGGCTCTCTTCCATAGTGTGTCTTAATCTCGTCTTCATCTCCTCACATCAAATAATTGAGGAGATGGCCGCCCCTCCCTGAGCCTAGTCCTGCTGGAGGTTTCTTCCTGGTAAAATTGAGTTTTTCCTTTCCAGTGTCGCCAAAGTGCTTGCTCAAAGGGTGCCTTTATTTTACAAGATTAAGTGTCTTGAAGCAATTGTTGTTGTGATTTGGTGCTATATAACTAAAATTTTATTAAATTAAAAATAGCCTATAGGTCCAAATATGAGTGTGAACGGTTGTCTGTCTCTGTGTGTTAGCCCTGTGACACGCCTGGTAACCTGTCCAGGGTATGTCCTTTGGTAGCCTATGGTAGGTAGGGTAGGCTCCAGCTCCCACCCACAACCCCAAAATGGATAAGCAGATGGACACTCCCGAACTACCAAATCTCTCTCACAGGTTTATTTCAGATTGTCAGCCTCCTTCACTTGCATCAACATCTCTGTTTAGAGAGCTCCAGTGAACATCTAAAAAGTGCAAGTTCAAAACTTGAAAACAACCACACATCGAACAGTCAATACAATACTTTTGTTAAAAACCTAGAATTAAGGCTATAGAATTATATTCAAATATTGAATATTTGATTTAAGAAACACTGCGGTTGTATGCAGAGGAAAAACTACAAAATTTGTGTCATTGTCCAAAAACCTAAATAGTCGACTGTGCATATCATACTGGCTAAATGGTTATTTGAATATTGTGTAAGTGTATGTATTGTATCATGTAGTTTAGGGTGTGACCAAAAGACATGCACTCAATGTTTTTGTTGAAAAACCTGGAAAAACATTTGTTGACTAGTAGGTAGACTCAGAAATAAATTCATTTCAGAACATGTTTTGGTTTTTGGGGGGGTTTTTTTGCTCTGATGTTATTTAGCATCGTCAAACGGAAGAAAATGAATCTCTCATCAAAAGAGAGCAAGACACACAAAGATCAACAGCTTCATGGAAAGAATAATTTAGAAGGATCGAGAGAAAAAAGATCACATTCACTAAAATTAAGTGAATCTTGAAGAGATTCCCCTAAATGGTATTTTCATACATGATTTATCTCCTACTCTAAATCTAACCAAATGACATCTTGATTTCCTACATTAAATTCTTCACAGCTCACCCATGTCAGACAGAAGCAATGCTGTCTTTCACTAAAATGAAACTTTAATAGTGATTCATGAAACATTCTCATTGTGTTACACTTTGCCAGATCTGAATGTCACTGAATCTCTTGTGCCACATCATCCAGAGTTAGAGGGGGATTAGAAAAGTCTAACGCTAAATATCTGAATTAATTTGAGGGGATTAGGAACCGTCCTCTGCCTCCTCTGGGGTATAATGGACTTATCCTTCACTGATATGACCATATCACTGTATTTACATTTATATAACTAATACATTACCCACTCAAAATGTGGCCGTTTCGAAAGGCCAACTGCAGCTTGCAGCTTGAGTGAGTGATGAATTCTTTTGTTGACCGAGGAATGAGGCTTGTCAGCAAACACACTGCTGATTCAGGTAGCGTCTAATTATTTATATTGATATTTGACAAAATCTAGATTGTATTTAATGTGTAGGCTAACTTTGCTTTGCAGTTTTCTCTATATTTGCATGTAAATGTGTGTGTATGTGTACTGTGATTATAAACAAAGGCCCTAAATAAGCCAGTGGAACAGAGTTAGCACAGACACACATATAACATTACTGTTTTATCAAAAGGACACAAATAAGCACAGAATTAAACAAAAAACACCCCAAGTGAGCTTGTGAAGCAGAACTGCCAAATTAGGCAGGCGCTGCAGAATAATCAGCTAAAAATATACTTTGAGAACCATGAATGCCCACTAATAATGTCCCTGAAAACATACAGCAACATACAGAGAAAACTATTTTTTCTGCAATGCACCAACATATCAGCCAATCCGATTGCCTGTGTCAGCCTTGCTGACTGTTTATTGGGCAAATAGAATAACATCTGCTAATGGCAAATGTCATCTCACTAAACACTAAGTGCTAATGTGATGAAAATCTGAAAGACCTTAAAACTTTCAAACAGATCGCTTGTGTTTGTGTCATTCCACAAACAAACATGCACTATATCGACTCAAGTACTACGTCTTACACCCATGCCCAGAAGCTGCCGGTGCAGTTTTTGTGCTGATGTTAATGCCAGAGGAAGTTATTGAGTCAGCAGAGTGTTGGTGACTTTTACGCACTATGAGCCTCAACACTCAGCAACCCCGTTCTCTAAACACTTGGGCTGAGTTGCTGTGGTTCCTGAACGCTTCCACTATGCAATAACACCACTCACAGTTGGTTATGAAATATCTAGGAGGTAAAAAAAAAATCATCATGAAGTGATTTGTTTCAACGGTGGCATCATATTACAGTATCATGCTCAAATACATCGAGCTCTCTAGAATGACCCATTGTTTCCCAAATGTTTGTAAAGAAAGACTTCATGGCCCGTTGTTTGCTTTTACACACCCATGGCAATGGCACAGTAAACAGCTGAATTCAAAGATTAAGGGGTGTGACCCAATATTTTTGTCCAAATAGTGCAAGGCCTCAGCTATGGGAAAAATTAAGAATTTTACTCTGCATCTCCACAATTTCTAGCAACAAAAAATGAAAACTATAATAATATTCAACAGTACACATCCTTTCTTCTCCAGCAGTTCTTTCAGTTTGATTCCTTGTTGTTTTCTATGAGATCTTATTAGTCCTCTTTTGTGAAGTGCTTTATATTCTGTGTTTCTGTTACTCACTTCCTGTTTTACTTTGGTAGTCATTTGTCTCTTGTGCCTTGTATTTACTTCCTTGTGTTGTTTTAATCAGTTTCAGCTGTGTCTCGTCACCCTCCTGTGTCCACTTTCCTCGATTACCTGGCCTCAGTTCTTTGTAGCATCATACTGTGTACCTGCCGTGAGTGCGAGAGAGACAGTACACCTGTGTGTTTGTGTTACTCCGACTAAATATATAATCCTCTTGTTTTTGTTACGTGTGTGGGTGTGTGAGGCACCTGTGTTATTCTTTTGGATTTTGGACCATATTTGCCTGTTTCTGGATTCATCATCAGTTTGTTCAGGAGTCTGCATTCAAGCTGCTCTACACCATATGACAAATTCACCTTCCGAACAGGAAGCAGACTGGTTGAACTCTATTTAAGAAATATAAACAGTCACACATATGCAGATAGACTCCTTCTTTTATTCCTTTTAGCTCAGCAAAAAACTCAAGTAGCCCTCAGTTTGAAGAACACAGCGCACTTTCTAAAAGTTTAGAAGTAATCACAAGTTTAAGGTCAAACTGGGATCAATACCATACCTGAAACACTCACAACCCACAAAGCTGCCTTCGAGCACGCTTGAAAATTACAGAATGTTTACTTATGACACTATGGACAGCTTGCTCTCCCCGGTTGGTGTCGCTTGAGAAAATTGATTTTCAGCCTTGGGATTAGAACTTTAGAGCATTAAAGTCGATTTAAACAGTCCCATGTCTGACTGAGAAATGTAGTGTTTAACTGTAAGCTTGTGTACAAAAGACGTCCAGCTGTGCACCCAGTATATGTTTTCCTGATCAGTTTGTGGTCTCAGTTTCTAGTTTCAAGGGTAATTGAATTTATGCCTTTTAGAGGGATGTTTTTGTTTTTTTCGTTTGTCAGACATATGACTATCCAAAGAGTATGTAGTGAGCCTCAGTTTTTTAGTCAGCCCTGTGCCTCACTCATTGTGTCCAGTTTCAAAACCAAGATGGCAAAAATTCTCCGTTTGAAGCTAGAAAGTGGGCCTTCACTAACTAACAATGACAATAGCGCGGTAATCTAATCTGTGGTTTTCAGTACACAGTGTCTACGAGGCCAGTCTGCTGTTTGGTGCCTAACAGATGTACAGTGGGTTTCTCGCTTTCTTTTTATACTGAACGTCTGCCTGTTTCATCTGATTACTGAAGCTTTTTGTCTGATCTTGATTGGAAACATTTTATTGTAGAGTCCAAATCGATATTACTGCTTTTGGTTTGGTTGCTAAATCTATCTACTGCAACTGTAAACTGTGGCCACCTACCTGCTATATTTTAAACTCGAATGAGGAGATAGAGTGCTTCTGTGTGGGAGCATTTGTTAAAACTGCTCTTTCAGCTTGTGGGATTGTTGATAAAAAAAGAAAGAAAGAGAAGAACCTCCAAGGCATTTCTGAAACAAAGACTTTAAAGAGTCATTGTTTCATGACTTGTTTGAAGAATGTTTCAGCTCCATGTCAGGGGTGTGTCTTCATCACCAAACTGTATGAAGAAAAAATTTCGTTTTCAAAAGCATCTTAGCATTGTTTTCTGATTTGTTTCTCCATTTTGTTGTTGTTGGGGTATTTTTTCTCCCTACGCTGAATTTATGCAGAGATAGATAGTGTCAGTACGAACACTCTGGCTATTACGGTTAATTTATGATGATGCTTTTTTTTCTCCTCCCGTTCTGTCTCCTCCTGCTACGGCACAGCTTTTTCAACCAGCTCTGTCTCTCTCTCTCTCTTCCTCTCCCTCCTTCTTTCAGCTGTGGCTTCTCAGGACCGGGCCACCGTTGCAGACAGAAGGAGGGTAGGGTCTATAAATAGAAATTGGACCAATTATGAAGCAGATGTTCCCCTGTATGGTGGTGGGAGAACACTGTCAGGGGAGAATGTCTGTGGTATTCTCAGTATCGCTCTCACTGCTCTTGTTCTTTGTTGTTCTAAGGCTGCCTTTAGACCGTCTCATTTCTTGCCTTTCTGGCTTTCTCGTTTTCTCATTTCGGTGCTACCTACGTCACGTCACATGTAAGTCTTAGTTCACGTGCACGATAGCTGGCATGACTGAATTCGTAGCTATCATGTCTAAATAAAACTTGTCTTCTCAGCTTGACTGACAGCCACGTAACAGATGCGGTCTGTGAGATCAATTTGTCGCTCGCTGTTTACATCCAAATTGCATTACCATCAAGAGGTAGTTTAACACAGCTCTGACGTGCATTGCAACAATTATCTTCACCCCTCAAAGAGTGAAGAGAGATTCTCTTTACAAGATAATGTGGCTTCTTAAAAGAAAATCCAGGCTAGCCCCGCTATTTGAGTCTGTGCTCAAAAATCCAAACATGAAATCATCCACAGCTATCAGGACTTTAATCGGCACTGCCATCTTTCTGTGATTTAATGGGAAATCCTCTTCAATGACAGATTTTTGCTCATATTATCCTGATAATCTGGGGGACTTCAGTGGGTCTCTGTAAACTATTTGCAGACACACATCTCTTGCACAAGAAGTGGTCCTAATAGTGTGTTGTCATCACAGGTCTAATCCTGAAACTACAACGAATGAGAAAATTCTTCAGGTAATTTTTCACACAAAACACCAAATGTTCAAATGAAAACAAGATTATAATCTCAGAAAATCCCAAAACCTTGTTATTATACAGGACAGGATATATGTTTATATACAAATATTTTACTATTAAGAATCAAGAGAATCCCTGTGTGGATTTTGACACAGCCTTGCTATGGCTATCCTTTCTCTGGGCCAGTTCCCATCACTGTAATCGTAATTCCTGTCATCGTCATCTTCTGCATTATCATCACCTTGGTTGTCATCAGTTTCCCTGATGAGTGATAAGGCTGTTTTAGATATGCTGTAGTGAGGCTGAAGCCAAATCCATCCTAAGTAGGTTAAGGGGGTAAATCTTCAGGTCTCCAGAGGCTGGACATTTTCCCTCCCTGTTTCTCTCTCTCTCTGTCAGGATCTGACAAGCACACCAAGCCTGAGCTGAAAAGCACCCACCTCCGCTGTTCTCTTTACTGCCATGCTCTCCTTCACTCCCTGCCATGATCTATTCTTTACTGTCTGTTTCCACTTTGGTCCATGCTTTTTTCTTTCTCATCTTTCCATTTCCCACTGCTTTCTTCTTCCAACGTTTGCAGTCTCCTCTCTTATGCACCCGATGCATACATGTCATCAAGCTTACACACACCCATTGGGCAGTACATTTACATGCACGCATTTATCGTTCAAAAAACCTAAACATTATATTCTGCATCCTAATATTTACTCAGCCTACGGTCACTCTGATAGCCTGTAGGCCAGCGTAACTGACATTGCTTCTTGGCTTCAATTTGCAACATGACTCAGTGAAGTTGATTTGAAACTTTGTGACAGATGACACAGCCACACTTGACTCACAGTTACAGTGAAGCATGGCCTAATTCAAATTAGGCAAGTGATTTATTTTCAGATGAAGGCAATAGGCTTTCTTAGCTACCTGTTAACAGCGATGAGTGTTTAGACGCATATGAACGATTGCGAATGATGGGGTAATGTGTTGTGCTCCTTTTTTGGGATGATATAAGAATCTGTTCAGATTTTTCAGAAGAGGCTCTGGGCATGATTAGGATGTGCTTGTCAGAAAGGATGGATGTATAATATACAGGCACAATATACTTCACATAAGTGTTATGTAAAGATAGATTAGCTGAATAAACAACAGAGTTTGCTCTAGAGGTAAGAGCCTCTGATTTATTATGGCTAGTAGGGGGTGAGTAATATATTACTATGCACCTTGGAAAAGTGCATGCAACCAGGTCTTTGCAGATGAAAGATTATAAGCCAACCAAACTATTAAATACTCCACCTATCAAGAGAAATCATGGCTGGAGCAGAAGTTCACAGCTCTCAAACAACATGCATCTAATTCACATCTTGACTCCCATTCATTTGGTGCAATTCAACCCATGAGTCAGTCAGAGCCAACTTGATAACAATTGTCATCAACAGCATTACTCATAAATGTCAATGAGAAATAACATTCAAAAGACAAATTAAACCAAATTGTAGCACCTGAATCACCCACTTCAAAAAAAAATGCATACACCACTATGACGTTACAAAGGGTGTAGAGGAAAAGACTGGCAGTGCAGCAGCCAGAGACCATGGCGACAGCTGGTGAAATAGCTGTTGGAAAGTGAGCAGGTACTGAGTTCAATTACTGATAACCCGTAGGAGCAAAGGACACCAATGACTGACCTCCACTACAGCAACAAGTGAGTCAGTTTGTACACTCACCAGCCACTTTGTTAGGTACACCTGTTCATCATAAAGAGTCAATCACATGGCAGCAACCAATCATGTTTAGGCATGTAGTCAAGACGACCTGCTGAAGTTGAAACTGTTGTTGTCTGATGGATGGGCTGGTCTGGTATGTGAGTGTTTTGGAAACTGGTGATCTCCTGTCAAACAACCATCTCTAGGGTTTACAGAAAATGGTCCAAAAAAGCAAAGGTGGCTGGTTGATGCCATAGGTCAGAGGAGGATGGAAGGAAGGAAACACTAATTCAAACAACAACTCATTACAACCAAGTGCAGTAGATCATCTCTGAACCCACAACATGTTGAACCTTGAACACTTCATGCCACAAAGCTCAACTCATCTCAAACTGCTTTCATGAATATGAAAATGATTTCACTGTACTCAAATCTGCAGCACCTGTGTGATGCTATCATGTGGAACAAAATCTCTGAGGGATGTTTCCATCATCTTGTTGAATCTATGCTATAAAGTGTTAAGACAGGCCTGAAGGCAAAAGAGGATCCAACGTGGTACTAGCAAGGTGTACCTCCTAACGTCCCAGGTAAGTTTATACTGACAGGACTTTAGACGTGCAGTACACATATTTGACTGATGATGAAAATAATACAATCATGTGACAACAAACAAAACCTGATGGTGTTTAGACTTGGTCCTATTTTAAAGCAGATCAAAATTACAAGGAAAATCTTGTGCTCAGTTTGTCAACATTAGAGAGTAACCCTCTTCCTTTTATTCTCTTTAGCTCTGAGGCAGTCTGCAATGCTGTATGCATGAATTCATTCCAAATATGTTTGTGCAGTCGATTACACGGTTGCATTTTTTAACCTTTTTAGCAGTATTTGAGATGTTTTTGTTTCCGTGCGAATGCACCATGGCAGATGCTCACTACGTTTGTAACTCCCTCACTGACAGTAACCGGGAATCAGATGAATTCACCTTTACTATGTGGCACTGGTCTGCTGTAGTGAAAGATAAAAGAGAACAATCCTTGAAAATAAAAACATCTTGGTGAAGCAGATCCACCTACCTCTGTTAGGTCAGGGTTTGGGTTGAAGCCACACTGGTTGCACACCATGGAGCGGCACTGCGTGCAGGTGTTGATGTTCGGCTTGTCATCCCCAGTGCCCATCAAGTCGGTGGTTTTGCAGACGGGGCACAGTTTGCTGCTGGGCATGGGTGCTATTTGAGGCACAGAGTAAGGGGAGGTGGGGACACTGCCTCGGTCTGGGGACGCAGAAGGGGACCTCCCAGTTCTGCTACTACCGACGTCCACCTGCAGACTCTTCCTGGCCACATGGCCCTGGCCTTGCTCTCCATGAGGCGCAGCATGCTGTGGGGTGTCATGGGAAGCCAACCTGTCACCTGTCCCATGACCGATCTGGCCGCCTGCTTTAGGTCCTGAGTCTGATGGAGGTGGCCTGACAGAGAGGTAAAGAGAACACAAAACAAGGTGTACATTAGATCTGTGTCCTAAGCTAGGAGTATAACCAGTTTAACAAAGAGACTATTGTTTACTGAGAGCCAACTGAGCATGGAAATATTTCTATTCGTCTAGGGATAGGAAAGGCTTTAGCTCTGAAAAAACTCAAGAAGCTTCTCAGCTATTCTCTCAATTACCCTTTGCAAGGTCAAGACTGAGTTTTACACACTTTATGTACATTTTACACTTTTAAAGTCATACGTTTTAAAAATCCTTTTCAGGTTCGCTTGCTGGAAATGGCTTTATGATCACTATATCAGACTGCACTGAAGCACACATATCCACTGTGTCTGTGACAAATAAAGTCTTTGAGTCCAGTTGACACGCTTATTCTTATAAGCACACATTTGCAAACACCCAGTCCATGCTATTTTTTACTCATGAATGCAAGGCTATCTATTGCATAAACGAGAACACCGAAATAAAAACTCATTACACTCTCTGCTGGAAGTAACTACACGGGGTTACGAGCTTTTTGGTTTTTTTCTTTTGTTAACATGCAGAAACTTTAAGAAAATAACCACAGCAGCCTTTTGGAGTGATTGAAAGTACTGAAAGAAGAATAGTGAACATCATTAAGAGAAACGTGGTGTTTCCGGGTTTAGACTTAGGAAAACAAAGGAACCTAACTTTGTTTTTCTGACCTTTTCTTTTATAATAAATTAGTATATATTTTAAATGCATTGCATTTGACTTTTTCTTAAGTGGGCTTTTATAGCTGTAACAGCTACTGAATATAAATAAGCAGCAGTGCTTCTTCATAAAGGATGCATTTTGGAGTCCTTCAGCTCTGAGATGCATTAGGCGCACATATCATTAAAAGATTGTATTGTGGTTCATGATGTGATAGCAGACCACTCAAAACAGAGGCCAGGAGTAAATCAAATGCTGCCTATTTTATAGTGCCTCTTTCTGTAAAGTGCTTGTCTTTAAAGCTGGTCTGTTCTCGCCTCAGCATTCTGTTTGGGGTGGCACAAAGGTGGCGTATCAGGACTGTAAACTTTGGGTTTTCTTGCACACCCTGGCCTTCAAGCACTGGTGCCAACAGTTAAATAGGAACGGAGGATTTCCACTGTCATAACAACTTAGACCTTGTTTAGTCATGGCCGTCATCTTCAAAGACAGTCGAAGCAGCAGCCCTGGATCCACAGTGAGGGAAGTGTGGCGATAATGGGGAGAATAAAGGAATTAAAATAGAGCATGTTAGCAATTGTGACTCATTGGCAAACACTTGAGTTGCCACAAAACTCTAACCTTGTTCAACTCTCTACAGGAGCTCTGTGTTTACTGCAGTGAGCCCATCGGGAAAATCCTTACTTTTCATCTATCGACTGTGAACTTGAAATTCACACAGTTGCTGACAGTCTATGGCGGACCATCACTTTCAGTCCTTCTGAGGCTACACTCATTCCTTCTCAGACATGGGATATGTAACATTGCTGGCTTCATGAATATTTAAAATGTAGGCATTCGGTGATTCATATGGGTCAGTTTTATGTTAATAATCCTCAGGGAACATTGACAGAGCAGTTACCAGTTTCACACAATATTATGTAGTATGAGCAAGATCTGACACTAAGTAACATATAATGAATTATTTTAACTTTTCTTTGATTAGCAGCTGTAATGCGATAGTTGTTTTGATCACTACAGGAGCCACATTGTGTATGTGGTTATGGGAATAGATCCATACAAACTTGTACATATACAAATGTAGCTTATAAACTACAGTTCACCTGCCTGAAGTGAAGTACATAATGTAATTTGCAGTGAGATCCTGATCAATCCTGTCTCAATGTCAGGGATAATCTCACATAACTAATTAATGAAGTACTGCTGTTGTGCTGTGTGCACAAATGCATGAAACTCTCTCACTCTGAATAAACACAGTACAGTGTTGTGTGCGCCAATCCAATAATGGATTTGACTCCATGCATTCAGACGCGCTATGTTGAAAAGGATACTTAATGTTATCAGGTGTGACTCGGCGTGATTGCCGCCACTGCTGCTGATTTTACGAAGGTAAGCATTCAGACATGAAACCCTCAGATAAATGAACATTTTTTAGTAGCTGATGCGTCTTACCGTTGATCCACTGTGCAGTCTACATTTAAGTCTATGTCAAGGTGTTTTCAGAAAATAATTGCAATTTAAAACACCGAGGCACTAAGTGGAGTCTCTTGTGGTTTATGTAAAGCCTCAGGCACCATGGCTTAATGAGAGTCAAAAGCATAGTTTAAACTTGAGGACACTTTTTCAAAAGATTTCTTCAAATGTTCTCATCCATCAGTAAGTGGTAATCCACTGAGAACAACTTGTGGCTTTGTGGCGAAAGCACTAGAGACTGCTTCACAAAGTGGATAGTAAGGCATTTGTGTGTTGCCAGTCTTTCGTGCTGGGGAGCCCCATGTGAAACTTTAGATCGCGAATAAGCAGAAAGATGATTAGATTGTCTACTCAGCCTTAATCATCCATGTGACAATATCCCAATGTCACATTAATTAAAAATTGAAATGCAAGACAATGAAAATCTCAGAGGAATTTTTTAGTATTACAGGAAACACTATTCCCTGAATTGCCAAGAATTAGATGGGAAAATTTTTACCACTTTCATATGAGAAGAGTAATATAAGTTAACTGCAGAGAGAAACATTTAGCATACCTCTGTTTTACTGTGAAAAATCTTATCCCTGTCTAATGTAGCTGAAGGTTTCCCAGCAACGGACAACAGCAAAAAACATGTAGGTGCTGACAACTTTTAGACACGTGACAATCACGCTGACTATGTAGAATAAAGCGAATAAGCCCCTGGTTACACAGGCCATCTGTCCAACACAGGTCATGAGGCAAACATTAGATTTTAGGTTTTTTAGGTTGACTGCAATCACTGTGAAAGTGATTGATAAAGCTCCAGTCACACGAGTCTACAGTCCACCCCGTAGCAAACGCCTGTTTCTAGGGGCAAATGTTTGTTCCCCAACTAGTTCCTGAAAACCTCCTTCTGATTGTCATAGGAGTGATGCACTCATCTGCAAATGCTGGTAAGCTCTTCAAGTTGTAGTAAAACTTTAAAAAGTACAACACAAACCAGAAATGGAGAAGCTTTGCCTTCAAAGTAAAAGTTGCGCCTTCTGAAACATTTTGTCTGCAGCACTGAGACACAATTTTTGCTTTGAAGGTGACCCTTCTCCATCTCAGGTTTGCCTCTCACTTTTTGAAGTTATAACACCCTTGGGCTAGTAGTTAGTGAGTATTTTTTAGACAAACATGAAAAACTACACGCAACTGTGACAGTCTGCTAGCATCCATGCATCCATCCTCTTTTGTTTATCCAATTCAGGGTCGTGGGAGGGCTGGAGCCTATCCTAGCTGCCATAGGGTAAGAGGCGGGGTACACCACCACGCCAGTCTGTTGCAGTGCTAGCACCCAAAGCAAACGATTTCATCCAGCAACAGCCAGAAACCTCCAGGAAACACCTGCCAACCAGTTGGGGCGCACACATTTAGCCCTAGCAACCGGTGGTTGTATCACATCCAATATGTCTGACAAATTAAGCAATGTGTGCATGATGTCACATGAGAAATTTGTACTGAAAAAATGCTCATGTTTTTATCATTACCCTCAGACAGAGCTGTTTTTGATATTTTCCCAAGCTTCAGGCTAAGCTAATCTAGCTAGTTACTTTGAGGTCCCTAATACTGACTAAACAGATATGAGTGTGATTTCTTATCTGTAGTACATCCTTTAGGTGCTTGCTAAAACACATGCAGTGGGCATTGACAGACTGGCGATGTAATGCGAGACAGGTGAGACAAAACTAGTCATGCTAATCCTGTCAATACTTTAGCACAGGAGGGTATCCACAAAGACTGAAAGTGCTGTTTGCACAGTGATGGCCATAGACATAGTAATTCAACTTAATCCACTATTAAATATCCAGCATAAGAGTCATGGCTGAGAGCCTTTTTGATCAGCATCTAATGTTCAAGTCGGTTTTCAGTTTAAATACAGAATAACATCAGCTCCCTTTAACATCAAATCAAAGCTTTTTTTTCCAAAATGTAGTAGTCTTGCTGTTTTTGTGCATTTCCATCTTTCCTCCCAGCAAAGTTTCATATAGTCCATGTTTTAACTAACAGTACTCATTGTCCTAATAAAAATCTAATTACTGGCCTATACAATATACCAACCCATTACATTGCTTTGAAAGGGTTTACTGAACAATAAAAACCACTGCAGCTATACAATAAACAGCAGGCATTCATTTATATTTACTTTTATCATTTGGATTAAAAATTGTCTTCGCACTGACATCTGGTGTGCCAATTAGGTCCGTTGGTAGAGGGGTAGTCATCAGACTGATGTGTGCTTAATTTTAGCTGGATAAAGTTTCAGAGTCTATACAGTGGAGATGCTACAGACACAACATTAAAACCACTCAAAGACAAATACTGACCATCTAGTCACACTACACTGCTCTCATAACTCCCAGGTCCCAAGTGTGAACAGTCTGATCCACAGAGACCTCAACTGGCAACTAAGTGCACCCAACAAGATTCCCCAGAGAGCCCATGTCCACGGCAAATCAGGGCTATTTTTACAGGATGATAGTTTAAATACTTGTGATGTAGTGTATGTTTGTATCTGGTTTAGGCTTTCTCTCTGTTGGAAATGAACCTGTAGCTGAGGCTTCTGAATGAATGTGCCTCCCATTTAGCAGTATTTAAAGGTCAGAGGGTTAGGGTGATGAATGAGATGTGCACATGATTAATGGCATTATTTGATGCGAATGTCCAATTGCATGTTCAGTGTATCAGTAAAATGTAAATCCACCATTAAGTATCTGTTTGTCGAAAAGCATCAACAACTATCGCACTTGTTTTTCAATCAGCGCCGGGTACGTCACATCAAAAAGAAAAAGGAAAGAAAGAAAATGTAACAAGGTTATGTTTATTTCCCAGAAGGAAACACTTACAGCTTCATAATTATCCAGCAGGGCAGATTTAATTCTGTCATTCAATGGCTGCTGGACATTAGACAAGAGTGTTTCTGCGTGTAAGTGAATCATCGGGGTTAAAGAGGAACAAAGCAGGGGTTGGCACACATTTAAGCAATTTCTGCAAAAAAATATATAAAAATAAGAAAAAGTGATTATTAGTTGTTGCCACTAACAACCAGAAAAGATGTCAGACACAGAATGAATGATTTTCAATTAGTTTTTTCAATTGGTCAAACCTGCCAAAAAAGCTGTGACAACAAGATCCAAATCAATGTTATAAAGCGTGTATTACAGCATCTCTGACAACGTTACGTAGCTTTGTTAGAGGGCACAGCACTTCTTGATTTCATTATTTACACCACTTTTCATACTTTAACATCAGACAAGCTTGGCTGCCCCTAAAAAATGATGAGCAGCCAAGTCATAGATGAGGGGAAAGCTTACTCTAGAGCCAACATATTCCCAATCTTGCTGGACAAATGTAAAAGTAGTAGTTGCAGTGATGAAACTTTTAAGTTTATCCTGCAATGCCTCATATCATAAATGTGAAACATGGTTCAGTACATCAAATGGTCTTTCCCAAAAAATCACGCAGAGGTTCCTTCAAAAAGCAACCTCAAAGACAGCACGCAAGCTGTGAGCTACAGCTGTATTGTGTTTTGTGGCGATTGTTACTCTGATGGCAAAACGCATCCAGTGTGTAGTTGTGACTAGACTGGACACAGTGTCTGCGCTGCCAAAATATTCAACGTGGCATCCAAGTTCAGTTTCATCCGCAGAACAGCCTGGAAACACAAAGAAGATGGTACTTGACTTGGATATGTGGTTTTAGCCAGCTTCACGAGTAAAACGTATTTTAAAAAAATCAGTTTAATTGATAAAATAAGTTTCTTCTTTTTTGAAAGTTTGATAATGCCGCTATTCTTTTCCATCTGTGAGTAATTGTGTTAAATAATCGCGATCTCATTATAGACAAAAATAACTGATTGTGATTTTTCGCCATAAAGTAGCAGCGCTGGTAGACATCCATTTTCTGTTTATAACAGTGTCATTAGTAAGGGTGCCAATGAAGAACTGGTTCCAAATAATTAAATCTTTTGCCGCCCAGCTTATCAATTCGTTTAACAATGCTGGCTTGTTTTTCTGACAGCTATGCATTGACTAACAATGATGTCAAACTCATACTGAGTCTTTTTTTTTTTTTACTCGGTTACTATAATGTGTTCAGCCACAGAGATAATGTAACAATTGTGCTGATGCTGAAAAACTGTGTAGGACTTCTTATTTCCACAAAGAAACAAATCAGGAATCAATAAGAGAAAAGGTGAAGGCGCTAACCTATAATCAGAATCAAAAACAGTATTGGTAGCAATGATATTCTATAAATGCCCCTCCCTGGTGATAAACAATATGAACTGCTTTGCATTTGGAGTGTGCTCAAAGTCTTTGAATTTGAGTGTATCCATTACTTGTGATTGGTTTCATGCACTCTGCTTGTGTCTGGGTTCGTAAAGTACCAGTATCAATACTCAAACCCGCATTTAATATCAATATCAGTTCTCCACCAGTTGAGTTTTTAGACTGATAATAAGGAGATGCCAAAGCAGCAGGACACTGAGCTCATCGCTGTAAACAGGAACTATTTGGAGCTTGTGTCAGACTGCCTTTCAGTTGTGGTCAATAAGTCAGGATGACTATGCACTTAGTCAAAGCTGTTATGATAAGAGAAGAAGCAGAAGAGTGGCTCCCCTAGCTTCACAGACTCATACAGGGGCTCAGATAGAGTTCTCTAACTGCAGTAAATAAAGTGTAAAACTGTCAGAATTGGTCCCAAAAACCTCCTACGTGGAACTTGCTTTTGAATAAAGCTATATAAAGCATATTATACCCTTACTGATATTAATAGGCAAACCCATAAAATGGTGCACCTCATTTTCATTCAGATGAAAGTCTCCTATCTACAGTCTCAACCCAGGCGTTGTCTCATTATTTCTTAAACACTCACAAGGTCTTTGTAAAGGAATATGTTAAGGCAAGATTCAGACTGAATGTGCAGCCACAATCTTAAAAAGACTGTTTAAATTAGCCATATGATATACTCTCTGTCTCTCTCCCAGCCGATTTCTTATAATGCCTCCCTCGGTCTTTTAGTACACTCAGTCTCTCAGCAGTAGACATCACTTTATGAGATACCTTAGGGTGGATACCAGAGAGAAATCAAGATATAAAAGAATCATGAGGTTACAAGGGAGCTATGAGGATTTAAACCTGTTCCAAAGTGAATAGATGGGATGAACGGTAAATGCTTGGACGAACAGAAACACGAAGAAGACTGGACATTATTAAAAGCGTACGGTGTCCTTTTGCAGACCACACATAAAAAGCCCACTAAAACTCACTGTGGAATAAAAAGAAGTTAAGCAGCAGCGCAATGCAAAAAAAGAAAGGCATCAAAAACCAGACGTCTGTTGCACTAAGAAATCAGCACATAGCTTTGAATATCAGGCTAAAATCTATGGAAAGAGACTGTAAGCAGGTGTGGCGAATGTAAGACGCAGCTGTGACTGTGACTGTGCATGTGCATATTCAGGTCTACAACTGCTGAACTGTATAATTAAGGCAACATCAGATCTTGTTGGAAGGGCAATCCCTCCCACACACCCACACAGAAAACACAGACCTGCAGGCTGCTACATGTGATCACACTAATGATTTGTGCTGGCTTTTGGGAAAGGCTAATATTTTATTAGCCAACATTGCTGTCAGTATAAGCCAGCAAGGGGTGGTGGGAGGGTGTTAGGGGGAGTAGGGGTTCATGTAGTGTATGTTCCTGTTAATCTGAAGGTGATGCTGTCACATGAGAAGCTGCCACAACGCCATAACGCGTCTGAACTGAGTGTCTGGGTTTCTTGTGGTGAGATGCGAGCACCACTCTTGAGGAGAGGAAATCACGCTCTTTTTTTTCTCTTCTGTGCAGTACACAGAAAAGTGGAAAAAACAATTTTCACCGGATGCATATTGATTTGAGACTGAGACTGAGATCTGTTAACTGGGACAGCTGTGGGTTATGCTCTCTGGCACTGCTCTTCCACTGACGCTGGCGATATCTAAGGGTAGCTTTGTCATCCTACAGACGTCTCCTTGCAAGGTGGAGGGTGATTTGTCATGACTCTCTATTTACTAGCACTGATGTCGAGGCATGCTCGGTGGAAATCATCATGTAATGGAAGCGATCGAGCCCTTCAACGTGAGATCCAGTGCACTTTGAATCATTTACAATTATTATATATATATATATATATATATATATATATATATATATATATATATTAAGTATATATATATATATATATATATATACTTAACACTGCCTCACTACGTCGCTCTTTCATTCATGATACTTGCTGGTGCCTCGGGACAGACACCGTGAAAACGGGCGTAAATTCCTACTTCAGACGTCTGAGAGCATATTTACGTTTTATTGATTGCACATCGAGACCGTTGCATATTAATTTTCTTATTAACAGGGCGGTGCTGCCAAAAAAATTACAAATAAAAAGCATAAATTGGTCTGAAAGGGGGGTGGTGGTAAATTGTGTTGACAGTGATATTGAAATAAATAATTTAGCACCCATTCAAGTCTATCTACACGCAGTCGGTTGATCCTATATCTACGCTGCACATCGTTAGGCTACTAATGTACGCTACACACCACGTTGCCGTGTAGCCTCCCTGATTCCTCTCCACACTTTGGCGGAGAAGCGTCCTAGCTATTGCTGCTACCTGTTAATCCCCGGCCCGGGTCCAGCCCCACTTCCTCCGGCTGGCGCTCCATTGCTGGGCTTGATGAGCTGTCCAGAGTCCGGTGGTGCTGAAATGGAAGCCGGAGCCCCTGCTGCAGGGACGGCGGGGCCGGGCTGTCCCGCCTGTCCCTCCCCTTCCATGCTGGCCTCGTTCCCCATCGCCTCGGGATAGGTCTCGATGGACAGAAACGATGTTGTAGATGGTTCTACAGCTGTGGTGAAAACTCAGATGAAACTCAGCGGTGCTCCCCTTCCGCCATCATCACCTACAATTCAGCATCCCGCACGGAGCACGCGCGCTGACGGAGAGGGTGAGGGAGCGCGCTGACGCAATGGGTGGTGACTTGTGTGGCTCGTACGTGCGCGTGCACGGTGGTCACTTATCTCAAGCGAGCCTCGAGACACCACGGCGCAAATTCCACTGGCCCGAGACCTCCAGGGCGCATGACTGGAGAGCAGTGAGGCATCCCTGATTCAGAGCACGTCGTTTCCTTTATGGACCGTTTGTTTAGTAACCTAAATGATGGAGACACCAAACAAAGCGAAGTGTGTGTTTGAGATGCCTGACTACTTTTTGAAGTTTCGCTTTTGTGAGCCTGCTGAAAGTCAGAGAAAATAAAATAATACTGAAAGACTTCAAAACATTGTGTCAAAGCAGTTTCCAGCCAATGGTGTGGCTAGAAATAATCCAATAATATTATATTTGCAATCTTAACAGGAGATTTGTAAGACAGACACCCTCTCTTTTAATATTAGCTTTAAAACTTTCAGTACTACCTTAATTATGCTGCAATAGGGCTAGACTACTGGGGGCTTCCCATGATGCACTGAGCGTTTCTTCTTCACTTATCTTTTTTTACTCACTGTGTGTTTATAGACCACTCTACATTTAATCATTATTAATCTATGTCTTCCACAGCCTGTCTTTTGTCCTGTCTTCCTCTCCTCACCCCCAGCCCATCATGGTAGTGGGCTGCCCCTCTCTGAGCCTGGTTCTGTCAGAGGTTTCTTCCGGTTAAAAGTTAGTTTTTCTTTCACACTATTGACATGGCGCTTGCTATTAGTTAGGTCTGATAGTTGGGGTTTCTCTGCATTACTGTCTTTACTTTACAAAATTAAGCACTTTGAGGCAACTGTTGTTGCGATTTGGCACTATATAAATAAAGTACAATCGAATTAGCTTTCTTGCAAGACATAAAGTAAAAAAAATCCTGTTAACGTAATCCATCTTTTTTATTCAGCAAAAAGAATAAAATGATATGGAATCAAGCACTTGTACCTGAAATCAAATGAAACACAGTTAAACCTCTAAAAATAGTTGCACAGATCTTCAGGAAGTCCATAGTCGGCCACAAGTGATTTGGTTATACTTGCAATTTAATTACATTTCTCTAGAGCTAAAGCAATTATTGTCATCCAGCAGACAATTAATCACCAAGCATTTCGGGCTAATGTTTCAAGTCATTTAAGCAAAAAGGCCAACTGTTCCCTGGAGCTTATAACATGTGAACTTGTTTGTTATCTTGGTCTTTTGTGATGTTTGGGATTGTGGTTTGTTGGACACAAAAAGGAAAATGAAAAGATCATTAAAATAATTCATTGTTGCACCTAAAGGAGTAAAAACCAGGGCCAGAGTGCACCTCCATCTCTGTGTTAAGAAATAATAGGGTAATAGCACCATCAGCAAAGAATGATGTCACACAGTGTACTGCAATCATAGCTTTCCTGTTCTGCACTATGGTAGTGCTGCAGTCACTCCTGCATGTTAGTGCATCTCCATCCACTGGCCCTCCTTGCATTTAAAAAGAGACAAGAGGGAGCATAGAAGGAAGAGGCAGATTAGAGAATGTAGCCCAGTCAAACAACTCTTATGTATTTATAAGCTCTTCTGCTGTCTTGCTGCTTTCTGTTTGTTGTCACTGAGGACTTTTTGGAGTCCCCAGTGACATGAATAAATATGAAAAGTCCTACATTTATTTTAGTAAATGTAAAACTGTGCTTCATCTAAGATATAAAAATGCATGAATAACACTTAAAAAATGAGAGTTTTACTACAGATCCAGTAGAGGTGAGTGTAATTTTATAAAAACCAACCCCCAAAAAGCATACTTCCATACGAATCGTCTGTTATTTATAATTTTCTGTTAACGGTAAACATGACTATGACAACAGAAGGACATCTATTCATATAATGTCTATCATGTTTTGTGTTTACTGTGAAGAAGCTGGTTGCAGTTCTAAGTCTATGTCTCTGTAGCAAATCATCAGTGACATAACACACCGCAGCATGGATTTACTTAACTCAAACATCTGCTGCACTCAAAATGTGTGGCCGAGGGGTGTTTTTTTTTCTCTTTAAAACCCACTCCCACATAGGTTACTGTGTGCTTGCTTCTCTGCTCTGCCATAAAGCCAGTGTTTATCACAAAGAGGCTCAAACATGTCCTAAGGTAAAGCCAGACAGCAGCTGAAAAACAAAATGAAACACAAACTAACATAAAATACCTGTCATGTTAAGACTGACAGTTTTACTTATGGGTGTAGCTCATGTTTTATAGATCAAAGACTGCTCACTGACTGCGATCATGAAAAACGAATGTATTTCATTTCATATGGGGTAAAATAGAAAATGTAGCTTTGAAGTGCAACAAAAAACTGTGGAAGAACACTGAGCTTGTTTGAGCAAAGACAAAATACTGATGCAACAAGGCTGACATTAAATATTTATATGAATAGAAATTTACATCTCAGACACTGTGCCACAACATAGTCTGACTGCAGTAAATCAAAAGTTCTATTCTGAATAGCTGTATTTAAAGCACAGTGTAGAATAATGGTGGGGATATAGCTACTGCAGGTGGGGTGTGGGTGACCACATGAAAAATGATGCCATTGTGCTGACCTTTATTTCACTGTAATTCAACCTGGATTATTTTCATTCATTTTTTTATGTTTGAAAAAAAAAAATGTGTGGGACCTGAGCCATTTGTCAGATTTTGAAGTGGGTCACACCACAAAAGGTTTGAGAACCACTGGTCCAAAGACAGATCTGCAAGGTCCCGCTCATCCCTGAATGATTGCTCTCCCTAGTGTGCATCGGCTGCCACTACAGTGCATTTACCTTTGTCTGATAATTACTACCACTTTAACACCTTTCTTTATTGTAGTATGAATTGGTGAGCACAAAGAACTCACCTCAGTATATAGGCAAGCCAATAAACAGATACGCCTCCAAAGAGACACTTTAATCTTTGCTAAAATGACAATAACTTAATTTCCTTTTTTAAATTTTTATTATTTGCAGGACAAACTGTACATATATATCCAGAGACTCTCGATTGAAAAAGACATTCCAGTGAAGAGAAAAACGTGATGAATCAGTCTGTGAGTGACTGTGCCATTGAGGTCTTAACTGTCCATATATATTACAATGATTACAAGTCTATTTTTTATGTTATATAGTGAAGTTGCTACACTGGATATGCTGAAGTGCTGAGAATGACTAAAACATAGGCTTTATTGTCCAAACATTGAATACTTTAAATACTTCATTGGCACTGTGAAAACGTCAAAGAGGGATACAACTGAGGAAATGCTGACTTGTTGTTACAAAAGTTTAGTGATATATAGAATTTTATAGAAATACAGAAGAAAACCATTTATTGTACTGACCACACAAAACTGTAGAGAATTTAAAAAAAAAAAAAAAGCATCCAGCTTCACTTGGGACATGCCCTTTTTTTTTTTTTTCCCCAGAGGCTGCATATAGCAATGGCACAGGTGGAAAATGTTACATTAAGTCTAAAATAGCATGTACAAATATGATAAAAGAAATTAACAAAAACGCAGCAATAACCTGCCTTCAGGAGAATGTTTCAGGAGTGAAGCCCCGCCCCCAATCCCATGGTGATTGCTTGCTGCTCTCAGAAGTTATGATTGTTCGTGTTTACTGGCGTTTGGCTTTATAAGGTCGGGAACGTTTCCTTCTATCGGGCTTCCTCTGTTTGTGCAAGCGGCCAATGCTCACTCCCTGCCGACGACGCACAGATATGTTCTGCTCCACAAGGCTAGCCAACATGCCTGCACAGGAATACCAGCAAAAGTTACAAAAATACCAACACGGCGCTTGTGTTTTGTTTGTTTGTGTAGAAAAATGTGTACTTCTGATTGAATGGGCACACAACTGAGTGCTTCTCATTTTGTTCTCTCATTCCTAAGATTCTTATTCTTAGTAAATACAGAAAAATGACTGACACTTTATATGAAGACATTCATAAATGTGGTAGGATTTAACTTGTACACAGTACTAGTGACCACTGAGAATTTATGGAATATAAATGAAATCTCAAGAGTTCCTAAAGGCTGGTTTAGACAGGAAGGGAAAAGGAATGCAAGATAAACTGTGATGGAATATGGCGATCAGCTTTACCTTCTTGGGCCAGCATTGATATAAAGGTGCAGATAAATTCATCATAATTGTGGGTTCTTCTTTGATCATCGATCTGAACACATGGAGGTAAAAAGAGAGAGAGATTTGATTATAATTGTATGTTTTTAAAAATGAGTCAAATAAATGATGTTAAATTTCTGTGAAAAAGTCTTCAACCACCCCTGATTTGTATTAGATTTTGCTAAGAAAATGGTAAAGCAGTGCAGTGTTTTACTGAAGCATGTGCAGAATGCATGGAAATACAGTATATACGGTAAAAACAGTCTGTTGAAAGTCAATATTTGCTATGACCACTTAAATTTTTCAACACGCCCTGAACTCTTAGGCAGTTTTCTTGTAATGTCATGTTAAAAAAAAAAAAACCAAAAAAAAAAAACTGAAGCTCTTGTCAATTAGAAGCTTTCCAGATGGTAATACATGGTGGATGAAAAGCTAAAAGGTACTTTTAGATATGCTACACACTACTTTTAGCTACAGATGACTACAGACACTAACTGTTTAACCTTCCTCTTTAGCATTTTTCATAGATTCACCCAAAGAAATTTGAATTAATGATGTGTTTTTGTGACAGGCTGCTAGTAAAGAAAAGTTGTTTACTATGTTTACACACAACACTGGATCATCCTTTGAGTTAGATGCCTTTTTATGCTTGAATGATTCATAGGTCAGTGTTAAGTGGCTTAAAAAATGAAAAGAAAAAGCACAAGCTTTTTTTGGCTTATTTGAAGCAACATATGAACAAAGGGGCAGTCTGAGACTTGTCACAGAACTGAAAACAAAAACCTACTTTGTATTTCTTCCTCTTTTCCACCTCTTCCTTTAGATGCACCTCATAATTGGCAATGTCAGCCTCTACACACTTGAGCAGTGCAAGCAGCTCCTGCAAAAGACAGAAAAATAAGACACTTTGTGTGTTCTAACATACGTGACTGGCAACGGCTCATTAATTGTCAGCACAAGCAAAAAGAAAAGTACTGTGACATAAAGATAAGTTGCGGGGGTTGATAAACATGAGTAACAGTGTACACAGTGGAATAAATCCTGGTGATTTTATGGACTTACTTTGGGTGAATACTTATCCCCAAGAGGCTTGCTGTCTGCAGGAGTTTCCACGGTGTTGAGCCTTTCCTTGCCTGGTTTCACCTCAGCTCTATCTGTGCTCCCTTCTTCCTTCTTCACCTCTGCAGACGGTCCCTCATCTCCTCCTTTCACGCCTTCCTTTCCGTCTGCCTGCTCTTTGTCTTTCAACTTCTCAGGAGTGCTGGGCCTCTTTGTGCCATCAGCAGCCGAATCTGCTGTACAGGTGACACATGTGTTTACTTCCATGTCTAAAATTATTTACATACTTGAACTGAAAGGATTACCTGAACAGAGGCTTTTAAACTACCTAATGTAAAGTCATTAATGACCCTGTCTACTCACCAGATGGAGGGAGAGTATAGATGGTTCCATCCTCCTGTAGATGTAGCAGGGCCACACTGACAGAGGGGCCGAGCTCCCGTACGGCACGGTTATGTCTGGAGTCGAGCCTCAGCATCTCATCTTCTCCAAACAGCACGCGAGACAGATGGGAAGCGACCGGACTGGATGGGCGTGTGGCAGCCTGGGAGCGAGCCGGAGAGCGCAAGGGGGAGTTAAAGGCGCTGCCAATCTCAGAGGCTGTATCAGTGCTCTCGTTGCTGGGTGTGGGGGAAGGTTGTGAAGCAGATGTGATGCAAATGCCCCCGGTGCGACCCTCAGTGCGGACAGACAGAGGTGTATTCAGGGCATCTTTTCTTTGAGCCTCCTTTTTTAGTTTCTCAGCCAAAACACTGAGGGCAATCTGGCTCTCCATTCCAGTCGCAACCCGTCCCGTCCTCGAGCGTAGGCTTGCCTTCCGCCTAAACCTAAAAAGAAAGAGTGACATTTACAAACACAGATTAAAAGAGCTTTAGCTTCAGGTCGGATCACAACAGGAAAAATAAAACAAAATCATCCGCCAGAAACAAATCTCCAATACTTGCCTGCTGGATGTCCCTGCAGAGCCAGTCATCTCTTCCTCCTCCTCATCATAGTCATCTTCATCATCTGAGTAAGGGGGTTGAGGAGGGCCTGGCATCCGAGAGCGTCCGACACCAGCCGCAAGATCTTCCTCCTCCTGTCAACCAGAGTGTTTAATAAAGTGCCACAAAATTAGCCCCGCTCCCCCCTTTTTTTTTTCTTTTTCTAAGAATGTTTTTAAAGGAAATGTAAAGGCCCTAAAATAAAATCTGTAAAGTGAGTTAAAAGTTTAAGTGCAGAGCTAGCATGTTTTTAAATAGCAGCAGCTTTTTAAATAAGGCCCAGTGTGCCGGACACACGACACTTTAGAGAGTGCAGGATGCAGAGAAGCAAGAAAAGAGAGAAAGCTTTACATAATTTGGCATAATATAGTTTCCATAATATTCGCCACCTAACTCTTGACTCTACTGCATGAAACAGCTAAATTGGAACCATTTCTATAAGCATCCACATAAACTGCTACATAATTCACATTTCAAGGGAAAAGGACAATGAACATTAAAAAAAAAAAAATCCAAGTTACCCTTTACCTTATAACGGCAAAGTGTGTAAACTGTGTGTCACTGTGATCTCATTGTTTGCTTGTTTTTTGTCACATATTTGAATAAACTCAACGTCTCTGAGGCTTAAATCAGTGGCCGGACAAAAAAAACAAAAACCCAAAACCCAAAACAGTCATACATTACAATAAAAATATCTAAAATGGCCACATAGATGATGGCTGTTCATTCCGTCTTCTTCTCCTTTCAGCTGCTCCCTTTAGATTTCCCACCAGCAGATCATCTGCCTCCATCTCACCCTATCCAAAGCATCCTCCTCTGTCACACCAACCCTCTACACATCCTCGGTCTCTACGTGAACCTTCTCTGTGGTCTTCCTCTTTTCTGTGCTAAAAAAAACGAAAATGCTAATTAGCTAAACACTTCTCTGACCCACTTCTTACCTGCATTGGAGACTTGGCATAGTTGTGGTTGTCCAGAAAGGCGGGCAGACGTTGAACAATGGGATTGGAACTAGTGACTTGCTGGGAACCTCCTCCGGTGGGGACTGGTGGTTTGCCCATGACCTTAGTGTTTCCTGACGAGCTAGTGGTGTCCTTGGACTGAACCCCTGAGTCGTCTGTTGTATATTTATGCTTCGGTTTAAAGTTTGAGCCGACTACACATTTTAAAGGAATAAATTAGAATGAAATAGCAGAAAGAGAGCCGACCACTTTACCTGAAGATGCGTGTTCACCTCCTTGGGATGTAACTGGGTCTGCATCTGCTTCTTTCTTGACTGTGACGCTGCTTTCATCTGGAGAGGAAGAGCCTTGCTGCTTCTTGTCATGGACAAGCTCGGGCTGGGTGAGCCGGATCATCTGATTGGTGCGACAACATATTTTAATTGCATTCTCAAAAGAAAAAACAAAAACAAAAAAAGTCCATACATTTATTTTATGCGGGCTCTTCTTTTGGAGATCTTCCTCCCATTACAGCGGGAGGGTAACCAGATTTTTGGGTCTCAATCTGTAGTATTGCACAGTACCTTACGGTATAAGGCAGCTATAGTTTACTGTACACCGATGCTGTAAAATTAAAATTAAACATTTTAGCCCCATGCATTTCTTTTAAAATTTTCCCTTGGACAATTAAAAAAAAACAAAAAAAACTTGAAGGCTAATATGCTCTCAGTTAATTGGACTTTGGGGATTGTAATTGGCCTGCAATCAAACTCAATTCCTGACCTTCTGTAGACCCTCCAGCACAGTCTGTCGATTTCGTTTTAATATTTCCAGCTTGGACTCGTACTTCATTCTGCGGTCAGGCACCACTGCCATCAGGTTAAAGCGGATATCATGGTATGGTTCGCTGAAAAAAAAGCAGTGCAGCAGCATAATAATGAAGCCTTAAGGGTGACTGTAAAGCTAAAGCACAGCTACTTGAAGCTAACTGATTTAGGACTCACCCAGCAGTGGCCAGTCCAATCCTCTCCATAATAACACGCCGTGCCTTATCAGTCCATTCCTCCTCCTCACCCCAGGGTCCTGAAATATTGTGGTGGGTTATAGTTCATTTAAACAGCAATTTCCATAAAGTGAGTGCTCAACAACAGCATGGTTCAGTTCAGTTTAAAAAAAAAACAAAAAACTTCCATACGGAGAAATTAAAGGAGAGTCAATTTGTTTTGTTTGCATGATTACTTCAGAAAAGGCACTGCTTTATTTAAGACGCCAAGAACTCTCGGTCAGTGTTTGCATTTAGCATAGACTCTCAAACAACCAATGAGGTTATCCCGGAATTCAGACTCTTTAATGGATTAAAATAAATAAATAAAAAATAGAATAATGAAAGAAAAAAAGTCTCCCGAGTCTCACCGTGGTCAATGGGATAAGCCTTGAGCCCATCAAGCTCAAAGAGGCGGTCTTTGATGGGCACATAGCTAACAAAGTGGAAGGCTTCCATGGTCCGCACTGCACTGATCCCGTTCTGTTTTTCTGGCAAGTGCCTAGGCTCCGGTCTCCATAGAAACACGGAAAGAAAGCTTGAGAAACTGACGAATGCACAAAGCTTGACATCTCCCACAGTGTGGCAGACCAATCACAGAAGATTTGAGAAGGAATCACTGACTGAAACCAACCTGGCATGGCTGTTATGTGCTCTAGCAAGCTCTGGGGCATTTCCTATTGCATAACCTTTGCTCTGAAATATACATAATTGAGAGTTACACATGACGATACGGAAGAAGCAGTTCACTGTTGACAGAAACGTAAAAAGCATGTTTAGGTTACCTTAATTAATACATCCCCCACAGTAACCACAGTAAGCTACTTATATGATTTTTTTTTTTGAATGAATAGAAAGGGCTAGTGAGTGAGAGGGACAACTTACTTCTGGACTAAAGCCTTTTGTAAAAGCTTTCATGCGACTAAGGGTGGTGCCAAGCTCAACTCCACTGCAGTTCAGAAGAACACTCAGCAAAGCATGGGTGGCGCATGAATTCGGTATCAGCTAGATATAAAAGTGACAACAAGCACACATGTAAAATTAGACCACCTTATTCTTTTTTTACTTTATAGTAACATATGAAAGTGTAGATGTGGATTTTAAAGGGCTGGAATCTAAATGTGTTAAAGGGCTTCTTTTGTTTTGGGTCACTTGTGATTGAATCCAGTTTTGAAGTTCAGTTTTTCTGTTCTGTGGTTTTGTAAGCATGTTATTTACAGGGTACTTAACAAAATTACATTTTTTAACAAATGATAAAATCTTTAGTTGATTAACAGCATTTGATCAAAAGAACAAAGATATAAAATATACAGAAAATATTTTAGTTAACTTTTTTAAAATTACATACTAAACACAGCGAGCAGGCCTAACATTATGACTCTCTGGCTAGTATAGCATTGGCTCCCTGACCCCCTGAAAGTGTGCTGTGCTATCTGGCACAGAGATGGCCTCAAACCAAGGTTAGTGGTACATGTCAACGTAACATCCACATGAATGGCAGGACCAAAGGTTTCCCAGCAGAACATTGCTTAACACATTACACTGCGTCTGCTGGCTTGACTTCTCCCTATCCAGACATCCACATTATGTAAAAGAAAACATGGTTGGACAAAGCTCCCTTCCTCCATTGCTCTGTGGTCTAGTTCTGATGCTCTTATGTCCATTGTTGGCACTTTCAGTGATGGGAAAGAGTAAGCATGGCTACCCTGACTATTCTGCGGCTATGCAGGCTTTGTTTTGGAGATGCCCTGACCCAGTCATCTAGCGATCACAATTTGGTTCCTGTAAAACTCACTCAAATCCTTGTGCTTGCCTATTTTCCTGATTCTAACAAATCAACAATGGGGACAAAATGTTCACCTGCTCCCTAATAAATCCCACAAACTAACAGGTGCCATAATGAAAAATAATCATTGTTCGCATGATCTCTCAGTGGTCATAATGTTATGCCTGATCGGTGTACATCTACATATTATCTATTATATAAAAAATGCAAATAATGCAATTTATGACCCAAACTTTGTTCGAGCACTAAGTTATATCCAGCTTTAATTAGCATTAACAAAAATAATTCTTTTAGTCAACTGCACAAAAAAAGTTCATTTTTACAAGTTTACAGAAAATGTATGCTATTTGTCCTGGTTTTTGTAACTTAAATGAATAAAAATTAAATGACAAAAATTAAATAATTTTTAGTTACACACACACACACACACACACACACACACACACACAATATACATTAATTTTGCTCACCTGTGAGAAAGAACTAGTCTAGTTAGAGAGTGGGCAAACTTTATAGCTTGACACCTCATACGGAATTTAAAACAAGCCTAACAGCTTTAAATGTTGTCATAATACTACTACGAGAAAAGCACTCACCTGATGAGCAAAAAACATATCATTTACAATTTCCTCATCAATGACTGACGTTTCATCCACCAGTGTATTAACTTTCCTCCTGGATCTACGTTCCTCAATCCACTTGAAGAGGAAGATAAAGCCATAGACTGGGCTGAAAAATATAAATATAAAATACATGAATCCATTTAGACAGTTTGAGTGCTAAACCCAGATTTGCCCCGAATGATCCCCCAAAATCACAGACCTCTGACATTTGCTTTGGAGATCATAGATTTCCTCCACCTGTACCCCCTTGACACCTACGAAATAGAAACACAAGGAAATAGCATGATTTGTTTTAGGAGGACTCCACAGATCTACTGGTATTCACTGAAAACCAGCACAGCTACTCACCGAAATCTTCCACCAGCAGAGTGAACAGTCCTGCAATTATAAAGCATTTAAGGTTCAATAACGAAAAATAAAAACAGACAACACATGCCACTTTCACTGCTATCCTCTCTCTTTATATTCAATGTTTCGCCCGTCTTTACTGACATGACCATCTTGCACAACACAAAGCCTATTGGCATCCTACTTGCAAAGGTTTTAAACTCGTATTAGTTCATTGAAAAGCTAAATTGTGCCTCTGGCTTCATGTGGGAGCTAACGTTAGCTAGCTACGCGGTCCGTCGAAATTGCTCACCCGGATCGCTCTCGAGCTCTAGCCACCCTTTATTCATATTTGCATCTATGGGCAGCAGACTAATATCTAAGAGGTTCTCCAGTCCATGTCAGAACGTAGGGTGGAAATCTTAGCCGTATCCATTAACAAATCCGCTGTGTAGAGTCCCTAGGTAAACACAATAGAAAGAAGCCTCCTACATAATACGCGAACAAGAAATGACGGTTCGTCGCGAAAAACAGTCCGACTGACAACTTCCTGAGCGAGAGCAACGACGAGCGGTCAACCAGGCATGGCGATAACGTCTAACATAACATAACCCATAAAAACTACACATAGAATTGTATAAATATCAGCGAGTTTGATGCTATGATTTAAACCATGAAACCTTCGGGGAA
Organism: Aulonocara sp. 'chitande type north' Nkhata Bay; assembly: GCF_057382095.1. NCBI lineage: Eukaryota > Metazoa > Chordata > Actinopteri > Cichliformes > Cichlidae > Aulonocara > Aulonocara sp. 'chitande type north' Nkhata Bay. The sequence goes on from NC_141348.1 coordinate 26,003,364, forward strand.
ACAACCAGGTCCCTGATTATAATAGTAGCGACTATAAAACCGCGACGTTTGTCCAAAAGCAGCAGTAGAGGACCAAAATTTGGGGGGGGGCATCTTTAATGTGAGTACAATAAACAGAACTATGGTTACATTAATAAGCTTACTGTAATGCGTAATACCCTAACCCAAAACTGCAAGTAAGAACGGATACCACGACCCCTGGGAAATCCGGCTAGTTAGTCGGAACGCAAGTTAGAGTAGTCTCTACGGGGACAGTATTTATGGTCACACTGGAAAAAATTGGAAATTAGCAACGTTTTATCAGTGCATTTACACAATTACCGTGCTTATTTGATTGAGTAATAGTTATATGCACTAACATACTGGCGTCTTAAACAGCACAGTGTCCGCTTATATAAGGTAAGCTCAAGTTTACGTTTAAATGACGCGTCTTAGTTAGCCGAGTGTGTTAGCTTTGCTCTAAGATGAGTTAGCATTAGCTGCTGGGACGTTACACCTACACAGTATTAGATCGCTATCTCGCCCGAACAGAGCAGTCGGTTCTGCAAAAAAAGCCGCTGCTCTTCCAGCACAAGTCACAGATGGGTCTCAGCCCGTCCCACCTCTGCCGCTCATGGGCCGTGGAGGTTACCGCTGACCCTCGGGGGCTGAAAATGCGTTTGTTGTTGTGTAATTAGCTAGCACATTGGTCTGCTGACATAGCCGACAAACAGTAACATTTTTTGTGGATGCAGTAATGCAGCCCAACAATAAGCCGTCTGACGACAGGTGCTTGATGTTAATCTTTTAAAAGAAAAATGCATAACATCTTACAGAGGTGGCTGCAAGCTGTCGCCATCCCGGGCTTAGAAGCCTTTTGGAAAGAGGGGGAGGGGGTTCGGGGTTTTTCTCCCGTGTGAATGAATACTCGTATTAATTTCATCTATGGACCCGGAAGGTAATAAAACAAGAAATACGAAAGCTGAAAACGAAGTATATAAGAACTGAACCTAATTTCTGTCCTTCAGACAGACTGTAAACGCTAAACTTGTGAAGTTCTCCGGTATCAGACATCAGGTCTGCAGCCTTGACTTCACCTAGTGAACACGTTTTTTGTTTTTTTTGTTTCTTTTTTTTATTTTTTGCAGAACTTAATAACAGCTTCATTATCATTGAACATGTACCGCGCTGTCCTCTAATTGTTGACGATCATTGTACGATTGAGTCTTTTAAAAACGTTTAATGTAGTTATGCCTTTTGGATAAAAGACGCACAAAACAAAATCAAACCTTTGTTTTTTATGTCCTGAAACGTCTGGGCTGCAGTTCAAACTGAATGTGTCAACAACGGGATGCCTTTTTTGTGATGCTCTGGGTTTTGTTTTTTTGTTTTTGTTTTTTTTAGTTGATGTTAAGTATAAACCTCTTTTAGAGAAGGGAGACCCTTTGGAAAGCTTTCCTCTCTACCGCTGTGCAGCTAACCACACACAGTCACAGTATAATGAAATTTATAAAAGTATAATGCATAATGAAAGGACACAAGTTTTGGGATGAGGCAAACTTATTGCAGGATTATTTAAAAGAATTCAGATTTCTGTCTTAGATTTTGAAACAGTTGAATGTGTCCTTTTTATGGCCTATTTCTCCTTTGAATAGTGTTTATTGCTCTATCATTGCAAGATTATGAGATGGAGAGAGGAACAAATCCAGGTTAAGTAAAGAGGAACCACAACTCAATGGCAAATAAGTTTTTTTACACTGTTTTAACAATATTTACTGTAAAAACATGTAAAGGTCTCTGTAAAATACATAGCTGCTCTTGGTTTGTAAATATATGTCTCAAAGTGCACAGCACTGTGAAAAAGTACTTTCCATCTTTCTGATTTTGTTTTTTTGCCCCATTCTTCTTTGTAGAATTGTTTTAATTCAGCACAGTGGAGGGTTTTTGATCATAAACAGCCTGTTTAAGGTGATACCAAAGCATATCGGTCTGCTTTAAAATAGTTTTTCACACAGGGCAGGTAGGTTTGGATAGCTTTCTTTCTTTAATAAAAGCATTTTGAATTTACTTTGGTTAATATATATATTTTTTGGATTATCTGAAACATGTATGCAAAAATCAGGAAGGGGATAAATACTTTTTCATGTCACTGTACATTCCACATGTTCTGGTTCCAACAATGCAGGGGATTTCTTTTTTCTTTTTTTGCTAACTTATCACCTTTGTTGTAATGTAAAGATTGGATGTGCCTCATTATTGCAGGGCTCCTGATGAAGGTGTGCAGGTAATACTTTGAGAGCCCCGTAAGACGCCATGTCTGAAGAGGCAATTTCAGAAAGTGACCTGGAGGCCAGCCTTAACAGTGAAGAGGAGTATTTAGAAAATGAGGAAGAGGAAGACAATGAAGACATGGAGGAAGATGAGGATGAAAATGATGGAGATGATGAAGACGACAGTGTTGGTATGTGACAAATTAACTTTGTGCTTTTACCTCTTAATATTCAGATTCATTTCAGGCATCAAATTCAGCAGTTTTGTTCTCTTAAGCCAAAGATCTGTAGCAAATATTAACTAGTATTCAACTTCATTACTGGCTGCTCCCTTGTTAGATCGACCTGCGAGTGCCCAGAGCCGGACAGAAACGGGTCAGGATGACAGGGACTCCACCTCAGCTACCTCCGGAGAGCCTTCTTCCGAGCCTCCATCTCAGCCTGCATCCCGCCCATCCTCCAGGGCCCCTTCCAGACCTGCCTCTCGTTCTCCAACAAGCCCAGAGAACTCGAGCAAGAGTGGGCCGCCTTCCAGCAAAACAAAGAAACAGAAAGCCTCTAAACTGAACAAATCCTCAAAGTCTCTGAAAGGCTCCAAACCTTCAAAGCCATCTAAGCCTGCACACATGAGGAAGAATATCAGGTACAATTATGTTTCTATGATTTCTAGGTATATTTCCTAATAAATCTTTGCTTGTGTGTAACCAGAAAGTTTTCTCTGTGCTTATAGAAAGCTGCTGAAAGAGGATCAGCTAGAGGCTGGAACCAAGGCTGCTCAGCAGGAAGAGATGGAGAGGCGGAAACGTCTGGAGCAGCAGAGGAAGGACTTTCCTACACCAGCTCCAGCTGTCCCTGACTCTCAACTAGGTGACTTTCTAAGACTGAATTGTAAACAGTATTTCAGTTTGGCAGCTTTCATAATACTCAGTTTCTAAGTTTCCCATTCCCTTTCCATCTTTCCAGCAGTGGAGACTGCTTCAATTTTAGGAGAAGTGTCTCACTTAGTCCCTGGTCTCCTGAGCAAGCAGGATGTGATCTGTCTGGACAGCAGTGGTGAAGAAGATGAAAAAGCGGAGCCAACGTTGCCCGGACTTCCCATTAGAGATGGTGAGATTGATGATAGTTCTGTGCAGTTGTAATTTCTTATTTCCAAGTTAATTTCGATGATACTAACCCAATGTTTACTTCACCAATGACTTCACAGATGTAATTGAGCTCAGTTCTGGGGACGAAGACGCCCTGCAGATAAGCAGTGAGTCGGCTGATGAAGATCCTGATGGTGCCCATGGGACAGAGGAGAGCAGTGGAGCACACATCAACGATGATCTGAACCTGCCTGATGTTCAAGGTCGAGTGCTGGTTAATATCAATCACCCTGCAGAGGAGAAAGACATTTTCCTGGCCCCACAGCTGGCCAGGGCTGTCAAACCTCATCAGGTATAGCTGCCATCTCATACAGCTCATATGCTTGCAGAACATAAATCTTTGGTAACATTAAAAAAAAAAAATCATAGTCCAGCTTGTTTTATTGCTTAACCTTTTCTTTTCTTCATCTCTAAGATCGGGGGAATCCGGTTTCTCTATGATAACCTCATTGAGTCTCTGGAGCGCTATAATACCAGCAGTGGCTTTGGCTGCATCCTTGCTCACAGCATGGGGCTGGGCAAAACATTGCAAGTCATTTCCTTTATTGACATCCTGCTGAGGAACACTGAGGCCCACACTGTGCTTGCTATTGTCCCTGTGAGTAATCAGTGTATACGGGGTTTAAAAAAAAAAAAAAAGTAGTTATGTAAGTTGCACATTAATGTTTCCTGAAATAACAGTTATGTTAGGATTAAAGTAACATTCCACATTTTTTGTTTCCTTCATACAAGGTGAACACACTTCAGAACTGGCTAACAGAGTTTAATCTCTGGCTCCCACCTCAAGAAGCCCTCCCCCCTGACACCAACCCCACATTCGTCACTGGCCGCACATTCAAAGTTCACATTCTCAATGATGAGCACAAGTATGTAACTTAGTGATTTGTGTGCACTGTGAAATATTTGAGCTGTTTAATCATGTTGACTATGTGACCTGCAGAACAACGCTGGCCAGGGCCAAGGTTGTGGAGGAGTGGTCTAGAGATGGAGGTGTGTTGCTCATGGGTTATGAAATGTACCGGCTGCTGTCCATGAAGAAGAGCTTTGTGATGGGCAAGAAGAGGAAATCAAAGAAGCCTGCCGGACCAATCATCATTGACCTGGATGAAGAAGACAGACAGCAAGAGCTCATGAAAAGTAAGTACAAGTATAAGGAGCCGTTGGAAACTATACAAACATCTATGTAGATGTTCCTTGTCACTCTAACACTGTTTGAGTCCTTGAATTGGACCTTATGACCATGATCTGTTAATTGTACCCGCGGCTATACAAGGAGTCATATTGTACTACTTAATGTTACTTAGCACAAGTTCTCAGGTATCTGTGACTGTGCACAGCACCCATACAGTGAGTGAACGTGCCTTTCTACCCATGCTTGTTAACATTAGCTGATAACTTAGCACTCCCTCATCTTATCTAAATAAGTCACTTAAAGCTCAGAAAAAACTTATGGCAGCAGCGATAAAGCTAAAGCCGAGACTTCTAAACAAGCCAGTGACATGCTTCCATCTTTTGTATGCAGTTTACACTTTCATCTGTTTAATTTTCATCCTTTTTCTTCAGGTATTGAGAAGGCCATAGCACGGCCCGGCCCAGACGTAGTGATCTGTGATGAGGGCCATCGCATTAAGAACTACCACGCCAGCACATCCCAAGCCCTAAAGAACATCCGGTCCAGACGCAGGGTAGTTCTGACAGGTTACCCCTTGCAGAACAACCTTATCGAATACTGGTGCATGGTGGACTTTGTCAGACCTGACTTTTTAGGCACACGCCAGGAGTTCAGCAACATGTTTGAGCGTCCAATCCTAAATGGTCAGTGTGTGGACAGCACTCCTCAAGATGTTCGCTTGATGCGCTACCGTAGTCACGTGTTGCATAGCCTGTTGGAGGGCTTTGTCCAGCGGTAAGCTTTCAGTCAGGCTCAGAAATTGAACATTGTGAAAACGAAGCATACTAATATGGAAGTTGCTTACCTCACCACGTTCACGGGAGTGCTTTTTTTGTTTGCAGACGAGGTCACGATGTGTTGCGAGACCAGCTTCCCACGAAGGACGAGCATGTGATCCTGGTACGGCTCTCCCCCATTCAGAGGGCACTCTATACAGAGTTTATGAAACGCTTTCGAGAAGCAGGGAACACAGGCTGGCTCGGCCTCAATCCACTCAAAGCTTTCTGTGTTTGCTGCAAGGTAAGACTATGGATTTTTTATTTTATTTTTATTTTTTACTAAAACCCCTGTTTACATTGGGGAGCTTTTTTTTTTTTCTTCTTCTTCATCTTATCTGAGTTGCTAAGTCCTGTGTCGTCGTCGTCATCATCATCATCATCTTCTCCATCTAGATCTGGAATCACCCAGACGTCCTCTATGAAGCCCTGCAGAAAGAGAATCAGGCCAACGAGCAGGACCTGGACCTCGATGACATCACTTCAGCTAGCAACCCTCGCTGCCCTGCACCCGGTGCTGGCCTCAAATCCAAAGTAGCAGACTCAAGCAACAGTAAAGTCAACAGCACTCTGCCACCACTCAATTCCTCTCAGGACAGAGCCAATCAAGTCATCACATATGAATGGGTATGTCACGAACATAGAGCTTGGCATGACATTTTTAGTGTCACTGTTTAACAAACACACAGTTTAAAATATGCCAGCAGCATGCCTAAAGGTTTGTTCTATACTTTAGGCAAAGGACATAATGTCCAACTATCAGACAGGAGTTCTGGAGAACTCTGCCAAGATGGTTCTGCTCTTCCATTTGATTGATGAGAGTGTGAGGAGAAGAGACAAGATTTTGGTCTTTAGGTAAGTCCTCTGCCCTATGCACAGGGCATTAAAGACAAATCCACCAATAAGAAGCTTATAGAAGACACTGACTGCAGTTTGCCTAATTAACCTCATTTTTCTAGGTTTTCTGCGTCTTTTCAGGTTACTTTAACAATTACCCCACATTCTGAACTTTCTTGAAAACAAACCAATTACTGGTCATAGCCATAAAAGTAAGCACACTTACTTTGCTTAGCCCTTACAATCTGTTTTTGCTGTATTTCCATTAGCCAAAGCTTGTCCACCTTGACGGTCATTGAAGACTTCTTATCAAAGAGACCCATGCCGCAGGGCATTGCCTCCACTGATGGCCAGAGCCAGAACTGGGTTCGCAACCTCAATTACTACAGTGAGTCATCCAATCTGTGCCCTCTGCAGAAAATGCGCTCTTCAACACTGAAACCTCAAAGTTGTGATTGCCTTTATTGATTTGGTGTCCCTGGCTGCAGTTTCTATAGTATTGGATTCCTCCACTCATTATATTCTTTTGTGGAGAAGACAATGTATTCTATAGGAATTTGATGAAAATGTTCCTAAACTCAGTATCTCTTCTTCACTTCACAAGTTAAAGTGTGTTCAGGTGTTTCACTGTAAAGAGATGCTATACCCCTGCTTTGTGTGTCTGCAGGACTGGATGGAAGTACATCTGCCTCAGAAAGGGAGCGGCTTATTAATCAGTTTAATGATCCAGAAAACAGCTCAACACGGGTCTTCCTGCTTTCTACCAGGTATAAATCTCTGCATTCGCTTCATTTTTTTCTCTCTCACCTTTTCTCATTAATTATTTATTTAACATTTATTTGTTATTCTTTTTTTGTGTATTTCAGAGCGGGCTGTTTGGGGGTAAATTTGATTGGCGCAAATCGCGTCGTCGTGTTTGATGCATCGTGGAACCCCTGTCACGATGCCCAGGCTGTGTGTAGGGTTTACCGATATGGTCAGAGAAAGCCCTGCCACATTTACCGCCTCGTCTGTGACTTTACCTTGGAGAAAAAGATCTACGACAGACAAGTCTCCAAACAGGGCATGTCGGGTAAGGGATTTCTTAATCGGAACAAGAGCTGTTAATCGTTACAGTGGACAGGTACTTCACTTGAGCCCTTATAAAAGCTCTGGTCTTGCCCCAGTTACACAGACCTAGAGACCAAGTAGCAACCATATACTGAAATGTGTGTTCCCTGACTGGTTGGAGTGTGCTTGTTGGTACTTGGTGTGAAATTGATCCCCAAAGCCAGAGTTACACAGGCCTAGAGACTGAGCAGTGATCTAGTGATAGCAACGGGTTACTGGCAGTTGCTACCAAGGCACTGGTTGCAACAAGGTGTATGGTGCTGCACCAAACATTTTCTTGCCATTGCTTTGCTTTGTTGCTTTGTTACTAACATCGACTGGTATTTCTCAAATGCTGAAACTTTGTTTCTGTGCCTTTAAAGACCGTGTGGTTGATGACCTGAACCCAGTGCTTAACTTTACTCGTAAGGAGGTGGAGTCGCTGCTGCACTTCGTTGAGGAGGAGCCTGAAGCTGAGAAAATCCTTCTAGAATCCCTGGCAGTATATGAGCCAGTGATATCTCAAGCTTGTCAGCTTTATCCACGTCTCATCTCCAAGGTACTGTTGCAATAAAGTTGTTACTTATATTCCACAGACTCAAAAGCAGCACCTATTTCAAAGTACAGTAGGAGGTGTAGTTAGTGGAATGTTGTGCTATGATATATTAAAAGAAAACTGTCAAATTTTCAGATTTTGCTATTGCTTAACTCATTCACTGCCAGCCATTTTCAAATCAGGTAACTCCCCACTGCCAGGGTTTTTGAGCATTTTTACTCATTTTTGAAGAGCCACAGAAAACTGTGTGTTATGATCATATAAACGCTGAACCTACCAAAATGAAGAACAGACTCTCTTCTTACATCCAAAAAAAAAGCTTGTTTCTACCATTTTCCATTCTTTAGTAATCAGCTGTAGAAGAGAGGTGGGTTCCACCAAAAATGCCTGTTTTGACCAAAAAAAGGGAGAAAACGAGCTTTTTGTGAAAAATACATTTCAAGCAGAAAAGTGCCTTTGACACTAATATTTCTTGCTTTGTGACACCTCTAACATATAAAATAGTTTTTCACTTCTATAAAACAGAAATAACACTGAGAAAGTTTATGTTGTATCAAAACAATTTATTTACAAATATATGAAAAAATAAAATTCACTGACAAGCTGCCTGAGGTTGTATTCTGGCCCCTCCCATTGAAAAACGTAATTGACGTCTATAGACGTCAATGGCAGTCAACGTAAGTTTTTCAATTGACGTCTATAGACGTCAATGGCAGTGAATGAGTTAAGTAAGAATATTAAAAAAAAAAGAAAAGGGGGGGGGGGGGGGGGGAAAGCACCTCCTATTTCAAAGTACGGTAGGAGGTGTAGTTAGTGGAATGTTGTGCTATGATATATTAAAGGATAACTGTCAAATTTTCAGATTTTGCTATTGCTTAAGTAAGAATATTAAAAAAAAAAAGAAAAAAGAAAAGGGGGGGTAAAAGCAGTGGTTCTTTTTCTTATAAGCTGACTGTAAGTCCAATAAAAGCTCCCAACAAGAATTAGTTGCCAGCCAGCTCTCCTGCTGAGTTACAGCTGAACCACTGAAGAGCAAAGTCTTAACTGTGCGGTGAATGAGTAAGCAAAAGAAAAATCCATCCATCCATTCATTTTCTTAACTTCTTTACCAGTTCAGTGTCATATGGGGTCTGAAACCCTATCCCAGCTGTCATAGGACGAGAGACAAGGTACACCCAGTTTATCGCTGGGCAAATACAAGTTGGGATAGACAACCATTCATGATCACATTCACACTTATGGCCAATTTAGATCACTAGTTGACCTAATAACTCCTGATACTGTGTAAGGAGGCCATTTTTAAAAAAACATGGTACTCAGAGAGTCCTGATTGACTGCCGAGCGTGTGTGGCATGTGAGAGAGCTGCCTCTTCATGAAATGCGGCATCGCTGATATTTGATTCAGTTTCAATTAATTTCAACAGCTACCTTTCCACCACGAGTCTCTGCTGGTGGACCGGAAAGAGTCGAAATTGACCAAAGCAGAGAAGAGAGCTGCTAAGAAGAGCTACGAGGATGAGAAACGAGCCTCTGTACCTTATTCCCGTCCATCATATGCCCCCTATTACCCAACCAGTGATTATCCGCTCACAAACATACCAGCATTTACCCAGCGTGGATGGTGAGTGCAAGTCTACAGTGTTTTGTTTTGCATTCATTGAATGTTAGTTTTTGATTTTCTTTTGAAGTCATTACTACACTAAGTATCTTGCATAATATAATTTAAAAAATCACTCCAGGTTCGGCAAAGTCTGAAAAAAATGGTAGCTTTGATTGCCTCTTTTTTTTTTTTAAATTCTACCTGCGTTTCTCATCTCTTTCTAATGAATTTCCAAACTACAACCAGAGAGAGAGAGAGTGTGTGTGTGTGTGTGTGTGTGTGTGTGTGTGTGTGTGTGTGTATTCGTGTGTTCATGTTCAAGTTCATCTAATAAGTTCAGCCTTCATATTTGCAGGCGTCCCATGACACGGCCAGATGACAAGCCCGTGGCAAGTGTCAGGCCAATTCAGTCAACACCAATACCCATGATGCCTCGCCAGGTCGGCATGGGCATGGTTGGCTCTTCCGGCAGTCTCCCTGTCAACTTTCTCCAGAAAGCCGGTGTTTACGTGCAGAGGATTGTCACCACAACAGGTTATTATGATGTTTTTAATGTTTAAATCACAATAAATAAATAAATGATCAGATATTACATCCGCCATTTGTCTGGATTCACAGATATAGTGATCCCAGGAGCCAACAGCTCAACAGATGTTCAAGCTCGAATCAGCGCAGGAGAGAGCATCCATGTTATCAGAGGATCTAAAGGTTGGTTCAGTGCTGTGTTAAGAACTCTGTGCATACAAACACTCATTTAAACGTCTCTCTTCACTTACTCTTTTCTGCAAAGCAGGTACCTACATCAGAACAAACGATGGACGAATATTTGCCATTCGATCTGGAAAGATCAGTCGACCTGTAGCCGGGGGTTCTGCTGCTTCAAGAGGTAGGGGTTTTCCTCTTCATTCAGATGTTTTGTCTCATTCATAAGACAAGTATTTCTTATCTGATTAATCAGTGGAATAATCAGTAGAACACTTGATTTCTAAAATAATCGATAGCTGCAGTCTTACACTTAATCAAATTTAGATATTTCTCTTCCGGTCTGTAATGCTGTTTATCCATCCAAGTTGGGTACATCAGACACAAGGCCCAGGGAACAAGGCCAGAATTGACCTGGCAGGGACTCCAGTCTGGCCCACCTGATGTGATTGGAGCATTTAAAGGAGGGCATAAATATTGGACTTTTAACAGTATTGTTATATAGCATTTCCTACGGATAAAGACCTCCCACATGGCTATTCATGGCCTCCTGAGAACCGAGGAAATGACTAACTTTCAGTTGGCTGGTTCTCAGAAGGATAGTACACCAAAGTAATTGAATAATAAATAAATAAATAATTTTAGATGACAGTGAAAAACTGGAACTTTTCTATCTACAATAGAAAATGTAGTTTTGTTTTGCTTAGTTTTTTTTGTTTTTTTACAAAGTGTAGTTAATGTGCAGTTAAACTTCCTTAGTCTGATGGAAAAGGGAGTTTCTTTGGTCTTGCCGACTTAATATCAAAGTGGGTTGTATGTGGCCCTCGATGTAAAACAAGTTTGACATCCCTGATCCAAGTCATTTAGGTAAGACGGAGAGTATGTAGGACCTACTTTCTTTTTGGATGTATGTCTTTGATTCTTTGAGGACCACATTTCATCTTGTTCCATTATATTTAAGAGAAGTTGGACAAACTGGGGAACTGTAGAAAAAAAGGTGAATTTGATTTGAGGGTGAACTGTCCCATTAATCAGTGATCACATTTGTGCAATGCACTACATTAAGTTTTTTAACAAGATTTTCAACTTATAACTTTGTCATTTTCTTTTCAGGATTGACCTTTCAAAATTAAATTCCCCAAAGACGGGAACCCTGTATAAGACCCCTGACATGTCTGCATTTCTGTCTTCTCTACAGACTCCCAGGGTTCGGGGATCCGACCAGTCAGTAATGGCTGTTCTTCCCCTGTGGATCAAAACCAACGTTCCCCCAACGACGAGCAGCGACCCTCTTCTCCCTTAGGCACGGAGATCCTCAGAGAGCTCAGCCATTACACCTCATCCACAGGCGACGCTGCTGCTGCTGCTGGAGCAGGGAACGATTTGGCGTCGCCGTCAGACATGTCATCTGTGCCGTCGGGAGATGGAAATGCTTCACAAAACTTTCAGGCCCGCGATCTCAGTAGGCTCGGTGACGACCTTCTGAGTTCATCTTTAGAGATGCGAGGCACCAAACGCAAGAGTACTGAAAGTCAGGGAAACGCACAAATGGGAGACAAATGTACTTCTGCTGCAGCTCATTTCCCTGCGCTTTCAGGTGGGCTCAGTTTTCCTCCAGTGGGTCTGAACTCATCCCTACTTGGGAACCTTGGTCACATGAGTCACCCACTTCTAATGGCTGGTAGTGGTGGATCATCATTCCTACAAACACCAGGACAAACACTGGCTGACCTACAGACCATATTTCCCTCTGCAGGCACAGACCTACTGAGACAACCTGCCACAGGGAACGGGCACCTTCCCACCCCCTCCTCTTCCTCTCTGTCCACTATTTTCTCCTCTGCCTCTACGACCATTCCTATGTCATCTACATCCTCAGCAACAACTTCTTCCTCCCTACCATCTGGTTCTCTGCCTCGGTACTTGATGAACCCCAACATGGCTGGCCTGCTTTCACCAAGGTTCCCCCTCACCTTCAGTCAGCCATTGCTCTCTGAGCCGAGGTTGTTCTCCACGCCTCTTCTCTCAGGGTCAGGGGGGTTTTCTGCACCCAACTCCAGCTCGGCTACATCCAGCTTCCTGTCCCACTTCAACAATCCCACTTCCAGCCTGTTGGGGGCAGCTCTGACCCAACCAGACAGACATCAAAGTACAGAGAACGGCGGTGACAGTTCAGATGATGATGTTATTGAGGTGACAGGACAGTAAGTCAGGAGTCTCAGAAAGTGCTGGCAAGGCAGTTACACACATACACACCTGTTTAACCTAAAGTGCATTAGGAATGGGAATATTTAAATCTTTTATGCAACTAAATCAACGAAATTCTGTTGTACCCCCCAAAGTTGCGTGCTATTTTCTGAATTTGCTCTCAGAATGCAAATGAAGAGAAAAAAGTGCAACTTGATTAGATTGAAATGCATAAATAATAAAACGTCTCAGGAAGGATTTATGTTAATCCTGAACCTCTTAAATAGAACGAAGTTACCTGCTTTGACTTTATTTGGCAGTGTTTCACTTATGACCGAGCAAACAGTGGAACTGAATTCCCATTTCTAATGATGTCATTAAATGTCACACATCAGGACGCACACAAACAGCTCATACCTTATTGACTTTCCAGAGTCAAGAGTTACAAAATCCTCATGCTGACTGTCCCAAGTTGTTGAGCTGGAGCAGCAGAGCAGTGGGAACAGACCTTTGTCATACAGGGACCAGCCGAATCTTTCAGGGAGGCAAAACAGCCTCTTTGTGCTACGTTTTAAAGCAAGGCTATGCCTGCAGTTTTCTTTCCTCTGACTTCAAATGAAAGTGATTTGAAACTTTTTTTTTTTCATGGCCAGTTTCTTATTAAAAAGTGTAACAAAACTGGAACGCTACATGCCACAATAATGAGTAACACACAGTAGCTAATGGGTGGAGGGGATTGTGAAAATCCCCAATATATTGAGAGATGATTCTTCAAGGCTCACCTTTAACAACAGGAATTTTAGGCTTTCAAGTATATTTTAGTCTTTAGCAGTTTGATAGACATTGTAGCTCCCCTGTTAAAGGATATGTGTGATACTATAATTGAACATGTTGATACTTTGTAAATAAACAGTCATTATCATTGTTTATATTGGAAGTCAATACTGTGCAGTGTGTAGATTTTGGTCGTAAGGAAATGGTTTATTAATACGGTGACAGTCATCATGATAAACCCACCCTGAGGATGCTGGGGAAGCAAATTTCTGTTTAACTTTGTATTTTTTTTTCCCTTAAAATTAAAGTGAATGTACTATCATGCTAGCCTTTGATAACACAGGGGCAGGGACATGGATTTGGACTGTGTTCTTTCATTTTTAGCCTTAAATAGACACAAAGGGGTCTTCAGTCTTAGCATTTATCTTATTTTTTACAAATCCGTCCTACTGACATTTAGACCCTCGGCGCAAAACTCAAAATACACATTTAAGGTAGATTTTGACTGGAAGCCAAAAGGAGCTCAAACCAAGGTTTAATGTTGCTAGCTTATTCGCAGAAGCCTGTCATTTCTCCTCCATTGCAGTTCTTACTGAAGTGTCCCCACCATTTAATTCACGACTACTCAGTGAGCTTACACAACATGTAATCTCAGCTGCAGTAACTGTATTAGGGTTTTTCTTTCTGAGAACAAACGTTACCTGAGCTATAGAAACCATTGCATTCATGCAGCCTGAGAGCATCAAAATGTCGCTAACGTAGCCACCAACCATCAAACTAGATGTAACTACCCTTTCGGTACAACCGCCTGTGACTGTGGCAGAACCGGGTCAGGTGATATGGTGGCCTTACAAAACTGACAGTGCCATAATGTGGTAGCTTTTCACCTCAGTGCAGTGCAGTGTAAGTAGCTTCTGTCAGTAGTGTCAGTCAGTGTAGATATGCAGTGCTTTAGGGAGTTTGGGTCTTCACTGTTCTCCGTAGCCTTGTGTGTCTGTGTTATCATGTCACCTTGAGCTAATTAGTTTTAGGAAAGTCGCTTTCCTATGTTGGTAAACTAGGCTAGATACAGTGCTTATTAGCCTTTAGAGACACTGGATAACCTGAGACAACAGTTGAGTTACGTTATTCGTATGCGGTTTTTTTCTGGGGATCTTCTCTCTCCCCTGTTGAGTGTTCTTTATTTGCTGCAGGCTTCCTCTGTCAGCTTGGATACTTTTTTTTTCCTCCCCCTCCAGTTTTTCTTGAACACATCTTGGGAACTTGTGATTTGGTTTGTTTCCAATTTAAGGTAAAGCTAGCACTTTGTAAAAGGACCATATCCGCTTGTGAGCTGTACAAGGTACAAAATAATGACCCCGTGTCTTTGTTACGTCTTCTCAATCAGTTGGAAATGCTTTACATCTTTTGTTCTTTGGAATATTTCATTCATTTGCAAAAAAAAAAAAAATCTTTGGTGTTCACCTGGCACTCGTGTCCCTCATTACACTCTAAATATCGGAAATGTATTTATTTATGATGGAAAATGTTGTTTTTGTAATTACATTTTTTACCTCTTTTTTTTCTCGATTTGTCCCATTAATGGCTGATCCAGTCAGATTTTCATACATGCAGCCTAAACCGAAGCAAAATATGACTGTGTTATCAATGTTATTTTAACAATAAAACACTCTTCTATCGCAGTGTCAATCATACACAAATACATTTATTTTAAAAGCCATGATGTATCCAAATGTGACAGTACAAACAATCAAATGACAGGATCATCAGTAACCTGAGAAGAGGTCAACGTTATGTCAGGTCAATATACAGTATATTATGGGCTTTTAATAATATTAAAATATTAGGTATTTGCTTATCTATAAATGAATGAAAACTTTAAAATTTTAAAAGACGGGGAAACACCCTTCAACTATATTGAGAGTGCGGATTTTGCAGAGGGCACCCTGCACCTTCCATGTTTGGAACACCACAAACACCAGTTGATCCAAAGAGAGCATAAACAAGTAAATAAATGGTGTGTGTATATATTCATACATGTATATACACACATATCATTCTTTAAAATCCCTTATTGAATAAGTACTAGCTCCAACATTCCACCCTTTGCAAGCTTGAGATCTATGTTTGTTGGTTTAAAACTGCAACATTTTCTACTTAACACAAAAACTTTGATCGTTAAGTTAAAGCTAACATGAAGCAGCAGAAACTAAACAAACAAGCCAGACAGCAGCTTTGGTAGCATCTACCCCAAAATTAGAGGCCAACTGGTGTCAGGTTTTTTTAAAGAACAATACAAATGCTGATAGTTGATATAAAAATCTAATATCCAATAAATGTGCCAATATTTCATTTTCTTTCAACATTTAACGTTGATGTGTAGTTATTTATTTACTCGCTTACACTCTTCTCGACACTCAAAATATAAAGGCTGCTTCCTCTGTCTCATCTTTAATTCTCATTTACTGGCTATTACAAATGCTGATAGCATTAAGATCAGCAAATAGCTGATATTTGTTGATAACCCAAAATCCAACAAAGACTACATAAGACATGACCTCAGTGTCTACAATTGCAGCTCTTGTTCCATGCGTATTGAAAAAGGATTTCATAAATCACACATAGTGCCTTTTCTTCTTCAAAAACAAACAAACAAACAAAACATCAGGGAGGCTCATGGCAGCAAAAACCAGCACCTTTTGCCCTCCATGTAAATCAGTTTAAAAACAAACAAACATCCAACTCAAATAAGTTTAATCTGTGAGGCTAGCTCATCTTAAGTTCTTTTACATCCTCATCAGGACTGGAACCGTTTTTTAGCCATGTAAGATCTGGAGACTTGGTTCATTATGACCAAGGCACTGAGCACCAGGCAGAGTGCTGACAGGTACCAGATGTATTCTCTGACAGCTCCAGCGAACCACACAGAGCAGAGGCCCAGGAGCATGCTGGCACTGCCAAGCAGGTAGGTGATGAGTCCAGACGCCGCGTGGTAGCGCTTGAGTTTGGCGAGGGACCAGCCTTTGGCTAGAGAAGGATAACTGAGAGGCATCGCTGCCAAGGACTGCGCAATGACCACACACACTGTCAGCAGGCCCAACAGACCGTGCCACGAGGTGAAGTGGGGTTTACCACTCAGGTGTTTGTTATAAAAGATGGCAGCAAAGCCCAGGACTGCACAAGAAGCACAGAGGCCCTGCAGGAGCCGGTGAACACCACCTTTGGTTTTGTGTGAAAAACTTTTGATAGGAGAGCCCTCAGGTGAGAAGAGGAGTATAGCTTCTGTCATGAAGAAGGAAAACTGGAGGGAAAGGACATTACCTGAGTCGTTGGCAAATTTGATCAATTAAAGAATCTAAGAACATTTTAACTGTTTAAACTTACAGCTAGGGTCATCAAGAAAGGATGCCAAGAAAACCAACCTAAAACAAAACAGGAAATCAAATTAAATGCGATGCAATGACGGGCACTGCTGTAGAAATGTGTGATTACTTAAGGCACTCACTTGTACCGGGTCGAGAGAGAACTGAGATGAAGCCAGCGAAGCCAAAGCAGATGAGGTGGGTCAACACAACAGACGCTGTTCTGGTAAAGCCATAAAGCCGAGGCTCTGATTCAGGCTCTTTCTTGTGAACCATGTCTTTAAAATTCACTCAATCGCCACAATGTGACCGACGTGAACTCGCCGTTAGTTGAATCAATGAGAAGCGGAAGTGACGATGGGCCAAAAGTCCTTGCGTTGTCTTCTTTTGCTGCTCCACTGTTTTATTTAACAACCCGGCACAAACAAAAGCCTACATTAGTAATTTATTAACATGTCCCTTGTCGTGACGTCAACACACGTCAAGCGTTGGTGTTTTCCGCCGGCGACGATAAGACTTCCGGCTAGGGTTTTCAAAACAAAGTACGTTGGAGCACTTCCACACAAACGTTCATCCGGAGACTCTGTAACATGTCAGCTGATTTACCTGAATCTGAAATCCCCACATTGTCAAATAATACAATAAAGATTTTCGTTATTAACATCTGGTCCGATTGTGTCAAATTTGACACGGTTCTTCTACTACTATTATTTCTTCTTCTGCTTCTTCTTTTTCTTTTATTTTAGCTGCTCCCTTTATGGGTCAGAGTCAGATTTATTGTCACATCAGAGATTAGCAAAAGTAAAAAGTGGGTGAAAAACTTTTTGTTTCAGAACAGATCAGCAGAAACACAGTGAGACACCACATTTTATATATGCTCAAATGCATTAGTAAAAGTGCATATGTCTGACATCAAAATAGCAATAAAAATAAAAGTAAATTAACAGGTCGTAATTTATTCAGCAACCTGACAACAGTCGGAAAATAGCTCTTTTGCATCCTGGTCGTGTGCCTGAGGATGCATTTATAGTGTTTCCACATGATGATGATCCACTGTTGTTGACTTTTCCTTCTCGCAGCTTCACATCAAGCACATGCCCAAACCAGCGCAGCCTTGCTTCACTAACTCAACCTGAGCTGGTCTCACCCATTTTGTAAGGGTCCCCTTTCATTCTTGCTGCCTGTCCATCTGTCACAGATCATCCCTGATACTCAACTTCATTATCTCTCTTATGCATTATTGTTTTAGAGGGTTGACCCCAGGTATTCACACTCATCCACTTTCACTGCCTCTGCTCTTTGCAGATGTTACACCTGCTTCCCTCTCTGTCACACACATGCATTCTGTCTCAAAATTCACACGCAGCGCATTCCCCCTAAATATTGACTGAATTAGCCTCTCAAACATGTATGTTACACAGTCCTGCACATAAACACATTTATCCTTATCCTGAATTAAATCATGTAAGTAAATAAGGTTATAACATACCAGATGGAGCATTAACCTTGGGTTCTGTAAATGATCTATTGATATAGGAGCATCTCCACAAGAGTTTTCATAACAATCGTTTCCTTGGCTTGTCTGATCTGAAAAATACAGACATAATATTTTTAGTCCACCAGCCCAAGATCTGAGCTTTGTCTGATTAACCTGTAGTAGTCTGTGCAAAGACTCAGAAATAACTCAAATCCAAATAAAACGGCAATCTTGTTACATGGTAAAGCTTTTATTCTGAAACTGAAATTCCCACAGTTCCTTTCATTTTATTCTGACCAGCTTAACCGCCGGCTTCAGTTGCTAGCTGACGTGGACAGAGCATTGTAGTACAACCTCTCCTCAAAAGTGCTTGAATACTTGCACGCGATTGCTGCCAGGCCCTTTAACACGTGGTCAAGGTCCTTGAAAAGGTGTATTTATCTCTAACAAAGTGGTTTTGTAGTTGTCGGTTATTGAGAAAATTCTGCAAAATAAATTTCGGTGCCATTAGATGCATCCCTCATGCTATTTATTGCACAGTGGATAAGAAGTGTCATCTAAAGTACCTAAAGCATTTCCTCAGTTTATGTTATATGTCAGACTAATGGCACCAGTTCCACACCCAGCACTTACTGGTCAGCTGCCTATTAGTTGTTGTTCTTCAGTTACGCTCTAATAAGCTTGTGACTCTGCATGGCTTCCACACTTGCAGAGTCACAAAGAGCACAGAAAACAACAACATTGTCAGTCAGAGTATCTGTCTCCTCTCTCCGTCCTATACAATGCACACCACACAGGGTACTGCATGTCTTCACTGTTGCAGGCTTTAAAAATGAAGCTTCTTAAAAGGTAAGCATGAGCAGTAAAGTTGCTTTTGCTTTTAGATACTCACGTTGTTGGTTCTTTAAAGGAGCAAGTAGACCTGGCAGGAATTTAAAGGGTATGATAACAGAATTATTTCCATGGTTAAGAAAGACAATTCACAACATCAAATCAAGTCAAGAACACTGTAGACATGTCATTGTCAAAGTCTATAATCAAGACACACTTTCATGAATGGAAATACACAAGGCTTACAACAAAAAACAATGGTTACACTCAGAAACAGGAAGTTTAGATTATACTGTGTTGGAGAACATCGAAAAGAGGCTGCACAGTTTTGGAAATAAATCTTTGGACAGATGAAACCAAGATTAACTTGTGTCGGATTGATGGGAAGAGAAAAGTGTGGAGGATGAGAGAAACGGCTCATACTACGTCATCTATCAGACATGGAGACAATATTATGACATGAGCATGTACGGCTGCCAGTGGACCCAGGTCAGCAGTGTTTCTTGAAGATACGACTACTTATAGAACTAGTAGGATGAACTTTGAAGTTCACAGGGCTATACTCTCTGCCCAAATTCAACCAAATGCTGCAAAACTGATCAGACTATACTTCACAGTACAAATGGATAATAGCTCAAAGCATACTGAAAAAGCAACCCAAACGTTTCTGGGTGCAAAGAAATTAAATATTCTTCAATGGTCAAGTCAGTCACCTGACCTTAGTTCAATAGAGCATGTTTTCAGTTAACTGAAGAGAAAAGTAAATGAAAGAGACTGGAAAAAAGCAAAAGACCCATTCTTTTTCTTCTTCTTTTTTTTTTTTTGCCTGTCCCGTTTGGATCTTTAGCCAATAGAATTGTTGTCTGAAGGCCAAAAAAGATGCCTAGCGAATTTACTTTACCAAGGAGGGAAGAAAGAAAGAAAGAAAAACACCTGGATCACCTGTTGAGAGAAGAAAAAAACAAAAAAACAAACAAACAAAAAAGACCAACATAATAAATATAACACTATCACAATAAACTAGCTAACAGTAGATACTAAATATTAAATGTTATTGTGCAGCACGCAAGATCAACAGCGCACAATGTGCTTTGAGGTAGCAGCCAAGAAAGGTGTAGTTTGTGTCTGTGAACACCCGTGTGTATACCTGTGTGCATACCTGTGTGCATCAGCACGCTTGTATTCAAAAGGTTTCTCCATGTAACGATCTGCTAGGGAGTGTGGGGGGCCATAGCCCCGTCCCCCAGGGCATGAAGCAGGTATGGAGGAGATCCAGGCCCCAGACATCCAGAGGGCCCAGAGTACGAAGACCCAAGGAGGACCACTAAAGGGGCAACCGTGCCACCCTCCTGGGAAGAGCTGAGGAGAGCCCCAGATGAGGGGTCACCCAGCAGCCACGGAGCCGAGGCCAGAGGGGGTTGCAGCGACGTGGCTCTTTTTTTGCAGAGCCCAAAAGACCCATTCTAGTGACAGATTTCCATGACTACGTTGTACATGTACAATAACAATAAAGGGCTATTCTATTCTTCTATTCTATTTCTTCATTAAGCCATACATTCCCTTCCTTTTTTATCTGTTCTGATGTTCCAGAGCTGTGGACCTTTAACTGTGAAAACGCTGTTTTCTGTTTGGCTGGTTTTTAGTCGTTACTAACTGTAGAGAAATTATCTCATGCCCTCTTGTAGCTTCAGATGTGCCTTACTCCCACTTGTGAGAAACAGAGAGTGAGCGTGTGGGACATGAATAAATCATGTTATGGTATTCTAACATGCATTTCTGGCCTGGGAGAATCTGCCATATTGGAGCCTGGAAGGTTTTTTTTTTCTCTCTGACTGATTTGCCAGTTCAAGTGTCCCCAAATCAAAAATGAATCATTCTGTTCATTTCAAACAAGTATCCGTTTAAGCATATCTACTGTTTTATTATGGACTAAAATATTATCATTAAGAATTAATTTTGTTATTCGGAATTAAACAGTTAAATTATTATTATTTTTTTAAATGATCGCTACTCTTTCTGATACAGCAACGTTTATTAAATACTGGGCTTTGTTGTCAAAGGAATTTCCCAAATGAAATGCGTCATTCAGCAACAACACAGAGATGAAAAAATAATAATAAATTTATTTAGTAACCGTTTATATTTAATTTACGATCTTTTTTTTATTTGTTTTAACATCCTGCCAAAGCTATCATCAGTATCATCAAGAACAGCTCCCACTTACAACTCCATCTAACAGTCGAGTGTCTGATGAGAACAGAGGGGATTCCTCTTAGTGTAGCTTAATACTCATATGGGATTATACGGTAATCCCACACCCACAATGTGCATGCGCAAACAGAAGTGCGTGCGTCGGACGAGGGACGGGTCGCTGTTAATTCAACGAGAAGCTGCGAACGCTCTTCAGATTCCCTGTAGAATGAGTGTGGGTGATAAAGTAAGCGAGGTAAGGTCATCTTCAACACTTTGTCTTTCAAAAAATACGGATTTTTGCTCGGGTGTGACTGTCAACTTGAGTTTGTCGTCCCGTCTCAGACTGCGGGATTAACTCCGTTACACGCAGAGCTGCATTAAGCAAATCAGATGACCAATGAAACAATAAGATGTCGTGAAGACTTAAGCATACATGAGTTCGACTGGTAAACAAACCGATAAGACCCCCCATAATAAATAAATTGCATGGATACTTATGGACGGTTACAATGGGCTCTTGTTGCCCTGTGTGAATAATTGCACCGTGTGGTGACCCACTTGGCAGACAGACTCCCGGGTATTCATATTCACGGCACAAAGCAGCTCCACAAGGACACTAATTTAAAGAGATCCAGATGAACCTGTGAGCATGTACACGTATTCTTCCTAGTGGTATTTGACTTTATTATCATCATTATTATTATTATTATCAGTTTCTGCAGCTCAGAGATCAACACTGGCAAGCAGTGTGCACATGCTGTCTGTCTCAGCTGAATGATGTATTCAGGTTCTTCAAAGTAAACTGACAATTATCAACAAAAAGTATGAGCCATGTGGTTGTTACTGAAGTTGCCAGTTGTTTCTGACATAGCTCTGTGCTTTCTGCATGCAACAATTGCTATTTTTCCACTTTTAGTGTCAATGTTTTGTCTTAAATATGCAGTTTGGCCTCACAGTCCTACTGTCAAACAACACGAGTTGTCCCAGGATTGTACAGGATCATACTTGTCGTCTTGTCCCACATTTTAATATAATCTTATCCTGGCATCAGATAACAAAGACTAATCTTTTGGTTTATTTTTTTTATTCGTAAAACCCATACAGTGCACATGCTGAACGCATGTTTATGTTAAACGTATCCATTAACATTTTTGTTTTACCTGTCTTGCAGCTCCTGGGGACTTAGAGGCCATTATCACAGTGGACTCAATCAAATCTTGACCCAGTGCCTTTTTTTTTTGCCTCACACGCTATAAATTTGCAAAGCATGCAAAGGTGCATCTATTTTCATCTTGAAAGGCAACATGCACCCACAATAGCTCATGGACAGCAAGTGCTTGGCTGACATATTGGCATCTGCGTCTCTGCATCGAGGTCAGGATGTCTAAATGTGAGCTGATAGAGCTGCAGGATCTCAGTGTAAATGATCCCATCGAGCTGGCCGCTCCAGCTGTCCACGTAGCCCCGTCGACTGCAAACCTGGGTCATCCCAGCCACTACTGTGTCGTCCGTCTGGTTGGAGATAACGTCAGCATTGAGGCCTCTGGTCATCACACAGGAGAGACTGGTGTGGGTCATGATTTCCAGCCATACAGTCATGCACATCTCACCTGGTGTGACCTGTGTGGTGAATTCATCTGGGGGCTTTATAAGCAGAGTTTACGCTGCACCAGTAAGTACTTCCACAAAAGATTTGTTTACAGGATAATCCTGGTTATAATCTCTATTTCTCTCACCGTCAACAGTTCCCATGAAACAAACAAAACAAACAAGTAAATCCTGATAATGCAGATCTTCTTCTTTCACATCACAGACCTCCATCATCCCCTAAACACAATTCTAGCTGACAGCCTGACTATAAAATCAGTCAGTCCCTCCAAGCGTCCACATCCAAAGCACAAAACATTTTCCGACAAATGCACTGCTGATTCCTAGTAGAGTAAAGTTTGCTGAAAACTGTAGTCTTTTGAAGTTTCTTGCTATACACTCAGATGAAAACATCACACAGTTGCTGCAGATTTGTCCATGATCCAAAGCTTCTATTGCTCCACTTTCCAAAAGTGCAAAGGTTAGGTTGAGATAGATAGATAGATAGATAGATAGATAGATAGATAGATAGATAGATAGATAGATAGATAGATAGATAGATAGATAGATAGATAGATAGATAGATAGATAGATAGATAGATAGATAGATAGATATTTTATTGATCCCACAGGGGAAACTGTTGTGTTACAGCAGTAGGAAAAAGAATAAAAATAATCAAGTCTACAATAAAACACAAATAAACAACAAAATTAAAGTAAAAAAAAAAACCCACCACAGGTGTCTAGTAAAGGGTTTATACTATGAGATGTATTTATACAGCACTGATAAAAACAAAACAAAACAAAGAAAAGTAAAAAATGAAGTTATTCTTACTTTGACTGTGTTTTAAATGACATTGTGTGAGAGTATAGTGCAAATTGCAATTAATAAATAATATTTACACTATGAATCTAAGAAAAAGAAAAACAACTGCAGAATGAAGAGTTATAATACACCTTTATAGAGAACATTGGGAATGGTCTCCTGACGCCTTCTTCATGCCATCAGAGTTGATTTAGTCTGAGGTAGAAGTGCCTCTGCTGCCTCTGAGGTGTGGAGTGGAGCAGGTGAGATGTTCTGTCCATGATGGAGAGCAGTTTGTTCAGTGACCTCCTGTCCTCCACTGACTCAAAAGAAAAAAATCTAATTCTGAAAATCCCAGTAGATCAGCGATGCCTGAAAGATTCAAACCAGCCCATCTGGCACCCACAACCACACCTTCAAGGTCACTTAAATCACCTTTCTCGTGATTGGCTGATTAGATATTTTTGTGAACGAGTGGTTGATAATTTTATATAATAAACTGGCCAGTCACTGTATATAAAAGTTATATATTAGATATTTGTTTTTAAAGATTCAAATCTTCCTAATGAACAAGTAAACTTCCCATCGCCCCATCTGCCGGGGAGATTAGAAGTAGAGAGTCGAGCAACAGAATCACAAATTCACTTTGTTCTTTTGTGAAAGTATTTGAACATTGGAAATAGAAACAGCGTTATTCTTTGATTAATTATGTAGTATCCAAATTCAAATTCAAATTTTATTTGTCACGTACACAGTCATACACAGTACGATATGTAGTGAAATGCTTGGACAACTGCTCATGACCTAAAGAAAACAAAAAAGGAAAAGGCTATGAATAAGAAAGGAAATAAATATGAAAAATTAAAAAGGGTAAATTTAACTAGGAAGGAATAAAATATAAATTAAGGTTAAAAATGAAATAACTATACAACACAAATTAGAATGAAGGGTAAATTTAACTGGGAAAGAATAAGATAAAATATATAAATTAAAGTTGAAAATAAAATAACTGTACAACAAAATACACAATATAGAACTATATAAGAATGTATGAAGAAATATAAATAAATAAATATAAATAAATATACACACAATAACAGCAGCTGTACAAGTATTAACTGGAAATGAAGAATATAATGTCCAGTGTTGTGCAATCCACATTATGTCTTGTGCAGTGCAAATATGCTTAAAGGGATTTAAGTGATGAAGTGAAAACAATGTCCAGAATGTCCAGTGTGTGTGTAAGAACTATATGTGTGGGTCAGTACTGTGTGGTGGTGTGATTGAGAGAGCTCGGAGCGGATGGTGCGCTCAGCTGACCGCACAACCCTCTGTAGAGCTTGTCTGTCCTGCATGGTGCTGTTCCCAAACCAGGTTAAGATGTTTCCCGTCAGGATGCTCTCTATGGTGCACGAGTAAAAGTTCCTGAGCACCTTGGAGGGCAGTTGGAAGTCTCTCAAGCGTCTGAGGTGGTAGAGACGCTGACGGGCCTTTTTCACCATGGTGTTGATGTGACAGGACCATGACAGGTCCTGCGTGATGTGAACTCCGAGGTATTTGAAGCTGTCCACTCTCTCCACTGGGCACTCGTTGATGACGGGGGTCTGGTAGTTCCTCTCCTGCTTAGTGCTGAAGTCCACTATCAGCTCCTTTGTCTTACTGACGTTTAGAAGGAGGTTGTTCCTCTGGCACCAGTTCTCCAGATTCCTAATCTCCTTCAGGTAGGCCGTCTCGTTGTTATCAGAGATCAGGCCCACCACGACGGTGTCGTCAGCAAACTTGATGATGGTGGTGGAGCTGGTAGTGGCTACACTACCAGCTCCACCACATCCAGTGAGTAGTTTAGGGTTATTACATTAACTAGTGGAAATATTTAATCATTGCCCTTTGAAGAAGGTGCTGAAATTGAGATAAAGCAAATTTTAAATAAATAACTAAAAATATTGTGAAACTAAAGCGAGAACATCAGAGGGCAAACACAAGAAACAGACGACCCATATCCACACCTATGGCCAATTTGGAATCATCAGTGGCCTTATCATCCATGTTTTTGGACTGTGGGAGGAAGCCAAAGCACAAGGAGGAAACTCATGCAGGCACAGGGAGAAAATGGCTACACAGGAAGCCTCCAGCCATTCATGAGGTTCAAACTGAGGACATGTGATGTATTCTTCACTTTCTGCATCACATGATTTATAGTATGTAGGATTCATATGTTAGTTTTTCCATTCATTAGGAATTTTATCACACATTTTTTCCTAATCTGAAGGAAGCTCTGGAAAGCATCACATTTTGACTTCCTGTGTGCTACATGTAGAGCCAGGGAGCGTCTTTTTTTTTTTTTTTTTGCCTTCCTGCTGCATGCAGCAGCGCGCTATGAAGCAATTCGACACAGCCAGGTTTTTAGGAAGGGAAAACAATTACGACTAGAAACAACATGAGAAGAAGCTACACCGCAAGTCTTGACATATATCACCTTTAGTGATTTATCGCTCTCTTTTCGTCTCACTCTCATAGACTGCAGCTACACTTGTCACTACCGGTGCCGACCGTCCATCCAGCTGGACTGCATGACACATGGAAGTTTGTTAGCAGAGCCTGCAGCTTTATCTGATGACTGCATCGAGACAGACACAAATGTGGTAAGGAAAACAAGAACACTATAATAGCAGTGTATTTGTGTAGACAGCAGTTTTCATTTGTATTTTTTCTATTTTCGTAGCTACAGAAAAATTTCAGTTGCTTGTTATTTATTTGTACAACTAGGATTTTTTTATTTTTGCACAAAAATAAAGTGCACTTAACTCTTCCTACATTCATATGGAGTAGGTGGGTAGGTCAAATGGAGGGAAGCTGCCCACTACTCTCGTCTCTGGTTCCCCACAGGAATACTTGGGAGTATAGATTTTAGATTATTTTGGAATTTTTCTTCTCAGTTCACTTCTTTTGGCTGCCTGGTCTCATTTATGATTGTGCACCAACCAGACACAGTCAGATCCTTTATTATATTTTGTAAATAGTAACTTTATAACTGATAATAATATCCTTTTTTCAGTACACCTTTTACTGGGAAAACAATCAGAACAATTTAGGGGCCTTGTTGTAGAAGGATGAAAGTGCATTTACAAGGCTTTGGAAGTTCTAATGCCTGCATGTTTGGATGTGTTAGGCTCCCGGGAAAGCTGCAGCAAAGTATTGAATTCAACAAAAATAAAGCCATTGGTGTGGTTGTTATAAGTGCATTTACAAATATAGAAACATAAACATAGAAAACATTAAAATAATGCCGAGGTTTAGATTTTTCTCCACTAAAATCCTCTGAAGTATAGATGAGCAATAACATGAGGGGAAAATTGTCACTTAAGATAATTTAAGCAGATCCCACTGGGAGTAGGTTTCCCCCTCCAGATGTCATTATTGCGTTTTTACTGTCAGTGAGGAGCAAATGGTAATGGTGATGCTAGAAGAGCGACTCATCCTTTACTCAGGAAGCCAGCAGCTGGGAGATGAACCTGCATTTCACTGTGTGTTCATCTTTCTTTCACAGTAATGTACTGGTGAGGCTGTGGCATAGTTTATCAGGCTATTTTTTTTTTTGGTCAACTGTTTTAAGTAAATATTTCTTTATTGTTTTTTTCTGGCTACATAAAAAGAGCTTGTATTGAGCTGACTTTTTTTTCATGCATTTGTTTTATTTCACCTTCCCTTTTTAAAGCCTAGTTGTGAAGGCAAGCTTTCTGCTCACTGTATCGTGGCTTATTTGTTGTTCTTTCCATTTTCTTTTCAGGATGAACAGATCGAGTTGGGTAAACAGGAGTTAAGTGTTAGTGAGATTCAACAGAAGGTGAAGGAATACAATGCTCAGATCAGCAACAATCTCTACATGGTGGATGTGAGGAACTGAAAAAAACAGTTTCATTGAGATTCAGTTAAGCAAAAAATGTGCATTTTCATATAAATACATAGAGTTGTGGTCAGAGGTTTGCATACAATCATTATGATTGTATGTAAACAGAAACCACTTTGTTGCTATATGTCTGTGAAGGTTCTCAGTCATCCAGGTCGTCGTTGTCTAAGGAGCTTGGAAAGAAAAGTGTCTGGACTTGCTTTGTTGCCAGTCGCTTTCTTTCCAAGCTCCTTAGATTTTCTCTGATCCACACAGGGTTAAAAGTATACATACAAACTATAATATATAGAAACACCGACAACTAAAAACTTCTCATTAGTAATCATGATTGACTACAATGGGTATAAAAAGCAAAACGCATAAAAATAATTTGTTTTAAAAGCACTCATTGGATTGACCAATAATCAGAACAATGGAAAAGTCCAAGGAACTCAGTGAAGATCCAAGAAGGACAATCCTAGAGTTACACAAGTTGGCGTCATTAGAGCCATTTCCAAACAACTGGCGCTTCCAAGATCATAGGTTTAAACAGATGTACAAATGGACAACTTGTTCAGATGTGTCACCACTTTTGAAGGGGTTCAAACCATGAAAGAGGCCCCTGTTCCAAAATCAACACCTTCAAGCTCAACTAAAATTTGCAACTGCTCACGTGGACAAGTTTGATCGTCAGCCAAGAAAAGATTGAGCTATTTAGCCACAATGACAAGAGGTATGTTTGGAGGAGTAAAGCTGAGGCTTTCAAACCTAAGAACACCATTCCAGCTGTCAAGCATGGTGGTGGTAGCATCGTGCTCTTGGGCTGTTTTGCTGTCAGTGGTACTGGTACATTGCACAAAGTGGATGAAATGATGAATAAGCAGCACTATCTCCAAATTCTTCAACTTCGCCCTAAATCAACAGCTAGGATACAACCAGATAGTTCAACAGGAAAATGATCCCAAACAAACATCAAAACTGGTTTTGGAATGGAGCAAAGAAAAAGCAGGCTAACATTAAGCTTCTGGAATGGCCTTCCCAAAGCCTCAACCTCAACCATACTAAGAATTTGTGATCTACCATTAAAAGCACCATGCCAGGAAACTAATCAATTTAAATGAACTCTACCAGTTCTGCCAAGAAGAGCAGTCGAATACCCAGCTAGAGTTATGTCAGAACCTTCACAACATGCAAAGGGATATTTAACCAAATATTTGTGGGGTGTATGTATGTATATATGTGATCCTGTGTGGGTTAAAGAAAAACCAAATTAAATTTAAACTTGTGCACGCAATTCTTGTTTTTTTAGTCATAAATGTCTGACTACAACCACATCTCAGCATAGTTATGTAGATGTGTGAACATATTTCTATTCATAATATTTGTTGATAATGTATTAAACCTTTTAATTCCCA